>NC_090922.1:706537002-707793780 GCF_040938575.1 Ambystoma mexicanum | reverse complement strand
TGATGGAAAGGCCAACCCCTCTTTGGTGTCTAGGACAGCTCCTAGGAACTGTTTGGAGGTGCTTGGTACCAGGCTTGATTTTTTTCTCGTTGATTGGGAAGCCCAATTGGAAGAGGAGGTCGATTGTTCTTTGAATGTTGGATCTGCAAATTACGGGGGTTTCCCCTGTGATGAGCCAGTCATCCAGGTAAGGGTACCCTGAGATTGCCTCCCTGCGTAGGTGCGCCGCCACCACCGCCAGTACCTTGGTGAATACCCTTGGAGCCGAGGCTATACCGAAGGGCAGCACCTTGAACTGGTAGTGCTGGCTGTCTATTTGAAACGCAAGAATCTTCTGTGCGCTGGGAGCATGGCATCAGGCTTGATTGTCACAGGGGAAACCCCCATAATTTGCAGCTCCAACATTCAAAGAACAATCGACCTCCTCTTCCAATTGGGCTTCTCAATCAATGAGAAAAAATTAAGCCTGGTGCCAAACACCCAGTGCACAGAAGATTCTTGCGTTTCAAAATAGACAGCCAGCACTACCAATTCAAGGTGCTGCCCTTCGGTATAGCCTCGGCTCCAAAGGTATTCACCAAGGTACTGGCGGTGGTGGCAGTGCACCTACGCAGGGAGGCAATCTCAGTGTACCCTTACCTGGACGACTGGCTCATCACAGAGGAAACCCCCGTAATTTGCAGATCCAACATTCAAATAACAATCGACCCGGAAATATGAAAATAAGCACCCTTCATATCCAAAGTTGCCGTGTAATCTCCTCTTTTTATTAGGGGGATTACTTCCTGTAGCGTAGTCATGCAAAATTTTTGTGGCTTGACATACTTGTGTGCAGGGCGTAAGTCTAATACTGGGCGCATTGTTAGATCTTGTTTTGGCACAAGGAAGTAAGCTGAATAAATACCTTTGTTTACCTGGTTGCCAGGGACGGGTTCTATTGCGTCCTTTGCAAGAAGAAGGACAATCTCCTTGAGGAGGATTCTTTGGTGCTCCAAGGAGTGTAGCTTCTGTCTTGGAGGATGGTTGCGGGGGCGTTCCATTAGTTCGATACAGTATCCCACGGACACTGTGGACAGCACCCATCTGTCTGAAGCGATCCCTTCCCATGCGTTGGTGAAGATGGAAATGCGCCCCCCCCCCCCCTCTTGGTTCTGATAGTAATTTGACCCTCTCTGGGAGTTTTGGCCGCGAGAGCGACGAAAATTATTATTTCCCTGCTGGTTTTTGGGTTTATTTGTTAATTGGCCAAGAGATCTTAAGGTATCATATTTGTCCTTGGCCGTTTTTAGCACTTCCACCACTGCTTTTCCAAACAGGATGTTTGGTTCCACCGGAATGTCAATGAGGGTGGCTTGTGTCTCGGGTTTAAACCCCAACTGCCTTAGCCAAGCGTGTCTTATTTACTGTGATTTCTTCTATCAGCCTCCCTGCATTGTCTGCTGCATCGAAGTTAGCCTTGAGAATGCATCCGGACACTGATCTTCCTTCCGACGCAAACTGGGCCAACTGGCTCTTTAGAGGTTCTGGTGCGGAGACAATGAGGGCATCTACCTGGTCCCATTGGTGGCAGTTGTAGCTTGCCAGCAGAGAGGTGGTATTGGCAATATGTGCTTGGTATGCCGATGTGGATGCCACCTTCCTTCCTAGCTCATATATTCTCTTGCTCTCCTTGTCCGGGGGAGCTTCCGAGGATGCTAGTGGTGTTCCCCCTCTTTTTCTGGTGGTTGTAACCACTAATGAGTCGGGTTTGAGCTGACCCCTTATGTAAAGTGGGTCGTAGAGAGCGGCCCTGAATAACTTCTATTTGTGGGTTAGCTGCCCGGGCAAGATTAGGGGTGAGCGGAGAAGGATCGATTCTGCGTTGAATAGACTTTAGACTGGGGATAGCCTGGGCAATGGATCTTTTATCCCCTAGAATTTGCTCTGCAAAATCTCTCTCTTCTTGGGCCCCCTGAGTGTCAATTTGGAAATGGGCTGCCGCCCTGGCTAAAACTTTGTTAAGCAAAGGCTGATTGTCAACAGGTGAGTCGTTCACCGGGGGGGTCCTTGGGAATAGGGGAGTCCTCTTCCTGGTCCTCATCGTCCCCATAGTAAGAAACTCCTGTCTGGTCTTCCAGCATATATGTTTCCGTTTCCTCGCCATAGGACTCTGGATGGTAAGGTTCAATTAGCAAAGGGTCTGACAAAGAACTCTGCGCTGGAGCCTCAGAGCAGAGCCTTTTAGTAGGGGGTTGATAGGGCTTGGACCCTAAAGGGGCAGAGGTGGCTGGAGTGCTGGTATAGCTCTGCAAATAATTAGGGTCTTTCTCATAGAAGTCTGCCATAAATGTCATTCTTCTCATTACCCTATCAATATCGTCAGAACTCAATTTATTTGAGCTAGGAATGACTACAGGATCCTCATCCTCTTCCCCCATGCCCATATCCTGACAGTGGGAGGAGCAATCTTTCCCTTGGTGACAGGGTCAGGGGCCTTAAACTTTTCTAAAGATCTGGGGTGTTTCTCCTTCTGAACCTGGTGTTCAGAGGCTTTCTTATGTTGTTTTTCCCCTTTCCCATGTGTAGAGTGTTTTTCTGACCCCTTGGATTTTACAGACTCTTTCGTCGAGAATCGGAGGAGGGATCACGAGATTCGGGAGTCTTGGCAGTGGTGCGTGGAATCTCGGAAGCAGATGTCAAACAAACTACTGGAGTAGCCGTCGAACGTGCTGCCTGGGGGTAGAGGTCGGATTCGTCTTCCGACGACTGTATCTCCGTGACTTTAGGTAGTGTGGCACTCTTAGCAATCGTGGATGGTTGCTGTGTGTCATGGGGTGACCGTGATCTGGAAAGCCCAAAGGACACCGATTTGGCGGCCCGCTCTCTCTATGCCTTCTTATTCCGTTCACTCGTCACATGTGTCAAATCTCGGGAGTGGTTAGTGTGTTTAGTGGAAGTGTGGGTAGCACTCTTGCCACTGGGTGTAGTCCCCCCATAACTGGCCCGCCGGTCAGTCCTCCAAGGTCGGGGGCTTGCTCTTGGGTGCCTGCTGACACCCCTGTGCCCTCGCTGTCCGAAGCGGCGGCGTTGCTACCATCGCTGAAGGAACCCACTGCGTCCATGGCCTCGAGTTGCCTGGCGTAGTGGGCCCAACGCTTGGTGGAGCAGTCCTTAAGTGCTTTGAAGCGCTTACAAGTTTGACAATTTGCCTCGGAGTGGTCCCTTCGAAGACACAGGTTACAGGTGTTATGTTTATCTAGCCAGGGGAATTTACGGTTGCACTTCGGGCAGAATTTAAATGGAGTACTCTCCATATGTCAATATCTGGCAGCGGGCGGGTATAAGTAGGAAAAAGAGAGTGTGTGTGTGTGTGTGTATGTCCACCCCCCACTCTCCCTACTTGCAGGACCGAGGCCAGAGGCCTTCCAAGGCCCGGGCCGAGGACAGAGGCCTTGCAAGGCCCAAGGTCTGTCATGTAGTCTCGACGGCTGTTCTTCCTTGGTCTCAAGCACCGGCGTCGATCTTCAGCGATCTTCGACGTGTGGTTTTAGAACGGGGATTTTTTGATAATTCTATGAAAAATGGCTAAAAGCCAGGGAACTCTGCAACTATGCTTCCGACAAGTATGGTGGAAAAAAACAATCTGAGGGTCCTACACGCGTGAGGGATCATGGGTACAGTGGATGTCACACTAGGGATAGTATTACTAGCGTGCCCTAGTTCGACGCCCCTTTTTGAGTTTCGAAAAACAAACTAATACTCCGCAGCTTCCACTAGATGTCGGCCTATGCACAGCATGTGATCTAAGCAGATTCCACAAGCCTCATATATATATACATATATATATATATATATAAACAATGACAGTAAATAAATAAATCTACCCATTTCGGGGTGGCCTTTTGTGTTTGAATAGCTGGGCACTTTTTCATTGCATTAGCTTTGGACTGGCAGAAGGTAATAGCCCATCTACAATATTTAGGCTCTGAGGTGATGATAGCGAGTGCAACATACAGCTTTGTAGGCATATCAGACCTCACCTGCTTTCAATCTCCGAGTTTGTAAATAAGTAGATTTAGAGTATCAGTGGTAATATTCCCCTGCAAACATTCTGGGATTGTTAAAGTATTCTGTTAAATAAACACAATGTGAAAAGATAAATTGATATAACACAATCCTAACCAAAAGGGTAACCAATCATAAACCGTGACTATGGTAGCAATAGCAATTTTGTTTGAAAATAAATGTTTGGTTATGGTAAAGACTAGCAGAGCGTGCATTCAACTCAAGTGTCTTTGTGGCGGTATGCAGTGAGAACTGTGACAGCAGGATAAAAAGTATTTTCTGGAGTGAAGAAGCCCCATTTTCATTTCAGCTCAGAATTGGAAAGTATGTTCTGTATCACACTCATCAAGGGAACTGCTTCCATGCGGGAACACTGAGATGCGTTTGATTTTGTGGATCGCAATTGGTTGATAAAATGTTCAGGTAAAATCTGGAGTACACAGTAGCAATCTAGATGAGTGACGTGATGCCATGAATGATTGAATGCTTTATGTTAAATAGCATTAAAATACTTTTTTATTCACTGGCAGAAAGTGGTGCCAGTTCAGGATGGGAGTATTGTGTTGCTATCTATATGTATTCCTGTCAAGCCATACCTCCATATAATAAGTGTGCTGTCATCCGACAGGAGATATTCAGGGTGGGCAAGACAGAAATCATTACAATGACCTAACTAGGATGAGAAATTTGGGAATCATCGGGAAGGTCAGGTTGAGAGCTCCAACGTGAACAAAAACATGTCGCTGAATTGTTAACAGGGGATAAGCTAAGAGAAAAGAGCTAGTAACCCTGCATCTATTGCTGCACAGAAACATGCAAGCTGAAACCAGGCTTGCAATACAGTCAATTGATGGATTAACATGTGATCAGTGCTCCAGTTAAGATTTGTAGTTTTGTACTTCCTATTTTTAAACTTTGAGAGTAAATGCGATTTCAAAGGAGTAAAAACGAATTTTGTCATCCACAAAAGAGTAACAAGTATGTGAAAATCCAACCTACGTGTCCAAAAGGTTAAAACTATATGGAAATCATTATGCAGCAGCAGTCTACATCATGACCGAAAGCAGGTTTTCTCAAATTAACAGATAAATCAATGTGCAGTAGAACAAACGCCCGCTTAAATGGAGCAGATGAGCACTAACATTGTGCGCTCACACAAAACAGGTCATCTTGTGTAGGGGCTGATCAGCCTTCCCTCACACAAACAGAAACGGCCAATTGGGGCAACAGCAATGCAAGCTGCCAGCATGTACAACAGGTGGAGTAGATACGTACAAGTTAAGCAAGAGTAGAAGATACCTACAAAGAGAACATATAAAAAATGGGTTTATAGGACACGTGCAATATGGGCTTCAGGAGTATGCATTGGAACTCAGTATAGCATTCTTTCCTCACATGTAAAAGGAACGTCATGGGTCTGAACAGTACAAGATTACCACAGAGAAGCTGGTCAGAGCAATAGAGGTTCCACCATCAGAGAAGAATCAGCATGGGATAGAGCAGTGCAAGCACCCCCACACTGAACAGGTAAATAAAAGGAATCAGAAATGCAAGCTACACTTGCATAGAATGTGAACAGCATAGACCTCGGCAGTCCAAATTCACCCCCAAGAACGTGCCCAGCAGGGGCAAAGTGATCCAAGCTCTCCTTACATCGAATAGGAATAGCATAACAGCAGTGGGAGCACCACCCACATAGAACAGGGCCAGTTAATTGCCTCTGCAGTGTAAGCTCCTCACAGACAGAACTAATATAGCATTGATAGCTACCAGTTAAAATGTGAAGCATACATCTACTTCCGGAATCGAAAAACACCACATAAAAGGAGACAAATTAGACAGAATCCAACCTTAGACCAACAAATGATTTGTGTACCATTTGCTGGCCACTCTGTAGTTGTTCCACTTCCTAAACCATTTTTCAGAAAGGGATGTTAATACCATAGAAGGATACATTGCTCAATATTCCTTTCATTTTTCCTCTACAAAGGTCTGCCCATTTGATCATATATATATATATATATATATATATATATATATATATATATATATATATATATATATATATATATATATATATATATATATATATATATATATATATATATATATATAATTTTTAAGACCCAAACAAACCTAGATACTTTCACAGTAAAGCAAGCATGACTTGTATTATGTGTTTTGAGGTTTGATATCAGATTTGTCTGTTGATCAATGAAAGCCCTCATGTATTGGATGTAGTAGTGCTTAATAGTATGCCTGTGATGTGATGTGATATGATAGTACAGAGAGGCTTAAATCTACATCTTGTCTCATGGTCAAATGTTGCTATCCCGAATTTGCCTTGCAACCTTCAGAATTCAGTGAACTATCGGCTAAGCTAATAATAATCAGAGTGCTTAGACAAACCATTACATTTGTGGGAAATGTTCTCCACATTAATGTGCTGAACACACCAGATAGATAAAACTTTATGATAAATGCACACAACACAGGAGCTCAGAAAGAGATTTCAGTGCAATGCAAGCATGTATCATTTGTTTGTTAAAAATTATGCTTCCCAATTGTAACTAAGTTTTCCATCTTATTACTGCAACGATCCAAAAATGGTAGGAAAATAAATATTGATAGAAAATGCTCCTTTCCAGACACAATACACAGCAACAGTTGAATAGAAAGACACCCTTTCTCATCTCACTGTGTGCTCCGACAAGCTCAGAGAAACATGTCTGAACCACTCCTTCATAGTCTCCAGTTTCATCCATGCAGATAAGAATCAAAGCATGAAATCTGGTTTCTGTCATGCCACCTGCCCTTTGCAATGACCTCTGCCCTCAACTGGTGCATAAATGCTACGCATAGAAAGATAGGTGTATTTGCAAAAAAAGGCCTGGTACGACAATTATCTGGAGCTCTGCATGTGACAATTTAGTAGTGCCGTCTACTGCTAGTTTTTTTTTAAAGGATGGCAATAGAAACATATGCTTACTTCAGTTGGATAATCCCTAGTGCTTACAGTTTTAAGAAGCTCTTGAATCTCCTTCTCGTGTTCAGTTGCCTGCTGATTTCTGTCACTCAGAACATCCTGCAGCATCTTCTCCTTGCTCTGCAGGCAGAGTTGTAGCTTTTCAACTATTTCATTATTCTCACCAGTGGACTTTCTTAGCCACTCTGCAGATAAACTCTACAGAAAATAAGAAAAAACAATTATAGGAGTTTTAACAAAACAAAAGCATGACAAAATCTGCTTCACAAGAATTATCTGCGATTTTCAAAAGATTTGATGTGCCCTATGCATGACTACCAGTAATGTAAATTTCTGAGCAAAATGCTTGATCCATTGCAACACCCCAGCTGCCAAGGTCAGACCATTCTCACCAGGCCTAAAATCAAAGCCTGCCCCGTATGCCTAGATGTCACGGTTTCTCTAGAGGTGGAAGGTGGTTTGCTGTCTGATTTATATCACTGTGGCATACAAGATCTCCCCGGCACCAAGCGGATGACTATCTACTATCATTTGGAAAAGGCTGGGAGAATGACTTAGTTTAAACCACTCGCTTGCTGCAGAACGTACACGTGATTTAGTTTTCAATTAGTGATACAAAAGCTCCCATTAAAGAACATTTTTAAGTAGGATATTTCCTTAAAGAAATGGGTTTAGTTTTATAATTCAATGCCGTAATGTTAAAAAAGCACCCAGAAACAGTATGTTGGGTAAGGAGCAGGAGATTACTTAAAAAAAATTTATGCTTTTAGGATTATTGAAAATACAAACTTTAAAGAAGAGTTTTGTTCAAATAACCCATCCCTATTTCATTCATATATTTGGTGCCAGATTGTTTGCATAATGAACTTCATGTGTACCTGCCAAGAGGTTCAGAATCTGCTCAAAACATACACTACATTCCAGAAATGCAGTACACCAGAAGCTAGTTCAACGAGGGCAGCAATGATAGTACGTGTGAACAAGAAGTTGATCCCATAGAAAAGTAAGATAAGGAAAATTGGTAAGTGACTTGGACATCTGGTGTAAAGACATACCTCAAGTTCCTTGTGTCTGTCGTGCAGAGACGCCTGCAACTGCTGAATGCATCCCTCCCTGTCTTTTATGCTTCTGCTGTATTTCTCCTCCATTTGTTGCTTCAACCACTGGAGATTACTGTAAGCCGTGGATATCTGTTCTATTTCAATGTCTTTCGATTTCAGCATGCTGTCCAAACTCTACCAAACCCAAGAAAGCAATGAACAGAGTTATTGTATACCAATTGTTGTTGTGAAAACTTAAGAAGAGGTCATAGGAGGCCACAACTATCTTATTACTGTTATGCAAACTTCTAATTGTGCTCCCACTCATGTTGCAAGGTTTTTTTTCTTTTTACTTCCTTGCTTTGCAAGTCCACAATATATATTTTTGTCTTGCAGCGGCTCCCTGGATGACCACCAACTTTTGAAAGCAATGCGTGTTGGATATCCCAGTGATTCCTAGTAATAATGGATTTGAAGAGGCATGCAACATTGGATGAAAACATGCATCAACCACCACCATTACACTGCTTTTATTGAGATTCATCTTTCAAAAATACAATGAACATTTCAAGGAAAACCCTATGTCTACCTGTCTATGAACTATTATCGCAGGGCGCTGAAAAAAACAGATCAAGCTCAAGGCTTTTAAGTATGCCATTACATGTACTGGTTATGTCAGAAGGTTAGAAAAGTGTAATTTTCTAGGACAAAATACAATTGTTCAGTGTTGACAAGCACTGACTGCCAAATTACAGCAAAACATATTATAGCAGGGTTCGAAATTAAGATTGTATAAGCAGGAGATAAAAGCAGCTCCTGCGTATCCAGAATTAACTAGTGACAAGGAGCTACCACTGGGGAATGAGGAGCTAGTACATAGCGTTCCACAGATATAGAATTGTGTCCATTTTTTATTACCCTTAAAGCTTTCAAAGTTTCATAGAGGTGTTGTAATGTTTATTTATAGATTGTCCCAAACACAGAAATAGATTTCCATAGGTGTGTTTCTTCAGCATCAGTTGGTCTGGGAGCCAAAGGTAGCTGTTGGAGCCAAGATAACTAGGCTCTACCAGGCTACATGCAGGAGCTGAATAGCTCCCCTCAATTTTTTGATCCCTGCTATAGGTTGACAACTGTTGAGAAAGCTATAAGCAATATTACAAAAAGATCCCTTATTTTATTATGCCATTGTTTATTGCCAGTCTATATAGAAATCATAACATCCAAACTGTAATAACATAAAACACCGTTTTGCCACAATCAGACAATAACAACTGAAAGAACACACAGCTCAGGTATCATATTAAAAACAAAAAACCTAGATTTCTGATACCTCCTATGCACCATTATTCAAAAGATGTACACTTCACGCTCAAGACTGCTTAGAACATCTCTAAGCGAATGATTCTTCAGATAGCCATTAAAAATAGTTTAGTTCCCCAATCTATTGCCATTTTCCTACACAATGATAACTTTTGTACATGTTATGTTGGTTGGCACAACCATTAACATGCTCACCTAGTACATTCCTTAAGTGTATATCTCTTCCTTCCAACGGGAACATTTCAAGCATTAAATGCTCAGTTTAAACAAGCATTGGGAATGGCAATAGATTTGGCGTTTGTAGTTTATTGCATTTTACATTTAGCATAGAGGGAAGAAATGACAGCATGGATGAATGAAGGGCAGCACCAGAGAGTGAGGGAGACACTGCGCGATGAAAGCTAGGCCAGCACAAGTGCACAACAGCATTGCACAACATTTGCAGGAAGGGGTGACAGTGCAAAATGGGAGGATGAAATGATAGAGCAAGGCGGAGCAGAGCAACAGCACAAAGGGTGGGCTGATTGACAGCACAAAGGTGGGTGGAGTGACAGCGCTAGAGTGGGGAGGAACAACAGCGCAAGGGGGAAAGGAGCAACAGCACAAGGGGAGGAACGATAGCACAATGCGGGGAGGAACGACAGCACAATGCAGGACGGAGCGACAGTGCAGAGAGAAGGACTGACAGCACAGGGTGAAGGAATGACAGGGCAAAGGGGTGAGTAGGAACAGCACAAGGGAGGAGGAGGAACAGTGCAAGGGGGAAGGACAGCACAAGGGAGTAGGAAGGCCAGACAAGGGGATGAGGAGGGAAAGAGCAAGGGAGTGATGAGGGACAGTGCAAGAGGAGGAGACGGGACAGCGCAATGGAGTAAGCGATAGAGCACACAGGGGAAAGGACCAATAGAGCAAGTGGGGGAAGGAGCGACAGCACAAGGGGGGGAAGGAATGACAGCGGAATGGGGTAAGGAGCCAAGTACAAGGGGGAGAGGACGAATAAAGCAAGGAGAGAAAGAGTGACAGCACAAGGGAGCAAGAAATGACAGCGCAAGAGGGGGAGGAAGGACAGCGCAAGGGGAGGAAAGGAGCAACAATGCAAGTGGGGAGTGACTTCAGTTGGTTGTATGCATTATTTCAGCCTTTCGTCGTAGTTATCCTATATTGTAGTGTTGATGTCAAGCCGATTTCTTACAAGGACACCTATATATCGTTAGTGGCACTGCATCTATCCAATCAACTAACCTGAACATGTCCTCACAACATACAGATGTCCTCATAAGAAATCTGAGATTTGTAGTCAGTGGTACCGCACCTCTCCGAAAAATCGTTTGTGGTGAGTCATACCCTCCAGGATATTGCTGCACTTAATGTAAAATCTTGCAGCACAAAAAAGCAAATTTTGAAGCAGACAACTGCATTTTTGTAGCATTTTCAATTTGTGGTTGGTGCCTATTGTGGGGGAGCACTGCCTCTGTTGCCCAGGGTGGTGGTGGTGTACAACCAGCGGTGCTGCTGGGCCCATGGGTGGCGGTAACACTGCTTGCTAAGGCACTGAGTTATGGTTTTTGATGCTCTCTCAGCAAGGCCTTGGGTGGTGGTAGTGATGTTGAACCTGGAGCAGGTGGTGGGGCTAGTGCTGCTGCTAAAGTAATCAATGGTGGTCCTGTATGTTGGGTCCTTTGTGATGTTGGCTGTTAGGGATTAGGGTGTGGGGCTGGTCCTACTGAAGCCCAGGGTGGTGGTACTGATTTCACAGTCAAGTATACCTTCTACTGTATATGTTAAAAGATGATATATCTTTGTCAATCCCTCATATTAAGTTATAGTGGGTATTGGGGTTTGGGTCATCACCCCCAAACTTCTATAGGTAGTCAACCGATTTCAGCGGCACTCTTAGCTCGCTGCTTTCTTCAGGACAAATAATGACATTACTGCATTATATACGTTAAAAAACAATTTCTTCTGGGTTCTCCCCGCAGTGGGTTCTTGGAGGGTCTCTCCGGATCTTGAACGGGCGTAGTGGTTTCTCTTTACCTGGGTTAAAAACAGAAAAAGGAGGGGCATCATCAGTCTGTTGATCATGCTCAGTCTATTGATTGTCTTTAGGGGAAATGGGAGTTATTTAATACATGACAGTTCTCTCACCTGTCTTGACAAGTGTCGCCCCAATGATTTCACTATCCAGAAATTAATTCTTATTACTTGGTCCCATCTCCTGGGTACTATCAGATTGGTCTCCCAATGTGTTCATGTTCTAGAGTTGTGCCTGTGGAACGGTTAACTGCATGCTACTGTTTACTAATTGTACCATCAACCTAATCAATGACACAGAGTTCTCCATTACCGGTCTTCTTTGGCTTCCCACTAGTCTCTTTATGTTCAGAAGTTCCTCAGTTGTACATGCCCATCGTTACTAGATGTTCCAGGCTCTTTATGAATGGGATTCGTGGTTTCTCTGCAAAGAAACCAATCCATCAGACACCAATAGTCTCATTGTAGGAGTGCATTAGCGGGCAGAGTCTCCAACTATTGATCAACACCCTCCAGGTTCATTCTATTCTGTAATGATGTCACTATTTCGAAAGTGTTCCCCAACAGGATCTTTTAGTAACCGTGCCATTGCCCAATCTTATTCTATCGCTACTGTCCGTTATGATCAGTGACTCTGGAACTTATCTCGTAGTGCACCGCGTCCCGATCCGCTTCCAGTAGTACGGCCGTAATGGTTGCGGTCGTCATCTTTGATTCGGCTATATTTACTTAGCTTGTGCTCACGTGACATTGTATGCGGTTACTGTTCGAGTGGCGATATTTTTCTTCTTATGGCTTTGGGACCAACGCGTTTGATATTATCTTCTTGGATATATTCCATATACTTCCTCGGTTGTATTAATTTAACTAGAGCGGCAGCTCCATCGTCAGGACTACCAATTTTCCTAGTGAATCTTGGGAGTTGTGGTCTCCTCGCCTGTATGTCCGAGCTGTACATACGTCTGTGGCTTCCTATGGGTTCTTTCATTAAATGGGAAGATATTCCCTTTAGGATTACTGCGCATAGTGTTATCTTCTTGGATATATTACATAAACTCCCCCTTGGATGTGTTAACTTGGGGCTACATTGTCGGGCCAACGTGTTTTCTCATGGATCATGGGAGTTGTAGTCTCCTAGCCTCTGTGTCCATGCCCCGTATTAGTCTGTTGTTTCATGTGCATTTTTTCTAATTGGGGAGAGATTCAAATGAATTGAAAGGATAGTGTTATCCTTTTAGTTCTTTTTAATACATTAAGCTGGTGGCTTAAGATGCCAGTATTCCATAGAGTCCCAGTCTGGAAGTAACCATGTTCTGGCACATTAGTCTATGCCAAAACTAACCCCAGGCAATCATGGGGGTAGTGATTATCTACGTTCTCTATTGCATTCATTGATCAAACAACGGGGAACCTTATACCATATAATTATATATGGTTCTAGCATATTGGCGACGGTCTTGGTGTCTTCCGGGGGCCTCATGTATGGTGAATTCGATTTCATAGCGTCTAACAGGTGAGTATCTCGAAAGGAACTAGTTGTTAATTCTACTCATAGTAATTCTCATGCGTCACTTATGCCGCACACTATTAGTGCATCCAATCTCATAGTGTGTTATGCGACATTGCTGCCTGTTTCCTACACGTGGTAGCTCTCTTGCGGCACTATGACTCTTCAACAGTTGTTACTAGTCAACTTAAGGGAGGGAAAGAGAGGGAAGGGAATGTGGGGAATAATCTGCCCCTTGCGATGCCCGCCCTATCCTTTTCATAGTGTAATATTCCTTTCTGGATCGTGGCTTTATTTTTAAGAGTTCTTTTCGACCTTACTGTACTGCCAATGCTTGCCAGCAGATCTCTTCATTTAGCCCATTCTTGTGGGTCTGGAGTCTAAAGATCCACATCTGTTCTCTTTTCAACAAGAAGGCGGCCATATTCCCACCTCTTTTGGGTACCGATACTTTTTCTAATACGATCCATGCTATCTCATTTTCAGAGTGTCCCTTCGTCATGTAGTGTTCCGCCAGGGGCGCCGTCCGTCGTTTCGTCCTGATGCTTGATCTGTGTTCGCATATTCGTGTTTTAATTGCCCTTGTCGTCATGCTGATGTACCTTTTATTACATGGGATTTGGATGAGGTGGACTACATTGGTTGTATTACAATTTGTGAATGTCCTCAGTTCCCACGGGTTCTGCCAGCCAATGTCCAGGGATGTGGTCCGTTTGGTAAATTTGCATACTGCGCAACACAAACCCCAATACCCACTATAACTTAATATGAGGGATTGACAAAGATACATCATCTTTTAACATATACAGTAGAAAGTATACTTGACTGTGAAAATTATACTTTTAACCATTATCTGACTCAAGGGGCCGGATAATAATTAATAATAACACCCACGAATTGGAGGCGGTAAGAATAAAGTTCAGGACCAACCACCAATAAGTGTGCACTTGGTTTTTAGAGATAGAAATGTAGTGAGAGAGGATAGGGTGAGGACCTCAACACCTTGGTTGTGGGCGTCACACCAGCGTAGGGCTGGACTGACCAAACCATTGGTGAAAAAGGTACGAACACACAGGGTGAACAAGTAAATTATAGGTATTTAGCCACAAGAGATGATGGCCCCCATCAAGTGAGGAGTCAGAGGGATCCCAACAACTAAACACTACTGCAAGGAAAGTAGAGGAAGTGCCCATGTGGTGGTCTCTCCAGGGGTTAGTATCCATTTCAGCTAAACAGTGGTTCAGATTTTGATTCCATTCAGAGTCCACAAAGGTGGCAGGGCCAGAACCACAGGACAAAGGAGGTCAGCTTACAGCCAACCCACTATGAGTGCACAGGAGCAGCAATGGCAATGACAGGTAAACTAGGCAGTAGATCAGGGATCGCTTAAAGAGTCACAAAAGATGCAGGCAGGACAATCCAACAATGATGAGCAGCTGTACGGGGACCTGGTTCCCGGTATCCCATGTTAATGCTGGAGCACAACATCTCTAAAAAGGGCATGTAATGGGTAGGTTCTGGCTTATAATTCTGCAAGACATCTGCATCACGGTTTGCGTTTCTGAGGAATCCAGACTCTGCTTGGCCACTGCTGCACTGTTTGGCTGCTGCACCCCTGGCTACCAATTTAGCTACAGCATACCTGTGGCTCCTTCTGCAACCCACTGTTAAGGGGGCTTGAGTTGTCCTTCTTGGCGAGAGTTTCTGTATATACACAGAACCCAAACCTAGACAGCTTCAGACCCAAGAATAACATTGATATGGTAAAATTGCGCACAAGCTGTGAAAAAACCATGACTTGCACTGATTCGAGAAAGATTTTACAGCTCTGTTTTGCCATAAACGCAGAGCATATCTTTTGACTTTACACCATTGGTTACAATTGGGTTTTTACCTCTATTGGTGAGGCAGTCATCGTGAAATCACACATCAGTTTTCCCCCTGAATGACCGGGCTCCCGAATCAGATGTCAGACTAAGCTCATTTGAACATGTCACAGATACATTTCAGAGCATGTATTTTAATCGTATGGCAGAATGTGGGTCTTCATGGACCACACAGAACTGTGATAACAGTTGTGTCAATCTGGTATACTTGGAAATGCTTCATCAGAGGCAGAATTATTGTATTTTCCAGAGCAAAAAATTAGGACACCATGAAAGAAAATAATGTGCCCATTCACAAGAGCCAAATGAATTGAGGCAGCGGAATAAAGCAAGGCTTGATTTGAACTAGATCTTTCACAAGAAAGCCAGTTTTGGCATGACCGGATGGCATCAATGCAATGGGCCTCATTACAAACCTGCCGGTCCGGAAAGAACGGTGGTGGTAAATCCGCCACCACCGTTCTTTCCGGACCGGCTGATTAAGAGTCCTGCAGGCAGGAGGTGTCACTCCCGCCAGGTCTGACATGGCGGGTTTAACACCATCTGCCTGCAGGCGGACATGGAAACACTGGCACCATTACAGCATGGTGCCGGTGTTTCCACTTCCCCATTCCAATGGAGTCCATGGGAATGGGGATTTACCGAATTCCGCCTCAGGAATTACCGGGTCACCGGGGTTGTAATGCCCCAGTGATTCCGGGAATCACAGAGGCGGAATGGTAATATGAGTCCGGCGGTAACCTGCCGTTTTTTCCGGCTCGGTTACCACCGGACTTGTAATGAGGCCCAATGACTCACACACCAAACAGGTAGGAAAACAATAGGCCTACAGGATCAGAAAACAACATGTGTCCAAATATATGGCAAACAAGGAAGGCTATGGTGAAAGCATGAAAATGCATTCTACATTGCAAAGATTTCAGAAGACCTTTACATTGAGGATGCAACAGCAAGAACAGATAATATTGATGTATTCTTTGTGATGAATCCAGTGGAGTCATCATGGATTCCCCGGCGCTGACCTCATCCCATGTGGCCAGGGGATGGCAGCCGCTACCTGACCCTGGGAGCAGTTTCATGAGGGAGGATCACGTGTGAGGAGAAAACTACTGTGTAGACGTTTTTACTCCATTGGCCAAGATGTGATATTCCCCCTTCCCATGAGGAAGAACCTCTCCTACCTGAATTCCTAAGGGCCTTATGTCATTCCAGTCTGGCCCCCACCTTTGGCTCAAACACCCGCACACAACATCGGTTGTTTCTAATTATAATTGTTCTTTTTTTTTAACACGCTTAGTATCAACAAGTGGTTTCTAAGTGGCGGATCAGGAATCAAACCTGTGTTGCACTGCGTTGTCTTTCTTCCAAGACAAAGGCGTTGCCTCTGAGCTATGCTTCCTCCCCCACATAAAGTGTCTTTATGTGGAATTTATAAGAAAGAAAAAACATTCAGGAGTTAAAAGTCCCGAGACAACTATGGACTCAAACTCCAATAACCACGCAGATACTGAGACGATGAGGAGAACAAGAGAGTTTGAACAAACTGACAAGTGCTTGATGTTTAAAATGCAGACTAGTTTTTCCCAACCTGCAATGAGCAGGACATTTAAAGCCGGCAACCGCACTGTCAAGTCGAGCAGTACAAGAGGAGACGTGGTCATCCACACTTGGGCTCAAGAACGCAAGGCACACCAACAGAGCTGGCATAACGGAGAGAACCGCTGGGAGAAGAAAAGGAGTACCACGTGCGAGCAAAAAGGGCTGTGGAGAAGCCGGGAGCCACAGTGGAGCTCCTGGAGATTGGGCCACTCAAAGCAACAACATTCTCTAGCCCGAGTAGAGCAGGAGAGGTGTTGTGTGCCTGCAAAGCTGTGCACGAAGAACATCTGCACACTCCAAACTGGAAAGCAGGAGAAGGAATCACAAGCGGCATCAGAAGAACTGGAAGGAACTGGTGAGTCTGCCCAAAGCAGCTGGCGACCCCAGGGAGTTCCGACAAGTGCGCCATCAAGTGTTTGAATGCTACAATATTGCTGACACAGAAAATGAACAAAGGTTGTTTAAATGCAGTCAAAGCAAAGTATTAGTTCAGCACCCAATAAGAAGAAAGTTTGAATGCAGACACAACAAAGTATGAAAGGAAACCCAACTCAACATCCGCCGGCAGGCGGAAGAGCCGGCCACACGCAAAGGCCACTCTAAGGCCCTGTTTGCCCCTCTGCATCCAGTCTTCTTCAGCCAGGTGGCGCGGGCAGGAGCCCCCACCTTCCACAGGCCAGGATCAGCTCATCAGAGCTGCAGCACCGTGCTACGAGGCACGTAGAGGATTGCTGTGCACCCAGGCCCCCACAAGCCCCTACCAGCACCTTTGTGCTGCCCCCCCCTCCCAGAGGAACTTTTCACCTCCCCACTGGCCACCCCTCACCCAGAAGCGGCCCGGGTTGCGTCCAGCAACACGCCGAATTTGAAAAAAAAAAAGAAAGAAAAAAATCAAAACAAAATGTCGGGCGCGATGCGGCGCCAGAGCGAGGCTCGGCATCCTGGTTGCTAAGCAACCGTGCTTCTTAGCACTCAACATCCGCCGGCAGGCGGAAGAGCCGGCCACACGCAAAGGCCACTCTAAGGCCCTGTTTGCCCCTCTGCATCCAGTCTTCTTCAGCCAGGTGGCGCGGGCAGGAGCCCCCACCTTCCACAGGCCAGGATCAGCTCATCAGAGCTGCAGCACCGTGCTACGAGGCACGTAGACGATTGCTGTGCACCCAGGCCCCCACGAGCCCCTACCAGCACCTTTGTGCTGCCCCCCCCTCCCAGAGGAACTTTTCACCTCCCCACTGGCCACCCCTCACCCAGAAGCGGCCCGGGTTGCGTCCCAGCAACACGCCGAATTTGGAAAAAAAAAAAGAAAGAAAAAAATCAAAACAAAATGTCGGGCGCGATGCGGCGCCAGAGCGAGGCTCGGCATCCTGGTTGCTAAGCAACCGTGCTTCTTAGCACTCAACATCCGCCGGCAGGCGGAAGAGCCGGCCACACGCAAAGGCCACTCTAAGGCCCTGTTTGCCCTGTTCGCCGCTAACGGCGCGTGGCGAGTCCCCCTACTATTCACTCACGAACCTCTGATGCCCAATGACAATACATGGGCTTACACTGGGGAACGCAGCGGCTGAGCAGGAGCTCACGACACGGCAGAAGCAGCGGACTTGGCTTGGAAACCCTCCGGGAACAAATACCTGGTAAGCGCGGCCACATTGCGCTACTTTTAACTCTGTTTCTGTGTTGGTCTGCCAGCCTCGATTTTGCTTCATTTGGTATAAAGGCACACAAGTGCTCCGAGTTGCCCCATAAAGGCCTAGGCAACGTGCACATGCATGCCCCTCAGCCTCTGTATCACTCTCATGCTCATTGCCTTACTCTGCACCCACCTTGCCACCCTCTTACCCTCCACATCCAGCCACGTACTCAAATACTTTGACGCACTCCAGCCAACATACAACCCTATTGTATATGAGTTGTGTTGTGCCCTAATGGTCGCCCCTGACCTCATTTGAACTGTGTTGTGCCCTAATGGTCGCCCCTGACCACATTTGAACTGTGTTGTGCCCTATGGTCGCCCCTGACCACGTTTGAACTGTGTTGTGCCCTAATGGTCGCCCCTGACCACATTTGAACTGTATTGTGCCCTATGGTCGCCCCTGACCACATTTGAACTGTGTTGTGCCTTATGGTCGCCCAGACCACATTAGAACTGTGTTGTGCCCTATGGTCGCCCCTGTCCACATTTGAACTGTGTTGTGCCTTATGGTCGCCCCTGACCACATTTGAACTGTGTTGTGCCTTATGGTCGCCCCTGTCCACATTTGAACTGTGTTGTGCCTTATGGTCGCCCCTGACCACATTTGAACTGTGTTGTGCCTTATGGTCGCCCCTGACCACATTTGAACTGTATTGTGCCCTATGGTCGCCCCTGACCACATTTGAACTGTGTTGTGCCTTATGGTCACCCCTGACCACATTTGAACTGTATTGTGCCCTATGGTCGCCCCTGACCACATTTAAACTGTGTTGTGCCTTATGGTCGCCCAGACCACATTAGAACTGTGTTGTGCCCTATGGTCGCCCCTGTCCACATTTGAACTGTGTTGTGCCTTATGGTCGCCCCTGACCACATTTGAACTGTGTTGTGCCTTATGGTCGCCCCTGTCCACATTTGAACTGTGTTGTGCCTTATGGTCGCCCCTGACCACATTTGAACTGTGTTGTGCCTTATGGTCGCCCCTGTCCACATTTGAACTGTGTTGTGCCTTATGGTCGCCCCTGACCACATTTGAACTGTGTTGTGCCTTATGGTCGCCCCTGACCACATTTGAACTGTATTGTGCCCTATGGTCGCCCCTGACCACATTTGAACTGTGTTGTGCCTTATGGTCGCCCCTGACCACATTTGAACTGTATTGTGCCCTATGGTCGCCCCTGACCACATTTGAACTGTGTTGTGCCTTATGGTCGCCCCTGACCACACTTGAACTGTATTGTGCCTTATGGTCGCCACAGACTACATTTGAACTGTGTTGTGCCCTATGGTCGCCCCAGACTACATTCGAACTGTGTTGTGCCTTATGGTCGCCCCCAGACTATATTTGAACTGTGTTGTGCCCTTTGGTCACCCCCAGTCTTTATTTGAACTGTGCTGTGCCCTATGGTCGCCCAGACTACATTGCCTGTCCCTGACTGCATTCAACCTGTCTCTGATTGCATTTAGCCTACATATGAATGCTCCGTCTAGCCTAGAGGTACCCGACTCTTGCAAACCAACAGCCTAAAACCAGGCCACAATGATACTAACTTTTATTTACCTGTCAGCCCTTTGGACCACAATGCCTAAAGTAAACCACTATCCGAGGCCCACACTACAGGGCATACCGCCTGTAGATGAAGGACTCTTAACTCCCCCCCCTAGAGCCCAGCCATCTACTTTCACACTCACTTATTACCCACCAATCACTAACACACCTTCCCTGTGACATCGCAAATAGAAACGCAAAACTACGCTCAAGACTACCTAAAATTTACGAACCATTAGCTAGACTCAATACCTCCTGCAATAGAAGTAACGCCAACATCCGAAACACTCCTCCTGTAAAAACTGACCTCCATCGCAACAACCGCCTAAATAAGCAGCCCAACACTAACAATAGCATACCAAAAAAGAAAAGCAATGCCACCCAGCCCACAGTAAAGCCGAACATCCAACTGAAGTGCGCCCTTATTAATGCCAGGTCACTAATAGCACACGCTACCGAAATTGCGGATCTCATTCAAATAGGAGACTATGACATCTTCGCCATAACAGAAACTTGGCTGCACCAAGCTGCAGGACCTGCCCTAATGCTTGCCTTACCCCATAATTACACCATACTTAGAGAAGACAGAGTCAACTCTCGAGGAGGTGGCCTAACTATTATTGCTAAAAATAATCTCTCCCTAAAAATTGATTCAAGTTCAACAACCAACTCCTGCGAATCATTAACTGCTAAACTCCTCGCATCTCCCTCTCAAACTATTACTATTCACCTTATCTATAGACCACCTGGCCCTATTGGCACGTTCGAGGAGGACATTTCCACAATCCTCTCAAACAACCTAAAAACTTCATCCCAAGCTATCCTTCTGGGTGACCTAAACCTAGGCTACAATGACCCTAAAGACCTGCAAGCAACTAATATCACTAATGTCATCTCAGAACTAGGCTTCTCCCAAAAAATCCTACAACCCACACACGAAAAAGGCCGTATACTTGACTGGGTTGCTGACTATAATTGCAATACAACGATTGTCGATATCACCTCACAAATCTGGACTGATCATGCACTGATAACTTTCCTCCTAAATGTTAACTTGGCCCTACCTATTGAAAATGCGCTGGCTCCCCCCTTGCCAACTAGAAACAAAAAACCTATAACTACAGAAAAACTGCTACCACTCATCCTCCCTAGATTAAACTCTCTACCTGACTCATTGGACACCTCATCACTAGTAAATGAATTCAACTCTTCTATGGCTACAGCTCTAGATACTATTGCCCCACTGAAACTGAGAAAGAGCAAGCCCAGAGCCCACCTAAACACCTGGTTTACTCCTCACCTTAAATCTCTAAGACTTGAAAAACGTAAATGCGAATCTGCTTGGCGACTAACCCCAACAGAGACAAATAAAATTACACTCATCAATGCCTCCAAGATCTACAAAAATGAAATAAAGAAAGCAAAAAGAGATAACTTCAACAACAGAATACTGCAGGCCAAATCTGGAACGAAAGAACTATTCCTTATACTAAAGGAACTAGAAAACCCCATTCCTGTCCAAGATAATTGTGACAAAAATAAAATATGGTGCTCGAACATCCAAAAAGCACTAAATGACAAAATTGCCACACTCCAAACAAAAATTGAGATAAAAAAACAGAATATTCCACCCTCAACTAACCCAAGAGGCAAACCACCAATCAGCACTAAACTAGACTATAAATTTAACTTCTCGAAAGTAACTATACTCGAAACTGAAAAGATAATACTTTCACTTAAGCCATCCAATTGCCGAGGCGACCTATGCCCAGCCCAACTAATAAAGGACGCGGCCAGAGACCTCTCCCCATTCATTTCTAAGCTTATTAATGCCTCCTTTGCTTCAGGCACCATACCAGATAACCTCAAGCAATCCTGGGTCCTCCCCCTCCTAAAAAAACAAACACTGGACCCATCCATCCCGACTAACTACAGGCCTATCACAACGGTACCCTTCCTATTAAAAATCCTAGACAGGGTAGCCTACCTACAGATCCAAAAACATTTGGAGTTGCACCACCTCTTAGGCACAAGACAATCAGGCTTCAGACCCCAGCACGGAACTGAAACCGCGCTCATCGATCTTAAAACTCAGGTTGATGAGCTGAGAGACTCTGGAAAGATGGCCCTACTCCTCTTACTGGACCTCTCTGCAGCCTTCGACCTGGTGGATCATGATGTGCTCTGCACCCACCTTGAAACAGCTGCCCATTTCTCCACACATGCCATCGCATGGATTAAATCATTCCTAACCGGTAGAACTATGAGAGTCTTCTCTACTTCTGCTGCTGCTGACCCTGTATCCATCACATGTGGAGTCCCACAAGGTTCTTGTGTCTCCCCCACTATGTACAACGTCTTCACGAAGCCCTTGTTCGATGATCTAGATGATCTGGGTGTTACCTACACTAACTATGCGGATGACACTCAGATTCTCATACCACTTTCAGGGGATTATGAACAAGATTTGGCCTTGGTGAACAAGACTTATCTCATCATTCAGGCATGGATGGCCACCCACGGGCTATGCCTGAATGATGACAAAACTGAACTTATCATACTGGGGAACAAACAAAACATCAATAGATTAAAAGAAGAATACTCCTCCTTCGTCATAGACGGCAATATTATCAAGGTTGCAAAAGAAGTAAAAACATTAGGGTTTTACCTTGATTCCCACCTCTCCCTAACCAAACAGGTGAGCGCAATGGCATCCAGTACCGCATATACCTGCAAGCTGATTAGAGCCGCAAAACCATACCTATCCACTGCCAACTGCCTAACCCTTGCTCGAGCATTAGTGTTGTCGAAATTGGACTATTGCAACGCACTATACTTGGGGGCCAATAAACATACGTTGCAAAAAATTCAAACACTTCAGAACAATGCTCTTAGAGCTGCCTTAGGAATTCCAAGAAGGGAGCATATTTCAGAAGCTAGAAGACAATCCAAATGGCTCTCCACAGTGGACAAAATCAAACTCAAGACAGCTTCTCTAACTTTCAAAAGTATCAACCATCTAGCACCCAAATACCTAGCCGCTAGATTCAACAGAAAAATCTCCACCAGACCCACCAGAGAAGCATACTCCAACCAGTTAGTGATCCCCCCATTTAAACTAAGTACGGCCGGAGGAAACAGCTTCCCGGTCAAAGCTGCCCAGCTTTGGAACTCCCTCCCGCCCGGCCTGAGATCTACCCAATCCTACGCCCCCTCTTCAGATCTAACTGCATCAACTGGATCAAAGAAAATGACCGATAGTCCCGCCCTACACCAATATAACTACTGTCCTACAGTCGTACTATGTACATAATTAAATACTCTCTATCTTCCTACTGCATATTTCCTGTATATATTATGCTATATGTCTATATTATGCACTATGTATATTCTCCCTATTGTCCTGCATTATGTAATTTCTACTATGTATAACTACCATGTGTAAGCATGCGTAACCTGTAAAGTTTAAAGTATCCTTGAACAACGCGCCCGGTTACCCTCGGGTTTGGTGCGCGCTATAAATAATAAACAAACAACAAACAAACAACTCAAGTATAGATACATGAGATGCCAAGGTGGGGAGAAGATTGAAAAGAATTGTGAAATACATTAAGAAAAGACAAAAAAACCTGCCAGGCGAGAATACCAGGCAGCTGAAGTTGTATGAAGATAACCGCCAGGTGAATATACCAGGCAAACTGAGAAACCTTAAGAAAAGTACTGGCAGGCGAGTACACCAGGCAGTTAAAATTGTGTGAAGATTCCTGGCAAGTGGGTATACCAGGTGGTCTACAAAGTATCAGAAACCAACACGACAGAAAGACTGTTACAGAATGTATTTGTGTAAACAAGAACTTTGTCCAGTGAAGGCACGAAGGCACTATTTGCTAAAGAGTCATCTTTCCAGTTGATCTAGGAATCCAGACGAAGAGGAACAATCGCTGGGTCCAAGGGTATTTACCTTGGAGAACATTTTTATTTGAGTCATCCTTTATGTTTTTAGTTTTGAAAGATTATGGGCCAACATCCAGACAAAGAAATTTCCTTGGACCGTTTGATGTTTTGTTTAGTGTGACGGTTAGAATAAGAAGTTTTGGACACAATGACAGCTATGTTTAATAACCGACATCCTGATACAGATTCTTAGTTCTAGTTTCTAGGTAGCAAAGTCCCCATTTGTAATAGGGCTATAGAGGTATTATCCCAACCCCCTTTTTGTTTAATAAAATGTCAGATTTTGAGGAAAGGATAACTGTGTCCGGCTCCGATTCCTGACCCCTCATCTTTTAGAACAAGTTCAACTATCTAGGCTGTGTAGGGGAGGATTGGTCCAAAAGACCCCCCTTGCCTACATCCCTTCCCCAGGTGAGGGCCATGGCTCTTCGGGCGTCCCCTCATACCACCAGGGCCCAGGTGGTGGAGGGCTCACCTGCTGAAGACATTGCCCACACGTATTGAATTTAGCTAGGCCTCAGAAACCATTTTGTCTAATAAAGATGGTGTGAGTTCAGCGCACTGTAGCGCGGCCCCCACTCTCGGAGAGTTTCAATTATCCCTCTGGCCGCAGCTCCCTGGCAGATCCGCTGTGAGCCCGTTCCCACGAACTAGTCAGACATGAGCTAGTGTAAGATACCAACACTGTAACATTTCACCTTCCGCAGTGTATCACTGCTCCCAGCATGACCCGGCCAGCGAGGCCTAGGTGAAAAAGAGAACTGTAAAACGGTCCTCGGATAAAAGCAAAAGTTCCCAAATACCAATGCCAAAACTACCTGCAATATGCGCATTTTCCTCACAACACCTCTTCTATTAAAGAAACCTGTAAAATGTATAAATATGGTAGAATGCATGCTTACATGACATTAGCAATGAAAAACCCACACCACTGCAGTTGTGTGCCAACAATAAAAAAGCATTCTAGGGGACTATTCGTTATGTGTATCATTGAAAAACTTACACCCCAAGGTCCCGCGCAATAACCAGACTAATGCTGCTAGAGTGCAAGGAAAGACAAATGTAACCATACAGAGGGCTCATGTAAAGGACGCGCGAGAATGCGCCTGTCATGCGTGTATGTCTAAGCCCCTTATGTGCCACTACCGTCACGTACGGTGACGAGTCATTTTCTATGTGCTCCACCAACCTTATTACTACCTCACTTACTGCAAATGTATTTGCATATAACTAAATGTTGTAGTTGTTAAAACATAGTGTACAAATAATGTGCTCAGACTGGCTATATTTGAGAGACATTTAGCAAAGTTAAAATGTATGTTTTTGAATGATCCAAATGAGTATTACAGAGTGTTCAAATGTTTATGATGTTTTCACCTAAAGTCGGCAACACACGAGGAAGATACCTTTGTGAATATGTGCAAGGCCATTCCCCCTCCCACCATGCGAAGACTGCCAAGCAAGAGAGCAGAGGCCCGCGCCGCGCTGCTCCACCTCCCCCAACTAGGCTGGAGCCGCTTCAAAGATTTGTAGTCCCCTCAGCAGCACCCAAGGCCATGGCCCGCCACCTGCATTATTTACAGCTCAGCAGTAAACCTCCGCCTGAATACACAAATCCAAAGGCGCCCCCTCTTAAACCCCACAACCCACCGGATCACCTTAGACTTATGGCCCCTGTACAATTAGGACACCCAATACTGTGGCAACATACAGCAGCACATCCATAACGACTTCTAACAAGACAGAAAGACATGTACCGCCTGTCCCATGCCCTGAGACTTAGCCCCTCGACCTATGGTACCGGTCAACAGGACACTGGTAACCATGCACTGATGAATCACCATCAAACCCCTCACAAGGTGCATTCCTCCTGTGTTGCGTTAACCTGTAGAATAACCTATTGAAAGATTTACTAAAGAAGATAATATTGCAATAACTGAATGACTGCGGTGTGCATGACCTAGGGCAAATAAGTCAGGAAAAGACATTCATCTCTGACACGGGCCACAATGGCACAACAACACCGCCCGGATGAACTCAGCCGACCTGCCAGGCCAAGCCCAACCCACGAGGCTGACCAGTGACGTCCTCCAGCCAAGGCCAACCACATCGCAGCAGCGCCTATAGCTAGTCATCGCCACCCAATCCCATTGAACTTGTGCCCCTTATAGTATGTAGGTTCTGATGACATGTTTTGTAAATATATACGCCTGTCTTTGCTATTGTCAGACAGAGCGCTCTCGGAGTTTGCAGAGTTCTTTGCATGCCCTATTCTGATTGATAAACTCCCATTTATGCTCACCCGCATTCTGTCTTGGCCTTATTCCCATTTTGGGAGAGTCCTTCATTGTCTCTCTTTGCGGGGAGGATCGTGCTGGTTGGGGACGCTTGCCAAAAGGGATACGCACAGTGCGCCGGCTCCGGGAGGCTGCCCGCCAACGGCGACCGGTACGCTCAGAAGTGCGCACTCAACAGAGAGAGGGTACGGGATCCCGGTTGAAAAATCCCCTTTGAGTACCGCTCGCCGGAGCCGGGGTTGACTGTTGAGCGGACGGCAGCACTGCCTGGACGGACCCAGTTTCGGAGACTATTGGTTCAAGACGGGCATGTGAGTATTGAGTGCGAGCGAACATAAAGGGAGGAGAAGAGGGAATTTAGGATAGGAAACGAGGCGGGGTAAAAAAAAAAGGGGGCACGCAGGTCTACTAAGGACCATCTTAAACTTTCTTTTCTTTTTCTTTGCATATGGCCATTAGGATGAAGAGGTGAATAAGAGATAAAAGTGACGGGAACCGAGCTCCGAGAGGGGGTGGAAGGCGGCGCTGCATAGTGCTATCTTGACTAGTACTGGGAATATATGAAGAAGTGGATAATAAGATAAAAGTGTCTGGCAAAGGGAGACACGGAGAATATATTAGTTACTGCTATTCTTTCTATTCTTTTCTTTAGGTTTGGGGGAAAAATAAAAGTGAGATTAATACGAAACCATCGAGATAAAGTAAGAGACAGAGAGTTCTACTGTAAGAGTGAGGATCAAACCTATATATATATATACATATATCTGAATAAGACGGATAGGGACAGCCGGCCAGGGAGGAAAGGGAGGGCAAATTGAACTGTGAATAGAGTGTTACAGAGAGGTGTGTGCACATCGTATGCGTCAGGAGATAATTTGGTGTGATGGGTGTGTAAAAATGGTCATAAATGTATAGCCATTGAGTGGTCATGGTAAGTGTGGCCAGACAAAGCTCTATAAAGACAAGAGTAATAAGGTGAAGTGAGTGTGTACCTTTTTGATTTCTGGGTTAACATCGTCAAGATTGCTGATGGTTTGCTCTTGTACGTGCCCCCCAAAGAGAATAGAATAGAGACTGTGTACAGCCATTCTTATGGTGTGCAGGCAGGGGAAGAACACGGTGATACGTTTACATTACGATATTGAGATACATAGAGGCACATAAGTACCAGGAGGGCACAAAGTATGGGGGCAGAAACACCCTTATCACATATTTGTAAGAACTTACCAGGGTACGCGGAGCGGATTAAGAAATATCATGACCAATGGATCACAGAGTTGAAGGGAGAGGGGTTGCCCCAGATATGGCCCGAAGGGGGGTCATTTGACAAAAGTGTCCTAGATATGGTAGCCACATGCATTTGTTTGAAATACAAGGGGAAGCAGTTGCATAATAGGAGAGAGATATTAGATCTCTGGAGGTTGTTTGAAGAGATACCGCCGCCTAAGGCGCCAGAATTGAATCCTGACCTACCATCTACCACTGACAATCCACTAATGATACAAAAAGATGCTAAAGCATTGCCCGACGTAAAGCCACCAATAGAGGTAATAAGTTTATACCCAATACTAAACAAGCCAGTGCCCGCAGAGGGGTACAGTGACCCCACTTATGTGCCTACCCCGACAGCTACTACAACCCAAAGGCCAACGGCACCCCCGCCATACGAGAGTACTAGGGAGCGAGCCCAGGTGAGTACACCAAGGGTGGACATAGAAAAGTTAACAGACGATCTGGAATCAAGACTCTCGATAGCCAAAGATGAGCTCTCGAGGATAAAAGGCATATGTGAGCGAACAGCACTTAATGCAGCGAGATCAGAGCACACGTCTAGAGCGCCGAGCGAGGGTAGAACACTTGAAGAAGGGTGGAAAAAAGGCGAGATACTGTTCAGAATTCAAGAAGAACCAACACGAATAATTGAACTAGGGACAAGAGAGGGATGTACTGACAATGAAGAAAGGCCTATAGGGGACAGGGAGGAGCTACTACGTGATATAAGGGACGATTTGGAGGAAAGCGACAGGTTGAGCATGGCAATGGGAGGGGGAAGCGAAGGGTTGGATGGTGCATGTTCAATGAGAACACTGGATGATGAGTGGACGGGGCGACTAAGAAACAGGGTGGGGAAAGTGGCATCATTGGGAACATCCGGAGTGAAGACGGGTACAGATGCCACAATGAAAGGGAAGTTGCAGCTCCCGCTAATACATAGGGGAGGAGGGAGGCCGAATTATATACCCTGGGCTCAGATGGATAAGGCCAACTTAAAGTTATTGCCCCCGTTATCGGGAGGGGCGAGCAAGTGGATATACGCCTTTGAAAAACACACTGCCGGGGTACCCCTAGCAATAGGGGATGTGAAGAGCTTGCTTGTATCAGCAGTAGGGGATCAGGCTGACAGAGTATGGGTTAAGGCTGGTTTCCCAGGAGTAACAGACTGTGACCGCCATGATGGGGCCTCCTTTAACACAGTACGTGCAAGGGTATGGGATGCCTTGCGGGAAACATTTCCAGACACCCCAGACTTACAGTCAGTAATGCAGTGTACAATGAATGACGGGGAGGATGCTATGGATTACATTTTTCGGGATGTGGAGAGCAGAAACGGGTACGCCCTGGTATCAATCTACGTCTTTATTTTACTTCATTATAAAGAGGGGGTTGCCAAAGGAGGTGCAAAAGGCACTCGACAAGATAGCAGGTATTGAAGCGAAAGGATGGCCTGAGATTCAGAGCATAATAGTGCACCACTGTAAGCGAATAAAAGAAAGGGACAAGGAGGTGGCGCAGAAAAGATTGGCAGATGAAGCGAAACTAGTACAGACAAAGTTGGTGAAGGTCGCAGCAGCAGTAGCCGCGCTCCCACACAGCAGGGAGGGAGATGAGGAGGAGGAGGGGCTGGTAGCAATACAAGGAAGGATGGCAACTAAATGGGCGGGAGCAGGACAGCGGCAGTGGAACGAGCAGGAGCAAGGCGGAGGTCCGCAGTGGCAAGAGTGGGCCCCTCGAGGGGGACGAGGTGGGTACAGGAGCCGAAGAGGAGGTGGACCGGGGTATGGAGGAATGGGAGGAAATGGATGGCAGGGTCCCAGAGGAGCGCAAGGGAGTTGTTGGAACTGCGGGAGATGGGGACATTACTCTAGGGAGTGCAGAAGCAGACCCAACAACGGGTTTCAAGAGGCAGAACATTATGGCCATCCCCATCCGGGGAGCCCATATGGTCTCCCAATGGGACAACAACAAAGAAACCCAGGCCAGGGGTACAATGAGCAACAACAGGGGCATCAGTACAGAACACAGAACCACACACAAAACAATGACAATATGCAGTACACGCCAGGCAACCCTTTTGCGACAACAGCAAACGGAGCCCCTGCACCAGCCCCCTATAGTGGCGTGTCAGTGGTTTCAGGGAGCGTGTTCAACCAGGGGGGGGCAATGAGACACCCCGCATAGGACAGCCCACAGAGAACACTTGCGTGTCCAGTTCTATCTACCACCTACAATGCATCAGAGGAACCATTGGTAGGGGCGCAGATAGGAGACAAGCAGTTCATATTCATGGTGGATTCGGGAGCGGAGAATTCATGTATTAGGGAGGGCCGGTTCCCGTTATGTAACCGGAAGTTAGAGTCGCAGGGGTTCTCTGGGGCTGTAATTGAAGTTCCTTACACAGAAGCACTGGATGTAACAGTGGGGGGCAAAACTGTAAAGACACCCTTACTGTATTATGAACACTCGCCAATAAATTTACTAGGGAGGGATCTCCTTAGCAAACTCAACATGACTATATCCTTCACTGAGAGAGGTATAGTGTGTTCAACACCCGGAATATGCCCATTACGTGTAATGTTGGTAGTACAGGCTCACACAACCACACAAGAAATACGAGGTTTGCCAGTAAACGAGGAAATGTTTATTGAAGGACTAAAGACACTGGCCCTCATAATTCCTGAGCTAAGAAGAATGGATTGGAGGATTCCTGCGGAGTTCCTCTTCCGCCCAATAGTGTGCCCTGACACAGCACCAGGATCAGTGGTATCATTAGACTTGCATGCTGTACAGGTATCTGCGAAAAGGATTTCTGTGATTGGAATAGATATAGAAGGATGTGAGTGGCGTACAGTACTGTGTACGAATGCCAATATTGCCCTAAGAGACTTAACTGATGAGGATCTCTTCTCAGAATCAGAGGGGGATGGTGAAATAGTAATGGAAATAGCAATGCCGTGTGATATTTTGATTCAAGCTAGGGAAATCCCTGTTCAGCTGATGGCAGTGGTGGGAGCACCACCGTCATTCTTCGATGATGGCATGAGGCTCGTACCAAATAATTTGTGGACGACAGGCCCCCATGATGTAGGGCTGTTGCATGGAGTACAACCTGTGATAATAAAACTAAAACAAGGGGCAATTCTACCCCGAGTGAAACAGTATCCATTGTCCTGTGAAGCTGAAGAAGGGATAAAAGAGACAATAAATGCACTACTAGCACAAGGGATAATAGTGCCTTCAAACTCCCCATGTAACACATGTATTTACCCAATCAAAAAAACGATGGGAGGGTCTTGGAGGATGATACAGGATTTACGCCCCCTAAATGATGTAATTCAGAAAGAGTTCCCTTTGGTCCCGAACCCTGCATCAATATTATGCAGCATCCCAAAAACGGCATCACATTTCACGGTGGTCGACTTGAAAAACGCATTTTTCTCCATCCCCCTGGCTGAAGAGAGCAGATACCTGACAGCATTTACACTAGGGGGAAAAAGATATGAACATTGCAGATTACCGCAAGGATACTGTGAAAGCCCGAGCATATTCAACCGCATATTACATGAAGACTTAGGAAACCTATCAGTTGAGAGTACAATCATTCAGTACGTAGACGATTTACTCGTCTGTGCACAGGACGAAGAAACATGCAGAAAGGATTCAATAACACTCCTGACCCTATTGGCTAATAAGGGGTACAAAGTAGACAAGGGAAAGCTACAGTACTGTCTGACAGAAGTTCTATACCTAGGACAACTAATATCAAAAGATGGAAAAAGAATAATCCCCGACAGGGTAGAAGCAATAAGATCAGTAGGAGAACCCACAACAGTGAAAGACATGCAGAAATTCCTGGGAATGTGCAACTATTGCCGAGCATGGATATTAGATTATGCAGCATACACCAGACCCTTACCACAAGCGCTCAAGGAGGCACAACAGGAGAACAAAAAAATAGAATGGTCAGAAGAAATGAGCGTCTCCTTTAAATCATTAAAAGAGTTGATTTCAAGCGCTCCAGTGCTCGCAAATCCTGATTATGGACGCGAGTTTTACCTGTTCTCACACTGCAAGGGAACACTCATGACAGCTGTACTGACACAGAAGACGTTCCTAGGACACAAACCGTTGGCTTACTATAGTGGCACTTTAGATGCTGTGATGCAAGGACATTTCGCGTGCGAGCAATCGCTCGCTGCAGCCGCGTTCGCAATTGAGAAAAGTGCCACAATAGTAATGGGATGCCCTGTGACATTGTTTGTGGAACATTCATTATTTGCAATACTTGAGAGGTCAAAAAGCACACTGACAACACAGCGGGCAACCGCCTACGAGATAATATTGTCCAGCGCCAACATCCATGTGGTGGGATGCAAGACAGTGAATCCAGCAACATTCATTACAGAAGCGTGCACACTAGAGGACATGCAGGAACACGATTTTGCAACTTACACAGGAGAAAGAGGGGAGGACACAGTGGTGTGTGAGAATGCTCTGAGCGAGGGGGAAGTGTACTTCGTAGACGGGTCAGCATCAATTGACGTGGACACGGGAGAGAAACATGTGGGTATGGCAGTGGTGAGATTAGAAGACGGTGAGTATGAGACACTAGTGCAGTACCGCCTCCCATCACATTACTCCGCACAAGCAGCAGAACTGATTGCCCTCATAGAAGCACTACATGCAGCTAAAGGTTGTGCAGTGACAATATACACAGACTCAGCTTACATGACAACAACAGTACATGGGGGTCTAGCAAGATGGGGGCGGAGGGGGTTTCGACGAGCAGATGGAACTCCAGTGCAGTATGCAGAATTGCTGAAGGAGTTGATTGAGGCCCTACAAGATCCCATAGCAGTAGCAATAGTGAAGTGCCAAGCACAGATGTTGTGACTTTGGGAAACGCTGCAGCGGACGCTGCCGCCAAAGAAGCTTCCTACTTTCAGAAATATGAAGCAGGTGAGTACATGCTGCAGCACAAGACAAACGAAGAGCTCCCAGAAGGGTACAATATGATGCCCATATCACAAATACTAGATTGCAGGAAGGAGCAAGTGCAGATGAAAAATTGATGTGGACGAAACGAGGGTGCAGCCAATCGGCGACAGACTTACTGTGGCGACAAAATAACTCAGGAAAAGTGGTAATGCCAGTAAAGTTATTGGAAATTGCATTCCAACAACTACACTTCCCAGCACACAATACGAAACAACACATTGCAGCAGAGATACAGGAGGAGTGGTTCGTGCCCTGTCTCCAGGAGCACCTATCTCGACTAACGCTGGAATGCACAACATGTCAGATATACAATTCAGGAATGACATTACGTACGCTCTGGGGAACAATTCCAAAACCAATTTGGCCATTCAGAGAGCTACATATCGACTACGCGGACATGGGAGAAAGGTGTAATGGGGCACGTTACATGATCGTGGTTGTATGCCCATTTTCAAGGTGGGTAGAAGCAGGCCCATGTGCACGACCTGATGCTAAGAGCGCTGCAAAGTTCCTAGTGAGGGAAGTATTTCCGCGTTGGGGAATTTGTGACGTGACTCGCTCGGACAACGGCACTCACTTCGTAAACGAGCTCTTCAAGGAAGTAACTACATTGTTGGGAATAAAGCATAAATTGTGCTCGATTTATCATCCTCAAAGTAATGGCATAGTGGAAAAGATGAACGGACTGTTAAAAGGGAGGTTATCAAAACTATGCTTTTCATTAAAAAATAACTGGATTTACTGTTTGCCCCTTGCGCTATCTGTGCTGAGAAATCAACCAAGCAAGGACCACCATTTGTCCCTGCACGAGATCGTGACTGGGAGACGAATGCACACAGCACACTCCCCACTGCGCGAACACTCAGATGCACACAGAAGCGCTGCGATATTGGGAGACGAGTTCACAGACTATTTGAAGAAATTAACAAGGGCAGCGCGCGCAATATCAAAGCAGCTCTCTCCACCTTTCACGAGAGAGGAGGGAAACACAACAGGGTCTGTTACGGAGCCTGAACCACAGCTACAGCTGATGCCGGTGAATTCATTTATGTCAGGAGTTTTGTGCGTCGGTGGAATGCACCACGGTTCCATGGCCCATACGAGGTAGTGTTTTGCACGCCCACGGCAGTAAAAGTAAAGGGCCTGAAGTATTGGGTACATTTGACAGATGTACGAAGGGCATATAATAATGTGCAGGAAGAGGTGGATGAGGAGGCACAGACAACAGCAAGCAATTCAAATGAGCAGAATGTCTAAATATGAACTTGTGTGTGTGACAGTAATGCACCTGAATGAAAAAGTGGCTGACAAGTATACTTGCATTTTTAGGATATTACAAAAAAAAAAAAAAACAACAAAAAGTATTTTTTCTCTTGTGAACTTATATGTAGTTAATGATGTGATAAAATTATGAAGTGTTTACTCCCTTGTCTGTGCATCACCATCCCTACAACCCTACCTGCTTCCATTCCCTTTCAATATATACTGGCACTGGTAGTGCCAACAAAATGTTTACATTCATGCACTTAATGCACTTTTATATCTCAAACAGGAGCTAACATTGCATCTAACGGGCAGCCTGCAACGGATAGATTTATTAGAGTTAGAGAGTTGTTAACTGAGAGATGCAGATATTCGTATGAGTGTGGATTATCTGTGTGCATTACATTGTTTTTTACAATAATGTTTGGCCTGGTTACATATTGGTTCATAGCGTTCATCTCTATCGATATGAACGAGGGGGGAGGGACTAACAGCACTACTGTGATCAATGCAACCACGAGTGTAAATACTAAGGAAGGTGACTTTTTGATATGGGACGGAACTAAACTTGTATGGGGTTATTATACCACACCATCCAATGCTGTCCTCTCAAAAAATGAAGGGCTACAGGGTGAAATGCAAAATAACACAGTGTCTCCGCCAAAGATATCTAATTACAATGCTCGCAGTTTAAATGACCGAAACCCATCCGCCATATCCTGGTTGTATAACACCCCCACCAGCCAGCCTGCCCCCATAGCAAAAAACACACTGACAGACAACGTCAAGGAAGAAAAGGAAAGGATGAGAGCAACACACGAAATATTATATGATTATTGGGCAAAGGGGGGTGGGAACGAGAAAGGGGGGCCCATTTTGTCCATCGCCCATGAGGCTGGGAAGTACATGAGGAACAAAAATAACAGACGAAAAAGGGAAGCGGGGAGGAGGAAGTATGATGAGTACTATGGGTTAGGACTAGATAAAATGGAAGACCCACGACACCCCCACCAGACGAATAAATGGTATGCGGACATGAGTGCAACAGCTAAACAAACAACAAATGAGAGCTGCTATGTCTGCTCCCTCATTCCCCATGCTTCAGGCACACCCAAGGTATTGTTACCCAAAGAATTGCCTATTGTAGATGCCCAATGTCTCTTTCATCTCACGTTGTGCAGGATTAAGAACACCTTCCAGGCACATGAAGTTACTTTTAGAATGCTGCAGAACGAGAAAACTTGCTACCCAAAGACGGTAGGAGTGGTATGTCTGGAAGAACCATTTTTTGTGATACAAGGGACACTTTTTTCAGACAACAAGTGGAAGGACGAAGAAGTAATGTGTAAAGCTGAAGCGCTGAGGGGTGTGGCACCAGAGAAATTGCAATGGATAGAAGAAACGTGCACACCAGTATGGAAGGAACACATTTCAAAACTAACTTGGGTAACAGCCATTGAAAAACCCTTCAAGCTGCAGAACGAAATAGACTATGAACTATGTTTTAAAGGAGAGGGGAAAACCCCCATGGGGACAAACAAGAACTGTAACAAGACCCTTACCATCCCAGATCTGAGAAAAGGGACAGCGGCCTGATGGACACGTATTGGGTATGCGGCAACCAAGCATACCTGCACCTCCCCCAATCATGGAGTGGCAGCTGTTCAATGGCCACTCTGCACTCAGCACTAATGGTAATTCCAGAAAGCCACATTGACGGGAGCAAGAGGACGCAAGAAAACATCCAACAGAGTGCGACCCAGCCGACTGCAGAGTCACAAATCTATGTCCCGTCTTTCGGGAACAAGGAAGAGGTGCTGTCCCGAAACAGACGAGCATCAAACTACATATCAAAGGCATCGTCAGAGTTGCTGGCACAGATCCCAGACAGATATCGATTATTCAGCTCGGCAGAAACATTCTTTGCCTCACTCATCCCAAGTATCCAGGCCAGAGCAAACGCAAAATGGCTTCAGATAACACGTTGGGAGCTGATCCAGCTGGCAAATGACACTGAAGAAGGGTTCAACGTAATAAAAGTGGAACTAAGAGCTTTACGGTTGATGACCATGCAAAACAGGTATGTCTTGGACCTGTTGACTGCGATGGATGGAGGTGTTTGCCGAAAAATCGGAAGTGCCTGCTGCACTTTCGTACCTTCTGAAGACGCAGACAACGGCTCCCTGTCCCATGTGATCGAAGCAGTACATAACCTGGGAGAAAGAATGAAAATGGAAGGCGGAGCAGAAGAAAGCACGTGGTTCGACAATATATTCTCCTGGGTTCCATCATGGCTGGGAATGACTGTGAAATTTTTGATGCAGGCTGTGGTGTTGCTCCTCTTTATTTTTTGCCTGTGCCAGGTGGGTCATCGATGTTGTGCTAACGCAGTACCTAATGGTGCAATGATGATGGTGACAATGGGCAACACCCGTGGTACAATACAAACTATGCAGGAAGTGCAGGTACAAACAGGGACTGATGACACACCCAGGTATCAGCTAGTGCCCAGGTATCATGACAAGGATATCTTAGACAAATTGTGGCATACCACCATCAGAGAGCCCCGTATACTAGAATGGTACCAGGAGGTGTGGGTAGACTTGGAAGGAGAGAGCGGATGTATATACTTGACCTGTACCCCAGATGAGTATGCTAGGAGAGGTGAAAGCTTAAGGGGGGTGTGCAGAGCGTGGATGCCCATAAAAGGGACACCAGCATGGGATGACGCAATCATTGACGAAGGAGTGTAGGAGATTGGAAGATTTAAAGAATTTGTTACTTAAGTAACGAAAGGGGGGAAATGTAGGGGAGGATTGGTCCAAAAGACCCCCCTTGCCTACATCCCTTCCCCAGGTGAGGGCCATGGCTTATCGGGCGTCCCCTCATACCACCAGGGCCCAGGTGGTGGAGGACTCACCTGCTGAACACATTGCCCACATGTATTGAATTTAGCTAGGCCTCAGAAACCATTTTGTCTAATAAAGATGGTGTGAGTTCAGCACACTGTAGCGCGGCCCCCACCCTCGGAGAATTTCAATTATCCCTGTGGCCGCAGCTCCCTGGCAGATCCGCTGTGAGCCCGTTCCCACGAACAAGTCGGACATGAGCTAGTGTAAGATACCAACACTGTAACATTTCACCTTCCGCAGAGTATCACTGCTCCCAGCATGACCCGGCCAGCGAGGCCTGGGTGAAAAAGAGAACTGTAAAACGGTCCTCGGATAAAAGCAAAGGTTCCCAAATACCAATGCCAAAACTACCTGCAATATGCACATTTTCCTCACAACACCTCTTCTATTAAAGAAACCTGTAAAATGTATAAATATGGTAGAATGCATGCTTACATGACATTAGCAATGAAAAACCCACACCACTGCTGTTGTGTGCTAACAATAAAAAAGCATTCTAGGGGACTATTCGTTAGGTGTATCATTGAAAAATGTACACCCCATGGTCCCGCGCCATAACCAGACTAATGCTGCTAGAGTGCAAGGAAAGACAAATGTAACCATACAGAGGGCTCATGTAAAGGACGCGCGAGAATGCGCCTGTCATGCGTGTATGTCTAAGCCCCTCATGTGCCACTACCGTCACGTACGGTGGCGAGTCATTTTCTATGTGCTCTACCAACCTTACTACTACCTCACTTACTGCAAATGTATATGCTTGTAACTAAATGTTGTAGTTGTTAAAACATAGTGTACAAATAATGTGCTCCGACTGGCTATATTTGAGAGACATTTAGCAAAGTTAAAATGTTTTTGAATGATCCAAATGAGTATTACAGAGTGTTCAAATGTTTATGATGTTTTCACCTAAAGTCGGCAACACACGAGGAAGATACCTTTGTGAATATGTGCAAGGCCATTCCCCCTCCCACCATGCGAAGACTGCCAAGCAAGAGAGCAGAGGCCCGCGCCGCGCTGCTCCACCTCCCCCAACTAGGCTGGAGCCGCTTCAAAGATTTGTAGTCCCCTCTGCAGCACCCAAGGCCATGGCCCGCCACCTGCATTATTTACAGCTCAGCAGTAAACCTCTGCCTGAATACACAAATCCAAAGGTGCCCCCTCTTAAACCCCACAACCCACCGGATCACCTTAGACTTATGGCCCCTGTACAATTAGGACACCCAATACTGTGGCAACATACAGCAGCACATCCATAACGACTTCTAACAAGACAGAAAGATATGTACCGCCTGTCCCATGCCCTGAGACTTAGCCCCTCAACCTATGGTACCGGTCAACAGGACACTGGTAACCATGCACTGATGAATCACCATCAAACCCCTCACAAGGTGCATTCCTCCTGTGTTGCGTTAACCTGTAGAATAACCTATTGAAAGATTTACTAAAGAAGATAATATTGCAATAACTGAATGACTGCGGTGTGCATGACCTAGGGCAAATAAGTCAGGAAAAGACATTCATCTCTGACACGGGCCACAATGGCACAACAACACCGCCCGGATGAACTCAGCTGACCTGCCAGGCCAAGCCCAACCCACGAGGCTGACCAGTGACGTCCTCCAGCAGCCAAGGCCAACCACATCGCAGCAGCGCCTATAGCTAGTCATCGCCACCCAATCCCATTGAACTTGTGCCCCTTATAGTATGCAGGTTCTGATATGTTTTGTAAATATATACGCCTGCCTTTGCTATTGTCAGACAGAGCGCTCTCGGAGTTTGCAGAGTTCTTTGCATGCCCTATTCTGATTGATAAACTCCCATTTACGCTCACCCACATTCTGTCTTGGCCTTATTCCCATTTTGGGAGAGTCCTTCATTGTCTCTCATTGCGGGGAGGATCGTGCTGGTTGGGGACGCTTGCCTTCAGCTGTGTGAATGTGAGTCACTAATGCTACATATCTCTCTAGAGAATGTGCAATGAGCGGCTGAGGGATTGAAGATTAATAAAGTGCCTCATCATATTGCTTTCCAAATTGATTTTATTGTAAATTCATAGACCTAGTTTTCCTAGCACGTCCTTTGGATATAATTAACTGCTCTTTGATAGAGACAAACCAATCTCTATGGGCACAGTTTTTATACCAGTTGTGGTAAACTGTAGGATACATATTTAAGATTGCACACATTTTTAACCCATTCCATGTCTGAAAATGGATTTTAATAACCTGACTTGTATTTTGTCCTTAAAAATGGAGACCATCATACAAAATATTAAAGATCTAACACTATCTGGCTACTTTAAGGGAGGCTGTTGGGTCCTAAGTGATGGACCTAGAATGAGCCCCCTGAATATTTTGCTTTTCTTGTACTAGTTCACTAACCTTCTGCCCCTAGTGATGCCCTGAGACCTATTCAAGGCCTAAAAAGAGGCGCAAATCTGGTTGTAGTGTCCTTAGCATATTTTCTACTGACCTAGTAACCCTGCTCAGTAAGTGGAGCGTAACCCATTGTGGGTGGCAGAAATATGTGTTTTAAATACCTTATTGTTGTGAATGGACCTGTGGTCACGCAGGCCAGTCAGACAAGAGCTGGCGGAACCCATCATACTTACAGGGATCACCTTGAGGGCTGTGATCGCATGGCAAGTCACCAGCTTCCCAGAGCTCCCAGACTAGCAACTGCGCTCTGGTCACACAGTGGGACAGTTGCCTGGGGGCACCTAGGTTACACATGCTGACCTGGGGTCACCCAGATCAGCAGGGTGGCAGGACCGTAATCACACGATGTAGGCCTGTAGGCCCATCGAAATGAGACAGAGGCAGAAGTGCCATGACATGGAGTATGTCGCTGTTCTGAGGCACGTGCGAGCTGAGGCTCCTTTTATTAGCAGTCAGTCATGACGTCGCCATTACGTAATCTTGTAGGGGCAACACCACACGCCTCCTTTCCCATAACAAAGACAGTATCACTGGACATCAAATAAATAAACAGTTACGAACAGCAATACTTGGTCCACGTGGGAATCGTAAGATAAAACTATAACCACATACATTGAGACTATCAGTTACAGACATTAACACATACAACAACCACTCTTTATATCTTTTGTGGGTGATGGTCAGAGTTGGTGAACTGCTGGCGGCATGGTGCCAGTTCTACCACATTTATTCAGCAGGGGAGAACTGAAAATTTCAACCAATGGAGGACACCACTGTTAGGGGAGTTTTCCTTACGTCCTACTGGCAGTAAGACTTTACTAAGTTATCCCAGTGGTTTGTAGATCCCCAACTCTAGTATCAGTCTGTACTAGCTCAGGACCTTGGTAGTGTAGCAGAGCAGTCAGGCTTATATTAAGAGGAAGATATGAGCTGTAGGTAAGTACACTACATTTTTGTTAGACAGGCACAATAAAGAAGCACTTACATGTATATTTATATAAAAGATGTCCAATTATATTATATTTATTATATTTACACCAGAATCACTTTAAACATTTCAGACGCTTACAACAGAACACTCAGGAATACACTTCAAAAGGATCTTTCACTTTTGTGGTTTTTCGCATTTGTAGCAACGTTAGAAAGGGAAAAGACAAGTTTATCGTATTATCGGCAATTGCGCACTCATGCGGTTTTCAACAGGTCATACAGTAATGCATTTACTCTGCAAACACAGATAGAAAAGTCAATTAAAGAGAGGAAAATAAGTGGTTAGTGCAAGATGAGCTTAGATCAAAATTCTAGAGACAGTTTTAGCCTGGCAAGTCTTTTAAGTCCAAAAACACAACCCTAGCTAAAGATAGTTTGGAGAGGGCTTGAAGTCTAGACAAACCACAAATTATGAAGTGTTCCTGCAGATTTCTTCCATTGTCTAAAGTTATTGAGGCATCAGGTTAGCAACTAACAAAGGTAACCTTAAATCAGACGTGAGAAGGGGGCACATTCAGCACCTTGGGTCAGTGGTAAGAGGGGGTTTCCCTGGGCATCTCTATGTGCACTCCAAAACTCTGGAGAGACTTCGTGGAATCAGGTAAGAAATACCTTTTCCCCCACAGTACCTTTGGTTTGAAGAAAGTGTTTGTGTTGGCTTCTCCGCGATGTGGCAGCTCTGGACCTGACTCCGGATTCCTTGGTCTGGTGATGAAAGGCAGGACAATGGACGATGTCTCTCAGCAGCAGTCTCGAGGGAGGACCTGTAGCACGACTTTTAGCAACATCTTGGTTCACTGTGCAGTTTAGGCACCTTTTCAGCAGCACTAACAAAGGACACGGATCACCCAGTCAATCTTCTTTGCTTCCTGCAGTCCCACACTCTGGTGTGGGGGTCTGGGCGAGTTGGTTCGGATCTCTGGAATGTCCTTACTTATTTGGACGGATTCCGCTTTTCCACGGCGATGCACTCAAAATGGGCAGCATGTCTCCTGGTACTGGGGTTCCACAGTTCTGGAAGCTCCTAGGACCTTGGGGAGGTTTGTCTTGGGACGGGTTGCTCCCACCAGCCAAAGGGAAGGAGTCATCCACTTCGGAACTCCTCTCTGTCGCATAGAAAAAGGGGTCAGGACAGCAGTGGTTGCTCCACGGTCTTGCAAAGTGTCTGCGGCATCTCTGGTCATCGTCTTCTTCGGTTACTTCTGTTTCCTGTGGTCGACTTGCTTTACCCTCCAGAAGTGTCACCTTTTATACAGTTCTAGCACACACTCCTCTGCCATCCCTGTCAGCATTTTACAGAAAGGAGCGTTTGGCTGTCCAATCAGGAAAGCCAGACCACCTGTGGAAGCTGAACCTAATCAGGCACTCTGGCAGACAAAGGACAGGGGCGTTGACGACTCCTCCCCCACTTCATGCCTGCCCAGACACTCTGGAGCCTAGGCGGGGATACCCACTGGTTCCTGCCAAAGGGAAAACACACACACAGACCTCCCCCTCCCCCTCCCAGAATGGTGGAAGAAAGGCTAACAAAGAACAACCACTCTAGTAATGGCGAAAAAAGAAGGGAGGCCCCCAAGCTGGTACTTGGGTGCCCCTTTTGTGCACTACCGAGGCGATGGACATAGCCTGCGGTATAAAAAATACATCCACTGCCACCAGCCATAACTAGGTGATTGTCAATGTGACTAAAAGGTTACAGGAGCAGAGAGAAGTGGGATTTCAAGTGTCCCTTTGGCACTCCACTGAAGGTGGTGTGTGCCAATGTCTCAGACTACAGGGTTTTGGGAGGGATACTACGTAAGAACTGTAGTTACTTGAGGATATATACAAAGAATCATAAAGGAGGACCCTAAGGGTCCCTAGAAACACTGGCCATAAGAAGCTGTGTGCTGCAGTAGTAAAGCACAGATGCCTTTAAAAGCTATGGAGCAGACATACTCCATGGTGCAGGTAGATTTCAAAGAATAGAGTTCTAAAAGACAGAGCCCACAAGAATGAATGAGTGTAAAAAGGCTCCACTCATTCAGGATTGAAAGAAAAACATCCAGAAGTCCAGCAAAAAGTGGTGGGGGTCTCAATAGGAGATGGGATGAAGCATAAAAATGATGAATCTCCCCCACAACCACTGTCGGTCACTGGGACCATATTCAGTATGCCGACAATCTGCAGGATCCCAGCTTCACACACACTTATTTACTGGGACCACTTTAAGCACATTGATGACATGCAGGCTCCTAGCACCGAAAGTACACATTTACTGAGTCCTCTTTGAGCACTTTTGGGGATGCAGGCAGCCAGTTGTACTGTACACATATCAGTCCAGGATAGTTGAGAGCACAGTTCATGAGCCGGTAAAAACGCACCCAGGAACATCGGGGGCCACATCAGCTGTAGTCCCTTGATGGTGGGGCAGGCAGCGAGACACTGGTGGCAGGGCGTCTGGGCTGCTCCACTTATTTCGCTCCCCCAGGCAGGAGTATCATCCTACTGGAGTGGCACCAGACCCCCCACCCACCCCTTCTCCAGGCAGGGGTTGTTGGCATGACACAGGTGACAGGGTGTCTGAACCACATTTCCCCCATTGGAGCTCCAATCATGACGCACGCACATGTACTGCGTTTTCCTTAGCTCTTACCACAGAGCTTAGATGCAGCACGTTTCTCTCCCCCAAGACAGGAGGCCTTTGATTACTTTTCACAGACCTCAGACAAGTCATTCTCTCCTGCATGTCGGGGCACTGTGATCATTTAACATGGATTTTGTGCTTGAAGTTTATAAAAAAAACATATGAGAGATCACATTCAGGCAAATTGTTTCTAGCAATCTTGTAATTTGCTCAGTGTGTTTTCATGTCTGCAATCTTTTTTTTTTTTTACTTTAGTTTTTATTTGCATTTGGACAGTCAAAGATAACACTGTTTTTCTTGAAACCTTATCCAACAAAGATGATGATCCCTCCCCCGGACCCTCCCTTTTACCCCCTATCAACCAATCAGTGTGTTCAGGGAACCAGCGTTCATTCAACAATAGAACCTCTCAGGGACAGATGTACAGTGATATTTTTTACATTGAGTGGACTAGTGTGTATTTGCTCCCCTTTATTGGGTCCTCACAACGAACGTCATCAGCACCTTCACAACTTCTCTGTCAATCTTTAACACCCTCCATTCTAGACAGCAACAGCCCCCATTACCTCTAAGAAGGGCTCCCTGTATTCGTTTACAATGGCTGTCAGCCTCTCCATGTCCATCATGGCACACAATGTACATTCCCATCTTGTGGGAATCTCCCCACCTTCCAGTGTTGGGCCACTGCAAGTCGCCAAGCCCGTAGCATCGGCTCACACACCCTAGGCAATCGGTGCGCTTGGTCGAGATTACTAATAGAATCTGGACCGGGACAAAGGCTCAGCTGGGCCCCTATGAGGTCCTTCATCCAGCTAAGGAGCTCCTGCCAAAAGATGCGAATTCTGGGGCATTCCAACCACATAGGAGCAAGGGACTCCACCCCACCACAACCTCTGGGGCACATGGGTGATGCGCCCGCAAACATTCGTGAAATTTTCAGCGGGTCCCTATGCCACCTGTGCAGTATCTTAAAGTTAGTGGAAGAGTCCTGGTTACCTTGCAAAGGAAAGTTTTTGTGTTGAATCTTGTCAATAAAAGATACTCACGCTGGATGCAGTGTTTCAAATTGTGTTTCTTTACTGTCCATAGTGTACCCCTTTTTCTCCTTGTTCTCCTATGTTTTTTCGATGAATGTAATATGTTGTCACCATGACAAATGCATACTATATGATGCACCATGCTGTACATATACATTATCTAAAAACCTAACTATATCATTAATTCAATTTGTTTAAACCTTATGCACCATGTAACTATGTCACTCACACCTTCACCCTCAACAAATCTCACTTTGGAAACTGTTGAATATCATTTTTATTTTAAACCATCAGCCTCCGGGGTCGAAACATGTATCGGCTGACCACTATTTAGACTATGTGTCTACACTACGGACAATAAAAAAAAACACAATTTGAAACACTGCATCCAGCGTGAGAATCTTTCATTGACAAGATTCAACACAAAAGCTTTCCTTTGCAAGGTAACTAGGACTCTTCCGCTATTCCGCTATAAGAGGTGTTGGGTTCACCTCGTACCACCTGTGACCTTGCACATAACTATCAAAACCAACAAACTAAAAACCGAGCTCAGCACAGGGGTGTCCAATTCTAGATCCACCCTTCCCCTCTTCTCGAATATTAAAGTTATGTTCGACGGTGGAGATGAATAAATTGCTGCAGAATGTCACCTGGGAAGATTCTAGCCCAGTCCTCATCCGTGATTTCACCCCCCGCTATTTCCACCCAATATCTCTTGAAGGTGTATCTCCCCACCTCCGGGGTCGAAAACCAGCATCCTGTATATGCTAAGCAGGGCGCCCCTCTGGGTGGTGGTTCCGTCTAGCCATTTCTCAAACTGGGTTTGGTCCCTGGAGACGCGGGTATCCCACTTTGGGGCGGTAAACATCCCCTTCAGCCTCAGGTATTCAAAGATCGAGATTCTGTCCTGTCCCATTCCTTCTTGGATTTCCTCGTAGCCCCCAACACGACCTTCCTCTAACTACTGTCCCACCCTCTCCTGCCCTTCGTCCCACCACTGCTGGGTGAACCTTATCCCCAGCTTCGTTAGCTGGAATGGGGCGCCCCAGACCGACCCCATAGGTGAGGGCCAGGATGAAAGAGATCGGTTCTCACCACTGGAAGTCTGCAATCTTAACCGTGTTTGTTGAATTGAGAAGTTGTTAAATCTCTTAAAATGTACAAGTCTATGTTTTTCATCTCCGATCCGGAGCTTACAACAGGCTTTATTTATTTATGTATGTATTTATTTATTTAAAACACTGATCGCTGGTCCCAATACAGAGCAAGAACCGAGACCCACATTTTATTTATTTCAAAAACTCCATCGGAGCACACCAAATGCACTGCACATGCGGCGCGGGCCATTCAGGGAGTGGGGGTATGGGTCAAACCTCAGCTCCGACAGAAGAGCATCCTAGCTTGCACCACTGTTGTAGCCCGTGACTCCACCGAGAGGGCTCACCGCCCACTCTCCTAAACAAACGCGGGCAGCCGCATGACATCTTTTCCTGTTTTTCTTTCATTATTTATGTTTCACAGCTGCAACACAGAGAGCTTCCTTTTTCACTGCTGGTTGGCCCGTAAACCATGTTGGGGGTCCGAGAAACTTAATCATTTTATTTTAAAAAGCGCTCTGGTGATAGGAGCACAGATCGCTCACTGCCGGCCCGGGCACACATCAACAGGAGGGCTCACCGTTGCGGGCTGGAGCAGCTGCTACAGGCACTTCAAAGTAGCACAAAGACACGGCACCGGCAGCCACAGGGTTACTACCCGCTGTCCAGTGACCCTGCCTCAGCACCTCAGGGGTCCAGAAAACCTTGGTTGCCATTGTTGTGACTGGACCTGTGGTCACGCAGGCCAGTCAGACCAGCCCTGGGGACACCCAGCGTACTCTTCATTTGGTACGGTTGCGGGTTGGCTCACAGGCACACGGGCCTGCCCGAGGGGTTCTGGGGATGCCCAACACACACTTACAGATACAGGGATCACGCTGCACAGCAAGACATCAGCTGCCAGGGGGCTCACAGGCTAGCAGCTGCACTGTGGTCACATAGTGGGACAGTGGCACCCAGATCAGCAGGGCGGCAGGACCGTGATCACACGGTGTAGGTCTGCAGGCCAAACGAAATGAGACAGAGACAGAAGTGCCATGACATGCAGTCTGCCGCCGTTCTGAAGCACGTGCGAGCTGAGGCTCCTTTTATTAGCAGTCAGTCATGACACCGTCATGACATTTCCTTAAAAGGTGCAACACCACACTTATTACATTTAATAAAACAATTAGGGATTGGTGCCTTGTTGCTGGAACAGAGGACATAGATGCTTCTATTGTACTGTAACTGTAGGGAGTACTACAGCTAAACTTGGTGCCTTTGAATGAAATAATACAGATGCAACCATATATGGGTTTGGCTGCTCTATGCATGTGAAGCCTGGCGCAGAGGCAGCCAAGAACATATTTAGCCAGCATTTTAGTAGGCTTCCTGGATTTAAGGGAGGATCAGCATTCTATTTGCTTTCCCCGAGACAAAGCCTGGGGAAGATTGAATGTGGAAACCCAAAATGATTGGGTGGCTGTGAGGAAAAGCCATCTGGCAAGGGTGAAGAAGCCCTGGCTTGTCTTATTTTTTATTAACCAATAAAATGATGCACGTAATTCCATCTCAGAAAGGGTGGCCTGCTAACTAGGTCCCCTATCATAAGCTCCATGCCAAAAGCATACCATATACCTGTGCCTTGCTGCATATGTCTCCTGATCTGCAGCGCCTGGTCTCCATTGGCACAGAGCAGCTTCAGAGGTGCCCCTTGACAGTTGCTGTGACAGCCAAGTCCCTTCACACATACAGAGGTAGCATTTAAAGTCTGCACCTCTGTTCCAAAACCACATGGTTATGAGCAATTACTATTCTGGTGAAAAGTGCAATCTTTAAACATAAAGCCATATCCGAGTTTAAGGTATGGCGGATAGTAATTCATGAAACCATAAGAAACTACATCTCATTTATATCATAGATGCGTCAACACTGAGCCCAGGTCAGCTGTGGAAGGATTGTATTTATTCTGGTCAGAGAGCTTGGCCCTGCCACAAGCAGGGCAAGAGACTGAATGGCTGTTCCTCTCCTTTGATCCTCTTAGAGGTCGGTCAACAGTGTTCCACAGGGCGACAGCCCCTCAGCAGGGGTTGTCTTGGGAAACCAGCATCATAGGATACAACCCTGGCAAGAGAATAACTAAGTTGGATGCATCTGACAATCCATTTTGAGATGGTCGATGTAGAGATGGGATCACCCTCTCCCCTGCGTATAAAGATAAAAAATAAAAATCTGTTTTCCCGAGTGGTTTAGTCTTTTGAAGGTAATACATGACAGCCCTTCTGACATCTAGGGAATGTGGGCTTGTCTCTGCTCATTATTTGGGTTTTGGAAGAAAGCAGAAGTTCTATGGATTGTCGCGCCCGCATAGGAGCTATCAAGATCGAGGCTACTTGTTCCCAGTGTAGCTTGTAGACTATACTGTTGAGTGGAGTTGGGGGGGAAAAGCGTATGCAAATTTCCCTGACCAGTTAATTAACAGAGCGCTGCCCTTGGATATTGTCTGGGGAAACCTGGATGCTTGTCATGGCATTGTGCGTTTTTCTTGTCTAGCAAAGAGGTCTAAACACCCAGTTTGTGAAGACGTTGTGTAGCATGTCTGCATTCAACTGCCATTTGTGTTCCGAGGACAGTTCTGCACTTCTGCTTAGTATGCCTGTCAGAGAATTGTGTTCCCCAGGAACATGTTGTGCTAGGAGAAACGTGTTGTGTTTTAGTGCACACAGCCAAATGTTCTGGGCTAGTCTGGACAGCTCTGGAGAGTGTGTTCCTCCCTGCTTATTATGTAGAACATGGCGATTGTGAAGTCTGTTAGTACGAGTATTGTTTTGTCTACTAGCTGTTTTGTCTACTAGCTGTTTGAATGCTTGAAGAGCTTTGAAGAATGCTAGCAGTTCCAGAAGGCTGATATACTTTTTGGATAATGCTTGTGTCCACACCCCAGTTTGATTGAGAAAATGAGCTTCCCACCCGGTTAGTCATGAGTCTGTAGTGAGAGTTGCTTCAATTGCTGGGGTGTTGAATGGCTTTCCCTTTAAAAGGTTCTCCTTTGTCCACCAGTGCAGAGATAGAACCAGAGGATTCGAAACCACCACTAGATTGTCCCATAGACCGCTTGATTGCGACCATTATTTCGTTAGCCACTCTTGCATTGGACGCTTGCGCAAGCAGGTGTGTGGCACAAGGTACATGCAGAAAGCCATCATTCTCAGAAGGCGAATGGTCCTTCGTACGGTTTCCTGACGACCGACTGTGAATTGAGGAATTTGAAACAGCATGTTTTGTACCCTCTCGTTGGAGGGGAAGACCAGGCTGACTTCTGTTTGAATGAAGGCCCCAGAAACTGCTTGATTTGACTGGGCACTAGACATTTTCCCGTTGATGGAGAAGGCTAATTGAAACAGCATATTGACCATTGTATATTTTGCTGACACAACTGTGGCGTGTCTCCTGTTAAGCCAGTTATATAGGTGAGGTTACACTGGAATGGATTGCCTCTGTAGGTTTGCGGCCACCACCGCAAGGACTTTTGGAAACACTTGAGGTGCTGAGGCTATGCTGAATGGTAGCACTTTGAATCTTAGTTATTTTCTGAGCGCTGGCAACATTGAAATATGAAAGAATGTATCTTTCATGTCCAATGTTGGCATGTAATCCCCCTGTTTTAGAAGAGGAATTCACACCTGCAGCATTGCCATCCTGAATTTTTGTGGGTTGCCATACGTGTTTGCAGGGTGCAGGACTGACTGGGTGCATTTTTAGATCTTTCTTTGGAACAGGGAAGTGCACTGAATAAATACCTTGATTTTCTTCCACAGGTGGAACCTGCTCTAGCGCTCCCGTTTTTACTAGTGTTAAAATTTCTTCTTCTAGAATAAAGTGATGTTCTGACGGCATTCTTCTTGATTGAGAAGGATGGTTGCGAGGTGTTTCTAGCAATTCTACTGAATAACCTTTTGCCACGGTTGTTAGCACCCAGCGATCCGATGTTATCCCCTCCCATGTGTGGGTGAACAATGTTATACAACCCCCTACCGGGGAGTCATAGGAAGATACCTGAACGAGGGCGTCATTTTGTGGCGGGAAGAACAGAACCTCTAGGGGCTGCAACTCTGCCCAGACCTTTACCTCTCTGAAACTATCTTTGCTGATTTGTTTGAAAAGAGGATGCTTGACCATGGGGATTGCACCAAGAAGACGAGGAGACTCCAAAGTCAGACAGAGGCCCTTGTGAAACCTTGGGTAAAGGTGCCTCGATGGATAAAGGGATTATTAGAAATATTCCCAAATTTTTTCAAGGTCTCATGCTCCTTTTTGGTAGTTTAATTGGTTGTCAACTGCCTTCCCAAAAGAGGACCGAAATTTCAATAGGCATATTTATTAAAGTTGCCCGAGTCTCGCGTTTGAACCCTGTATCTATCTGAGTCATGAATGGCGTATGAGCAGGGTGCCCTCAGCTATTATTTAAGCAATATGCCTCGAGCCCCGGGGCCCATAGTTATAGGCTCGAGTTGCAGCGTTTCGGAAAAAAAAAATAATTTAAAAAAAAGACATCAAAGAAAATGGCCACCATGGCGGCCATCGGGAGCGGACGCGGTGGAAACAGAAGCGTTTCCAGCGTGTCCGCTACCGAAATAAAAAGAAGTTAAGTGCGGTTGGGAGGGCGGGAGGGAGGGGAAAGATGTGTGGGGGAGAAAAAAAAAACATACCTGGGTCCCCGGCGGGGGATGATAGAAGCCTCCAGCCGTGTGGAGGTTAGGAGCGGGGATGGCCCCGCTCTGAGTGTCCACATGGCAGGAGGCTACCATCGTCCCCCACCGGGGACAAAGGATAGAAGGTAAGTGGGGTGGGGAGGGCAGGGAGGAGGGAGGAGGGAAGGAGGGGAAAAAGAAAAGTCAAAGCTTTACCTGAGTCCCCGGCGGGGGCAAAGGCAGCCTCTCAGCCGTGGGGAGACTTGGAGCGGGGATGGCCCTGCTTCAAGCATATTGATTGGCTGAGGGGCTGCCACACCCCCCGCCGGGGACAAAGGCCAATAAAATACCGACATAGGGATTCCCGGCCTAGTTATGACTCGGCGAGGGCCAATCAGAATGGCTCTTTCATTCTGATTTCGCCCTCGCCGGGTACTAATGTAGCATAAGTGTCCGCTGAATCTAGAGTGCTCTTTAAGATATTGTGGGCTACTTGTTTGCCCACGGTTGAGATCTTGAGGAGGTGAGACCTAACTGGTTTGGGGACAGAATACAGTTTGTGTATTTCGTCCTACTGACTATTATAATAGCTTGCAAGCAAAGTTGTGTTGTTTGCAATGCGCGTTAAATAAGCCCCAGAGGTGGTCACTCTTTCAGCCAGGGTATACAATCTTCTGTACTCTTTATTGGGACGTGCTTCTGCAAATGGCAGTGGTACACCCGCCCTCTTCCTAGTGGTTGTGACAACTAGTGATTCCGGCTTTACAGGACCTATAAAATAAAGAGGGTCATAAAATGATGGCTTAAAACACTTTTCTACACTGGGGTTGACTGTCCGAGTCAGTGAAGGTGTAGTTAGAGATGGAGAAATGATTTACTTTATAAACTGCAAAAGTGGAATAGCCCGATTGATGGCTTTCCTCTCATTTAACAAAAAAAAACCTCTACAAAATCTGTGTCTTCCAACGTTTCGGGAGTTTGAATAATAAAAGGATTTGCAGCCCTTTTTAACAAGTCATTGAACAAAAGTTGGTAATCAATGGATGAAGGTCTATAATAGTTGCATCTGGGTCATCATGATCATACTAGTCAGGATCATCCTGATCATCACGTTGATCTCCTTTACCTTGATCCTGGTAAGAGTCATGAGAGGCTGGTGTGTCAAGAAGAAGTTTCTGAGTGATGTCCACGATAGTATGTGTGGGAGAAGGTTGACACCTTGGGGATTTAGCTTAAGGCTGTCCTATTTCTAAAGGCTGTCCCAATTCAAAGTCTAAAATGTTCTGCCTGATTGGGTACTTTTCCTTGAATGTTACAAAAGAGGAGACCTTGTCCATGGTGTCCTTGAAACGTTCTCTAGGCCAGGTTCGTGTTTTGGGGGGTTCAGGATAGAGGGAACACAATAGCTTCAGGGTTTTCCCTAGGCCTTCACCATTGAGAGACTGGGATAAAGGGAAGGTAGCCCCAGTATATTGTGGCACCTTTCCAGGGACAGTAGATGTGTGTGAGAGGTGTTCATGAGACTGACGAATCTGACGAGTCCTCTGATTCGGCGAATGGGAGGATGTATTACCTTTCCTAGAGAATGAATACTTTCATTTCCTCTGTGAACTACCCTTGTTTAGCTGTCTTTTCAATTCAAATTATCCATGGAAAGAACTCCTTTTAAATTCACATAGTACAAAACCGCCCTCCTTACATCAAGTTTATGGATGCTTCTTTCAGCTGAGTTGGTTGGATTTTGAAAGAATGTAGGAAGTTCTATGGATTGATTAACATGGAACTTTGAAATGAACTTGGGCGAAAACATAGGATGTGTTCTCAGGACAACTTTGTATTTGTGGATTATGAAGAAAGGGTCTTGTACGGACAAAGCTTGTAGCTCACTGACTCGTTTTATCAAGGTGATGGCTACTAGAAATGCAGTTTTGTAAGTCCAATGTTTTAGGCTGGCTTTGAACATAGGCTCAAAGGGCGGACCCATGAGTTTGGAGAGCACGACATTAAGATCCCAACCCAGTGGAGGATTAGCAGTGGGGGGTATAGCCTCTTTACCTGTTCCATGAATGCTTTAATGACAGAAACTTTCCACCAGGGCACTTTTGTTTTGCGACGTGGTGTAAGCTGACAAAGCCACCAGATGTACTTTGATGGAGTTGAATACTAGGCCAGCATCTAGTAGATAAAACATGTAATGTAGAATGTTACCTGGGGAACATTCGATTGGGTTTAAGGTTTGTGACCTGCACCATATCACAAATCTCTTCCACTTGTTAAAATAGCAGTGTCTGGTTTTGGGGTTCCCTGCCTCCTTTAGAATATCCATACACCTTTGTGGAAGATTTAAGTGGCCGAATTCTATGACTTCAGGAGCCAGGCTGCCAGATTCATAGATTGAGGCTGAAGGTGAAGGGATGCTCCCTTGTGTTGTTTTAGCATGTTCTACAGATGCGGGAGCTTGATTGGGTCGCATATCGCCAGTTTGAGCAGATGTGGAAACCAAGGTTGCCTCGCCCACATAGGAGCATCCTGTGTATTATTCTGCTCAGGAGTGGTGTCGGGGGGAAAAGTGTAGGCAAATTTCCCTAACCAGTTCATCCACAGGGCGTTCCCCTTGTACCCTGGTTGGGGAAACCTGGGTTTGAGGTCTGGGCACTGCGCGTTTAGGCTTGTGGTGAACAAGTCTAATGGGGGATGACCCCATTGGGAGAACATTCTGTCTAAGATATCTTTGTCAAGTTGCCACTCATGTGCTTCTGGTAGAGGGTATCTGCTTAGAGTGTCTGCCAAAGAATTGCGTTCCTCTGGAACGTGTTAAGAGGTTAGGAACATGTTCCGCTTGAGTGCCCACTTGCATATTTTTTTGGATAGCTTGGACAGACTTTGAGAGAGTGTGTGCCTCCCTGCTTGTTTATGTAGAACATGGCAGTAGTGCTGTCTCAATGTTTGACCTGTAAGATGTTTTGAGAACTGCCAAAAGTTCCAGGAGGTTCATGTGTCTTTGGGCTGTAGCATGTATCCACTGGCCGTGGGGTGTGTGGTGGAGGAAGTGAGCCCCTAATCCGACGAGTCAGGAGTCTTGGTTAGGATCGCTTGTGCTGGTGGAACACAGAAGAGGTTTCCTTTTAGCAGATTGTCCCTGGACCACCAGCGAAGAGCCTGTACCAGGGTTAGTGAAACAACCACTAGATCGTCCCACTGACCGCTTGCCAGAGACCATTCTTGCATTGGGCGCATGCACAGGCGCGTATGTCGAACCAAGTGAATGCATGAGGCTATCATCCCAAACAAGCACATTGCTTTGCGTACAGTTATTTGGTGACCGGCCTTGTAGTGAGGTATGTGAGAAACATGAAGGTGTCTCACCCACTAGTCCCCGGGGATCTGTCATCCAGGTGGCCAGGACACGGCCATCGCTATTGGATCCAGTTCCTAGGGAGGACCCACTCGGGGGGGGGGGGGGGAGGATCACCTGGATGGGGCATCTTCGGGGGAGTGGAGGTGGGACACCGAAGGGTTAGACGCGGTATCACACCTTTTACCCATCCTACCAGGTAAGATACCTAGAAACTCAACCCCTGCCCCTTTTCCGACACAAGCACTTTCTCACGGGCAGTTCATCGTAAGCGACAACAGACTAACACCAGAGCTGTATACCTGACATCTCCCAACACAAGAGTCAGGCAATTACTGATAATTACACACACCTGACTTCCATCACATTTCCCCACATCGATGAAAGGCGGAGCACAAAAGCACACTCTGAGTAAGGCAAAATGCACGAGGAAGCAGCAATTCGAAGATAGCAGTTTAAACCGAGGTGAGAGGCGGCGAGGACAGAGGACGACAAGGAGACAATTACCCTTGCCCTTTTCAAGAAAGGACCACGACTTTCAGGAAGCCTCCGGGAAAAGAAACATTAGACCGGGAATTGCCGCTGACTTACGGTGTAGCGTGTGTCAAAGGTACGCAGGGCACTCCAGCGCTGATAGCCAAGGCGGGGAGAAAATTTCCACTGTGGCACTGTCCTTGACACTGACAGACAAGCAACGCCAGCTAGTCCAGCACAGCCAGTGAGTTGGAGTAACTGATAGCAGAACAGAACACACTGTTGTGCTCAAGGTAGCAAGCGACAACATTGCATTAACAAAGAGAACTTGTATACGATTGAACTTTATGAAATCAAAATAGGTACCAGATAGAGAGCGTGTAAGAATTACTGAACTGTAAAATTGAAGTGGTCCTCCAGCCGGTTAAGTTGAACCCAGTGCATAGGCCTCCAGATATGGTGCGTACCAGGCCTTTTTACGCATGAAAATCTTGTAAATACGACAGCTTTATTATTTTCATGTGTACATTTACACACAAGTTTAGAGCAGAAGGCAGTGCAAAGGTCAGGTTACTTGACAGAAGCCAGAACGCTTTCAGCTCATGGTTGCAAGCGACAACATTGTATTAACAAAGGGAACTTGTATACGATTGAACTTTATGAAACCAAAATAGGTACCAGATACAGAGCGTGTAAGAATTACTGAACTGTAAAATTGAAGTGGTCCTCCAGCCGGTTAAGTTGAACCCAGTGCACAGTCCTCCAGATAAGGTGCGTACCAGGCCTTTTTACGCATGAAAATCTTGTAAATACGACAGCTTTATTATTTTCATGTGTACATTTACACACAAGTTTAGAGCAGAAGGCAGTGCAAAGGTCAGGTTACTTGACAGAAGCCAGAACGCTTTCAGCATTTAAATATATACAGGAGAGATCAAATGGCCAAACATTAGAGAAATAAGGAAAGGTGTATTCTGTCACAATGTCACAATGCAGAAGGCTTCCGCATAGTAATGATTTCCATACGTCGGCTGGATGTCACATACATTTTACCCTCTTGCAAAGGAGAAAAGTCATTTTTTCTCTCTTGAAATCACATTTACGCTCAAAGTTTAAAAAGATGGAGTAAAACACTCCCGCTTCAAAATCTTATGTGGAGCACTGCCCGTGCACATTCGAAAGTATTTGATTGCCTGTGAACTGAAATTGGTGTGAGCCCAGTTTAGGGGGACTAATGGTATAAAAGTGGATCTGAGCCCAGAAGAAGGGGATCAAGGGTAAACAGAAAACTGTCCCGAAAAGATATTGCTGTGGCAAACATGAACCCGACTGAGGGATGCCAGCTAATTAAAGTTGGTCTGAACCCAACTGAGGGAGGTTAATTGTAAAAGAAGGATCTGAGCCTGGCTGGGGGGATCCAGGGAGAAGAGTGAATCACCCGACTTGAATATTTGGCAGGGCACTTTTCTTTGTTGTTTATGGTACATCAGGTCCTCTGAAGCAAGAGACTTTGAACAAGAGAGACTTGGCCACAGTTAGCCCTGAGGTTGGTAAAAGGAATTTTGACTTTGTGCCAGAGAAGCCAAGAGTATGCTGTGCTCGAGTGGCCCGCCTTGCCCTGTGCTAAATACGTGGGTAAGGGAGGCCAATGGCCTAAACATCCTGACTTATTTTGTGAACAGTTCTTCCTTTTTGTGAACATTACCCCACACTATTTTGTAGCATAACGGTAAGGATTGGCAATAGTTTATTTTAGTATAGGACCTTTTAATTTAATTAGACTCCACTAGGACTGTGTTATTATTATTTGATGGTCGTAGCTTGCTCCCATCTTAGATTTAGGTTTGAATAGGCGTTTTTCACACCTTTGATAAAGTTCAATAAACACCCTTGAACTGCGATCACTTGCGTCTCCCTTACTTTGATACCATGCCTTCCTGACAGGTACTTGCAACAGCATGTTTTTGTCTTTAAAATTGCTCCCCGAAATTGTTTTACTTGGCTCGAGACTAGACGATTTCTTTTCATTGATGGACAATCCGAAATTGAAAAGAAGGTCTATTGTCTTTTGTGTATTTTGTTTGCAAATTTGAGTAGATTACCCGGTGATTAGTGAGTAGTCCAGATAACGGTATGTAGGGATTGACTCTCTGTGTAGGTGTGCTGCCACTACTGCAAGCACCTTAGTGAATACTCTTGGCGCTGAGGCAATGCCTAAGGGGAGTACCTTCAACTGGTAGTGAACTCCCGCTATCTGCAGATCTTTCCTGTGTGCAGGCAGCATTGGAATATGAAAGTATGCATGTTTCATATCCCATGTTGCCATGTTGTCCCCCCCCCGTTTTAACAGGGGGATAACTTCTTGAAGCGTGGTCATGAAAAACTTTTGGGGCTTGACATATTTGTTCGCAGGCCGCAGATCTGGTACTGAGCGCTTCGAAATGTCTTTTTTTGGGCACAAAGAAGTACATTGAATAAATACTCTTGTTTACCTGGTTTGCTGGGATGAGCTCTATGGCGTCCTTTTCCATCAGTGTCTTTACTTCTTCTAACAGTATGCGCCACTCTTCTGCATCATTTTCCTGTGTCTTGGCAGGCGGTTGGGTTGCTTTTGTAACAGCTTGTTGCAATATCTGCCTGCCACGATAGACAACAACCACTTGTCTGACGTTATCCCCTCCCATGCGTGGGTGAAGTGTGAAATTCGACCTCCTACTGGAGTGGCATGGGAGGGGACTTGCAGCGGTGCGTCATTGTTTGGGAGGGGCGGACCCTAGGCCACGTGAGGTTCTGTCTCTTCCTCTAGGTCCTTTATTTCCTCTTTGAAAGCCAGAAGAGGAAGATGTCTCGAGTGTGTCCAGAAGAGCCTTGTGACCCCTGACCCCGAAACCTTCTGGAGTTTGAGGAGCCATGTTGTATGTAGGGTTTCTTTGTTAAATGGCCAAGGGATTTAAGAGTGTCATACTCCTCCTTTGCGCTCTTGAGGGCATCTTCAATAGCCTTACCGAAAAGAACATTAGGTTCCATTGGCATGTTAAGGAAGGTGGGCTGAGTTTAAAGCTTAAAACCATACTGTCTGAGCCAGGCATGGCGCTTGATGACCGTGCCTTCTGCAATGATGTGGGCTACATTGTCTGCTGCAACAAGATTATTCTTGAGAATGCAGTTTGATACCTGCTTGCCCTCTGCAATAGTGCTTAACAATTGCAATTTTAGTGGATCTGGAACCGCTTCAACCTGGTGTTCCAAATCATCCCACTTGTGGCAGCCATAACTAGCCAGGAGTGTAGTGTTGTTTGCGATTATAGCTTGGTATGCCGCTGAGGAGTCAACTTCTTTCCAAAAGTGTAGGTTTTCTTGCTTTCTTTATCTGACGGGGCTTCAGTTGACGCAGGAGGGGTGCCAGCCCTCTTTCTGGTAGTAGTGACTACTAGTGAGTCAGGTTTTAGCTGATGCCCAATATACAGGGGGTCTGTGGGCGCTGGCCTAAATCATTTCTCGATTCTGGGGTTAATCGCCCTTGGGATGTTAGGCGCAAGTAGGGAGGGCTGGATACCTCTTTGTACAGACTGTAAGAGTGGGATAAATTGAATGGCAGACATTCTGTCTCCCAGAATGTCCTCCACAAAGTCCTTGTCTACTTTTGCTTTTTGGGTGTCAATACTAAAGTGTTGGGCAGCCTTCAGCAGCAGTTCATTGTATTGTAGTTGATTGTCTACGGGAGAATCTGCTACAGGCTGGTCTTGGTGATCAGGTGACTGGATAACGTAGATGTCATCATCGTCGTAATATTGGTCCTCATGGTACCCCTTGCGAGCCGGGGGTCTTGTGAGCCCGAGAGATCCACCCCACATATGTCCTGAGAGGGGTCTAAGTAGGTGGAGGCCGGGATGCCTAGTGCAGAAGTGCTAGGCTGTGGGTCCAGCCATGGTTTTTTGGCAGGGGGTTGCTGTTCTCTAAGGGAGGTTAGTTCTTCTGGATGCTTGTCTATGCGGTCAACAAAGCATGACATCCGCTTTATAATTCTGTTAAATTGTTCAGTGGTATAGTAACATGAAGGTGGGAAGCCTGACATGGTAGGGGATGCCTGGTCCTTGTGATGCATAGCCCCTGAGAGTTTGTCCACAGGGAAGGAAGAATCCGTAACCCGAGTGTTTTTGGAGGACTAAGGCGTCCAGGACTTCAACTTTTGCGGTGACTTTGTCTTCAACATGGTAGCAGGGGCCTGTTTTTTATTAGTTTCGGCATTTTCGGCATATTTTTAGGGGACGCCGATGCGCCTTTCGCCACCTGTTCGTCGGCGCGAAAGGTGGGCCTTTTGTGCATGCTGTTCAAACTGACTTTGGGTGCTGGTTTCAGGGGCCTGTAGTGAGGCAAAAGCGTAAGCGATGGCACAGAGGACAGGAAAGTTCTATAGGCTTTTTCCGCAGACACCGTGTGGGCCTCAGCGCTCGACGATTTTGGCGAGTGTAGGCCGTGGGTTTTATGCTTAATGTTCTTGGATGTGTGTGCTATGGCCGCCGGGTGTCGTCTCCATCACAGAGCCGCCCGCCTGCTTATTGGAGTGGGGGACCGCATATGGGGTTCCGATGAATCCTGGTCACCTTCGGCATCACTGAGTACACCGATACTGCCCTTGCTTGAATCCTTCATTACGTCGATGGAGGCTTCGGCCTGCATTGCATGGATGGCCCAGTGCTTAGTACGATCTTTGAGAGTTATTTGGGCGGAAAACTTTGCAGGATTTGCAAAGCTTTTAGGGGTGATTCCTAGGGAAACAGCAATTGCACAATCGGTGCGTGTCTTTCCACAGGAATCTTGTATGACCGTTTGGGCAAAATGTAAATGTTTTGTCCATTATAAATGAAAAGGGCAGTTAGGTGAGGAAAAGGGAAAAAGGGTGGTAGAAAATGCATTCCCTAAAAGAAGTCAGTATGAAAGACCTCCCCCCTCTGTCCCTGCTGTAAGGGCCGAAGTCCGCAGAGACCTGTGAAGGCCGCGTCTGGTCTTCGATTCGGTCAAGTCGTCGAAGGAGTTGTCCGTTGAAGGCCGTTGAGCAGTTAGATGACGCTGCAGCAAAAGCATACAATAAAGAAAGAAAGAGAAGTCTACGAATAAACTTTTAACTAGTCATAGTCATCCGCCTGGAAGGAACACTGCAACTTGTGACCAACCACAATGGCAGAAAGAAACAATCTGAGGGACCTCGACGCCAGAAGGACCATGGGTACAGTGCAAGTCACACATGGGATAATATTACTAACACGCCCTGTCGACATCTGTTTTCGAGTTTCGAAAACAAATTTTGTATTCTGCGCCTACCACTATATGTCGGACTATGTAGAGCATAGAGCATGTGATCGAAGCAGATCCACAAGCCCCCGAAATATATTTATATCACCTTAATTGGACATTCCTTTCATTTGGACTGTTGGACGTAGCTGTTTGACGTGCTACTATTTCACATCCACATCCGTCTTAACAGTATACCTGCCCACAGACAAACGTTACCTGTGCCTCTTTACAGGTAAGGGGACTCCCCTGCGGTAAGTAAGGGTTAGAAAGCCGAACTGCTCGTGAGTTCCAAACTTTTGAGAAAGCTAGGGAGGGGAAGGCTTCTCAAGTAGCCAGTAGCAATAGAGAACCCAGCTCAGGTATGCATTTCTCTGGGAGCGCAGAGGTGGCATTGGACTGCAATAGTTATGGGGGTTCCCGGCATTCTTCCCAGAAAGGGGGTAGTGTGGTGTCTTAGAAGTCCCACCGGTCTCAGCACAGAGTCAGGTACCAAGCTTCGGTGAGGTCCAAAGCTTCAACTAGGAACCGAGTGAGTCGCACTGTGGACATGGTAGCTGACAGGAAGTTCCTTCTTGAGAAAAGGAAGTTGGCCATAGAGGAGAAGAAGATGGGGGGCGAGAGGCAGAGACAGAGGGAGGAAGCTGCTTTAGAAGAGCAGAAACTGAGGGATGAGAGGGAAGAAAAAAGGGCTGCAGCTGCTTTAGCGGAAATGAAACAGGGGGCTCTGCGTTACCGTAGATTTCACTGACTACCATTTCACCTAATGAGATTTCACAGAATATATTTCACCGAAAACGGTAGGGGAAGAGATATATGTGTAATGCATAATAGGTGGGGTGTGGGGTAAGGGTATATGTTAGGGTACGGAGGGGTGAGAGGAAGCTGCGTGGGGTGTCCCCTCCCCATTCTATTAAAAAAATAAAAGTAGAAAAAGTAAAAAGTTAATTTCGTTTTTCGGTGAAATATATTCGGCGAAATCTCCATTAGGTGAAATATTTTCGAAGAAATCGCATACATCCAGGGATCTGGTCATGCTGGAGCTGCGAAGACTTGAACTGGCCAATCGGGAATGCAGACCTTCTAGTGAAGAGGGATGAATCTCCAGTGGTGGCACTCAAGGGAAGCCCAAGCGGCACATCCATAAGGACTTGGTTCCAGCATACAAGATGGTGAGAGACATCTTTGATTGTTTTGAGGGACTGGAACTAGCCTTCCAACCCCAGGAAGTGGAAGAGGAGTTGTGGGGAACAGCCCTCATGCACCGTCTACCAACGGATGGACCTGATGTAATTATTCAGTTGGTTCATGAGGAGAGGCCCATCTATGTGAAGATAAAATCAGATATCCTCAAGAAGTTCTGAAAGACCCCAGAACAGTACCTCAAGAGCTTTAGAGAGCTCACAAAGAAAGGAGTTCAAAGCTTTGAGGCATTTGCTCAGTCATTTTTTGAATATCCAATTTGCGGGTCAACAGCCTTTGGCTCTCCAGATATTTTAGACCGACAGACCCATCAGCCCCAGTCTTCGCAGTCAATGGTGAGGAATTATGAGGGGAGTTGGCCAAAACATCTGGCGAGCTGCATGTTGCAGACCCCTGGTGTAAGTGGTTGGGCTACAGGTAACAAAAGTTGACACAAGAGTGTGTACAATTTTATAGCATGCGAGAATCTCCTTAACAATTGTGAGATGGAGTTAGAACAGCATTTATTGGACAACAATATCACAGACCCAAGGAAGCTTGCCAAAACTGCAGACCGGTATGTCAGCACTCAAGTAGAGAAAAAGCTCGGGCAACGACATCTAAACCAGATGAGAAAGCAATTGATAATAGCACATTCAAGAAGGGTAAGAGCATAGGCTCTCACCCTCCTGCCAAGAAAGGACCCCCAAAAAACAGGAAATCCCTGCCACAGAAAGGAGTGAGGATACTCCAAGCACTGGGGAACCGACCTCCACAGTCCCAAGAGGCGGCCTTCTATTTGAGGACATGACACAAAGGCGAGGAGATACCGCTTGCATGGATAGACCCAAGAAGGCCAGAGGTATTGCTAACTTTCATGGATGAGTAAGCCATAGTCAGTGTGGGCATCATAGATTATGAATTCCCACTAGGGCAGGGGATGGCAGAATGTTCTCCTTTGAAAATAACAGCAGCATGGACAGTGTGGGTCCATTGGATCCTCAGTCCACCTCAGGGAACAGGTATATTTTGGTTGTGGTAGACCATGCCACCCGGTACCCAGATGCTTTACCCTCGAGAAGCATCAAAGCCCCTGTGGTAGAAAAGGGTTGGATAGGGATATTCTCGTGTGCAGGGGTTCCCTAAAGAAGTTATCTCTAACGGGGGGCGGGGGGGTGTCTAACTTCATATCTGTGTATATGAAGGCTGTTTTGGGTTACTGATAACATCTCCACAGCCTTTCATCCACAGACCAATGGGCTTGTTTACAGATTCAACAAGACCTTGAAAGCCATGATAGGCGGCTTGAAAGAGCACTTATTAAGAAAGTGGGATATTCTCCTGCCATGCCTTCTGTTTGCGTACAGGGAAGTGCCACAGAGCAGTGTAAGGTTCAGTCCCTTTGAGCTTCTGTTTGGTCATTCTGTTAGGGATCAGCTAAATCTAATGCGAGTAGGATGGGAGGGAAATCCCCAAACTCCTTCCTATGGCATAGTGGATTAGGTGCTTGGAATCAAATCCAGGATGGCCACATACAGAAAACAGAGTATCCAGAATGTGAAGGTCAGCCAGGAGTTCATGAAGCATTGTTATGACCATAAAGCCACAGTGGCAGAACATACTCTTGGACAGAAAATCTGGATTATGGAACCTGTCAAGCCCCGTGACCTTCATGACAAGTGGACTGGGCCCTACGTGGTGCTAGAAAAGATCAGTGAGGTTAACTACGTCATTGACACAAGACCCCAAAAGAGACGCACAGGGTCTACTATGTCAACAGGCTGAAGACTCACTACTGCAGTGATGATATGTTGTTGGCTGTTGTGACTGATGTTAAGACTTAGGAGGAGGCAGATTCCCTTCCTGACTTGGTACATGCCAAGTCCACAGATGGGTCCTCTCAATGAAGTTCATATCCCCCCCGAGACCGAAGCAAACTCCTCAGAGTGGCCACCAAATTTTTCAAAGAATGCACAATTGTAATTTTGGAGCAAAGTACACACTCTGCTTCCAAACTATACATATATATATATATATATATATGAAAGTAAAAGGTTGTGTGTGGGTTTGTGGTGCAAAGTGTTGTTCCTTATACAATTCCACACTGTTTCATAAATCTGCACCGGATTTTGCATAGTTACCGGTTAGAACCCTCCGGACATAACATTTGGACACCCCACCCCTTACCCTGGATTTCGGCAAAATTTGTTTTTGGGAGTCTGTTTTAGCAAAGCAATGTTTCTGAAACAATTGCACACCGTTTCACTGATCTGCACCAAATTCTGCATACTTACCTGTTAGGACCCTCTGGGCATTACTGGCTACATGACATTTGGACACACCACCCCTGTCCCCAGATTATAACTAAAGTAAAAATGTGTTTGTGGCTTTGTGTCCTGCCGATGAAGCCGTAAACCATGTTCACTGGGAAGGGAAACAAAAAAACGTATGAACGGCAAATGGACCCGATATGCGAAGGTGAAGGCAAGTAGCATTCCAGAAGTTTCCAAGTTTTTGCTGCATCAGGTGAAATTACTTTTCCAGAAGATTTTTGCGAGATGGTGCCTGCCGACGAAGCTGTAAAACAGGTTCACCGAGAAGGGAAACAAATATTTCTCAGCTGGTCCTGGCATGAGGAACAAAACTCGAGGTCCCTATGGAAAACCACATTTCCCAGCCCTAGGATGCACAATTTCCGAGATATCTGCACCGCAACGAACTGCACCACGCCAGTGTTAAGGCAGAACAGCAACCTACAGGATCATTCATTTTCAACAATTAATGAGAGTGTCATCATGTCTGTCTATATAACCCATTCAAAGAACGGGTACTTTTGCTAGTATTCCTATAAAAACAGAAGAATCTGCACTGACACTACGCAAATCACTTGGGTTTCGTATCACAGAAAAACAAACAAAACCAAAGGAGGACCACCAGGAAGATTTGCTACTTCATGTGTCCAAGATCAAACTCTTGGATCTTGGTATTTCTGGATTCCACCCTTTTCAATAAAAACGCGAGTGGAACTCCATCACCAAAATCAGTCAGGCACAGTTTGGTGACAAGCATTTAAGGCAGCTGTGCTCTCATGAGACACCTTTCTGCCTGGCCTGCACAGCTTGACACAAGAAGGCAAAAGCACCAGCAACTGGGGGCAATTTATAGGTGTAGCCAGAGGCCTATTGTTACAAATGTTTACCTAAAATGGAGTAACTTCATCAAAAACTCCAGGGACTCCAAGGAACCTCATGCTTACATGACCTGCATTGCTGGGACACAACCTGGCAAGTGGACCTGTGCTGTCTGCTACCGGACAGCTGCACAACACCACAGAGAAACTTCAGGGCACAACCGGATTGGCTTTAATCCATTAAAACAAGTGGAATTGTGAACATCTTTGGTAGGTGTTGCCGATAGGCAGTTCTCTTGGTGAGGGCCAACGCCTCATTGGGCTGATATCATTATGTCTGCCATTGAAGGAGGTGTTGACAGGGAAGGGATTTATGGGGAGGTAGGTATCTCTCATACCTGTGGATATACCTTCATTGTAGGATCATCATACTGAATTCCACCATCCCATCTGCATGTTAGGACAGTTTTTCTAAAGTCCAACTAAGGGCTTCATAAAACCATAAATCTGTGTCAGTGCATATGCTCCACTCTTAGTATAAGGCTGTACCACCTCAGAATGTGGTAGCATGGACAGTGCAGCCAGGCTCATTTTAGGAGGTAGGGAGAGAGGGCTGTAGCTTGGTACAAAGAAAGTGTAGCATACACATGGTCCAAAGAATCACTGAAAGACTGTATTGTAAAAATAAAGGGTTTATTTAAATACAAGTAGACCACGATAATCCTTGGGTAAGTAAATACTATAACATCATATTAATACAATCATAAAAACAACTCAATACCTATGGTATGCAAACCAAGGTATAACCTTATTAAGAGGAGCAAGAAGCGAGTCAAGGTGAGTCAAACCTAAGGTTATACATTCAGGATAGTAATATACTATTTCTGGGGAATAAGACTAAGTTATAATACAATCACTAATTTAAGGGTAATTTAAGACCCTTTTAGTCATACAGTGACACTCGGTTTTATAAATCACATAATAAACCAACCCTGTTACAAGTATATCCTTGCAACATTACTTTTAGAATTCAGTTCAGAGCTAGTAAATCAACTCCTATACTTTCTGGAGGGGCCATAAGCTACTCAATGATAAGTATGAACACGGAATAACTATTTCAGAATGCACTAAGAAAAGCAAGGAAAGCAAACCACAATTATACTTTAAGAAAGACACAATGGGGGTCATTACGAGTCGGGCGCTAAGGGATACCGGGCACCGGTAAGGAGACTGGTGCCGGTAATCCCTTACCGCCCGATTCCGAGGTCCCTTGGAGGGAACCGTAAGGAAGGTGTGGTCTGACCACACGTCCCTTATGGGTCCAGCTAAGGGACGAGGGTGCTAATAACGGGCTTGCCATTCGCTAGCCCATTATTAGCGCCCTCCCCATTCCAATTGAGCCCTATGGGGGCTCAAATGGGAATGGGGAATGGTTTGTTCAATGGGTCTTACCGGTCCCGCCAGGGTCGGACTGCACCGGTAAGTCCCCATTGAACGAGACCGGACACGGGCACGGTATGGGAGGCACCCATGGTGCTATTAGCACCATGGCTACCACCCATCTCGTAATGAGGCCCAATGTATTTTAAGGTAAGTAATGGATCTATTGGCACGGAACTATCTTTTATCTAATAGCTAGTTATACCATGTATACTTTTAAGAAATGTATTATACAGATAAGTAAGAACTTTATGAAACTATTTTAGAGTAGCACCATTGCAATTCAGGGAAGCACAACCCAGGGTTCCAACTTTAGATGAGCAGCAGTTAATCAAGGTAAGACCTATTTAAACAAGCCTACAGCTACTTGAAAGGTATGTATAAACCCTAAGACAGTTTTAGATCTGCATAAAGCAGACCAGGGAAAGTAAAACCTTGTGATGTACTTTAAGAATGACACAATGTTACGCAGGGCAGGTAAACCCTATTGGTAAGCTTTAACACTCATTCAGTTAAACAATGATAAAACAGTACCAACACTAACTTTTAGAAGGGGGAAACACCAAAGTAACTTCTACACTTTTTAGAAGGGCAGAATGCAACTTAAAGATAAGCATAAACTCAATGACACTTTGGAAATTCTCCTTTCACAGAGATAGTTTTTGCACTAACATTTTTAGCAAGTAAGTACGTTTACACTTGTTATACTTTCAAGACGGAATCATTTTCTTATCCAGTCCTTCCCTAGTCTATTGCATGAGTTCTCTCAGAGGCATAACAGGGACCGTACTGTATAGGTGCCAGCTGTAGGCAGTTTGAGACATGGTTCAGTTGCAGGAAAGTCAAAGTTCCATAGGAGATCTTCTTAAACAAATACGTATTCACTGTCAGAGTTAAAGAGTTCAGGAACGTCACAGAAGGCTCCCTACATGTGTTCCAGCATTAGGCCTGGGCAAGAGGTATGGGTAAAATCCCAACCAAAAAAAAAAATCACCCATTCAGCCTCACAGGATGCACACCAGACATAAGGGAAGTATTACCCAAGCCTACACAGTACCTTAGGAGAAAGAAAAGAGCTTCAGAGTGGATGCCTTCAGGATGTAGCAGTCGCTGGTTTCTTGGTCAGGAGACGAAAGAATTGGACACTGGATGGGCACTTGCAGCAGCAGTCGCCAGGAGGCTTCCGGTAAAGGTTTATTCACCGTTTCTTGCAGCTCTCTGGATTTGGTGCCTTTTAAAAAGGAGCCAGATGAAGAAAGAATCGCTGGTCGGATTCCCTTCACTCTCTTGGTCCTGCACACTGGTGAGGGGACTTCAGAGATACGAATCGTGTCTCTGGAGATCCAGCAGGAGTCCAACAAAGTTTTGAACGGATTCAGACTTCGGAAGACCATGTACTGCACTCAGGCTCAAGGTCCGAGGGTATTGGCGGTTTGCAGCCCAGCAAGGTCTCAGCATGTCGTGAGATGGCTCAAAATGCATGTCTTCTTGATACAAGTGGATATCACCAGTCTCTGGGTAGCAGTCGTCATTTCCGGGACCCCCAGTTCTATTGGAAAGAAAGGTTGCATCAGGCTACGGTTACACAGCAGGCTCTCTGGTCGCTGGAAAACGGTTACAGATGTCTTTTCTTCATCTTTCTCTTGTGTTTCAGCTCCAGTGGTCGATTTGTCAGAAGCTATTAGGGACTACAGCACAACCTTTGCTCTCTCCCTGAAGAAGTTACTGCGTCGATGTCGTCGAGTCGATAGTCCCTCGAGGGCCTCCGTCGAGGGTGATGTCATCGGGTGTATAAGTAGCATGCGTGGCGCCCGTTGGCCTCAGTTCTGTTTTTCCCCTCTTTTGTATCTGTGATCTTGTACTGTGTAGATTGTGCCGGCAGACAGGTATCAGCCTTGTGAGATTTGAGATGGCAATAACCTGGAAAAAATCTACAGAGGGGTAGGTTGGGAGGGCGATGAGGAATACGTTGGAGGAACATCCAATCGAAAGAACGTTACCAGGTAAGAAGTAACATGTTTTTCGAGTGGATTGTGTCCTCCAACGTATTCCTCATCTTAGATAGGTTAGATAGGCTCCCAAAGCAGTATTTTGCATAGTTCCTCTGGAGGAGGGGTCAAATATTTTTTATTTTTTAAATGCCCTTAGATGGCAGAGTAAAGCACTGCTTTTCCAAAAGTTAGCTCCCTAGACTGTGAAGCATCCAGGTTATAGAATTTTGAGAAGGTGTGAAGCGAAGACCAAGTTGCTGCTTTGCAAATGGACCTTATAGGGACACCTCTTTGAAGGGTTGTGGAAGAGGCGATGCCTCTGGTGGAATGAGCTCTGAACCCTTCAGGTGGGTCTTTTTGTGCTAGTCTGTAGCATTCTGAAATGCAAAGCACGATCCAGCGCGAAATTGTTTGTTTTGTTACTGAATGACCCAGCTTTCTTCCAGTGTAGCCTATAAACAACTGGTTGTCCACTCTTAGTCTAGAAAGCCTAGAGATGTAAAAGCTTAAAGCTATTTTTGGGTCCAGTCTGTGTAGTCTTTCTGGAGGATAGAATGAGGGTAAAACAATTTTCTAATTTAAATGAAAATCAGATATTACCTTCGGTAAAAATGATTGTTTAACCCTCAACACAACCTGGTCCCTATGGAACACAGTATAGGGTGGCCCAGAAGATAGTGCCTGCAATTCGCTCACTCTTCTTGCTGATGTTAGGGCAACTAAAAATGCTGTTTTCCATGTTAATAATCTTAATGGACACGTGTGCATAGGCTCAAAAGGGGCACACATTAAGAATTGTAATACCAAATTTAGATCCCAAATCGGTACTTGAAATGGGTGAGGAGGAAACACATTAGTGAGAGCTTTTATGAATTGTGTTATCAAAGGAATTTTGAAGTAGGAGCATTCTTCCGATGAGCGCTTGAAGATGGAAAGCGCCGCAAGGTAACCTTTTGTTGTTCCGATATTCAGACCTCTATGTGCTAGGGTCAGAAGGAAAGATAGTACTTCCGGAATAGAACATAGAAAAGGATCGACATTCTTTTCCCTGCACCAGTTGCAAAACTTTCTCCAACGGCAACGGTACAGAGACTTTGTTGCTGGCCTTCTTGCCGAAAGCAACACCTCCATAACATCATCTGGAAGGTTCCAATCCCTGTATCTCAGCCTTTCAGATACCAAGCATGAAGGTTGAGTGTTCTGACCTCTGGGTGGAGAACCTGACCTTCCATTTGAGAGAGAAGGTTCTCTCTCTGAGGAAGATGTACTGGAGGACAGATGGACATATCTAGAAGGTCCGGATAGCACGTTCTCCTGGCCCCATCCGGGGCAATTATGATCATGCGGTTCCCGAAGCATCTCAGCCTCCTGATGACCTGAGGAATGACGGGAATCGGAGGGAACGCATACAATAGTGGGAAATTCCACTCCACCACAAACGCGACCCCAAGGGCTCCTCTCGGGTGAAATTCCCTTGAGCAATACCTTTCGCATTTTCGGTTGGTGCTGGTTGCGAATAGGTCTACCTGAGGGGTTCCCCAAAGGGCGAAGATCTCTTGAATGACTTCCTGAGCCAATTACCATTCGTGGGACACCGTGCTCTGCCTGCTCAGAGCAGCTGCCGTCATATTCTCTTCCCCGGCTAGATGAATTGCCGTTAAAGAGATTCCCTCTTGAATCGCCCAATACCAGAGCTGCATTGCCTCTCTGCACAGGGGTAGTGACCCCACACCTCTTGTTTAGGTAGTGCATGGCCACTGTGTTGTCCGTCATTATCAGGACATTCTTTCTCCTGACAGATGGCAGGAAGGCCTTCAGCGCTAGTCTGATTGCCCTCAGCTCCAAAAGGTTGATATGTAGTTTGGACTCCGATGGAGACCAGCGACCGTTTATTGTCAAATCGTTGGCATGTGCTCCCCACCTCAGGAGTGAGGCGTCCGTCACTGCTGTGACCTCCGGCCATGGTTGCCAAAAGGGTTCTCCCTTTAAGATGTTCTCTGCACAGGTCCACCATAGAAGGTCTTGTCTGACCTTGCTCGGAATCTGAAGAAGATCCGTCATTTGACCCAAGAACTGGGACCACTGAGTCTTTAGGGCTCATTGAAGGGATCTCATCCTCAAGAGTGCCTCTGGCACCAGAAAAATGCAGGATGCCATGAGGCCGAGCAACCGTAGAAAGTCGTAAGCCTGGAGATTTTGGGCATTTTGGAATTTTGAAACCATCTGAAGAATGTCTTGAGCCCTCGTCTTGGGAGGTGAGCTCTTTCACAAGGATGTATCTAATGCAGCTCCTATGTACTGAAGCTGTTGGGAAGGTGTCATTTGAGACTTAAGTTGAGGGAGGAGCCCAGTTTGTGGAGGAAGTGGCAGGTGACTTTCAGATAATCCAAAGCTTGCTCGGCAGAGCACGCTCTGATCAGCCAGTCGTCCAGGTAGGGGTAGACATGAATCCCCCCTCTCCTGAGGTGCGCTGCCACCACTACGATTACTTGGTGAAGACCTTCAGGGTGGAGGTCAACCCGAATGGCAGGACTCGAAACTGATAGTGTGAGTCGCCAACAACGAACCTCAGGTATTTTCTGTGCTTGAGATGAATCGGCACATGACAATAAGCATCCTGGAGGTCCAATGACACCAACCAGTCCTGGAGGTGAAGGGGCTGAAGGATCTGAGAAAGAGTAACCATCTTGAACTTGTCCTTCCTGAGGAACTTGTTCAAGCTTCTTAAGTCCAAGATGGGTCTCAGTCCTCCGTCCTTTTTGGGGATCAAAAAATACGGGGAGTACCAACCCTTGTTCCTCTCTGCTGCAGGTACTGGTTCTATGGCACCTTTCTCCAGCAGGGTTAGAACTTCCTGCTGTAGGAGCGATTTGAAAACTTCAACGGGTGTCTCCCTGGTGGATTGCTTTGAGGTTGCTTTAGAAAAGGAAGGCAATAGCCATGGGCTATTATTTCTAGAGCCCAAACATCTGAAGTAATGGCTTGCCATTCTTGCAGATGCTGCGACAGCCTGCCTCCTACAGGTGTTTTGTGGTGCAAGTCCTCAAAGTGGTTTTGTGGAAGATGTTGCAGCCGCTGATGGCAAAGAGGCTGCAGCTGGAGCTGGCTTAGCACGTTTTCCTTGTCCACCACGAGTGGCTTTTCTTTGGCCCCTTTGACTGGCCATTCCTCTCGTCTTCCCGTATGAGGTACAAGAACGATAGGATCGTCCCCTCCATGATTGCCCTTGCGCACGAAAAGGCTGAGGTTGCCTAACAGCAGCTCCTAACGGCTGGTGGAGGGAGATCTATGGCGTCGTTTCTTCGACTTTTTCGACGAAGACGACGAGAATCGCTTCGAGATCTGGATCTATGCCTTTCGCGTAGAGGAGATTTTTCCCCATGGGGTCTCCGCTAGAGGCTTTTCGATCCTTCTGACCTACCTGTAGCTTTCTTCTCCTTTCTCGCAACGTCTTTCCTGTCATCGCCTGACACTTCGAACAGGCCTCCATGTCGTGGCCTTCCCCGAGACACCACAAACACTCGCGGTGCGGGTCCGTGATCGACATTTTTGAGCCGCACAACTTGCATTTCTTAAAATCCGATCTCGGGGTCGTGGTGGGCATCGATGACGAGGACATTATTTCTTCTCGTATATTATATTTCCTGAAAGAACTCGAGGCGTGCCGAATGTCCGAAGCAACGTACTGCGGAAAAACAGAACTGAGGCCAACGGGCGCCACGCGTGCTACTTATACACCCGATGACGTCACCCTTGACAGAGGCCCTCGAGGGACTATCGACTCGATGACATCGACGCACAGCGCCCTCTGCCGAAAAAATTTCCAAAGAGCAGCAAAGCTGGATGGAATACATCTAAGATGAGGAATACGTTGGAGGACACAATCCACTCGAAAGGGGCAGTCTGGCTGTCTAATCGGGACAGCCAGTCCCCCTCTCCATTGAGACTGGTTTCCTTTCAGGCAAGGTTTAAGGCAAAGGGCTTCAAAGTTTTGGACTCCACTGTGGATTCATGCCTTCTCAGACACCCTGGAGCCTGGGCAGGTAATACAAAGGAACCCTGACGAAGACAAAACTTCCACTGAGGTCGTTCCTGCCTAGAATGGCAGGGGAAGACCTCAGAAACAACAAGGATACTTAGAAATGGTGAAAAGGAAAGAACCTATCATTCTACCAGAATGGTGGCCATTCTATCTGTTACCGCGGCTGAATTAACTGCATCCATGCAATAAGACTAAAAAGTCACTACATAAGGTAGGGTGTGCTGGCTCACTATATAAAATGTAAAGGGGGGTGGAAATCCCTCTTTACCCCTTGGGAACAGTAGTTCGCCCAAATACATTAAAGATAAATTAACAGGAACAATCCAACCATAGACTTTGGAGAGACAAAAAAAGGTCACCCATAAAAAGAGTAAAAGGCTAGGTGAGAGGGGGGAAAAAAGATTCAGACTCACCTGGGGATACGGATAAATAATCCCCAAGTCCAAACAAAAGGTTCTGGGGTTGACACAGGTCAGGAAGATTTATCATAAATACCTAACATGTCTCCTTACTTTAAAAGGAGTGTTTGGCCTCGATAGTGATTCTTTCTCTCTAAAGGGAGAAAAGGCTGGCGACAGGTGCCATTCTGCTTTCATAAATACTTTAAATACATTTATAAATATAAATAAAATATAGTATAACATTCTATGCAATATATTCTAAATATATAACATTTTATCAAATATGTCATAAAATAGTATTTACATTCTTTATATAATGAACATGTACATGCTATTTGGTTTCATACAGTGCTTTTTTTTCCGAAGCAATGTATTGGGTAATTTTGGCTTTCAAGAACCATAGCGTATGGCTAGATGTCCATGCACATAACAAAGATACAAACAAAGGGTACTACTGAGTAAAGTAACATACATTGATGGTCCCCTCATTGCTGGAGAGAACACTGCGCAACCTCTCCAGGTCGTGTTCCTTTTCTCTAATGGCAAGCTGCACCTGTCGCAGCTTACTCTCTCTTTCTTCCACTGCACAATACTTTTCATCCACAGCCCTCTGCAAGAGAAATCAGATCACAGAAGATGATGCACTGTAAACCGTGTGTGTTTCAAAGAACAGAAAAGGTTAGAGACGCTAAATGTACTAGCAAACAAGACTTAACTTGCATCCAAAAGTTGCGGCATACATTACTTACCGTAATTATATTTCTGATGCTTGCATCTGGTTAGATTCACATGCTTTGCATAGGCCAACATCTGAGAGTATTGCATGACTTGTTTTCGAAGTTCGAAAAAGGACATCGACTGTGCGCATTTGTAATACTACCCCTAGTGTGACGTGTACTGTACCCATGGTCCTTCACGCATCGAGGTCCCTCAGATAGTTTTGTTTCCGACATGAGGGAGCATGAAGTGTAGGCGCGAGTATAGGGAAGTGTAGGGGTAAGTTGTCCATGTGCCTTCAACTCCAAGAAAGTAGGAAGGGTGGGCGCATGCGAATCTAAGCAGATGCAAGCATCAGAAGAACGTTTTCGACTGGTTGTTCCTCCGACGTATTCCTCATCTTTGATTTCTCCAATATCCAGCTTCTGCTGCTTCGCAAATTCTATTTCCGTCAGAGGGCGCTGTGCATCGATACAGTCGACTCAATGTCCCTAGAGGGCCCCCGTCTCTAGGCTGTCATCGGAGGTATATATAGAATGCGCAGCGCCTGTTGGCTTCAGTTCTATTTTTTCGTGTCATTCTTACAGTAGAACTACCAGCATTCATGTGGTTTAGACCATACTAGACTGTGAAGGAGCGTAAACTGCAATAAAATGGAAAATTCTACTGCAGGGTACGCTGGGAGGGGCGATGATGTATACATGGGAGGAATATCTCGAAAGAACGTTAGCAGTGTAAATTAACTTGCTCTTCTAATGGATTGGATCCCCCCACATATTCCTCATCTTTGATAGACTGCCGAAGCAGTATTCGTTTTGGCGGAGGCAGTAAGAATTTTGTCATCAAGGGTTGTTGTGAGCCGAATGAAGGACTGGTTTCCCAAAGCTTCCATCCTGACTTAAGGTGGAATCAAGGCAGTAATGCTTTGTTAAAGTGTGAATGGTAGACCAAGTGGCTGCCTCACAAATGTGTTTATTTGAACAACTCTTTGCAGAGCAGAAGTAGTAGCCATACACCTAGTGGAATGTGCTCTCAAACCTTCTGGGGGATCATTCCCGGCCAGCCTATTGCATTCAGTAATAGCTAAAATAATCCATCTGGACAAGGTTTGTTTAGTTACAGCCTGTCCCAGTCTAGGACCTGTTTATCCTATAAACAGTTGGTCATGTAAACAAAACATTGACATCCTTGAAATGTAGAAACTCAGAGCCCTTTATGGGTCATGTCTGTGTAGCCTCTCCTCTTCCTTGGCAGGAAGAGGTGGAGGGTAAAAAGTAGGTACTACTATATTTTGTCCCAATTGAAAATCGAATATAATCTTAGGTAGGAAAGAAGGTTTGACCTTAAGGACGACCATGTCCTTATGAAAGACCGTAAAAGGTGGTTTAGAGGATAGTACCTGCAACTCACTCACCCTACGGGCTGATGTTAACGCTAACAAGATGGTTTTGAATGTTAGTATTCTTAAGGGACATGAATGGAGTGGTTCAAATGGTGCACACATTAGAAACTTTAAAACAAGATTAAGGTCCCATACCCGAACATGAACAGGAGATGGAGGTAACACACTAGTGAGTCCATTTAGAAATTGTATCACCAAAGTAATTTTAAAATATGACATTTCCTCAGATGAACGCTTGAAGATGGAAAGCGCTGCTAAATGACCTTTAATGGTTCCAACCTGGAGCCCCAGATTGGCCGAATGCAGCAGAAAAGATGAACGCCTCTGTTGTTTTGCATAGAAAAGGGTCCACATTCTTATCCCTGGAACAGCTGCAGAATATATTCCAGTGGCAGTGGTACAAAGACTTAGTTGCTGGCCTTCTAGCCGAAAGCAAAATCTCCATTATGTCATCCAGGAGGTCCCAATCCCTGTACCTCAGCTCCTCAGAAACCATGGTGAAGGCCGAGTGTCTTGACCTCTGGATGGAGAACCCAACCTTCCTCTTGCGAGAGAAGGTCCTCTCTTTGTGGAAGACATATGGGAGGGCAGACGGACTTGTCCAGAAGGTCCAGGTACCACGTCTTCCTGGCCCAAACCGGGGCAATTAGGATCATGGATTTCCCAATCTTGCTCAACCTCCTGATCACTTGAGGAATGATGGGGACTGGAGGAAACGCATACAGGAGGGGAAACTCCCGGTCAACTACGAACAAGTCTCCTAGAGCTCCTCTTGGGGGAAATTCCCTGGAGCAGTGCAATTCGCACTTCCTGTTGACACTGGTCGCAAACATATCCACTTGAGGGGTTTCCCAAAGGGTGAAGATCTCTTGAGGGACTTCCTGAGCTAGTTCCCACTCGTGGGAGATAGTGCCTGCTCAGCGTGTCCACCACTGTGTTCTCCTCTCTGGCTAGGTGAACTGCTGATAGAGAGATTCCTTCTTGTATTGCCCAAAATCAGAGCTGCATTGCTGCTCTGCACAGTGGTAGTGACCCTACACCACCTCTCTTGTAGTGGTAGTACATGGCCACTGTGTTGTCCGTCATTTTCAGCGCATTTTTTCCCCGCATAGAGGGCAGAAAAGTCTTCAGTGCAAGTCTGATTGCTCTCATCTCCAAAAGATTAATGTGTAGTTTGGACTCTACGGAGACCAACGACCGCTGATTGTCAGATCGTTGGCGTGGACTCCCACCCCACTTGATTGGGACACACCCTGATCAGCCAATCATCCAAGTAGGGGTAGACATGAATCTCCCCCCTCCCGAGACTCGCAGCCACCAACGCCATCAGTTTCGTGAAAACCCTTGAGGCGGAGGTCAGCCCGAATGGCAGAACTCGAAACTGATAATGAGAACCATCAACCGCGAACCTCAGGTACTTTCTGTACTTTAAATGGAATGGCACATGAAAAGAAGCATCCTGAAGGTCCAATGACACCATCCAGTCTTGGAGCTGGAGGGCCTGAAGGATCTGAGAAAGTGTGTCCATCTTGAACTTGTCCTTCGTGAGGAACTTGTTCAAGTATCTCAAGTCCAAGATGGGTCTCAGTCCTCCGTGCTTCTTGTGGATCAAGAAATATGGGGAATACCATCCTTTGTTCCTCTCCGTTACAGGTACTGCTCTATAGCACCTTTCTCTAGCAGGCTCAAAAGTTCCTGTACAAGGAAAGGATCTGGAATCTTTAACAATGGATGATTCTGAGGTCTCTGAATGAAGAGGACGCAATAGCCTTGGCCCATGGTCTCTAATGCCCAGGCATCTGAAGCAATACCCTGACATTATTTCAGATGCTGAGACAGTCTGCCTCCCACCGGGGTGACATGAGTCAAGACCTCAGAGAGGTTTTGAGGCAGCTGAAGCAGTGGCTGATGGTAAAGATGCTGCTGCTTGGGTGGGCTTTGCACCTCTCACTTGTCCACCACGAAGGAACCTTCTTTGGCCTCTTTGACCAACCATTCCTCTTCCAACTGAGGAGTAGTAGCAAAAGGATCTACCCCTCCAAGATGGTCCACTGGGGTGAAAGGGCTGAGGCTGCCTAATTGCGGCACCTAGAGACTTAGCTGTCACATTCCAGGTCTGCAGCTTCTCAAGGCTTTCGTCAGCTTTGCTGCCAAAAGGCATATTAAGGAGTCTAGACTGCATTCCGGTGTAAATCCAGACCTCCTTAACCATGCAAAACTGCGCATCACGGTACTTGATGCCATGGCTCTGCTGATACTGTCAGCAGAATCCAAACCCGACTGTAGAGACTCTAACATGGCCTCTTTGCCATCTTTTACAATGGCCAAGAAACCATCTCTTTTTTCCCCTTCGGGAATATGTTCAGACACCATGGATGTAGGTGAATTTTTCAAGTGCACATGTAGAGTTAGCTGATTTGAGATCCATGCTCCTGGCAGAAGAGACTTTCCTTGACCAGGCGTCTATACACGGATCATTCCAAACTGGTGAAATGGTCGGATAGGCAGCTTGCTTGGAGGTAGCAGTTGCTGCTTGCACCACCAGGCTTTCTGGGGTAGGATGATTAGACAAGTAGCCGGGGTCACTACTTGACGGCCTATATTTTGTCACATTTCTATTGACTGCCAGACTTGATTCTTGTGCTTCCCAGTTTGCACTTACTCTCTTTTGTAGAGCGATATGAAAAGGTAGAATTGGATCCCTTTGAGGACCTTTGTCCAGGATATCTGTTAGGTCATCCTACTGAATGGGGGACAGGCCTGCTCCATTCCATAAAATCAGTGACCCTGGTCAATAATTGTCAGTAAGATGCATCTGCGTGATCATCTGGTTCTGGCTTGCCAAAATCCAATTCTGGTGAGGTGTCCACCCCACTGGCTGTTTGTACATTTTCACGCAGGTCCTGCAACCTAGATTCCTCTGATATAAAGCTATCAATAGAGTTCAATATTGCAATCCAAAAGGTGGCTGATTCTCACCTGAAGGCTCATTGTTTTCATAAATGGATTTGAGTGATGTAAAAAAATCTCCTTCCTAGGCAATGGTGTAAAGGATTTTTGAATTACTGGTAAAGGTGTCGATGGCTTCGAGTCAGATGCTGATGGAGTCATCACTAAACGTGTCTTTTGCATCTATGTCTTCTGGACCTTTTAGTCTTCTGTCGAGGACAGTCATCTCTCACTTCGTCAGAAGAATGTTTTTTCGACAGGGTAGTTGAGGGGGATTTTATGGGGAGTCTACCTACTGCCTATTTCACTTTATGATCCTTCAGAGCTTTTCCGGTCATCGACTGACAATTCTGACAGGTCGAGGTCTTGTGCTCCATACTGAGACACCACAAGCACACCCGATGTAGGTCCGCCAACATACTTTTTGCGTCGCAGTCTTGGCATTTATTAAAAACCGGTCTTTATGGTTGTCGGAGCCAAAGAAGAAGACATTATTGACAATTATGGAATAAATATATGAAGCGCCATGTAGTTCACCAAGTGAAAGTTTACTCAGAAAAACAGAACTGAAGCCAACGGGCGCTGCATGTTCTATATATAACAATCAATTACATCATCCTCGAAACAGATGCCCTAGCGGGACATTGAGTCAACCACATCGACGCACGGCGCCCTTTGCCGAAAAGAAAATTCCAAAGCAGCTGAAGCTGGATATTGGAGATGTCAAAGAGGAGGAATACATGGGAGGACACAATCCATTCGAAATTTGATTACGGTAAATAATGTGTGCCTTCTGAGGCTTGTGAATCTGCTTAGAATCACATACTTTGCATAGACTAGCAAGCAGTTCCTGGAGAAGGTGGTGGGTTGTTTGAAGGTACAGCAGCAAAAAGATGTCTTAACACTGCTTCACCCATGTGTGAGTCACCTTTAGAATGTGCATCTAAGCAGTAATGATGTGTGAAGGTGTAACTTGAACTCCAAGTATCTGCCTTGCAAATGGATTATAACGGTACATTTGTAATGAAAGCTAGAGTAGCCCGCGTGCCTCGAGTGGAGTGTGCCCTGGTAAAGTTGTCTTTGAAAGAGAATAACATATCTGGATGCATTTGATAATCCAATTTGAAATTGCAGACTTAGAGAACAGGAACTCATTCTCTTCCTGGGGCTATGGAAACAAACAACTAATCTGTTTTCCTGAGTGGTTTTGTTTTGTTTAAGTAGTACATCACAGCTCTGTCTAACATGCACAGAGGTATCTCTCTGCTGAATTTGTTGCGTTTTGAAAGAAAGCTGGAAGTTCAATAGATTGAATGACCTGGAACTTTGAGATACATTTAGGAGAGAAGCATGGATGCGTGCGTAACACTACGCTGTCCTTGTGAATGATAATAAAAGGGTCTTGAACTGAGAGAGCTTGTAGCTCACTGACCCTCCGTATGGATGTAATGGCCACGAGAAAAGCATTCTTGTAAGTGAAGTGCTTAAGACTGGTTTTATGCATTGGCTCACAAGGGGGACCCATGAGTTTAGTAAGGACAACACTCAATTCCTATCCGGGAGTTGGATTTAAAATTGGAGGGTACACTTCTTTAACCCCCTCAGGGAAGGATTTCATCACTGGAACCTTCCACCATGACACTTTACCTTAAGAGGTGGTGTATGCAGAGAGAGCAGCTAGATGAACTCTACGTGAATTAAAGACTAATCCTAAGAGGTAAAGCAGATTGATTGATGGATAGTTTATTTATATCGGGTGACCTACACAGGTGTTTCAGAGCACAACAAGGCAAGGGAGGGTAACAAGGGAGAACAAAAACAACGATCTTACTAGGCCCAGTGACATTGAGAAGGCGCAAGTGCATGGAAGAGGGAAAAAGGGGAAAAGTGCATGGAAGGGGGAGAAGTGGAAAGTACAGAGAAAAGAAATACAGATAAATAATACATTAATAAATATAACAAACAGTAGTAGTGCAGCCCGCAAGTGGCAAGTGCTAGGTTTGAGGCAATAGCCAGGGTGAGTTTGGTAAGTGCAGAGAGAAAAAGGATGGGGGGGGCTGTATGGTTACAAATACAGGCCCCAGTGCAAGGGTTTGCCAGGAGGCAGTACACGGGTGGGTGGAAAGGTGAGCAGGTACCTGGGCCCGGATGTCAGAAGGTATGCCAGGTGTACAGTGCTTTGAGAGAACAGTTCAGCAGGGGAGAGGAGGGGTGAAGGCAGAAGCAAAGAGGAAGGTCTTGAGGTGCTTCCAGAACCGGAGATGGTTTTCCTCAAGTTTAAGAGTGCCAGGGAGCGTGTTCCAGAGGGAGGCCCCAGCCGAGGACAAAGATCTACCCCCAGCTTGCTGCTTTGAGAAGCGACTGACCCTAAGGGAGTTCGAGGTAGTGGAGCGAAAAGCTTGAAAGGGAAGGTATTTACAAAGGGACAGCTGAAGGTAAAGTGGACCCAGGCCCCAGAAAGCCTTGAGGACAATGCAAAGGATTTTGAATTTAATCCTTGCAGCCACTGGAAGCCAGTGGAGAGATTACAGGGCTGGAGAGTGTTAGGGAGAATTCTCTGTTTAGGCTGAATTTCTTAACCTAGTGAGTCCCCCAGCAGCTTTGCTGGATTTTTGGGGTTTATTTTTTTCTCCTGCCAAGAGTGAGACTCTTTTACCCTCACTCTTGGACATGACTTGAGAGTGTTTCTGTGACTTACTATGTGCTTATGGGCTATGGGGTATTTTCTTCCCATAGGCTATCATTGGTTTTTTGAATGTGTGTTACACAACACCCTCAGTGCAGTAACACAGGGGTGTCGTAGAGACCCCCAAACATAGACTCCACACCCTGGGATTGACTACTGTCTCCCTGGGTCTGTAAAGTCACCATTGACTTTACTAGTCTTAACTTAGGAACTTCACCAGTACAAACCATCATACTGTGGAAGTACTGGTAGGGGCAATTAGATTGCCCCTGGGTCCGTTGTCGAGGGAGTACTGTCCCGTCCCCCCTCGCCGAGTTTCTGGCTGGTGGCAGTGGATACCACGGAAATATTCCACCGGAATATTTCCCAATGGGATTTCCCATTGATTTTAATGCACCACTTTTTGGTGCAATGTTAAAGATACCGCCTGCTTATTTATTTAATATAAATTCACCAGTTGGGATTTTTTGCCAGAACTCGCCGCCAAAATGGCGTCTATGTTCATTTCAGTAACCCTGAACCCGAGTCGAGCCTTTGTTCCACTTTTGGCGGGCTTCTGCACAGAAGCCCTCCAAAGTGGTGCCATTCTGTCTGGGTACCACAGGGGGTGTGGGAGGGGGTTTAGCCACCCTGGACTGAGTTGCCTTGCCAACTCATGTCGCACTCTGGTGTGATTGGCCCAGGTGGTGAGCCACCCCGCTCACCACTTAGCATGTTTGAGTGACAGCTAGGCTGTATGAATGGGGGTTTGCTGCATAAAAGCAGGGTTTTTGGGACTGGTTCTTGAGAAGTCGCCACAGGACCTAAGAAGCCGAAGAGGGAGAAGCCGAGCCGACCTGCCAAGACGACACCACCGGTGGAGCCCTGCGGAACCGTCGCACCACTTTTCCCGACGACAGAGAAGATCTCCCGCCAGAGAGTCTTCTTCCCTTGACTGGTGGGGACAACCAGTTTCTGCCTCCTTTTCGCCACCCTGAAGCATCTCGTGGCCGTCTTGCCTGTGCCAAGCATCCCGGCAACCGGGATACCACTTTTTTACCTCAACCGCGAAATAAGGGTAACATCCTTTTAACTGGAAAAAAACTCCACGGCTGGTTTCTTCCCTGGTAGTGCAACGACCTCCAGCTTTCCTCCACGACGAGATCTTCTCCTCCTCTGGACGACGCCGCGACTTGCAACCACTACCAGGAACAACTGCCACCGCTGGAGGATCCTTTCCATTTTAAAGGTACCGTGTTCCGCCCGGCTTCCCTTGCCACCGATTGTACGGGGTAGATTTAACCCTCGGCTCTCGACCCTGGGTAAGCCTGGGACACCCTAACTAAACGTTTCTTAACTGAGAAAACCCTTTTCTACTCACCTGTAAAGACTTGTGACATTGTGTGATCTTGGGCATCTTTTCGCCTGGCTTTCCCTAGAGTGGGCCTGGCAACCGAACTTCCTTGCTCCTCAATAGACGGCCTTGCTAAAATTACTGTGAATCTCTGAAAAGTGTTTACCTTGCTGTTTCCATTATTCCTGCCTTTTTCCCTCCCTTTTTAACTAACTTGTTGGAGTGCCATCTAACGTTAAGCGCTCACCTCTGTTTGGAAATAAGTGGTGTTAACTTAGACTTGTCCAACAAATAACTAGGGATGTACATATAAGTAATAGTGACTGTGTTTTGACTTACTTACCTTTTCTGTGCTAGTGTAATTTATGAGTGTGTCATTTAAATAAATAATTATATACTTTTACACCTAGCTCTGGTCAGTGTTTGCTTGTACTACTGTGCCTCTGTACCTATTATGTATGCTCTGTATACTGCCTAACTCTTCTTGAGGGAAGTCTGACTGCTCAGCCACAGCTACCAGGTAAATCTGGGTGGTACAGACGGCTACCAAGTGGGTTTACTGCCAAACACCTGTAGCCTTAAATCTTTTGCAGTGGTCCCAGAGGGAACTACACAGGTTTCTGTCTAACAGAGAGATACGATCCCAGGGCTTGAGGTCGAAGACAAGTCTTGCAGTCCTGTTCTGGATAAGTTGCAAAGGGTGGGGAGTAGAAGCAGGTAGATTTAGAAAGAGACTATTACAATAGTCCAACATAGAGAGAACCAGGGATTGAGTGACAGTGAGCTTCTGGGGAAAGGAGAGGAAAGGCAGAATACCTCTGAGGAGGTGCTGTAGGATGTTTGACTTTTTAGAGAAGTCAGCGATGTGGCCAGAAAAGGAAAGCTTGGAGTCAAAGTTGACCCCGAGGTTCTTAGCCTTGCAAGTAGGGGTAGGAGGAGGGTCAAGGGAGGCCGGGCAGAGAGTGAGAGGAAAGGAGGATGAGGGTGTGCCGATGAGGGGAGGATCTCCATCTTGCTGGCATTCAGGCAGAGATCATTGGCGTCACACCAATCCTGAATGGCAGATAGGCAATCAGCGATGAGAGAAGGAGAGGAGGTGGCCGAGGGAAGCCTGAAAAATGAGTTTTGTGTCGTCGGCATAGCACTAAAAGTGGGAGCAGAAAATGGCAATACGATGAGCGAGGTTGCCAGGTATTGGTTAAAACGCCAGGGTGGGAGGTTAGACCCCTGGGGAACACCACAGGTAGATAGGGAGATAAATGAAAGGAAGGACCCAAGTTGAATCTGGAAGGGTCGATCAGAGAGGAAAGAGGTCAGCCAGGCCAGAGCCTGATCAGTGATACCCAGGTTGTCACGCAGGTGGTTGAGCAGGATGGTAAGGTTGACCGTGTTGAAGGCAGAAGAGGGATCAAGTGGGATGAGGACAGAAGGGATATTAGAGTCAAGGATGCAGAGCAGATCTTCACGGACGTTCCAGAGAGCAGTTTCCGTGCTTCTAGCTGCTCTGAAGCCAGATTTATGGTCGTGGAGGCAACCAACAGAGTCAGAGTGAAGGTTAAGCTGTGAAATGGCCAGCTTTTCAAGGAGTTTGCCCAGAAAGGGGGTAATGGAGATTGGGCGATAGTTAGCTGGGCAAGAAGGGTCGGCTGTGGGTTTTTTGAGAAGAGGATGCACAAGAGAGTGCTTCAGGGGGGGAGGGAAGACTCCTGAGGCAAAGCAGAGGGCAGGAGCAAGGGTGTCAATATGGCCTTTGATGATTTTGGAAGATCAAGGAAAAACCTGGTTTGAAGAGACTTTCATAGATCAGACTTGTCTAGAGACCTTGTCAGGGGAGAAAAGAGGAAAGGACGAGGAGGAAGGTGTGGGGGGGTGGCTGTAGGAGCACCAGAGTTCACAGAAAAGAGGGGGTAGGGTGTAGGGTGGACAGAATATCCTGAGTTTTAGAGATGAAGTAGGAGGCAGATGGAGAACTATATGTGAAGGTGAAAAGACAATGGGATTGATGCTGCATGTTTTACACCAAATGGCAAAGCACTTCCACTTGTTGAAATAGCAGGGTCTTGTGTTGGGTTTACAAGCTCTTTAAGGATGTCAAGATGACTTCGATGTAGGTTCAAGAGTCCGAACTCTATGACTTCAGGCGCCAACCTGCTACATTGAGTGTGAGGACACAGATGTAGTGTTGTCCCCTGATGCTGGGAGAGCATGTTGTAAGGGCACAGTAATTTGCCTGGAGGGCAAAGTGACATTTTGAGCAGGTGTGAAAACCGTGGGTGAAGTGCCCACACTGGCACTATCAGGATAAGTTGCACTTGTTCCTGGTGAATCTTGTGGATAATCGTGTTCAGAAGCGGTGCTGGGGGAAAAGAATACGCAAAGCTCCCCGACCAATTCATCCACAGTGCGTTGCCCTTGGACCCTGTATGGGGATATCTGGATGAGTAGTCTGGGCATTGTGCGTTCTCTTGTGTTGCAAAGAGATCCATGTCTGGATGACCCCAGTTTGAGAAGATGCTGTTATGATATCTGTGTGCAACTGCCTTTCAAGCTCTTGGAAAATGTGTGTTTCTGCTTAAGACATCTGCAAGACAGTTGTGTTCCCATGAAATATGTTATGACATGAGGAATATGTTGTGCTTTAGTGCCCAATGCCAGATGTTCTGGGCTAGTTTGGACAGACCTGGAGAGTGTGTCCCGCCATGTTTGTTTATATAGAACATAGCTGTCGTGCTGTCTGTTAGGCCTAGAACTGTTATCTCTTCTAGCAGTCATTGGAAAGCTTGTAGAGCTTTGAAAACTTCTAGAAGCTCTAGAAGGTTGATGTGTTTGTTTGATAATGCACGTGTCCACATGCCGTGTGCCGTTTGATGGAGAGAGTGCGCTCCCCACCCGGATAGTGATGCGTCTGTGGTTTGAGTGCTCTATTGCGTGGGTGGTGAATGATTTCCCCTTTAAAAGATTTTCCTTTGTCCACCACTGCAGTGAGCGAATGAGGGATTGCAAAACCACCACTAGACAGTCCCATTGATCGCTTGCCTGCAACTATTGTTTTGCAAGCCACTCTTGCATAGAAAACATGCGCAGGCACATGGAGTTTTGTACGATAATCTGATGACCCGCTACATACTGTGGAATCTGAAATAGTATGTTTTGGGCCATCTCGTTGAAGGGGAAGACTAAGGCGGCTTCTGTTCAAATTAACACTCTTAGAAACTGTTTTACTTGATTGGGAACATGACTTGGATTTCTTCTCGATGGTTGAGAACCCTAATTGAAACAGCAAATTGATAGTTTCCTGGGTGTTCTGACGACACTCTTGTGGTGTGTCCCGTTACCAGCCAGTCATCCAGATGAGGGTACACATGAATTGTCTGTTTGCGCACGTGGGCTGCCACCACTGCGAGTACCTTTGTGAATACCCTTGGCGCGGAGGATATGCCTAAGGGAAGTACTTTGAATTGTTAGGGAGTTTGACCTACTCTGAAACTTAGGTATTTTTTGTGCGCCGACATTGAAATATGAAAGTATGCATCTTTCATGTCTAATGTTGCCATGTAATCTCCTTGCTTTAGAACTAGAATTACTTCCTACAGTGTTCTCAATTTTTGTGGCTTGACATATGTGTTTGCAGGACGCAGGTCTAACGCAGAGAGCATGGTTAAGTCCTTTTTGGGCACACAAAAGTAAACTGAATAAATATCCTTGTTTACCTCTATAACTGGAATCAGCTCTACTGCTCTTTATTAGGAAAGATTTCTCTTTTAGCAACTTTCCCTCCTTATTCTATGGACCCCCAAAAAAATGTCCTTTTGTTTTTTGTCCTGTCCTGACTTTTTACAATGAAGTGTAGCCTTAGCTACACTCCAATGGGAGTTTGCTCATATGTTATGGGAAAACTCACTATTGCTTCAAGCTGTCAGTACTGGGAAACTATCTTTCCCTTACTCTTTTGACTTTACTTTTTTGGTAACTGATCATTGCACAATGCATTTTACAATGCAGTGCAATGGGGTTTCTTGTGAATGACCGTAGACTACACCCAAAGGAATGTGTTTGGTTACCTAAGATGTGCTAAAGAACAAACTGGCAGCAGCAGTTAATTTTTCTTACTTTTTACTGTACGTGTTATTAACGTTACCGCGTTTGGCTAGTAACAGTGGCTAGTGTCCAAACATAGCCGCTCCACAAGGTTTTCTGTTTGTTCCTTGGCCATCTTGCTTTTTAGCCTTCTTCCTGACCTGCCAGGTCGGTAAAATCCTTTTATGGTGAACCTGGCTTTTTGCGAGCTAGTGCAGGGCTTGGTGTGGTGTCCCAGGAAATGGGTGGGGACTGTCTGGTCTTAATCCACATACTGGTGCCTGAATGTCTGGTGTGCATGCTTGCATGAGACCCACAGTGGTCCCAGATTGGACCACTGCTGGTGTGCATGTATGGGGCGGACCTTGCCATTAAATAATAATCATAATTAATTATAATGGCTGAGTCTGATCACTCACTTGACTTTGGGATACGAAGTAGTGTCCTGTAGCCAAGAGGAGCAAAGTATCCTGTACCGCTGTGAATACCGCAGGGCCACACATGGACTATCCCTGATGAGGCTGGCGACCATCCCTTGCTGAAGTCCCAGTGAAACCCTGTCAAGCTGCTGATCCCAGAAGACCCTTGTCGCTGCTTTAACCCTCTGCAACGGTGGTAACAACTGGTCCCGATGCCTCATGGTGCCCAAGCCAATAGAAGTCTTCGGAAGGGTCCCTGGGCCATCCAGTGGGCTGACCAACTATGCAATTGGGCTATCGCGATAGGAGCAGTGTGGTTCTGAACTTTGGGGCCTGCAAGCTTGTCCCACAGAGGTCGTCTGACAGATTTCGGCGTTGAAACATTCAAACGAACCGAGATACAAGGAGGATTTTGACCGCAACAACTGTGTCCTCTGCTGTCGCCGTGCAACAGTGAATGTTGCCAGAAATGGCGTTCCCGCGTCCTGTCGTGTGCTAGAGGAGGCCTGCACCCGAGTGACCTGCATTCTTCAGCAGGAACACATTGCACCAACATCTGTGGCTGAGCGGGGACACTTGAATCTGTAACTCCTGGGCACCGAGATCTGGAAAAAAACATAGGGAAACGCAACCTCCGATGACCCGCCAAGTCCCAAGAGAAACTGGAGTACGGGTGGCCAGTTACAGTTGGACTTACATGAAGCCCTATGTCCGCTTTTAAACGTTTTCCTAACTTTTGAAACTTTTACATTAGTTTGGCTTTGCCATACCTTGGTTGTGCAAGCACTGCGAAAGCTGGGGACAGTTTTCTTCACTAGAATACTATCTTATCTAACTTTTGGACCCCTCTCCACGTCCCCAGGAACCCTCTCCTAATGTTTTCCCGACTTATAAAACAATGCATAACTTAATTAACTTTGGGCACAAAGCCCCAGACAAGTTAGGGTTGGATTTATAAAGTTAGGATTTTAAATCCTGAAGATAGTTGGTGCCATCTCTCACCATTTTTCTTTCCTTTCAGATATTGGGAGGGATGTTTATTGGGTTGTTGTGCACCAAGTACAGTGACTTTACATATGTTGTATAGTATTTTAGTATTGCGTGATAACATTGCTTGCTAGTAGTCATTTTCATGATTTTTCTATGCCTATAATAAATGTATTACTTTAATAACCAACTGTCTAAGTAGTTGTTTCACTGTGTGGACTCATTGTGGATCCCTAACCCCACTCACCTCTCCTGAGATTTATCATGCTACCTTGATTGGTTTAGCTAAACTCCCAGAGGTTGCTTCCTGTTCACAATAAAGGTGGCCTCCTAAACATCCGTCCACCAGACCAGAGTTTAGAAATCCATTGATGCTGCTTGATGGTGGCGAGATCTTTCGAGGAATTCTATTGAATACCCTTTGGTTACTGATGCTAAAACCCATTTGCCTGACGTTATACCCTCCCATGTGTGGGCGAAAAGAGTGACGGGAGCCCCTACTAGGGAAGAATGGGAGGGTACATGAACTTGTAAGCAGTGGTGAAAGTGGGCCGGGCGGTGCTCCTCTTCTTTTATTTATGTTTTACTGTTCCTCTATTTTTATTTTAAGAATAAACCATTCCAGAATGGTTTCGTTTTAAAATAAAAGTGTAGGAAGAAGTTGAAACGTGCACTTCGGTGCACTGCACTAAACATTCCCTTAAACAGCAGGTGTGTTTGGGGGTTTGGATTGTGCTTGGGAAGGGGTTTGTGGGAAGTGGGGGGCAGGTCAGTTCCACTACTTAATTTCATACATTTCGACTACTGCTTGTAAGTCATTTGTTGGAGGGGGCAGTGGAGTCTCTTTGGTTGCACTCCTGCCCGATCTTTGCCTTGTTGAAACTCTCGATTTTGGGAGGCTTGAATTGTGGAATGTCCCTGTGAGGTGCACCATGGTGATGAGCTTGAGTTTGTAGCAAACCCCGATTGAGCTGTCTTTGCAAATTCTCGGCTTTGAAAAGAACGCCAGGGTTGAAAGCTCCCCTTTTTATCATAGGGTCTGTTGGATATCTGCCCTAGTGTTTGTAAGGTTTCATGTTCTTTTTTAGCTGTATCCAGCACGTCATCCACACCCTTACCAAAGAGGACAGAGTCTTTTACAGGCATATTGATGAGGTTTGCCTACATTTCCAGCTACAAGCCTGAATTGCAAAGCCATGAGTGACATTTAAGCAAGGTGCCCTCAGCTATAATCCTGCCAGCAGTTTCAGCAGGGTCTAGGGTGTATTTGCAGATATTGTGGGCCACTTGCCTTCCCTCTTTATCAACTTTAAGTATTTGGAATTTAAAAGGTTCTGGGACTGAATCAGTTGTCTTTGTACCAAATCCTGCTGGGCATTGTTATAACTTGAAAGCAATGCGGTATTGTTTACCATAAGTGTGCAGAAAGCAAAAGATGTGGTTATTCTTTTGTGTAGTGCACACAGCCGTATACACTCTTTATCAGGCGATGCCTCAGCGACAGGCAATTGCATGCCTGCCCTTTTTCCTGTTGTGGTCACAAGAAGTGAATCTGGTTTGGTATGGCCCCTAATATAAACGGAGTCTGAAGGAGCAAGCTTAGAAACTCCCTCTACTCTACCATTAACTGCATGTGTAAGAGACAGTGTAGGAAGTGATGGGGCAATTATCTTTTTTAATTGTGTTAAGGAGAGGTATGGACTGACTGACCGCTTTCATTTCACTTAAACTGTCGTCCACAAAATCTATGTCCAAAATCTTTGTCCTCTACAATTTCTTTGGTTTGGATCTTATGATCTGCTGCTTTTTTAAGTAGATCATTGAACAGAAGCTGGTTGTCAATACAGGATGTGTGCCCAGGTTTGGCAGTAATGTTTGCAGACGGTAAAATAGATATGTCTGCTCTATTCTAGGTCATAGCTGGTAGGATCATTAGGGTCATCATACCAGTTTCCCTGGTCATTGTCACCCTGGTCTTGATTGATGTCTTGGTTTTGAAAATAGCTTTGATCATCCTGGATTAAGTCTCGTTGTGACTTCCCAGTGACATCAATGTCACTATGTCTTGGAGATGTGCGAGATACATGTACTTTAGGAGATTTAACTGGTGGTTCCACTAAAGTTAAATCTAAAGCCTTTTGCCTTACAGGGTATTTGTCCATAAAAGTTACAAAGGATGCAACTTCATCCAATGGGTCTTCGAAATATTCCCTGGTCCATGGACCGGTCTTGGGAGTTTCTGGAAGAAGAAACACAATAGCTTTTGGGTCTACAGTCTGCCTTATCATTTGCAATGATTTAGACAAAGGAGAAGTGGTCCTAGTATATTCTGGGGCATTTGATGATAGTGTAGAGGGTGTTACTGAAGAACTGGTAACTGGAGTCAAAGCTAGTGTTTTGGGAGGTTTCTGTGCGTTTTCTTTTTTTAAATAGTCTGCTTGGGTGATTTTGACTACTGTTTTGACATATGCGAAACATGCTGCGTCGAAGGGTTAACTGGCATGGCAATCGACACCTGTGACTTTAGCACTGCCATGAGCTGGACCCGAGAGGGGATGATGTGCAACAGGCTTTTGGCATGTGGAATCGGTAGGCCTGGAAGTGCCTTCCACGGCCGTGAGGCCTTTCGTTGACGTATCTGACAAAGATCGGCTCAGTGATGTGTGCTTCCGATGTTTTTGCGTATGTGTGTCTCTGTCGCCAGGAGTTTTCCCCATAGCAGAGCTCTGTGCCTGCCTTCTGGGTCTGGGGATCGACACGCAGGAGTTAGTGGACTCCTCTAAAATGTCTTTGGCATCCGAAACAGAGCCGTCGCTGCCTTGGCCTTCTAAATCTGATTCAAAAGGCACAAGTGGGAGTTTCAGACTTGGCCATTATAGAGTAGGCTGCCCACCGTTTGGTGACGTCTCTCCTTGAGAGTTTAAACAATGCACAACGCCGGTCTGGATGATAATGAGGAAGGCAGTGCTTACACATGCGGAGTGTCCTTCCACAGAAATCTCCTGTTATAGTATGGACAGAATTTAAATGGAGTTCTTTCCATCTTTGATAATAAATGTAAAGGAAGCTAGACAAATGCAGCAGAAAAAGGAAGTGGAAGTATGCATTCGCTAAGAGAAATGTAATTAATCAGAGAAATGTAATTATTGAACCTCCCCCCCTCCGCCGCCACTCTCCCTACTGCAAGGCCGAAGCCTGGTGCAGGCCAAAGCATATAGTTTATTTATTTATTTATTTATTTGTAATGCGCCGGTAACTCGCAAGTTTCGGGGCGCAGAGACATGGACACGAGGACTAACAGAAATGGGACGAGACAGTTCGTAGAAATCCAAGGTTTAGGGGGTCAGGAGTGGCAAGGTCAGTTAAAGAGATACGTTTTCACTAACTTACGAAAGCGTAAGTAGTTAGGTTCTTTCCTTATCTGGACTGGCAGATTGTTCCAGATACCTGCTGTGATAACTGGGAAAGATTTTCCAAGTCCAGATTTACGTTTATGAGGCATTACTGCAATCCTACTTTGATCCGAGGATCTTAAGGCGCGGCTTGGGCATAAGGATGTATTGTCGATTTTAGATAGCCTGGTGCCTTCCCGTGGGTTATTTTAAGAGCCTTGAAGTGAGTTCTGCTCTCAATTTTGAGCCAGTGTAATTCCTTCCTGGCTGTACTGATGTGGTCTGATTTGGATTTGCCTTTGATTATCCGGACTGCGTTATTTTGGATAATCTGGAATGCCTGTATGCTTTTTTTGTTGGCTGCTAGCATAAGTGCATTCCCGTAGTCTAACCGAGAGAGGATGGTTGCTCTAGCCACTGTGGCACAGTTGTTCTCTGATAGATACGGTCTAATAGCTCTGAGGAGTCTCAAGTAATAGTTGCATGTTTTTTTTTATGTATTGAGTCTGGGCTTCTGCTCCTAAGGATGCTTCCATCATCATGCCCAGGGTTTTTACTTTCTCAATTACTTTAATGTTGACGTCTTTGATCTTAAAGTTTGTGTAGTCGTGTGGCAATGTGTTTCTGGCTTGGGTGGATCCGAAAACCATTAGCTCGGTTTTACTGCTGTTCAAACACATCCAATTGGTATCCATCCAAAGTTCTATGATGTTATATATTCTGTTTAGATGGTCGTTGTCAGTTTTATGGTCCCCGCTAAGTTCCAATAACAGCTGCGTATCATCTGCATGGTTGGTAAAGAATATATCTGCATGATCTAAAATGTAGCATAAGTATCTGATGTGGAGATTGAACAACAATGGGGACATGCTGGCTCCCTGGGAAACCCCGCAGAGGATCTCCCTTTCCATGGAGAGTTTGTCTCCCCAATGGACTCGAGATGTCCTGCCTTTCAAAAAAGACATTATCCATGTTTTTGCCTCTTGTGAGCAGTTGGCCGTTTTGCCCAGGGCTACTTCGAGTAGATTATGGTCCAGTAGATCAAAGGCGGCACTGAGGTCTAACAGGATGAGAAGTCCCGTTTTTCCCTTATCTAAGATGCTGAGCATTTTTGTTTGTAAGTCCAGCATAGCTGATTCTGTGCTATGAGATGGTCTGAACCCAGATTGTTGTGGGTGGAGTGCGTCAGAGGCTTCGATGTGTGCCTGAAGTTGTGCGGTGGCCACTTTATCCATGATCTTAAGCAGGAAGTTGCAGTTGGTTATTGGCCTAAGGTTGCTTGGGTCTCTAGGATCAAAGCCAGGTTTTTTTATTAGTGGGGTAACTGTGACTTTTTTTATGGCCTGGGGGACTAGTTGGTCCCTAAAGGAAGTGTTCACAATCTTAGCAAGTGTGGGGGCGAAGATGTCTGGGTTTTCTAAAATTATTTTGGCGGGTAGGATGTTCTCTGCGCATGAGGTAGGTTTCATAGAGGCGAGAGTTAATTTCATCTCTTCTGTGGTGATATACGAGAAATGGAAGGGTTCTATGTTAACAAGTGGTTCTTCCGCTGGCATTTCAATCGTGTTAGATTTATTTAGTTGTGCTTTTGTGATTTTATCTCTCGCCTTTTCTAATTTCTCAAAAAAAGTTTTTGGGTGTTGTCGCATTCCTGTTGAGATGGTAAGAAAGGTGGTGAGATGGCAGGGGGTTTGTCTAAAGATTTCAAGATGTTAAAAATTTTACTTGAAGAATTTTCTGCTGCCATGATTTTTGTTGAAATACTGTTTCTTAGCCTCTATTATTTCTTTCTTGTATTTAGTTTCCGTATTTTTCAATTTTTCCCTATTTGCAAGTGTAGGGTTTTTTTTCCAGGTGTTTTCCAGTTTTCTTTTGGCTCCTTTAAGCACGAGTAGTTCTTTAGAAAACCACTCTTGCAATTTGCTTTTGGTTCTAAAGGTTTTAGTCTGTAGGGGTGAATGTTGCTCTACTAACATTTTAAGAAGGTCTAAGAGGGTTGACATCATAATATCGCAAGAGTCCTCTTTTTTAGTAGTGGAGGTGAAGTATTTTATGCATGATTCGAATTGTTCCTTCTTGATATGTTTAAAGTTCCTTTGCATAATTTTTTGGGGGGATTGGGATTCTTTTCTTTAGGAGAGGGAAGAGAGACCTGAAACGAGACACTGTAGTGGTCTGACCATATACAAAGTTTGGTTTGGTAGTCGTGTGTGTCAAGGTTGTTGGTAATTATCCAGTCCAGTTGGTGAGCATTTTTCATGGTTGGTTCTTTATTTGTGATGGTGTAGTCTATGTTTAGTAGTGAGCTTTCTACATGGGTGGCCTCTGTGTCAGCCTGATTGCCGTACCATCTATTTAGATCTCCGACCGCTAATGTAGCACAATTTGGGCCTTTCAGGAGGTTTAGGAGATGTGTAAAGTTGTAATTAAATTCCGGGGTGGGAGACGGTGGTCGATAGACTACTAGTAAGTTAAGGCAGTTGTTTTCAGTGGGCAGGTGCTTGAGGTGAATCATTCCGCATCCACACATGACGATTTGCCTTGGAAGAGTGCAATGGAGCTTCTAGCTATAACTGCGGCGACTCCTCCTTTTCCGGTTTCCCTGTTGGTGTAGTAAATTACATACCCATCAGGGACAGCAACGTCGCACGTAGGGCCAATGGGGTCAGCGAGCCATGTTTCAGTGATACAGAAGATATCAATGTTCTCCTCAATGATCCTATCATGGATACATTGGGCGTGTTTATTTAAGGATCTTGTATTAAAGTAGACAGATTTTTAGGTCAGTACTACTTTTTGTTGTGGAGGGTGTAGCTGACATCTGAGTGGCTAAAGGTTTCTTTTCTTTATGTTTTCTCTTGATTGCAAGTTCCTCTTTGTTACTGTTTTGGGTTTTGTCCTGGATAAGCCGAGTGGCAGTCAAGACTTTGTTTAGGCGGATAAGTTTTTGTTGCTCGAGGAGCAGGGTGTTCAAAGGAAGGAGGCCCATTATGATTAGTTGAGCTGTTGATGAATTTGTCAGACATCTGCAGCCGATGGATGTTGAATGTTGCTTGACGAATGTGCGTCAAGGTTGCGTCTGTCAAAAGGCACGAAAAATATATAAGTAAATGAACTATGAATATTAAAGTAGCGAAAACTCCAGACACTGTATAGAATCGACCGACTACGAAGGCGCAAAAAACAATCTGAGGAACCTCGAAGCGTGTAGGACCATGGGTATAGTACACGTCACACTAGGGATAGTATTACAAACACACCCTGTCAACGTCCCTTTTCAAACTTTGAAAATAAGTCATCCAATACTCTGCACCTACCACTAAATGTTAGCCTATCCAAAGCATGTGATTCTAAGCAGATCCACAAGCCTCTGACACTTATTTATGAAAAGCTGTATATAATAACCCAACTATTGAAAATCATCTAGATCTATAACGCACTAACATTCCATATATTTACATTCTGAATTATTGGGATTTTTACAGTAGAGACTTGTAGAGGCATGGTCTTACCTCCAGTGCTTTGTCTCGATCTCTGATTCGCTCTTGCAGCTTCTCAAGCATTGAATCATGAAATCCTGGTCCTTTCTCAGAGGCCTCCTGGAACTGCAAAAGGTAAATGTGCTCCTGAGGAAGTAAAACATTTATTGTCACAAGGCACAGCCAACAAAAACAAACTACACCTCAGCAAGTTTCATATATCTACATTAAACTTATATTGCACTTTGTTATAGGGCTTTTTGCTACTTTTACAGGATTAGGAAGTAAAACCTTGATGAAATATATCAAGCCTTTGATGCCTTCAAACAAAGAAAGATGATCATCAATTTACTGTTTTTGAAGCACAGGCACCTTTTTCTTGTAAAAATCCAGCTGTGTTTTTCAAACAGAGAGGCAAGTTAACTTATATGGATGGTGGTGAGCTTTATGCAAGGACTATGTACAAAAATACAGAACTTGTCCCATTATTACAGAAGATATAACTCTTGATAAGCCAAATAACGTAATAATGTTAAGAAAAGTTGGCTAGTAAAAATTTAAAATGGTTCTTTTGCATTTTAAATTAAGTTACATTCACACCTTGAAATGCAGCCCAGGGTTGTCCTTCAAAGCCTCTGTAACAAATGTTGCCTATGGAAAAAATAAATCTGACATTCTTATTTACATCTATGGCTCTATTGCCTGCCAGTCATTTATGTTGTCCAAACCCCCTTCTACTGGTTATTCAGTGACCGATGAGGGTATGACATTCTGCTGGACTCATACTAGTATATCAAGAAGGTAAAGTCGCTCTAAAAACCATCTTAGCCTGTAGCAACGTTGCATATGATGGATTATCCATTATGAACTGGAATTCACTTTGTTTATTGAGAAACGTAAATAATGATGTGAAGGCTGTTCTCCTGTTAAGAAATAATGTCCAAGGTAATATTGAACACAATCCATCAGAAATGGTCTGGCTGCTGGTAGTTTCCCAACTTGATATGCACTTATACCAAATAGTTAATGAACAATTCCCAACTCCTCACTTCTAGTAGCTTAGTGGCTAATGCATGTTTTGTGGGTGAGGCACTGTGAAGGTTGGGTAAACAAATGAGAAGAATGTTGGTACATGAAAACTATGGTGGATACGAAAGCCATTTTAAATTACGATCAAACAATAAGAAAGAAGGTCTCCTTTTTAACAGTGAGGATATTGTGCATTACTGATCAGCCACATAAAACACAGGATCCCAGATGGTTTGGGATTTGCCTCTAAAAAACTAAATAATCCAGGTAGAATATTTGAATTAACAAAAAAATGCAAATGTGTCAATTGTGTGCGCATAAAATGAACGAAAGAAAATACAGCCAATCAACTGAACAGAACTTGTACTTAAATACCACTGTGGAAAAATAAGTAACATAAAGGCAGGCAGCTATTTCAGTACTCTGTCACTAATTATAAAAACAAAATCCTGCCAGCTGCATAAGGTTCTCTAAATGCTTCTGTAAAACCCTCTTAAGAATGATTTCAATGATGCAATATCAAACCTTTAGACCTGAAAAGACCTACGTTCCAGCTAGCAACCAGAGCAACAAATACTGCTTTTCTAATTCTATTACCAAGCTATTGTCTGAAAAAGTAAATATTTGGTCTTCCTTTTGCTCTTAGTAAAGAATACAGGAAATAAGAAACCAATTCACTGTCAAAGACAGGAGTATATTTAAGAATCCACAATGTGCAAAGATGGGCTGGGAAAAACAGAAAAACAAGCCAGCTTGAGGGTATGGCATAGACCGATCAACACACATGGAACATTCTAATTATCTTGATGCCATATTCCCTTCACCTTGTCTATGGTGGACTAACCCAGACTTTTCATTCAAACCCTAAGGTGGTTTACGGATTCCACTGGGAGGTCTGTGGTACTGAGGTGTGCAACAGTTTTGGAGTCAAACAAAGTGTATGAAGCCTGTGAAAATCTAGTCTTCGACCTGCATGAAGACTCATTCAAATAAACACTTTCTAGAGTTATCTCTTGTACCATTCTGCCATTCGAGTTTTCTGGGACAGGCCAGGGATATTATGCATTAGGTGTTCCAGGCCCGTTGTGCATTAGCATAATTAGTCATACCGACTATCATGTGCTACTATGATTCTCTCTTTTGTCATATGCCCAACTCCTGCTCAACTTGTGCCTGTGCCACCTGCTAGAATTAATACATGTTCATGTAGACTCTAAATGTTTACAATGTGCAGGGAAGGGTATTTGCTTGGAGTTGTAGAATTGAAAAGATGTATTTAAAAAAATAGGTTGGCTTCTTAGACAAGGTCAATAATGATTGTAATTGTCGACCACGAAGTGAACCAGATGATGTGTTTGATATCACTTAATTGCCCAATTTGTCAGTGTCAGCAATGCGAAGATCTGTATCCTCCATCTCTATACAACAGTTTGCAATAATGCTAAACAAAAACAATGCACTGATGCAGCCCATGGGAAGCTAACGTTAATCTAGTGACCCAAAATCTGTAAAGAATTTAAAGTCTTTCAAAGAGATTACAATTCAATTCTTAGCCATGATTAATAAGTTGCAAGCCAAATGGTGTTCTAAATTCATAATGGGTGCTCATACTGTGTTTTCCACTCTACAGTTCAGTGGCGTCATCACTTTACTGCTTTATCATCTATTTGGTTCTTGGGCTACACGTGTACTGAAATCTGTGGTGGCACAGCATTTCTTATGTCCTCCGAGTTAGAACTTCAGCGGACCCTTCATTCTGACTTATGATTTGGATTATGGTACCAGATTTCTCAGACTGCGCAGAAAGAGAACCATTGTGTGCCACTGAGTTCAAAGGAGATGTGCTTTGGGGTAGTACATGCCAAGCCATCAAATGTTTGGGTGGCCCTCATATGTACTAGCAAGATGCTCATGATTGGGCTTCTCCCCATTAATGAATATCTTGGTTCTGTGGAAATGGGCAAACATGTCAATGGCTGAATCCATTACACAGAGCAACTATGATCAGCTTCAGTGCTCAGAATAAAAAGAAAATTGAACAAATGAGAAATCAGACGCATGTTTTGTAGGGTTTAAGGGGTTCCAGCACCCAAAGAATAGCACACTGGACGCCTCGATTGTCATCACGGACAAAATGTAAATGATTAACTGTGCCATCAAAATTACACCCTTAAACAAGGGAACTGACCCCCGCCCCGCCCCACCCCCTCAATCCCAGCTTTCAATGCAACTAGGCCAACATTTCAGCAAACATGGAGAAAAGTCAACTTAGCGCCCCACAGCATCAGTGTGCCTCATACACACCTAACCTAACCAATCTAAAAAGGTGACCAAAATAAACACATAGCAAGAAAGGTCTTGTTACTTCAATTGATAGACATCACAAAGTAATCAACAACGAAGACATTTAATAGAATTAAAAGAAATATTATGGTGCGATGATTGAGTAAATCAGACATCACCTGAAGAAGCTGTTCTTTATGAAGCAAGGTTTCATTCCGGCGCTGAATAATCAGCTCTTTCTCCTGGATCATGGAGTCCTTTTGTGCTTCCACAGTCTGCAACTGCTGAGTCGTTTCCTGCAGCTGTGTCTGCAATTGATGCAGAGTAACATGCAGATCCTGTAAACAAAAATGTACATTCGATAATGCAGCCGCTGCCAGCATCTTCTCTATGGGGCTAGACCAGAGGCACAAAAAGTCTCATGCACTTAAGACATATGGCAATATTTAGGTAAAAGTCCACTGCTGGGCTCAAGAGACTCGTTTCCAAAGAAGAAAGCATTCATCAGGCATCTTAGATGAAATGTAGTAATAGAGACAAGACAAAAAATCACCCAAGGTAGTTATACATTAGTATTCACGGAATGGAATTGCTCGACGGGAGAATGGGCACATTATTCTTGGTGGCGCAGAAAGGCGGTGGGGACCAGATATTTGTTCTCGGGGGTAGAGGTAGAATGGATAGAGTGGGAGGGATAGCAGGATATGATATATTTGAGAGAAGGTGGAGAAAGAAACAGAAAAGGAGATGGTGCAGAGCAACAGCAGAATAGGCATCTTATTTAAGGACAATAAAATAGGTCTTAAGGGTTACCGTGAACAGAATCTAGAAGAGAAGTGCATATAACGGAAGTGGAAGACTAACAAGGGAGACCATGTATATTTTCTTTTCAGACTGGTCATTAAGGAAGTTGGGAAAGACAAAAGAGGATACCTGGCCCTTTCTGGGTAAGCTAAGAGGGGTCCCTGAAGAAGGTTAAAGTCGAAGTGGAGTTTGAAGTGGAGGTTGAGCCAAAAGATTACAGATATTTAAGCAGACATCAACCTAATACTTGCCACAGATTGAATTTCAAGAGGGGCATCAATATCCCAGGCTTTGCATGCTAAACACCTCTTCCCTTCCACCAACCCCAAGATTAGAAAACATTCCATTTTTAGTGACTAGCTCTCCATGCTGGTGCAGCTGTCCATCTATAAACAGAGGTTGTTTGTTGTCAAATTTACTTTTTCTTGCACTCATATTGGGAATTGTATTCTTTTGGGTATGGTATACAAATAATATTATTAATTTGTGTACATGAATAGCTTTGGTGGATTCGGAGTTTAAGGTCTAAAGTCATGCCTACATAGAGTAATACTCCTTCCAGGAAAGACAGCACAGAAGATGCATATGCCGGATAAAAAGCATGCAACGTATGAAACAAATATGAAGTGGATCAAATTGCTCTCAAATAGGGTACCTACTTAAATCTTTGGTTGTGTAGCATGTGGCTGAATCAATCTACTTCAAGTGATTATTTTAATAATATTTGGTGCTGCCTACCAGAAATTCCAGTTTCAGAGTGCTTTGTAACAGGTGTTACCCATTCTTGTGGTCCTCAATTAAAGATATCAGAAGGATGTAGGCACGAGTCAGCCCGTAGGAGTATCAAACCAGAAACATGCATACTCTGTATATAACTATCCTCACCCACAGCTGTTTAACGGTTTTATTGTCAGATTGCACCCCAATTTAAATAACTAGGTGGCTCTTTTGGACTACAATCACTGCACATCACACACACAGTAACTAAGATAACATTTGGGCACAAAAGGTGCATTCTCCAAAACTTTTCAAAGCAGTCGTAACCAGTGGTGATTTATGAGCCACACATTTGCTGCTCAGGCAAAAGATGAAAAGTCTACTCTAACTGCCACTGACTTGCCATGACTTAAAATCAGCATGTGAAGAACAATTACTAACAGAAGAATTACTCCAATCATTTTCAATACAATTCCAGTCTCCTGCACACCCGTTCACTGACATATTCCCTAATGAAGCAGAACGTGTACAGGGCATGCTCCAGGTCATCAACATTCAAAAACAGCTACTTTGCATCGCCTTTGAAAGTGAGGCGAAGCATTACTGTGGTACTGAAACTTTAAAAACACAAGTAATGTGATAGCGGACAAGGAACGATCCCACTTTATACCCTTAGCAGCCCTTTACCCTACTGCGTTTATGTCTTCATGGCTGTCGAGCTGAGGGAGTGGGGTGAAACGGGTAAATGATAATTTCAGAAATGTGAAGGGATGACTGAATCCATGAATAAGGTGTTAATGACCTTGGCATGCAGATACGAGAAGTCTTATGAAATACATAACAACAAGTTTAATCTAAAGGTGACAGTGGAGTCCACTTGTCTGTATCGATTGTTACAGTGAAAGATGTTGTCCATGGCAGTGCCGAAAATCTGGTCATAACATATATTTCTTCGAATTGGGAAATGTCTTTGTCTTGCTTGTTGCCAGGTGGATGTATGACAAACAATGTTATCCTAATTTCCTCAGCCATGTCTCACTAAGATGGCTACCTTATTAGCTGGCCTTGAAATTAAAGGTGCAGAAAATGTCACCGTTTTCATGAACTGATTAATGTATTTGCTCTCACTTTCTGATAGTACAACATTCACAGATTTTACAGGCCTTGTCCTGGAAGATGGAATTGTAACAGAACAAGGTGGTGGCCATACACTCAGAAAAACGTCTGATCTGAAATTGGTTGCTTCTTATTTCTTCCTTAGAAGTAATCAGTAATGTCTATATAGTAAAGAAATAAATGGGAGTATGTAACTTCAAAGAAGCTGTTGGTTTTGACATTTTGGTTTCGGGGCCGTCCTTTTTCCTAAACCCTTTTATATCCATTGGCAGAACCTCTGAAAAGGCTGCCAAGCCACCAGGAGGTGAAGCTGTGGAAGGCATACAATTCTCTTCAAATGGAGAATATGACAAATGGTACTAATAGGATCTTTCAGGTAAAGGCATCTTATCACAGTAGGTTCTTGTAGTCTTGGTGGAAGTATTTCTGCCTCTTGATTGAATGTAGCCATTATTTGTTTACCATCAGCATTTTTGGTGAAACATTTGCAGCACATCTATTACTATCACTCTTGCAAGGAGATCAATAGGTCTTAAGCAGTCAACAAAGGAGCTTCATTACTGGCTCGTATTTCTTCTTCTCTTCTCCTGGGTGCTGGATATATTATCAATGGCAAATCGGCATAACTTTCCTTCCAGTCTGCTTCACTATGAATGATGCAAGAGATGCAGAACATTTTGGCAAATAGATAATGCCCTGGAAGACACAACACCCAACAAACAGCTGAATGCTGAGCCCGAGCCCATCTGAAGAACTCTACGCTCTATGCCCCCAGATGTGAAGTCCTTCCATGTTGCTGAAGTGGCATCAGACAAGTCTGATGGAGAATTCAAAGCGCTGTACGCATTTGGGGAAATCGGGCCCAAACGGTTTAACTAATAATATATTGAAGGAAGATCCTACTGTGTGGGCCACGGTATTAACTATTTTGTTCAGGAGCATTATATTGGGTGAATGTTTTCGGGAATCCTGGCAGATGGCCTTTGTTGTGCCTATTTTTAAAAGGTGTGTGAAGACAAATCCTAAGAATTACTGTCTCATCACTTTGATTGATGTAGACAGTAAAGTCTTTGCGTCACTTTTATTGCAACATCTTGAGGCTTGGTCACACTCATTGTAGGAAGAACAAGCTACAAACTGGCTTCTGCAAGGGCCGCTCGCCCAATATGAATGGTTTGGTGGTAAAAGTTATCCAAGAGAAAGCATGGGAAGATAGGACCCGCAGCACTTATGCTGCCTCAATCGACCTCTAATCAGCATTTGATAGGGTTGACTGGAGTAGACTCTGGTCAAAATGTGCCAGATGGGGGATGCGAGGTTGACTATTACAACTGATAATGGGCCTCCACGAGGGTTCAGGAATCAAGGTAAGACTTAATATTGAGGGGAGTCTGTCAAGAAGGATCTAATCATTATCTGGTCTGAGACAGGGCTGTGTCCTGGCACTGTCTTTTTAATCTTTATATATCTGATGTTGGTGACTTTAGACCCGTCTGCTTTTATATAATCCCTACACAGAGTGTTTTTAAGGTTCCATAGATGGCTTACGCTGATGACTTTCTAATTTTTGAGAATACATATTTTGGTCTTCAGCGCCTTTTATGTGCTTTTTCTAATCATGCTTAAGACAATGGTCTTCTAATGAACCCAGGGAAAACTAGAATCCCCAAGTTCTCCAAGGGGGAAAAACAAAGCATACTTAAATGCCACTTCGAAAACACTGTAGTGACTTGAGCCTCCAGTTAACATACCTCGTCTTCTATACAACAGGGCAGCCGGCATTGCAGAACATTTGCACAATTTTAAAGCAGAAGGCATCCGCTTTGTACAATCAATAAAGATAGATGGACAATATGGCAGTTTTTCAATAAAAACTGCCATCGACTTCTATGAGGGTAAGGTGGTACCCAAATTATTATATGGGATGGAATTCTGGCTAAGGCCAGTTATGGCCAGTTGGACAGAGTGGAGGCCAAGATGTGGAGATGGGTTTTGAGTGCGCCCCACGTAGTCCCGATCGCAGCTATGCGTTTCGAGCTTGGACATTCATCAATGAAGGTGCGTGTTCATTGGAGAGTAGTGTCCCCTTTTCACAAATTAATTATTGCACCTACTTATTCTGTATACAGTTTTGCAAATGTGTATGGAAATGAAACAAGGGCAGGCAGTGCATTTTAATATTGAAGGAGGCCGACTTTGATCTCAACAACTTGATAACAAACACCAAAAATGTGAAAATTGCCCTGTGCAATGGGGATTGGTGATGTACAACTGACCAGTTCCACAATTATGGTTCGCCGCCCCAGCTTGCACACAGACACAAAAACTAAAAGCACAGTGGCCCCCTATCTGCTTTTGTTCTCCAATCGCTCTTTAAGATCAATCCTCTTGCGATTTAGATGGATCCTATTGTCGACAAGAGAGATATTCTTATAAGGAAACAAATTTGCAGTGATGAATCCACGTGCCGATTTTGTAATGATAAAGGGGCAATAGAAACCGCAAGGCATCTCTTACTGGAATGTCCAGCCAGTGCTTTGCAAAAAATGGTGTATTTAAAAATGTTGCTCCACAGAATAAGTTGGGTAGACACAGTTTATGGAAAAGGTGTCAAAGCAACAACCTGCCGTCAGTATGGATTGCTGTGTCAGAATTTTTTTATTCTCTGAAGTTGGGTGTCCCATTTGATATCAAGGAGAGTGTATAACTATCGATCAATTTTGAAGTGCTCTTAATTGTCTTTTTAATGTAATGTTTTATGATAATTGATTTTTGATGTTGTTTGTATTGTCAGAGATACTATGTGGTTCTTTACAATGGTAATGTGGAAATAATCGGATATGGCCTGAATGGAGAACTGACTGGGACAATTTTATAGAAGGATGGGTTACACTCCAGTTCTCCTGTTCCAGAAGGATTTCAGGAAGTTTATGGCTGGGCAGCAACTGCAAGTACCCAGGGTGGAAGGGTAGGATGTTCCACTACTGCTATTTGCGGATGATGCTGTGCTACTCATGCGCACAGAAATAAGTGATTTGAGGTCTAAAACCTGCAAATAAAAGACATTCTGCAAAAGAAAGCTGTGAAGGATTCCATCCGCAAGGTTTTCTTTTGGCTCCCTCCTGTCTATTTTGGTGGTTGGGGTCCAACACCTCTCTCCCACTGCACTCCACCTACCCCTATTACCTACCTCAACCAGCTCTGGCTTCCTCTTCCCTCCAGGCTGCACCTGTGAAATAACAGACATACAGCATCGAGACGTGCCCTTCTGTACATCGTTTTTATTTTTTCTTCAGGGCATGTTCTAGAGACCACAATCGAAATAAAGAGCATTACATAACCTACTGGGTACCTTTTGTAATTACAACATCCGGGAGATGCTCATTAACCATGGTGATGGGACCAGCTAAATGCCAATTTATGAATTTTGGTGGAAATCGTAAATGTTTAGAGGTAGTATCTCACTTTGATTCTCGGCTGTCTGCTTTGATACACAGCATGGGGGGCTACAGTTAGAAATGAATGTGAATAGAATGGGCTAATCCGCTAGTAGGATTCTGAGGTTCAATGGGAAGTTGGGGGGGAAATCCCCCTGCACAGGCATTTGACGGTTGTCAACGGAAGCCTGTCCCAGCGACTATCTATGGTGCTGGCGTTTGGGGGGATTCACCATGCTCCACAGTGACTGTAGTTAAAGTGTCCATCCTTAGAAGTCCCATTTCATTTTCAGAGGGAACAATAAGTGGACCCCTGCATCTAGAGGAAATAGTATGTCCTATCACTGATTGTACTGCACTCTTACCAATCATATATTTGATTATGCAATAGTCCAGACGATACCGAGTCACACTGAAAGTTTTTTTATAACGTGTGGATGCGCGTTTGAAGATCCTGTGCCAGCCTGGGTGAAAATAACTTTGTATGCATATGGCTCTACTATGATTACTAGGGATTCCCTTGGGTAAGCAAGGAAGAGATTTTGGGATAGGAGAATTGAGGCAATGTTGTAAACTGGACAAACGCCCAGGCTGACCCGGGTTTTGAAACATAATGATGTATGGGAGATGGAGACCTATGGTGTCTCATCTATTCATGTGGTTTAGATTGGGGCTAACTGAGAAGTGTGACAGTGATAAGATGTTAAGACTGCAATGCAATTCTTGCTCTTGCGACTGCATTATCACAGAAGGAGATGGGAGGGCTCCTATCCCTCTTTAGGTCAAACAATTTTAAAACGTGTAAGTAGGCTGTGAAATACTGCAATAACACTAAAGATGAGACAGTGATGGAAGTATTAGCGTGCTGACTCACTGCGGTCAAGAGGACTTATTCCCTAAATTTGTAGGCGTTGCAAAGACAGAGAGATGTGACAAATGGACTCAAGAGTTATTTCACAGAATTTCTCATTTGTATTGCTCATGTCTTAGTATAGTAGTGTCTTTTTTAGTGATTGTGGTCTACCAATTATTTTTGTGACGATATTGTGTTATATTGTAATGGATTTTACTACACAGTCAAGCAATAAGGATGAGAGAGAGCAAGCTACAAAGACACCTAGACAAAGCAGGCTATAGGGAAGGGGAAAGAAGGAAAGATGGAGTAAGTGATACAGGGGGAGTGAGAGAGGGCAACTGACTGACACACCGACTGTGACTGAGGCAGTGAGGCTAGGATGAAGCAGAAGGACTAATACAAAGGAGTAGGACTATGGCAAAGGAGAAAGACCTTGGTGAAGAAGTAATGTGATGAGGAAAATGGACTGTGATAAAGGACTGGCAGTAGGGCAAAACTGGAGAAGGACTGTGACAAAGGACGGAAGATGCAGAAGGTGCATGACAAAGGAGAAGGAGGGCCACAAAGGAGAAGGAGGGCCCCACCACAAAGGTGAAGGAGGGCCACAAAGGAGAAAGAGGGCGACAAAGGAGATGGTGAAAGAGGGTGTCAAAGGAGATGGAGAAGGAGGGCGACAAAGGAGGACAACAAAGGAGGAGAAGGTGGGCGACAAAGGAGATGGAGGGCGACAAAGGAGGAGGAGGAGTGCGACCAACGAGACGGAGAGCGACAAAAGGATGGAGCGTGAGAAAAGGAGTGTGACAAAGGAGAAGGAGCGTGACAAAGCAGAAGGAGCGTGACAAAGGAGAAGGAGCGCGACAAAGGAGAAGGAGTGCGACAAAGAGGAGGGTGAAGGAAGGCAACAAATTAGATGGGGAAGGAGGGCGATAAAGGAGATGGGGAAGGAGGGCAACAAAGAGGATGGTGAAGGAGGGCAACAAAGAGGATGGTGAAGGAGGGCAACAAAGGAGGAGAAGGAAGAGGGCGATTAGGGAGGAGAAGGAAGAGGGTGACGGTAACAGAGGACAAGGAGGGCGAGAAAGAAGATGGTGAAAGAGGGCGACAAAGAAGATGGTGAAAGAGGGCGACAAAGAAGATGGTGAAAGAGGGCGAAAAGAAGATGGTGAAAGAGGGCGACAAAGAAGATGGTGAAAGAGGGCGACAAAGAAGATGGTGAAAGAGGGCGAAAAGAAGATGGTGAAAGAGGGCGAAAAAGAAGATGGTGAAAGAGGGCGAAAAAGAAGATGGTGAAAGACGGTGACAAAGAAGATGGTGAAAGAGGGTGGCAAAGAAGATGGTGAAAGAGGGTGACAAAGGAGCACGACAAAGGAGCGCGACAATGGAAAGGAGCGCGACAAATTAGAAGGCGCGCATCAAAGGAGAAGATGCGTGTCAAAGGAAAAGGATCACGACAAAGGAAAAGGATCACGACTAAGGAAGAGGAGCTTAACAAAGGAAAAGGAGCTTAACAAAGGAGAGAGAAGATGGTGAAGCATGACGAAGGAGAAAGAGTGCGACAAAGGAGACGGTGAAAGACGGCGACAAAGGAGACGGTGAAAGACAGCGACAGAAGATGGTGAAAGAGGGTGACAAAGAAGAAGAAGGGCGACAAAGGGGACGACAAAGTAGAAGGAGCGCGACAAAGGTTAAGAGGACGACAAAGAAGAGGAGCGTGACAAAGGAGAGGAGCGTGACAAAGAAGGAGGGCGACAAAGGAGAAGGAGGGCGACAAGGGAGAAGGAGGGAGACAAGGGAGAAGGAGGGAGACAAGGGAGAAGGAGGGCGACAAGGGAGAAGGAGGGCGACAAAGGAGAAGGAGGGCGACAAGGGAGAAGGAGGGCGACAAAGGAGAAGGAGCGCGACAAAGGAGAAGGAGCGCGACAAAGGAGAAGGAGCACGACAAAGGAGAAGGAGCGCGACAAAGATGAGGGTGAAGGAAGGCAACAAATTAGATGGGGAAGGAGGGCGATAAAGGAGATGGGGAAGGAGGGCGATAAAGGAGATGGGGAAGGAGGGCAACAAAGAGGATGGTGAAGGAGGACAACAAAGAGGATGGTGAAGGAGGGCAACAAAGAGGATGGTGAAGGAGGGCAACAAAGGAGGAGAAGGAAGAGGGCGATTAGGGAGGAGAAGGAAGAGGGTGACGGCAACAGAGGACAAGGAGGGCGAGAAAGAAGATGGTGAAAGAGGGCAACAAAGAAGATGGTGAAAGAGGGCGACAAAGAAGATGGTGAAAGAGGGCTACAAAGAAGATGGTGAAAGAGGGCGAAAAGAAGATGGTGAAAGAGGGCGAAAAGAAGATGGTGAAAGAGGGCGAAAAAGAAGATGGTGAAAGAGGGCGAAAAAGAAGATGGTGAAAGAGGGTGGCAAAGAAGATGGTGAAAGAGGACGACAAAGAAGAAGAAGGGCGACAAAGGGGACAACAAAGTAGAAGGAGCGCGACAAAGGATAAGAGGACGACAAAGGAGAGGAGCGCGACAAAGGAGAAGGAGGGCGACAAAGGAGAAGGAGGGCGACAAAGGAGAAGGAGGGCGACAAGGGCGAAGGAGGGCGACAAGGGCGAAGGAGCGCGTCAAAGGAAAAGGAGCTTAACAAAGGAGATGGAGAAGATGGTGAAGAATGATGAAGGAGAAAGAGTGCAACAAACAAGTTGGTGAAGGACCCCAACAAATGAGAAGGACCCTGACAAAGGAGAAGCACAGTGACAAAGGAGAAGAAGCGCGACAAAGGAGAATAAGCGCGACAAAGGAGAAGGAGCGTGACGAAGGAGGAGCGCAGCGAAGGAGAAGGAGCGCAGCGAAGGAGAAGGTGCGCGGCGAAGGAGCGTAGCAAAGCAGATGGAGAAGGAGCCTGACAATGGAGAAGGAGCCCGACAAAGAAGGGGGACAAAGGCAAAGGAGCGCAACAAAGGAAAAGGAGCACGACAAAGGAAAAGAAGAAAGACTGCAACAAAGGAGAAGGACTGAGGAAGGACAAGCAGTGTGATGAAGAAGGACTTAATGTAGGAGGGATGACAAAGGAATGTGACTAGGGAGGACTCATTCTCAATCCCCATTCTCTTCGCTCTTGCACTGTATTGGCAACCAGGTGGTGCTTATATGTGCCAAACACAGAAAGATACGAGCCATGTGTTAGGCTTGGTTATGTGCATATCTGGAAGGAAGAGTTGAATGAGAATGAATCCTGACACCAATGCAAAATACAGGTTGAACCAAAATTTGGTGTGACCCATGGAGCAGTATCCGCCCAATTACACATTGGCTATCCTGCACAGGATCACCCACCATTCCTCTGCCTTCATAAAGACTACGGTCGAAACGCGCGTTGGCTCCGCTTCACCTGCACCTAGCATGTTCTGCTAGGCCTGTGATCTATGTGTGTTACAACATTAAAAACGTTCATTGATTGACAAGTCAGTAGGTTTGACCCATTATTTCAAATACCCAACAACCAAGTAACTCACGGCTACAACCAATAATTAAGAACCACCCGCCAGCGTCATTATAAAACTAGGTTTGTCAACTTATCCAGTATCTACGCAGGTAGGGCTAGTTGAAAAGCTTCGTTTTTAGTGATTTCCGGAAAGGCTGTGAGGGAGGTCTCATTCCTGAGAGCGGTGGGTAGGTTGTTCCATCTTTTAGGTGCTAGGAATAGAAAGCTCGCCCCACCAGCTTTGGCTCTTGACAACCAGGACGAGGAGCTGGTTGGAGTGTTGGGCTTTCTTGGGTCGCGATTTTTTTTTGCCAGGTAAGGAGGGGCTGAGGGGGATAGGCATCTGTCAGTGATGGTCAAGGTTTTGAATAGTATGCGCTCTTTGACAGGAAGCCAGTGGGCTTTGTATCCGGCCTGAGAGATGTGCTCCCTATTAGGGATGCTTAATGCCGCTCTAAGGGCATTATTTTCAGTGATTTGCAGTTTATTGAGGTTTTTTTGTTGCGGTACCTAGAAAAAGAATGTTGCAATAGTCCAGCTTAGCCCCAATAGTGGCTCTAGCTATAGTGAGGTTGTTTTTGGGAAAGAGGTATGGTTTGACTGCATTGATGATCTTGCTGGTGAGTGGTGCCGATGAGGAGATGGCACTGACTTGGCACGTCATTGAGAGGGTGGAATCCAGGGACACTTCCAATGTTTTGACTGCTTCTGGAGGTTGTTATAACGGTGTTCGCAATATTAAAGGATTTATATTGGCTGTCAAGTCTGTTGAGGGTTTCCTTTGGTCCTGCTAGGAGGATCTCTGTTTTGTCTCTTTAGCCGCCATCCAGGCTTGGATGAGGGCATATGTTTTGTTGAGTGTAGCCAAGTCGAGGTCATAGGAGCCAGAGAGGGGGATGAGAACTTGGGTATCACCGGCGTAGTTGGTTTATGCTATGCCGTGATTATCCAAGTCAATAAAAAGTGGTAGGGTAAATATGTTGTATAGTGTAGGCGAGGTGCACGAACCTTGTGGAACTCCACAGTGGATGGCGGTTGGGCTAGCATAGGCCTGATCAGAGAAGACTCTCATAAGTCTTCCTTCCAAGAAAGAGGTGATCCAAGAAGTGGCTTCCTTGGAGAAAAGGGCATCCATGAGATGCCTGCAGAGTGTCTTGTGATCTACAAGATCAAAAGCTGCTGACAGGTCAAGGAGCAGGAGCAGCGCTGGCTTGCCTTTGTCCATGATTTCTCCTAACTGGTTTTTAAGGTCGATAATGCGGACTCTGTTCCGTGGCGTGATTGTCTCTGGCCAAGGATATTGTTGGTTTCCAGAAAATGTTGAATTTGTACATAGGCAGCCTTGTCCAAAATGTTGAGCAGAGATGGCACGGTAGTTATAGGTCTGTAGTGGTTTGGTAAACCTGGATCCAGGGAGGGTTTTTGAGCAGGGGGTGAACCCATGATCCTTTGAGGGTGGCGGGAAAAATGCCCAATTCAAAGGAGGCGTTGATGAAGGCTGTAATGAATGGTGCTAGAGAGTCTGCGCAGTCTTTTACGAGGCTAGCAGGGCAGATATCCCCTTAACTAAGAGATGGTTTGATTTTCTTCATGATGGCTAGGGGTTCGGGTTCAGTGACTTCTCTGAAGGAGAAGAGCTTTTTATTATTGATATTAGGCTTCAGGAAAGGTGTGCTGGGCGAGCTAGCTTTTTTTTTAGTGCTTTGTAGTGCGATTTGATGTTTTTCTGGAGGAGGTTGATTTTATTTATCATAGCAGCCTGGATATTGGTGCACCAGGTTTCGTCTTTCCCGATTTCTTGGGTTTTGCTTAGGAGGGGCTGCCAGTTCCTTGAATATAGCAAATAGCTCAGTTGATCTAGATTTTGCATTTGAGATTCTTGCATTGTAGGCTGCCGCTTTAGCCATCTTGATGGATTTTTTGTATTGAGTGGCCAGAGTTTGGTAGACCTCTAGCGTGGATTTGTGGGGTGAGGATTGCCACTTGTTAAGTGCAGAGCGTTTCTGGGCGCAAAGTACTTGTAGTCCAGGAGTGAACCAAGAGTTAGAGTGTTTATTTGATTTTGCTTTTTTTCAAATGGTATCAACTGCTGCTTTGATTGTAGAGTTATAGAGTTCTACCAGTGCCAAGGGGTCCTTGGAGAACGGAGGTTTCGGAACTGACGCCTCCAAGAAGGGGAGGATCCTATCTTTAGTCAGGAGTCATGTGGATCTGGCTACTGCCGGGGGGAATGGTTGAGTGGTTTTAGTAGTGTTAGTGGTCGGGACGAAGAAGTGTATGAGGTTGTGGTCAGTCCAGGGACAGGGGGCATTGGAGCTGATATCTACAGCACAGCTGTGGTCGGCTATCCGATTTAGGCTACAACATTTAGTGTGCATGTGGTCAGTGACTCTTTGGCGGAAACTCATTTCCTGGAGTGCTTTGGCCAACAACTTGAAGCCGAGGTTGAAGTCCCCTAGAAGGATTGTTTTAGTAGAGTTTTTTTAGGTTAGGTCATCACCTAGCAAGTGCAAGAGATTCCTGTGAAAGTCAAGTATTGGGCCTGGTGGACGGTAGATGATGTGGAAGGTGTGGTATTGTTGGGTGAGAGGGAGAGTTTTGCAGAGAGAGTATCTGAATTCTCACCTACTGAAGAGTTAATTTGTCTAATGTCAAGGGCCACCTGTGCTAGCTGTTCTGTCCTGACGGAAGATGGAATAGCCTGGTGCGAGGGTTAGACATGTGGCTGGTCCTGATGCGCTATTGAGCCATGTTTTGGTGATGGTGAGTATGTCCAAGTCTAGGTCGGTGAGGAGGTTGTGAATTTCAGTGGCACGAGAAGGAAGCAAGCTAGCGTTGATACGGGCACATTGGAGTGGGGTGTGTGAGGATGCTAGCGCATTCCCCGTGTTGGGGCGAGATGAGGGTCTAGTGTGCTTGTGGGCGTTAGATGGGGTAGTAGGCCTCTGTGTGTGGTGGGGGGTTGTTGAAATTATTGTTTCCTCTGAGTGTTAGGAGGAGTAGGTGGGCGGTGCGCTCCCAGTAGTTGGTTTCTTATTATGGTGGGTCTGGGACGGCTTGGGATGAGTAGGGGGCGCTCAGGGCAGTGTGAGCTTCCTAGGCTACGAGCTGACGGGTAGGAAAAGTTGTGAGTGTGGTTAGGCATCAGGGCGTGTAGGGCAGGAGGGAGGCTGAAGGAGGGTAGGAAAAGTGTAGGGGGGGATGTGTTCCAGGTTGGGGTTTTTTCCTGCCATGATGTGGGTCAGGCAGGATTCGGGTTGGCACAGTGGCAGTACAAATATAGTATGGGCATCAATTTAGCAGGGAAGGGTGCATGGATACAATATAGACTGTTTGGGCACCAGTTAGGCAGGCAGGGGTGCACAGGTAAAATACAAACTGTTTGGGCACCAATTAGGCAGGCAGCAAGGTAAAATACAAACTGTTTGGTCACCTGTTAGGCAGGCAGGGGTGCACAGGTAAAATACAAACTGTTTGGGCACCAATTAGGCAGGCAGCAGGGTAAAATACAAACTGTTTGGGCACCAATTAGACAGGCAGCAAGGTAGAATACAAACTATTTGGGCACCAGTTAGGCAGGCTTGGGTTCACAAGTAAAATACAAACACATTGGGCATCAATTAGGCAGGCAGCAGGGTAAAATACAAACTGGTCAGGCACCAGTTAGGCAGGCAGGGATGCACAGGTAAATACAGAATGTTTAGGCCGGTGGGCGATGCAGTGCTAAGTCTGCTGCACTGGATGGCGTAAAAGTGTCAGGCTATGCTGGCATGCAGATGGTCCGCATCGTGAGATTAATCATTCCTCGAGGGCCAGAGGGGCAAACAGGTGTATGGCTATTGGGTGTTGTAGGACATGTTTTACATGCAGCTGTTAATGGGCAGTTTTAGCGCTACAAACAAGTTTAGCAGAGAGCGCAGGTGTCTATAGGAAGCTAATCCAACAATCAGAGAAGTAGACTATACCTACATTCTATTGCACATCACAGTGGGCTAACAAGACATATAGTAACCATACATTTCAAATAAGAGTACTTCTGCGATAGTGTAGATATCGGCAGTACATTTGCATGTTATAATTTATAAACACAGTGGGTGGGCAGCATAAACATGTCGATAGGCGTGAGCAGTACCCAGTACGGCCTAGGGTGTGTGGGCCGATTGTTCAAGGTGCATATATGCAGGTTAGGGCAGCCTGCACAGATGGTTATGGATTGGACGTGGCGGTCATGTGTGCCGAGCTGAGCGTGCGATGGCTATGCTCACGCAGAAGGCCGAGGGGCAAGATGAGTGCATGCGATGATAGAGCTGGTTGTGGAACTTCAGAGGTCTTAGGAGCAGCAAGTGAGGCGATGACTGGTGAGTCGGACGAAAGTGTTTAAGTCCCCAGCAGGTGGGTAGAAGGACCGTGGGATGCTGTTAAGACTGGCAGTTGCAGATGGTAGGGCAAGGATGCAAGATGGATCACTACTAGTTTGGGAACAATGAAATGGAGGTAGTACTTACAGTTAAGTTAACTTGAATGGGGTGACAGAGTTTCTGGCCGAAGACAAGAATGGCCTGGACAGGCACAGACAGGCCCTTTTGTTGCGGCCCTTCGGCTGCGAGACCGGCTTCCGCCTGCCGGCTTGGCCAATGGGCAATGGTTGGTACGAGGACCAATCAGGGTATGGCAACAGCCATACACAGCTGCATCTACAAAGGTGCATGTTGTGGCCGTAAAGGACGACAGGATGCTGCAATGGGCTTTAACTGTCTTTATTACGAGACAAACAGGTGGGCATAAACTTGGTACGCTGCAACGGGGGAACTACTCACATTTCAGTTCAGGGCCCTACCAGTTGCATCACTGGGGGCAAGGTGTGCACAAAGATGGCACGCTGCAAGCTTCCAGAGCTCCCATGTGGCCTCCTATGGCTTTGGAGTTATGCCCTGGAAGCTGGTGTCATTAGGTTCTTAAGGGCCTCAGTTCCGATGGCTCCTCATCAGGAGCAGCGCTCTCCGTCGACCTCCTGGTCTGGCGCTTTGCCAACACTGGCGGGAACGTTGTCTCGCAGAGTGCGGGCTCACGAGATCTCGTTAGGTCCAGATCTCGCGAGACCACACTCCCACGATCACGTGACGTTCCCACAGTGCAAATAATGGTGCAGCCATTTTGGAGTGTGCCGATCATGGTGAACCTTGTAGAACTTGCAGCGGTTATTCTTCTGGTGCTCTTTCTCAGGATAAAGAAGCTGCTCATCGGGTGCAGCTCGTAAATACTGCCATAGTGATATTGGCTCACTGGCCTACCTTGCAGGCACGACGTCAGGGCTTCCCCCGCCTCTATTATGTTGCGTGGAGGGGTTGGGGCATCCATAGTGCTTCAAGGCACTGGATCGGGGTGGGAGAGGGCTCCAGCCCTCTCACAGGCAGCAGACACAGGATAGAATGTAGGATGCATTTTCACTGAAAAGAATTAATTTGTCACTTTATCACATTTTAGAAGGCTCAATAGTGATGCGTCTGTGGCTGGCGGATGGTACCTGCTCATGGTTTGTGATTATCAAAGTCAGGGCGCTATATTAGAGCTGGTTGATGAAGATTTGGATTAAATGTGTGGTGCTTTTGCTGCTCAGCTGGGTTTAGATTAACAATTCTCTCATACAACCACCATTAACCACTTCAATGATGCATGTATGTTTCTGCAGTGTTAAGTGAAATTAGCAGTAAATGACACATTCTTAGCACTGGGAAGGTAGTACAAGAATTGAAATACATGTTCTCAGAGTTTCAGTAATCTGTCTCTGGTCTTCAAAATTAATCCCTCATGCACAATAAAGTATACCAGCCCTGTTGGCTGGGATACCCAAATACCAACTTCAGCGGCTTCAGGTTACACAGAATTCTGCGGTGCAACTGATGTTCTCACTACCACAGAAATCATTGATCTCAGAGTTTCGGAAGAGCCTTCAGTGGCTTCCATTGGCTTCCAATGCAGCAGCGAATACACTTCAAATTTGTATGCCTTGTCTTTCAATGTATTTACGGCCCGCTCCTACTTACTTGACATCTAGAATTTTAAGTCATCAGCCTACTCGGACACTGCGATCGATGGGAAAAAGCCTGTTGGTAATTCCCCCTTCTAGAACCACTACTTGGGGTGACATACATTTCTCTGTTGTGGGGCCTCGAGCCTGGAATTCCCTTCCTTTACATTTATGGTAAATACATTCTTTAACTACTTTTCGGAAAAAACTGAAAACATACTTATATGCGTAGTTACAAATCCACCTGCGCCTAGATGCAGTCCGCTGGCAGGCTCCCCGGCGGGATATGTGCGTTGAAAATTTAAAAATCAAATCAAGTAGGATATGAAAATTAGCCCTTCCACAATTTGACATATTACAATTAAAAGAATGCATATTTAAGGTCTCACTTTGGGCCTGTCCAGAGTGGTAAAATGCATGAATAGTCATGAAGTAACCCCTCCTTTTCTTGTATTTGTCAGGCAGCTCAGTGCGCACACGATTATGATAGCTGCAGAGATGGTATGGATTCGGCCTACTCAAAGCTGACAGATTCCATAAGAATCCATGTAAATGCCTCCCACAATGCACATACATGCTGGAGCAATTCATGATTTTTTGCATTACAAGAAGGCGAAACACATGGAAATCTGGGACTGCCTGGATTTATATCTATTGATTAGACCCAAGAATCAAAATTGCATCGAGGACCGAATCCACAGAAGTGCTCACAGGAGGAGTCACCTCTGTGCCCTTAATGGCGATAGGGAAAATTACATTATTGTTCTTGCTCAACAAAGCAATATGTAGGGCTGCACCTATACCATACCATTGAGGCAGTAAAGGTTCCTTAAGCCTAACTCAACTGGTATTTCAGTAACTCACAGTTTGGTTCTGGGATTGCCAACTCACGATAGTGCTTTTTGAATGAAATTGTGGTTGAGTCAATGGGGACACAATCACAGCAGTGCATTGGTTATACCATGTACATTAGACACACCCAAAGCTGCGCCACCAACATTAGTTAGACTCCAAATGTGGCATAATATACATTTCCTTAAGCCATTTGGTGGTTTTCAGGTGATATTTATTACTTGATTTTGCCCATAGACTGTTAAACAGTCTATGGGCAAAATATATTATGCCACATTTGGAGTCTAACTAATGTCGGTGGTGCAGCTTTGGGTGTGTCTAATGTACACTGTAAGAAGCCGGGGGGAGGGGTGGGGGGTTTGGTCCCTCCTAAAAAACGACACACCAACGCGACACAACCTATCAAGGTGGTATATTTATGTCGCTGGCAGAAGAAGTTGAGCCCATAACAAAACCCCAACTACTTCCTTTGTTATACTACATAACATCTTATTTATCACTTTATGAAAGAGTGGATGACAAACTACCTAGTTAGGTCGTTCATGAAAGACGTATTCCAGTGCCCAGAAATCTGCTGCTGAGAAGATTTTATTGAGAAATCTGCGACAACATTCCAACTGACCCCCGTTAGTCCGAGCGTTCATCAAATAACCCAGGACATGGGCTAGAGAAAATGAACTGACAAAACAAACGTCTTTGTGCATCATATATCTGCCCCTTGATTTACTGACATATATTACCTGGTTGTGAGTCCATGTGCTCTCTTTCTGCTGTTGTGCATCCCGTAGCTCAGCCTCCAGCATCTGCTGAGCTCGCCTGGCATCTGTCAGTTGACGCTCCTTCTGCCGCACTGCCCTCTGGGCCTTCTGCATCTCCAGCTGAGTGCAGAATAATGAATTCTGTAGGTTAAGAAGATCTACCTCAGGCTGAGTACGAGGCGGTGACCCAGGGACCTGACAAGAAAATAAAGTCAATACAAATATCCTTAAGGAGAAATATTGCCAAAATAGATGCAAAAATAAAACCTTTCAAGAAATCACTTGACATATTGCCATGGGAATGCTACTGTTTCCAGAGGTCACGCACACTTGAAACGTTATTTGTGGTCTAACCGTGGAGATGTTAAGCTATCTATTGCAGCCAAGGGGCTTTTTTACTAACATGGGCCAAAACATGTAAACATTTGAACATTACAATTTGCAAATAAAAAAAAACAAGAAACGCAATGGGAATTGCAAAAAGAAAAAAGATCCTTTTCAAGAAAAGCACAAAGGTGATGACCAATTTTACAACTGAACTGAGCACTACTATTGTCAACAGTTTACAATTCCCATTAGCACTTAAATGATTTGGAACAAAGCGGCAGATCATCACCCCCTTCAATGTTGTTGGATTCACTATACCATTGTTTCTAGAATGCATTAAGATATTGATTTACTTGGGCCTGGAATACTGCGTGGGAGCCTCAGAGCTTTAAGGGGGATTGTTAGGGAGTGTTACTAAAGTCCACCTAAGGTAGGACTAGAGAAGACTCACTCTTAGATGCACAGGGCTCAAATTCTTAGATTGGCATGTACCACCGAAAAGGTTTGGTAGCTATGGCTGAGCAACCAGGCTTAGTCTAGGAGGGAGAATGGCTGTATTAAGAGTACAAAGACCTCTGAGCACACCTGCAGTCAGGGAATCACTTAAACACTATAGCTATATAAAAATATGCTTATTTATTATATATAGACAATGTTCAATTCAAGTCTGTGAGGAAGGTTTCATCCATATATACAATAGGACATTTGCAGTTGCAATGCTCATTTCACAGTTAAGGCCTTCAGATGGTAAACCAGGTAAGTATGCTTTGAGTCAGCAACCCATTAATCAACCACACTTACTAATTAGCCACGCTGGTAGTTCAGATAACTTTGTGTAGGCTGAAAAGTTGAACATCAGATGGGGAAATTGGGTGACCAGTGACCCTGGATGGCAGAATAAAAGGAAGGCAGCCGCTGTTCGGATGATGCTTTGAAGTAACAGGTAGGTACCAAATTCTGATTCAAAGGGATCAAGGGGGTTATATAGGCAAACTGAAGGATTTAAGCCTTTGAGACAAGTGTCCTTAGGGCTGGGAGAACACGGTTGGGTTGTCCACCCAAACGTGACTCAGCAAGCTCAGGAGGAGCAAACACCAACTCAAAAACTATCTAGGTAAGCACCCAGGAGTTAAACAGTACCTTCTGTGGTAAAGAAGACTGCAGCTCCGGTTCGGTTATCTGGCCTTGGTGGATGGATGAAAAACCTTTGGCAGGAGCAGACGGCGAGACCCAGCAGATGATTTTCACAGCACTTGGATATGGAGGCTCGACACAGGCTTTGTAGCAGCAATGGTTGTCTCCCAGCAGATTTTTTCCTTCTCTCTGTCCTCAACTGTTCTGCTGTTCTGAGGGGACTTCTATGGCGAGGATGAAGTCTCTGTAGGTTCAGATCGATGCCCACAAGTTTGCAGCCGGAACGGCACTTGGCAGACGATGCACCAGAGCACTGCCAGAGGTCCCAGGGTATTCGGTATTGCAGGCCTGGAAGGTCGCAGCACTTCATGGGATGGCTCAATCTGAAGCTGGTCTCAAGACTGGTTAGGCCCACCAGTCCAAGGGAGGAAGTCGTCCGGTCTGAATATTTCCTGTCGCACAGAAGAAAGGGCTGGAGCTGCAGCAGTCAATCAGTCGGCCTGGCTGTTGCTGCAGGTGGCTGCAGACATCCTTCTTCAATGTTTCTTCTAGTGGTCGACTCTGGTGCAGCATCAAGATCCTCACCTTTTATGCAAGAACCCAGCCAACTAGCATGCACGCAACATGCAAACTTTGGGTGCAGGCACCCAGTTAGAACTGGATCGAAACAGGCACACTGGAGGACAATGACCTGAGGAGTTTCAGTGTCCTCCCAGCTTCCTGTCCTCCTAGACAGACTGGCAACTCCTGACAGGCTTCTCAAAGGGAGCCGGTCGAAGACAAAGGAATGAGCGGGACCTCTCCCACTCAGATGAGCAGAGGAAGGATCAAGAAAAGGCAAGCCATTATGAGTTGGCGAAAAAAGAAGACAGGCACCATTTTAGGTCAATGGTGACCCATGTGGCTTTACTGCAGCCATGACAGCAGCCTGTGTATAAAAGTCATGAACAGTCGGTAGAAAATATCCACTGTCACCAGCCACTCAGTTAGACTTTCCACTGTAACTATAAAGTTACAGGAGAAGTGAGGAAGAGATACTATGTATCCCCTCAGTCCTCCACATAAGGTTGGTTGGCCAGATCTTACAAAGGAAAAGCATAGGTAGGATGAAAGCATCCCCTTATCCTGGTAACATTCAAGTTAGCCCAGGAAAACAAAGTAAAACCAAAGAACAAGTTACTTACCCCAGGTAACGTTCTTTCGACTGGATGTTCCTTCCACGTATTCCTCATCTTTGATATTCGATATCCAGCTTCGGCTGCTTTGGAAAAGCAAATTCGGCAGTGCACTGATGCAGTGGACTCGATGTCCCTCGAGGGCCTCAGTCACGAGGATGATGTCATCAAGGGCACATTTAGCACGTGCAGTGCCTGTTGGCTTCAGTTCTGTTTTTCTTACAGCAGAAATACCTGCATAATTACAGGATTGACCATACTCAACTTTGAAGGAGCAAAAGCTGTAATAGCATGGGAAATTCTACTGTGGGGTAGGTTGGGAGGGCGATGAGAATACGTGGGAGGAACATCCAGTCGAAAGAACGTTACCAGTAAGAATTCAGTTTTTGAAAATGGTTTTCATGAACCGAATGCAGTACAGCTTTCCCAAAGCTTCCATCCTGCCCAAGGGAAGACTCAAGGCAGTAATGTTTTGTGAACGTGTGAATAGTAGACCACGTTGCTGCCTCACAAATACTTTTAATCAGTACACCCCTTTGCAGGACTGTAGAGGTAGCCATACCCAGGTTGGAATGGGCCTTTAAACCTTCAGGAGGATCCTTGCTTGCCAGTTTATAGCATTCCGAAATTGCCAGAATGATCCACCTGGATAAGGTCTGTTTAACATCCTGACCAAGCTTGTGGCCTGTATAGCCAAAGAAAAGCTGATCATCAATCCGAAGTTTTGATAGCCTAGGTATGTAAAAGCTCAGAGCTCTGCGTGGTTCCACCCTATGTAATCTCTTCTCATCTTTGCCAGGATTCAGTGGAGGATAGAAAGAAGGTAAAATAATGTTCTGCCCTACGTGAAAATCAGAAATGATTTTAGGTAGAAATGAAGGCTTAACCCTCAGAACAACCCTATCCTGATGGAAGATAGAGGGTGGCTTGGATGAAACCGCCTGCAATTCACACACTCTACGGGCTGAAGTTAAAGCTACCAAGAGAATGGTTTTAAAAGTTAACCATAATGGACATGAGTGTAAAGGTTCAAAGGGCGCACACATTAGACATTTTAGTACCAGATGAAGGTCCCAAACTAGAACCTGAAAGGGAGATGGGGAAGACATTGGTGAGCCCCTTTAGAAATTGTGTCACCAGTGGGATTTTGAAATATGTACATCCTTCCGACGAGCGCTTAAAGATAGATAGCGCCGCTAACTAGCCTTTAATAGTTCCAACCTAGGGCCCCAGATTGGCTAAGGATAGTAGAAAGGAAAACACCTCTGGTGTTTCGCACAGAAAAGGGCCTATATTCTTGTCTTTGCACCAGTTGCAGAAAGTGTTTCAACGGCAACAGTACAAAGACTTTGTTGCTGGCCTTCTGGCCGAAAGCAAAATCTCCATTACATTATCCGGAGGTACCAATCCTTATATCTCAGCCTTTCAGAAACCATGCGTGAAGGCTGAATGTCTTGACCTCTGGATGGAGAACCTGACCTTCCTCCCTCGAGAGAAGGTCCTCTCTTATTGGAAGACACATTGGAGGGCAGATTGGCATGTCCAGAAGGTCTGGGTACCATGACCTCCTGGCCCAATTTGGAGAAAATTAGGATCATGCATTTCCTGTACTTTCTCAACCTCCTGATCATGTGAGGAATAGCAGAGACTGGAGGAAATGCATACAGGAGTGGAAACTCCCAGTCCACTACGAACAGTACAGTTCACACTTCCGGTTGACACTGGTCGCAAACAGATCCACTTGAGGGGTTCCTAAAGGGTGAACATCTCTTGAAGGACTTCCTGAGGTAGTTCCCACTCGTGGGACACTGTGTTCAGCCTGCTCTGAGCGTTCACCGCCGTGTTCTCTTCTAGGTGAACTGCCGATAGAGAGATTCCTTCTTGGCTTGCCCAGTACCAGAGCTGTGTTGCCTCTCTGCACAGCGGTAGTGACCCTACACCTCACCTCTTGTTGAGGTAGTACATGGCCACTGTGTTGTCTGTCATTAGCAGGATACTCTTTCCTCGCACAGAGGGCAGAAAGGCCTTCAGCGCTAGTCTGATTGCCCTCAGCACAAAAAGATTGATATGTTTTTTGGACTCCGATGGAGACAGATGACCGCTTACTGTCACATCTTTGGTGTGGGCTCCCCACCCTTTGAGTGAGGCATCCGTCACTACTGTTTTCTCCGGCCCTGGTTGCCAAAACGGCCGTCCCATCAGAATAATTGTCCTTGCAGGCCCATCACAGAAGATCCTGTGTGACCCTGTTTGGAACCTCAAGTAGGTCTGACATGTGTCCTGAGAACTGGGACCATTGTGTTCCGAGGGCTGCACCAGAAAAATGCAGGATGCCATGAGGCCGAGCAACCTTAAAAGAAATCAAAGGCTGGGAGATGCTGGGCACTCTGAAACTTGGTGACCATCTGCAGAATGTCTAGAGCCCTCACCTCAGATGGCAATCTCTTTCCGAAGGATGTATCCAGTACAGCCCTGATGAATTGGAGCTTTTGAGAAGGTGTCATATGGGACTTCTTGTAATTGAGGGAGAAGCCCAGTCTGTGAAGAGAGTGGTAGGGCATGCTGAGATGATGCAGCACTTGTTCGGGAGAACTCGCCCTAATCAGCCATTCATCCAGGTAGGGGTGGATGTGAATCCCCCCGATCTCCTGAGACTCGCTGCCACCACCGCCAACAGTCTGGTGAAAGCCCTCAGGGCGGAGGTTAGCCCGCATGACAGAAGTCGAAACTGATAATGAGAACCATCAATGGCGAACCTCAGGTATTATCTGTGCTTGAGATGTATTGGCACATGAAGATAACCATCCTCAAGGTCAAGGTCCAATGACACCATCCAATCCTGGAGTTGGAGGGCCTGAAAGATCTGAGAAAGTGGGACCATCCTCAACTTGTCCTTCCTGAGGAACTTGTTCAAGATGGGTCTCAGTCCTCCGTCCTTCTTGGGTATTAGGAAATATGGAGAATACCATCCCTTGTTCCTCTTGCCTACAAGCACTGGTTCTATAGTGCCTTTCTCTAGCAGGGTTAACATTTCATGCACAAGGAGTGGATCTGTAATCCTCAAAGCGTGGCTCCTCAGTGGATTGCTCGGAGGTCTATGAATGAAAGGAAGGCAGTACCCATGGGCTATGGTTTTCAATGCCCGAGCATCCGAAGTAATGTCTCGCCATTCTTCTAAATGCTGAGATAGTCTGCCTCCCGCTGGTGATCTGTGACTCAAGACCTTTTGAGACGGCTGATGCAGTGGCTGATGGTAAAGATGCCCCTGCTTGAGCGGGCTTCGCACCTCTCCCTCGTCCACAACGAGGGAATCATCTTTGGCCTCTTTAACAAGCCATTCCTTTCGCTCTTCCAACTGAGCAGTAGTAGCGAAAAGATCTACCCCTCCAAAGCTGTCAACTGGGGCGAAGGGCTGAGGCTGCCTAATAGCGGCACCTAAAGATTTGGCTGCCGCCTTCGAGGTCTGTAACTTCAAGGCTTTCATCAGCCTTGTTGCCAAAAAGGTGAAACCCGTCAAAAGGCATGTTGAAGAGTCTGGATTGCACATCCGGCACAAAAGCAGACTTCCTCAACCAAACAAATCTGCATATTACGGTGCTAGTTGCCATGGCTCTGCTGATGCTGTCAGCAGAATCCTGACCCGACTGAAGAGACTCACACAAGGCTTCTTTGCTGTCTCGTAACAAAAGCTAAGAACCATTCTCTTTCCTCCGCCTCGGGAATGTGCTCTGCCGCCATGGATTGCAGTCCCATAGTATGAATGAGAATTTTGCAAGGGCACATGTGGAGTTGGCTGATTTGAGCACCATACTTCCTGTAGAAAATACTTTCCTTGCCCATCATCTACTCTCTGGTCATCCCCATCTAGAGAGATAGTAGGATAAGCTGCTTGCTTGGAAGTTGCGGTAGCTGTCTGGACTATGATACTCTCTGGAGTGGGGTGTTTAGATAGGTAGTCAGGGTCACTACTGGAAGGACAGTATTTTTTGGTTAGTTTTTTGTTCACTGCCGGATTAGTTTCTGGTGTCGCCCAATTGCTGCCACCCTTATTTGGAGAGCATTATGAAAAGGGAGTATAAGATCCATCTGTGGACCCTTATCCAGGATGTCCGTCAGATCATCCTGGTCACATGAGACCTACTCCACCCACATAGTCTACCACCTTGGATATTAGCTGCCTATAAAAAGCATCAGAGTGCTCCCCCGCCTCAGGTCTTCAAAAATCCACCTCAGGTGAGGTGTCTACCAGACTGGCCATCTGTATATTGTCATAAAGGTCTTTTAACCTTGATTCTTCAGAAATAAAGCTTTCAGGCACCTTTGGTGTACCAAATTGGAGACCAAAAGGTTAATCATTGTCTGAAGGTGGATCCTAGTGATAGTTTCGAATGGCTAAGTTTCGAATAAAAATACGTCGAAAAAATGCATTTTAAAAAAAATAAATTAATGGGGGAGTCCTCCCTAACCCCTGTTTTTTTACCTCTTAACACCCATTTTTGTCAAAAAAATAAAATAAATCTTTACCTACAAAGAAATGCTTTTTTGATGCATTTTTTTTTCGAAACTTTTGTCATTCGAAACTTATGTTTTCAAAACAATGCCTGGATACTTCTGAAGGTTCATTCTCCTCATAACATTGAGGTGATAGACTTAAAATATTCTTTCCTTGGTAAAGGAACATAAGTCTTTTCAGGTATAGGCATTAAGGGTTTGATAAACTGCACCAAAATCTTGTTGGACTTCAATGGCGCCATAGGTTTAGAGGGCGCGGTTGGTGTCGACGGTACACCTGGCGTTGAGGGCGCAGCTGGCGTCAATGGCGCAGACAACTTCGAAGGTGATGCCGATGACGAGGGATTTGGTGGCGCTGAGGGCGACCTCGACTTAGTTTATGTTTTCGGCTGGAAGGATCCTTCAATGACTTGTCATCGTGTCAATGTCTTAACGGCTCTCAACGAGGATCAGGCCTTTGTCCCGGCCACGCAGGATTTGGCTCGAGCCCTTTCGTTACCAGCTTCTTTGGAAGGCGCAGTAGGAGCATGGCTTGCAGTGGGTTTTTGTTGTTGAAATATTTTCAGCATTTCTGCTCTAAATGCTTCCCATTCGGCAGGTGTGGAGTTTTTAGTGGGGCAAGATACCCTCTCAGGGGAGGTGACTGATGAAGTCGAAGAAGGCGATATATGGTGCCTTTTCTTTTTTACTTCCTGGTGGGAGTCACTCCTCGATTTTTTAACTTTCTTCCTCTGAGGAGAGTCACCTGTCAACTCGTTGGTCGATGGTTATTTGGTCGGGGTAGATGGAGATTCTTTGGGGTTTCTACCTACCGCCAATTACCCCTTTCGCTCCTTAAGGGCCTTTCCGGTCATAGACTGGCACTTGGAGCAGGCCAAGGTCTTATGCTCCACCACAAAACACCATAGACATATACGGTGCGGGGCGGTTAATGACATTTTCGAGTCACAATCTCGACACTTTTCGAACCCGGGCTTGGGGTAGTCGGTGTAAGAAGAAGACATACTGCGAAGTAACAAAAGAAGCTATCCGTATTTCTCGAAGCGATAGCTTACGCGTAAAAATGGAACTGAAGCCAACGGGCGCTGTACGTGCTGTATATGGCTTTGATTACTTCATCCTCGAGGCGGTGGCCCACGAGGGACATAGAGTTGACTGCATCGACGCACGGCACCCTCTGCCGAAAACATTTTTCCGAAGCAGCTGAAGCAGGACATCGAATATCAAAGATGAGGAATACGTGGGAGGACACAATCCATTCAGAGAAGCTAAAAGAGCTCCCAGCAACACTGCACAAAAGATGCTGTGTACTGCAATAGTAAAATACAGATGGCATTGAAAAAGGCGGGAGGAAAGCAGTATCCATCAAGAGAAACCAAAGGGGGTTCTGTGAGTCACAGAATAAAAAGGAGTGACTGAGGAAAAAGGTTCTCACTCACTCAGGAGAGTCAGAAAAAACCCAAATAGACCAGCAAAACATGCTGGGGGCCTCCCTAAGCGGGGAGAAGCATACACAAGATGAAAATTCTACCCAACCGGGACGCACACAGAGGATGAGAGAGAATATTCTAGACAATGATGCGTGGCAGGTTTGCTACAAAGTGGAAGGTTGCGATCTGCTGAATGACCCCTATGTGTACATTTGAATGGACATGTGACCTTAAGGTGGGAGGAGCCCACAGAGTAAAAACATGCATATGTTGTGTTGGATCTGGTCTGACGTGTCAGCCAGAGTCCACTCATGTCAAGAAAGAGGGTTACTTTTCCAAAATGAAAAAATGTTAATTTATTTAGATTATTTTCAGGAACATTTCAATTTATCAGTGAAATGTGTTGAAATTCAAAAGCCATCAGCAAACCCTCAATTCACATTTTATTTTCCTACCAAAAAGAAAGAATGGGAGGAAGCACAGTCAGAGATTGTTCAACAAACAGAACAGCACCAGTCTTTTCAATGTGTCTATGATCACAAGGGACGCTGTGATGTACCAAGGCAGAAAAGAAAAGCAGGAGGCAACCTGAAGAAGAAAGAGTCCTACAGATGCAGACTGGGTGAGCAGGTGAGGCACACTGTGGCAGAAAAGCAGAGCGTATCAGGAGGTAAAGACTTGGAAATGACAAACACACAGACTGGTACAAGCAGTGAAGATGTAGGTTGAGAAAGACAATACAATGTGAGCTAGAGAGAAACAGAGTGCAAGAATTTGAAGGAAGGCTGCCAAATGCTGTATCAGCAGTGCCTTGCCGAGGATGGGGGTGACAGGCGAGAAGCCACAAATATGCAGCAAAGGAGAGGAGGCACATAGCAGCCACTTGCAGCTAACCAGACCCGTGAACAACCCACCAGAGAACATCGACATTTGGAGGAAAAGTGAGACACAGAGTGGTCAAGGGGCCATGAAAACAGGAGGTTTCCAGGAAATGTGAGACTGAGACAAACAGACAAAAATAGCATAGTGAGTATTAGAAAAAGTGTGCTGCATATTTGAACTAGTAGGAATCATTGCTAGAGTCATAGAGCAAATGTACTATGCGAGAAAAACACCAAATGCTGGAACTTTTAACAAAAGGTTCCGAAAGCTATTGAGCAAATGAACACACATAAGAGCACAGCATTTTTTAACCAGGGGCAAATGTTCCTAAAGCCACTGAGAAAGCAAGTATTGAGAAACTGAGCTATGTTAGAAAAACTCAGGCAGGAACTCAAAGGCAAAGGTCCCAGAAAATGAGAAAGTATGGAATGTGAAGGTGAAGATACAACAGACGCGCAAGCAAAAAGCCAACAATAGAAACTGTTGCAACATAAGAGAAAAGCTGAACATTTCCGGACCACCTGACAAAACCTATAACAAAATCTTAGAACTCCATTCTATTATCAGTCAGAATTCCAAAATGTAACCCACATATGGCGCGACGAGTGAGATAAAGAGGAACTAATTCAGGTCCATAATCCAGTGGGTATTGAAACTTCATTAGCATGAATACTCCAGCCACGTTAACACTAGGATTCATCAAATGTAAACTGAAAACCTCTACCAACGATCAGACAGTGAAAACACTTACCCGATACTCGTGAAGGACTGAGCTTCGGTTCCAACTAATTTAAAGATTGTAACAATCCCCAGGATGTTACTCCTGAATAGCACCCAGATTAGGATTAGGACTGAAGAATTCTACTGATGTAGGTGGGGGAGGGATTGATGGAGACTATAAAGGAAACGTGAGAGTTGTACTGTTCAACTTTGGTGATTTTTGTTGAGATACAGCAAGGCCATAGGATAGCTTAGCTGATATATGACTAACTCATAGGCATGAAGTAGAAACCCTGAATCACTGAGGATGGATAGATTATTTTGTGCACTACACTTAGTTAATTCCTTCTTTGTATAGGTTCAGACCCTGCCAAGACATTAAGCCACAGAGATAGTTTTTCTTTAGTATGTACTGCCTAGGCTTCTGTGGCAGCGATCAGACTGGTATGTAGGGATAAGTATTGGTTTCTCTCATGCATTTGGTGTGTCTCAACTATCAGATATTAAAAACTAAATGACGCTGAGACCTGAATCATAAAAGAGCATGGGAAACGTACAGAGAGTCCAAGAAATCTGGTTTTGTCTGCCTACTGACTTGACTCAAGGAAGAAAATGTATTCTTTGAAGTCCTACGCTTATTGTACACATTCCTCATGTTTCCATTATATGTGCCCATAGGCCTCAGAGAAGTGCAAGTCTGAATTCTTCCTGGCTAATCTCTACCACAGTCTGTTTCAAAGGCCTGCACAGTAGGCTCCTAAGTCAAAGGATTCAAACTGTGATTGCTTTGCATTTCCAAGTCTGAAACATTATGACCCTATTACTGTGAGGTGATCTTGATTTTCTGCTGGAGAGTTACCAAATATAATATTAGAACATATAATATTGATAAACGTATAGTTCAGACACTAGTAGAATATACTCAATATACATTTTAACCAATGTAGATAGCATTTTTAATCTTGCTGTAAAAACGTTGAAGGGTATGACATTTGTTGTCAATAGAATTAATTGCTCTTATTCTCAGTACTTTACAAGTTGTTTCAAACTGTGGAACAAGTTATCTTTTACGAGTCTATGAAGAATGCTTTTGGATTTAGGCCTGAAGGGTATTGACATTAGTTTTCAATAGAATGAATTGCTCTTATTCTCAGTGCTTTACAAGTTGTTTCAAATTGTGGAAAAAGTTATCTTTTACAAGTCTATGAAGAAGGCTTTTCGATTTAGGCCTGATCCACATATTATTGACATACTTTCAGATACAGTACTGATTCTAGAAAGAAACGCAAGAGGCGATGTGAGACGCATGCTGATGGTACAGGTGGAAGGAGCATTTGGCAGAAAAAGAGAGGCAGTCGGCAGGAGGAAAATGGAATTTCATAAAGCACAGAGGGGGAGGTGAAGAAGAGGGAGATTGGTCAACGGGGTTAGAATAGGGGTGAGAGGGGTACCCATCCCAGAGAGAGAGGGAGAGCTTGCAACTGCATTTCTTCCCGCATCTTGAAGTGCGAGGGTCGCTTGGCTCCCCCCTCCTCTGACCTAACCCTGCAGTGTGCGCGGAACACTGGATGGCTTTGAGAGCCATTCCTTGAAGGTAAGCCCATTTGGGTGTCATTGTGTATTTATTTATTTATTTGTTTATTTATTTATTTATTTATTTTAAGGGTGCAAAGCCTGCAGGCATCAGGGCGCCAAAACATTTACAAAAAAGAGACTACCATCAAGTGACGAGACAGAGGAACAGGAGCCGAAGTAGAGGAGAGTAAATTACTCAAAGAGGAGGGTTGTTAGGGACTTTGTGAAAGTCCCCAGAACGGGTTCCATTCTTAGCACAGTGGGAAGTGAGTTCCAGAAAGCAGCAGCTTTTACTGGAAAGTATCTTCCCAAACCCTTTGCACGTTTGTAGTCTGGGCAAGTGATCTGCCTTTTATCAGTGGAACAAAGAATTCTAGGTGGATGATATTGTGGATTTGATGTTTTTAATAGGCTGGGGCGTGTCCAAAAATACATTTATGGACCATAGTTCCCACTTTGAAATTGATTCTTTCCTTAATGGGGAGCCAATGAAGGTTTTGCCTGTGCTTTGAGATGTTTTCACGTCTTGGGACACAAAATGATGCTGTACGCATCGTCAAAAATAATACTTGCCATTTTTTTAGGCTAGAGCTTGAAGCTCCAATGAGTAGGGAGTTACAATATTCGAGCCTTGAGATGATGGTAGTTCAGGCAATAGTAGCACTGTTCATTTCAGAGATGTAAAGGTGAATATTTCTAGGGAGATAAAGATAGTAATTAAATTTTGACTATGTTGGTTGGGTTCCATGTGATTTCATCGCCTGCTTTTACATCGCCAGGCTTTTAAACGTGCACATTCCATCGAATGTGCTCATTGTTTTTTCTTTTTTTGGGGGGAGGAGGGCCCCCCCAAACTCCCCACCCACACTTATTTTTTTACTATTGGCCACCCGCCCAAACCCTCATTTGCCCTTTCTCACCCCCCCCTAAAAAATGTGATGAGCACATACGATGTAATGTGCACGTTTAAAAGCCTGCCGATGTAACAGCAGGCGATGAAACAACGTTGTACAGTTGGTTGACATGTGACTCGGAGTTCAGGGTGGCCTCCAACTGGACACCCAGTGTTTTCACCTTAGTTTGGACCGGGATGATGTTGTCTCAGAGTCTAAAGCTCGTAAAGGCAGGGCTCAATTTAACCCAGGCCTGTCTTGAAACAAAGATGAGGACCTCTGTTTTGTTACCATTCAAACAGAGCCAATTGGCAGACATCCAATGCTCTATCTGATGGTAAATGTTAGCGAGTCCTATCGTCAATTAGATGGTCCCTGGTGGATTCTAAGACTAACCGGGTGTCATTTTCGTAGCTGGTAAAAAATACACCCAGGTCATCTCTTGGGGAACAGAGAGGCCTAGTATATAGATTAAACAAAATGGCGGGTAAACTGGCACCTTGTGCGACTCCACACCAGATAGGGGCCATTGGAGAGCAAGCCAATCCCCACTGAATTTTAGATTCACGTTCAGATAAGAAAGAACAAAACCAATTGCTCACCACCTCAGAACAAAGTCCCAGGTGATATAGGGAGTGTAGGAGGCGTTCGTGGTACACCAAATCGAACGCCGCCGATAAATTCAAGAGAACCAACAGCCCTGCTTTGCCCTTTTCGATGATTCCCAGCATATGTGACTGCAGGTCTAGTAATGCGGTCTCTGTACTATAACATGGTGGAAAGCCAGATTGTCTGTCGTGGAGGATGTTGTGTGTTTCCACAAGGTTTGAAATTGCACATAGGCAAGTTTACTGAGAACCTTGAGGAGAAAGTGGCAATTTGTTATGGGCCTAAAGTTGTCAAGATCCTTTGGGTATAGATTAGGCTTTTTTAGCAATGGAGTAACCAAAATAGTTTTAATTGACCTGGGAATCCTGCTGTCTCTAAATGATGCATTAACAAATCTAATCAAGAATGGAGCGAATAGGTGTTTATGTTCCAAAATGAACTTGGCCGGAAGAATATTTTCCGAGCACGAAGTTGGATACATAGTGTATAGGAGTTTCAGCATATCATTATATGGGGAACAGTTATTGGTGAAAATAGTTCACGTCAGAGGCGCCTGCAACCCTTTGTTGTGGTGCGGCTTGACGTATGCAGTACCCTAGTGGGTCCTTTACTCAAATTGTTCCCCCCAGCATGGCGCGAGGGCCGCAGGATATTGCCGGAGTAGGTAGTCGCTCCAGTTGAAGCGTCTGGCTATCCGGGAGCATATTGCTGTCCTATGGTGTCCAGGCACGGCGGGTTTCCATACAGTACTCAGCGCCCCTGGACAGTCACTGCGTGGAGCCAGATCGTGCAGCTGGTGTCACAGCATGGCATTAACCACCTAGTGGGTAAGCACCTACTCCTTTTCATGCTACTGTCGCATTAGCCTTTTGATATGCTTTGCTCATAATTCTGTCCCGCCTCCACATACTCGAGGAGCTTGAGCCTTAGTTGGCTCTGTGTGGTAATTCGACCACCCTCAAACTTTGTACGGCCAGAGCTAACAGTGAGTGAATCAGTGACAGCCGCGTAGTGCGTCTCCCCTACTGCCTGCTCCTAGAAATCTCCTGAGCCTTAATATGGAGGATAGTAAGAAGCGTGGCATACTAGGTGCACCGCTTGGCAGCCAGGCTGTAAATAATCCCATATCTGAGCCAAGGGAGGCTCTCTTGTGGTCTGGACTAGGCTTAGCAGCTGCTTCTCCATTGTTTAATAGGGATCGTAAGTCGGAGGTCTTCGCCTCAAGTTCTCGCAGGAGACAGAGGTTGCACAGGGGTAATCTTACTATGGTCATGGTCTCCAAGGCACACAACTCCTTTTGTACGAATTTTAATAGGGACTTGGACTGTTCAACACCAATTCCTGATATTACAGTTCCGGCCACCCCAGAACGCTCATTGGGAAGGGGTATTACTGACCCCATCTCGTCACCTTTCTCACCCTGTTGGGAGGGATAAAGAAATATGCCAAGAGTGATCTTCACTACATGACATCATCACCCTTAATTCTAGCCGCAGGCCGTCTGCTCCTCAAATTGATGATACTGCTCTCACACAGTTTTTACATCTTAAAGCGAGCATTTTTTAAGAGCTTCTCCGGTGTTATAGCCTACAACACTTCTGTTCACTGATGGACACTCTGAATGAGTATGTTTCGGCCATATGTCCTCATAGAGCAAACACGGCAACACAGACTGACGTACAACTTGCTACAGCTGTGCTGAGTCAGCCAAATAAAACAGATAATGGCTGCCAAGCCAATCTACTAGAGGAGAGATTGGACCAAGCCTCCCAAATTAATCTTATTAAAGGTACTCCTCCTGTATTGTCTAGGATTTTGCCTGCTATTAATGAACGGGCCAATCATTCCAGCATCGACTCTAAGGGTCAAGTCATGGAAACACCCTCTGTAACCCTGGTACAAGATTACAATGATGACCAAAATCTTAACGCACGAGCCACAGAAGTCAATGTTGTTCTTAAGCATGTATCCATGCAGAATGTGCGACTAAGGAAAATCCCAAATGCCAAGCATTAAGGATACCAACATCCATGCCTGAGGTTGTTAGATTCTCTGACTTGAAGGTCATACACTGAATTAACTTGAGCGATTGGTGCTCCACACCAAATAGTGACTGCGTCATAGCGGGCTGTGGATCTAGTACGTTAACACACTTTCTTGGCAAATGCAATTATTTCCCTAGCGGGGGTTCAAACTGTAAATGAATACTTTAAGTACACAGTTAGTTGGTTAATTTACTATTCATGCCTTGGTTAGATTATGAGTATTGTTACAATACGGGGACGATCAGTCTTCCTTCGGGGTCCACCTTGGTTTTTATGTTGTATTTTTTACTATGATCTATGTTCCATGTTTTATGTTGTATTTTTCATTGTCTGTCTGTATGCGCCATTATGGCTATGGGTCCATTGTGCGCGATATAAATAAATAAATGTAAAATAATATGACAGGCAAAAAGAGCTGGATTTTCATGTTTAAGTTTATGGAACTGTAGCTCATTTGAATTGGTAGCATTGGGCAATGCTGCTTTGATTTTCTCTCTAGCCTTTAATATTTTAGCTTCTAAGGCTTTTTGTACTGCTATGGCATACTGAGTGGAAGGGACAAATGGGGTTTGGAGAGCCTTAGGTTTTTCAAGAGGTCTGAGGATCTCAAAAGAGTTTTTTTGGGCAGTTGGAAGCTTGGCTTATCTCGAGGTTGTAGTAATCCTTTTTGGGTTCAATGATTTTGTTTTCATACGTTTTATCTACTTCCTTCCAGGCCTTTTTTTCTTCGGTTCGATGTTTTAGCCACTGTAGTTCCAGTTTACGTTTTTCCTTTTTTAACGTTGTGAGGTGGGGGGTGAACCATTTTTGGTGTCCAGAGTTATCCCTTACAAATTTTAATCCAAGAGAGGCCTTCTCATCTAGCATCTTCAAAAAGGTGTCTGAGAAGGACGAAACCAGGTGCTCCGTGGACTCCCTACTCGAGGTCTCGGTCATAACCGTAGTGAGACACGAGGATAAATCCTGGGCTTGTATCCTTTTAAAGTTATGGTTAGTGATTACTTTTGAGAGGTTGTAGGGATAAACAACAGCCTCTGGGAGTTGTAGGAGAAAATAGAAAATATAGTGATACGACCAAATGCAGGGACGGGTTTGATCAATGTAGGTTGAAATGTCTTTGGAAACCACCCAGTCCAACATGTGATTTTTGTCTCTGGTAGGATCCACATTTACAACTTGAAAGTTTAGGTTGTTTAAGGTTCGTTCAAGTTCAATAGCTGCCTTGCCTGTCTTTTCACCCCTCCAATAATTCATGTCACGCATGAAGAAAGAAGCTCTGTATCAGCCCGCAAGGGAGCCTAGGATCTGGGAGATTTCATCAGTAAAGTCTGGCATGGCCGATGGAGGGCGATAAGTAAGAACGTAATTTACACATTTGTTAGGATTTGGAGCCATTTTTACGTGCAAGATCACGCAGCCCTGACAGGAGATGGGGGACACAAAAACCCCAGTTCACATTTAGCAACAATAGCCGCCCCTCCTCTGTGGCCCTGTCCTTTGATTTTACAGAAAATGGAGAAGCCTGGGGGAACACCAAGGTTAATAGATGGTCCACTAGTATCTCTAATCCAGGTCTCAGTAAGGAACAAAATGTCAAGACGACTGTCCAAAATCATGCTGTGAATATCTTGGGCGTGGCTGATCAGCGATCGAGTGTTTAAGAGAGACGCTTTAATATTTGTCCCTTTCCGTCCTGTGATAAGCGGGCTGTTGCTTGTGGGGAGTCCTCTGGAAGAGTGGTTATGCGACTATACTCATAGGCGGTGACACGATCCTTGGTATGGCTGTACTCTGCAGTTAGAACCTGGAAGCTTGGTGGGGGGTCGATTTTGCAGACTGCTAGAGGAGGGTCTCTCTTTGATGGTATCAGAGGGCGATATATAGCTCTCCTTTGGGACTTTAGCAGTAGGAGGGGCCTCACTAGGTTTGTGGAAACTGATTAGTGATTTGCAGATGTGTGTCCATGTCGTCTAGTTTATCAGTGCAATCCGGTTTGCACACAGGAGGGCCAGTGATAGTGGTTCTCTGGTAGGAAAACCCATAATGCCGAGTTATGACCGTATGCAGCGTGCTGCCTCACTGCAATTTACTTAAGGCAGCAGCAGACTTTCACTATCCACCGTGCAGCTTATACTTCCTGCTTTATCATCGATCACACATGCGGGCAGCACCAGATCGGTGGTTCTCTCATATCTTTCAATATAGCCGCCCTCTTCCTCGGCACTGGAGTGTCTCAAAGGGTTGCCATAGTAACAGAGTCATGTTGCTCCTGTTTGGCTCACCTTTCTGTTCTTTTGGCCTACCGGGAGCGGGCAGGCGAAAGAGAGCATGCCCCCAGCACCAAGGCCCATGCAAAGACCTTGGTGCTGGGGCATTGGACCTGTGTGGAGCTGGAGGGAGCTCCTCTCCCTGCAGTTAATCGGCATCACTCCCAAAGGATTCTGACTGACCTGGTCCCCTCCACATTCTAATTCACAAACAATATCTTTCCATAATTGCTTACCAGGACAATTGAAGCATTGCATTGGTCCGCCTGCCTTCCTTGACACTGACTGCTCAATTTTGCGGTTGCTCTTTCTTTTTTCTTTTTCTTACCAGCCTGAACTGTAACCTATAATGTCTGCACCAACAATACTATGCATCGTGATGTGCCTCATACCGATTGCTTCTCTACTACTTTCTTAATGGCCTGCTTCACAAGAAAAAAGAAAATAAATAATGTGCAACTCTTTCTATTCTCTGGTGTGCTTCCAACTGTACTGCTTTTGAGTGCTTTCTGGCTAATTTCGAATTTAGGTGTGCTTCCAACTGTGCATCCACCATTGTGTACTGTTTTTTATGCTTTCACGCTAAAAATCGATCTTAGGTGAGCTTACCAATTTGTTAATGATCTGTAAATCTGGGTATCCCCAGCGTGCTCACTGATTTCTGTCTGCTTGGCCGCCTGGTGTGATTCTATTGTTGCATAGTGCTTCTGACCATCACCCCTGCTATCCTCTGCCCCCATGGTGCTCTCCGTTGCCCCTATCTTTTTTAACTGCTTCTCCATCTCCTATCCTGCCCATCTCACAACGTCAAAGGATGAAAACTAAAAAAGGCACTCTGCCCATCACAGACACCTACATCAATGCTTCCTCCAGACAAGCTATCACTGACATTCTCTTTGCCGTTTCATCCTCTAATTTATGGACCCCCCATATGGTCTCTGTCCTCCCCCCTTTCTCCTCCTCGCCCTTTACTGGCAGCACTAGGTGGGAAGTGCTCTTGGCTAAATTTGCATCTTCCAAATCCCCCATGAATGCCTATCATAATGTTACTATCACGGCCCAGGCCTCCCAGCCCAACCTCCTCCTCCATGACAGGCTCAACTTCCCTCCCTCTCTTTCCACCCCTCCTTCCGTCATCCCTTCATCCCCCCCTTTAGCATCCCCCCAGTGGTGGCACCCCGCCCTTGCGCCCCCCCTTGCAAATCTTTTAAAGGGGGCAACCAGCTTCACTTAGCTGCCCTAAATTCTCGCTCTACTATCAAATATTCCTCTGACATCTGTCACCTAATTGAAGATCTTGACGTCCTTGCTCTCACTGAGACAGGATTCAAGGCCAGCTCTGTCACTGCTTTTGACACTCTTCTCCCTGAGTGTTACAAGATCTTATCCAATCCCAGGCCCTCCAGGCCTGATGGTGGAGTAACTCTGATCTTCCCTGAGTGGGTTCCTGCCTCCATCATACCCACTCAAACCTACTCCTCCTTTGAAAGCCTATCCTGCAGGCTGTCTATCTCCTCTACTCTCTCTCGCTACCATCTGCATACCCCCCGACTGACCTCCCTCTTCCTCTCAGAATGGTCCGACCTGTCCTCTCGTTTTGCCTCCTCCCACAAACGTATCTTCCTTGGGGATTGCAATATCCATCTCAATTCTCCTGATGTGATCACTGTTCTCTTCCGTGACCTCTGCGACTGCGACACGATTTCCATAACTATCCTTTCCTCTGGCCCAACCCACTCTGTCGGACACACCTTGGAGGCTCCCATCTCACATGTTTATGTTAAAGGATATTTGTACCGCGGGAGTGGTCCCCTGGTGCTCTGGCGGATCTGAAACAAAGGGGGGTAGGTTAGGCGTGTTAGTAGGACAAAGTTTGCAGAAGAGCGAGGGAGTTGTGAAGTACTGTTGGCAGCTTCGGTTCGGTTACCGTTCACCGAGCATATTGGTGTGTTATTCGGTTCTGAGTCCGTCGTGTGCTGTTGTTTGGGAGTCTGTGTGGTGTGGTTGTTGTTGCTGTGTGGTGAAGTGCATGCGGGTTGCTGCAGCTTTAAGAGGTGTGGTTGCGTTTGGTTGTAGTGTGAGAGGTGTGTGAGGAGCGGTGAGGTTTTTAGTAGTTTTTTGGGGCTTGTTAGTCTCCTTGTTAGGCGAGATGCATATTCCTATTGCGTCTCCTCCATGATTTAGAGTTTCCTTTTGGTGATTAAGTTTCAGCGTGATAAGGCAGTCTCATCTCTCTATCATTATCCTAAGTTAGCTACTTTCGTGTTTCCATCTTTGTATTCGTCCTGCCCTTTTATCCCAGTTTGTCTTTGCTCTAACCAGGTTTTTGGATTGATTTAGTGGCGAGCTACGCTCGTACCCTACCTCCTTTCTGAGTGGGTTTGGTTGTTGGTAGTGTTGGGCATGTATGCTCATTTCTGCCCTCATGGGGTTGTCGCTTGTGTTCTATTCGGCCTAGCGTTGTCTCTCTTGTTCTTGTAGGAGTTTCCCTTAGTCGGTCCTGGGTGTTGCCTGTGCCATCATATGTTCTGTATTCGTACAATCTGTTCTTTGTGTTTCCTGTTTGATTGTTTTAGTTGTTTCAATTTGGTTCCGAGGTGTTAAAGAGACAGGTTTTTAGAAGTTTTTGAAATTGTAGGTGGTCTTTGGTGTTTCTTATTTCTTTTGGGAGGTTGTTCCAGGTTTTTGCGGCTAGGTGGAAGAAAGAGGACCCCCTCGTTTTTTCTTGATGTATGGGTTTGGTACCAGGCGGATTTCATTGCTTGATCGGAGGAGTCTCATTGGCTTGTAGATTATTTTCTTTTGTAGGAATTCTGTTCCCTGTCCACTGATTGCACTGTGTGTAATGCACATTGTTTTGAACATGATAAAATGTTTGATTGGGAGCCAATGTAGTATTTTTAGTGCTGGAGTGATGCACATCCCTCTCTCCAACCCTCCCTAACCCTCTCTCCTCGTCTGGCTACTCTCTCCTCTGTTCCTGCCTTGACCTCCCCTGCCCCCTGACGCCTCTGCCCGCACTTCCCGTCTCCTTCGTGGTCATTTGACCGATGAAGCAGGTGTCAGTCGATGCATTTGCCTCTTCCTTCATCCCTCCTCCGCCCCCTTAATAAACCTCTCCTTCTGGCTCTGTTCTAGCTAACCACCATCTCTCTATCTCTCTATCTCTAACACTATGGACTTCCTTGCCCCTTCATGACGATCTGCAGGAAGCCTGCCTCCAAATGCAACTTTTGGTATGACTCTGACTTGGTCGCTTTGAAACGCAAGTGCAGAGCGGAAGTAGCAGGCATCTAGCTCATCCTCTGACAAACTGGCCTGCAGCCTACTTCAGAGGCAATACCGTCTCTCCGTCTGCTCCAAGAAGAGGACTCATGTCCAAGCCTGCTTCTCTGAAGCCACCAACTCTCAATCATACTGCAGTCTCCTCCTCTCCTCCTCCCTACCAGGCCCTCTGACATGCACTGGCCACCCACCTGTCCTCCAAACCTCTGGACATCTTTCCTCTCTCATCTACTCCTCCCACTCCGCCTTCTCTCACCTCCCTTGCCCTCCCTTCCCCCATATTCTCTTTTCTCGGCCATTGCACCAGATGAGCCCTCTAGAGTTGAACGCTCTATGAAAGTCTCCTCTAAACAGGTGCTCTCCTGCTCCTCCAGAAACTTCAAGGACAACATTGCCTCGCTCGCTCCAGCCTTGGCTGACCTCTGCAACCACTCATTTACCACTGTCTCCTTCCCTTAATCCCTTTAGCACTCTCTTGTGCACCCGCTCATAAAAAAGCCATCTGCTGACCCTTCTTGCTTGGCTAATTATCACCGGATCTCTATCAACCCTTGTTTGGGCAAACTCATGGAGAAGTTGGTCATCCCCCAACTGACACTCCATACCGAAATGGCTTGCTGCCTCCTTGGCCACCAGTCCAGTTTCAGGGAAGCCAGAGGCACGGACACTGCTCTCCTGAACACCCGGTGAAGACCTACTCTCTAACCTGGACTCAAACACTCACTCTGTTCTGATCCTCCTCGATCTTTCTTCAGCTTTTGACACAGTCAACCACTACATCCTCAAACCATCTCCATGATACCCTAGGCATCACAGACAGGGCACTGGCGTGGCTGACCTGCTTCATTTTGAACAGATCTTCCCAAGAACAAATGGGTCCTTTTCTCTCCTCCACCTCACTCTTTACCAGTGACGTCCCTCAGGGCTCCATCCTATCGCCATGGCTCTTCAACATCTACTTGGCCCCTCCGGCCCACCTAATCTCCACTTTCTGCCCTCATTTACAGTGTTACGCAGATGACACACAGCTCTCTTTCAAGTTGCCTACCCCTACCTCCTCCCTCATACCGGAATGCCTGAATGCTATTCAGGCATGGTGCTCTGCCAATGATCTCTGCCTTAATGCCAGTAAACCAGAGTTCCTTCTCATTGGCAAGCCTGCTCCTTGTTTCCCCCCACACTATGGCCAGACTCCCTGGGCCCTCTCCCCTCACCCACTTGTGAGGCTAAAAACCTTGGGATCATCTGTGACTCCTCTCTCTTTCTTTCCACACATCATGGACCTTACCAAGAAATCCAATTTTCAGTTACATCTCCTCAGAGGCATTCTCCTTTTCCTCACCTTTCACCAGAAGCTCAACTTCTCCAGAGACCTGTTCTCTCTAGGCTTGACTACTGCAACAGCCTCTTCCTCAACCTGCCTCTTTCCTCCCTGCACCCCCTTCAACTAATCCAGAATAGGACTGCAAGACTTATCCTTGGCCTCAAGCCCAGGGACCACATCTCTTCAGCCCTAAAATCTCTACACTGGCACCGGTGACCGCAAGGATCAAATTCAAGACCCTTTACATCGTCTACAAGGCTGTCTGGGGGCTGGGAACTCTTTACATCCAGCTTTTCCTCCCTAAATATCCCCCGGCCAGAGTCCTCCAGTCTTCTTGCTCCAACTCTCTGCAGGTCAAACATTTCTCCAAGCAAAGAGTGGGCAGTAGATCTGTTTCCTCTGCTGACTTCTCCCTCCGGAATGGCCTCCCTCACCACCTCAGACTTGAGCCAGATATTCTTAAGTTCCGGAAACTTCTCAAGACTTTCCTTTTCACCCCTTCCTTCGCTCTCCCCCTCCTGTGCTAGCTCTCCATCTGCCACTGCGACAGGGACCTGGTCCCTTCAGAGTCATACTGGTGCCAGACCACCCCTCTACAAGTCCCCCCAGCATCCTTTCCCAGCACTTGCCCTCAGGCTCGCTGTCCCGGTGTAGTCCAACTTGGTCCTCCCTATCCACTGCACTCGCCCCCCCACACCCTTCCCCAGGCACGTGCCGCCTTGGCCTGCCCCGCACCTGCCCTCCCCAACCCTTGGGGGACCCCACTCCTGCACTTCTCCCTCAACCCCCTTCCCCTTGCAATTACCACCTTGTCATGCACTTGCACTGTAGGATTGTCACAATACCAATATAACTGTTTGTTGTTCTACTTTTTTGATTCCCATGCCCCCCCCCCGCCCTCCCCTTGTCTTGTGGCACCTGGAAGCACTGGTGTATAGGCACCATACAAATGTCCAATAAACAAATACAAATGCGAATAAGACAGAATGCTGCTGAACGGCAACAAATAGATCTGGAGTTGAGAAGACCAGAAAATAAAGAAAAGGGAGATTAGGAATCGTTAGGAGTTAGAGCAACTGATAGTTTTTGTCAGACTCACATAATGTGCTTACTACAAGACTGAGAAGGAAACCAATTGAAAAGCTGCTTTTTAATCAGAGAGACTGAAAGCAAAACGAAGCAAGGCCTGAAAAGGAAGGTGGCGTCTACGTAAAGCAACAACAGTGTGCGACTGGTGAAGGCTGAGGAAACAGACACTTTCAAAAATACGGAATCGGGTAAGAACCTAGGTCACACAGGCACTGGGACAGTGAATTTATCTAATAGATAGTGTCATCCGTTTCCGAAAGAATTTCAATGAAGTCTTGACGCTCAGTATTGTGGTGATTGTATTACACAGTTGTTACATAAATAGTGATCTGGGCAATATATTTCCCACTCGCAAGAAGTGAATTGGGCACTATCTCTGGGAGAGAGCCGGACACTATACCTTTGAGCCGGGCTGTTAGCCAATATCCCTGTAAGGCAGACTAGATTCCTTAGACTGTGTAGAGACGTAGTTGTTAAGAATAGTGTGCCATATCCCCGAGGCTGCTCTTAAGGTGTCAAGGAGAGAACAGGCTGCTATATTCCCAAGCCGGGTTTAGACAGAGTGAAAGAAGCATGCTCTACGCTCTAATCCGATGACTGTGAGGCAGAAACCAAAATCGAGGAAGAACAGTAGCACTGCCAGATGGAAACACAGATTAACTATAGTTTATACCAGAGGCCTGCAACCTTTGGCTTTCCAGATATTTTGGACAACAACACCTATAAGCCCTATAACAGTATAGTTAATACTGAGGGGCCATGGGAGCCGCAGTGCAAAACATCTGGGGAGTGATAGGTTACAGAATCCTCGTTTATACCTTCCCTATACCTTTTATTTAGGTTGTCCGGAGAGAAAAACACCAGTTTTATTTGTACAGAAACACATAGGTACCTTTTAGAATCATTCTATAATAATAATAATAATAATAATAATAATAATAATAATAATAATTTGGCATTTATATAGCGCTACGAACCCTCAGGTATCTGAGCGCTGCTTATTATTACCCAGGGTGTGTGGTGCTCATTTATCGACCTCGGAAGGATGAAAGGCTGAGTTTGGCCCCGCCGGGATTCGAACCTGCGTTAGCAGGCCCTGCACGGATGTCAAAGCGAGCGCTCTACTCGCTTGACCTGGCATATATGTTGCGCCTTCTGTTGGTCCACCACTTATATCCGTTTAGTTCAGTATTAATGCCAGGGAATCATCACACAGCACTGAAACCTACCTGTAAACGCTGAACTTGGATTTGATGTAGCATTTCTTGAAGCTTGATGATGGATGCATTCTGCTCCTCAATTATCGTATTCAGGTCCTCTGCCTAGAAAAGGCAATGTAATTTGCATTACATTTTGGAATTTTACGGTTCTGTTGCATTTCTCTAGATTTGAACATTTTTGGATAATCAGAATTCCGATAGGGACGGATTGTCATTTTAAGTACCATAAAAAGTGTAAACTTCACAATTACATCTCAGAGCAGCACTAGAAAAGGAAAGAGCAATAGACATGAGAAATAAATACAAATGAGAGGCGTATTTACTAGTAGATATCTTCACAAAAAGAATTGTACATAATCTATGGGAAGTAAATGCTAAGGAAATCTGCCCAAAACATGGACCAGCTGAAATCAGAACCCAGGAAAATGGAACTACGCATTGTGGATTCCCAGAGAGGACAAAACGTAAGAGAACGTATAATCATGAAAGTAAACACTTGTATTACTTGTACTTCTCTCACGTTAAGTGCTCTCAATGGATCCTCCATCAAAAATACCATGCCACGAAGATTTTGCATGGAAAGGTAAATACATCTAGAAGATAAAGAATCATCCTAAACTGACCAGTTGCAATATGGTCTGGTCTACAAAACGTTTGTTGAGGAGGCAGGACACAGCTCCATAAAACTCCAAAGTGAATATACAGAGACTAATTGAACATACTAGGGCATTACCTCTAACAACATGCATCACTTTAAACCCAATAAATGTACTAATACAGGCTAGCGGCTCATGACATGTAATAGTGAAAGAGGCTTTTCAGGCATGTCTCTCTTAAGTCAGGGTTGTTCAACTCCAGGCCTCAAGGGGTTTCAGGATACCCCTCATTAAGATGCATGAGATACATTTGCATACAATGATTCTAAATGTATGCACATTTACTCTCATTAATATTAATGAGGGATATCCTGAAAAGCCATCAGTATTCCAGCCCTTGAGGCCTGGAGTTGGACAACTCTGCTTTAAGTTATGTTATCTTACATTTGTATAGCACCTACTGCCATCGTTCATGGCGTTAAAGCAATTTTGTCTGTCAGAGAGGCAAAAGAGGTGGATGATAGACCATTCAGTAGTATTAGGGAGGAGAAACGTCTGGTAGATGGCAAGGAATAGATAAGGTTTTCAGTAAGGCCTCAGAAGAAAAAGGTGGAAGAGATATGGGTACAACTGGACAAAATGTATTGTGCAACTCAACTGTATTCTTTGGGGCCCAGCGCCAAAAGGAGAGATAGCTGGAGAAGAGGTGTTGGCTGCGCCAGGGGATATGTATGCAATTTACTCACTGCATAGTGAGCTGGGGCATGTTGAAGATGCCGAAGAAAACCCAGGCGGCACAGTTCTTCTACTTACTTCCCTAGGCCCCTCCAAAAACATTTGGCTGGGGTTTTATGAAAGGAATCAGAATTTGCCAAGGCAACAGCTCCGTGAAAGCAAGCAGAAATAACCTCAGATTATTGGTTTCCTAATTATGTCATGGTTACCAAAACCCTAGGCTTTTGTGCAAAGTGCTTAAGAACAACAAGCTTGCCTATGGCTTAGTCGTGGTCACGCTTCCAAGCCTTCCAGTGTCATGGTGAGCCAAGGCATGTAGAAACCATGCCCAAAAAAACACAGTGTGCAAAGCCAATGTGCATAGTCCCTCTGTCCTAAGTGGTGAAGTGCAGCAAAGAACCACCACTGAAATCTTAACCCATTAGTCCAATGGAAGATTTTCTGGTGGAACTGAGATCTGATGGAACTTCCTCTCCATTTCTGTTAGGGACTATTTTCCAGAGTCCACCCAAAGGACTTTATACGACTGTCTACTTGGCAATACAGAGCTCCAACCTCTAGTATAAGTCTATTCCACTCAAGGTTAGTAGCAGTGGCAGAGCAGCCAGGCGGTAGAGAGGGCTTTGGAAAGCAAAAAGAACGTGTAGCATACATATCGTCCAAAGAAACACCTATAAACTCTAGAGCTATATATAATTACTGGTTTAACTTTGTAATACTTTTCAGAATGGCAGTATGCAGTTCAAAGGTGAGTAATAACTTTACAATAGGTTTTAGAATAGAAGACACAATTCAAAGGTAAGTAAGAACTTGGTTTCAAATCCTTATGACAGAAACACCACCATCACAAGGTAAGTTACTTTAACAAACTTTCACAGAGCCTAGGCTTTAGGACTCCTTCCCTAGCTAGTTCAGAGTCTCTTTCAGGGTCAGATTGGAGGCCAAAAAGGCAGGCACAAGCTTTCTTGCTCCAGAAGAATGTAGGTAAAAGTGTTCAGGGACTTCAGAGAAGGCTCCTTGCATGCGTTCCAGCATTAGGCCTTGGTGAAAGTGTATGGGCGAACTCTCAACTACACAAATTAACCTAAGGCCACACAGGAGTAACAGAACGACTCTAGGCAAGTATTACCTCGAGTCTCACAGTACCTTAGGAGTGATAAAGAAGATGAAGCTTGGTGCCTTCAAGATGTACCAGTTGCATGTCCGGCCTCCTGTTCCTTGGTTGTGGTGACAAAAGGAGGGACTCTGGATGGGATTTCGAACCAGCAGTCAAGGGAGCGGACTCCCAACAAAGGAGTCGTCATGCTCCAACGTGGATCTTTGGTTTTGGCACCTTTTCAGAGATACAAGTGATGAAAGGTTCTCGTCCGATCGATTTGCCTCGCTTGCACGATCCTGCACTCTGGTGAGGGAACTATGAGGAGTGGAATCTTGCTTCTGGAGGTCACGAAGGAGTCCACCAAAGTCTCGGGAGGATTAATACTTTGGAAGACGATGCACTGCGGGATGGTCGCAGGCCCAAGGATATTGGTGGTTTATAGTCCAAGAAGGTTGCAGGTCGTCGTGGGATGGCTCAATTTGCAGGTCGTCTTAGGACTGATTACGCCCACCAGTCCATGGTAGGAAGTCGTCCTCTTCGGAGCTTCCATGTCGATTCGAAAATGGAGTTAAGGACAGCAGCAGTGACTCCATCAGGCTTAACCGGTTACTGCAAGGGGCTACAGGCAACTCTGGTCATCTTCTTCTTCGGTTCTTCTGTTCCAGTGGTCAACTTGTCTTCAGCCTCAGGATCGAAGCCATTTGTCCAGGAACCCAACCAGTCAGCACTCATGCAACATTTAAACTTTTGGGTGCGGCTGTCCTACATCCGCCCAGTTGGAACTGGTTCCCAGCAGGCATACCGGAAGACAAAGTACTGTAGAGTTTCGGGCTCCTCCCTCATTTACTGTCTTCACAGAGGCTCTGGAGCCTCAGCAGGCTTCACAACGGATTCCTGCTGAAAACAAAAGTCAAACCAGGACCTCCCCCACCAAGCACGGCAGAAGAAGGACCATGAAAGGACAAGCACACAAGAAATGGCGACAAAAGAATACAGCCACCATTTTGGGTCAATGGTGACCCTTCTGTGAATTACTGGGGCTCTGAACACAGCCTGCGGGTAATTATAACACAAAAGTCGGTAGAACACGTCCACTGCCACCAGCCATTCATGTATGCCTGTCACTGTAACAGAAATATTACAGGAGCAGCGAGCAAGGGGATACAGTGTAACCCCTCAACACTCCACATAGGGGTGTGCTGATCTCTCAATATAAAATGTAAAATGGATAAAAAGTATCCCTCCACCCTTGGGGACAGTAGTTCTCACGAGGAAAGTAAAAGAAAATACAAAGGGCTCCCAGCAGCACTGCACAAAAAGTAAAGCAAGACTCTATAAAATAAGTACAAAAATAATAAATTTGGTTTCCCATAGACAGAGCAAAAGAGGAGTGAGTGGGAAGAAAGGCTCGCCCACTCACTCAGGATAGCAGACCAGAAAATCCATGAGTCCAGCAAAATGTGCTGGGGGTCTCACAGGTGAAAAAGATTTGGCATATAAATGAAACATCTACCCAACACTGTTTTACTCCTCCATTAGGATCCTCAGTTCTGCCTCTCTACAAAAATGACACACGTGTCAGAGCATCCAAGGAAGGAGAGGTCTGGGCTCCTGGGTTCAGTAGGACATGACTGCCTACTGCTGCAAGAATCTGGTCGTAATTAGCATTAGGAGGGTTTTTCAAAGTCACTGCTTAGGATTGGGCTTAGCAAAGCTAACCTGGAGCATCAAGGTTGTCTCCGCCAAAGTTTAATTTAACCTCTCTTCTAAGTGAGCTACACTGAGCAGTCAGGATGAACGAAGGAGGGGGCAGGCACTGTTGTGCAGTAAAGCTAACACTCACAAAGATGATAAAGAAAAGGAACCACACAGGTAGGTACACAAATGCTCCAGTTTATTGCAATAATACACTAGGATAGTTTTTACTATTAAGTAATATATATACACACTGAAAAAACGTTTTAGATGACTAGATTTATCGCAACAAAACCCCTGACATTTAGTGCATTTGGGAAGTCATGAACGGCTTCACTCGGTGCGCACCAGTTGATGTCCTATATAATGCCATTTCCCCTATAATGCCATTTTGTATGTAATTGTGAATCCCTTCTCTTATATTATATAAGTGCTCTTGGGCTTTGGAACGACTTAGCAAATGCGCTGAACTTCAGGGGTTTTCAAGTCCTCCTCAAATCCACAGCCCTCTTCCATCCCCCCTAACGCTCGTTGTTTCTGTGGCGCACTTTCATTGCTGAGGCCGGTAGCCGCGGTTATCCCGTTGAATAACCGTGACTACCAAAAAAGTTTGTGCTTCGTGTTCTAAACTTCATCCCTAGCCGCCCTCAAACCCCCAAATTTCACATGGTGACCTCTTGCCCTCCCCAGGACCCCCCCCCCAATAGGCCTGATTGTATTTTTTTATTTTTTTTTTTTTAATCTACAAATACCAGTTTTCTGCCTTTTCCTTTTTGGGTAGCTGTGGGTACACACGCGCTTATTATACCCCACATCGGAAAAAAGAAAAGTGGCAGGTTTTCAGTCCTGAAAAGCCTGTCTGCTGCAAAGCACCATAGGAGATATAGCAAACATTTTGGGAGAAGGGGTCACCTCCCTTTTCCGTCAAATATCGAGTCAATGCTTTGTGCCCAAGTTGTTTCGTACCTGGTCCAAATCTGTCCAGCGGTTTTTGTTTTTTGCTGTGCGCTCGAGGAAAAATTGACCTTTTTTTGTCAAACAGAGACTAGGCCGAAACTGCGTTTTTTGGTTTTCTTAATATTTCCAGGCTGGGGAAGGGTGGCGGTCAATACACTTTTGTGTGCAAATTTTCAGCAAAATCGATCGTACGAGTCAAAAGTGATTAGAAATTATTTTTTTTTATTTCCTATGTATCTGAATACTCAACTATAGTGTGGAGACCGCCGCACTAATTATATATTACTCACCGTAATCAGATTTCAGATGCTTCTCTCTGCTTAGATTCACATGTTGTGCATAGGCCGGCATCTAGTGGTAGTCGCAGAGTATTACATTTTTTGTTTTCAAAACTCGAAAAGGGACATAGACATGGCGTCCAAGTAATAATATCCCTAGTGTGATGTCCACTCCACCCTTGGTCCTTCTGCCTCTACCCCTAGACCTTCTGTGGCCTCTTTGAAAATTCTGCTAGGAGGATTGCCCCTGCAAGGAACCCCAAGATGATGTTTGTCCACCCTGACTATAGAGGAGTGTTGAGAATATTGTCCTCAAAATCGGTGTGCATTAAACGCATCTCTTTAAACAAACGGTTTGTTGGATAGCTGTCCCGGGGACTTAAGGGTGTTGTACTCTTCTTTCACACTTTTCAGTGCGTCCTCAACTGCTTTCCCAAATAAGGCATTTGGTTCAATAGACATCTTAAGTAGGGCAGCTTCATTTTCCAGCTTAAAGTCAAATTGTCTTAACCATGCATGGCGCTTAATAAGAGTGCCCTCTGCTACTATACGACCTGCATTAGCTGCTGCGTCCAGATTATTTTTCAGGATGCAGTTGGCCACCTGTTTACCCTCAGCCGCTGTGATTTAAAAGGCTCTAGGACGGAGTCGATTTGTTGTAGAATTTTGTCCCATTTATGGCAGTTGTAACTCGCCAAGAGAGTGGTGTTATTAGCAATTCTTACATGGCATGCAGCAGTGGAAGCTCCTTTCCTGCCCAGTGTATATATATTTTATCTCCTTATCAGGAGGGTCCTCGGCCAGGGGCGCCACCAAGGGGTGGCCAGGGGGGGGCCATGGCCACCCTTATAAAAATGCTGCCCCCCCCCCATCGGCCACCCCGCGAAAAAGCAAGCAAAAATTACTTTTTTTTGGTTTGCACTGAACTTGCCATGTTCAATAACATGCCCAGTTCAGTGTAGGGTTGTAACGGAAATGAAATGCCGTTATAAATGTCATTCTCATCATGGCCGCTATCTTGTTTGCAATGGCAGTATATCGAATGAAGTTGTGCACGTGTGCAGTGCACATTGGAATGCGTGCAGGGCTGTAGCAGTTGATTCTGTTTTGCAGTCTCCGCGAGCCTGAGCCTGGGACTGGAGGCAGAGTTTGCCCAGGGCTGCTTAGATGTGCCCGACGAACAGAAAGTCAGAAAAAGAGTTACAGGTGTCGGCAACGCAGTGCTCCGTGTAGGGCTCCACACATAAATAAAACCTCTAATTTAATTAAAGCATCCCAGCCAGCCTGGGCCATCATGGCCCAGTGCAGACTTCTGAGTGCAGATTATTACAGAAGATCTTTCTCTGACAAAGAACAGAAAGCTGATGACAGGAGGGTGTTGTCAGCTCAGTGGATGGGGCTAATTACATTCGAAGTGCTGTATTGCACCGGCCTTGTCTGGTGCTCTGTTTGGATGCAGCACAGCACAGAAAGAAAGGTATGTGTTTTTTGTTATTGTTTTTTTTACCCGACCAAGTTAGAAGCTAATTTATTTACATGGAGCATCCCATGGGCAGCTGCAGCCTGCAAGAGTGCCTGGGTGCCTCTCCCAACGTTTTGTCCTACTGAAATAAATGCTGGTGTTCAGTACTCTTTCAGTAGAAGAAAACGTGGGCTTGCCTTGCAGCAGTCCTCTCCAGTCCACTGAGGTCACCGTGACTGTCCGGAGGCCTTAAGCAAGTGCAATTGGAAAATGAGCTGATCTGATCTTATCGCTACAGATCCAATCAATACGCAGCTCGTTTTCCGATTTGCAAAATGCAGATCAGATGCACCCATGCAATTGCTTGCGAGGCCACTGGACCATCATGACAGGGATGGAGAGGCGCTCTGCTGCAAGGAAGACAAGCCCCACTTTCATTTCATTGAAAGCATAAAAATTAAAGTAAAGGTTGTGTTGATGTCCTTAAAACCATACATAACATGCTGGAGGTTTGTGACGAATCTCCAAATCTAAGTGAGTTTACTACACAACTTTTTTTATTGTGCATCTTAAAGCGCTGAAAATAAAGTGGGTAAATAGATAGTTTGCCTTTTGCATCTTAAGTTTTCCATTCAGGATGTGGAAAATAAAGTTACTCTGATATTATTTTTTCTCAACTTACTGATGTAAGGATTTACATGTTGTAATGATGCTTTATTATGCAATTTGTGTATTTTGCAAGTAAACTCATTAAGACAGTATTATTGTACGCCTCGACTCCCAAAACGTTATTATTTTTTCCAAGTAAAGAGTGGAAGAAGGTGTTTGTGCCGAAATTAGAGAGTGGCCGAAAATCCCTTCTTCGCTGTTTAGCATAAGCGTGTGATCCTGGGCAAATAATGCAAGCTCACCCTGACTTCAACTGCAAAATGTGAGTGCTTATCAGTGACTATGTGTCGCCCTTACAATAGGACGGTTTTAATAAGTGTAGAGACAAATCAGTGTACCCTGGTGGTGCTCCTCTGCTAGTGGCTCCAATACTGTCACAAATCATTGCATGATTGCTGTACTGGCCCTCCCCCAGTCTCCAATCACTTGATTTGACAGTCAGATAGTCTCACGAGCCAGTCAGTGCACCAGAGTGTGTAGCAAAACGGACTAACTGCGGTGAACCAACATTACTTTTTCTCCCCTGCTGCTCCTAGCCACTGAAGTTGCTTGTGCCGTCCAGAGTACTGCCCCACCCTCTGCAATGTCCTGTTATGCTATGATATTGAGTCTTTCATTGCACACCATCTGCCATTTTCACACTTTCTAGGAGCTTCAGAATCTGCAAGTAATAGGGTAGGGGGCTAATGCAGTAGCAGAGGGATCAGGCCAAGATTGCTTTGTTACAACATTGATGTTTGCAGATCTTAAAAGGTATGTCTCTGTTTTCAGGTAGGTAAGGTACTTGTTTGAATGAGTGACAGAAAATTGAAGCGTTTTGCTTCTTGTTTTTGCCACCAACTCACCAGATAGTCAAAGACCAAAGAAGGGATGGACCAAAGGTTCACCTGCAAGAGAGCCAAGGACCAGAGGGGCAACTGACCAGAGAGGTTCACTTTTACCTTAGTTTTACTTCATTCTTTTTAGTACAATTAGGAAGGACAGGACCTGTGAGGAGGGACACTTGAGGGCATTTTGTTTACCAGCCCACTGACTTGCCATGGCCATGCTAATTTCTATGGCCAATCCCACCCATTACCTGAAGAGTAAGAATATTCTTAAGAAAGTCTAACTTTTGAACTGCCTGCGTTTTTTTTATGCACACTGGCAGGTGGTGACTTTACCGGGGTTGTGTTCTCAGTGAAACAGAAAATATTAAAGGAAAGATGTGTTGCTCCAACTTACAGGGAACATTCTAAAACTAAATTGGGTATAGCAGAAGAGCTGCCATTTCAGAAACTGAAAATAATCGTTTTGGTAGACCCTCATTTTACCATCAACCTGACTTCCCTAAGATTCTTTTGTGGAGACCAATGCGTAAAATGTACCACTGGGTGCATTCCCATCGTAAATGCAGTCCAACGGCAAGATACATCTTGTATGCTATTCCTACATAAATCAAATCCTGCTGCATGCATCATATTCGATAGATATGTTGGCAATTAAAAACTTGTGAGTGAGGATTTAGAGGATTCTTTGGTGATGATATGATATGATATTTTATTTGTATCGCGCTCATACACAAGTGTATCAGAGCGTGACTTGGCAAGGGAGGGGAACAAGGGAAGACAAGACAACAATCCTACTAGGGCCCAGTGACATTACGAAGTGCAGGGGGAAAGTGCAAGGAAGAGGGGAAATGTGGAAAGTGCAGAGCAAGGGGTTCAACAATACAAAAGGTAGTGCAGGCAGCAAGTGCAGGTTATGAGCGCAGACATGGGGTGTCTGGTAAGTGCAGGTAAGGGGACTGTAGGGTAACAGATACAGACCCAAGTGCAGGTGTTGCAAGGGGCAGTGCGGGTGAGTGGCTGGGTGGACATGGACCTTGGCCCGAAATCAGTGCAAAAACCTGGTGCATTGTGCCAAAGCAGACAGATCAGCAGGGCAGAGGGGGCATGAAGGTAGAAGCAAAGAGGAAGGTCTTGAGATGCTTCCAGAACCGGAGATGGTTCTCCTCAAGTTTCAGAGTTGCAGGGAGGCTGTTCCAGAGGGAGGCCCCTGCTGAGGAAAGAGATATGCCACCAACTTGTTGCATGGAGAAGTGTCAGACCCTCTGGGAGGTGGAGGTGGAGGAGTGAAGAGCTCGAGTGGGAAAGTTTTTAGAGAGGGAAAGTTGAAGGTATTTTGCACCCATGCCCCAGAAATTCAGTTATGTGTTTGTTTTGGTGTGCCACCCATAGATTTCCTGTGGCCTCATCAGGCCACCCCTATAAAAAATGTCTGGGGGCGCCACTGTCCTCGGCCAGTGTTCCCTCTAAGCTGTGCGCATGGCCAGCTTCCTTCTAGGTGCCGCTCAGAAGAGTTTTACCAGCACACACAGACAATTCCAACCTTCTCAAGAATTAATAAGGCACAAGCCACAGCAGTTACATGACATTTTCTTTCTCTTAATAGTTTACATTATACTAATTAGTCCTTATATCTGATGTAGCCTATATACTTTGCCCTACTGTTAGTGTGATCTTAAAAACCTAAAAACTTTAAAAACAGAATGCACTCTCAAAAAGTTAAAAACTAATATGAAAAAGTGGCTGCGTGAACAGAAGATCCAACTAAGATATGCCTGCACACATTAACCAAATAACTTCCCCTCCCACTCATGACTCCTATACTTGACTCTACCACACTTCTACCTTATGACTAACTTCTGCCCGAGGCCACATCTAGACACCACAGGACAACCTTGGACTCTGCCTGCCTTGGCTCTGCAAAAGGTTACATCTCCTGGACCTACATCCACTTCTTTTATGTTTGTTGTAATATGAATAATTTTCAATCACCAGAATTTCTGCGACTCATGGTGCTTTAGCAAAAGTTTCACCCACACTATGCAACCCTACGGTCAGCTGAACTATCAGATACGGACCGTGAGTAAGCAGGCTAATTGGATGTGTAATCGCATCCCATGCTTCCTATTCTTTGTAAAAATGTCACGTAAAAACTTTTGAAGCATACCCTTGGAAGATAACACATTATAAATATGAATTTTCCCTCCAAGGATTTTGAGAAGGCAAATGTCATGCTCAGCGTCTCCTACTTTAGCATTACTTACAATAGCCTGTAAGCGTGAGAGCAACATGTTCAGAGTTCCAGTGGGCACAGACTGTAACAAATTATATAGTAACTCTCTGCTATACATAGACAGTTGCACTGAGCACTTGTACAATTCTACATGACAATATTGGGATGAGGTCTGCTGCAAACAATCTTCTGTGTATTTTAAAATAACTGTGTCCGTGCAGATTCATAGCATTTTCTTAAATTGCCCATGATATGATGATGAGGCTTAAACTATACGTTTTGCTTGCAAAGTATTGTGGGCATGCATATGTCCCAGTGAGTTCTTCATAGATGCAATCCCTCACTTTTACAGACCCTTGTCAACTAGTACTGGATGCTAACACAGGAGCCAGGGAAGGGCAAGGGTGTACACTCCTTGGGGTTAAAGAACAAAACCAGACGGTTCAGCAGTACAGTAAAGGCAATGTGTTAGTTTGCTAAAGGTAGGAAACTCTAGTAACAATCTGCAAAACTGCACCTTCTGCTCTTTCTGTGCTGAGCTCCAGAGGGCTTTCCAATATAATCATGTGTTCTGCGTTTTTTGCCTCTAGCATCCCCAGACATCTTGTTTAACTGACAAAGGGAATTGCAAAAGTTGGGTTCCTAGTTACAGAAGAAGAATCATTTGTAGCTCTGAGCACTGTAGCTACTAACCTAAAAGGCAAATGAATGTGATTTACTTTGATGCTCCATAAGAACCTCTGTAAGGTCCTTGTTGAGTGTTGACTAGGCTGCAGTAAGGAAGGGAGAGAAAAATCAAAAGTTGTATTATATGCTCTCTCATTTCACTTCCTATGGCAGGGTTCCAAGCAGAGCGCTGAAAATAGTTTACTGCTTACCTGGAATCAAGTGATTTTTCAGGGAGTAAAAAAGTTATTAGCTATGACAATAGGGATACATTATGATTATTAAAAGGTTTTCTTTCCCATCAAAATTCCTCTTGTGATTGAGAGTAGTAATATTGACCCAACCAACCCGTCTAATTATAGATCTATAACAACGGTACCCTTTCTTCTAAAAATATTGAATAGAGCAGCCTATCTGCAAATACAGGCGTACCTAGAATCTAACAATCTACTGGGACTTAGGCAATCTGGTTTCCGACCAAGACACTGCACGGAAACCGCCTTGATAGATCTCACCACTCAAATTCAAGTACTACAAAATGGTAAACTAGCACTCCTCTTACTGCTCGATCTGTCAGCAGCTTTTGATTTGGTCAACCACCAAACTCTATGCCACCATCTTAAATCTGGAGCACATTTCTCTGACTCAGCCACCTCTTGGATCAGCTCTTTCTTGGCGAACAGAACTATGAGGGTCTTCTCTCCCACTGCCTCTGCTGAACCTTCCCCGGTAGCTTGTGGGGTTCCGCAAGGCTCGTGTGTGTCCCCCACTCTCTATAATGTCTTCATGAAGCCCCTATTTGATATCCTTGACTATCTGGGTGTCACATATACTAACTATGCGGACGACACCCAGATACTCATTCCTATCTCTGGTGACTACGCAATTGACAGCAAAACCCTTAACGAAATATAATCAGTGATACAAGCATGAATGGCGCAGCATGGTCTTTGTCTTAACGACGAAAAAACGGAGCTGCTCATTCTTGGTACACATGCTAAATTAAAAAAAACTAAACAAAGCCTTCAAATCATTTATTATAGATGGCAATCCAATTACCGTCACTAACACTAAAACTCATGGCATCTACCTCGATGCCACCTTATCCTTCTCCAAACAAACTAAAGCGGTAGCTACATCATCCGCATATACTTGCAAACTAATCACAGCCTGCAGGCCATTCATCTCCACACCTAATGCATTACACTTGCTAGAACTCTAGTCCTGTCCAAAATCGATTATTGTAAAGCCCTCTATCTAGGTAATATCCATAAAAACATCAACAAGTTCCAAGTAATTCAGTCGCGTATCTCTGAGACCAGACGTAACCTGCGCTGGCTCCCTGTAGAGCATAGAATATCTCTCAAAACTCTTGCCCTAACACACAAAGCAAGGGCTAACCTGGCTCCAATCTACCTTTCTAACCAGCTGACCTCCCATACATCCACAAGACCATGCAGAGCGGCTCAAGCAAACACAATGTCCATACCGAGATTCAAACTCCATAACTCGGGTGGTGCTAGCTTCCCTGTAGGGCATCAAAGCTATGGAACACACTCCCTGATGCCCTCAGATCTGAACCTTCCTTCCACTTATTCAAGTGCAACACTAAGCGCTGGCTTCAGGATTTGGATACAATAACAGTTTAACTTCTGTCAATTTAGGTCTGTCCTCTGCCCTACTGTTATTAGTGTAAACACCCTACTTTATTATTTGACTGTATCCTCTTCTATGCTCTGTATGTAACTGTATTACTTATGTACCTGCAACATGTATGTATCATCTTTTATCTAATTCATGCAACTGTAACTTTCTGCAAACTATACTGAAATAATGCGCCCGGATGCCTATTGGCCTGGCTGCACTTTACAAAATAAAATAAAAAATTATGAGAGGTCCTTCCTATGTGACTGCTCTGCTGGTCATGGATTCGAAAATAGTAGAGGAACGCTGTGGAAAGGAGCAGAGGTTAGGCTTCTATATGTTCGTTGTTTCCCATTTTTATTGGGCACATTTTCCTGTTTTAGGGAGTAAAAATGGGTATGTGTGCATGCCTCTTAGCTGTAAGGCTGGTTTTTGTTCAAGCGTTGTTGCAACTGTGCTCATAAGACAATGTAATGCGGATAGTAAGCAGAGGCACATGTATTCTGATGATCATACTCTGATGCAGTTAATCTGATGGAATTGACATCCTTACAAAAATTGAGATACATGTTCTCCTGGCCCTTGAATTACTTCATTGAAGTTGCACATGAATCACAATGGCAGGTTTTATGACCCGTTCCTTTTAATTGCCATTGTGAGATCTGTACATTTTATACCATGTTTTTTTACAGCCACATTAGTTATGAGAAGTGATGATTTGTTTTTTTATAATCGTGTTTTTTTCTCCAATGGCATAAAACACTTCCGCATTGTCTTTGAGCAGTGTCAACAAATGAATAGCCACAAATAATCCTATTGTTTATACTGAGCATACAATGCTTTCTTGGTGCATACACATTCTCTGCACAGAGAAATCTTTGGTAGGTACTGTGGCAAATCTCGAATTCTTGCACTGTTTGATGAGCTCCCTTAATAATCGCATATAAAATATTTGTTTTTTTAACGTATATCTTTGGAAAAAGTGCTGTTAGATGCACCTTTTACACTGATTTATAAAGAATTGCAGTGGTTGGGGAGGGGAAATTGCCTTTCAAACTCTCTTCAGAGAGGATAGCTCTCCAACTATGCATGCGTTGGGTCTTGGGCCATGTCCATAACGTCATTAGCCAGTTGCGCACATGGAAAACAATGTGCGCACAAAGGCCAACCATTTCCGCACTTACAGAAAAATGTTTAGAGAGAACATTGGCCTCGGCAGAGACTAAGGGCGTACCCACCCTCTTTCTTGTCGTGGTCACGACGAGAGAGTCAGCTTTAATTGACCCCTGATGTATAAGGGGTCGGAGGGGGATGGTCCGAAAAATTTCTCAACATGGGGAGTGGTATAAACTGTGCTGCAGAGTTTTTATTCCAAAGGATGTCTTCTACAAAATCCTTGTCCCCCTGTGCCTCTTGTGTATCAATCTTGAAATGTTCTTCATCTTTTAGGAGGAGCTCATTGTACTGTAGCTGGATTTCCAAAGGTGAGTCAGCCACGGGTTGGTCATGGTGATACAGAGATTGTATGATGTAGACATAATCATCGTCATCATAATACTGGTCTGTATCATATAGGTCCCCATGGTCCCCTAGTAAACCAGGATCTTGAGAGCCTGAAGTGTCAATATAATAGAGATCCTGTAAAGTGTCCTGCAAGGGGCTGGGCAGTGTCTAATTGTGGTTTCTTGGCAGCAGGTTGGTCTTTAGATGCTTCCCTTTGTGAGGGACCTTGAAGGATGGACAGTTGATAAGTGTGTTAATCAAAGAAGTCTAAAAAGAATGACATTCTTCCCATTACTTTGTCAAATTTTTCAGGAGTCCATTGGGTGGAGCTTGGAAAACCTGAGGGAACAGGGGTAGAGATGCTGCCTGAAGTAGAGGGTTGTTTATGCTGCATGGCATTTTGAGTTTTTCGATGCCTTGGACATAAGGAGATTGTGTGGGAAATGTTTTTTAATAAGCTCTCATTTTGGAGCTATTGGAAAGGGCTGTCGAAGCATCTTTCGATGCACATTCTCCGGTACCCGAGGGTTTGTCAGGTTTATTTGCAGTGTCTGGAACAGACTTCAACGTCTGTTATGGGGGGGGGTGTTCATGCGACGAACACGATGGGCCACCAGAGGACAGGGATTTTGAGGACCTTCCCCTCGATACTGCATGTGCCTCAACGGTCAACGAAGCGGTCGACTGAAGACCGTGGGGGTGTGTGCTTTGTGTGGCGTGCAGTGTGGGTCCTTGAGCCGCTGAGTGTCGTCTCCATAGCATAACTGCCAGCCTGCCTGATGGGTCAAGGCTCGCACACGGGAAACCGTCTGGTCCCGATCGCCCTCTGTGTCACTTAGGACACCAATACTGCCATCACTGGACGCTGCTTCCACGTCCATTGCGGCTTCGGCCTGCCTGCCGTGATGGGCCCAGTGCTTTGTCTTACGGTCCTTTAATGTCTTGGGCTGAAAAAGTTTGCAAAACTTGCAATGTTTTTCAGGGTGGTCCCTGGGGAGACAGAGGTTACACAAGTTGTGCAAGTCCTTCCAGGGACACTTCCTGTTACAGGAAGGGCAACATTTAAATGTTGTGTTTTCACACAGAAAGATGGCAGCCCGGTGATAGAAAAGGAAGAAAAGGAAATGATGCATTCTCTAAAGGAAAGTTATGAACCTCCCTCCACTCTCCCTACTGTGAAGGGCCAAAGCCCGTTGAGACCTGGGTAGCCCACAAAGTTCGTCGAGACAGTACAAGTAGTCGTCGTTGACAAGGACTCAGTCCTTGAAAGCCGTCGCCGAAGGTCTTGCGGTGGTAGAGCCGTCGAAAGAAGGAACTTGTAACTTGTGTCTGAATTGAACGGCGGAAAAAAACTGGGGGACCTCGACTAGGGATAGTATTACTGACACACCCATTTGGCGGCCCTTTTCGAGTTTGTAATACTCAGCGACTACCACAAGATGTCGGCCTATACATAGGATGTGATCTAAGCAGATACACAAGCCTCAGAAATTATATACACCATACACCAAGAGTCTTGGAAGTCTTTTAGGTGTCCCAGAAAGGTTCTTCTGAGTCACAGTGGAGTATCACTAGAAGAGACCATTCAGATAGGGTAGGAAGTTCCAAACAAAAGTATAGAGCCCATAACAGAATTCAGAATAGGACTTAAAACTGGCACCAAAGTCAAAATGTAAAAGTTGTAGGAATTGACTACCACCACTGGGGTACAAATGGAATATGCCTAGAAGAACTGGCCCGGCCACCACAGACATAGGTCAGCCCTGGATAGCGCTACAGTAAACGGGACTTTGCCCACAATTCAAACCAAACGGGTTAGGGCAGTTCAAGAGATAGAAGGGATCTCAGTCCCTGAAACCCCTACAAAGGTAGAATCAACACCAGTAGATAGAACATCGCTAGAAGACTCACTTCGCTGTCATTGGGGGTTCTGTCGAGTCATCAGGTGGTAGGGTCAAGGACATTCAATGGCGGTTGGCTTCAGGCTCGTTTGGAGACCTCAGACTGAAGTGGATTCACTTTGGATTCGTCCTAGGAAGGGCAGAGACCCTCAAAGATGACTGGATAGGTGCACATCTTCCAAAGATCACAGACAAGTTCAGAAAGGTCTCTGCAGCTCAGCAGTTGGACTTTAGGTTCCTAGCAAGCTCCTCTTCTGGTAAAAATCACCACTGCAGGGTTCTAGCTTTGTGGCAGAACACAGAGGATGCCCACGAAGATTCCATCATGCAAGGCTGGAAAAAGGTCCTTTTAGCGAAGCAAATCTGGTTCTGTGTGATGCAGGCGAATGGCAAAAGTGCAGCTCAAGCGGGACGGCCGAGTGGCGATACTCACCAGTCAAAGGGAGGGAGGCCTCTTGCAAAGGTCTACCATGTCGAGCAGAAGGTCAATATCTGAAACACTGTGGTGTTGGCTGAGCCAAAGCTGCTGCCTGCAGCTGTTCTCCTGCACCCCTCGGTTATCATCTCCAGATACGTACAGGTTCCAGTAGTCAACTGCATTCCTGCATCCAGATTCCCTCCTTAAATTTTGAATTCAGACTGGGGGCCTATCCTTGCAACTTTGAAATGTGGTGGTGGCTATCCAGTAGTGGGCAGTGATCATCCCAGAATCTGCCCAGCAACAGCATCCCCCTAGAGGAATGTGGATTATTGTCAGCCAGACCCACAACCCCCATTTCCTGCTAGATGACACACACTGGTTATCTCTCCCAGATTTCCAGAGGAAAGCCCACAAAAGTGCATGAAGAGAGAGACCCCTGCTACCCCTGGAAAGGCAGAGAGACGGCCAACAAAGCTCATGACCCCCCTGAACAGCACTTGACACACAAGGAGCAGCCATAAGTGCATTATGATAGTATAAAATATAACACACAATGTTGCATCGGAAAAAAAGGTACAAACTGCCACCAGCTGGTTCAGAAGGTGCATGGAAATTAACAACAATGTTACTTTTGACCAGGGAACGGGGATACAAAGTGTCTCCATGGATGATGGCGTCTTGTACAATGGTAAAAATGAATAGGTCAAAGGGGGGAATGAAATCCCCTGCACAGCAATTCACATGAGACACTGTGCACATTACACAATGGAGAAAGGAGCTCCTACGGGCCACTTTCGGTACTCCACACATGGTGGGGTGTGCTGCCATAGAAAAGAAAACAGAGCCAGGACAAAGGGAGAGAGCTCACCCAGCACTGGTAACCCAATAGAGGTGAATCAGTGTCCACAAAACAAAAATGCATACAAAAGGGCATTGAGGCTTAAAAACCTCACTCACCCTAAAAGTCCATTAGAAATGCAGGAAAATCCAGCAGTAATGCTAGGGGCTCACAGGAAGTAGCCCGAGGTGGACAGGCCTACAGAGAATTCTGGAGACTTCCCGGTGGGACTATACACCAGGAGCCACTTTTCAGTGGACATCCTGATTTTCTGCTCATCTGATCTCTCCCATCAATAACTCCCTCTTCCTTCCGGCTCTCATCCTCACCATATCCATTTGAATTAAAGGATTTGTGATTAGGCTTACAGTGTGTTATTCCTCATTCTAATCACATCTTATATGCTATTTGTTTAAGGTACTTTTGTGTCTTCATCTAGGGACAAATGTTCTATAAAATTCAACATTTGAACCCTTTTTTCCAAACTTTTCTTGGGAGAGGACGACTCCACCCCACCCCCCGCCAAGCACTACATTGATGGTCTATACTTGCTTGCAACAATCGCTCACACTATGCAATTTGGGCCATTTAAAAAAAAAATCCAGGCCCACTTTTGGTTCCCAGTCACCCCTGGCGGAAGATTTGCAAAAAGACAAATCTCCCTAACAGTTACTAATAAGGACACTTAAACAGAGTATTAGCACATGGAATTCATTACTGGCCTACTTCTCAGACAATCAGAATGTTTGGATACCAGTCAATAATTACGGATATTGACTGCTTTCTGAATATTGTTACTTCCCAAAGCAGACAACAAATCAACAATGTAATTTTGGGGCAAAATAATTGTCAAAAATACAATCCCTCAGTGGAAGGATATTTATTTCGCTCCAACATTCAAGTACCAAAACAAACAAAGAGAAAGCTGAAACATGGGAAAATGCGTCCACTTTTTAGAAAAAATAAATCATTTACTTTTTTATGTTGCGCCTTTTCCAGTTTAAACTCGTTTGCAATTCAAATGCTAGACAACGCCGTACCACTAGTTCTTGCTTTTTTATTTTTTTAAAGTGCGTACCTTTAATTTCTTTTCTGTGTGCCTTTCCCAGGATCAGCACCAGCTAGCGGCTTGGGAGGGCCTTACTGACAATGTGGCCGGCAGAAGGCAGCGGGACAGGCCGTTTCAGTGCAGATGTTTGTTCGCAGGTCCCGTTTCGGCGCGACCTGTTGGCTGCAGCCACTAGAGCGCGGTAACTGCTGAACCCATATGCATGCATAATTATTTGCCAACCCCATGCCCTTACCCAGAATAATTTGGCTCACACATTGTTGCAAGTGTTGGCAATAAATGGCCATAGGTTTTTTATTGTACAGATATGGTTATGGAGATAACAATAATCACATATCATCATAGTAACATACTTTTGGGCCGGGGGTCTTGGGGTTACCCCCTCTGGCCTGTGCCTGCCTTCTTATGACCCACAACTTGTGGTGGGCACCATACAGTGCCTTGTACTTCTTTTCCTTTGTTCTTCTCCCATTTTGTAGGGTGGGAGGGTTTTGTGGTAAAGAAGCAAAGGTTTGGAAGGCACTGAGTAAACAGTGCACCTCCTGTGTGTTTGGGTCCCCGTTCAGGGGTCCACAAACTGTTTGTGTTTTCTCAGAGCATGCCGCTCTGTATTTATAAGATCCAGGGGAGCCCTGGCTCTTTGATATGTATAGTAGTGGGGGCTGCTGGTTTCCAGCCTCCGGCAGGAAAGCCGACTGTCTGGCCCCCGGGGGGGGGGGTGCAGGTCTTTGAACCTGATCCCTTGCCTGTCTGTTGGTTTCCTTAGGTGCATGGTGGGTGAGGTGATTGTTCACACCTCACCCTTCCTCAGCTTTGTGTTGTACAGACTGTGCGTCTCCCTGGCTGGGGGGAAGGAGAGGAGCAGAGAGGGGGAGAGGTTGGGCTGCCCCTCTCCAGGCTTGCTGATGGTAACAGCAGTTACCCAGCCTCGCTTTGTGAGGCCTTGCAGCATTGCCCAGAATCATTGGACGCGGGACGTTTCTGGACTGAACAGCACATCCCAAGAACAGCCGATTTATGACCCTCGCAAGTACAAAAAATGCTTGCTGTTCTGCACAATATGTTTCTTCTAACTTATGAGAGATGTGTGGGCATTGTGCGGTTTCCCTCGATCAATGCATGTGTATAACGCATGCATTAATAAAGAGAATCATTGTTGGTGATCTTGGATGCAAAAGGACCCTCGATTGATTTGGTTGGTGGGTGCGTGCACTTCTCCTGGATCTCCTTGAGGGGTCCTGGAATGAAGCATACGGCGACTGGATCAGCTGTGGGACCTCCATTCTCTCTGTAAATAATGATCCAGTTGTGGTGGAAGTATTTGCATTGTAGGTACAGGACTGGTAATTAACCCTCCTTACTAAGAAAAACAAACACCATTCTTGTGTCCCAGGGTGTGGATGGGGGGGAGGGGGGGGTTGGGGGTTCCGGTCAGCATGGGGTTGTGATTTTCCCTGCCTGTTTAAGTGTTCTTCCCTGATGTTCCAATTGCAAAGATTATTATCGAACCATCTCTTAATATTTGTGGGTGTTGGGGGGATTCTCTCTTTGTGAGACATGAGAGGCTGCCTTATTTTGTGCCCACGACTGCACTCATATTGGCAAAAGTGCGCAAGCCTCAGGATGCACAGAAAAAGGTGGCGTCCCTTGTTCGGGAGTGTTACACGTGGTCCTTTAGGGATAAGGACCCCCTATTCCCCAAGAAAACGTTGCAGAAAGGGTGTCATTCTTCCCCGAGTTTATGAGTGCCCTCCAAGGTAGACAGTGACGCCCTCAGTCACTAAGTGCGAGTATCCTTCCCAACACCCGCAAAGTCTCAGTACTGTTAAGTGTAGCTATTCCCCTTTTGTTTAAATAGCATGCTATTGCAAAATGGCTATGTTTACAATCTAATATAAGTCCTTGCAATTTGCATTGCTGAACTATTTGCTATTAAAGGGTTCTATACTTTATTGAAAGTTTCACAGCACCAGGTTGGGGAGGCTCGACACAGGCTTTGTATTAGCGACAGTTGTCACCCGACAGACTTTCTTCTTACACTCGGTCCACAACTCAGCCGAGAGGACTTCTACAGACGGGATGTAGTCTCTGTGGGCCCAGAAAGATGCCCACATGTTTGCAGCCGGAACCGCGCTTGATGGGATGATGCATCGCAGCAGTACCAGAGGTCCAAGGATATTCAGAGATTGCAGGCCTCGAAGATCGCAGCTCATCGTTGGATGGCTGAAACTGTAGTTGGTCTCGGGACTGATTATGCCCACCAGTCCAAGGGAGGACGTCACCTGGTCTGGATCTTCCCTATAATACAGAAGAGAGTGCTGGAGTTGCAGCGGTCACTCAGTCGGCTCCGGCGGTCGCTGCAGGTTGTTGCAAACCTTCTTCGGAATTGATGTTTTTGTGGTTTACTATGGGTTCTGCATCAAGACCCTCGCCTTATATACAGGAACCCAGCCAACCAGCAAGCATTCTACATTCAAACTTTGGGTGGTGACCAGGCAGAACTGGTTCCAAGCAGACATACTGGAGGACAAACACATGAGGAGTTTCGGTGTCCTCCAAGCTAACTGTCCTGCCAGACACACTGGCGCCTTTGGGCAGGCTTCCCCAGGGAGCCTGTCAAAGACAAAAGAGTGAGCAGGACTTCCCCCACCCAGTTCGGCAGAAGATGCTCAAGAAAGGACAAGCCATCTTGAGTTGGTGTAAAAAGAAGACAGGCACAATATTAGGTCAATGATGACCCATGTGTTCCTTACCGCAACTGTGACTACAGCCTGAGATTGAAGCTTCACAAAATCAGTAAACAAACATCCACTAGCACCAGCCACTTAGGTAACTTGCCACAGTAACTAGAAAGTTACAGAAGGGAGATAAGGGATATCATATGTCCCCTTAGCACTCCAGATAAGGTGGGGTGTGCTGATCTTACAAAAGAAAAGCATCCTCGTTGCCAGTGAAATGAAGCTGCTCCACACTCAGGTAAATTGCTAATGGATTTATTAAAGTTCAGTCAGCAGAAAAAAAACCAGCACAACCAGCTCTCACCTTGATCTCCAACAGCTCTGTCTACTTGAAACTATACATTCCATTCTGGATTGTGCTGGCTATGTTCCACCACCAGGTTCCATATGACAGAGAAGGAGCACAATACAACAGGTACGATAAAAAGTATCCCCCTATCCTGGCAACATCAGTTAGCACAGGAAAATAAAAGAAAGCCAAAGAGCGAAGGTCAAGGAGTTTCCAGCAACACTGCAAAGAAGCTGCTGTGTGCTGCAAAACTAAAATACAGATGCCACAAAAACAGACGAAAGCAGAGCATCAGAGCATCAAGAATAACCAAAAGGGATCGCAGCATCACAGAAATGGAATGAGTGAGGACAAAAATCAAACAGTCCAGCAGAAAGTGCTGGGAGACTCACCAAGCGGGGAGAATTACACACAAGATGGAAATTCTACCCAACACTCCCACATTAGGAGAGCCCTCCCCTGGCTGACGGGGTGGGCCCAACGCCTGATGCCATACCTTGGACATACACACTTTTGTAACTCTTCTTTTAACATTGCACAGTGTTCCATTGCTCCCCATTTAAGTTCATATTATATAAAAGCACAAATAAAAAACGTGAATACTTTAATCTGGAAAACTCCAGTGAACAGAACCACTCATGAGAACTTAAGATACATGCTAAGGGCTAATATGGGCCACAGTAACGTCTTCTATTTGTGATCTATTGGTCTGTGGTGTCTCAGGATTAATTTGTAGATGGTGTGGTATTTTTGGTCCACCGGAAACAGATTAGATAGCCTGCCTTAAACGTAAATACATGAAAATTAGACTTGCTGCATCAACATCTTTGGCCATGGCAGAAGTTCTCCCCCCACTGGTAGACAACCCAATATTAAAATATCATTTATTTCCATATATTTAAAGGTTTGATTGGAAAGGCACATTTCATCTGCCGGTTCTTGGTACTGCAATAGATGCATAAGGACTCTGTACTCAAGTTCAATAAACATGAAACAAATATTTGAAATCTCTGAAGTGTGGATGAGGAGTAAAAAGGCCAACACTTGGATAGATTTAGAATCTGTATGTCACAAAATCATGACTAACATTTGGAAGGGTTAAATCAAGAGGCTTCCACACACCTTAAAAATGAAAAAGGATGGCTTATTTGTAGAAAGTGCAGACTTTGATGTGACTATTCCTGGATTAAGCGGTTTCATAAGTCATGGTGGAGAGCTGATCCACTAGCTGAAATCCAGATATGGCTTAACAATGTCACTCCGATTTAACATTCTGCGGGCAGGTAAAGGCTGAAGAGGTAAGATTCCAGAAAGGTACTCAGACCTTGGTGCATTTAACCACCACAGAGTAACGGGAGTGGTTCGCCATGGCCCTTCTGACTTAAACTCTGTTATAATGTGTAATGGCTTTGGAGTGGAATTCTACCCCGTAGAATTCCACTCTTGTTCTGATGTCATGTTTGCATTTGTTGAATGTTCCACATAACAAGAATAACGGTAATGAGTTTAAGTGGAGAGCTGTAATGTAGGCTGAGCGCTGCTGGGCTCAGGCTGGTTGCCATTAAAGGATCTTCACTTACTCACAGTGTACGCTTCCTTATTACACTGGCGACGAGGGCAACCATCCTCCAACCCACGTAGCCACTCGCCGCCCAGCAGTTGCCTACATTCCCTTCCCTGAGGCCAGCCCGTTCCCAAGTGCTGCCCAGGCCTGTCAAGGGAAGAGTTCTCCTGCCGACGCTGCCCACGTCGAGCGAGTACCTCCGACGGAAGAGAGGTATTTCTCCGCACGTCCACTTCAGCCTGGCCTGCGCTCCCCAGCCAGGGTCGAGCGCGGTGTCTCCGCTGCATCAGGAGTGCAGGAGCAGGAAGGTGAGAGGAGACCTTCCCACGCACGCAGACAACCGCGACCAGCGTACCTGGCCAGCGCTCCCCACCCGGGATCGAGCGCAGCGCCCCCAGAGCAGGTGCTGGAGTGCAGGCGAGCAGGAGGAGGGCTGCCCCCACGCCCCTGGCCTGGGTCGAGCGCAGCCACGCTGCAGCAACTGGAGTGCAGGTGAGGAGGAGGAGGGCCGAAGTCAAGCGTGGGTCTCTCGTCACTGGGAGTCTTGGAAAGGAGGCGAAGACCATAGGGCGAGCACGAGGTGCAAGGAGCTGTAAACTCACATGCGTCGGCACCTGAAGCCGGCTTGTCGAGAGGGCAACGCGTGATGTATCAGCACGCATCTAGGGGCGTTTCAGCTGGATCCTGTTGAAAAGTTAACCCCGTGTGAACAATTCAAGAGTTTGTGACTGTGTTCACCTCCACATGCCTAGGATCTGCAGTATTCTGTGATCAGTGACAATTTAAATTGCCGTCTCCTTGCCTAACACTAGCGAAGTTATAGACCGACATTGCCAATACCCAAACCCCACTCAACATGCAGCACAACGGTGCACATCCGGCTTCTGCATTTCTGGCCAGTCCAGGTGAACCGGCAATTGTGTGGGATTTATGGGTCGACACCTTCAAAGTATACCTCAGGGCAGCAGGTGGTGCCAAGTTCACGGACGATGAAAAAGAAGCAGCTTTGCTCAACTGTTTGGGAACTGAGGGTCTAAGGCTGTTCAGACATCTTCCTGGTCCCAATGTGCACGCTGCTCCTACTGCCCCCACAGAAGGGAGTGATGGGGGTGATGCTGTACCAGGTGTAGTGTTGGCTTACAAAACAGCCTTGGGCAAGTTAGAAGCACGATTTGGCAAGAGGGCCAATGTGGTGCTCGAAAGGTACCATTACTTCTTGAGGGCTCAAGGTTCTAATGATGGCACAGATGCTTATGTGACTGCCCTGCGTACTCCGATAGCGACGTGCAAGTTTACTGGTACCATCGACGAGTACATCCGGGATCAGGTGATGATGCAGACATGTGATGTGCGCGTTAGAGAAAGGTTGTGGATAGAAAAGGATCCGCCCCTAGAGAAAGTCATAGAGATAGCTTGTGCTATTGAGGAATCCAGGAAGAGCGTCAGAGAGATGTCTGAGAAGGGAGAAACGGTGCATGCTGTGATTCTCTGCAAATCAGTTGATGCCAGAGCAAAGAACAAGGACAGTAAGCCGATACCCTCGTCAAGGGAACTGTGAAAGAGATGCGGTTGGCGGGGACATGTGGCAGGCGCAAAAGAGTGTCCGGCTACTTATGTGGAGTGTAGGAGATGCAAAACCAAGGGTCACTACGCCCGCATGTGCAGAGGTGTGGTGTCGGTTAAGGAGTCGGTGAAGTTGGTGGACACTAATGATGATGAGGAAGGTGTGACAATTGTGGGGTACATGGGATGTTCCGACAAAGACAATGGTAGCACACCAGAAGGATCCTTGTTAAGTGTGGGCCGTTGCAAGAAGAGAGTGTGGGCAACGCTCAGGGTCAACAGAGTTTCGATGGAAATGATGGTGGACACGGGGTCACCATACACGATGATATCCCCTGAACTGTATGAATCTAAATTCCACAAGAGGGTGTCGGATTTGATGTGTTCGGACATAAATCCGTGTGCTTATGGACGAGTACCCATCATGGTTCTTGGTTATGAGTGGGCTGTTATAGAGTTTGAAGGACGGGCGGCGAGAGGAAAATTATATGTGGCTCACAAGGGTGACCCTGTGGTAGGGTGGGACGAGCAAGCCGCTCTAGAACTTGAAATAAAACCAGGGAAAGCAGTTCCGGTGATGTGTGTGAGGGGAGAGAGTGATGGAGCTGAGTTGCATGAGAGACTCACGGCTGAAGTGGTGGAAAAGAGATTTCCTTCTGTTTTTACTCAAACGTTGGGCAAATTGAAGGGTTATGCGTACAAAATAATTATCAAGAGGGGTTCTGTGCCGGTTGTCCATAAAGTCAGGAGGGTTCCTATCATGGCTCGTGATACTTTAAGGAAGAGCTCAATAAACTCAAAGAGTCGAGGGTCATAGAGGAAGTAGAGAGTTCAGAATGGTTCGCCCCAGTGGTCCTGGCACGTAAGAGTGATGGAGGCATGAGAATGTGCGTAGACCTTAGGGACCTTAATTCATGCGTATTGGTTGACAGACACCCTCTGCCCAATATTAATGAAATGCTTTCCTTGGTGTGCGGTGCATCCTGCTTTTCGACGTTTGACTTGTCATCCGCATATCATCAAATAGATCTGCATGTTGACTCCCGCCCCCTTACATCCTTTGTCACTCCCTTTGGCGCATTCCGTTTTTGTAGAATGCCCTTTGGTTGGGCATCTGCTGCCGCTGTTTTTCAGAGAACAATGCAGAAACTCTTTGCGGGTATGTGCGGGGTGGAATGTTTTCAAGATGATATTCTGGTGTGGGGTGAGTCTCAGATTGAGCATGATTGTAGAGTCCTTGAGGTGATGAATGTCCTGAAGAATTGTGGTCTCGCGGTCAAACTTAGCAAATGCAAGGTGGGTGTTCCCAGCGTGACTTATTTGGGACACTCTCTGGATGCCAAGGGAATTCACCCTAAGATTGAGTTGGTGAGGGCATTGAGCGATGCATTGTCCCCGGCTAATAAAGAGCAGTTGAGATCGTTCATGGGACTTGCCGAATATTACAACAGGTTTGTAGCTTCCTATGCCGACAAGACAGTAAGCATGAGGTCATTATTGAAGAAGGGCGTGCATTTTGTGTGGTCTGATCAGTGTCAGGCAGATTTTCTTAAGTTGAAAGAAGAAATCGAGCAGGCCCCTTCCTTGAGTTCATTTTCTCCTGTCAGAAAAACGTTCCTAACGGTGGATGCGAGCGAGTATGGCATAGGTGCTGTACTGGAACAAAGGGTTGAGGGACAACTCCGTCCCATAGCTTTTGCATCGAGAGTGCTCAGAGAAGCTGAGGGCAGGTACGCTGTCATAGAAAGGGAAGCTCTTGCAGCTGTGTGGGCTTCTAAATATTTTCGAACTTTTCTGTGGGGAATTGAGTACACCCTCCGTACTGACCACAAGCCGTTGGTTCAAGTATTGACAACGAAGGGGTTGTCTCATGCGTCTACCAGGATCATGAGATGGATGGCCGATATGACAGAATTAAATTTCAAGGTGGAGTATATCCCTGGTGTGAGAAATGTGGTAGCTGATTGCTTATCGGGGTTTCCGAGTTCTCGCAGTGCTGAAGAGGCTCCAGGTGTGGTGGGGGACGAATGTTCCTTGGTGGCTAGTGTAATGACCGCGGTGTCGGAACCAGAATGGAGTGCTGAATGTACAGATGATCCCGAGTTAGTTGAATTAAGAGCAGCACTTAGAAGTGGTCTTGTCAGTACTAAGTTGTCCAAGATGTATGGGCGTGTATGGCAAGAATTGTCCGAAGGTCCATGGGGCGTGGCCAGAGGTCTGAGGTTAGTTCCCCCTTGTTCCCTTAGAGGGAAACTTGTTGAGTTAGCACACGAGGGGCATTTGGGCAGGTCTATGACCAAGAGGAGACTTAGACAGGATTATTGGTGGCCTGGTATGGTTACGGACTTGGAGGATGTAGTGAAAGATTGTGCAGCATGTTCCAACAGTGATAAAAGCAAGGTTCCAGTTCCCCAACCAGTTTATCCTGTTGAAGTCCCCTGTCAAGTCTGGTCCAAAGTAGCGCTGGACATAATGGGACCCATAGATTCGTTAGGAGGAGACTTGAGATTCATTGTAGTTATGGTGGACTATACGTCGAGATGGGTCGAGGCCACTGCCTTATCTACGGTTACTGCTGAGAAGATTGTGGGGTTTCTCTCTGCAGTGTTTGACAGGGAGGGTGTGCCTGCTGGATTGGTGACCGACAATGGGTCTCAGTTTGTGTCAGATTATATGCAAAAGTTTCTGGATGATCTGGGCATACGTCATCATAAGGTTGCTCTATATAATCCACAAGCCAACGGTCTAGTGGAACATATGAATCGTTTCATCAAGGGGGCCATCCAGTTGGCTCTTGCTAATGGCCTTCTGTGGGGAAAGGTAGTGTCGGAATCTCTGAGAGCTTACAGGCTGACCCCCTCTACTGTCACTGGGCATTCTCCTTTTGAGCTTATGCGGGGGAGGAAACCGGGCTCCAAATTGAGAGTGCCAGCCCTGGGCGGTGGTGTCCAGTCACAGGTGGATATGCAAGGACTTTTGGATCGAGTTCGATGTAAGCAAAGGCATTTTCTGAGTGAGCAGCTGACCAGTAGGAAGCCTCTTTCGGTGAAGATTGGCGATTGGGTTCAGATCAAGAATCCCAGATTTGTAGCAAAGGGTCTCAGCAGGTACTTAAACCCACGCAAGGTGGTCAAGCGTGGTCGTGGGTATGTAAAACTTGATGACGGATCCACATGGAGTCTTAGGCGTGTGGTGGTGGTGGACCAAGAGATGGTAGTTTCCACAGGTGGTGATTCTGGCAGTCCTAGTGGCGCTTCAGGAGATGCTGATGTAGGGTGTGATTCCCCCTTAGAGGGCTCCACTATCCGGGAGGGTAGTGAGCAACTAGTTAACTTGCAGCCCATGGTTAGAGGGGCGGCTGTAGATCCCCGGGGGATTGAGGAACATTCCATCCCTATTTCTGCGCATGATTCTGATGTTGGAAACGTTCCAGTCGAGGAAAGTGAGGTGTCCACTTCTGGAGCGACCGACCCTGCCCTAACTCATGCTCATTCTGTCAGGGAGAGGAAGGTTCCCTCCAAATATAAAGATTATGTTTTGGGTGCTATTGCTCGTTAGCACAGTTTTATGTGGGTGCTATTGCTCGTTAGCACAGTTTCATGTTTTCTTGCCTGTTCGCTTCTTATGAGGACTCCTTAGTTTTAGTTGGGACTAGTGTGTCTGTTTGTGTGATTTCCGTGTGTGTGTGTCTGTGAGTGTGCATGTATGTGTGTGTGTGCTTCAAGAGGGTTGTTTCTTTTGTTGAGTAAGGGGGGGGAGAGTGTTATAATGTGTAATGGCTTTGGAGTGGAATTCTACCCTGTAGAATTCCACTCTTGTTCTGATGTCATGTTTGCATTTGTTGAATGTTCCACATTCCAAGAACAACGGTAATGAGTTTAAGTGGAGAGCTGTAATGTAGGCTGAGTGCTGCTGGGCTCAGGCTGGTTGCCATTAAAGGATCTTCACTTACCCACAGTGTACGCTTCCTTATCACAAACTCCTCTTCTCCAGTGACCTGAAGGTGGTCAACAGGCACTGACTTAATGTTTTCAAGTACATATTTGGAATAACATATCCTCTACAGCAACCACATAAGGGTGTTTTGGGACACAAACCCATCACTCAAAGATGCTCAGAGGTGGTCCAAAGGGTGCAAATATGCTGGTGGGAGGCAGTGATTTTTGTCCAAGTTTATGGGCACATTTCTCCTGCGTGGGACAAATTTAACCAACTAATATGCAATATGTAGAATGCCAATATGTGCTTATAAATGCATCTACATTACTCATGTGTAAACATATCTGTGTTGACCATGAACATACATTATCTTTTTCACACTATCCCTTAGTCACGAGTCAAAACCTCTGCTCACTTAATTTTCTTCAACTCCCTCTCCTTTCATCATTGCACACAGTTTGTTGAGCATGCTTGGAGTATTAGGATTTTAAAACAGGACATCTCATTGTACAGTGTAATTTTTCTATTGCTGTACAACAGGTGCTTAGTGTTCAGCATCAGGTCTGGCTTAATTTACAATATGGTGAGCAAATTTAATAACAGGATACAAACAAAAAAGAAAATATCAGTGACTTTTTGAGAGAGACTGTCTTTTTTCAGACAAGATTTATTCAAAAGCATCCATTTCCTTTCCAGAATTTAGCATATTTCATAAAAACAATCACTGCCCTGGTTTATTTTTATTTATGAGCCTAATGTAAAAATTGATATCTTCAGGTACTCCGTTTTCCATGTTAAATGCAATGACTGAAGATGAAGCACTCTGCTATCAACCAACACACATTGATTTACCTCGTGAGTCTTGCTTAAAAGGGTTTCATTCAAAGAACGGATGATGAAATTGTTTTTCTGAGATTCCTCATGTGCAGCTGTGAATTTGGAACTCATCTGAAGCAGTTTTTCCTGAAGAACCTGAAATAAAGGAAGTAACCATATTTCAATGAAGTTACATACGAACTTTAGATTAACAGTCACAAATCTAGGAAGGCAAGACCATTTACAAATGGCTTATCCCATGAAACTCTTGAACAGGAGGGCTAATACAGAGAAGCAAGACAATCTGCTTAAGATAAACTAAACAATGAGATAATTTAGATAAAATGGGCATACAGACCCTTAAATGCAAGCAAATATTTTTCTTGCTATTAATAACTATTCTTAAGGAGTACTTTCAGCCAACAACTGTGGCCTCAAAGCATTCTAAATAGTAGGTGCAGGTTTTACTAATTCTTTAAATCCCGCTAGACCTGCAGAAAGAGTTCCTTAGTTTACATACTCTACCAAAGAGAAATGAACCTGTCCCTTAATGATCGGTAACACAATATTTACCAGTGCTTCTTTAAAATGTTGCATGTCACCATAAGCAAACTTCATATTTGGGCAATGCTGCCACCCAAAGGTCAGTCATGCACAGTGACATTTTAATTTGCCATTTACTACAAGCAAAGTTTTTTGCAGTAAATCGTCAGCAAAGTCGAAAATCATGCAAACAGTACTCACCCTTAAGAAAATCGCCTCACTAAAGCGTATGGGCTAGAAGATTTTGCAAGCCCTGTAGAGGTTACAATTAAGCAAGCGGCTAACCGGAGGCCCCGTTAGAACAGGAACTGAATGGTTGGGGAACGCTTCAAAGTTGGAAGAATTGATGGCTGCGAAGTCTACAGTCCATGGAGGAGCTCATCCGACTTACTAATAAGCTGGTAATCTGGAGAAAACCTGGGAAGCTGAAGAGTCTAAACACTCAGAAACATAGGAATATTAAATAGTGAGATGCACTATATCCCCTACAAGCCAGAGTGGCACTATTCATGATAATTGAGAGGGGCAATATATCACCTATAAGAGAGAAGGCCACAATAGTCCTTGAATGTGAGAAGGCATGGCAGGATCGAAATTCAGATTGAAACTGCAGGAGTTCAAAGCAGCTCCTGTGTATCCAGCATTAACCAGTGGCTGGGAAAAACCAATGTTGAACGAGGAGCTAGTAAATAACGTCCTGCAAATCTATTTCCTGCATAAAACGCAAACATATACTTGTATGTATTATTTAGGCTCCTTTATGCTTTAAATGTTGTATACATGATATGATATGAAAAGAATAGTCCATAGGCGCCCCTCTGCGAGAACGAACGCGGCCCATTGACCTGTTCTATGGTAAGGTACCCACTCGAGAGTCCGCAGCCACACTTTAGCTCACTGTACCATTCACAAATGGGAAATACCCATTTGCAAATCAGTCTTTGTAACACCCACATGGGCAGTCCAGCACCGACGAAATGCTATGGCAGTTCCCTTCTGAACAAGAGTACCAACAGCAACCAAAGGCACAGCTCCACCTCACTGATGATGCCCAACGAGGCTGAAACACGTGTATGGGGTTGCTGTTTGTCCTCTTGTTCAGAAGGGAATTGCCATAGCATTTTGGTGCTGGACTGTAGAAGTGGGCAGGACAAAGACTGATATGCAAATGGATATTTCCCATCTGTGAAAGGTACAGTGAGCTAAAGTGTGGCTGCGGACTCTAGTGTGGGTACCTTACCAAAAAACAGGCCATTTTTGCTGTGTTCGTTCTGAGAGGGGTGCCATTTTTGATATGATATGACATGGCATTTATAACGCGCCTATACACAAGTGTTTCAAGGCGCGACGAGGCAAGGGAGGGGGAACAAAAAGGAAGACAGAGACAACGATCATACTAGGCCAGGTGACAATGAGATCCCACTAGTGCATGGGGTGGGAAGGGACAGGTGTGAGGGGAAGGGGGAGAAGGCAGTGCAGGACATGGGATCAAACCTTAACACAATAAAAGTGCAGCCAACTGGTGGCAAGTGCAAGGGTAAATGCAGACATCAAGTGTCTGTAGGGATACAGAACAGACCCCAAGTGCAAGGGTTACCGGAGGGGGGCAGTGCAGGTATGCAACTGGCAGGCGGGGACCTGGGCTCCGAGATCAGAGGGTAGCCAGGTGCCCAGTGCAGTTTCAGCCACGTGTTCAGCAACGGAGAGGAAGAGAGAAAGCAGAAGCAGAGAGGAAGGTCTTGAGGTGCTTTCGGAACTGAAGATGGTTCTCAAGTTTCAGAGAGGCAGGAAGGCTGTTCCAGAGGGAGGCCCCAGCCGAAGAAAGAGATCTACCACCAACTCGTTACTTGGAGAAACGACTAACCCTGAGGGAGCTGGAGGCGGCGAAGCAAAGAGCTCGACAAGGACGATATTTACGAAGAGAGAGATGGAGGTATTGAGGCCCCCGGCCCCAGAAGCCCTTGTGGACAATGCAGAGGGTTTTGAACTTATTTCTCGCAGCCACTGGGAGCCAGTGCAGAGATTTCAGGGCTGAGGCTAAGGACAAGTCTCGCCGTCCTGTTTTAGATGAGTTGCAGAGGGCAGAGAGTAGAAGCAGGAACATTTAGAAAGAGGCTGTTGCAGTAGTCCAGCCTAGATAGAACCAGAGCTCTGGAGAATGTGAGCTTTTTGGGGAAGGAGAGGAAAGGAAAAATACCTCTGAGGAGGTGCAGTTGGTAGTGTACCTTCTTAGAGATGTCAGAGATGTGAGGGGAGAAGGAGAGTGTGGAGTCGAAGATGACCCCAAGGTTTTTAGCCTCACAGGTGGGTGCAGGGAGAGGGCCAACGGCAGCCGGCGAGAGAGTGACAGGAAAGGAGGGAGCAGGTGTGCCGATGAGGAGAATCTCCGTCTTACTGGCATTAAGGCAGAGATCGTTGGCGGCACACACCACCAGATGTGCCAGATGTGTCATTATGTTTATTTATAGATTCTCCCAAACACACAGAATTAAATTCACATGGGTGTGTTTGTTCAGCCTCAATTGGCCTGAAGAGCCAATAGTAGTACCTGGTAGAAGTTGGTATCAAGCTAACCTGGCTCATTTAGGCTACAAGCAGGAGCTAGATGGCTCCAGCACTCCTTAATTTTGAACCCTGCATGATCTCCCTGAAGGGAGAGCTGGCGTAAAGCAGGAAGGAGTTAACCAGGCACTACCCTCCTATATACATTCCAAAGACAGATGGGTTCTATATCCCGGTCACTGAATTGGGAAATGAAAAGAGCTGGGCCTTCTAATCTATTGAATATGATTTTTGCACAAAAGGCAGCTGGGCACTATAGTCTCATAATTTGAGAATAAGGATTCTTAGGGGCCATGTATCCCTAGTAGGAAGACGACACAGACACCTTTTAGATAAGCTCGTCTTGACACCTTGTACTTCAATAGTTCCCAGAGAAGAACACAGCCATTCTAGTTGTCGATCTACGCCTAGACCCCACAGAGGTTAATTCCAAACTGATCCGGACCTGAAATCTACAGTTTGTATTACAAGTTTTATCGGTCTGCCACAGCTATTTACATTCCAAACACACTTTTGATACGTCTTCAGGCATTTTTCTAATGAACCATTTTAGAATTACAGTGCAAGTATGCTTTAACAAGTTACAGACCATAACAGGGGGGAGTCAATTCAAAATGAACGGTAAGGCAATCCATGTAAATACAAAGCATTTGCTTATCTGCTGTCTACATTGCCAGAACTAAAACCTACTGGCCAGGTGAACTTTTTAACCAATAACATATCATTAATACATGCTACAGGTTGAAATACACAGGGCCAAAAGTGATGCAAATATCTGTTCTCAAGAACAGTTTGAAGGAGCGTGTGGTATGTGGAAGATCAAAAGTGCCTAAAATGTACAGGATCAGTGCAGCTTGCATACAACATGTTTTCAGACAGTGGCTTGTGTGGCTCCTGGGCCGCAAGCGTAATGTTCAAATCTTGCAGGAATCAGCGGAATCTAGGCCATGTCTCCTGCCAGTGCAGGTGGTACTGTATGAGTGGAGAGCATGGTCATCAGGACCCAGTGTATGTAGGTCCAGCAAAGACACAGGTGACAAGTGGGATTTCCATGCAAGGGTTATATTTAAGTGCTTCTCAGGGTAAGGTCTGGAACAAACGCTGATAGAAATTCACTGAGTTATTACTACTGAAAATTCTTAACAGTGTCAGGAAAAGAGTAATGCAAAGTGTTAGATTCACCCTGAGTCCACACCACCTCCAGTGGCATACTTCTGAAACAAAGTTAAATCTAGACCCCTAATCTATAACGCAATGTCAAAAGGATGCAGGCAACCGAAAAGTTCAGACCTATCCTTAAGAATACTGTATCCTTAAGAATACCGTAGCCTTCTGGACAGTGCCCAAGCAAAAAGAAAACAAAGAAATGCTCCAAGTCTTGGCCAAACAAAGACTTCACAAATCCTATAGTACTAAGTTCATTCCTAGTCTCAAATACAAACGAGAGAGAAACTTCTCCTAGGAAGGCTCTTCCAAGGTTTACTCAAAGATTGGACACTACATGGTCTTCCTGTCTTCATTTTGAACCTTCAGACCAATCCTTGACCCCTTAGTTCTCAGCCTTCTTGTCAGGCTTCTCCTTAACTTTTCTTTCCAGTTTGGAGTCTCATCCTCCTATGTTTTAAAACCAACACAGGTCTACCTCCAAACCACGACCTTGATTTCAACTGTCACATGCATGGGTCCCACCATGTTGATCCGGTCTCAACAACCTAGTGTTTCAGTATTCACTGGATCAGGTCCGACCACAACCTGGGTTTTAGCATTCACTGCATCAGGTCTCTCCATGACATGATTTGATTAAGTCTTACTGCAACATTGGTCTCACTATTCCATTAGTCATATCTCACCACAGCCTAGGTTTCCGTATTCTCTTGACAGCTCCCTCGACAATCATGGAGATCAGTCTCCTTTGACCAGGTCTTCTCCTGCACCTGGCTCTATGCTCTTGTGTCAGGGTTCAGGCAGATAACACCCCTTAGAGAAAGGTATTCAGCTCCTTCCAGGTGCTGTTTTCCATGTTCCTGCTGGAAGCTGTAACGAACAGTTCCTCCTATCTCATTTACCGTGGACTATGGCAGATGCTGCGCCAGGTGGGTTTTTCTACCCCTTTTTATATTGACTGGTATTTTACCTTTTTTGAGCCATCCCTGCTGATTGGTAGGGCGCAACAGCAGTTTGTTTCTTAGTACAGGATTGGATGCTTAATTCACAAAAAGGCATGGGGGAACCCTCTACCGAGTACAAACACTTCAAAATAACCCGTTTTATGGGAAGGTGCCCACTCGGGAGGGTGTAGAACCACGTTTTAGCTCACTGTATCGTTAACATATGTCTGGGGATGCTGTTGGTACTCTTGTTCAAAGGAGAACTGCCTAGCATTTTGGTGCTCGACGGGCCTGGTGGGTGGGACCAGACTGATATGCAAATGGAAAAGGTATCCTCTGTGAAAGGTAGAGTGAGCTAAAACACAGTTGTAGACATTCCTGAGTGGGAGACCTCCCACAGAACAGGTCTTTCTGAACCATATTCGTTCTCAGTAAAGGGGCTCCCACAGCTATAATTTGGATGTTTAATGGCTTTTTTTCAAATGTCTTTTAATTGAGGCATTTTGCAGTTAATGGTTACGTTCCTCTCACCTGATTAATACGCGTCTTCAAATGCGGCAGAGATGTTGCCACCATCTTGGAAGTTCTCCCAAGCCTGGTCACCTGATGGCTGTCTTCCGCTGTTGCGCAGAATGCTCCAGGTCTTTTTCGATGCATTTTTTGCTCCTGACCACTTGGGTCGCAGTTGCTCGATTCTCTTGCTTCAAACATCATGAACTATATTTCATTTCTGTGAACTCTGCATTTGTATGGTCAAATGGAGGGCATTTATGATTGACGTTTCCCAACTCAAGCCTGACTGAGCGATTTCCAAAACACCTCGCTTCAGTGGTTAACTGTTCAGGCAGAGGAGCACACTCCGTTTTAGAGGTCCCCTAAAAGTTTACTTTTTTCCCACCTTCAGCTTTTAGGTGTTCTATCCACCTTTTGTGGTCAAGGGGACTTCTACTGAAGTCCCCCTCCCACTGCAACCAACCCATCTTTATTGTAGGATACTATGGTAGCCCATGTGGCTCCTAGGACAACAGTGTCATTTATACACCCGGTTTTGGCTGTAGGGGGATGTCATTGGTTGAAGTGTAGGCTGGTGGCAGCTGGAATTTAGTATTGGCATCAAGGATGTAAGCCTGTTTAATGTATTAGTAGCCCACATACCTTAATGGTAGCAACTGGGGTACTAATAGGTTCTGCACCTCAGCCATTTTGTTTTTGGTCCTTGGGAAATCAGGAGCAAGGAATAGAATGATCGTTGTGCACACATGGGCTCACATTGAGCACTGCCCTGCACACTCTATTGTGGTTTTGAACTGATTTAGACCAGTCCCTACCCTAGACAGACCATTAAACATCCTGTGTGGGTGGACCTGAATGATTGGCTGTTTGTGGAGCTAGCCTTGTTAGCTGAACCACAACATTTGTGCTAGGTGCACTGGTGTGTGATTGAAGTGTATTGGTTTTGGGGGAGACCTTGGCCCTGACTCAGTTCTGCTGGAATTTTGTGAGAGTTCTGCTGAGGTCGGCAAGTTTATGTACCTATGGAAGAATTTTTACAAACAAATCTGGCCATATTTGCTGGGCTTGTGTCCAATTACCTTAGCTCCAGCTTGGGTTTTTGGCTGCTGAACGTCCTACATGGGCTGGCCCTTATTGTGCTGGTAAGGTCCATGTGCCGTTTAATCACTGTGTTCCCGTTATACAGCGTTAGCTACGTGGTATAGGAGGGTTTAGTCATCCGGAAGGATATTAGGACACCAATCCCCGACCTCACCTGTTTTTGTGGGGCATCCTGGGCCATTTCCACAGTTTCCTTCGTATACCCATTTCCTGCTGGTGACACTTTTCTCATCTTGATTGTCCATCCAGTGATTTATCACTTTCCTGTGAGAGTAAATGTGGAATGCATTTTCCATATTGGAATAGACACTGCATACACAGGTCAGCTGAATTTTGACTACCCACACATTTACTATATTAAGTACATTTAACGAATCGTGACCTGGTTTTCCATTTACTTATTTTGCAGAAAACTACCCTACTACTCACACCTGATAAAGGGCTGATTAGCCCGAAATGCGTAGTGCACATATACAAGGAGTGGTACTGGACCACACAGATCTACTGCATTGTAACGGACTCCTTGAAATAAATAGTGTTTTATACAGATGTATTTATTTGATTCATGTATTTCCATATGAACAATGGATTGATTTTGCTTTATGGAAAAATGTGTTTTATGGAATTGTGAAAAAACGTTTGGTTCTATCAATTTAAATTTGCACTAATTTGATGCACCATATGAAAAGTGTATGCATCTAGTCATTATTTACTTTGTGTTTTTGACTGTGTATTATTAAAAAACTATTCATAAAATGTTGTTAGGCTTATAGTGTGCCCTGGTGTTGGCTCCTAACCCAGGAAGACCATCCCGTATCTTTGTGATTCAACTGATCCTGTAGCCAGGATTCACTCAGGTGCACCTGAATTACACTCTATCCAAACCAATTTTGAGTAACCCGATTTAAGCCTTGTCTCATTTTGAGTGCGCCTCTACTCCCATTGTTCTGAGCACCCTCTTTGTACCTTGAGCCACCGGAAAGCCAACTTTGTTGTTGCTTTAACACTGGCTGCTGGGTCCAAGTCCAAGGAAAGCGGTTTGTTGATCTTTTGGGCATCAGGGTTGTCCTTGGCCCGGTGTTCAAGTCCCTAGGTGAGCAGATCCTCTACACCGTAGTGCAAAAGAAGACTTTATACTTCGTAGGTTGCTTTGCTGATCCTGGTATGACTTTTCAGAAACCACAATCATTAGTATTTACCTCTTGGTCATGGGTTGATGAGTTATTCAAGGTACTTACCCTCAGGTCCCCACGGTCAACGGTTTCTGCAGGGCCCCATCTAACCAGTTTTGCAATAGACATGTATTGTCCCAAATCCTGCATTGTTTCTCTTCTTGCTTCACCTGCTGGGTTCCGAACCTGGCACCGGGGCTCTTCAAGGAAGTCTCCTCTGCCATCACCTGGGATCGGTTCCTGTGTTCCCTGCACCTCTGTGGCAGGACTGGAACTTTACTTACTTTCTTCCATAACTGTGGCTGTGCATACTGACTGCTTTTTCCTGAACTTACCTAAACCTCTCCTAAAAACACTTTGGAGTTACTTACCCGCCTCTGGAAATTTTTCCTAGGTCCCCCCTTTGGATTCATGGAGTTTGTGATCAAAGACTATCACTTTAGCAAGTATTTTTAAAGTCTTACATTCCACATATGTATGTAATACAGGGCTCGAAATTGAGGGGAGCTGGCAGCTATTTAGCTCCTGCTTGTAGCTTACAAGAGCCTGGATAGCTTGATACCAACAGATACCAGGAGCCCATTTTTTTGGCTCCTCAGGCCCAGTGATTTCGAACAAATACACCTATGTGAATTTAACGCTGTGTGTTTGGGACAATTTAGAAGTAAGCATCTATACAATGTTTTGAAGCATAATGGGTCATAAATAAATTGACAAAATGATATGTTTGCATCTTATGTGGAATTTAGATTTGCAGAACTATATGCACTAGTTACTCATTGGTAGCTCCTGGTCACTGGTGAATGCTGAATACCCAGGAGCTGCTTTTATCTCCTGCTTATACAATCTTAATTTCGAGCCCTGTAAAGGGCCTTGTTATAATGTATATCTGCAAAGCATGCTGTTTTATGGGAGTGCAATAAGTTTGGTGCTAAAGGCCTAAGTATACTCTGGCCTTTGGTGGCTGCTGCCTTGGGGTTCTAAACTATGTAAACCTTTTTTCTCCGTCTAGGTGCTACATTTACTGTATGGGTGTGTGCTACATTCTGATGGAACTGCTGAAAAGCAAGAGGATTCCATTGTTAAGGGACTCAAATCCTAGTGATTATGTGCACCAAGGCCCCACTTCTCTACCAAATGTTAAAATGGTCCGAAGAAATACAAGACCTACACATAAAACACCTTTCATGTTAACAATTTTCGTTTAGTGCATATAACATACACTCAAGAGACGTTCACAGGAAGGATTAGTGCCGAGAGACCTAATGATGTGGATATGCATTTTGCAAAATACCACAGCTTTGCATTCCTCTTGTTGCCTCTGCGCCTTGCTACCCCTCTAGGGGTTAGGTGCGCAATATAAATAAATAAATACAAATACAGCCAGGCACGGCAGATTCAAAACATAGCACACAATTTCATGCAGCACAGGGCAACATTGCATCTTAGAGAATCTGCAAAGAATTCCACTTCCCAGGAAAAGGAGCTAGCTTACTTTCAGCATAAGAAATGGGTTCAGAACACCAGATTTGAGATGGGCATTGCAGCTTTTTAATGTCTAATCAGTGTCTTCTTATGAAGGGTGACCTGATTTTGTTAGCTGCTCACCATAGACACCTGCCTTCGCACAGTCACATACCAATTACCTCAATGAAGAAGCAATGCTGCTACAAAATTAGCCATTAAATACCACTTTACTAAATTAGGCAAGTGTACACTAATAACAAAAAACATTGTAAACAGACTTATGAATTTGCTAGAAACATTCATGTTCTTATGCGTAGACAGGGTCCATGAAATCTGGAACGATGGACGCTACTGCATGCTCAGGTTACCTTGTTGGTGTCCTCCATTTCGTGCAGTCTGTCCTGCAACGCCCCGCCTTGTAACTCTGCTGTCTTTGGCTCCAAAACACATTGTTCAGCTCCCACATGTTTCTTCTCAATCAGATTCTAGTGGGGAAAAACAGAACATGATCGGACAATGTATTCACGGTGCTGTTACTCTTTTTTCATGTGCGCTTTTAACATGGAGCGCATTGCGAAGGCATAGTTCAGTGTCAGCCAGATCACAAGCGTAGTGGGCATTTTTAGTAAGAAAAGGGCAGGTTTCGTTTTCTGATGCCACAGGCATTTATTATTAGTAAATTAGGCCAGCTGATTTTTTCTCTTCGCCTAACGTGTTAATCATAGAGTATGCAGTTTATCATGCAGTGCTTCAAAGAGAAAATATACAAGCATGGGTAAAAGCCAAGCGTTTGGGCTTTTGTGTGGGATAGGCATTTGGCTAGGAACCGATATAATGTACTGCTTAGCTATAAGATCGCAACATCTGGAAAAAGGGGCGATTACCTGGGCAAATGATGTCAGAACCTGGCAATTGCTTATCTAATACCTCAAGCCAAAAGTGTTGGCTTTGTCGTAGCCTGCATTTAACAGGATTTCAGTGCATGGAAGAGATTTAAATGCAGACTTGGGTTAAGCCATTTTTATTAGACCAGTAGCCATTTATAGCTGCAATTAAGCCATTAACTAACAGCTGACTGCTCAGAAAAAAAGCTGTCAGGCTAATGTTTGATATTAATGCTCGGTAGAGTGATCTCAAAGAGATCCCAGGAGGATGTGTTTAGAGCAGGGACGTCCAGGTATTGGGTGGCGATGGCTATAGGGATATGCATTGCCATGGGCAGTCAAGGGTTGGGTAAATAACCAAACACCACCACAAGCTGCAGTCTCCCTCCTCACATATCATCCCCCTCCTACCCGTACTCCAATGCAACGGTGTTAGTTTATAGGTGGCGCTGTTTTGCTACCTAATAGCCAAACTAAAAAGGGCAGACAACAGCGTCACGGGCTGCAAATAACTGGTGGGTATTCATAAATGTATAGCATGAATTTGCTGGAACTAATGAGGTGCACTGATGATGGCGATATTCCCGTTGTGCTGAAATAGCATACATATATTACTTAATCTACAGCTTTCTTTGTTCGCCAACTAGAAATTATGCGATCATCTCTAAACACTATTCTCATTATTAGCGGTATTTGGATAACTTCTTTAGTAATACAGTTCTATACCTGCAGAATATGTTTAGCTAGTCATATTTTTATCACAAAGTAGGCTTCTAGGGACTTCCGCATTTTCCTAAACACTTTCAAGGTTCCGGGGTCTTCAGCAGCATATATGGGACAGTTGTAATTGTAGACTGAACAATCTTAACTCTTTTGGACGGAAGTCACCTGTTGTAACGTGAACACAAACGTCGTTGGGTGGCCCGCACCAATGAAGGTTCCGAGCGGTCTTGCAGTCGGCAGTTGCAGAAACACACTAAAGCGGTGTCCATGTGTTTATTCAGGTGCTGCGTCCCGCGCGTGCCATGGCCACACCAAGCCACCCCACCAGCTGGGGCATCAGCATATTGGCGGGGACCGGAGACCTCCGGTTCCCCATAACATCTGGCGACAAGGGGTCCACGGACCGGCCCGCGCAGTGCGAAAGAAAAGGAGAAGGAAGAGGGATGCGTGCCAACGCTCCCCGGACAGGTGGTCAGTGCAGGCGGGGTGCCGCAAAGGGGACACGAGACACGCCACAGGGAAGGACTGCGGCAGTTCTGGCATCCCTAGCCTTTTCTTTGGCCTCGCAGGAAGGGGGAAAAGAGGGTGCGCGACTCACTCCGCACCAAGGACATTCAGTTGCAGAGCCCGCCGATACCAACATTTAAATCTCCGGCTGTGGGAATCGGCGGCATGGCCTTCGCTGCATATGCGGCAATCAGAGTGAACTGCCGCCTGGGGGAGACAGACTGCCGGGGGGCCACCAGCAACGCTACCCTCCCGCAGGGGGAGGACTGAGCGCAGGGCCCGCTGCAACAAAGGTGAACAGTGCCCCGCCTCGAGTGGTGCGCGGCCTCTGCCATGCGGCGTGTTCGCCGCTACAGACATTAGACTCCCGCATGGCAGAGAAGCGGTGAGCTGCCACAATAAACTGGGAAGTCTCCCACCTGAGGGAGAGGGAGCGGTGTGGCTGCCACAGCCACAAAGAAAGAAATTGCTCATGGGCAGAGTGGGATGCGCGCGCGCCTCCATAAAAGGAATAATGAATTAAGCATCTGCCTGGGGGAGACAGGACACCCACAAGTCTCCCGCATGGGGGAACAGGAAGCAACCGTGCCATCATCGAAAGACTGCACAAGTAAATCTCCTGCCTGGGGAGGACAGCGGCTCGTGCTGCACCAGTGTATTTGGACACTGTTACCTGGGGGAGGACAGGCAGCCGATGCTGCAACAGTGCCACAGGCCCTTGCCTGGCGCAAAAGACGGGGGAGCACCCTGGCCCACTGGACACAGACGCTCCTGACAGAGGGAGAGGTGCACTGCCTCAAACAAGGCACTCCCGTCTGGGGGAGAGGTGTGCTGCCTAAAGCAACTCAGGACTGGGGGAGAAGTGTGAAGAAGAAGCAGCGTGGCTCGGCGACCAGGAGCTGCAGCGTCTGTCGCAGGAAGCCACTAACGTGACTCTGCCTATCCTTGCGACCAACGGGTCAGGAGCAGGAAATACATTGGGGCACGTCCCCAACACTCAACGGGAGTAGAGCAGCACATCAACAAGAACCGTGGCTGCAGTGGCTGTGCCCTGCAGCCCAGGACAGTAAGTGAACACTACTGCCTGGAAGGGAGACTGCAGATTGCAAGACATGGACCGCTGCCCATTCTGCACCCTGAGCTCCCACCGCTGGAAGGGAGCCCACAGACGGCACAACATGGACCACTGCGCATCCTGCACCCAAGCACCACAAGTCCCTGGCATGGCCGCGGCTCTCCCCGAGGAGAGTGCGTCGGGCAGAAGATGAGCATGAAAGCGAGCCTGGACCAAACAGGCTGCCGTCAGCACCTGCCTGGGAAAGAAGAAGAGTGGCAACAACTAACGCCGGCAGGGCTTCACGCAAGCCACTATAGTGACTGCCTATCCTTGGGGCCAACGGGCCAGGAGCGCATCACACAGCGGGGTAAGTCCCTGCCACCATGAACACCCGAGAGCAGTGCGGAAAGCTCCATAGCTGCAGTTGCCATACACCAGAGGAGAGCACGGAAGAACTCCTGCCTGGGGGAAGCCACAAAAGAACAACAGACAGCCAGGCCGTATCTCTCCCTGAAGAGAGTTCTTGTGAGGCCAGGCAGAAGGCAGGCCGGGAAGAGCTCCTGACTGGGGGAGCCTAGCCATGGCGCAGCCATTGCAGCCACTGTTCCAACGCAAGTACCATCTGTGAAGCAGAGAGAAGACCCGGGCACTGCATGGCCCCGATTTCTGCAAGTGCCTACTCCTGCAACAGGGAGCCTCAAAGGGGGGGGAATACCTCTGCAGCGGTAACAAGTAAGAATTCCTGCCTGAAGGGGGAACCAGGGCACGGGTCTGCCCTCTGCCCCCAGTGATTCCTCACCTGGTGAGGGATGGAAAGAGTGTGCTTCCCTGGCCCCTATCTGCATGGGGGATCGGGGGCCCGAAAGACACCAGATTACAGTCTGCCGCAAAGTGACAAACACCAATCAGGCCAGCTGGAGGACCACCCTACAGCAGACGGGCCAGAGAGCTGCAGGCAAGACAACAGCCAATGTGGCCCCTAGTATGCCCGGGTTCAGCTATGCCGGCTAGTGGAGCGCTTTCCATTGTGGGAAAGCTGACAGAGGGAATGCCTCCTGACCATCTGCCGATATGGCCCCGGTATCCCCGGTGTGGCTTTTCCGGCCAGTGGGGTCATCTCCATATTGGACTAATAAAGTTTGTAGTAACCAAGCACATAGGCGTGCTACACCCCAATGTATGTATGCGCCCAAGTGTATACTAGACCAAGGAGGTATGTTTGTAATGCAGCCACACCACAAAAGTAATATGAAGATAAAGTAATTCCTGTAGAAGAGCTGGCCAGAACTGCAAGAAAAAGGGAGTGAGCATCACCCTTCACAAGACTACGTACTTAACCGCCCAACCCCTGGTAGTGAACCCTTGTAGTCAGTATGTACAGTACCATGCCTAACAGAAAGTGTATATCCGTGTTCTGAGATGACACAAGGTCAGCATGAGCGCTAGCAATTGTTGTAACACATGCCATCTTAAACGTTCATCATTTGTTTGTCATGATCCTTGGCATGGGATGTTGTAACATGAGCATGAGAGCTGTGGCTTGTGCCCAGTCACATGCTGGGGCACGCACTAATAAAGGTGCTGAGCGCTCTCCCGCTCGGCAGTTGCAGAAACACACTAAGCAGTGTCCGTGTGTTTATTCAGATGCCGCGTCCACACACGCCATGGGCCCACTAGGCCACCCCACCAGCTGGGGCATCAGCATAATGGTGGGGACCGGAGACCTGATGCTATCTTAAGAAGCACTAAGAGCATGACAGCCACTATAGTAACAGGCAAGAGAGAACACCCTGCTCCTCTGTGCTTTCTCTGAAGGAAAACAGGGCGAGAGGGGACGCAAGGAAGACCAAAAAATAAGGCCGTAACACGCTTGCATCTAGATGGGTTAAAAAAAAGGAATGCGATCAGCGAATGATACACCACATGCTTACCATTTAACACTCGGCAAAGGGACGCTCAGCGTACACCACCAGCTATTACAACCCTGCTCCCTACACGTTTTCTATTGGACTGCCAATTCCCCGAATTGGTCCTTGATATGTACATTATTGTTCTTCTCAAATGGTTTGATATTTACTCTTTTTTCAATCGGTGTGTGCTGCACTTCTCCCTTTCTTTACCATCCACTCTCTGAACAATTTAACTTATCATGGAACGGTGAAATCTCAGGAGGCGAAAAGCTAAGGATATCTTTATTCTTTCAGGTCTGTATGCCTGGTCAGTTATTGACCTAAAGCTGGTGCCAGCCTATAAAATAAGGAGAAGTCTGGGAACCGTAGACTGCATTTCACCATGTGCAACCGTAGACTGCACTTCACCATGTGCCCAAGCAAAGCACTCCATGTGCTTTTTGCATTACCTCCAGCCTTTGGTTCATAATGACAGTCCTTACTTTTAGGAGTCAACTCCTTGCACTACCACTGATAAAAGACCACTGAATAGGGAGAAGAGATAAAAGGGGACCTGTCACTACCTCCCCTCCTGCTTTTAGTGTTGGATATTAGGTGGTGCCTATAAACCAAAAGTATTGCACGGGAGTACGGCTAAGAGGCAGATGGGGTGTGAGGAGGGACACACAAAGCATGTGGGTGTGATTTCACACCCATTGACTGCCCCTGCCATGTACTTCCTGTGGACTTTTCCACACCCAAGCTGCCCCTCCCCATCGAAAAACCTACTCCTGGGATCTCTGTGAGCTAGTGTTATCGAAGTGGCTTCTAGTTTTATTTCAAATCAATCTTCTGAAAGTTAATGGCTTAATTAGAGCTGCAGGTGCCGTAAATGTGCTACTGGTGTAATACAAATCCCTTAAACAAGTGTGCTTTCAGCAACTTGACTTATAAGCATTATGCATGTTCTGGCACTGAAGTACTGTTGGAAACAAGCATTGGCAAAGCCAAATGTGTTGGTGTCTGAATAAGTATTAGGCACTGACTTCATAAACCCTGATACTCGAATCATTTTGCATTTGTTACCATTTTATGGCCAGGTACCATTATGTCAGTGCCGGGTAAAAGCCTGGCCCTATGCCCTCACAAAAGCCAAAACTGTTGGCACTGCCAATGATGGTTTTGTCACCCTTCAGACAGCAATGACGGTCCACTTGCTTGTACATATCCACTTGCTTGAGCAGAATCTGGCTTTCAAATGGCAAATGCACGCCCTACCTGCTTCGTAGGATATAAGAGGTCATGTGCTTACTACACCAGCTTTGATTGTCCCGCATTGCAAACTATTTTTAACCACTCTTAATTTATAAAAGATGTATTATCATGATTTTTCTGGGACAAAAACCGTTTTTTCTGCACAATGGAGCTCCAAGCTTTAATATCAGGCACACCTGCAGGAGACTGCTTCTGGCATGGAGAAACCAGTTGCTTCCGAAGCATCATGCTGGGATTTAGATTAGGGGATTTAGCATGCTTACTTAGAGCGTGCGAAGGGCAGCATAAGGTAAGCACTTCGGCATGATTTGTTTTTGCCCGGTTGCACATGCCCGGAGACCAGGGTTCCCATGGAGGGCCCTACTGTAGGCTAACGAGAGAGATGGCAGCGTCCTAGGACGATTTAAGGAAAAGAGCCCAATCTTTGAGCCCTCCCATCCTCTGCACAAATGAATGCCAGATTACTGGCTGAAAGCACTTCCAAAAGTTAATGCACAGAAAACATAATGTGGTTAAACGTAAAACAAGTAGTTGGTCTTTAATCTTCCAATATTCCAAATGAATGTGTAATATATAATTTAATTTAATTTATTTAACATTTATAAAGCGCTCACACAGCCCACAGGCATCGAGGCGCTGTTACAGGAATTGTTTGTTTTTCTTAGTTGTGTAATTGTGTTGTTTTTTTTTGTCTTAGTTACGTATTTATAACGCGCTTAAACACCCAGAGGTTTCTAAGCGCGGACCCGGGGATCGAACCTGTTGCTTCTTCGTGTCGTCTTGCTTCCAAGACGCGCACGCTGCCGCTGAGCTATCCTCCCGGGACGTATATAACTGTATATAAATACAGTCGATGCCCAACGCGTTTCGGGTAAAATGCCCTTCAGGAGCTGTAAATATTAAACGGAAAAAACTATTTCATATATAATGTCAAATTCATAATAGATTCAATATAACCACACCAGTTATGAGTGAGCAAAAAAACATGCCAAGGGTTCACAGACTAATGTAACGATTGATTTCCATTACAAAAAGATTGGTTCTAGGTATGTTAAACACAGTCATCTTGTCTATCAATTAAGAAGCTCTGGTGGGGCTCTAGATGTATGTCTTCAAGACTGGAACATGGGTGTTTGTATACACATCTCTGGTCACAAGAACATAGAAGTCCCATTAGGTGACTCTGGCATGAATCATGGTGGTTAGTGGTAGCACGACTGTATACTTTTGTTTTAAATTCTTCAACAGTACAGCATGGATTGTGAACACATGGATGACTTAGTGGCACATTTGTATATTCCACATGCCTGATAGTGGCATATTTGTACATTACACATTAATTCGGAATATTGGATGATTAAAGACCAACTACTTGTTTTCCGTTTAACCACATGAAGTTTTCTGTATATTTACTTTTGGATACAAATTAATGCAAAAACTAAAGTCCTGAAACAAGAGTCAGGAAGTTTAGAAATGAAAGAATGGAAATCAGAGAAGTCAAGATAGTATAAGCTAACATTCAGAGCAAATTATTAGCAAAAAGCAGATTGTACAGCGTGATCTGCACATTTAGTTAGACAACATATTCTGACCAAGACAGAGTCTGTAGACAACATAAAAGGCCTGATTCACAGAAGCGTTTAATATAATGGAAAAATACCATAGGAAAATGCTCTGTGATTCAGGCCCAAAGTCTCTTGTTGAATCTATGAAGGTTTACATCACTTGCATGGGGAGACGGTCCTTTTGGTTGAAATCGGTATAAGAAGTTGATGTATTATTCAGAAAAAATATATTGTGTTATTTAGTAGGTCTCAGTGTCGGTTAATCTTTAAGCATGCCATGGTTATTCCCATCCTTAAGAAACCTACCCCTTATCCTACCGTTCTCGAAAACTTCAGACCCATTTCTCTTCAAGCTACTAGTGCGTGCTGTCTATTCACAGGTTTCTTCCAATCTGAACTACCCCCCCCCAATATAGTTTTCAACACGCTCAATCTACCAACACTGCTCTTCTACATGTCTCCAATAGCCTTTGCCCCGCTAATGCCAAATTATCCTCTACATTGATCCTCCTCGACTTGTCTGCATCCTTGGATACTGGTAATCACACTATTCTTCTTTCCTTGTTTGCTTCCCTTGGACTATCTAGCCCATTCCTTCAATGACTCATTCCTATCCATTTGGCTGAAACTATTCTGTTTCATGGGCTGGACAGATCTCTTCCTCAGAGTCCCCCAAACCTCTGTACTTGGTCCCCTCCTGTTTTCTCTCTATACTATTCCTTGATCTGCTCGTATAACCGGTTTGCCGCTTCTACTCCAATGAATCTCAAATCTTCTTTTCTATCACACCACTGTCTCCTACTAGCTTTCTGGCATCCAGCAGAGGATGTCTGCTCACTTTCCTCACCTTAATACTCAAAAAATTGAAGGGCTCTTTTCTGCTAATATTCTACCTTCCCCTCTGCCTCCACCCACCCTTTTGCTACCCCCCACGTCCATTTTATGGCCGAAACATGGGTGTTACTTTTGAATCTTCTCTATCAATTTTCTCTCATATTTCTAATGCTGCTCGTAGCTGTCACTTCAACCTTTTTAATTTCTGTCTTGCTTGCCCATTTCTCTCTTTCCAGGCTACCAATCTTCTGTTAATAACTCAATTTTTTTCTGGTTTATTGTTCTGCATTCTTTATAGGTTTTTCCTGCTTCTCATTTCACTCCACTCAGATCCGTTTAAAAAACTCTATCTGCTGCCTTTTCTCGCTTGCCTGACGTTCTTCTATTACCTACTCCCTGCTGTCTATTTCCTTCCTACCTTTCAATCCTGACTTCTTTTTCACTTCCTTTCCATTGTTTTGCGGTGCATTCACAATCAATCTCACCCCACGCTCTCATTTCTCTATACTCCCCCTCACAATTTCCGATCCCAATGTCTCCTTACAGTTCCCAAACCGCCTTATGTCCTATACTGCATCCATTTTTCCACTCCCCCCGTGCCTAGTCGCTCATCACCGTCACTCCATATATTCTGTTAACAACATAAATTCCATCTACTTTCTGCAACTGATCTTGCACCCTTGATTTTTTTGGTCTCATTATTGCTTCATTACGTACTGTTTTTCCATTGCAATGTAGAGCCCTTTGGCAAAAGCGCTTTATAAATCCAAATAAATAGATCCCCGTGTTTGAACCCCTGCATTATTCCCCTCAAATATAACTGTACTCGCACCATTAATGGATATGGTCACCAAAAAGTCCAAGCATTTACACCATTCTGCATGGATTGCACTCAAAAGCAGAGTTACTTACACTATGCCATGGATGGCAAAGAAACGCACATGTACTCATGCAAAGGATAGGAAGAGAAATCAATTGTCATGGCGTGCCATCAAATAGACAAGCACTCCCCTGTCCATTGTTAAGGCCGAGGCTCAAAATGCTTGGAAATGGGAGCCATTTTAGTTCCTGCTTGTAGCCTAGACGTTAGCTTAGCACCAACAGCCCAAGCCTACTGGTGCCATACAAACATACCTTCATCACATCACCTCTGTGTGTTGGAGTTGACATGAGTGTAGCATTAGGACATATCTAGAAGACATTTAAAGCATGAGACACAATGAACACAAAGTTATAGTTTGCCACTCGTGCATAAATTAGATTTGTAACAGATTTTAGCTCGTTTCTTAGAAGTAGTGACAGCTTACAGGAATAGCTGCTGCTTTGCTTCTAGATTTTGGCTCATCAAATCCTATTTTTCAATCCCTGAAAGTATTGACATCAAAGGCCCTGTTACACATTCCTTTGCCATATGTTTTTCATCCCATTACAGGTATTGCGATCAGATGCCATGGCACTCTTGAGCCGCTCCAAAGGGCGGAGAGACAACAGCCATGCAGGTCAAGAACTGAAACTTGGTCATGTCCACAAGATACACAGCATTGCTGCAGGAAGGAATTTCGGCACTCCACCTGCTGCAAAAAAAAAAAAAAAAAAAAAAAAAAAAAAAAAAGACAGGCTACATGCTGTTGGATTAACTGGGCTGTATGAAGACTACCCCCATGATAGGATCGCAACCAAGAGCCACTGCAGCGAAGAATAACTTTTTCTATATATATGGACTCTACATCAATGGCAGCGTACTGGTTTTATGTATAATCCCGTTTGAAGTTTGACTTTCAACCTGAAATTCAGCCTCACTGTAATTGAAGACCATGAGAGGTAACAATATATACACTGCATCAAAGACCCTAGACCTGTTTTTTAAAAAGGCTGCTTGGCATGCCCTTATTTAGTTCCTTTAACTGTCACAAAAAAACATCTAACAGCTGCTAAATCCCAGCACTGCAGAGATTAGCGGCATTGCACAGTATATCCTTGCAAAATCTTGAATAGCTCGCTAAAAACAACAGCATGCAACGATTGGATAAAACCATAGAAGTTGTAGAGGATAAAACAAAGAACGGCTGGAATGTAAAAATGGAGATTAGTGTTGCTACCTCAGTGCCAAGCACCTTACATTGCAGGTGCATAAAAGAAGAATGCAGCTTCTGTGATCTCAGGCAAAGGAAAGGAAGCCTATGCAGATAAAAGGGGCGACGAACCAGCGTTCAAAAATAAATTGCGATGAGCAGGAGCTAAAACCAGATCTGAGGTGTCAGGCATCACCCAGAAGGCAGGAGCACACAGCGCACTTCAAATTTAACTCACACTTGAAATATACACCAACTTTTTGCCTACTATGTATGATCCATTATTTAAATGTGTCCTCAATATGTTTCAATTCTTATTTGTTTACTTTTTCAAGCACTCCAAGTTAATGTCACAAATGCAAGTTTGTAAGGCACCAGTTGACCTTGGGAACCAAAGCAGCTCCTAGCAACTGTTGGTTTTCATTGCCGTTGATGAGGCAAAAGGAAAACACACACACACGCGGAGGCATGTGGATGGCAATTTCTTTATTTCATCTTCCAACCGTAACTGGCGCGTCGCGAGCCTTTTCCCAGCATTCCCAACTTCCCTCCAACGTCCGTTCTCAACTCCCGCCCCTATTGTGGGCGGGGCAACTTATTAACCCTTCGGAAGGCGGTAACATCACTCCCGGACAATATATCCAAACATCAATTTAACAATCTTCAACTAGCCGTGTTGGCCTCTTGATTGTTCGCTGTGGTCTCCCGTAGCAGGTCTCTGTCCCTTCTCCATTCTGGAGTCTTTTGCCCTGTTCTGTCTCTCTGACATCTTCCTCAGAGGGGACCCATAAGTCATCTCTCGGGATCCGTGGCTCCGGAGTGACAGGTCTCAGGATACTCTCAGTCTCTTCTCTTTTGAGATAGGGTTTGAATTGTTGGCAATTCCTCGTGATGGCTTTGTCTTGGTCCTGGGCTGTCACCATCGTGCCCTTTATTGCGGTGACCCTCATGGGGATTGGGGCGAACCGTGAGTCGGTCTTGCGTACCATGTGTTGTTGAACCAGAACTTCATCTCCGATTTGAAAGTCTTTTGACGTTGCCTTACGCATCGTGTCGGTGTACTGTTTTACTCTCCCTTTCCCTTCGGCATCACGCTGGAGTATTTCAACGACCGGGATCTCCGTGACAGACGGGTTCCATGGGAAGCGGGTGCGTACTTCATAACGAAGCATGAGTTCAGCCGGTGTCTTGTTCGTGGCCACATGTGGTGTGTTCTCTGAGAAGCCGAAAGAGTGCTAGGTGCGGGTTGACTGTTTCGATTCTGGCTCTCTGGATGGTCTTTTTGATTGATGCCCTGAATCTCTCGGCCATCCCATTTGCTTGCGGGTGTCGTGGTGTGATTTTCATGTGGTTGAATCCTAGATGTCTTGCTAGGATTTCGAATTCATGTCCACAAAATGGTGGTCCGTTGTCGGACTTGATCACTCTGGGAATTCCCCATTCGCTGAGTATTTCTTCTAATACCTCAGCCACTTGCGGAAAAGCTGTGGTGGCTACTTTTTTTTTACTATCGGAAACCATGAGTACTCATCTATCAGAAGTAGGAGATAGTCACCTGATTCTGTGGGTCCATAAAAGTCCATGGCTACTCTTTCCCACGGTGATCTGGTATTTGCGTGTGTTGTAGAGGAGCAGGAGGTTCGGCTGGTGATATGCACTGGCAAGCAGGGCAGTTCTTGACCCATTCGTCGACTGCGGCATCCAGAAATGGGAAGCAGACATGACATCTGTTTTTTTGTGTTTTTGGCTCGTCTATATCCTTCATGTGCGGTGCGGACAACCTCGATTCTTAGAGCCGCTGGGATGACAATTCAGCAGCCTCTAAGTAGAATGTTGTGGTCTTTGACCGCTAGTTCATTGTGCACTCTGGCCAATCTTTCAATTTCTTGCCTGCTCACCCCCGGGTGGGCTAGCATTGCTCTCTGGTGATCTTTCCATTTGTTGGTCATCGTGAGGCTGATCGCAAGAGAGGTTGTGGGATCCGCAGCTGATGCGGCAGTGACCATGTCTAACGACAGTGCAGGTGTTAATGAGTTCGCCACAATGTTGTTGACATACGCAACATCCCCTATACACGTTATTGGGGCTCCCACCGGATGGTGCGACAAATAGTCTTCGGGGTTCAGGTCACCTCCGGGTCAATGAATGATGTCGTAATCATATTCTTGAAGGCGAATGCCCCATCGCTCCATCCTCGGGGGCATGTTGGTGTGCGGGTTGCCGAACAGAGAGAGAAGTGCCTGGTGATCAGTTATCAGGGTGAATTTTTTTCCAATTAATAAGTTGTGAAAATGCTCACGTGCCCAGACAGCGGCCAGACTTTCTTTTTCTGCCTGGGAGTAGGCCATTTCTGGGGTGGACAGTGCCCTGCTTGCATAAGCTACTGCATGTCTGGGGTTAACATCTGTACCACTTGTCTGGGGTAGAATGGCTCCTAGGCCAACTGGGCTTGCGTCCACTATTACTTCTGTGTGCCATGTTGGGTTGAAATAGGCAAGGCGGAGAGCTTCCGTGAGGGCTTGCTTGATGTCAGCAAAAGCGTGTTGGCACGCTGGTGTCCAGTGAAATATTGCTTTTTTCTGTAGGAGTCTCCGCAGTGGCTCCGTGAGGGACGCGTAGTGCGGAATGTATCTTGCGCAATATCCAGCCATACCTAGGAACGAACGGACCTCTGCAGTCTGTTGTGGTTCGCTGAGATTTGTGATTGCGTCAACCTTTTCAGGATCCGGCATCATCCTCTCACTGGAAAAAAACATATCCAAAAATGTTGAGCCTCGCTTTGCTGAAACAGCATTTTGCTAAATTGAGTGTGTTAGGGAGAATTCTCATTCAATGGCTAATTTACCTTACCTAGTGATTCCCCCAGCAGCTTTGCTGGATTTCTGGAGTTTATTTTTTCCACTTGGTAAGAGTGTGAGTTTTTCCCCCACTCTTACCCATGTTTTGCCATGTGCATTTCATCTGTTTTTGTGATTGGGGACTCTGGAGTACACCACTTCAGTAGCCCCATTCTTTTGTGTGTCACACAGCACCTTCGGTGCAGTGACACAGGGTTGTCTTTTAGACTTCCCACCGACTCCATTTCTGGGGCTGACTACTGTCCCCCAGAAAAGGGTAAAGTTGCCATTAACTTTACATAGTTAACCACAGATCCAGTACACCCCATCTTACATGGAGTATTGGAAAGGGTTATTTCTTAGCCCTTGTCATCTGTACCTCCTACAGCCTTGTTTTGCTCTTTTAACATTTAGACTTGACTGGTGGCAGTGGTATCTACCCTAACTTTTCTACTGCGTTTATACTATATAAACTTGGTACGTTTTAGGCTATTATATTAGCCTCGAACATAAACCTGCTTGCCCAAATACTCTTTCTTTTGGCTCCAGTTGGGTTTATTCGCCATTTCTTTTTGTTAAAGTCCTTCTTGTGTTTTACTTTGCGCGGCAAACCAGGTTTGCCTTCTTTGGTCACTGTCTTTTGGCGGGCTTCTGCCAAGAAGCCCTCCTCTAAGCGCCTGGGTGGCTAGGTGGACTGAATGTGAGGGAGGGGTGTAGTCGCCCCCTGCACAGGGTATCCTAGGAAACCCAAGTCACACTTTTCCATGATTGGCTAAGGTGGTTGTCCGGGCTGGACAACCCCCTTGCTGCGCGATTGACAGCCTAGCTGTGTGAATGGGGGATTTTTGCATAAAAGGCAGGACTCTTGGGCTGGAAGTTAGAGTCGCCACTGGAACTACAAGGAACCAAAGAGAAGCAGAGAAGAAGACGGCTGCTGCAACTACCCCGTCCCGGTGAAGCCCTGCTGCAGTCCTGAGCTATCTACCCTTTGACGACCAGAGAAGATCCAGTCCGGAGTCTTCTTCCCTTGAGCCTGGTGGGGTCAACCAGCTCATCTGCCACAGCCAGAGGATCCTCTTCTTGGTCGAAATCGCTGCACACTGCTGTAGTGGTCCAGATAGCCAACTGAAGAGCCTCTCCTGTTTTAAAGGAGTGCACCTTTTATTCTTCGTCGCTGCTGCTGGCTTCATCCCTGCGTAGTGCAGACCCCTTCAGACGTCCTCCTTCTCGTCACCACGACCGAAGCACCAGGAACCGTGGGTCTGCAGGAAACTACCAGGAACAACTGCCGTGGCACCAGCTACTGCCTTGAATAAGGTACTGTGTTCTGCTTTGAGGAGCTAGAGTGAATCCCTTTTCTCCTCCTCCAAGGCTTGCCCTTGTCTTCCCTCCTTCTTATAACTTTTGCTTCCTCCGTTGACAATATCTAAGTACTCCTGGCAACGTTGAATCGAACTGTCCAACTGTGTGATCCTTGACAACATGAACCCGGTTCCACTTGACACTGGCTCCAGCCTATTGACTCTTGTATTTCTGTCAACGAGTGTTCTCTGATTCTGTCTGCCCTGACAAAAGTATTGCCTATTATTTTTGCCCCCAACTCTCTCTGGTTAACTCAGGTGCTAAGTGTGTTTTTGCCCCGGTAACATTTCTCGCTGTGGATACGCGTATCTTTAGTAAAACCGAACTGTCATTACTGTCAAAAAGTGATTGCATATATATACCCCGTAACGTCTTTTATTTCACAACACCGGTCCATTAAAACATAGGGTATTTACCTAGAGTTATACTGTACCAAGTGAATTGGTTGCGTGTAGTGTATTTTACGTGTGGTTTTGAATTAATAGAAGTGTTGTGTTTTATAACAAATGTACTTATATTTTTTTACCTGAAACCTTGAGTCAGTGTTTGCTTGAGTCACAGTAATTGTGGTCTCTTTGTGTAATCTCTGCTACTGCTCATATACTCTTGAGATAGGCCTGACTGCTCCGCTACTGCTACCACTTTAACATAGTAGTACAGGCTTGTATCAAAGGTTAACTTGTATTACCACTTGTAGTCTTAATTGTGTGTAGTGGTCCCTAAGGGCACTGCACAGGATTCTGCCTAACACTGGTGTACAGCGATGAGGATTTGGAAGTAGAGTGATTACACTTAGAGTGCTGCTATTGCTTGGGTTCAACTAAACACCACTAATTCTATTTAACTGAGAAATCATGTCAAATATGGAAAGCTCATGTGTAGAGAAAGGAGTCTCTCTGGTAAAGGAAAGACATCTAAATTGATTGCAAAGTTAATGGGAAAACAAAAGTCTGGAGAGTGGGTCAGAAGGGCCTACCCCTCCAGCAAATGTGAATACTGATGTTTCTGATTCCGAGAATGTTGATTTAGAAGAAGCAGATGAGTCCTTGTTAGGAAACCCTACAACTCCTTTGCCTTCTCAGAAAACACAACCTCTGTCCACAGGGACCCCCACAGGTCCTACACTTACTCCTGAGTTTATTGCACTTGAGAAAATGAGACTTTTTGGAAGTAAAACGTATTGATGCACAAACTGCCATGAAACATCAAGAGTTAAGGCTCAGAGAAATGGAGCTGAATCATGAACTAGAAATGAAGAAATTGTCTTTAGAAAATTATTCTCTCCCAGAGTCTTCTAGGTCTTCCAGCCCTAAGAGACCCTGTATGCCAAAGGAAATGATTGGTATGTATGAGACTAAACTTGATGTTTTGGATTGGTTAGCAATGTTTGAATACAATCATGGGATTCAAGGTATCTCAGGGAATCAGCTGATTCTTTGGCTTTTCTCTAGGCTTCCCCCTGTTGCAAGTGATGTAATGGAGTTGGGGAAGAGGATAAACAGGATTATGAGTGTGTGAAGCTTGCATTAATAGCTAGATTTGGGAAGACCCCTTCCCAGTACCTTAAGAGGTTTAGAACCCTCAAAAAGCATGATGGTACCCCTTGGGCTACCTGGGTGTGTAAATGTTTGAAAAACTTAGACGGTTGGGTTAAGGGTTACAAAGTGAACACTTATGAAGGTGTGAGGAATCTTGTAATGTTGGAGTCTATTTTGTTGTCTGCTCTCCTGAGCTTAGACAGCACTTGGCTGATTCAAAGGAGATAGATCCTAAGAAGTTAGCTAAGGCTGCTGACTTGTGGGTTGCCAACAGGGCTACTCACAAGGATTCTGGGGCAACTCAGAAAAAGGATGAGGGAAAGCAACCAAAGAAAGACAACAAAGAGAATTCCAATAATTCCAATCCAAAAGAGGGCCCCAAACATAACCAGGTTAAGCCACAAGGGAAACCGAATCAGGCTAGTGTACCATCTGGTACCAAACCAGATGGAGGTCAGAACAAGTCCCCATTCCAGAGAGCATTTGGGAAATGCTTTGTTTGTGGGTTAACCGACCATGTGAAAGGGGATCCCAGATGTAAGGGTAAACCTTCAGGGTTCCACACTGTCTCCTTAGCCTTCTCCCAGGTGGATGAAGTACCTATAGCCAGTGTAAACTTTCAGTTACTAGCTGATGAGCCCATGCAAGTCTCAGCTAGAGTTTCTTTAGTGTCCTTGGGACAACAGAACGTAGATGTCTATAACTCAATCCCAGATAATACTAAAAAATATTACAAAGATAGTGTTCTTGTGAATGGTCAGGAAAGCCCTGCCATCAGAGACGATGGAGCCGTCATAACTGTGGTTGATGAATGTTTTTTCAAGGTGGGGGATGTTGCTAAGGCAGACAAACACTTAACCAAGTAAGCTGAAGGCCTGTGCAAATGGTTCCCCAGTTACCAGCTCTCCTCCAGTGTAATGACATGAGTGTCAGAATACCTGTAAGTTTGCTAAATAACGTGCCTGGGAGGGTCCTGCTGGGTAATGACCTTAAAACTCTTGGAGTTGTGTCTAGTACCCCCAGCACCTCAAAAGAAGGAAGCAGGAGCTCACATGGTCTGCAAGGGAGAGAACCGTGAGAGTCTCTCCTGGGGATAGGATAGAGGAAACTATCACCCCAAGTCCACAGGACGGACTTACTGCCATTGCAGGTCAGAAAGAGACAAAGGGGAAACCCAAGTCTGCCAGGAAGAAACCAGCAAGCACTCCTGTGCCCAGAAGGACATCTCCAAGACTGTCCAAAGTCACATCTGTGACTCCTCCACCAGCTGAGGCTGAGTGTGAGGTTCAACCCTGTATGGTTCAGCTAGATACTGTGGAATCAGATCTAGAAGAAGATCTTACTCTAGAAGGAGATCTTGACCCTGTTGACCATCCTGAGCTGCAGTCTTTACTGGCAGAGGGTGGACCCAACAGGGCAGATTTCAGCAAAGGATAAAGAGAGTGTCCTACCCTTGAAGGTCTTCACCAACAGGCAGCTTCTCAGCTCAACTGGACTGAGCCTGGGAAGTATAGGTTTCACTGGGAGGATAGCCTCTTCTACAGTGAAACGACTGAGTCAACCCCTGGAGACTGCAAAATACGTGTTGTACCTCTAGTGAACCGACTCCAGCTTCTGCAGTTAGCTGACGAGATACCTTTGGCTGGTCACTTAAGTTTTAAGAAGACCAAGGAAAGGCTCTCTCTTTACTTCTACTGGCCTAAGATGGGTTCAGAAGTAGACAAATTCTGCAGGAGCTGCCACACTTGCCAAATCTCTGGCAAGAGTGGAGCAAAGAATGTGGCACCCTTGATGCCTCTCCCAGTGGTGGGAGTTCCTTTTGAGAGTATCGGGATTGACATTGTTGGTCCTCTTGAGCCTCCCACATCTTCAGGCAACAGGTTTATCCTAGTTGTAGTGGATCATGCCACTAGGTATCCTGAAGCAATACCTATGAGGACTGTTACGGCTCCGGCTGTGGCTAAGGCACAACTTGGTATTTTTACCAGAGTAGGGTTCCCTAAGGAGGTGATATCTGACAGGGGATCAAATTGTATGTCCCACTACATGCAAGCCATGTGGAAAACCTGTGGCGTCACCTACAAGTTATCAACTGCCTACCATCCCCAAACCAATGGGCTGAGAGGTTTAACAGAACTATGAAGAGCACGATAGATGCTTTAGAAGAACCCCTTAAAAGAAAGTGGGACCTTCTACAGCCATGCCTTATCTTTGCATATAGAGAAGTCCCTTAGGAGGGAGTAGGTTACAGTCCCTTCTAACTTCTCTATAGCCATCCAGTCAGAGGTCCATTGGCCCTGATTAAGGAGGGGTTGGGAGTGCTCCTTCCCCCAAGCCAGTCAAAGTGACTGACCATGTGATAGGTCTCCGGAGGAGAATGTCACACATGATGGCAGAGGCAAGTGATAACTTGAAGGCTGGTCAAGCTCTGGTCAAACATTGGTATGACCAGAAGGCTAACATGATTGAGTTTACTCAAGACCAGCTTGTTCTTGTTATGGTCCGCAGAGGGCCTTGCAGGACAAATGGATAGGACCCTTCAAAGTTGTGGGTAAACTTGGAGAGGTGAACTATCCGGTGGACTTAGGATTGCTTAAGGAGGCTCCCAGAGTCTTTCACACCAACCGTGAAGGCTTATGTCTCGAGACCTGTCATAGGAGCTTTGCTTCTAGCTTCAGCTCAGGAGGAGGAGGAGGAGGAGAGTGAACCTCTGCCTGACCTCCTCAGAGGCTTACCTTTAGATGAGCAAGTGGAAGGTTATCGACTCCTGGTGAGTGAGCGAATGACATGGATGATGGTGTCCACCTGTCGCCCATTTAGGAGGAAACGTTGTGTAAAATGTCCAATTGTTTTCAAGGGTGTAGCGGTGCCCCACTGAAAAATGTACGAGTGTGACACCTAGAGCATTGGCGGATTTGGGATCCTAGTGTAATCTTGTTCACCCATTATGTTTACAGTGGCACCAGAGTCAACCATGAAATGAAACAGGCAATTTCCCATTTTTATCGGAATTTTGGGGGCTTCTCTAGCTTCTTCATTGCCATGCATGAGATTGACATATTCGTCTTGATTATATGGGTCGTAATATGTGGTGTATGCAGTCGCTGCAGGACATTGATAAGAGTTCATCCTCCCCGTAGCCTTCAGGTGGGTTGTCATATTCATCCGTTAAGTATTGAGTTTGGTCTGAGTGGTCAGATATTTGCAGGTATTCATGCTCTTGGTATTCATCAATAGCTCCAACGTAGCGCCTTTGGTTCTGATGGTAGTATCTTTGCTGTCTATATTGTGGGGGCAGTGGGCGGAAGTCGTGCACCATTGTGATAGAGCTGGGCATGATCCTGAGTGTGGAAATGTCATTCCGCAGCGATAGCAATGTCTCTGTTGACGTGGTACTTGTGGGGCTTGTGGTCTGTATGGGTACGATTCTTTGTCGCCCTGACTAGGTGTTTGTATGGCCACTATGAGTTCGGCAGTGTCTTGTTTTGGGTTGTTGGTGCCAGTCATGGATGCGGCTTGGGCAGCAACTCTCTCGAATATGCACGCAAGCTCGCTGACCTCGGGGATGTTGAGGGGCTTCTTTAACAATTGCTTCTTGAGTGTGGGTGATAGGCAGCTCTCTATAACTCTGAGACGCATCGCCTCTTCCAAGGAAAACACATCGAATTGGCAGTGAGCTCCTTTTACTCTTAAGCGAGTTATGAATTCATCCACTGTCTCTTGTGGTTTTTGTGTACATTGGTTGAAAAGGGAAAAGGTATCTTTCGTAGTCGCGATTTACTTCAATTATGAGAAGTTTGTCTAGTGCTTTGATTAATTCCGGGAAGTTGTTTTGTTACACTGTAGGAATTGTCTTGACGATGGTTTTAATCTCTCCCCCCACCAGATTGAGAAAAATGTCCCCGATATTGGGGGAGTCACCGTCTCCTGACCCTCTCACAAATTGATGGAAATCCTCCATCCACCTGGGCCCTTTTGTGGCTTGTGGCGTCATGGTGAATGGCGGTGGCATCCTTAGTTGTATGGATTTGGCTGCACGGGCAGGCTGGGGTGACACTGGATTGCTCATCTTGTAAGGTGTTGATTACTCTGCTGTACCCTTCTTGAGTATGGGGTGTTGGCCTCACTGTTGGTGGGTTTGGATGGGCACCACCCTTGGGTGCTGTGTGTGTGGCACTGTGTGCTCACTGGTGGGATCACAGGGTCCAAGTGTCCCAGGGTATTGGTTTTAGACTCCACTTAACGAAACCACTGTGCACTGGAGAAATTATTGACAATGGCACTGTGCCCTGGGGAAATATTGTTACAATAGCGCAGCCTGGTGTTTCAGAGGAATTTTGTATTCACTCACCCTTAGATGTGCCCCATGTCATATGCTGGCATTCTGAGACTTGAGAGGGGCCTGCCGCTTGAGTGGCATGGGCGGACGTGTTTCGACAGTAGAACGTGAGGCGTCTTTTCGCTTCAGGGCATTGGTGGGCCTTCACCAGCAGAGAGGCGCGTGTGTCTAGTCACCGCCGTAAATCCGGAGCAGGCGGCAAGCTGTTTGTGCTGCATGCGTGGAAGGAGCTCTGGCAGATTGCCACAGCGGGGGTCTGCCCTCGGCAGTCTCGTGGTCCCTTTGATGATGAGGAGGAGGAGACTTGGCAGGGTGTCCGGCCCTCACTTGTGCACGGCAGAGCGCCGGCGGCTTCAGAAGGAGGAGGCTCGACGGGGTGCCAGCGGCTACATAGTACCGCTCCAAGCGGAGGAGGAGGAGACTGACGGAGTATCAGTGGCCGCATGCAGCCTCAGCAGGAGGAGGAGGCGGAGGAGGAGGAGGATGCGGCTTGGCGGAATGCCAGCGGCCAAACGGATTTCGGCGGGCTGCCGAGATGGAGGACTCCGTTGTGTGCGGTACGGATCCTCATCGCCAAAATGTTGCCGTTGATGAGGCAAAAGGAAAACACACACACGGAGGGATGTGGAAGGCAACTTCTTTATTTCATCTTCCAACCGTAACTGGCATGTCGCGCGCCTTTTCCCAGCATTCCCAACTTCCCCCAAATGTCCGTTCTCAACTCCCGCCCCTATTGTGGGCGGGGCAACTTATTAACCCTTCGGAAGGCGGTAACAGTTTTAAACAAACCAGGCTCTCCTAGATTTGAAACAGGAGCTAAACAGCTCTCAGCAGTTTTGAACCCTGCTGTACTCCCCTCCCACACACTGGCATTATAGAGGAGTTGGCCAAGGGAAAAGAGTGTAGCGCCTCTCAGATGGGCCTATGACTGGTTTCTTAATCAAAGTGACCAAAAACATATCATTTGAAATGGAAATGTGGAACAAAAAATGTATAATCCGACATTCAGCTAATCAAATTTCGAATTTTAAATAGATGTTTTAATCCAGATTTGGACAATCCAAGTGGGTCTATCACAAATCATGCTAAGTACAACTCATGTTGTTTAGGAGTATCTCAAAATGGGTAAAACAATATGCACTATTTCTGAAAGAAATAAAATGCCCTAATTCACAGTAAACCCGGATTACGAGCCAAAGCTGGTGAACCTTTCCTCTACTCTCAGTTATTGTTTCACAGTGAATAGGTTTGGTGCGTTTAATAGGGAAGAATACTTAAAAGTGTGCTTGTATAAATGCTGCAAAAGTATTACAGTGGGACAAAGAAAGAGAAAGCTACAGGCAGTAAAAAACATAAATATATGAAATAGTATCTTAAATGGAGTTGATACTATGTCTGTAATAAAACTTGGGCATTTATGTTGTTTCTAACAGAATATTAAGGACTCTGTGCACGTTTGGAAGAAAGACTTTTTGTAAATCCAATTGCTTGATTACCATTTTAAAGATGGGTGGTGTGTGCCCCTGTTGACAACCACCGCACACTTTTCAAACAAAGAAAAACTTCAAGTCCAGACCCATTTTTTTCTCTATGTTGCACACCCAGTTTTTGGTATACCTTCCTCATAGTGGCTCTCCCACTAAACCGTTCCTGACATCAAAAAGCTTTTTCGCTTTCTAAACTCTACTGCGCCCTCTCTGGTTACCATTTTTTGTTCTATGTACCAATTTATACATTTCCAATGTCCCTCCATATCCGTTTTCTCCACGTTCGCCCTTTTTGTGTTCTCTCCATCTTCACACTAGTGTGAATTTTATGACATGGGGCTTTCCCCTATTTTTGTGCCACGGTTTATTTTCTTTCTGTTCCCTCCCATTTGTATGTTTTCTCAGGAAAGGTCACACAATATCATGCTAAAAATATGCCTGAAAAGTGGTCGGGGGGGATAATCTTATACATATGCTACTGCCACAGACCCAAAATTAAAGTCCAATTTGTAAATGAACATGAGGTATGTCGTTGAATTATCAACACAACAAATAAGGCAATATTGCAGCGATACAACTATTCATGTTAGAAATGCCCTCCTAGGCTCACAATCCTTATACACAGCGATCACCAAGTATGCTTGGCAAAGATCCACCACCCACCACATAGCATTGAAAAAACTCTCCTTCGCAAGCCAGTACCCACTAACTCTTTGTATTCCTGAAGCAGCCGCCACTAAACCCATTACCAATAATGGTGAAACAAACTATCAGCGTACCACAGTATGCCCATCAGAGATCCCCGTGTTTGAACCCCTGCTACATACTGCCATTACATTGATCACTGAAAGCCAAATACGGCCAGTAGCTGCAGCCTCTGCGGCGCCCTAGACGAATAATGCACCCCTTGAGCCAACGACCGCCGTATGGCCACTTGCTATTACACTCAATTTGTACCTGGATATGCCATCCAAGAGTACCATCATTAAGCAATGGAGTCAAAGTGCTGCACCTCATGTCTTGCCTGGCCAAATGCTTCCAAATATTGCTCTGCCTGCACCCCATTCTATACATGCTGACCAGCCTGTACCAAACATTGTAAATGATGACCTGCATAATGTATATCTTGATATGCCACCTGATGGTACCACTGTTATGCCATTAAGTCAAAATGCTGTACCTCATGACTTATTTTGCCCATTGCAACCTAATGTCGTTATGCCTAGACCCTATACTTTTCATAATGGCCTGCCTATGCCCGATGCTGTGCAGTCCAACCAGCCTATGCCTATCACTGTAAATGATGACCTGCCTATGACTAATTCTGGGAATACCAAGCCGCATGCTTCAAATATTGATAGCTTTATACCTAGTCCCTCCAACAGGGCCTTTCCATTTGCCCCACTTAACAGTACTCTCCCTGCCCATGCCCTTGACGTTCATGATCTTATCACGAGCTGTAATACTGACCTCCTAATGATTACTGAAACTTGCCTCACTGAGGCCTCTGGTCCAGCCCTTGCCCTCGCCACCCCCCAGGCCTACACTATTTTCAGGCAAGACCGTCCTCTCCAGAAAAGGGCAGAGGGTAGCACTTATTGCCAAAGAGCCCATCTCGGTTAGAAGGGGATCTAGGCCATAACTGCGATTATCTTGCTCTTAAAATCAGTGTCTCTCCAAATTGTACTATTGCCCTCCAATATTGCAAACTGTACTATTGCCCTCCAATTGTAGATCGACCACCATCTCTGGCTTCCAGGGTGCCTTGATACACACTCTGTTTGATAATTTGAAGAAAACCTCCCAATCCATTCTCCTGGGAGACCTCAATCTAGGCCTTAACGACCCTAATGACACCCAAGCAGTTTCCCTTAATAAAGCGCTATCCACCTTAGGATTCACTCAGGCCATCACAGAATCCACCCACAGTAAAGGTTGCACCTGTTCCATTAAGGTCTTGGACATCTCCCCCATCCTGTGGTCCGATCATCACTACATTCATTTTGAACACCTCGAAAAGCTTTGATAAGCAACAACCTCCCCCCCCCCCCCTCAACGGCACTGACCAGAGGCTTCCAGCAGCTCACTAAGGAAAAGCTTACATCCTACCTCCTAGTGCCGGCCCTTCAGGCCCCCTTCTCTAGTGACCGAGAAGTCCTTGCCAGGGCGTTCAAATCAGTCATCACATCGCCCCACTCACCCTAAGAAAAGCTAAGCGGTCTAAGCATACCACTGCTTGGTCTCCCCCCCCCCCCCCCCCAAGAACTTCTCGAACTATGTGCCAAGAAAAAGGACAGCACTCCCCCACTGGAAAGCAAACCCCAACGACTCTTCCAATTAGACTTCAAATCTATCTCAAAAGAATATAAAAATGCTATCATCAAAGCCAAAGCATCATCATTTAATTCTGGGATAGCAAATGCTAAATCAGGGACCAAGGACATGTTTGCCATCTCAAGGGAGTTGGAAACCCCTAACACCCCTCCTCCCCGTCAACACTCCACAAAGATTGAACACTGGTGTAACTCCATCCAATCCGCTATGCTGGACAAACTTAACACGCTCCAGAATAAAATCATAGCCCATCAACAGGCGCTCAGCCACCAAATATCTCAAATACAAAATTGCATTAGCAGCAGCTCCCACCCTTTCGAACAAGAAGTGATCGCCCTCCTGAAATCTATGAAACCATCCTTCTGTAAAGGGGATGTATGCCCGGCTCAACTGATTAAAGACTGTGCCCTTCCCCTTACCCCATTCCATACTGCATTTATCAATGCATCATTCCAGTCAGGCCACGTCCCTGCTAGTCTCAAGGAAGCATGGGAACGTCCTCTCCTCAAAAAGCCTACACTTGACCCAGCTATTCCAGGGAACTACCAACCCATTACGACAGTCCCTTTCCTTTTAAAAATCCTTGACAAGGCAGCTTATCTGCAAATCCAAAAATTCCTCAAGGCTAACAACCTGCTCGGCCTCCCGGGATTCCGTCAGGGGCACGGCACCGAAACTGCACTCCTAGACCTAAAATATCAAATGGACGATTTCAGAGATGCAGGCAAACCCGCCCTCCTACTGCTCCTTGATTTGTCTGCAGCATTTGACTTGGTGGATCATAACACCCTTTGCCACCATCTCTCCACCGCTGCCAATTTCTCCCCTAAGGCCATTACTTGGATCACCATGTTTCTCCAAGAAAGGGTTGCGAAAGTCTTCTCTGACTCAGCCTGTGCCCACCCAAGCATCATTAAATGCAGAGTCCCACCGGGGTCATGCATTTCACCTACCCTGTATAACCTGTTTACCAATCCATTGTTCCACATCCTGGACGCCTTGGGCATCAGATACGCCAACTATGTTGATGATACACAGGTCCTCATCCCCCTTACAGGTGACTATGAAGAAGACATGGCCACCCTTAGGTCCATTTATTCCACTATCCAAACCTGGATTGCAGTAAAACTGGTTATGCCTTAATGGTGACAAAACCAAACTTCTGCTAATTGGATCTCCGGCCACCTTCGGGGAAACTGGAAAAACAATATAGCTCGTTCACAATTGACAACATACCAATCCCTGTATCACAAGTTGTAAAGACCCTTGGGGTCTACCTGGAGTCTGACCTCTCCACGAACAGGCAGGTCAATGCCATTGCCTCGACCTCAGCATACCACTCTAAATTGATGAACGCAGCCAGACCCTTTCTGTCAGAACAGAACTGTATCACTATTGCAAGAGCAATAATAGGATCACGGCTGGACTACTGCAATGCCCTCTTTCTAGGGACCTCTGCTAAAAACCTCACCAAACTCCACATGGTCCAGAACCATGCCCCGAGAATTGCCACTGGCATCTCCAAAAGGGAACATCTCTCTGAAACCAGGAAAAAAGGTTAATTGGCTCCCTATCAAAGAGAGGACAGTCTTTAAAGCTCTCGCCTTAACCTATAAACGTGTCAACAATCTGGCACCATTATACCTGGCTGAACGAGTTCTCAAACCCGTCTCAACCAGACCCATGAGAATTGCCTATACTAAAAGGATATCCATTCCTAAGACCTTGAGAAGGCGTGCAGGAGGAACTAGTTTCCCAGTCTTGGCAGCGACACATTGGAACTCCCTACACCACTATGTTAGAAGTGTTGGGTCGCATTAATTCAAGATATGTTGTTTGTATAATGAAGTATCGTTGGCACCACTGTCCTAGGTAGACTGCCTACCCCAGTCTTACTGGTCCTATAAGCCTTCATTGTAACCGTAACGCTAACCAAATGCAATCACCTGTATGATCATAATCCAGTACTATTGCGAGGCTACATGCTCACTGTAACCAAGAGCCAAGCATTCCCATGTAACTAAGAAAACGTCATATAACTAAGACAATTTCATGAAACAGCGCCTCGATGCCTTTGGGCTGCTAGTGCACTTTACAAATCCAAATAAATAAATAACTACTACACAAAGGATCCATTATTTAGAGAGAAAGAAAATCTAAGTAAACAATATGACAAACACCATTATTGTGCCTCAGGAAATGGGAAGTGATTAACTAAAATGTTGGATTTTTCTCAAAGGTTGGAATGTTCCAAACAATAGGGTAATGCCAAGCACACACTGTACAGTGCTATGGCATCAAGAATAGGTATGCTATTTAATTGTTATATGAAATGCTATAATACTCTAGTAAGCAGTATGACTTATGGAATATACCTGCAGGCGGAGTGGCATATAATCTTCATACACATCTTCCCACAGTTCCTGTAGGTCTGCAAGCTCTGGGATAAAGTCGTGAGCCATTTTGGGAAGAGGATGACCGATCCGGTTCATGAATCCAATCCCAGCAGTTAATAGGTTTGGCTGAACCCTTCCATCTGTTGTTAAGCTGGTAGACTTTGCACCTGGAGGACTTGATTTTACTGGAATGCGACTTCCCTTGTGGCTCTGAACGGGCCTGTAGTCAAAAGCTTTTACCAGGGTAAGGGCCATATCTAAGGTGCTGCTGTGGGGCGTGCAGCTCTGAACCGAACTGCCATCAGTGCAGAAGTCACATTTGGAATCCTGTCTGGCACCTTTGACTGGTTCATCATCCTTATGTAATGGAGAGGTTTCCAATGCAGTGTGCAAGGATTCAACCGAGGAACCAGAAGAAATTCTTTCCAAGCTTTCTCGCTCAATGAGCATCTTGTCAAGTTGTACATCAGACAGCAAAGGTTCTTGTAGCTCCTCGTTTAACATGCTGGCAGAGTACCTAGTGGATGGGACACAGGAAATGCTCCTTGCCACTTTGCGCGGCACCTTGCAAATTGCTTCATAATCAGCATCTGGCACTCTCAGAACAGCGCAGCAATGGCATCGCTTTGGGCGGTTCACTGAGACGTCGGAAGGCTGGCAGTGGTTGGATTCTGCAATCTGATCTTCATGTTCAGTCCAAGCTTCAAACCCAGAATATGTGAAGTCTTCCTGCAGAAGGGCTGCATATCTGGAATCAGGGAGATCAGATATGTCAACAGTCCCCTCCCCACCTTTACTGTCAACAGATGGGTCTTCGTTATTTTTTCTATACAAGCTCGCCACACAAAGCTTGAGTCGGTCTTTCTCCGAGAGCAGTTTCTGTAAACGTTCAATGGACAAGGCCTCTATTCGAGCAATTACAGTATCAAACCGATAAATCCGATCCAGCATGAAAGCACACTTGCTACAGGCAAACTCAGCTCTCCCATCTCGCAAGACTTCCTTTCCTAAGACATGGGACAACAAAACCTGCAAATTCAATTTTGAAGCTGAATGGAAGATCCACCTTCTCTGGTTGCCACACAGCTCCCTGGCACAGATCCTGCAGACGTCCTTCATGTTTGCATACAACATCAAATAAGTAATAGTCTTATTTCATTTGAAGCAGTTCTGCTTATCGATGAGCGGGTCGTCTCAAACAGAGTACCACTGTGACATGCGTTATAGCTTTGTAATAAGTAGCGTATCTTTGTTACAAGTAAAGTGTCATTTAAAAAAAGAGGGGGGTCTTATTAGGGAGAAAGAAGTCTATTTACCAGTTATCTCTATTGTCAGCGCATTTGAAGTCTTCATAAATAGTAGGTTATATTTATTTCGAAAATAACGTCTTAAATATAAGAAAGTCTTTGAATAAACTGGCTTATTTCTAAATGCCTGATGCTTTCAAAATCTCAGTCTTCATAATTAGTGCGAAATCTTGTTGGCTAGTTGGTGATCCTCGAAACTAGCAGGATATGTTCGAAAATATTAAAAAAGCTGGTTGATTAAATGGTTTTCTCCTTATCAGATTCAATCCAGGTCAAATGAAGTATTGTTCTTTCAAATAAATAAATACCTTTGAAATTGACAACTCAAAAAATACCTTGAGAAATGTTCCGTATTCGTTTTACATTTGACTGAGTAAGGATCTCATCCTTTGGGCATAAAGTCTCCTCTGTGAATATTATTTCCTTTTCATCCCGGAAAAGTTGGTTTCCTTAAAAAATAAAAAAATAAAACATTCCTTCCCCAACAATAAATAATACGATTTTAATTTCAGCGCTTAAAACAAGACGATACCATCATTTGTATAAATGTTATTACTGTCCAGAGCGAAGGCAAGAATACAGCAGTGTCAGTGACGTGGCTGTAAATCAGATCCACTTTGCTGTTCCAACAACACAGAGCCGTACTACGCCCCATCCGCAGATAACGGTGTAAAATGAGTCCTTCCTGGAAAACTTGGAAGACCAGGCAGCGCCTGCACCACCTGTCGACCTCAAACAAGCCCGGGTGTTTCACCTGCTCCAGCGGGCACTACACGCATCCCGTTCGCTCCTCTCGTGACTCCTCCGAGCCCGGCCGGCGAGCTCTGGTACCCGAAATTCTCAGGGCAAGATGGAGCGAGGGCAGCGCCCATGCGCAGTGGTGCAAATGGCTCTGGGAAATGTAGTCTTGAATCTCTACATCTTAAACCAAAACCACAAGCGAACGTTTCCTGGACTGCAGCCATCTTCGAACTGGAGATTGTACGCATGCGTACATAGCGAATATTTCCCTGGGAGAATGAACGGTTTTGTGCTGACTGGAAAAACAAACAGGAACAGCGCACGCGGTAATGGTTAGGTGAAGTACAGTTTAACCAAAAAGGACGCTTTCGCTCGGCTGACCGTGCCAGAAAGAGCCCTGCAGGAAGAGGGTTGCGGTATTAACACTGGAGACCTCTTCCTCAAGCTTCTATGACTCGTATATCTTCCCACTAAACTAAACGGAAAGCAGAGAAAAACTTAGCTCTAAACTCACACGCTTTTGGCGGGTGTCACCCGCCTTGTAAACAGCAGACTCACCCGCCAAGCCTCCAGCACACCCATTCATTTCAATGGGCCTCTCACCCGACAAAAACAAAATCGGGTGTTTTCACCCGCTTTTGTGACACAAATGGTTGAGAGCTATGGAAAAAGGTGACGTGTTCATTGTATAGATTACATTATAATCCATTCCCGAGAAGCTAGTCCAATGTTGGTTTTAAATGTGCATTCTGGGACCTGTAGTCTTGGATTTATAATGAGGAAACCCTTGACTGCAAGTCTCAGAATGCAGAGCCAAAACTAAGACTGGACTACCATCTCTTGAATGGATGATGTTTGCATGTATGAAATTCTTTTAAATGGAGAAAAAAAATTGCTCGTACTCAACAATTTAGGCTTTAAGTGGGCTGAGGATCAAACCAGGAAGGGTCTTGAAATTGCTTTCGCGCCAGTGACGGCCAAGACCCATTGATAAATACAAATTCATCACACTTTGTGTCGCCCCGCACTCCATTTTTGTAGTTCTCCATTTGTCTCACTTCCTTTGTCTGTCATTCTCTATATGTGTCCATTTCTGATTTTGTCATTCCCACTAATGTGGTGTTTTCACGCCCTCATTAATTTTATTTTTTCTGAGCGTAGGCCTTGGGAGCATGTTGCGCTGAAACATCTCAGTGATTACAGACAAAATCTCATTTTAATGATTTACTGTCAAGTCATTAACTTTAAAAATGAACCTGTCATCCCAATGCAGCCCTCTGTCAAAGACTCTCATCAGTCAAAGACCTATTTAGCCTGTTTTGACACCACTATTGTGATGATCAAATGATTTGCCATGAATCACACACTTTCTGTGTCAAGACACGAGGCGAAGGATTATGCTTTCTCACAACTTTACTCTTCGAGCAGTATCATTAAAACAATAACTTAGAAAAACAAAACTACAAGTCCCAACGGTTTAAAGTCTTTTTAGTAGTTCTTCTGTTATTGGACTTTAAAAAGATGTGACATTATTAACCAATAACAATAGTCTATAATCCATCCCTATATATCCAATCCACCATGTTGTTTCCTCCTCTTTCTTTGCTGCTCGGGCAGCCAGTTAAGTACCCATGCTACTTCTCTTTGATATTGCTAAGAATGTATGTCAGTTGCAGTTTAACCCCTTAACTGCCATGGTTTTTCCCACCCAGTGCCAACGCCTTTTTGGTGATTTCGGTATGTCACCATTCAATCCCTTGTAACGTTTTTGTTACATGAGATATCTCAACCAAATTTGGCCCCCTTTTTTCCACATGTAGCCAGTCGTAAAGCCACCCAGGAATCCTAGTTTGCTGTAGGGGGTGAGAGAAAATAACCAAAAAGGGAAAAAAACGTAGAGTTTTTTTCAGAAAATACCAATAAAATGATGTACTAAGAAGCCTGTGGTTTTTTGCTCGTAAGAGCTAGGAACAAATGGTTTGCTGTGCTGAATTCCCCATTTTCCCGGCTTTGAAGAACAGGTTGAGTGGAAATTAAAAAAAAAGTATTTTGCTATGGTTATCAACCGTTTTGTGAGAGGTAGGCGATTTTGGCCTTTTTTGCCAATAGGACATGCGTGGACGGAATTGAAGAAAATGGTAGGAAAGCTGAAAGGGAGGACATAAAGGCATACATTTGTGAAAAGCAGACAAAATTCCAAGTTTAGGAAGGGGTGATTTGCGCAGGTCAGGCAACAACTATGTAGGGAAAAATTCCATAATTTGGGGAACAATCAGGAACATGACAGAAAAAAAAGGTATGCGGTGGACATGGTTGGCCCGGTAAGGCAATGGCTTCTGTGAATTCTGAGAAAAACAATGCTCTGCTACATTCCCCCGACTCTTCCAGTTAGGAAATCACAATATTTTTGTAATGTTTCCAAAACCAGCAAAACCAAAAGCCAAAAATGAAGCCATGATACACAGGAGTTTTATGTTTACGGCCTAAAGAGACCTACTTGACATGTGTAAATAAGGAAAACAAATATGGTGAGGAAGGGCAAGCATACATTTTTTGAAAGGGCACAGGTAGACCTTTTGAAGGTTAGGTGACTTGTGCAGGTTACAAAAGTGTATAGTGCCTAAAGCAGTGGCTAAATGTAGGTCACATTTGGGAAATGAAAGGGTTGTGTGACAAAGGGCAGCAGCAAATGGGTCGAAACGTTATGAAAACCACGCAAACACAACAAATGTGGTACCTTCCTGCGTTCCCACAGGTGTCCTGACGAAAACAGTACCTCACATGTATGGGTGCACCTACCTGGACGCAAAGGGAAAAGGCTAAAACACGGGTAACCCCAGGTTTTTCAGCACATCAGATTTTCAGGAGTTTTGCTCATGCGGACAACCTACAGATTTGGGCCTATGGTGTTGAAGCCACCAAGGAAAACAGGGAACCCCATGCATTTCTGCAAAGAGGACACCCGCAGGAATCCACAGAGGTCTGACTTGCGCAAATCGGCCCAGAATGTATTACCCACAATCCCCAGCAAAGTCCAAAATATGGCAAAAAAACCCACAATTTTCGCACGTTGCACTCTGCTCACCCATTGAAACACGCCACCAACACCACATGGCCTACCTTCCCGCGTTTCCACAGGTGTCCTGCCAAAAACAGTAGCTCACATGGTAAATGGATGTCCAAGGCCGGGGACATCAACTCCAACCGTCCTGGAGTTCTGACTGGGGTAACACAGTCCAGCAAGAAAGGCCTTGCACATCCGTTTACCATGTGGGTGTACTGTCCCCACGCACAGCGGCAGCTCCAGGGAGCCCCGGCAGGTTCTCCTTCCCTCCCACAAACGAAATTCTGTATTGCAGCCCAGCCCACGCTCCAGGATGGTCGGGGTGATGTCCCTGGACTTGGGCAGCTGATTCCCATGTGGTGTGACCATGGTGGAGAAAAAAAAATACCTGGTGGCTAGTGCCCCCCCCCCCCCGCCCATATCTACATTACATTTTTATTTTTTTGTACCCCATTCCCTGGGGGCAGATGGTCACCCATCTGCCCCCAGGAGTCTCCATAGGTGTGGCCCCATGCTTTGAGGGCTGGGGGGAGAGGGTTTCTTGCAGGGATCGCACAAAACGAAGTGCCTAAAAGGACGAGGTAACTCGTCCTTGGCAACACAGAGGTAATCTGAAGGACGAGATAGCTCGTCCTTAGCACTTAAGGAATTAAGAGAGATATGTGTTAAGATAGGATGTCAATTACACTGTCAATAGTTGAGCGACAGAGCGCAGTGTAGACAGTTTATGGTGGAACATATCCGCAGAGTTCAGTGTTGACACTTCAGGTATTTCCCGCGGTCGCAACGGGACAAGCTGTTCTGGCGACCGCAAGGATCAAGGACAAGAGAGGGCACTACAGTCACGGAAGTACGAGGAGCACGACTGTGACTTGATAACGTTTGGGTGCTCCTCATCTACACCTCCTTGACTGTATAATAGCCCGGAGCGAGCCAGAAAATAAGCGTACCTCGCATATTGTTTAGAAAATCATTACCGATCTTTACAATGATCGGATCATCACGCTGACAGGATCAGCTGTACAAGCTGCAGAGAGCGCATGGAATGTGGGAGGTTTCCCTGATACATGGCACGAATCGTGTGAGGGATAAGAGTACAGTGCCACCTAGAGGCCGAAAAGGAAAAACAGCCCACAAGAGGTTTAATAGAGAATACAGAGCCTCTAGAGGGCCAAATAACAGACTCTGTCCATAAATATGTACAAGAGACGGGTACAGGCCCAAGATACCTAGAATTATTATTAAACAGTGGCATTGCTGTCCCCAGACAAATATATTATGTCCAGCTCAAGTGAAAGGGAAGGGCTCAGGTGAGCCAGAAAATAATTCAACCCGGCATGGGAGAGCTGGCCCTAAGTCACAGTATGGGGCACAGCTCTCAACAGCTGGCAGTCATGGAGGACTGGATAAAGTTCTCCAAAGGAATGGAAGGGCTGAGAGGGACAGGTGGTCTAGGAACAAAGAAATGGGGAAGAAAGAAAGCCCACAAGGCCAAGACCCCCCTAGGTAAGACCGCAGAAAGGAAAGAGCAAGAGGAAGGCAGAAAGCTGAAAAGATAAAGAACGCAAATCGTGAGATGATACCGCTGGCAGTTCAGAGGGGTATGACAAGGATGATTGGGGGAGCCAATCAACAGGAGAGGAAGTTGAGATTATATCCTCGGAAGAAGAGGAAAATAAGAGAGCTCCCAAGAAAAAGAAAACGGAAAGAAGATAAGCAGGAGGAGGCCAGGGACGAGTTTGAACTGGACGCCTTGATGCACCCACGTTCCTCAGAATGGCAACTGCCGACCAAGATAGCGGCATATATAAAGAAAAGACTGAGAACACCGCTGGCAAAAGAAGCCAGAAGTAAATTGAGGGCAGAGTGCCCAAGGCCACACCCGCCGGATGGTATTGCGGAGAACCCAGATATTGATGACCGCATGGTTACATTCATGAAGAGGTATGTAAAAGATATAAAAAAAGGACTGGACAGATCCTGGCGCTCATGCCAAGATAAAATATTTAATGTAATTGGACCCCTTACGAAAATTATGGAGATGGCAGAAGAGGCAAAAGAAAACAATGAGGTTATAGATCCAACTATACTATCTGGTTGATCCCAGAGATGTTTATTGGGCAACGCCAATAGCGCGATTATGGCGGAAAGGAGGAGGTCAAGATTGATCCCAAGCTCAGCGAGCTGGCCACATCAGAGGCAGCAGCCTCTGCAAAAGGGAGAAACTTCGGAGATGCGTTTATAAAAGAGTTAATGAAATTTGCAAACTCATACGCAGGTGATAGATAAAGCCCAGGCCTCTTTGAAGAGAGAATTTGGCAGACAGGATTTTGGCAGGGCTGGAAGAGGCAGGGGCCGCTCCACCAGCCGTTAGGCGACCAACAGGTTCCAAGCCGACAGATACCACTGGAAACAAGACGAAAGAAAGCCAAACCCATTCTTCCGTTCGAGAGGAAGAGGGCGAGGGTGGAGACACACTGATAACCAGCATCAGCCTAACACAGGTGAAACGAATGCACAAGCGTGTACAGAACACAAACACACACTCCCACAGTGGGGGGTAGAGTAGCAAAGTGTGTAGAGAAATGGAGATTGATTTCTACAGATGCTTGGGTGTTAGACACCATAAAGGGTTTTCACATAGATTGGCTAAGTTTGCCACAGCAAGAGAAAGAGCCAAAGACACTAGTGCTCAGCACAGCAGACAAAGAGTTACTAGACACAGAAATAGGAGAACTAGCACGGAAAGATGCTATAAGATGGGTAACAGATCTGAGAGACAGCTTTATAAGCAACATGTTTATAGTGAGAGGTTGTCACAAGACCAATAATCTAAGAGAACTAAACACATTCAGAGTATACAGACATTTCAAGATGGAGGGCATACACCTCCCGAGAGACATATTACAACAAGGGGATTGGCTAGCAAGGATAGATCTCAAAGATGCTTACCTGACCATACCTATGGCGGCAGAACAACAAACATTTCTGAGGTTCCGATGGCAGGGACAAATGTGGGTGTTCACTTGCCTACCCTTTGGGCTGGCATCAGCCGCATTGTGTTTCACAAAGGTGATGAAACCGGTGGTGACTTTCCTCAGAGAAAGAGGGTTCAGATTGATCATTTACCTGTACATTTGCGTAATGTGCCAGGACAAAAATGCTGATCAAGGAATAGATAGAAGTCACTCTAGACCTTTTGCAACAGCTAGGGTTTCTGATAAACTGGAAGAAATTAAGCCTACAGGCGGGGCAGAACATGGAATTCCTGGTCTTCAGATTAGGCACTGTGCAGGGAATGTTAAACCTCCCCCTGAACAAAGTAAACGAAATCAAGAAAGAAATATGGACCAGATTATCATCGGAGACAATATCTCTGAGAGAACTAGCGAAACTAGTGGGACGCCTGGCTTTGTCAATTCAGGCAATATTCCCTGGCCCTCTACATTACAGGGCCCTTCAGAGACTGAAAATCTCATACCTCAGGAGGGGCGCTTCCTACGAACAAAGGCTACTCCTCTCTTTAGAAGCAAAAGAGGAACTGCAATGGTGGTTTCAGCCCATGGATGCCTGGAATGGAAGGGCAATATTTGGCTCTTCCCCGGACCTAGTGATAGAATCCGATTCCAGTAGGTGGGGATGGGGAGCCAGATGCAGCGATCTGTCAACAGGGGGCAGATGGTTAGGAGAAGAATTAAATATTCACATATATTTCCTAGAGCTTCTAGCAGGATCCTTGGCGGTGAAATGTTGGACACAAGAGAGAGCACGATGCTGTGTGCTGCTCAAGATGGACAACGTTTCGGCAGTCCATTATATAAACAGACTAGGAGGCACGAAGTCAACAATGTTAGCAGTGCTAGCGAAATAATTTTGGCACCTTTGCTTACAGAAAGGGATATCAGTGACAGCTAAATATTTACCAGCCCATCAGAACGAGATAGCAGACCTGAACTCAAGATTCTTCAAGGACGCAAGCGATTGGAAGCTGGACGAGAGACTATTCCAGACACTGATGGAGAGATGGGGTCCATGCTGGACAGACCTCTTTGTATCAAGGTTGAACAGGCAAATTGCTAGTTTTATTCTGTTGGAGACCAGACCCGGAGGAGGAAGAAATAGGCGCTTTCCTGCAACAGTGGGGTCAGAGCAAGGAATATGCTTTTCCTCCTTTTGCGATGATCGCGAGAAATCTAGCACAGGTGAGGAGACAGCGAGTATCCATGGTGCTGATTACGCCAAATTGGGGAGGTCAAGCATGGTTCCCGGATCTGCTAGAGATCACTTACGACAACCCAATACCATAATGAGGTTAGACCTAATAGTGAGGGACCCCACAGGGGGGGTCAGACTCTGATGAGGACAGGCAGTCTCAATTACATAGCATAGGCAATGTCAGGGGATCCTGCACTAGGCCAGGATTATCGGAAGAGGCTGAACAGATTATTGATGAAGCCTGGGCACCTGGGACCAAGAAGGCATACAGGACAGCTTTGTCAGGTTGGCACAATTGGTGTGTGGAAAGGGACGTACATCCCACTAGAACAGATGTAGTTCACATAGCTAATTATCTGGCACAGCTAGCAGCCCAGGGCAAAGCATACAGGGCGATCAATACAGCCTGCTCAACTATCTCTGTGGGACACCCGAGAATAGAAGGGATAACGGTGGGAGAACACCCTCTAATTTGCAGACTTTTGAAAGGAGTTCGAATAATTAGACCACCAAGTCAAAAATATGATCAGGTATGGGACGTAGACAAAGTCCTGAGAATGTTTATATCATAGGCAGATAATAATGAACTGACAAGGAAAGCGTTATCAGCCAAGTTAGCTATGCTCTTATGTTTGTTGTTGTGTAAAAGGGTGTCAGACGTCAGAGCACTAGAGATCAATAGGAAGACAATATCCTCTCAGGGAATAACATTTGTTATCACGAAAAGGACCAAAACTTGGTTGAGATCAATATCTTATCAGGCATTCCCAGATCGACCCAAATTATGTCCAGTGAGATGCATTGCAGCATATGAGTTCATGACTACGGAAATGAGACTCCAGGGGGTGAATCAGTTATTCATAGCCATAAGGAAAGCTTTTGGGGCAGCAGCATCAGCCACGCTAGCTAGATGGATTAGATGGGTTAGGACACAAGCAGGAGTAGATACAGATTCCTTTGGGGAACACTCAGTGAGAGGAGCAATAACCTCTAAGGCTTTTCAGGCAGGGGCCAGGCTAGGGGACATGATGAAGGCAGCAGACTCGATTCTTGCCATACCATGGTTTCTGCATCAGCTCATTTCTGCAAATCTTTCCACCATACCTCTAGTCATGGTCTGCAGCATGTCTTCCACCCCATAGCAATTCTCCTCTTTGCAAGCGCATATGCCAGGTCCTTTAGTTTGCTCACATGCTTGAGTTTTCGTGGTCTTGGGAACCCCCCCTAACAAGCAGGCCCACACTGTATGAACCACAATCTTAATACCTCTTTCTGCTAGTCTGTGTGCCACTTCGCTCCAAAAGCGCTCGATAACCGAGCATGACCAAAACATGCACCATACCAGCATTCACTTCATCACATTTGGGGCATACTTGCCGTCCTACATTTTTAAACCTAGCTATCCTCTGGGGTGTCATATATGCCCTATGCGTAATATACAGTTGCGACACCTTCTTATGATACCCTTGGGCTCGTTCCCACATCCCATCATCCATCGGGGCTCCCACTTCCGCCTCCCAATCTTGTCTCAGTTGTACTACCTCCTTCCCTACTTTGGACATCATCATCTCGTATATTCTGGATATCTCATGTCCCCCCTCTGCTATGTCATATATCATATCTATGGTAACATCTGGTTCTTCCTCCAGTACCACTTCAGGCCAAGTCCTCTTCATTCTCTGCACTATTCTATGATATGTGATATACTGGCCTGTATGTAACCCGGTTTCCTCCCCCAACACCTCAAAATCTATTATAGCCCCCTCTTGCCAAATATCACCCATTGTTGCTATCCCAACAGGTTCCCAGTGGTTTCTGATTATCATCCTTAGTTGCTTTTCTTCACCCGCCAGTGCTACTAGTGGTACCTGCGGGGAACATGGGGATGGGTTCTCCATCATGTGGCATGCCCTGCGCCACATCTTCCATCCAAGTTCCATCATCTTTGGACGCCCTTCCATTTCTGCCTTTGGCAGCCACATAATCTCTTTTAAATAAAATGGGGCACAATCTTGTCTAAACAGCCTGGACTCAGAGGTTGCCTCCTCTGAGAGCCATTTAGCTACATATTGCAGCTGGCTTGCTATATAATAAACTTCGTAATTGGGCAGTTTTATACCCCCTCTCTCGTAGAAATTCAGTAGCTTCCAGAGGGCCACTCTATTTCGTGTGCCATGCCAAAGGAAATCCCTGCACACACTGTCCAATGTAATGAAAAACTTCTTAGGTATCAAGTACGGTATATTCCCAAAGTAGTCCAGGAGCCTGGGTAGGACCATCATCTTCAACATTGCCCCACGTCCCATCATTGCTAACGGCAGCTTCACCCAGAACCTCATGCAATTTTCGATTTTCTTAATGGCTACCTCTTTATTGCCCTTATGCTCCTCTTCCACCGTGTGGTATATGTAGCGCTTAACTGTGGGCCCTGCAGGAGTGCCTGGTCCGGTCTATCAATGGTTCCTGGTCCGGTCTGTAGGCGATCACCTGCCCCCTGAAGATAGTCCAGAACACTCCTTTCCCTCTGATCACTGCAGGTTGTTACCCAGTGATCAGAGAGTTGGGAGTAATCCGGATTAATGGATGGGGCGCTCAATGCTGTGCTGCTGATCCTCCATAATAGTTCTCTGGATAAATGAAAGTCAAACCCAGTTCCTTCACTGGGTGGCCAAGATTGCAATCCAAGCCCAGTTCCTTTACTGGACAACGGTGACTCAGGCCAGCTGCAGCGCACCTGATTGCTAGTTCACTTTGAGTTCTTATTGGCACCGTCCAGACAGATTAATGTTCTTGAAAGTGCTAGTGCTAGCGTACCGTCTTATTGGCAGAGGCACGCGGTGAGTTATGAGTTCCAAAGATAGACTAATTGCAGTTTGTTTCCCCCACCTTTCCAGGCCCGCACTGCAACTACTGGGAACCGCCAGACTTCAACGGAAGGTTTCGGAAGCAGGTTAAGGTAAGTGTTAGATTGGTGGGGTTGGAAGGGGAAAGCGGGATGCAGTTCTCACCCCTTGTTGTTGTTTTGTCTCGTAGGAGAGCTGAATTCCTGGATGCAGATGTGCTCTCGGTGCGCGGGTGAGTCCGTGAAGGAGACGGTGCGGAAGAGGTCCCAATGCAGTTTCAGATGAAGCCGAGCCGCTTCAGACGAGCCGCGGGATGATCGGATGAAGATACTCTCACCCGCGATGGATTCTGGATTAGGCCGTGTGCGGGAAGCTGACTACTGGAAGCGCTGGAATACAGAAACCAGCTGAAAGCGCGAGGGAGGCGCTGGCCTTGAAGCTGGTTACTCGCAGAGAGCTGGTGCACGCAGGCGCCACGCTGATCCCAGCCGAAGAAAACGCAAAGCGCTGGGTGTGGCCCAGGGCGGGGCTTATATACCCTGGGCCCACCCAGCACCACTAGAACACCAGGGATTCATGAACAACAGGTTCCTTGGGGGCCATGTTGAGTACAGTTTAACATCACAACCTGGGGGCCATTTTAGTAGGGGCAGTTCCCTGGGCATAACAGTTCCTACGCCACTCAGCTACCTTCCTGGACCAGCTGTCACTAATACTACTCTGGAAAATCGTGACAGTATATATCTATCCCTAAATAGCGAAATGTGCTAACCTCCCATGGTATCTGTAACACCAGTAGCTGTTTCAATGGGATCCCTTATATCCACCCAATGGGAACATGCTAGATTTCTGTGGGTTCACCGCTATGCCAGACAGCCCTGCATATCTTTCCATCACTTCCAAAATGTATTGGAGGTTTTCCTCCGGGTGTCGAAAATACAACAACATGTCATCCGCATATAAAGAGATTAGATGTCATTCCCCTCCCACAGCAATGCCTATCGTATCATATTGTTGTCTCAGGTATATCGCCAAGGGTTCCAGGGCCAATATATGGAGCATAGGGGACCATGGACATCCTTGTCTGGTACCCCTACGGAGTTGCCATCTTTCAGATATCACTGCTCCTGTTTTAACTCTCACCAGCGGTTCACTATATAACATTTTCGCCCACTGTAGCTATCCAGTCCCCATGCCATAGCCAGCCAAGGCCGCCAACAGCCATGGCCATTTGACCGAGTCAAAGGCCTTTATTGCGTCCAGTGATACAATTGCCAATTCACCTTCGTTCGCGTTCCCATGCCGAATAACTCGATGGATTTGTCTGAGATTATTGGATATGTTCCTATTCGGGACATAGCCCTTCTGGTCAGGATGTATTAATTTGCCAATAACCCTCCTCAGTCTGTTTGCCAAAACAGGCGTCAGTATTTTGCTGTCTTGATTCAACATTGATAGGGGACTATTTGAACCGCAGCTATGCCCGGGCTTGTTAGGTTTGGGCAGCGGTATTATAACCGCTTCTCTAAGTGACTCTGGCAGTCTGCCGAGCTCATATGCCTCATTCAACATTTCCAAAAGCGGGGGGAGCACCTCTCCTTTAAATATTTTATAGAATTCACTTGGGAGCCCATCAGCCCCCGGAGTATTGCTGGCGGGTAACTGCCTCACCACCTCTTCCAACTCTTCTAAAGTAATCGGTGCATCCAGCTCCTTTCCTCAGCACTGATCTGCAGCAATCCTATATCCTCCAATGTTTCTACTATCATCGTGTAATTACTCTCCCCATCATCTCCATATAGTAGCCTATAATAGTCTGCAAACTCCCGGTTAACTCCCTCTTGGGTATCAACTACACTTCCATCTTCCCTTGTTATTGTTCTAATCATGGGTCTGAGGGTTTCACTCTTATATAGCCATGCCAAGATCCTTCCTGGTTTATCCCCTCCCGCACGCTGTCTCTCTATATATTTTTTAGGTTACACAATCTTTCCCAGTGTCCAGCACATTTCTGCTGCAGCCTGAGTATCAGTTCAGTGTCTTCCTTGGTATTATTTTCTCCCTTCAATGCTCTTTCCAATTCTCCCTCTGTTTCCCGTAGGTCAGCTAGGATCCCTCCTTGCAGTCCTTTAGATTTTGCTATGGCTACCCCTCTCATCACAACTTTAAAGGCTTCCGACAACGTGCCCGCCGAGTCCACACTGCCAGTATTAGTCTCAAAGTAGTTAACAATCTCCCCCCTCATATACTCCCTAAAAAAGGGGTCTTTCAGTGCCTCTGCTCTGAGGCGCCATGTCAGAATCCTCGCTCTCGTGGGTCGATATTGCCATCCGAGGATCAAAGGCGAGTGGTCCGAGAGGACCTTCGCTTTATATCCTGCCTGTGTGATCTCCGTCATTATCTCTAGTGTGACAAAAACATAGTCCAACCTTGTGTGTAAATGCTGCGGGGCAGAGTAATGCAAGTATTGCCTCTCTTGGGGGTGCCGTGACCTCCACACATCTTCGAACCCAAAGTCATTCAGCAATGTCTGCAACGCTTTAGCGGCTGGGGCAGGTCTATCCATTTTCCCATCTGATCTATCAACCTTAGGGTTTAGTATACAGTTAAAGTCTCCTCCCCAAATCACTGCGCTCCCCACACATGTGCTAAGGTTGTTACACAAGGTTCTAAAGTATGCCGCTGTGTTTTGATTCGGGGCATACGTATTTACAATGCTTATCTCCCTATTTTCCAGCAATCCCCTCATTATGACCATCTTCCCGTCCGTCTCAACTATCATCTGTAACAGCTGAAACAGGACATGTGGCGCCACCCAGATAATCACTCCCCTAGCATAAGCCGAATATGATGAGCCCACCAAGGTCCCCTTCCATTTCTTCCTGATCATCTCCGTCTTATCCTGCGTCAGGTGCGTCTCTTGCAGCAAGGCTATGTCTATCTTCTGTCTACGCAGGTATAGCATGACCTTATTCCTCTTTAAGTAGCTATTGAGCCCCCTGACATTCCAAGTAATTATTTTAAGATCCCCCATGACTTGTTAGAGTCCCACTCCTCCCCCTACCTATGCAGTTCAGATCCAATTGTATTTCCTGTCTATATAGGCTTGTTTCCAACTCAAACTTCCCATAACTAAAAACACAACAAACACCCCAAAGTACTCCAAGATCTTCTCTTTGTCTTTATAGTTCAGGATCTTCTCAATTATCGCCCGAGGAGGGGCCCCGGGCCGTGGTTTCCTCAGCAGGGCCTGATGTGCTCGTTCAACAGTAAACCCTTGTGAAAGCTTGTCTGCCCCTATCTTTTGCAGGATCATATTCTCCACATAGTCCGTGGGGTCCTGGCCTTCTTCTCCCTCCAGCAGGCCGACCACACGGAAATTGTTTTGCCTTGCCCTTCCTTCCGCTTCCTCTGCTCGGTTCTCAAGATTAGCCACCTGTTGCTTTAGTATGTGGACCTCCTTTGCGTTATTTGTGCTGGTATCTGTGGTGGTTTTCACAACACTGTCTAGACCACTTGCTCTTTCAGCTAGCGCTCTGACATCCTGTCGAAGCAGGGTGACTTCTATTCCAACTGCATCTATTTTGTTCTCCAAGGCCGTTGGCAGGTACGCCATTGCTGTCCCCATGAGGTTCTCAGCTCTGTTATTGCTGCTAGGACCAGGTGGTTTTCTCCTTCAGGGGTACCGTCCACAGAAGCCGCCGCTGCGCCTTGTGCCGGAGCAGTAGGAGTCTGTTGCGTCTTGGCAAAGACCTCCATTGTGGGTTGCTTACTCTTGGCCCTGGGTCCTTTCACTGACATCATGCAACCCTGCCTGTGTTTCCAGTTCCAGCCCCTCCGTTTCGTGCAAGTTCTGTATCCCGGTATTTCTGTGACGCCACCAGGTCAGTTCGGGCCCGGGAGCGTCATCCTCAGAGGGCTGCAATCTATGGTAGCGTGTACTGTGTTACGTTTCAAGTGCGTCGTTTCCTCCCACGTACCTTCTCTGACTATTGTAGTCAACACCCCATTTGCTTGTTCTTGGGGGCCAATAGGTGCACCTTCTTCTTCACTACCACTGTACCTCGGGCTTATGAGGCGTTTGGTGTTACGTGTTCACCCCAGTGCCTACCGCCTTTCTTCTTGTCGTGCCATCATCCAGCAACTGTCCAGGATAGGCTGGATTATTATACACTCCACTTACTATAATGCCAGTATTCTCCAATGCTTGTATTTGCACAGCAGCGTGCTAGTGTGTGTCCAGCTTCATTGCGTAAGTCCCATCTACTCTTAGGGGTGACAATATCAGATTAGTTCCCTGGGCACATGTCCCCCAGCAAAATAGAAGCAGGCTTCCAATTCCCTTTGAGCACTAGTGTAACACTTCGTTGTGTGGAGCACTTATTCCATCTAGTCCAATAGCAGGGCAGCGTTAAAGTTGGTGTCTTCCGCGCACCACTGTAATCAAGAAATGTATCTTGCTGGCCTCGCTGGCTCCCTCGCACAGCCCGGCTCGCTCACCGTTGTTCAATCAAGGTAACAATAATCCTTTCTGCCAGCTCTGCACGTATTGCTACATCTGCTGCTACTCGGAACATCCAGTGCGCGTCCGGAGCTCCGCTGCTGTTATTTATTTGCTGCACGCGGCCGCTGTACTCTGTGCAGATCGTACCACCGCCCGTGATCCGTCTCACTTGTAACAGAACACCATTTCAGTAGGATCGAACATATGTGGACGGCAGGGAGCCGCGCGAACATTAGATGCCGGTCCCCACACGGCAACTGTATCCGCGATGCCACTCACTATGCGGTATCAAGCTCCAAAACAGTGCCTCACTGTCCTTGTGAGTGACCGCTGCTCATAATGTCAGGAGCGAGGCGCGTAAACAGAGCGTTGCGCAACCTCCAAAAGCCAGCCTCCTTCTTTTCTCACCGCTGCTCGGCTCTATTCAGTTGTTCTCGCTGCCGTGGCTGTGATCCCTTTGTTGTCTGCCATCTTGGCTACTTTGTATCCATACGTCCACATTCTTTAAAGTCAATTTTCTTCCGGATACCGTACACGATTCACTTGCCTTTCATAGTTGTTGCAGGGCACCTATTCAGACGCCTGTACCTTCATTTCTGAGGCGCATGAGTGTAATTTCCCAGATCAATGTCGGATCTACAGGAGCTGCCCAGCAAGACTCCTCCTACACCGTGGCTAGCTAGCCACGCCCCCTCTCTTCTACTTTCTCATTATCATCAAAGTCCTTGCACTCCACCGTGGAGGTGTAAGACTACGCGCTCACTACGTTTATGTATTGCACATATTGCATAAATATACCACACATGCTATGTTGACTACTCCTTCTACTCCTATGCACGTTGAGCATTTGTACTGTATATATTGTGTAAATATGTAATCGTTTGCCCTTAAGTCTCATCCTGTATAAACTGCATGCACCTGCACAGCAATGTAACCAAAGCTCAACAATCTTCTTGATGCTTATTGCGCCCTGATACCTTCGGGTCTGGCACGCATTATAAATATTAAAACAAACAAACAAGACTTCAGGGGTAGATACCTTGACGAGGAGGCAGTTAGCAAGGTTCTGGAACATGTCGAAGATGCTATTCTCAGGCGATGAGGCCTCATCCCTCAACCCCAAGCAGATGGTACGCCACTTAAAGAAAACCCCTCAGAAGTTTCTTTCCCCTGATCGACAATGTAAGGTATAGTCATATCCTCTCAGAGGTGGGGATCAGAACATGGCCACCACTTTGGAGACAGATGAATTATTGTCAGGCCTCACCGGTTGGCCGTTGATGTCTCCTGAGGAAGCAGCGTAATGTGACCCAATGGATAAAAAGTCCATGTCGCTCTTAGCAAGAGCACATATTTCCCTTTAAGCCCCCACATTTTCCTCGTACATGGCTCAGATCTTGCTTGAAGATTTCCAAGCGCTCTACACTCACAATCAGCGACAGGATAGCTCTGTGCTTTTGAACAATATGCACCACAAGGTTGAGTTCCTTTCAACCTGGTTTACTATGGGGTTTGCGCAGCCTCACTGACCATGGAAACAGCATTTGTGATAAGGAGGCATATTCATGCCAGAGACTGGCAGACAGAGAACTCCTGGAAGAACGTGTTGTCTTTGGCTCCCTTTCCAGGTCTGAAAACTCTTTAGTGACAAGTTTGAAGAGAAGGTCCTTCATGTTCACCAACAAGAGAAACATTCTGTTATTTTAAAAGTAAAACCGGGTTCATGACCAGCCTTGCGTACTACTTGGCCCGGGTGAGACCCCAGGAGTCCTCAGTGGTCAACTAGAGACCTACTTCCCTTAGAACAAGCAGCAGGGTCTGGCCCAGAAAACCAAAACACTGTCTCCTCCCAAAACCTCAGGCTCCATGTGGGCAGGGCTCTCTTCCACCTGCACATTTGTGGGGTAGGTTTCAGTCACTTCAAGGGTTCCTAGCCTTCTAGTCACAGATCCATGGGTGTTGGGCATTTTGCAGGAAGATTACAAATTAGAATTCTGCTCCGTTCCTCCCGCTTAGGCGCCTTCGACACTTCTTGGCCCTAAGGGTCGCTAAAAATGACATGCCTGAGGCAGAATCTTCATGATCTACTATTGAAGAGGGCCATTTGTCCGGTTCCTTGGCGATTAAGCATGTTATTCTCAGATCTTCCCAGTCCCCAAAATCTCGGGAGTGTACAAGTTGGTTGTGGATTGAAACTCCTAAGTGACCAACATCAAACTCAAAATGGAGAACTTCCAGCACATCATAGCATTGTTTGCGTCTGAAGATTGGCTGGCTTCATTGGACCTCAGCGATGCACTTTCCATGTGCCAATTCATCCAAAGTTGTATTTATTTTAGTACAGAGCTTATATTGTGTTTTTATCCAAAGCATTGGACAAATCAAATATAACAGTACAATAATAATGAGAAATTACAAAAAGGCATGATCCAAGGTGATATTTCACATGACAAAAATAAATAGAATCAAGAGCAACAATTATGGAAAATAAGAATGAAGTCAATTAAATATGAGACGCTTCTTAAATTGAGCTAATGAAACCAACAAGAGCTGATTTCCAAAGAAAGAGGGTTTCACAAATTAGGAGCTAGAAGTTGAAACAGGCGGAAATGGGAAAAAAGCACATGTTGGTGGAGGAATAGAGATGAAATTGAGAAGAACTGCGCTCTCAAGTAGGATGATGGCGGTATATCTAGGAACAAAAGATAGAGCGAAAGCGTGAATACTTTTAAAAACTCAGCAAAGACAGAGAATCTCAAATTAGTGTTTGACTGTAAGCCAGTGTAGACAAGCCAAATAAGTAGAAATATTGGCGGAGGGGGACAAAACAAGATTACACAGAATGCAAAACAGATCGTAGGGGATGTAGAGTATAGTTAGGAAGACCTGCATATAAAGAACAAAAGTAATGAAGAAAATACAGAAGAGTGGTTCTCAGCAGAAATTAATTTGAAGCAAAAGTTAACAAATGGTGAATTATCTTGATATTGAAACGATGAAACCTGCAAGTTTGGACTACAGTTGCAATTTGGGACAGTTGTGAAAAAGAATAGTCAGAAATAAAACCAGGATTATGCAATTGTTGAGAAGTAGCAAGCTGGAGTGGCGGAAATAAAACTGAAGGAGGCAAGGAAATCTAGTGCCTTGCATGCAGGAACTAGGACATGAAAAGGTAAGAGCCTTTATGGAAAACAAGATGGTGGAACACCTCCGCTGGCCTACATTCCCTCTCTGGTTACTGTAACGCCCCCTGCTTCCCATACCTTCTAGCTGTAAATACATTCCAGTGATCAGCACCCTGGGATGAGACTGGCTTTGCAAAGTCAGTGCTGCCTCTCAAGCACCCTTCCCAGGAGACATTCTAGGGGAATTGGGGAAGGTGTGCCCCACCCTACTAGAGAATCAAAGGAGGAGAATGCTGTGGAGCCATTCAGTCTTGGCACTAATAAACATCAGTTATGTCATGATTAAGCCCCGCTAACAGAGTTGACACTGTTATGACATCAAATTGAAGTGTGCTCATAATTGTGTGCTCTTTAGTTGTCTCCATGCCATAGCCAGGCATGGCTTATGCATTTAGAGGTTTACCTACCACTAGGCTGATTAAGGCAGACAATTATTATAATTTAGATATAGAAGTTAAATTGCTACCTTTTCCTCCAGTGACTTTGTATTCCAGCAGCTGTCAGGGATGTACAGGTACTCTTTGAACCTGTTCTTTGCCACAGCAGACCTGCAACTATAGTTGTCAGTAGACTGGTACAGGAAGGCACCTGTGTGCGCTATAATTTTGGCAGGAGCATTTTGAAATGGAGCTCTGACTAGCAGACTTCCCTTTCAGAAACAGAGTTACTAACATCCTTTTATAGTAAAAAAAAAAGCTACGGCTTTTACACCATCACAGACGGCAATTCATTACAAAGGGAAAATAGCTTCTCTTTTTTAAGTGTTATTTCAGCTTCCAAGCCTGCAGAACATTATTACATTACGTTCTGCTAACTGACTAGTACATTGCACTTTGAGTTTATTTACACATCGGGCAAGCTTCGTAACTCATGCATCAGTAAAATAACTTGCCTGTACAAGAAGCATGACCATCTAAGTTTTAACATAGAAACCCCAAGGGAATACTTGCTTATTATACACTCTGTATATACAAATGAGGTACACATTGTACTATTTTGATGAAACATATATTATTTGTACGTTGGCATAATATGTTCAGTACCTTAGATATAGATTGAATAGTAATTGTTGAATTATTAATTTGTTAGCGATTGCTTGCTGGTTTCTTAGCTTTCCTGTTTGTATCACTGTAAACAAACTGCAACTAACATTTTGTACTAAGGAGGCAAAGGAGTTTAAGACTTTGAAGACTATTTCTCTATTTTTTATGGACGGATTTTAGATTTCTTGACAATGATTGTTTCTATTTTTATACATACTGATACATCTGTGTGTTTTTACAAATGGCATGTCTTCTATGAAGATGAAGAATGGAACATTCTTCAAATAAAGAATTTAGGACTTTAACCTGGGCATTGATAAATGTCAATGAAATAATGGTACTGCCTTCAGTGGTGAGTCTGAGAACATTTTTGAAGATTGCATTATCACTGCATCTAAAAGGTTGGAGCTGATGCTTGTTGGAATTTGTGCTATACACCATATCCTACATGAAGTTGCTTCTTTCATAACTTTACCTGCAGTGTGCTGTATATGGTGTTATGTTATAAAGATGGTTAATTTTGCCAATGTGTTTTCTTCTATGGAATCTGAGAAGCTACCACCCCATTGTGAATGTGATTGCTTAATTGATTTAATTCTAGGTGATCCTACTATTTTCCACCCACAGAAGAGGCTATTCTAAAGGACCATGTAAGTGATTAATTTCACTGTCTACTGCTGCTGCAGGAACGCCCATCTGTTTTGTTTTTAAAAAAAGAGGGAATTATGCCACTGCATTGATTACCGAAAACAAACAGCAGAAAGGAAAAGAACCATTATTCATTCATGATCAAGTGAAAGATTCAGTCTGCTTTACTAAATTGGATATTCAACAGGGCATACAATCTATTTCAAATACAACAAGGACATCAGTAGAACACTGTGGTCTAGAAGACATTTAGACAATGTGCACACACCAATGTGACTTTCACCCAACTAAAATTCTGTACTTTATTTGAGATATATTCCATAACATCAGTAGAGAATTTTGCAGTTATAATTTGATATACTGGTATACACAATGGGCAAATGTAACCATGCGCAACTTGTAGAAAGTGATCATACTTACAACAACATCATCTTTATGTAAAAACAGAGAAATACCATTTTAAGTCATAGAAGGCATATTTAATGATGTACATTCTCACTCTAAATTGTGTATTAATGGACAAGAATAGTTTCAGGAAGCATTGGAACAGCTTTCTCCAACAATGGTGAGGGAAGCTCACCCGTTTCTGGCATTTGCACATTTCTATTGGGGCTTTGTATCCTATGGATGAAAGCTTCCTTTTTTGATGGGTGGTGCCATCTTGATGCAACGGCCCATGCACAGGGGACCAGTCCCCCGGCTCCATGCATGTGTAGTATGGAATGCGTTCCCTGCTGCTGTGGCAACCAGCACGGGGACGCAAAGCCTCAGTATGATGCCAGCAGTATATTTAGACCACCAGCACTGATGTTCGGGGCATCTCAACGCTCCCAGAGAGCCTTGTTGTTCTGGCCACCCATCCTGTCCGTTCCTGTTGCCTTTTGCATTAACCTGCCCTTGATTTTTTTCCTTGCCCTTCCTTTTTGTCCCTGTCTCCATATGACTGCTTCCTGCCTGTTAATTGCCTTGTCTACCTCATGCCTACCATCTACCTTCCACTGCCGCCTACCCCCTGCCTTCTACCTGCCTTGCCTGCCTCCTACCGTCTGCCTACCTGCTGCCTACCTGCAGCAGTCTACTACTCTCCTTTGGGCCCTGCCCTTGTCCCATCCACGTCATCTTGTAAAAGAACCTTCTAGTAATGCCTGGTCCCGCATCTTCTCCTGGAAGAACATCAACTAGCTTTGCTGTCAGTGTTCGCACTGTTCCTACACCACGCTAATCAGGGAAGCTACTAGCGTACGGAGATGGCTTCCCAGTGCTCCCTGCTTGCCTTTGCAAGGCTGCTCGGGATTGACTCCTTACATGGACCTTGCAACGGTTATCGCCCATCAGGAGCCCACGTCTTGGGAAACCAACCACTGGACTCGCCTCGGCTACTAACAGGAACGAAGCAGAGGTGGAGGGCCAAGGTTGACATGGACTAGGAAATATTTACCATTTCAATGTATGATTTCTGCATTTGAACCGCATGAACACCTACAATAGCTTCCTGCTTGTTACTCATTCTGGATCACCCAGATCCAAACAAACTGTTAGGTTTAGGACTTTTACAATATTTAGTAATGTTTTACAGTTGCACAATTAATGTTCTTACTGTGTGAATATGTTTGTTATCACATGCAGTTAATGCTTACCTACTGTTTCAGCCTTGGGTCACATTATGAAGTCATGGACTTGGACATATGGAATGTTATCTTTGGATTGGGGGTTCTGGAAGGTAGGAGTTTACAGTTGGCAGAGCGTCTGGGTAGCAGCGCCTGCTGTCGCTAGAGCTGTACTTAATAAAAGCATTATGACCTCTTGCTGGATCCTCATCATTTTAACACAAGCTTGTGTACTTATAGCAGATTAATCGAACACAGTTGTTGTATCCTAGAAAAAAACTTGTATGTACATACTCATTCCTTCCTTTGGATTTAACTATCATCTCTTTGCTGACAATACTCACATCTTCTCTTTTTCCTCTTTTACCCCTGGAATCTTTGGATGTGCAACCAACTGCCCAACCACTGTCTGCCACTGAATGGCTCTATGCTCAACTCCTCTAAGACAGAAGTCATCTATCTATCTCCCGGCTTCTAATACCAACCCCACTCTCCATTCTTCTAATGCCTTTCCCCAGACTACCCTACTGCACCCCAACCCATCCCTATGACTCACAAACGTGTGGTCCTCTTTGATAGCAACCTTTACCTTTTTCAGTTCATAACGAACACTGCCACCATAACCATTAGTAAAATATGACGGTACTTCACCTACCACTCTATTAAAACCTCAATATCCACTCTATTGTTCAGCAACAAAGTTCCCAAACCTGAAACACAAACACTTAACAACCTACCCAGATCCTAACTCACATCTACTTACAAACACCTTGCTAGATGGCTCTTCATATACGATTGCTCTCCATCCATGGTCAAGGCCAGGGGCGGACTGGCAAAGGGGCAATTACCCCCCCTATAATGAATGTTCCTTACATGTTAAAAATAATTGATGAAGTGGCTTGCCACCAATATCATGAGTTTGTTGAACAACATAGAATTCTTGCATTAGGACAATCAGATTTTCGGATGAAACATGGTACCGAGACAGCGCTGTTAGATTTAAAATCTAATATAGCCAATATCATAGACAAAGGTGGCATAGCATTACTTCTACTTCTCGACTTATCAGACGCTTTTGATTTGGTCAATCATGAGATGCTGGCAGAAAGATTAGACGGAATTGGAAAATGCTTGAATATAGCCACAAAATGGTTTCTCGGTCCAAGGATGGCAAGAGTGGTTAAGGAGGACTCTCTATCACAGCAGGTTCCTCTCAACTGTGGGGTTCCACAGGGTTTGTGCCTTTCGCCACTATTGTTTAATGTTTATTGCAGACCACTTTGGGATCTCCTGGACGGTCTGGGTGTGCAGTTTGCCAACTATGCGGATGACACACAGATCATCCTGGAGATGTCTGGGTCATATACCAAAGATCTGTTGAGGCAAATTAGGTTTTTGGTACCATCCAGTCCTGGATGGTGATTAATTCACTTGCCTTAAATGATTTAAAGAAAAACTGACATCCTCATTATTGGAACTAGCGCTAAACTGAAAAAATTGGATTCCCGATATAGCTGCTTTACAGTTACAGGTAACAATATTCATGTCTCTGAGTATGTAAAAACACCCAGGGTGTTTTTTGACTCCCAGTTAATCTTTAAGGAACATGTTTCTCATTTGAGTTCTTTCTATATGATACACTTGTTGTGGCAAATCCGCCCCTATCATTTGTAGAAAAAAAACAGTACCTTGATTTCAGCAGCAACCATAAATACGAAATTGGATTGTTGTAATAGCCTTTTGATTGGTACCACCCAGACAAATATTAAAGGACTACAAGTCACCCAAAATGTAGCAGTTTGTACAGTTTGTGGAGTGGATCAACAGGTCCATGTATCCTTGGCTCATCGGAAACTGCATTTGATTCCAGTCTCTCAGAGAATTCAATTCAAGGCATCCAGTATAGTATATCCATGTTTGGCTTGTGATGCCCCTTTATATCTTTGTTCCCGAATTGAGAGAGCGCCTATTGGGCGCATTTTACATTCAAAGATGTTTTTCTAGCTCAACCTTGTATTTTCTTGAAGAGAATTGGAGGTTCCAGTTTTGATTCATTGGCCACTGTTACTTGGAATGCTTTGCCGCGCTTACTTAGATCTGTTCCATCAAGGGCACAATTAAAAAAGAGTCTAACACATTTTGCTTTAACAAAGGAGTTCATTGTCATGAATTGGGGCTGGGGCAGGAAAAGGCGTGCAGTGCATGTAAAATGCTAGGATTGGTGGAGGAACTACATTTCCCAGCAGCCTTGGGAAAGGTCTGTAGTTCTGGGACTTTGCACGCATCAACAGCTGATATTTATGAGGGACTATTTAATACGCTGGTCGCCCGTGCTCAAGTGCGCATTATTAAAGTGTTTCCAGCACGGGCGGTTGCAGTGGCGTGTTTGAGGAAGTTTGAAGCGTGCAGGGACGCCAGAGGAATGTGGCAATCTTTCCAGCTCGAGCTGCAGCAGTGATTGAGAACGGCCCGACGAGTGCTTCGTTTGAACTCTTCAGTTCCAGGTTGCCCGGTGGGGCCCCGGACACTCAGAGAAGTGTTGGCCTATTGTGTTCCTGCTGGCGTGGGTGTGGGTGTATGGAATGTGCGCTGCTCGCACGGCTATATAAACTTGGATGGAGGGCGAATGCCCGCACACGCTATGGTTCTTTTGATTAAGGAAATGATTGAACTTACACGCTGCAAGCATTGTTATGTTAATTAAGAGAGAGATTACAAGTCACAGTGAAATGCGGAAGGCACTCTAGGAATGGGGTGTTAGTTTGAATTCACAGCCATTACATGAGGAGGAAAGGGTCACAGACCTATATGTTGCATAATAGGGAACCCTGAATGTAATGCCTTGTCATGTTTGCTTTTGCTTGCACAACGGGCCATGTGGTCGTTTTTCATGAGAGGGGAAGACCCTTGTACATGACATGTTGCTTGCTACAGAGTCCATGTATGTTTTCCATGCTGCAATAAGGTCCATGCTCTGTATTCTCATGTTGCATTAAATTCCATGTTGGGTGCTTCCATGTTACGTTCTTCCATGCTGCATTAAGGTCCATGTTGTATGTGTTTCATACTCACAGTAGCAGGATAATAGGTTTAGGTAGGAGCCTTCAGGTTAGGTTTCTAGGTTCTGATGACATGTAGAGTTAGTGGTGAGAGTAGGTCACGATTGCTGATATATGTGTGTTTGCTTTCCCTAAACTTCCCCCCAAAGCTATCCAACTACGCTACCCTTATTCCTCTATCCGGTTTTCCTTATCTCTCCTTACCTATCCAAGCACTCCCTAATCCCTCTTCCCCCCATTGGCTGCCACGTGGCTACCTGTTTAATCCAAAATCCAGGAACCCGTGCCAATCATGGTGGGAGGGTCGATCTATTTGGCTTCTATGGTTCGGGGGAGAGTGTCGATACTCTCTCCTCCTTTGGTTCTTGACATTGATTGATGCTTTGCGATTCCCATTTGATGTCACTTGATGCCTCTCTCTTTTTCATGTTTTTTGTCGTATGTCTTTGTGAGCGCCCTGAGGCCTTCGGGCATGCTGGCACAATATAAACATTCTATAGAATAGAATATAATAGTTGTCCCATGGGCCAGAACTCCAAAATGTAAACAAAATAATTGAAAAAGATTAAATCATTCAGAATCTAGCCTGCCACAAAGGAACCAGGTATTGCAAAGCCTGCTCAGATTCTGTGTACATGGGGCGAGGCATTTGTCTTGATTTCAGCCATTTGTATTTGTATTTATTTGTTATTTATATAGCACCTTACACCAAGGTGTTGTACAGATGACAATTTACAGTACCATAATTAGAGTAGGTAGTGGTACAGTACACAGCAGATAAATACCTTCAGTAACAAGATTAGTTAAAGTACACAATTAAGATTGAAGTAGAAAGATTTTCATAGCAGCGCACAAGGCAGAATAAGAATCAATAAATTGTAGAGAAAGAAGGAGAGCATTCCAATGGAGAGGAGCAAGCAAAGAAAAAGAGCGGAAGTGCAAAGGCGCACAAGGAGGACAAGGTACAGTTAATAGAAAATTGGATTATCAACGAAGAACACGGGAGGGGACATAGAAAGAGACACGGGATGAAAGATAGACAGGAGCAAGACCATGGAGGGACTTGAATACAATACAGAGAAAATTGAATTTCAAAATAAATTCAAAAATAAAAATAAAATTAAAATAAATGTAGTTGAGGAGTTATTACTGGTGGGAGCAAGGAGACTGCATCACCCCATGGACAAGGTAAGTTTAACAAAATGAAAAGTGTGTGTATGCTTACATTTTGTGAATAACGTGTGTGTGAGAGATTTTGAATGAGTGCGTGTGTGTGTGAATGAGTCTGTGTGCATGTATGTGTATGTATGTGCATGCGTGATTGTGTGTGTGGGTGCATCTGTGTGTTTTGCAGGGGTAGGGCCACACCACCTTGAATATGCTTTCCTTTGGCATGCTGGTATATAATGTGGATGCCATGACAAAAGAGATTAACTGTGGCACAGCTGGCATATATTGGGGCACAGGCAGCATGAAATAGTGTTCTTCGGGGCAATGCTGGCATATATTGTAGACACGTCCATCAAAAACCTGTGTCGTACAGTGGCAGGACTGGTATATATTGGGAACACGATCACAAAAGAGTTTAAAAATGTGGCAATACTGGCATACATTTGGGCACAGAGAGCATAAAACGTGTTCTGCAGGGAAATCCTGTCATGTAATATAGACGGAGCCATCATAAACCTATGTCTTACAGTGTCAGTGCTTATATATATTGTTGGCAACATCATGCAAGTGTTTTACAGTAGCAATGCTGGCATATATTTGGGCACAGGAAACTTGCTGGTCAATGTCAGTATATAATATAGACACACACACATTGAACCTGTGCTTTACAGTGTCAGGGCTGGCATGAAAAAGTGTTTTACTGGTCCATGCTGGCATATGTTGTGAGCAGAGGCACCATAAACATGTAGTTTAAAGGGGCAGTTCTGGAATTAATTGTGGGCATGAGAATTTCCCTTGTGAGAATGTTGTACAATGCTCCTGTGTACTGGTGATGATTTGGCGCCCATTTCATGGATTTTTAAAGTGTTACTCTACAGAATGTTTACGTATTTGTTCCGAAAAATGTTGCTGTGACATGCACCATTTCAACCCATTATTTTCCACATTTTGTTTCGGGGAGGACCCACCTAAACCCTACCGATATTTGTCCAGTTTGTGCTCTATGCTCAGTTGCTTGTTCTCCTCCAGGGGAAATATTAATGCTCCAATGCTACAATCGTTTGTAACTTAGGTTTCACCTCAGGACAGCACTCTTTCCTTACTTTAATTTAATTAATTGATGGGACAGGTTCTCTCTAGGAATTGTTCCTGTTCACGTTGCTCCCCCAATTCACTTTACGTTGTTCCCCCATTTCAGCTCCTTACAAAATAATGTTCTGTTGCATGTAGTATCCCTTTGAGACGAAGCATGTTCAGAATGACGAAAGCACATTAATCTTCATACGAATTGGTGTTTTTAATTATCTTTGTAATTATTTACTCAAAACGACACTGGCCATAAGTAGATCGTTAATGTTATCTTGAGTTTAAAATTGGGTGTGCTTCATTTGTGCTAGCTTTTTAACAAACATTCAATAAAACAATAACTAAACTGTGGCTCAAGGATTGCTAACCCCTCTATGTGATGTGGTGTTTACAGGTCCATCGCCAGGGCTTTTCATTCTTTCAATTTCAATGGGGCTTTGTACCTTGCGTTGCACGGTGACTCTGACCACGAAAGTTCAACAACTTTTCTTAATTGGTCACTAAGCTGCTGGTTGCCGTTCTTTGTGGCTATTAACCTCCTCCTGCCATTGCCTTAGCTATTACTAGCAGATATACTAGGCGTTGGTTGCTTGGGCTAAAAGGTAACACAACCTTAAATATGGTTTTGCACTGCTGGCCTGGCTCCCTATTAATAGCGAGCATCAGACGACTGCATTAGCCTGTTTTCTGGCTTGTCTCTATTCTGGTATATCTTGCTGTCTCAGTGCTGCCTGTCTGCTTGCATGTGCTTGATGCCTTCGATGGCATTGGTCAACTGTCTCTGCGGCCCTGGCTGCCTCTTTACGTCAAGCAGCAGACAACTTTCCAAGAGTAGTTTGTCTCTTGGATGGCATGATGATTGGATTACAGGTTTTTTTCACTGGGGATGCGTACTTCTTGAGTGTTAATTAGAATGACTTCCTGGATCTTCTTGTATCGATTTCCCAAGGTTACTTGGAGAGGCGTAGAAAGGGTAGGACCTGAGCAGGCAAGGCGCACCCAAAATCTGTAAATGCCCACCCAACAGCACTGAGGGGGCATTTACACGTGCCTTGGTGCAGCCTGAGCAGTAGGGTTCACTCTCCCGATCATCCGCGCATTGTGCGGATGAGTCGGAGAGCAACCCCTGCTGTGCGCATGTCAGGAACCAGGAAGCTTTCACTGCTTCCTGGTTCCTTTCTGTGCGGGAGCCAGAGTCTACGGAGCAGCTGAGGTGGCATGGCAAATCTGGAGGGAAACGGGTAAGGAGGAAAAAGTGTTTTTGTTTGTTGTGCGTGTGTGCGAGGATGCATGAATGTATGTGTCAATTTAAAGGCTCAGATCTTCCAGCTTTGGGGCTCTCTTTTGCCTCAAGTTTGGCTAACATCTACATGTCACAGTTTGAAGAGAGCCACGTCTACTCTAACAACCCGTTCATGATCCAAGTTGACCAATGGGTCTGTTACACAGACAACATTTGTTTTATTTGGAAGGGCACAATGGGTGACCTAGAAGAGTTCCTGCTATGGTTGAATCAATGCAACCATAATCATAAGTTTACATCCCATGTTGATAAGGAATCAACCATAAAGCTCATCGTAACGGTCAATTGTACACCAACTTTGTACCGCAAAACAACAGAACTCAACACACTTTTATCCAGCCAGCACCCTAGTGCGCTTAGGGATAATTTACTGTATGGACAATTCCTGCATTTACGTAGGAACTGTATATTTAAGGAAGACTTTGGAAGTCAAGCTCTTACTCTGGCCAAAAGACTGAATGAAAGGGGATACCCTCATAAGATAATAAAAACATTCAGCCAAACGGGCCAGGTTTGCTGACAGAGAGACTCTGCTTACTGTGGGTAGAAAAGAAAAACGGTGACCGACTAGTGTGTGTCACCACTTATGGGAAGCACACCAATAGAATAAAAAATAAAACAAGTAAATAAATATTGGGGCCTCGTCACAGCTACTGGGTGCACCAAGGGCCCACCACTCTTTGCACTAAAGAAGGCTAGGAATATTGAAGACCAACTCTCGATTTAGGATAAGGTCCATTCTCGATTTAGTCTTGAACGATCGAGTTCGATTTAAAACATGTTAGAGTCTTCATGGGAACGACAGAGAGACCCTAACCAGGGTCATCACCCTTGTTGTAATTGCAATGTGTGTTATTTGACACAGAAGAACACATAACATTGCAAAGGAAATGTCAAATGGAGGATTATGAAATTTACAAATTGCAACTCTAGTAATGTAGTTTATGCTATTAAATGTGGTTGTGAGATGATTTACATTGGAATGACAACAAGGAAGGTATCCACGAGAATACATGGGCACCAGAGTAGGAACTGCAATGGGACTTTGCCAGCTCTGCTGGTTCATCACTTTCAGATGATGAATCATAGACCTGATTACTTCAAATGGTTTGTTTTCAAATCAGGCCAAACCAAGCAAGTTCGGTTTTTCCACAACAGCACGGCTCTTAAAGTCAGAAGAGATGTGGATTTATAGCTTGAGAACTCACAAAACTGGCCTCAATGAGGATAATACATTGGGCTACGGTGTTGTAGCTATGAGCTCATAAAATCATGGGTCTAGATAACAGTCCCATGGTCCAATTTGTGTGATCTTATTCCTGTCTTGAGCTCATGCAGGAATACAGGTGTTAGTCTCATACAGGACAGGTACCCATGACATGAGGTTAAGCTGGTAAGAATCTGGGGGCTGCCCTCATTGAACCTAGAAATCATGCTGCACTGTCCAGATAACCTCTACGGACAGCCATATATCAAATACATATATATATATATGCACTTTATCCATGTTATGCTGCTAGCACTATGCGCTTTATTCTCCGGCATTATGCACTTTATACTATGCTGGTATGAATGGAGAGTAGATACTGCTTGGTATTATTATATATTCAGTACTGTAAGCACTATGCACTTTATACATTTTCCAGACAGTCAAACCTCTAATGCGGAAGGACAGGATGTTCTTCATGAGGGTCCAGACACATTGTTTTGCTTTGATGACTGTAGGGTATGTAATATTCCATGAATACTAGTCAAACGTAGATACGAGGAGCCAACACTATGTACGTAATTGGTCATTCTGAAAATATTTGAGTTGAGCTAATTTAGCGGATCCATGAAAAGTCTGATTAAATTGAAAATGAGACGTAGTCAATATGGATTTTTCAAAATCTATAAAATGTATTATTTGAAAACAGTGATTGACTGTGGTAAGGTATGCCCAATAGAAAAACCCAGGCTAAGATGGCCGATAAGGATATTAGGAGAATACAGTCCTCTTTCTGTTTTTAATTGTACGACACACCACGTATTTTAATCTGCACGTCCGTGAGGGCCAGTCGTTGTGATCAAGCGGCAAGGTTGCCGCGAAACACATAAACGCTGCCATATTATGGGCTAAACACTATGGGAGAGCCAAAGCTTGATGGCTTTTATGTATTGCTTTGACGGTTTTCGTAATTTATAAATAAAGGAAGTATAATGTATAAGGATTGGTATCCTGAGGATTATTGAAAGCTACGACGGAGAGTGCTCCTCACCGACTGGTGGTGAAATCAGTAAAAAGAAGATATATACATATACATACACACACACCAATGTATAAACACATCACAGTTTGTACCCATGTTTGGCTATTCGTGTTCACAAAGCATGTTTTCTTCAGTAATTATGTCTCTTGGCAATATAGAATAAAATGTCATGTTCAGCCATTACACCAAAAGACTGCTCTGTCCCATTCAGATAACATCGAGGGATAGCGTTCTAAAATATAAAATACAAAGCATTGCAAAACTGCATATATTTAATTATATATATTTGTGCAAAGTGATATGTAGGGAGCATGGTGTGTAAACTCAAACTGAGGGTGTTACAACACATTGGTGCAATTAAGAACAATGACCAGACATATCCCATGGCAAAAAACTTTAAAGAGGTTCACAGTGGCAATTTAACAGGTTTCACGTTTTTTGGTTTAATGAATATACCGGAACCAGTAAGAGGGCAAAATAGAGAATTGATGTTGAGACAGTCAGAAACTCGCACCAGATCGGATTTTGAAACTCAATTTCCTCAGGGACACAATGTAGATGAGGAGTTACATACTTTCTTTGAACCCTGTCTATAGAGAAGGAGCTGTCTGATCATGGAGTATATTAAGATATGTTTTCTTTTTCATATGGTCTAGGCCTTGTCTTTGGTATTTTCCTTCCCTTTGTGTACTCTGTATCTCGTTTGCTTTCTCTGCCTTTTTCTTTTCCTTTGTGGTCATAAAAGGTTGTTTTATTGTATTACTCAATGAGTAGGAAGAATGTTTTTTACATCAATGTTTGTTATCAATATGAATTGGAGTTTTAAATTTGTGGTCTGTATGTTTTATTGGCTGTTCTCTGGGCGGAGCACTTAATAGGCTCACAGCTGGCCATTTACAGGGACAAGTATTTGCTTATCTTGAGGGACTGTTAGGATGAGGAGTCACTGTGCCTGACGGGTGTTATTCCAGTTGCTTTACTGACTTGCAGTTCTGCAAAGCATTAGGCACTTTATGTTGTATTTACATACCTTATTGGTGTATCGGTTACTTTATATTGCAATTGCACTAAACATCTTACAAACGCCCTGGTAGTGGCGGCATTCTTTAGATAGCACTAGGCACTTTAGAAGTACCATCGTAGCTCCTCTTAGCACTAGGCACCTTATTTTCCATCTGTAAAATGTAAAAGTGCCCTGGCGACATTTGGTCAGTTCCCATAAGCATCAGCCACTTTATAATACAATTAAATGAAGGAACTTTGTAAAGCCGTAGTATCTCGAAGGCGAGGCCGGTTGAACTTCCTGCCCATTTGTACGAGCACCAGACACTTTACTATACATTGGCAGCTACCAGTAGCACTCAGCACTTTATAACATGAGCACTAGACACTTTACTGTGTATTGGTATTTCCTATTTGCATTTAGCACTTTATAATATGTCAATTGGACAAACAGGGTCGAATGTAGGCATTGGCAATATAGGGTCCACACACAAAGGCTTTCACAGCGAGTTGTGATACACAACGTATCTCGTATTTATGCATGGTGCATTCCGCATGAGTTCTAAGTGAAATCTGAATCTTTTATAATCAAAGATTGTTTGAGAAAGATTGATCATGTTTTTGAATGAACATAGGATGTCTCAATGGGACATTGTGTTACACTTTCGTGTAATGTTACTAGACATTACACTCTAAGCAGTCGATTTAATCTAAAAGTCGTGACTGAATTATTATACTGTGGAATATATCAGAATACTTGTATTGCCGTAATTTGAATATCTATGTTTGCACATGTTGAATCCATCAAATTTGACTGCACTGTTCAGCAAAATGTTGAATGAAAGAGAGATTTTCTGTTGGGCTTTGATCACAATGCGTTAGGTACACTTAGTACCAGGTTTGAAACCAGTGTCAAGATGGCCGACCGTTTCTTCAGGGGTAACAAGAGCATGTAAGCTAGCTGTCAACAGTAAAGATGGACTCCCAAACGATTGCCATGACCATGGAGAATGTATAAATTGCAGTGCAGATTACATACACATTTGTATGTGAACAACATACGAGTATGTAGCGAAACGTGTCTTTTCTGTGTTTTGTTTTGTCATCCCTGGACATGGGGAAGAATTATTCAAGAACCTCGTTCCGGAATCTTCATTGTGTTGATTTCTTTACCGCACCTTGGATTTGTGAGTTGACGAAGTGCATCAGCAGGGTGCTTCTCGCACCAGTTGGTGTATTTTGATATACATATATATATGACAAAACCATACTTGCCAACCCTACAGATTTAGGCAGTAGGCTACTACTTTTGAAGCAGCCCTACCGCCTACAGATTTCAATGACAGATCCTACTGCTTTTTACAGTGGCAAGTAATTTATGTGATTCTAAGGCAGGCTCCAGGATAGAGCATGCAACACATTAATTAGTCTGTCTATACAGTGTACTGGTAGGTGATTGCTTTGATTGCACTCAGACCAATCCACTGACCTAACAGCTGCGTGACTCTTTCCTGCACTCTTGCCGGTACAACCCTTAGGTGAACCAGCAGTGAAAGCAAGTGGCAGAGTGTAACACCATCACACAGCATCTGCCGTCAATTTGGTGTTAGCATTCAGAATTATACATTTTTAACATTCTGTGACGTCATTGTTATGGGAATGATTATTTTTTAAACTTGAAACATCCTACATCTTTTTGGTCACAGAATGTTGGCAAATATGCAAAACACTCCACGAACGACTCCCGTTTCACCTCCGCACTGACAGGGACCCCTTCACTCTCTCCTCCATTCTAGAGCGTTAGAAAATGCATGGAAATTTTACAACAAATGTATTTTTCTTTTATTTGGACAAATTCACAATTTTAAAATAAAAAACAACTCCAGTGAGTTGACACAAAGAGACTCAGGTGAGTCTGTATATATATATATATATATAATTCTTGGACCTAGTGCTGATAATTATTTTCTCTTTTACCAGGTGTGCACTACACAGATGCCTCTCTTAACATAAATCATTCAACCCAAGTCCTTAATTAATTCTCCCCATTCCATGGTTCATTTTGATTGTGCTCTAGTGATGCACAAGTACATCAACTGAAAATGCTTGTGCCAAAAAAGTATTTAACACTTTTCCTCTGCTGTCTGCCTTTTAAAATGTTGGACCACGCCAGATTAATGCATGTTTGTGGTTAACGTATGCAGGCAGGCTTCCCCAGGGGCGCCCAAACATAATTTTGAAATGGGCCCCGGCACATTTTCTGCTGTGGGTGGTTTTGCGTTTTAATTGTAGCTTTTATCGTAGTTTCTGCAAGCTTGTCTATAATAGACAAATGAAGTGAGGCAATCCCCATGTCAAAACCCGAATGGGGACAACGAGGAATCTGCTTAATGGAAAATACATGCCTTTCAATCGACACTGGTTTTGAGCTGAGCAGCCAGCGATGTCGCGCACTGAAAGACATCTTTGCAATTCACAGTCCTCTTCGAAAAGAAACAAAACAAGTAGGTCACGCCCGAAGGGGGCTGTCACAATACATATATTGCCAATACTCTTAACCAGCTCAGTGCACAAGTACTGTGCCTTATTGTGTCCCAGACCCACCGCCCAGTTCTGACAACATGGAAGATCTATGCTTGAGAAAAGTAGATTCAGGATGCGCGAACTTTCCATTACGATATGAGATGTTATGATAGGTTATTTATAACGCGATTAATGCCCAGAGGTTTCTAAGCGCAGACCCGGGGATCTCGAACCATGCTCCATGTTGTCTTGCTTCCAAGGCTAGCACGTTGTCCCTAAGCCATCCTCCCGGGATGGTTCGCCATGACGGTGATACAAGTGAGTGTACTTTTGGATAGCAGCAAACATGCAGCTTAATTGCACTGCACCAGTTGATGCCGCCAGAACAACTAACAGCCCATTGCAGTTTACACTCGAGGGAGATTATAATTCAATCAATGAGTAACTCACCCTCATTTTGTAAATACATCACATATGGGAAAGTGGAGACAGAAACATAGCATCGAAGGTCGATTCATGGCTGCTTTGCAGAAAAGCAACGAGCATTTAAAAAACATAAGAATGACAGAAGATTTTTATAGTCGACACACATTTCTGTGATAGTGATTTAAGTATGAATTTCTGAGCATGTAATGCACAGCACGCTGGGCGTAGTGCTCGTTCATGTGTCACAAAACTCACCCCAACTTTAAAATGTCTGCAACCCCGAGCAATATGTACTCAGTTGGTCTGCCACAGTTTACAGGGATGAAGCTTTGATGGCTCCGTTTCAGTGGTGAATGACATTTAATGACCTTTTGTAAATGTTAATGTACTGCGCACTATCACCACCGGAGTGGTCCCCTGGCGCTCCATTTGCTCCCTTGCAATTTTCAATTACCAAGCACGAGTCTCCTGACGCACACTTCCAGCTCACACCCAGGAGAAATCATATCATCTGGGCTGCCTACTAGCCTGCAGTAGAGGGTGCCCTGGCTTGGGAATGTTGGGATGCATGGTTCATGTCCCAAACTAGGGAAGGTGTTCACGTTGAGCACGTCATATTAGAACAATAGTGTGGCTAGGTTAGACGCGATGTTGACGCAATGTTGTAATTTGACGTGTTCTGTGTAGATAAATGGATTGAGATAAATGTTACTATGAGTGTTACTTTGCGTTTAGTTTGGATACATTTTAGATTTGCATCACTAGCAACATAATAGAAGTCATGGGGACACAATGTAATTGTGCAATGTACAATGGGTAGTATGCACATTGGGGAGTAAGGAGCTTAATGCATGGGAGAAAGAGAAGTCTGTGAGGGGAAAGCAAATGTGAGGGTTGCAGTAGTCCTGAACAATGGGCATGTGGGATTTGATAATGGTTTAGATGGGAGATATGTTCTGGGGTATTAGGGGAGTATGGGGTTTGTTGCGAGTACATGGAAATATCATCGAACACCATTCCCCCATAGCTGGAATTCATGTAGGCCGCAAAAGTTTGGTTTCTGGAGGTGAACTTTGCATGGCCTGAAGGGTTGAATGGCCAGTCAAGGAAGAAGGAATGAAGCAAACAACATTTGGGCAGCTGTTGATAGCATCAAATGGTTACTTGAGGTGAAGAGTAAATGAAGTGCCATTGGTTCATTGGTTTATGACTAGATGGGTTTGTGGATATAGTGAACACATCTTTCTGGGAGCATTGAGTCTTGTTGTTAAGTCTGACCAAATGGTGGGTTGAACTAGGGTTAGTTAATAAAACACATGGAAGGGGTGCTGGAGGGCAGAGTTTGCCAGCATTTTATGTGTATGGGCCCGTAGGAAGGCAAACAGGATGTGTGCTGGAGGCTGCATAATCTGAGATGTTTGTCGCAAATAAAGTGATGTCTAGGAATGCAGAAGGAATAACATGGGATGCTAGTGTGTCTGGGACCATAAGATGTTTATTGCTTGATTAAAAATATGGTTATTTGTTTCTCTCCCTCCTCTTTTTTTGAAGTATTCTTCTAAAAGCCTTGCACATCACGTACTGGATTAAAGGTTTCCTATTAAGTGGGACAAGCCAAACAATTAATTGTTTTTAGTTAATAATGAGATTATGTTTAAAATGTTATGACTGATTATGGAAGAAAGCACAAGGGGAAGGGGATTGTATTTTGTCAATGTATCCAATGGGGTTTGAGAATGTAGGGTGATTAGATTTTCTTGTTCAGGGTTAGCCAATAGGATTTTGAGAATGACTTTGTAAAAAAAATGTGTGATTATGTAAATTGTTTAAATGTGTATACAAGTTGTACCTTTCTTCAGCACTGGAAGGAACTGTTAGTTTTCAGGTTCAAGAAGCTCAGTAAATCCTTCTGGCTGTTATTATGCAATCAACTTGCTTTTCTGACAAAGTGCATTGGCAAAACTGAAATCCTAGTCTGCGGCAAAACCACGCTCCTCCCCAACCTATTCCCTGGCAACCTCCACCTCAGTGAAAAACCTTGGATGCGCACTTGACACAAATGTATCCAGAGGCGTAGTCAGGATTGTCTAACAAGGGGGGGGCCTGAAGCTCATGTAGTTGGACCCATCACAGTGACATTAACATCTGTAAATGCCTACACAGTTCTGTTAGGTGGGCATTTAAAGATTTTGGGTGGGCCTTGCACATTCAGGCCCTACCCTGTCTACGCATATGCATGTATCACTCTCCTAACACATCAGCTCTGTATCCAGAACCTGTTTCTTCCATCAATGCATCTTCAGGCGTATCTTCCCTTACCTCACCCATCCACACCATTTCTCTGCCATCATCTCCACCATCCTTTCCCATGTAGTCTATGCAAACTGCCTTTACCTAGGCACACCAGCGTTTCAGCTAAGGAAATTTCAAAGAATCCAAAATGTTGAAGCCTGCCTGCTCATTAACCTGCCTCCCAGAGAACACATCAGCCCTACACTAAGAGTCCTCCATTGGCTCCCTGTTGGTCATCGCACTACCTTTAAAGCAATGTGAATCACCTACTGGGCCATCCACAACACCAGCCTGGTATTCCTTCAAGACAAAGTCACTTGCTACCACCCCTCAAAGACTCTCAGATCTCGCACATCATCTCTCTTAGTTGTCCACATTCGCAATATTGACAATTATGTGGTATTCAGATGGTATTCCTTCAAGACAAAGTCACTTGCTACCACCCCTCAAAGACTCTCAGATCTCGCACATCATCTCTCTTAGTTGTCCACATTCGCAATATTGACAATTATGTGGTATTCAGATGGTATTCCTTCAAGACAAAGTCACTTGCTACCACCCCTCAAAGACTCTCAGATCTCGCACATCATCTCTCTTAGTTGTCCACATTCGCAATATTGACAATTATGTGGTATTCAGATGGTATTCCTTCAAGACAAAGTCACTTGCTACCACCCCTCAAAGACTCTCAGATCTCGCACATCATCTCTCTTAGTTGTCCACATTGACAATATTGACAATTATGCAGTATTCAGAAAGGCCTTCAAAACCTGGCTTTTCCCTCCCTCCTCTTGCTATCCTCTCGCACTCTACACTCAAGGCGCACATAAACGCTGACCCAAAAACAACAACACTCCTATCTACCAATACCACATGGATGTAGGCAGCATTCGCAGCGGCACACTGTGACAGACTATCGTCCTCCCCAAACAGAGCAACACTCCTACCCACCCCCATGGATGCCGGCAGCATTCGCAGAGGCACACCGTAACAAACTATCATCCTCCCTTCACTGCCCGCCACCACCCCCCTCCAGGCCCCTCTCTAAATGTTTAGACATTCGTTCCGGGTAGACCCCGAATGGCAGGACCAGCCAATCGCATTGGACCAAGAAAAAGAACTTAACAGTCGAACTTCATCCAAGCTTACGGTACCTTACACCATGTCTGTGGACACAGGCTACAGGCACGGCCACCCATCCATGCACCCTAAATGCCACTGGCTATTTGATGCTGGTCTAGCAGCACCCACATCGGTGCACACTGATACCCCTAATGGACCCCAACACCTCTGCTATTAGTACACAGTGATACCAACGAAAAGAAATTCGGCCTAGCTGGGAGCATATCGAATCTCCTTGACTAGCACTCTATCATAAATCACCAACCGCACCCACCCACATGCTTGACCTCTGGGCTGCTTACTGGAGCCTAGCCAGCCCACCTAAGTCCTAATCCGGCATAAATGCACACATGCATCTTTTAACTTAAAATCTTAGAACCTTCTACACATGGACTGCTGTCACTGAGGGCGTTCCAACCACAAGCTCATTGAGGCCATACAAATGAGGGAAGGGCACTATATAAATGACAAATATAATACAATACAATACAATTTACATCAGTTGAAGCTGTTTTTTTCACATTATATTTTGGAGTCACTTTCCTACAGGAGCAGAGCCCCATCAAGTCCCAACCCACTTAAACCCCTTCCTTTTCAGGCAGACCGATTTATTGGCAACTATGTTTAGCCTAAGCAGATAACTATTGCACATTTTAATGAACTTTGTAAATCCTAAATATTCTTCAGAGAAACAGAGTGGGGCATGAGCTAAAGGTGCGCTGTCTCTGGCAAGATCCCTGGAGAATCAGGGTTTTCTATGTTGTGGCTACAGCCAGAAAATGTTAGTGTCAAAGATAGTTTTGTATAGAGCACCGCTGTTATTAGTCTGTATTTGCTATGCTATATCGCATTCTGAAAGTGCAGTAACGGCAAAGCTCAGGTATCTGATGGGCCACAGTTTGGTGCCTAGTGGGTTTGGAACCTTGGATGCAGATTGTGCATGTGTGGTGATCTGTGATGCAAGCTTGTAGCTGTGTCTGCACTCCACTGAAGTAAAGCATCAGGTGAGTGGGGACTGAAGTGACTGATGCAGTGCAGTCCAAGACTCTGGTATTGCGCCCCACAATATGCAGTGGGCGATACCCATCCAACGTAGTCCAGTCACAGAGAAGATGTGAGGGTTGCAGTTACCTAGATTTGTGTGTATCTGTGGGTTTTGTGTTGAATTGTTGATGCCAGATATGTGCTCTCCATACTACCACAATGCACTTAAAACATGCATGCTGGCCAGTGTAGTCTCCCTTGGAAATTACCGTACGTATATGTAACAGGACATCTGTAATTTATTTTATTTATTTATATATTGGACATTTGTATGGCACCTATACACAAGTGTTTCCAGGCACCACAAGACAAGAAGGGTGGGGGGTAGAGTATGGAAAACACAAAAGTAGAACAACAAAAACAGTTACATTGGCATATGCAGGAGTGGGGTGCCCCAAGGGTGGGGGCAGGCAAGTGCTAGCAAGTCAAGTGTCTGGGCTGCATAACGTTGACTTTTCTGTAAGATTTAATTTGAACCATTTATATTGCAGACAGTTGAGCAGAAACATCTGCACCTAGGCACTGTGTGGTGGCAGTAAAGAGACAATAGGAAAGAGCCTACTTAAATAAGATGAGCTTTAGTGGAGTTATTCGTTTTTATAAGATCCTAACTTCCCAGGGAAGCCTACCTTATAGAAAGGCGGCATGCACCTGTCTAGACGTCTCGTGTGGGACCTAAACTACACAGAGGCTGAGTGTCAAATAGGTGTGTAAGTGCGCAGCTCTGGGGTGTCATAAGGATGTTACTGTGAATAGGTGTGTGTATGCACAGGTGTGTGTGTGTGATATAACAAAGTAACTGCACAGGCTAGTGTAAGCCGAAGAGTATAGGTGTACACAGCTGTGGGTGTCTTCAGAGATTTACCTCACAGGGAAGTGTGTTGGTTTATTAATTTACTTATTTAGGCATTTTGTATAGTGTTAGATGTGGCCTTGCAACCCCTTCAAAGAGCGCCTCCAGCTTGAGGACAATGGCAAGGTGGAATTCTGCCCTTGTTCTGACTGGAGACCCTGATTGCAATATTGGATTACGGTTTATTTGCATCTGGCATTTGAAGGAGAGCAAATTAGCGGACAGAACAAGTGAAGAGAACAACGCAGCGTATTCTGCCTTTATTAGACAAATAGGAAGTAATCACAAGTGGAAAATGTGCACCAATATTTTCTAGTGCAGTTCAAGTGAAAATGTATTTATGTATCTATCATGCAGTTAACATTGATGCAGAACTGCTTGTCCAATACTGCTGTCAGGAATGTGATATCCTGCCGCAGCATCCTTTTTAGTTTTGGCTATCAGGTGATATTATATGATGTGATATGGCATTTATAATGCGCCTATACACAAGTGTTTCAAGGCGCGATGAGGCAAGGGAGGGGGAACAGAGGGAAGACAGACAACGATCCTACTAAGCCAGGTGTCATTCAGATCGCGCAAAACTGAAGAAGGAGGAAAGTGTGGAGGGGGAAGAGGGGGACGGAACAGTGCAGTACCTGGGATAATAAGATAAACAAGTAAAAGTATGGCCAGCAGGTGGCAAGTGCAAGGATAAGTGCAGACATTGTGTCAAGTTCTACTAGTGGGACTGCAGGGCTACAAAAAAAACAGTCCCCAGGTGCAGGGGTTTCCAGGAAGGCAGTACAGGAGTGCAACTGGTGAGGGAGGGGACCTGGGCCCGAGATCAGAGGGTGGCCAGGTAACCAGTGAAGTTTCAATATCAGCCAGGAAGTCAGCAGTGGAGAGGAGGATAAAAAGCAGAAGCAAAGAGAAAGGTTTTGAGGTGCTTCCGGAACCGGAGATGATTCTCCTCAAGTTTCAGGGGGGCAAGGAGGCTGTTCCAGAGGGAGGCGCAAGCCGAAGAAAGAGATCTATCACCAACTCATTGCTTGGAGACGCATCTCACCCTGAGGGAGTTGGAGGCGGATGAGCGAAGAGCTCGAGAAGGAAGATATGTAGGAAGAGATAGTTGAAGGTATTGAGGCCCCAGGCCCCAGAGGGCCTTATGGACAATGCAGAGGGTTTTGAACTTAATCCTTGCAGCCACTGGGAGCCAATGCAGAGATTTCAGTCCTGGAGAGATACGATCCCTGGGCTTGAGGCCAAGGACAAGTCTTGCAGTCCTGTTCTGGATGAGTTGCAGAGGGCAGAGAGTAGAAGCAGGCAGATTTAGAAAGAGGCTGTTGAAATAGTCCAGCCTAGAGAGAACCAGAGCTCTGGAGACAGTGAGTTTCTGGGGGAAGGAGAGGAAAGGAAGAATACCTCTGAGGAGGTGCAGCTGGCAGTGAGACTTCTTAGAGATGCCAGAGATATGAGGAGAGAAGGAGAGTGTGGAGTCGAAGATGACCCCAAGGTTTTTAGCCTCGCAGGTGGGAGCAGGAAGAGGGCTAAGAGAGGCCGGCCAGAGAGGTGGTGCTGTAAGCACAGTCTACAAGCCAAAACTGTTGTCATGGAAGTGAAGATAGGTGGGAAGTGATGGGGGCACACGGCCTGTGGGTCTTGTTTGAGTTTTTAGCCACCCATTGATTTCCCATGGCCTTGTTAGTCCCTATGGCCATTCCCACTCAATATCTGAACCTCTCCACCCAAAACACACACACCAGGATCTCTTTGAGATCATTATGTGCTTTCTGAGCATCTTTTGAAAGCTAATGACTTAAATGTAGCTATCAATCAGCTACTGGTGTGATATACATTATTTTCCAAGCATGTCTTAAGCTACTTTATTGTCCAAGTGCAGACCCCATAGCCACTATTACCAGCAAGACAGGCCACAGCTTTGTGTTGTGTCTAGCAGAGATGGACTTGCAAATCAAGGTGGTCTACTGTCTAACTATAAGTCAGGGCAACACAAGGTGATGAAGGGCTAGGATTGGGCTTGGTGTTATGGGCAATTAAAGGGTGTGAGTGGCAAGGAATTGGTGACTGAGCAATGTGGGCAAGGGAAGGAGGTGTGTGCAATGTAAGAGAAGGGGATTGAGTTAATAGTTAAAGGATGGAGAAAAAAGGGGAAACAGAGGTCTGAAAGTTAATTGCAAGAAACAGGGGCATTGATAATGTGGTGCAAGGGAAAGACTCCAGAGGATGATGTCACGACCCTCGCCCAAAACCCCCTCTGGCAAACCCATTGGCCTATGGCGCCAGGCTCTTACACCAAGAACAACAATGTGCTTGGGAACTACTTTATTGTATTGTCAGCCAACATGGAGGCATCCACATAGCTTGGTTCCTGAGAAACAAGCTATGCGGTCTAGTGTTTTGGGTGTGGCAGGCCTGGAACTACTTCCCCTGGTACTACTTTACCTGGGCTATATAAACCACACCCTGACTGCAGAACATGCTTCGTGTTACTTTGCAGCTTGCAACGTGACGCTCACCATGTCCAGCTATTCCCTCGAACCTCGGAGAAGCAGAACCTGCAAGGAGACAAAAGGAACATCATTAGCTGAAGCATCTGACCTGCAGTCTTCATCTTTAAACACTCGCAGCTACTGAGAACAGCTTCCTCGAATCTGCACGCCTCCCGGACAGAACGACCTGAAAGAGGAAGATAGAGGCAACATTAAAGAAAGCTGTAGAGACATTTACAAGTTACGATCTGCTCAAAAGGCTTACCTGGCTGGTCGCCTCTGGGCTGGCACCACTCCGGACATTCCACTCGTGCTGAAGAACACTGCGACCTAAAAGGAAGGAAAACACAGGTTAGCAAAGCAAGACTTTGCAGCGCTGCGCATAGCGCTTACTTACCGCATCATAGCACTCTTAATGCGCCATCATTTACCAGCGGGGCTCAACCAAGCCAGTTCGCCGCGCTGAAGCTCCACATACCTAAGGGAGAAAAAAAGAGACATTTTAAACAAAGAAAGGCATGCAGGATAGCAACAAAACTGAAGAACAGCAATAAGACCTACCTGAACAATATCAAACGGGCCGGCGTCAGTGAAGTAACTGGACCGCACTCGCTCATGAAAGACAACGCACCCTGCAAAGAAGGCAGGACGGAGAGCACGCCTAATTCTACCACAAGGTGAGGAGACAGCGCCAGAGGGACTGAAAGCATACGGGGGTGGAGGACGGATACTTACCCCAGTCGGTCAGTCTTGAACACAGTCCTCCTGTATTTTCAGGCAGAACCTTCCCTGTAGACCGCAAACATAACTGAAAAATATGTTGCATAGAAGGAAAGTAATGTCAATAATGTATATTATATATACTTGAAAATGTGCAGGTGGGGGAGAGGTTGGTATTGAGTTTACTTGTTCTGCAGGTTGAAGTTGGGGCTGCTGTTCTTTTGTTTTAGGCCATTGCACTATGTGCCAGAAAAGTAGCCCTCCCCCAAGCTAAATGTTGCAAGTCCTCCCCAGACAACAGGTCGGGTTATGTCATCGGAAGTCTTCCTGACAGGGACATTGGTACGATTAAGAGGACCAGGAAATCCAAGACAGAAGCAAGATGAATGCTGTCTCGTACGCATGCTTTTGCTTTTGCTTGCAATTTGCAGGAGTCACCAGCAAAGGGAGGCAAACGCCAGCGCTCCTGCATTTGAAAACAATTATTTTGTGAAATCCTCTGGCTTGTAGCTGCCTGTGCATTGCGACCCAATCCTTGAAGAGAGGCCAAGAGGCCATGAGTATGGTACATGCAGCACGTGTGTCAGATAGTCAGTGCCTGGATTTAAATCTTCACTGTGCTACCCATCCAGGCCTCTCTATTTTGGCACCTCCAGTTTACACTGACGTCACAGAGAGCGAGGGCTGTCAGCCAGCCCCATGTAACAATCCTGTTTGTGTCCAGGGCACTTAACTAGTAAGGGTGGCTTGCAGAAGTAGTATGTGCGGTTTCTGTTGCTGGATCATGATTGCTGCAGTGCACCCAAAGGAACACCTAGCCAGCCTGTAACACTTTATCAAAATTTGCATTTGTTTGTATTTATTTTAAATTTATTAAGCGCTAGACGCCAAAGTGCTGTACAAATATCACTTTACAGTACAATTAAATATTCATTAAAATTCAAAGTTCAACTAAGGAAGATGTGTTTTTTAGAGCAGAGCAAAATAGTGAATAACAACACATAGAGTGCAGGGAAAGAGGAAGAGTGTTCCAATGTAAAGGTGTGGATAAGGAAAAGGAACGAAACTAAGACTGAGCACATGGAGGATGCAGAAAAGTTAATAGAGAAAAAGAGCTTGAGAACGAAGCTAACGTGAAGGGCTATAGGAAGAAACCAATGGGGAAAGATATGGAGGGGCCAAACCATGAAGAGATTTGAAGACCATGCACAGAAAATTACATTTAAGACGAGAATGAAAAGACAACCATCCAAGAGATAATAGCGATGAAGAAATAGAATAACGAGGTGATATGGAACACAGAAGACAAATCGAAGAGTTATAAATAGATTCGAATGGGACTAAGCGTGACGTTGGCAGGCCAAAAAGAATGCAAGTTTAAAGCTGGGAAGAGGACCGTGAGAGGTTTTCCGCTGCTGCTCTCAATGATATCCTGACGCACCGAGGTGGGTATAGAATGAGTGTGGCATTGTGCAGGCAGTATCTTTACCATTGCTTAAGGGTCGGACATGATTTGGAATACGAGTTGACTTGCCCGTTCGGTAGAAATGGCGTGAGATTACACAGTAGCTGCAATGTGTGCGTGACTCATCATTTCAGTAGACATCATAGAAAATGATGACTTCAGGAGTGATGCCAGTTTTTGATAGCCGAGCGACTCAAGAGGATGCTAAATTAGTGACAAATGACAGTGCAATATATGTTGAACAGTGACTCATTTTATTAAATCCGAAGCACTCATTAGATTTAGTTACTGATTATTTGGCATATGAATAGAGCTTCTTGGTGGCATACCTCTTTACAAAAAGCATTAATTTCACGCATGGTCTGTCTGCCATTCCATCTCACACAAGGAATCTTTGTGAACATCTATAGTCTATTAAACCATGAAGGACAAGTTGTGTTTATAGCATACACTGTGAACAGTATCACGTCCAATTTTGGTCAATAGGGCAAAGTGACAGAATGATTTGTCCAAGAACACACACTTGGTGCAGCTGAAATTTGAACCTACTCGGAAATGTAGGTACTTGACTGCATATCTCCTCAGCTATAGTGCAGGATTTTTTATGAGTGACCTGAAAACGACACGTTACAAAATAAAGGGAACTGTGACATGCTGAATCTTGAAGACCAAATTAATTGAGAAATTAAGTGTGAAATGAACCACTGCAAACTGGAACCTGACTACCAGGTCAATAGGTCAATAGGGCAAAGTGACAGAGAATGATCTGTCCAAGGTCACACACTTGGTGAAGCTGAAATTTGAACCTACTCGGAAATGTAGGTACTTGACTGCATATCTTCTCAGCTATAGTGTACAGGATTTTTTATGGGTGACCTGTAAACTACACATTACAAAAATAAAGAGAACAGCGGCATGCTGGATCTTGAAGACCAAATTTATTGAGAAATTAAGTGTGAAATGAACTACTGCAAACTGGAACCTGACGACCAGGTCCATAGGTCAATAAGGCAAAGAGACAGAGAATGATTTGTCCAAGATCACACACTTGATGAAGCTGAAATGTGAACCTACTCGGAAATGTAGGTACTTGACCGCCTATCTTCTCAGCTATAGTGTACAGGATTTTTTATGGGTGTCCTGAAAACGACACATTACAAAATAAAGAGAACTGTGGCATGCTGGATCTTGAAGACCAAATTCATTGAGAAATTAAGCGTGAAATGAACCACTCTAAACTGGAACCTGATGACCAGGTTCTCAAAGTCATTGAGAAATGTTGTGAAAAGAGCACTGCAACATGCATGGACTTCAAGTCGCTGAAGACATTGAGTAAGTGAGTGTACACCGAAACGCTGGACGCTGGGTATTGAAGGCAAAGTCTGTAATGACATTAAGACACTGGGTTTACAGAAAAACCTCCCCTGTTGAGTCTTGAAGGAAATATCCCTGGAGACCTTGAGACTGCGAAAGAGTAGGGCATCTCAGGTGGAACGAATTACAATTCTGGACCCCCTGACAGACCCGTTCAAAGTAATGCAATGTTTGAACTCTTTTCTGTTTAACCTCATATTTTATGGAAGCAACACAGTAACAAATGAATATCTAAGGTGCTAAATAATACAATTTGGCACATATCAATATCACTGAAGGATATCTGCCAAAACGAAAAGTGTGCTTCTTCAGTTTTCTGCTGCTTCTGGTGGTCCACTGAAAACAAGTTAAATCATGCAGTGTGGGTGCTCAAGCTTAAGGGACTACAAATAAACCCAGCAGAAAACTGCAGCGCCTAATGAGCCATGGAGTACTTTTTCATCACATGAACGGAGGATAGCCCAGGGGCATGGTGCTGGTCTTGGAAGCAAGACCATGCAGAGCAACAGAGGTTCGAATCCCAGATACGTGCTTTGAAACCGAACTCAGGTATGGTATTAGGTGCGATCTAAAAAACAATTAAATGAATACATACATTTAACTGCACATCTACCATATATAGCATAAGAATACAGCTTCTTGGTGGCCGACCTTTTCACAAAAATGACAAATTTAATTGCATTACTTCTCGCACAAGAAATCTTAAAGGACATCTTTAGTTTATCTAGAGTACCGGTAACAATCAGTAAAGCTGTGCTTCTGGAGCGACTTCAATGAGCTTTTAATGAGGGAGTTATTCTCTGGTGAGCAGACTGAAAGAACATCTAATAGAATTTGCGGTAATGTGTTGTTAATTTACATCAAGATAATTAGAGGAATTTTCCATGCTATAACATTTGCATGACAATCCAACACACTACTGTACACATCTGTGTTTATCTTCTTGCACAAAATCCCCAAGTCTCCCTGTGGCGTTGTCTCCTTGTTGACTTCCAGAATTCAGGAATATTATGAAGTATTTGCTACAGATGCCAGAAAAAGCTTTTCAACGTTTGCAGTTGGTTGAGGAAAAGTGTTCAAAGTGTGCAGAGGATAAAAGATGTCCTTCATGTGAACATGGGATTGAAGAGGATTTGCTCCAACACCATCCTCCATATGCCATTCTTTCACAAACACCTTCAGCCCAGTGTTAACGGTTCTTTTCCTATATAAAAAAGTGCACCCTATTTTTCATGTTCCCCTTTTAAACGTCTTTATCCCAGGATTTCCTCTGAGACTTTGACTTAAGCCCCAGTTTCATTTGATGACACACGAGTCTGAAGTGCTAGGGAACGTCGATTACCGGGTCGTAAAAGAATGAATGTTTTATGAAATAACTCGATTGATTGTGGTCCTCAGAGTCCTTCATGGGAAGCAGCCAAGAAGGGAGATAATAAGGCTGTCTTGAATAGATGAGGAGTCTATGTGAAGAAGGATGCAGATTGAACTGCTTTCCTTGAATATTGGCAGCCATCTTTGTGAGATAGGAATCATTCGTATTGTTGGTTTCTGCCAGCTCTAGCATCCAGATCTTTGCTGCGACCTTTGGTTTCAGGAAACAACCTGCAATAGTTCAGGCACTCTCTCTCGGAAGGGCCTGTGATTTATCTTTGAAAGCATCCATCAGTTTAGAAAGTAATTACTTGCTCTTTCTTTCTGCAAAGTGGCTGTCATCAAGGACCCAGCAGAAAGCCAGAGGTGAAAGCCTTTTCATCTGTTAGCACATGCATCCCATTCTAGACCTCCTCTCAATTAAAATGTTTGGCAATCTGCAGTCTATGGTATAGACCCCATTCCAAAAATTCTGACTTCCACAGCAGTCTGACAAGCAGTACAGGAACATTTGTCATCATCTGCGTGAAGGCAGAGAGGGGATGGTTCAGTTAAATTCCCCAGACTAACAAACTGCAAAAAACATAACATTTGTAAATGTTATTGTTACTAGTTTCATGATCATCAAATTAACATTTCAAGTGCTCGTCTTTTTCTTCACAATGAAAACAATGTGCTATTAGTTTCACAGCTCCATTTTCGAATAGCTTTATAGACCTCAGGCGTGGTCATTATCTCTTGGGATAACGGCTCTTCTTCTCTTTACAGCGCTCAGCCTCGCCTCAGACAGTAACTTTGGGCGGGTCATTATTCCACCATAATGACCCCTCTCTCAGTCTTTAAGTCTTATTCAAGTCCTGATTGCTTGACGCTAATGGGGGGTGACAATAACATTAGCAGCAAGACCATAATCCAGTTCCACTTCCCACATGTGCCCTAGAAAGCTCGACAAGGAAGTACTCATTTATTTATGATTCTCCTGGCATGCTCTGCCTCACAGCCTGATCATCATAATTTTTAATTGGGAATGCTGCAGACCAGCAGACTGCCAGAGTACTATTATGACCCATTATGCCCATCACTAAAGAGGTGAGGTCAATGTATCGCGGTAGCTGAAAGAAATCGGTGTCGGTGTGCTCTGTGCGCCTCCTGGGTACCTCCTGTGTGTGGTCATATCCCTCCAGAGCTCTCATAAATACAATTCCTTTCAAGCACTAAAACATTTTGCCTATGCTAATGACACACTAGATGAAAACCCAAGTTACCCATAACTGACTCCAAGTCTAAAAACCCGGATGTGACAAGACTGAAAAGATCTATTAAAATAGGGCTTTATGCACACATTGAGTTGAGATTCTATCTTCAGGGTCTGCTTTCACATATCAGATAACTTGCTTTGTTGGGAGGACCAGTGCACACGTGGATTGTCCAGAGGAATATGCTTAATGGGATCGACTAGCAGTTTCTGTCTTAAGATCGAAGGGGCAGGATGCTCTTTCAGCTAAAATTAAGAGCGTTCTAAGGACACTTGACTGTTGTTTTTCTTATTTGCCTGGGCATTTTACAGCAATGTATTGGAAATCACTGCACTGCTATGTTGCACACTACCAAGGCCTGTGCAAGGAAGCTTGCAGAAGCAGGCAAAGGAATGGCTATTTTGCGCACCGCTACATCCTCACCACGGCATGCCCACCCCAAATTCGCCCTGCTTGTTCATATGCATGCGGGTGGTGCTGCCCACATGCCATGTGAATGACCTCCAGCGAGCTGCCATAACAGGCAAGAGGAGCAACATGAGGCAAAGCAGTGCACGTTTTCTTGGCAGTCAGACGGTAGCGCATGTGTCGCTTGCAGCTTTGTAAACTTCCAATGAGAAGGGGACCAGCATCTGCAGCAGGAGTGCAGAATTCTAAGGCATGGCACTGAGGTTTCCCATTATGCAGCAAAGCTTTTATTCTTGGCTCCATAGCAGTACGGAGATTACAAAACAAGAAACTACTACTACCAGAAACCCCTGCAAGAAGCCTTCCTCCCACCAGAGGACTTCAGAATCACGGTCCAATCTTTAGCAAGCTAACGCTTCAATGGAGGGAATGCTGGTGTCTTTGCCACATCCATAGCAAATTATGTTGGCCCTAATGCTCTAACAGTTGAGGAAGGACCTCAAGACCCTTCTCTTCAGGGAATGCCTAGGGCATGCCTAGGACCCTGCGCTCTTACTCACAAGAGAAAACCATGACTGTGGGCCCAACCTAGCTGGGGCAGGCGTACACGTGTGTTCTAATCCTAAACCGCCATTGTATGGTGCTGTGTTGCTCACTAGCTTGAACTATAAATCCAAATATAAATACAAATAGGAATACAAGGCTCAGAGAACAATAGGTGTCAGAGTATGCTTGTTCATAAAATATATTCTTTACATTTTCACTCTTGATTACCATAACATTGAATTCGAGTAAAGGGACTATACAAATTCATCCGCGGTATGGCTTGAATTGTGTTTCACACCTACAAGTCCACATCTGGTTTAATAAAACATATTAAAGCATGCCACCCAACAACCTATGGAATAGTCTGAATGTTCTTCATGTTTACCGCGTGTAGATGTTTTTCGGATGAAAGCGAGAAACGTCTTAGTTTGCGGTAAAATTGGTTGCACACAATTTGTAGGTGCAAGGTCACCACACATGGCACGTCCCATTGCAGAGACCAGCATATGCCACTGAATGGCAGAGCAGTCACTGCCCGTGCTCTTCAGTGACAGTAGTCAGCGTGGAGCATTAAGTGTGTTGAACTACTCATTGAGCACCTTGCAAGATAACTCATCCTCATCCTCTTAATGTTGAGCTAGCCTGGACACAGCTTGCACGTAAGCAGACATAAAACCAGCAATGCATGGGGTTTGGCCACTTTCAGCCATTACTGCCACAGAGGTATCTGCACTCACTGTCTGGCCTGTGCAGAAAGAAGTCTTTAATGCTATGGCCAGTGGGTCCAGATATTTCGCTTTCAGGATTATTAACATGCCTATGATAATACTAAAATGTGCATACACATGTCCAGATTACAGCATGAGTAACTATGTGAAGGATGCCGCAGAGGCTGCATATAAAGGAACAGGTAGGTTTATTTGCACATTAGTATTTCTTTAGGCCACTGGCACAAACCCTCCCTCCAGATCCGGCCTTCACTTCATCGCCACGTTCCTCCTCACCATTTTCGAACCCCCACTCGAACACACACATTCTATGTGACAACAATCACTACCCACAAACACACTACACACCTTCCCTTCTCCAAACACAACCCAACAAAATAAACAAAAAGGAAAACAAAGGACCAGGGAATGAAATAGCAGTTTCACATATCTTCCTCACAGAGACCCACAACAAAGTCCTTGAACCTCTTTGGTCGGCTCACACGCCTGACAGGCCTTCTAGTAGACAGTTCACAACCACCATCCTCCACTACCTCCGAATCCGGAAGAGCCCCATGGTCACCACCAGTACTTCTCACTTTAGCAATCCTATTCAAGTTCCAAGTCCTGCCATCTTCCATCATAACTTAATTATGGAAACGCCTTTTGCCCTTGTCAGGTACCGACGAATTCTATGGTTCTTGCCTCAAGATACAGGATGTTTGACCCGCACAAAATCCCCTTCATGCACAGTACACTCTTTAATTGCTTTCCTCTCATCATACCTGGCTTTCATTACAATCTGCCTCTCCCTGACACATGTTCTGGCTTCTTCCACACCTTCCCATGTCCACCTTGCCCTCCTCATCCATGAAGGACACCACTTGCAAATGGGCCTCCTACCTCTACTCAATTCAGAGGGAGACATCTCTGTCGACCCATGTGGAGAAAAACAATGGGCCTCAATCCTGCTCATCACAATTCTCTCCCAGTACTCACCATTGCTCCATGCCCACCTTATCCAGTCCTTTATACAGTCCTTTATCACCTTGTTGAATCTTTCTGCAACCCCATTGGCTTGGGTATGAAAGATTTCTGTAAACCTATGCTCAATTCCATTCTCAGAAAAGTACTTGCACATCTCCTTGGACCTAAATTGAACTCCGTTGTGTTATAATTTCACACGGATACCCTTCTCGCTTGAACACATATTCCGTGAAATCAATCACATCCCTTGTAGTGATGCTCCAGGTGATCTTCACCGCCACCCATTTTGACAAAATATCAACCAGAACAATGCAGTACTTAAGTATTCCCTTCCTGTAATTGGCCCACAATGTCCATGCCCACCTCTTCCTAAAGCATCTGTGGCACAGGCACCAACGTCATTGGGCTTTCTCTCTGCATCAGGCTTTTCTCGCTCATAAGGCATGACACACAGTTCCTTACTACTCTTTCAACTTCTAAATCACATCCTGGCCACCAATACTCTGCACACACAGCTTGTTTAATCTGTTTATTGCCCTAGTGGCCTTCATGGGCCAATTCCACAATTATTTTCCAGGTATGGTCCTGTCTCCTCTCATCACATACTCTTCATTCACCTGTAACTCATCCCTCACTATCCACAACCTTTCTAACTCTGTTCCAACGACACTCTTCCCCATTATCATCCCATTCTCCCTCAATCCACTATTTACTCTCCCAAGCACAATATCCAAGCTCATGCTGTCAAGCCATTCCTCTTTTGAAAACATTTTATTTTCAACTCCCAGTACACATTCCTCCTCTCCTTATTCTCTCCCTCATCACATGTCACCAAACTGGAAAGTGCATCTGCAGGAATATTCCTCTTCAGATGCACATATTCAACATAAAAATGATACTCCCGGAGTGCCTTCACGACATCTTCTTATCCACAAGGAAACACCATTAAAACCCTTCTTTTGCAAAGTCTGTTTAAAAGGCTTGAAATCCATTTGTATAGTGAAACAGAACCCCAAAGGAAAGTTCTGAATTTTTCCACAGATCGCTTGATGGCTAAGAACATTTTCGATAGTGTAATAGTTACGTTCTGCACCCTTAAGCAGGCGAGATGCAAAGGCTATCACATGGTGCTCAGTCCCTTCTATCTGAGCGAAAACAGCTCCCAGAACTTTGTTACTGGCATCTGTGGAAATGATGGTCCTCATGCTCACTTTAAAGTTTAAAGTTCTATAGGGATGGTTTGCACTCTAAGAACGATTTAATGTTCTTCAATTTCTTGGCAGACTGCACATTCCACTCATATGGAGTCCGACTTGAGTAGCAGCCTTATATTCACTGTTTTGTCATGAAAATTTGGCATGAATTTCGAATAGTTCTCAGCCACGCCGAAAAAGGAGCACAGCCTTTCTTTGTCACACAACTCTGTTGCACTTCTGATGCCCTTTTTCAGACACTGGGCCTCATTAGGACCCTGGCGGAGAGGGTTTTACGCCAGCGTAGTGCATGGCGTACCTCTCCGCCATACTACGAGTTCCCGTAGCGCCATGGCGGCCTTTTCCGGCTGGTTTTACCAGGCGGAGAAAACCATGGCGCTACGGGACCTCGTTGTTAATTACGCCACCGTATTTTACGGTGGCGTAATTAACTCCTTCCCCACTCCCATTATACCCTATGGGGCAAAAATGGGAATGGGGAAGGGTAAAATGGGGAATGGGGATTTACCGCCCCGCCAAGGTCGGAATGGGGCGGTAAATCCGCCAACCCCCATGGCGCTATCGGCGGCTTTCCGCCATGCTTCGCGGTGCATTTAGCACCGCGAAATCCGCCTGGGTCGTAATGAGGCCCACTGTGTGTCCCAAGTACTCAATCTCCTTTTGATTACATTTACACCTCTCCTTACTTAATGTATGACCTTTTTTCACAAGCATGCCCATCACTCTATTCAATCTTCGATCATGTGTTTGTTGGTTAGGACCAAAGACAAGTATATCATCCTGGAAACATATCACACCTTCCTCATCTTTGAAAATGTCATGCATGATCCTCTGAAAAACAGATGCTGCGTACACCAGACCAAACGGCCATCTCACAAATTGGAATAGACCTTCTGGTGATATAAAGGCAGTCAGTTACTTTTATTCTTGATGTAATTTTGTCTGGTGTTTCGCAGATGTTAGATCAAGTGATGAGATCACAAATGCATCACCTAAGGTAGACAAAGTTTCCATTATGTTGGGAACGGATGACGATCTGGGATGACACATCTATTGAGAGCACAAAGGTCCACACAGAGTCTAAGCTCGCCGTTCGGCTTAACCGCTATGACAAAGGGAGACACCCGTTCTGATGATTCAATTCTCTCAATTATGCCATCCAGTTCCAATATTATTAACTTCTCCTTCACCTGGTCCCTTATGGCCATGGGAACAGATCTCACCTCATGCATGACTGATTTTGAGCCTCGAACCAGGCGTATCTTGTATAAACCCATTTAGACATCCAACCTTCTCAATGAATAATTTTGATTGAATCCTGTCACCATCACAGATGAGTAAACATTCTTCATCATTAGGATTCAATCTTAGCTTTAACAGTTTTTTTTCTGTAGCCAGCTCAGCAAGAGAACGGACCCCTTTTCGGTAAAATATATTTTGCCTGTTGCTGATCCACCTTTGAACTGGACATTGTTCTTGAACCACACTAAGACATTAATGCTAGCACCCCCATATGCATATGGTTTTATATCAACTTCCATTCTTATCTTATTCAGAAATGTCTCATCAAAAGATTTCTTCGGAATGAGGGTGTACTTCGCCCATGGGTCAATCATCATTTCAACTTGACGGTCATCAATTGTCATGACATCCGTTGGGCCATCTAATTCCTCATCCTCCTGATGATGAACAATGAGCATTGTCTCTTCTAAGTGATCATACCACTCATCTATTGGTGTGGGAAATGCAACATTTTGCCAAATGCCCTTTTTTTTGGCACTTGGTGCATTGACTTGTATGGATGAGCAGCAGAGACTGTTGGCAACATGCCCAACAGCATCACTCACACCTGTGACACTTCTTCTGAAAGGTAGCTTTTGACGGTTGTGGTCTGTTGGTGGTATGCACCATCTTTAGTTTTGTGGACACTTTGTTGTTGGAGTCAGCTGTCACAGTTTCACTCTTTCCTTCAGTCTGCTTGGATTGTTGAACTTTCTTCTCAAGAGTCTTCACGCATTTTTTAGTGTGCTCCACTTCTTTATTTACCCCATAGCACTACTTCCAAGAATGGATCACCTTTCTCCAATAGAAGTTCTCTAATCTTGGTGTCCCAGCATTTAAGCATGAATAAGACACTAATCAGTTTGTTGACCAAAGTTGCAAGTTCTTGCTAATCCTCTCAATGCTGTAATAAAATTTTCTACGGACTCTTCTTCCTTCTGCTCCCTTTTTTCAAATATGTATCTTTCCAATATGATCCTAAGTTTGGTCTCACAATGTTTGTCTAATATGGCAATATGCTTTCCGTACTCATTCAAGTTCACTGCCTCCTTGTTCAGTAGTTCAGGGTAAGTCAGCAAATTTCTTCTGCCCTGGCATGTCCAGGCAGTGCATAAGTAACACTTTCTTCCTTTCTGCGCTTAAATTGGCCCCACAGACAGCAGCTGCATAATGTTTGAAGGATTTCTTCCATCGCATCCTGAGAACTGGAGGTTCCCCTGGGCTGAGGAGAAAGGTGAGTGGAGGGGCTATGTTTTGCATCATTTTGGGTTCACAATGGTCTCCAGAAACAATTCTGAGAGTTATCTACAGTCAGCGTTTGAAATGGTTGAAAATTGTTTGACAATGCTGTCCCCTCTTTCTTTCCTTTCTTCCACTTGAAAAACACTTTTGTCTTGTTTGGTTGTGAGGTGGAAGAAATATGCCACCAAGTTAGTACCAGTTATGCCAGCAAGTTAGTTAGCCAGTTTTCTTTTTTTTATATAATAAGGATGTATTTTTATCCTTCTTTTGTTTTAATAGGGTTGTATTCCAAAACTGTCTCACAGTGCGTATGGTGCAAGGTACTGCAGAGCACTTTGTTTATGGTTGCTAGGCTACTCTGAGTATGATGGGGGAGCAGCATCTAACGTTTAGAGGTCCTTTCCTCTAAGGCGCTGTTGAGAGGTGCGACTATGCACGGACAAAAACAGCTTTCCACTCCGTTCAATTCTTTTTTTGTTTTTCCGAATATGTGCACCGCAGCGGGCTGCAAAGTCTGCACACAGTAAAGGGGCCGGGACAGATGTAGCGCAGGCCAGAATTACCCATGTATTTGAGTTGGGAAGCTGCTGCCGTGCTGTGCCATCAAGAAACAGATATGTTTATTTGCACATTAGTCCTTCTTTAGCCCACCAGCCCAAACCTTCCCTCCAGATCCGTCCTTCACTCCATCTCTACGTCCCTTCTCATCTTTCTCGAACCCCCACTCAAACACACACATTCTACATAACAACAATCATCACACATGAGCACACTACAATATGACATTTTAGGTATGAGGATAAAACTCAGGAAACCTACCTATTTCTTGGGGAGGTGTCAAAGAGTGGGAGAAGTTGAGTGGGGGAAAAATTGTCTTCTTACATTTATATTTATTTGCTTGTGCTTATTGTATGCCGCAAAAATGACATCACTTAACCAGTAAGCCTTAATGGGAAGAGGACATTATATCACATAACTATGCAGTCTTGTTGACAACTCTGGAGGCCCACTACCAGCTGCACCTCCTAAGAGGTATTCTCTCTTTCCTCACTTTCCCCCAGAAACTCACTGTCTCTCGAGCCCTGGTTCTCTCTAAGCTGGACTACTACATCAGCCTATTTATCAATCTTCCTTCCTGTACTCTCCGCCCTCTGCAAGTAATCCATAACAAGACTGCAAGACTTATCCTTGGCCTTAAGCCCAGGGACTGTATCTCTCCAGCCCTGAAATCTCTTACTGGCTGGCTGCAAGGATCACGTTCAAGACCCTCTACATTTCCACAAGGCTTTCTGGGCCCGGGCACCTGCACTACATCCAGCTCTCTCTTCTGAAATTCCTTCCTTCTCGAGCCCTTCACTCAGCTACCTCCAACTCTCTGAGGATCAGAATGTTCTCCAGGCAGACAGTGGGGACGAGATCATTCTCCTCTGCAGGTTCCTCCCTCTAGAATGGCCTCCCTGGCCCTCTCAACCTTGAGCCGGACCATCGGAAGTTCTGGAAGCAGCTCAAGACTTTCCCTTTCTCCTCTGCTTTCTCTCCTTTCCTCCCCTGCTGACCAACTCTCAGTGGCACCGATAGGTTGCTTGGCTACCCTCAGATTCTCACTGGCTACCAGGCTCCTGCATGATCAGTCTCCCTTGCACTGCCTCTGGGTCTACAGTGCACTTAGGGGCTGTAACGGTAACCTCTCCAGTTCCCTGGCTCCCTGCACTTACCCATAGCTGCGCTGCCCTGGCTGCACTTACTCAGAGCATTGCTGCCCTGATTGCACTTCCTCCTTCCCTCTCCTGACATTTTCCCCTCTCCCTTCCCCCTGCACTTGGTGTTGTCGCACTTGCACAATCTGAATGACACAAGGTCTAGTAAGATCGTTTGTCTTGTCCTCCCTCTGTCTTGTCGCGCCTAGAAACACTTGTTTACAGGCGCGTTATAAGTGATTTATATCATATCATGCGCATTTTTTAAAATAATGTCTACTGCTAATGGAGATAAAGGTTCCATCGCAGCTGCTATTCTGCTTAGGCAATTAAAATGCACCAGTGAATGAGATGCCAGAGATGCAAGAAAGGCAATGCAGTCACGGGAGGCCTACCTTCTCTTCTTGTTCTTTTTGTTGCAGTGCGGCCGTTAGTTCTTGCACGGTCGCTTCTAGACACGTGACCCGCTCATCCTGCTGATTTTGCTTCTCCAATGATAAGTGCTGAATCTGGGCGTCTTTGGAATCTAACATCTGCGTCAGCTGCTGCAGCATTCTGCACGGAAGAAGTGTCAGAAGGTCAAATGAGACAGAAAGCCAAGCCTGCAGTTTCAATTACAAAGACCCATTAATTCAGATATTTCTTTTCATTATATTCATTTTTCTTATCAAGAGAAGACAATAGTGTGAAACTGACACCGCTCTTTTACAACAAATGTGTGAATATCCCATATTTTTCTCAAATACACTGGTTGGTAAAGTATGCAACTGTGCGTTTTACATGCCAACATGCCCCATTCAGCAGATGCTAGTCCAGTCCTGGTTTTAATTTTGCATTCTGGGAATTATAGTGCTGGATCTCATCATAAACCCAGGACTACATGTCCCAGAGTGCAAAGTTAAAACCAGGCCGGACTAGCATTTTCCGAATGGAATAGGGTAGGGTATGTTCAAATGTATGCTAAAACTATCCCTAGGGATTACATTAACAGGCAAAATATTTACGGGTATTTCTGCAGAGAAACACATGTAATATTCCAGTACGTCATATGCAAGATCATCAACAGTAACCTTTAGGAACATTTTGCTGCAGTACATCATGTCATTGCCACTCAGAACATTGTGTAATCAAATGAACACTGGATGCACTGTAGATAGATGCACATTTGTGCCATGTCATATCTGCAGGACCATGTAATGTAATAGAATTAACTGCAAGTGTGGTGCCACCACATGGCATGTTACTAAATATGACGAATTTCAGCTCAATATGCCAGTCTAGCATTTTCAATATTGCCATGCCAATTTCGACTTTGGCAAGCAACTTTCAAACTGCCCCAGTTAATCACATATTTGGCATGTGCATGGGCATGTCAAAAACCATATAAGTAAGTGTTGCTGCAGCAAACACATTGGGGGTCATTTTGTAAAAAGTGGACATTTCATGCAGAGACCCACCAACATTAGGATTTGCATTTGTGTGCCCTGAATGGCATTTCCATAATTTACAAAGCAGAGTGTAATTGTGAAGAGTAAATCAACTGCAAATTATGCTTTGAAACAAAGAAAAATAGAGAGTGCACACTCACAGTTTTATGATTAAGGAGTTACAAGCTTCAAGAACAAAAAGTTTGGGACTTAAGGGTGCGGGGGAGGAAAAACGGCCCTGGCACAGGCCCACCTAAATATACAAAAGTGAGAAGAAGAGGATCCAAACTGGAACCCTCCCGTCCCCTGCACTCCTTTATATTGTGTCGAAAAGACGCCTAAGTATCAATTCAAAAAGACTCATTAACAGTATACAATAGTAATATTCAACTATAGAGCAAATTTAGTCAATCAATATAATACAGTCCATGGTTTGAGTATAAAAAAACAAGTATTGTTTATTCCAAATGCAAATAGAAGAGAAGGTTCAGTTCATTGAGGACGGCTGACGCGTTTCGAGAAGCAAATTCTCTTCTTCATGAGCCAAAGACCATGCAAAAGAACTAAATGTAGAAAATATAGAGAAAATATACAAAAAGGAAATCAGGAATGTGTACCCATCACATCAATTGAGCAGCCTGCTTTTTTTTCACAATTGCATAGTTGTATTATAACACCAGGATGTGTATCACAGTCAATCTACATTCACAGGGAAAAGAGGACCAGAATTCAATTAAATTTTCACAGTTTTGGTTAACCTATATCCAAAGCCACAAGCAACCCAATCTGAAGCGACCCCAACGGTCAATTACCAAGAAATCAAAAAATCTTGAGATTCAGTGACTGAGTATGCCAGGAACATAAGTGACTAAATATTCGCTCACCATGATTAAAAGTATCCTTGGTGCTGTTGATGTCTGTGGGAGACAGTGGTTCAATCGATCAAGGAACACTTAGCAGATCAAGAAAGGGGCAGGCGCCCAGTGTACTGCAATAAATAATGCAGGTCATTAATTGTGTGCATGGTAGTACCGGATAGCAACAGAGTATAGACGGACTAAGTGCAATCAACAGAAATGCGGGGACTCACCCTGGCGAGGTGTATTTCCATCAAAATACAGTAGAATCCTGTGAACTAGATGCCGAAGACAGCGTGTAGTCACTGATCGATGCTGGCTAGGACGCGATGTCGCAGTCTGTAAATGGCCTGAGAGGGCTATGAGTTAAAATAGGTAAACGAGTAAAGGAACATGCACCAATTACCAGTGGTGGTGTGTCGGTGAAGGGACTTACTATGATAACAACGAAGCACGGTCTCCAGAAACTGAGATCTGTGCCCGGCGTGAAGCAGGTCTCCAGTGCGTGTTACACATCCAGGCCGAGGGTACTTGTGCGTGGATGGACACTGTTGCTAGGCGAGGGACGCTCTCAGCGGAGTGAAGGACCCTCCTAAGAGCATATGACCGAACGTATTGCAAAGTACGTGAAAATGAAAGATGGACTACTAGACTGTACACAGAGGCGGCCATGTTTTAGTATGTTCAAATTGCAAAATAGAGAAGGTCCAACTAAAGAGTACGTTTACAAATATATAAGACCAATAGAAAATAGACAACCTGATGATAAAAGCCAGGTCATTTCGAATTGTGGTTGGGTGGCTTTGGGTTTACAGAATACAAAAAAGAAGGAACAAAAGGAAAACATCAATTGTGTCATAAATACATATCTGTTATACAGAAATATCTCACAAAGTACTGAATTTTAATGTGAGAAGGTGAATGATCACTGTCTGTATAAATGCATAATTATGCAGAACATCCCAGAATGTGGATTACATAGACAATAATACAACTTGCCTAATGAAATAATGCAATAGGTAAAATAGAATACACAGTCAATCCCTAATTTTTAGAAGAGTAAAACTAATAGCTCATGCCTCTTTAGATGAAGCATTTCAATGAAAATTCATTGTTGAGGCCCCTAGGTAGTAATGTGTTCAGTGTGTGGATCCAGTATTTCTCTCTGCGAGAAAATATTGTCTGATAATCACCACCTCTATATGGTTTCTTAACTACTTCGAGGACTTGAAATTTGATCTGGGCCACAGTGTGGTTGTTCTCCATGAAATGTCTTGAGAGGGGTGACTTCATATTTTTACACCTGATATTAGATTTGTGTTCTGTAAGTCTATCCTTAACAGATCTTGTCGTTTGTCCCACATAGAGTTTGCCACATGGGTATTTGAACGCATAGATCACACCAGTGGACATACAGGTGGCATAATGCCGTAATTTGATCTTTTTGCCAGTGTATGGATGAGTGATACTGTCTCCCTTAGTGACATTGTTGCAGTGTGTGCAGCAGAGGCAGGGGAAAGTTCCAATTTTCTTTGTTTGTAACACCATTTGTTTGTCCTTCGGTGGTATTTCTGCTCTGACGAGTTTATCTCTAAGGTTCTTGCCACGTCTGAAAGCCATCATGGGTGCTTTGGGAAATAACTCCTTTAGTGTTTGGTCATTTTGGAGAATGTTCCAGAGTTTTTTTTTATGGTTTTCCTTACTTGAAAACTCTGTCTTGAGTATTTGGTAATGTGTAGAAGTGGTGTTTCTTTGGTTTTCATTCTTGGAATAAGGAGTTGTTCTTAACTGATAAGTTCTGATCTTTCTTTAGCTCCATCAAGTATTGTGTCTAGATATCCTCTGGCTTCAAATTTCTCAAATAGTTTGGTGCTTTCTATGTCAAGACCTGCAGGGTCTGAGATTATGCGTTTCAGTCTCAAGATTTGACTATATGGCAAACTTTCCAGCATAGATTTGGGATGATTACTTGTAAAGTGTAGCAAATTATTAGCATCAGTAGGTTTGTGGTAGACAGTGGTACTGATGTGATTATCTTTAATTTCCATAACCACGTCCAGGAAGTATAAATGAAGTATTCCTACCTCCATGGTGAATTTGATGTTATCATGGATATTGTTCATGTAATTAAAGAAAGAGTCCAGTTCTTCTTGTGTCCCACACCAAATCCCGAAAATATCATTGATGTATTGTTTCCACATTAGGATCTTGTACGACCATTCAGGGTGATCCAATACATATTGGTGTTCCAGTTTGTACATAAATGTATTGGCATATATCGGGGCCATAGAGGGGCCCAAAGATGTGCCCGTGGTCTTTAAATAGAATTTGTCCTGGAATCTAAAGTAACTGTTGAAGAGTATGAGGTCCAGAAATTTCAAAATCAAATTGGTATTGCCCCTGCTGGTTGTAGTATTAGAGATTAACCATTGTACTGCTCTTATGCCTTCTTCATGTGGGATGGACGTGTATAGACTACACACGTCCATACTGAAGATTATACACTCAGAACTCAATGCTGTGATGTCTTAGATACAGTTCAGGAAATCTGTTGTGTCTCTCAGATATGTAGGGGTATCTTGTATGAGTTTCTGAAGTGATCTGTCCACATAGATAGCTAAAGGGTCAAAAATGCTATCTGATCCAGCACTATTGGGGGGTTAGTTGGGTTCTTGTGGATCTTTGGAAGACCGTAAAACACTGGTGTAATGGGGTGTTGATTTATTACGAATTGACCTGTCTTAGCGTTGATCAAGTTGAGTTCTAGTGCTTCTTCAATCGTGTTCTTGATAAGTAACTTGATTTTCTGTATGGGATCTCCATCTAATTTGGTATAGGTGTTGTTATCACTGAGGAGGGTAAGGCATTTAGTTGTGTAATCCTTTGTGTCCATAATTACGATCGCTCCTCCTTTGTCAGCAGGTTTAATGGTTACTTCTTCGTCTCTGGCTAATGCTTCGATGTGTTCGAGTTGGCATTTTTTGATATTAGTTGCGGTAGTTTTCTGGTAATTAATTCTCTCTAGATCCTTGATCACCATTTTCTCGAATAAATTAAGCATGAGTTTTGTGTATAAGGATCAAAATTGCTCTTTGGACAGAATTCAAGGGTGTCAGTTGCTGTGGTGGGTTGTTCCTCATCCATGTCTGTATTGAAAAAGAGTTTGAGTCTTAATTTCCTCAATAATCTGTGAAAACACACCTTTTCCTCAAAGAGTGTGGTGTTGCTTGTTGGTACAAATGATAATCCACGATTGAGCATATCTAGTTGGCCACTAGTCAAGTTTTTACTGGATATATTGACCACCAAATTTTCAATCATTTGTTTTTTCTTTTGTTTTGACCTTTTACCTCTCCTCGTTTTTCTCTTGATTTGTCTCTTATTCCTAAAAAAACACCAGATGTCCCTTGGCTAGTTGGTGTTGGGCGGTTTACTGAGTTTGCAGGAACAGAGTCTCTGCTCTGCTTATGCTTTGCAGGTGGCACTTTTTAATGAACTTCTGTGCAATCTGCCTGCTATTTACCAGGTGCAAAGCCGAGGCATTTTCAATAGAAATCTACTGGCTTCCCACCTAGATGAAAATCTCAAAATCAGGCGCTCTTCCAAGACTGAGGAGGAAAGCAAAGCTGAGATGCAAACTCCACTTTGCCCACCTCCTACTCAAGGCACAAACATGAAGCAGAGCATTAAATAGAGCCATAAAAGTAATACAGCTCGCTTTTATTCCAGCATGTAATGCACCACCCCAATGAAAATTGCTCCCACTATCTTGCTGGCATCTACATTGACCTCAGAAAATCATATGCCAGTTTTACCAAAACAATGGCAGTTGAAAATGTATTTTACTGTGGCAATATTGGCATTGTTTTGGCATGGCATTTTTCAAACACATATGACCAACATGCAGGGATAATGTCGAACTTGTCCCCCATTAGTTCATGATGCCAGTCAAAATATCAAGCAAGCATTTCTACAGTAAAATACATTCTTATATTGGTTTTTGCATTGTGACTAGAACGAAATATGACAGGTCCATGAAAGTCACGCTAGTGTTGCCCAAATATAACACTCCAGCAGGCTAGTAGCACCCGCACATCATTTTATAAACAGGGATCAAACTTGTCTCGATTAATGTGGTAGCACATTCTTGAGATAGCATCTACAATAGCCCTAGAATTTTCTCATGTCACTTACTATTGCCCCCGAACACCCCACATTACTCCTATCAATCTAACTGTCCTATTGCCTCCCTTTTTCAACTCAAGTCATTCATTGCTCTCAGAACGGCACCAGGTTATGTATGCCCCACTGCACCCTCATTTGGTCCAAGTCACTCCCATTTCCACTAGCACAGCTCCATGTCACTTCCCAATGCCATCTCATTTGCCCCATGGCATTCTCCTTGCCCAGAACTGCTTTATTTGATTTGCCCCATGTCCCTCACTGCTGTCAGAACTGCCCCACCTTTCCCTGATATCCCTGTTTCACTTTCATTGGCCCTAGAGCTGTCCCATACCTCATGCCATCGCATCACAATGTGCTCAAAGTTTCACTTATTGCTCCTAGAAGTGACACATGCCACATTCCACTGATACCTGATTTGGGAGACGGCGCTCATTTCCTACAAACCACCCCAATACACATTAATGTTTATATATTTCACTCTCATTGCCCCTAGAACTACCCCATTGAATGTTTCGCTGCCCCATGTGATGAATCTAGTGAAATCATCCCTAGGATCCTGACATGGGCCTCCTCTCATGTGGCCAGGGAAATGCAGCCGCTACCTAATCCTAACCCTGGAAGTGGTATTATGCGTGAGGATCACATGGGAGGGGACTCATATCAAGGGGAGTGGGAGAGCTCTCTAAATGATTCCCCTAATGTTTCTTAATCCTTAATGACTTATTGTAAACAAACTGACAGATTTGACATAAAAACAACTAGGGACTTCTAGTCCCATAATTCCTGTGGTACTGGGAGGAGAAAGAGGGATTCAGAGTTGATGAAGTATAATGAGCGGTCTAGTTGTAGTAGAAAACACCTGAGCAGGACCTTTAAATGTAAAAATGAGTTTCAGGTGCAGGGGAAAAAGGAAGAAGAAACTGATGGTGCAGTAGTGGCAGCAACACGACAATGTGCGGGAGATGCTGTGGAAGCAGAGGAAGCGTGGCCGTGCAGAGAATTTGCAACTGGAACTGACTCTTAAGAAAGCTATGCCATGTGAGAGACGAGCTCCTGACACGCCGCAAACGAATCCGGTATAGTAGTTGATCCGGAGAACACACAGAGCTGTCAGAGATCCCCTGAAGGACTGTGTGCACTGTGGCAGTCAGACAGAAGCTGGCAGAAGCGTAGTGGGACCCAAAGAGCTCTGCTACAGCACTTGCAAGTCAAAAGGAAACAACAATGTGGTCTGAATCAGGTGACCCCTGGGCACTCCGAAAAAGACAGCTAGGTGAATTTGATGATTTTTGAATACCGAACAAATTAAATAAATTAAACTGTGCGCAACTCTTCAAACAAGGGATACCAATTAGGACAATTATAATCAACATTGTCAGCAGCCAAGAGGTTGCATAAGCATTAAACAAAGGCTGAAGGTGCAAGTCACTCCTTGTATGAGACATCCTGTGGGAGAGAACTGTAACCTGCATTGCCTACAGCCAGAAAGGCAGTAAAAGAATAATGCAGAGACAGCAGGAGAGTAACTTTCCTTTTCTAAAATATCAATTTGGTAAGAACTATGACCCACTGTGTTGATAGTCAAGAGACTATAAAGAGAACCAGTGTTGTTCAAAACTCCTCACTTAGGATCCTATTGTGGAGAGTTCTGGAACAAGCATTACCACAGAGTACAATTGTAGTAGTAGAGTTTTCTCCTGGCAGGTGAGTGAACCAGGAAATGGATCAATAGCAGTTAGTCCTAGCAGGTGAGTATACCGGGATAGAAGAAGATGATTTAAAGTATTGTGCAGGGAAGTACTGGAAACTATTGGCCTCGGGACAAGTCACATTTTCTGGCCCAGCGTGCCGTGGCCCACACCCACAATGCAGCGTCTCCGACTTACCGAACAACTAAACTTTAAAACGTAATACCAACCTCTATACCACTTACCCATTGACATTACTTTCCTTTTATGCAACATATCTTTCATTTATATCAGTGTTTTCTTAGAGACAAAGGCTCCAGGGAACCTACTCCACTTACCACACCTAGTAAAATTATTTCACCAGGATAATATCATTTGGTGAAATGGAAAATCTGGGATGTGAGCCCAGGTTTCTCGTGTCCCAGTTTGCAACTGGACAGCAGGCTACATCTCCATTGGTAGAGCTGAGTCAGGGAGACTGCCTTCGTGCTACGAGCCAAACACAGCCTCGTACAGCAAAGGATCTATACCTGGCTTCCACCTCCACACTGCACAACACAAAAGCTATGCCTGGCACCCTGTTTACCGACCACCAAAAACACAAAAACCGCACTTGGCATACTGCCTCCCCACCATTATGTATTTAAATGGCTAATACTTTTTGTGTGGAGTAATACTATGGATTTGAAATCTATATGAGTGAGACTTTCCCTACAGACTGTAAAGGCAAACAAGGCACAGTGATGAAATGTGATTTGCTCAGGGTAACATGATGTGTCAATTGTTTTAAGCAGGGATTTAAGTCCTAGCTTCTGGGTTCCACAAATTTAGACAGCAGGAGATACTTTATCTTCTCTTGTTCCATCTTCAATAACAGAACCAATGAAAGGCTTTCTGTAAAGCTGTTATCCAAGGGCTAAATGAGTACACTGTTCAATAAATCAGTTTCTCAAAGCATCGTAACATGACAAAGCAACCTGACAGAATATAAGCAAAGTCTTAATTGAAACATATGTTCATAAATCAGGTATGGATCACTTTGCCAGAAAAAAGAAAGTGGTTGAGCCTGCCTCACAATCAGGTATAGTGGCATTCAGGTTAGGCACAGATCTCTGGAACAGGTATTCAATCTGCTGGCCTACATTTCTGGATTGGTTCCTCTCTCTCATTTACCCTATTTTCCTTGCCCATCACCCTCAGGTGCACTTCCTTTGCACCACTTCCTTGATGCCTCTTCATTTTTCTTCCATACAATTAACTTTCAGACCTCCTTTCCCCTTTTTCACCATCCCTTAACCCTTAACTCAATCCCCGTCCCTCGCATCCCCTTTAATTGCCCACTTTTCTCAGTCACCAATTCCTTGTCATACACTCCCTTTCATTGCCCTGGCTCACATGTAGGCCATAGACCACCATGATTTGCTAATGAGCCTCTGCCAGACATGTCTAGAAGCTGTGGTCATGTTCTTGCTGGTAGATGTGGGTCTGCCCTTGGTCAATGCAGAGCAAAAGGCGCAGCAGGGACTTGACTTTTATTGTGCTCCCAAGATGCACTTTCTTGAAAGTTGGATATATATTTGAGATCCTAGAACTAGAGGGAATGGCGAGGAGGGCCTGGTGATGGAGAAGGAGTAAGATTCGGCAATCGTTTTAATTTGTGTTTTCATGGAAGGTAGAGGGTGTTTGTGTGCATGTGTTTATTTTCAGTTGGTGTGACTGTGGTGATGTGGTTGAGTGTTTTTGCAATTGGGTAAAGTATATAATGCATCTGTGTTCACGTGACTATGTATATATATGTATGGATATACTCAATGAAAAAACTCTGTTTAAGGAACATTATGGTTAAGTTGCAGTAATAAAAACCTATGAAATTCAATGAAGTTCAATGAAAAAACACTGTTAAAGGGACGTTATGGTTACAAGTAAAACCGAAAACACCCCACAAATGTGCCAGTTCTGGTAAGCTAAGCAACCATAACTCATGCCGCCACTTGCACTGCTAAGACAAACACCCAGTACATGAAACATGACACGTATGCTTTCTATGTTTTTATGATATGTGATGTCATCAGTGATGTCATCAATGACATTTGTGATGTCATCTTTCATGTACTGGTTGTTTGTCTTAGCAGTGCACAGTGGTGGCGCGCTGATTAGCATTGTCTGGGAGTGTTAGCAGCAATACTCTTGGCGATCTGTTGATGCAATCCTGTGAAGCACTTCGGGCGGTAGTCATGGACAGAATTTTTGCCACGTGCAGATTTTCTTTTCCCATTCAAACCTATGCCGATTTTGATTTCACCACATAGTCAGTCCCTGGTGTCCATGGCCACTTTAACCCCATTGCCACTCATTTGTGGTCAATGACAGGCCATGACTCGGACAATCTTGCCACTGGCTATTCCTCAGTCACCAAAGGCATATCACTATTTTATGTACCTACACTATGACACTTTTCAAAAAATAAAACACGGACATATTTGCAAAACCATGCTTTAAAGTTCTTGCCAATGCTCCTTGCACAACTTTCCTGCAAATCCATCCACGTTTTATTTTTTGAATAATGTCAAAATGCAAATACATAAAATAGACATATAACTTAACTCCCAGTTGTCAAAATCCATTCAGACTTTGCACAAAAATTCAAGGTCCGGTCTATGATCTTTCTAAAATCTTTTGTGCACATTCGTGAATCGTCAACAAAGTTATTACCCGACTAAAAAAGTTGAAACCCCCCTCTAATTTTGGCCCCTCTTCACAAAATCTCATCAAACATTGCAAAAACATTGAAAATTGGGTCTTAAATCTGTCTGCAAACCTTTGTGCCGATTCGTGAAACGGCACCAACTTTATAAGCCTTTCAAATATTTTGTGCCCCCCCTTTAATTTTGTGCTCTCTTGGCAAAACAGCACCAAACTTTGTAGAACCATTCAAGGTCACGTCTACAATAATATCACAACATTTCATACAGTTTCATTCATTGAGTGGCACCAAAGCTATATGCCACCCAGAAGCTGCTTTTCACCAACCCTGTAATGGAAAAATATGTATGGATACCCCTGAACAATGCGATGTCCGCGAACATCACAGGTCTGTCCCCGAACTGTTTGCAAACTTTCGGAGATGAAAAACTGCCTGTTTTTTTGGCTTATTATCTTATTATAGCCATACCCCATGCCACCCCAGAGATTGTTTCATTCGTTTGATAAATGCAATGTTGTGTTTTTTCAAATGTTTTACCACGATGTTTGCGGACAACGGCCACTGTCCGTCATCCCAACATGGCAAGAGTTTCTGAAAATATGACACACTTCACGCCTTTCACCACCCAAGCAGCGGGCGTGTCCAATGTCCGCGGCCATCATGCTGACCCCTGAACCAATCCAAGCCCCGTCCTCGAACCGAACAGGGAAGTAATTCCGCAGACTGGACCCAGATATCACTAATTTCTTTTTACCTACTTTTTGGCCATTTAAAACAACAAAATAAAACTACTGGACGAATTGACACCAAATTTCCAAAAGCAAGCTTTCGGGACCAAGCTGCCATGGCTGGCGCAAATTTGGTGAAAATCCGTACAGCGGTTTGGGCTCTAGGCATGAGCAAAACATTTTTTCCATTGCATCTATGGGAAAAACCACACATTTTGAGACCTCCCCTATAACTTTGCTCGCTCAGCACTAAACCTCACCAAACTTTGCAGAATCGATATTGCAAAGTTTTGTGAGGATTCATCCAGGGGAGGGGCGAAGTTATAAGCCACCCAACAAGTGCTCTTCCTGCCCTCATCCAAAAATATGCTCTCCAATTTCGACTCACCCACTCCCCAGTGGTAAGAAACTGTGAATTTCTCTCTCTCAAACTGATATCCTCGCCTTCGGATGCTATTACCATCCACATTATATAAAGACCACCCGGTCCACCCATCTCCTTTGAAGAAGAACTTTTACACTCTATTGGAACCAACATTAAACCTAACTCTAGAATCATACTCCTAGGGGACCTCAACCTAGGCCGTCTTGACCTGCACGACTCAACTGCAGCCGCACTTGCAAAAGATCTCACAGACCTAGGTTTCACTCACTGAGTCTGTGAACCTACCCGCATCAAAGAGAGATCCCTGGATTGGATATCAGACCTCAACGGCCAAATCTCCATCACGTCCAACTCCCCCTGCCCCTGGTCAGACTACCATGTTATATACTTCTCTCTTCCCCTATTTAAACATTCATCTCCCAATACCAAGAATCTACCACCCATTCTAGCATGAAGCACTAGTAACATTACCAAAGACACCATCACACCCCTCTTTGCCTCCCTTGGCTGAGATCACACTGACTCATCTGACCCAGCACTCCTGGCCAACCTCTACACCACTTCCCTCACCACTGCAGTAAATTTGCTTGCCCCCCTCCTCCCAAGAAAAACCAATCCTCCAAGTTACATCAACTCTTGGTTTTCCTCTGACCTTTCGGCCTTACGCTCTAAAAAGAGATTCGCGGAACGCACCTGGAAGAAAACCCCTTCACCATCACCAAATCCACCTTTACTACCCTAGCCAACGAATACAAGCAGGCCATCATTAAGGCTAAAGCCTCAGCCTACAACTTAAGGATATCCAACACCAATTCCAACTCGCAAGAGCTCTTTAAAATACTTAGAGAACTAGAGAGCCCCTACGTCCCGCCTGGTACCCTCATCAAGGGTGAAACTTGATGCAGCAGTATCCAGGACGCGATGCGTGCCAAAATAACATACCTTCAACTCATAATTGCCATGAAACAAGCAGCAACCATCCCTACTAACTTGCCTACCTCCACAAGGTCATATCATTCCATTCCAACCTTTAAATTCGGAAATGTGACAGTCGAGGAAACAGCTACGATTCTAAAAAACCCTTAAACCCTCAACGAGCAAAGGAGATGTATGCCCAGCCATGATTCGTATTAAACAACAAGAATACATTAGAAGCAATAAAATACAATTCATGAGTCAAATAAACAAGAACAGTATGCAGAACAATTTGCTGAGGTCATTAGGAAGAAACAGGGGAAGGGGAGAAGCAAGGGAGGAAATAGAGAAGGGCTGTCAGGAGGGAGAATGAAGAAGGTGGAATTTTAAGGAGGAGCGGAAAGAAGAATATGAGGTGATGGAATGGATAGGGAGAGGTAAATAGTTCCAGTGAAGTGGGACAAGGAGCTGAAATGAACGGAAGCGAGATGGGGCACAAGGGGAGGATGGGACAGAGAGTAGGAAGAGGTCAGCAGAACGGAGGTGGCAAGGGGGAGAGTTGAAAGAGAGGAACGAGGAAAGGTAGGGAGGGGTAATATCATGAAGAGATTTAAAGACAAGACAGAGGAAGTTAAATTTAGTTGAGAGCGGGAGGAAAGCCAGCCAAGTGAGGAAAGCGAAGAGGAGATGGAGTCATAAGGAGAGAGGGAGCAGAGAATGCAGATTGCAGTGTGGTAGAGGGATTTGAGTGGGCAGATAGGAGGCAGGGAGGCCAAAGAGGAGAGCTGAACAGTAGAAGAGATGGGAAAAGATAAGGGAGGAAATTAAGAGTTTGGTGGCGTGGAAGGTTAGGGAGGATCGGATTTTGTGAACTTTATATAGATGGTAGCAACAGGCGCGTGAGGTAAGAGAGATATGGTAAGTAAAGGAGAGGTTAGAGACAAAGTGGAGGCCGAGATTTCGGGCAGAGGCAGAGATGGGGAGATGAGTAGGGGGAAAGAGGATGGACGGCGGGCGAGAGGGAGGAGGAAGAGTATTGGCAGGAAGATCAAAAATTGCTCTGAAAATATAGTCCCATTTTTAACCAGATTCATCAATGCTTCCTTCTTCTCTAGCGTAGTCCCAAACAGTCTAAAAGAATCTTGGGTACTCCCATTGCTGAAGACACCCTCACTGGACCCACTCTCCCCAAACAACTATCGCCCAATCACCACAGTACTGTTTCAACTCAAGAGCCTAGATAGGGCAGAATACTTACCTCGAAGCCCACCATATCCTAGGAAGACACCAACCTGGCTTCCGACCAGGACATGGCACAGAATCGGCCCTCCTTGACTTAAAAATGCAACTTGACTCCCTTAATGAGGAATGCAAATCAGCTATCATCCTTCTCCTGGACCTTCCGGTTGTCTTCGATCTGTCAGAAAGCACCAAAGTATTCACTGAAAAGGATACGGTACTCAAAAGGATACAGGTGGTAGGGTCTTCCGGATCCCTGTTCACGCGTTTTGATAGTTGTGAAGTCAAGTTAAGACCTTCCAAATGATACAACTCTCTGACCGGTAAAACAGGCAGAGCGATGGATCACTGGAAAGGGCGTGGGTAAGGTATAGGAAGTCAGCCTAGAACAAAATAAAGTATCATGAATAACTGCCCCAACCTGGATATGATGGAATAGAAAATGTCATGAATGCACACACTGACCTTGAGTCTAGGGCAGACGAATCCAGCAGAGTCTCTTGAGGAATCCAAGGTAGAACAAATGGCAAGGAAGGGAAGATTAGTAAGGGAGACTTATCCCGAACGGAACGAGGCTCACGCTAGATACCGGGTTGATGCACCACAGGATAGCGTCCAAAGTACTGTTCACTGTCACCTTCCAAATATCCTTGAAAAGCTTCCTTCCCACGTAGAGTAAAGTATAGAAATGAATCAATCCCCCTGTTAATATCACAGGTGCAGGAGTTGGAAATAGCGCTCCTTTTAAGGTATAAACAAAGTTCACGCGGTTCTGTACAGCCGCGAAGAAAAGAGCGTGTGCGTGTGGATTTACACGCGATTAGGATTCACGCAGTCCAGGCCAGCAGCGCTCGAAGACAATATATGCGTGTGGATTTACACGCGAGCAGGATTCACGCAGTCCAGACCAGCAGCGCTTGAAGATAGCGTGCGCGTGTGGATTTCACGCGAGCAGGATTCACGCAGTCCAGTCCAGCAGCGCTTGAAGATAGCGTGCGCGTGTAGATTTACACGCGAGCAGGATTCACGCAGCCCAGTCCAGCAGCGCTTGAAGATAGCATGCGCGTGTGGATTTACACGCGAGCAGGATTCACGCAGACCAGACCAGCAGCGTTTGAAGATAGCGTGCGCGTGTGGATTTACACGCGAACAGGATTCACGCAGTCCAGGCCAGCAGCGCTTGAAGATAGCGTGCGCGTGTGGATTTACACGCGAACAGGATTCACGCAGTCCAGGCCAGCAGCGCTTGAAGATAGCGTGCACGTGTGGATTTACACGTGAACAGGATTCACGCAGCCCAGGCCAGCAGCGCTTGAAGATAGCGTGCGCGTGTGGATTTACACGCGAGCAGGATTCACGCAGCCCAGTCCAGCAGCGCTTGAAGATAGCATGCGCGTGTGGATTTACACCCGAGCAGGATTCAAGCAGTCCAGACCAGCAGCGTTTGAAGATAGCGTGCGCGTGTGGATTTACACGCGAACAGGATTCACGCAGTCCAGGCCAGCAGCGCTTGAAGATAGCGTGCGCGTGTGGATTTACACGCGAACAGGATTCACGCAGTCCAGGCCAGCAGCGCTTGAAGATAGCGTGCACGTGTGGATTTACACGTGAACAGGATTCACGCAGCCCAGGCCAGCAGCGCTTGAAGATAGCGTGCGCGTGTGGATTTAAACGCGAGCAGGATTCACGCAGCCCAGTCCGGCAGCGCTTGAAGATAGCGTGCGCGTGTGGATTTACACGCGAGCAGGATTCACGCAGTCCAGACCAGCAGCGTTTGAAGATAGCGTGCGCGTGTGGATTTACACGCAACCAAACAGCTCCAGGAATCAGCGTGTGACGGAAAACACGCTATAGAAGGCCCAAAAAGTAGCTGTAGTAACCTGCAAGGATGCAGACCGGAGGTTCAGCTACACAACGCCAAATGATTCGATCAGAAGCAGCGAGTGAAGTTTCCACGCTGCTTAAATACGTAATGCTGTAGTTCACGTGACGAAGCAGAATACACGTGAAGTTAGCGACGTGAAAAGTGCAAACGTCGTTTTCCCGGCAACGTATCGAACAACCGCCATTTGGAATAGAACGGTCTAGCTGTTCTATGAGCGTAGGAGGTAGGACCACGTCCAGCATGCATGACAGACCTGATCGACCATAATACCCTATGCCACCATCTTACCTAATCTGCCAACTTTTCACCAGAAGCCGCGTCATGGATTAACTCCTTCCTATCCAACAGATCCATGAGAGTATTCTCAGACACGGATAGCGCACCCCCTATCCACATTTCCTGCAAGGTCCTGCAAGGATCCTGTGTCTCCCCTTCCTTACCCAAAATCTTCGCTAAACCCCTGTTTGACCTCATAGCCTCTGGGTGTCTGATACACTAACTACGCTGACAACACCCAAATCCTCTTCCCCCTATCCAGATCCCCTATCCAGATCCCACCCAAATGACTCCCTGACCATCAACAAAATCTATTCCACTATCCAAACTTGGATGGCAACCAACCACCTATGCCTGAACGATGAGAAGACAGGGATTCTGCTTGTGGGTTCACCCACTCTGCTCGAAAAAGCTCCAAGGGAATTCACCTCCTGCCTCATTGATGGCATACAGATACCAATATCCACATCAGTAAAATCACTAGGGGTACATTTGGATGCCATCCTCTCCTTCACCTAGGTAGTGAACGCAATCGCTTCCTCTGCCGCATACACGACACGCATTAACGGAGCTAGACACATCCTCTCCCCAGCAAGCTGCCTAACCATTGCAAGATCAATCATCGGTGAAACCTTGACTATTGTGATGTCCTCCTCGCCCGAACTTCGCAACACAATGTGGACAAACTCCAGGTCATCCAAAATAATGCTCTTTGAGCAGCGCTGAATGTATCCAAAAGAGACCATATCTCTGACACCAGGAAAGAAGTCCATTGGCTACCTATTCGGGAATGGATCATATTCAAAACTCTTTCCATCACGCACAAATGCCTCTCCAACAGTGCTCCACAATACTTAAGCCAGAAGATTGAAAGATCCACGTCCACCAGAGCAGTAAGGACATTTTATGTTAACTGACCAAAGATGTCCAAGACAAAAAGATCAAGAGGAGCAGGTTCCAGATTCCCTTCAGTCGCAGCTAAACACTGGAACTCCCTACTGCCTGAACTGAGAGCAGGGACCTCCTACTGGCCCTTCCGAAAGGTTCTAAAAACGTGGCTATTCGCCTAAACAGGACCACCCCTGCACCTGACCTCCAACTACAAACTCAAATAACATCACTATTTTCAGTGTAACCAGTTGCACTTACAAATGTAATAAATAAATAAATACAGGGCCGCTATCATAGGCCCTATAATATATGTCTGAAAACGTTGTTGATTTGTATATGTGCCTTTTGTTGGGTCAGATAAGAATGTTCCAGACAAGACAAAAAAAAGAAAAGCTTAAGGCGGTCATTCAGAGTTGGGCGGTAATGGTAAAATTAGTAGTATTCAGCAAATACTGCTGATTTTACTGTTGGTCCAATTCAATGTTTAATAAAGTACCACCAGCAGTATGCCATGCCCCTGTGCTTAGGCTCTTCTCTGTCGGAAAGCTGACAGCAATATTTTAAGCAGACTTTCTGCTGCAAATCTCTCTATTTTTACCTCCAACAAAGAGGCTGAATTTAAAAAGCCAAACTGGACCCAATTATTTTTTTTAAAAAAATGGTTTCCCTGTACAGATGGGAAGTGCAGGCACTTTCCTTCAATACAGTGAGAAATGTTTTTAGTGTTATAAACCACTAATGTATATAATCTCTTTGCAACTTCACTTTGAAGGTGGAAATGGCTGACATTTTCTTTTTTTTAAAATAACACCTTTTTATGTTACAAAAATCCCATTTCCTCCGGTGGTAAATTCTGAATTGGACAGATTTTCACAAATTCCACTGGTGGAGGTGCTAACTTTCTTCAGCTGTATTTCATGAAAAAATCCACCCATCGCTTCATGACCACCTTAGTTTGTAGTCTGCTAATAATTAATACTTGAATCTTACATCTTTCTGTGCGTGTTTTTTTAACTGTGCCAAAGTAGTGAGTACATCAAACAATCCAACAGCCATTTCTATAAGCACCATATAGTAATATCAATGGTTGCTATTCAGGGTGCTATTAAAAATGTTTTGTAATAAGCCCACCAGGGATCGAGAAATTCACTGGAGGAAAGGGGAAGCATTCTTGCAGAATAAAACTGTTGACAAACTCTAAGATATGAACCCTTACTTCCTTGTCAAGTAGGAGTCGTGTTAAGCTGCTGATGATTGTAACAGACCAGTGGTGTATAGCCCGCAGTGGTCCTAACGTTACTATCCAGGGTCAAAGAATCTTCTCATTTAATTGTCTACATTGCCGCTACGCGATATGAACATGCCCCTGTGCTTAACCTCTTCTTGCTTTCACTTACCCACTGTGGAGAGCCATGTGTGAGGACTACCTAGGCACATCTGCAACACTGCTGAAATCAAGACCCACCTGATCTCCTCCTACTCCCCTCATTTCCATTGTTATGCAGATGACACACAACGCTCTTTCCGGCTGCCTCCCCCTACCTACTCCTCTTCCTCCCTCATACCTGACTGCTATTCAGTCATGGTGCTGTGCCAATAATATCTGCCTCAACACCAGCAACACAGAGATCCTTCTAATTGGGACGCCTGAGGCTAGTTTTCCCTCACTCTCTGGCCAAACTCCTTGGGTACAACACTTGTGACGCAAAAACCTTGAGATCATCCTTGACTCCTCTCCCTCCTTCTATCCACACATCATGGACCTTGCCAAGAAGTCCAATTTTCAGCTTAATTTCCTCAGTGGCATTCTATCTTTCCTCACCTTTCCCCAGAAGCTCAATGTCTCCAGAGCCTTGGTTCTCTCTAGGCTGGACTACTGCAATAGCCTCTTCCTCAACCTTCCTCTCTCCTCCCTTTGCCCCTCCAACTAATCCAGAATAGGACTGCAAGACCTATCTGTGGCCTCAAGCCCAAGGACTGCATCTCTCCAGCCCTAAAATCTGTACACTGGCTCCCGGTGACTGCAAGAATCAAATTCAAAACCCTTTGCATCACCCACAAGGAGCTTTCTCTCCCAAAATACCTCCCAGCCAGAGTCCTTCGGTCTTCTGGCTCCAACTTTCTGCAGGTCAAACGTTTCTCCAAGCAGAGAGTGGGAGGTCGATCCTTTTTCTTGGCTGGCACCTCCCTTTTGGAACAGCCTCCCTCCCGCCTCAGACTTGAACTGGAACGTCCACAAAACTTCTCACAACTTTCCTTTTCTCCTCTTCCTTCCCTCGCCCCCTCCTGTGCTAAACTCTCCACCTGTCACTGCGACTGGGGCCTGCTCCCTTCAGAGTCATACAGGGAGAAGACCACCCCCTCACCAGTCCCTCCCAGCATCCTTTGCCAGCACTTGCCCTCAGGCTCCCTTTCCCGGACTATCCCTACTTAGTTCTGCCATGTCCATTGCACTATTCCTTCCCTTCCCCCTCTTTCCCCTGGCACTTGCTGCCTTGGCCTGGCCAGCACTTGCCCACCCCCCCCCCGTGCGGATACCCCAGTCCTACACTTCTCCCTCAACTCCCCACCCCCTGGCACTTATCACCTTGTCAGACACTTGCACGGTAGGATTGTCACAAGGCCAATATAACTGTCCTTGTTGTTGTATTCTTATGATTTCCCATGTTTCTACGCCCCCACTGCCCCATCTTGTCTTGTGGCACCTGGAAACACATGTGTTTTGGCGCCTTACAAATATCCAATAAAATAAAAAGTGTTTCACCCTATCTAAACAGAAGCCGAGCAGGCCTGAGAGCATTCGGTTCCTTCAACGCAGGCTAGATTCACCTTTTTCAATAATTTATTTTATATTTTGAAGCGCTGGCCCAGGGAGCAACAGCCCAGCCAGCATAGGGGGTAATTGCCACCTTGCCCCCCTTCCCAGTCCACCCCTGGTACTGTGGTTGTGGTAAAGAGATGTGTTCCGAAAGAAGTGTTAACTCCATCATCTTGTCTTGATGAACTGACAACAGTCTTTCTTTTGAAAAAGTATGATGTGCTAACAAGTGCTTGGCCTTCGAGACATGAACATTTGTCCTGAGCTTTGAACTTGTGTTTTTAGGAAAAGACTTTTCTTTTGCCAAGCAAGAGACTGTGGAAAAATAACAGTTGCTTTGATTCATGAACAGACCTTTGGAGGAGAGATATTCGCTTTGCCAAGTGGATGGATATATTGAAAGGAAAATATCTTTAAATTTAAAAATTATATAGTTTGTACATAAACTTTTCATTTGACTTGCATAAGACCTTTTACATTATTTACATATTAGAACACTATGACATATCCTCAGAAAAGCAACGGGGACGAGACACAAAAGAGTTGCTTTAGGCAATTTGTGTAAGCTCCAAGATATTGTCAAGGAATTGTACAACTGTGTATATCAGCTTATTGTTTTTGCCTTGAAGGAGTTTTAGCCATATTGAATTGCCTTGTTCTTGTTGTTCTGAGATCTTGAATAGATCTCCAAAGAGGGTTCTCTGGTCCGCTAGCGCAGGGCATATCATGATTAAATGCATGAGAGACGCTGTTATTTCTTTATTCTTAAAAAAGTGGCAAAACTTTTCCTCCTTTGTTATATTTCGAATTTGGGATAGTCTTTGTCTAGTAGGGAGGATATTTAGTCGTAGTTTCATGAAGATTGTTCGAATGACTGGGTCTGGAAAAAGTTCCAAATAATGTGGGAGTTCATTCAGTGCTCGTATGTCATTGCGCATTGTAAGTTCATTGAGTATGATGCCTTTTCTGCTATTGTTCTAGACCAATCATTGCACTGAAGTTTGATCTTTGCACGCTGTGACCGGTTTATCAACATTTCCTTCGTAATTTTTTCTTTTGTCAGTTGGTTGAACAGCTCGTTCTTCCATGCTTTCAAGCTGGTATTATGCATTGCTTATGGGTTTATTTTAAGGATCTGCATCGCTGGGACTGTGTCTTCATTTATGATCTTACGAAGGAGATCAAACTGCTTCCAGCGTACTATTGAGGCAAGTGATTGTAGGGCTACCTCGAAACGTATTCTGGGCATTGGGTAGTTCCTTGGGAGCTGGAAGATTTTGCACCAGACGGATGCCTCTAGCTTTTGCCAGTTTATTTTATTGGCAATAATCATTTCGTCGCTACCATAAGTGATGATCGGAATTACCTTTTGGTGGTAAAACGCTATGATCGGTTTTGCAGAGAATTTGCCATATCGTCTATGCAGTATCATGCCTTGCCGTGCCAGCAGTTGGATTTTTCCTTTGAGACTGGTCACCCAGGCTGTTTCTTCTTTTTTTTGGTTTAATAACACACCAAGATATTTGAACGAGGTAACCGTGTTCAGCACTTTGTTGTCCAGGGTGAAATTTGGTCTGTTTTGGCAATACAAATTATGATTATTGGTTAATGCCATGATTTTAGTTTTTTTTAATATTTATCTGAAGTTCGTTATTGGTCATGTATGATTCTGTCATATACGTAAATTCTCCTGTAGTCCAGATGGAGTTTTGTCTAGGAGTACGATGTCGTCACCATACATCAAGTATGGAATCGAACTTGAATGTATCTTTGGTGGATTGAGATTTGCAGTGTCGATGTTCGTAGAGTAATCAGCCGTATACAGATTATACAGGGTCGCTGCTAAGGGGCATCCCTGTTTTAGGTCATTCCAGGTTCTTATCGCCTCCGTAGTTGTACCTTCTTTTGTTAGTCTGATCGAAACTGTCGTGTTGGAATATAATAGTTTGATCGGTTCGCTGATTTCAAGTGGGCAATTCCATTTAGCAAGTTTGTTCCACAGGATGGACCTGTTTATGGCATCGAAGGCCATGTGTAAGTCTATGAACGCTGCATAAACGGGCACATTGTTTCTTATGGCTTCATGTTTTAACAAATTTAAAGTTAGAAGGTTTACATTAGGTCCTACGTTCGGGGTAAAGCCGGTTTGTCGACTATCCAAACGGTTAGAAGCTTTCGCCCATATGGTCAATTTTCGTAGCAGATATGATGCGAACAATTTTCCCAATGGGTCAAGCAGGGCAATAGGTCTGAAGATGGCCGGGTTATCTCTGTCGCCCTGTTTATAAATTGGAATCAGTACCGCTTTGGTCCAAGTAGTTGGTAATAACTTGGCTGTATTTATTAGGGTTAGTATGAGATCCATTAGGTTTGCCCAGGTCTCCGGATCACGCTTCAGGGCAGCATTAGATAACCCGTCAGGTCCGGGTGCTCTGGAAGAATTTAGTTTGACAATCATTTCTGCAAATATATGCTTTTCCCAGGAGATGGTCCATTGATTTGAGATTGTCGCTATCTCCATATTTTCGTCGCTATTCCGCAATTTGTAAAGATTAGAAAAATGTGCGATCCAATTCTTTTGGGTGACATTAGATACCATCGCTTGTTGCTGCTGTGGGTTGTTATTTAGCAGATCCCATAGAGATCTCAAGTTCTTATTTCTGAGTGTTGGTAGCATAGCTTTGGCATCCGTTTGCTGCAGGGCCATCGCGTTCGATTTGTTCCAATTTCTGTATGCTTGTTTTGCTTTCCGGATATTTTCCAGGTTTCTCGGGTTTGGATCTTTTCTCCATTTATGCAGGTTTTGGAACAGCAATTTTCTTTTTTTTACTATTTCTTGGTTGTAGTAATGTTAGTGGATTGATTTCTCTTTGAGAGGCTTGTTTTTTTGAAAAGGGAGAAGGACCCAATCATAATTTATTTTCTGGTCATCTGGCATAGGTGTTTGTTGAAAAACCTGCGGAATTGTGGCCAACAGATCTTTGCTGATTCTTAATCTGGTATTACCTCCCACAGTTTCTATCCGGGGAGGCGGGGGACAGGGCACAGGCTCTTCCTCTCCCGCAACTGCTATCGAGAGGATCGAGTGATCACTCTGATTAGTAGATATTATTTGGAAATCCAATAATATAGTTGTTATGGCTGGTGATAAATATATGTAGTCGATGATTGTGGTGGAATTTTGACCAATCCAAGTCGGGATCAGCAGATTCTGGGCATCATGAGGTTGGTTTATTAACTTTAGGTTTCTCATCGAGATCTCTTTAGTCCAGCGGAAGGCTCTAATTGAGAGGTCATCAGATTGCTTAATGAGTCCATTGGTGTCATATAGATGAATATTTAGGTCTCCAAGGATGATGAAGTTTATATCTGGGAATCTACCACTGATTCTGTCCATTGTTATAAATACGCCATCCGAGAAGCTGTTATCATTAATTGCAACTGGATTCCAATATACGTTGATGACTGCGATCATTCTAATTGACTTCAATTGTGATTCAGGCAGGCATTCTGAGGTTGTCTCATTCATAACTTTGATGATGGTCAATTGTGTCCATGGGTTTATGTTTTCAGTTTCGACGAAGTTCCATTGTGGCGATATCCTCACGAGCGTCAATAGGCCTGCAGCCGCACAGCCCCTAGAGCTTTTCCGCGCTGGATTGAGGACAGTGATATAACCGTCACAAGCTGGGGTCTTAGTCAACCACGCTCTTGGAGGCATATGATCTGATAGGATGCTCGTAGTGAGTATGGAGCATTGAAGAGATGGGAAGATCCTCTCGTGTTCCACGAGCATCGTTTCCATCTGTCGCTCTTTGTTTCGATTGATGGTTATGAGCGAGGTTCTGGAGATGTCAACAATTGTGAAGGATCTTCATCATAATCTCTCCAAAAAGGTTGTTTATTTTGCAGTTTTCTATTAATATCACACTGTTTGGATGATGTAGACGTGTGATTACTTCCCAGATATGAGTTGGTGCTCATATGTCGTGCTGGTCTATCATCTCGCGGCTTAGTTTAATCGTCGGGGGAGTTTGCTTGTTGTTCATATGAGCGTGAAGAGTCGTCAGCATCACTTGTTTCATCCATAGTTGGCGTCAGTGCGAATCCTAATGAGAGCAGTGGCATATCCATATCTAAGATTCGGTTCATGGTCTCCCGGGTGTAAAGTTCAATCTGGACCTTGTCTAGATAGTATTCATCTTCAAAGCTCACTATCTTTATATCTTGCGAGTTGATTGCTTTGAGTTGTGGGATTGCATGAAGCAATCTTAGTACATTAGTCCTGTTGAGTATCATAGATGTACTTGATTCATTAATACAGGCTAATCGTAAAATACATTTCTGCTTTTTCTTCCAAGGATCTATAAATTGTGGTAGAATGTAAGTATCAGCCTTGTGAGGATTCCTTGTGTCTTTTCTCTGTATATCTGGAGAGTCAATTGCTGAGGCTGATGTAGACGCCTCGGTCTCGGTAGGTTTATCAGTCAGATAACTTATTTTGTTTGAATAGTTTGACGGGGCATCTGATATGTTTGTAATGTCTCCCGTTTGGTAGAGAGAAGCATCTGAGATTGTTTCACAAGACAGATTCGATTCATTTGATGAATCAGTGATATCAATTGCATATTCATCGATTATTACAAGTATCGCGTCATTGATTTTTGGTATCTGTTCATTGGACTCTTGGTGAGCTGAATACGTACTGAGGTTGAGAAGATCTTCTATTTCAGCTTCCGGGATGTTGGAGGGTCCTTGTGTCGGGCATATCATATGGTCACCCTTTGGCTCTGATCTCATTACTGCGTTTTTTTTTCTTCAGATTTCTAGGGGTGCAGTTGTTCTGTTTCTTAGGCTCAGGGCCCCCGGATATTCCTTAAGAAGGCTCGAGAGCCTGTTTGTTTGTTCCCCTTTGTTTGTTTGGTTTGAGGTTTTGGAGTCTGTCTCACCGGTTGTGCCTCCTTTAAAGTTTTGTTATTTGAGAATATTTGAAAAGTGTCTGGAGGTTTCGGTGCTCTTAGAGTGTCTGGTGGGTTTGTGTTAGCAGACTGGGAGCCAACGGCTGAAATTTCCATTGAGGTTGACAAACATGGTGCCTTCTGCGTGATGTCTGGTAGAATAATGCTGTTTGAAGGTGCCATCTGGTGATCTTGAATAGACTGGGGGGTTGGCACTGGATGAGCCTTCATCAGGGTAATCATTGTGGCTGGTAGCATTGCTTTTTCAGCTCGTTCGACTGCAGCCATTTCAAAGAGTCTTGTTTGCCATTGATGGGAGAGTTCCGCTTCTCTGTCTAAGCGTTTTTCTACGTTGGTAATGAAGGCTTCTATATGGATTTGCTTCGTGTGTATTAACGCTAAGAGCATCGCTTGATCTTTAGTACTTTCATTTATCGATTCATACAACTTACAGAATGGAATCATGGCTTGTGTGGTTACGGTTGTAAGCATATTTTGTATATCGAGCATTGTAGTTGGGATCCTCTGAGGAAATTGGTCTTCGAGGGTGGGGGGTAATGCTTTGATGAAAGCATCCTGTTCTTTTTCATAGTTAAGAGTCGTGTCACTCTTCTTCTGTGTGCCTGAACCGAAAGGGAAATAGGAGTCCATTTCATCATATTCATGCTTTTGTTTCTTTATCAGTTGGTCTTTTCGTTTCAAAACATTTTTTGGCATCAGGTTCTCTGCCATCGGTTTAGTGGGCAAGATTGGAGTTGACGTAGTTGGTAAGTCATTTAGCCGCTTTGCACGTGTGTCTCTGAAAACGTCTTTCCTTTTTTCGATGTTAGTCAACAGTGATTCAATTTCAGTGATGTCTAGCGACAGGCGGGCTACTTTTGCTCTGGATTGTTGAGTGTCTTTAGAGCTTTCAGCTTTAGAAAGACTCTTAGCAGTGTAAGTTTGCAGCCATCTCAGTTTGGTCTGCCTGGCTTTTTCTTTTTTTGATGAGTCAGGTATTTCATGGTTCTGTATGCGCTCTCGGGGGAGGATAGTTGAAGGTGCCGTGATCGTCTTAGATAGGACGGCCAGATTTGACTCGATGGCTCGATCTGTTTTACCAATTGCTGACTGGCCATATTGGGTGAGTCTGTTCTCCTCCTTTTATGCAGGATTTTTCACATGGCAATGGGGTTTGCACCAAGGGTACTGTAGTTAATGGAGATTTAGGAGGGGCTTCCAGATTTGGAACAGTGGTAGTGTCCGGCTTCGGAAATTTATTTGAGCTCGGACTGACAACGGTGCTATCCCTTCACATCCCGAAGAGGTGAAGTCGGTAGCTGTCCTTCTAAGATTTGTTGAGGGTGGCTTGCCACCATTACTTGCAGATTATCTTCTAGCGAAAGCGAGGTTTCTCTCTGAGGTGGAGTACGGCAGATTACCTCTAATTCCTGTATATTGACTGCTGTTGAATTGGCGCATATGGTCTGGATAGGTTCACCATGTATGTCTCTATTTGGCACTTGGTAAACGAGTGGGCGCATTGTACCCTTGGCAATTTCTTGTTTGAGCAGTAGTTCTTTTATTGATGGTTGTGATGAATCATTCATCATGTTAGTTTTGTGTTTCTTATCCCGCTTTCCTCGTAACCTGGTCTGAGGGCCCGGTTTCTCTGTTTGGGACTGATCTCCTCCTACACTGGACGTATTTAATCGGGAAGACATTTCTCAGATAGTTGCGTACTCAGGAGAGGAGAAATAGTTACTGCAAGTCCTTCAGTGTCCTGATTGCAGGATTTTCCGTACTGCATCTGATGATTAGGACAGAGGGTTGTAGGTGTGTTTACTAGAATCCAGTAGGGGCTGAGGAATAATGGCAGCTCGAGGAAACAGGAGGGATACCAGGAGCAAAGGAGCAAACCCCCACAGTCTCCTGGTAGCCCTAGTCCTTAGAGCTAGTGATCAGGCAAAATATACGGAATATTTGCTAGGATTGATATGCACTGGAAAGCAATGGTGGCCCACAGTTTCAGGGGCAGGTATCAGGATCAAAGGGGCAAGCCCCCGCAGTCTCCTGATAATTCTAATCCTCAAGGTTAGTAATCAACAGTAAAAGTAAAATATAGACAGTTTGTAAAGAGCAACTACTGCAAATTCCTCTGGCGGTGGCAGGCGCGGTAACGTGCAGGGGGTTGTGAATGGAAGACACTATTCGGTCCCTTGTCCTATGAATTATTGCAGCTGTGGTGCAACTTTTTAATGCACACGGAATCTAAGATAGCTCCAAAAATTGGACCAACTTCGGCCCTTGCACCACAGCAACTTTAATCTCTTGAAAGAAAAAAAAAAAGGCCGCCCCAAAGCAAGGTGACAAAGCAGCTGAGGTGGACTGAATTTTGGCTTTTAATCTCCTGCAGAAAGCCAGGTCATTCTGTTCAGTTCAAGAATACTTCAAGGCCCGAATCTGCGCTAAGGCCAAACGCTATGCACTTATCGTAGGGGACTAGAGACTTCCACACCCTGCTTTTTAACCGCAAATCAGCAGAAGTCAGCGGAGATCAGCAGGGGATTGAGGCCACACCACCATCACAAAAAAAAAAAAAAATGGCTCTCCGGCTGCTTTGAAGTCTCTACGGACGAATTCCGGGTCTTCGTTCCCAGGAAATATACTTTCCCAAGCTTTCCCTACTTTCTCAATGGTCTTGTGGCATTGCCACCGCAAACACCTCAAATTGGCAACAGAAAACAGAGGTTTGTGAGGTTTTAAAAAGAATGTTTAAGGGAACCCGCGTGAGCTTGCGTGTACCGTTCCCAACCCAAAAAAAAAGATTTTATGAATTTCGGGCGAACACAGGGGACTCACCGGAGGGGAAGGCTGCTCACTCGCTCACTGCCACTCGCAGCCGCCTGCACCGCCTAAGCCACGGCCAACATCCCAGCACGACACGCGGTATAATGCGGGTATGATCCGGGTAAGGTGCGGACACGAGACACGAGAATGGAAAATATCTTTTGTGCTACACTGAATAAAACTTTGTTTTTGCACATAACTTTCTTAAATCTGAACTTTGCTAAAGGCATTCCGGAATTGATCCAGGGGAAGGGAGCCCAAACCTAGTCACAAGGATTACTTTCTAAAGCTTTTGAGTTTGAATTGATATGCTATTTTGTGGAACCTAAGACAGCCAAACACACCTTGTATCATTTTGTTGTGTAAATTAGTGTGACTGTCAGATACATTTTTCTTTAGTCTTAGTTTGTTAGGCAGGGACATCCTTGTTAGACTAGGGAAATATAGGAGTTTGTCTCACCTCTTTATATTTAATAAAATGACATCTTGTGAGAAAACTCTACCTTTGTATCCGTCTCACATTTCTGACTCCTGGAAAGAACCCAACTTTGAAAGAGTATCACAAGGCCAACCAGTCTGGACCAGTCAGGATAAATGGTCTTTTCCCTTACAGTGCCGGCAGACCTCGTGCCTCTAAAATGCGTCTGTTGGCAAAGAAGGGGGGTGATTCAAAATTGGCTTTGAATCCTTCAGAATGAAGTAGGAACAGTTGATGGAAATTCCTGTTTTTTTGCCTTGATGGAGGAAATCAACATCTGGCAGGTTATTTATTTATTTATTTAGCATTTGTAAAGCGCGCCTAACCCGTAGGGATCTGGGCGCTTGGAAAGCAGGTAAAAAAAAGCAGTTTCCAAGTGTTGGTATTTACAAGTGCAGTGAACCAAAACTATTTACAGATACCGTTTTATTCCCATAATAGGTATTTGCCAATGCAATGAACAGTATTTACAGATAAAGTAAACAAAAGTGTTTACCGTTATAGTATTATTCCCAACGCATTTTCAGATACTTTAATCAATCATGCGTGTTCACAGATACAGAGTTATTGTATAGTGATGTTACTGAAGAAGAGGAGGCAGGGTCTAGTGAGTACTCTCGTTGAAGGGGGAACACAGGTTGGATGTGACAACCAAGCATTATGCATCTCTAGGTAGAGGAGAGTCTATGTTAATTTATCTAGTATCATTTAATCGAAAAACAATTTCGTCAAGTGTACTTGTTTCATTGCATTTTGCTTAAAAACATACTTTAGACCAGAATGAAGCACAATAACAGAACAAGACATTTATATTGGCACTCTTATTTGGCAGTTTCTATCTTGTAAAACTGTACAAAGAGTCAGTTTACAATGTTAGTACAATCAAATGTTTATCTTTTTAAATAGATTCCTTTGCTGACAATAAACATGATTTTGTCTCTCAGAATGCCTTTCTTTCTTGAACAGGGTTGCTATGAGACTAAAACCAATAGTTAGATCTGTTAGGCTGCTCAGGCATTTTGAAATGAGGATGCAACACCGGAGGACTTTCAAAGGTCTACTTTATTCATGAATCAACTACGTACTACTTCCCCCAAACCAAACTCCTCCCCTTCCTCTCTTCTCACTCCCACGTGAGCTGCCTGTCCATTAAAGGGACAGAGACTGGTAACATCACCCCCGGACAAATGTTCAAACGTCCAGTTTAACACTGTTCTACAAGGCAAGGTGGTCTCCTGATTGTGCATTGGGGTCTCGCACTTCTTTCTCTGGGCATGGCCCCTTCTTACGCTTTGACTGGCTCCGACACCCAGAGGCAGGTAACTTCGGGGGGAACCCACCAGGTCATCCCATGCTTCCTTTGGCTCAGGATCTGCTTCAGGGGGAGGTAGTTCACAGTGCTCCCTTTTAATGAGGTGTTTGAATTGTGAACTATTCCTCGTGACCTCACGCTCCGCATCCTGAGCAGTCACCATGGTACTTTTAATGGCAACGATATTAAGTGGCTTCTGCGCATACCGTGAATCAGTTTTCTTTGTCATGGTTTGTTGCACGAGGACCTCGTCTCTCACTTGAGTCTTTGGGCACAGCTCTTCTTCTCATGTCTGTCTCCATCTTTGCCCATTCTTTCCTCTCTGTGTCCCTTCTTATGATCTCTGTGTCCCCGTCTTTTTGGGCAGTCGGATGTCTCACGATATGGGTGTGAACCTCGTACTGTATCATGACTTTTGGTGTCTTATTTGTGGCTTTGTGAGGTGTATTCCGGTCATCTCGTAGTAACCTGCACAGAGCTTGGTGCGGGTTGGTTCCTTCTATGCGGGCTCTCTGGATTGTCTTTTTGATGGAGGCCATGAATCGTTCAGCCAGTCCATTGGCTTGTGGCCATCTCGGGGTAATCTCTTGGTGAGCGAACCCCTTGTGTTTGGCAAAAGCTGTAAACTCGTGGGTGTTGCATGGGGGGCTCATTGTCCGTTTTGATTTTCCTTGGTATGCTCCATTCTCTGAGTACTTCATCGAATGTTGCTACCACATGGGCATATGCGTTAGTTGCCATTTTCTTAACAATTGGGAATCTTGAATATTCATTGATGAACAACAGAGGATATTCCCCCGACTCCATTGGCCCATAAAAATCGACCGCAATTCTGTCTCACGGCCTGTCTGGGATGTGCATCGGTTGTAGTGGGATGGGGACTTCCGCCCTCGCCGTGCACTGACAAGCTAGACAATTCTTGACCCAGCTGTCAATCAACGAGTCCGTGAAGGGCAACCACACTTGGCACCGCAGCTGTCTTTTCATATTGTCGGCACCCCGCTGCCCTTCATGCGCCATTTTGATCACTTTGGCTCTGAGTGTCACAGGGATGACTAGTCGACATCCCCTTAGTAGGATGACATGGTCTTTGACAGCAAGCTCAGTGTGTATCCTTGCCAGTCTGTCCAATTCCTCTATGCACACCCCCGGGTAGTTTAGAACTGCACACCTGTAGTCTTTCCACTTGTTGCACGCCAAGCTGATGGCTAGTGCCATGGACGGGTCGGATGCGGTCGGGACCGTCTCGAGCGAGATTGCAGGCGGAAATGCAGTGACTGCCTCGTAGTTGATATATTCTGTGTCACCCTCCCTGGTGACCAGCGTACCGGCTGGGTGACGAGAAAGATAGTCACCTGGATTGTGATCTTCACCAGGTATGATGTCCTAGTCATATTCTTGCAATCTGATGCCCCATCGCTCTATCCTGGGTGGCATCTTGGTGCACAGATTACCAAACAGGGACACCAGTGCCTGGTGGTCCGTGATGACTGTCAACCTCTTCCCGATGATGAAATTATGGAAGTGTTCACAGACCCAGAATGCAGCCAGGCTCTCTTTTTCAGCCTGCGAGTATGTGAATTTGGGGGCAGACAAAGCTCTACTCGTATATGCAAAAATGTGTCTGGGGTGCGTGTTTGCCCCACTCGTCTGGACCAGGATGGCCCCTAGCCATACAGGGCTTGCGTCTACAATGATTTCTGTGTGCCAGGTGGGGGTCAAAGTATGGCAGGCATCATGCTTCGGTCAGGGCCGTCTTGATGGATTCGAATGCTTCTTGGCACTCCGCTGACCAGGTGAAAGCTGCATCTTTCTGTAGTAGGAGTTGTAATGGTTTCGTGAGGGACAGGAAGTGAGGGATATAACATGCACAGTAGCCAGCCACCCCCAGAAAAGATCAGACGTCTGGCACTTGTGTTGGTTCTCGTAGGTTGGAGATGGTGCTAACCTTGTCACGGTCTGGGGTCATACTATCGGCAGAGAAAATATGTCTGAAAAATTTCAGTTTTGGCTTGCTGAAGCGACACTTCGCGATGTTGAGTGTCAACCCGGCCTCCTGGACTGCCGTGTATGTCGCAAGCAAGGAAGCGTCATGGTCTTCTCGAGATGTGCCGAAGACAAGTATATTGTGCTGTAGTTTAGCGCTCCTTTAATAGGTCTGATCACTTGCCTTATGGCCTCCTGAAAAATGTCAGCTGCTGAAGAGATGCCGAAATTGAGGCGTCTGTAGCGAAACGGAACTTCATGGGTGGCAAACTTGGTGATGCCCCTCGAATCAGGGTGTAGTTCCAACTGGTGATACCCTTGATTCAAGTACAGTTTAGGGAACATCACAGATTTGTTGAGTTGGACAATCATGTTTTCTATGCACGGGCTGGGGTGACGTTCCCTTTGTATGGCAGTGTTTGCCATCCTCATTTCTTCAGACAGCCTCAGCCGTCCGCCTTCCTTGGGCACGATGACTAGAGGTGACACCCACGTGGTCGGGCCTGTCGCTGGCTCGGTGATGCCGTCGCTGAGCAGCTGGTTGAGTTCTTGTGATATGGCTTCCTGCAGGTGGAATCCCACCCTTCTGGGGTGTTTAGGGGGCAGGCCGGACGGCATGGCCAATGTGCAATTCTATGGGAGCTCCTTTGAGTTTGAGTTTCACTAGTCCTGTGCATAAGTGTGGGAATTCTGCCAGGAGCGTCTCCTTTGTGATGACGTTCTGCCATACGGGGGTGGCGTTCATTGTGTACACACTTTCTTTCCTTTTGCCCGGAGTGGTGACCAACTGCATCACTTCGCCCTCTTGAAAATGGATATCAATGAGGCCCAGGCAGGATGCAGTATGATAGCTAAGAAGGCATCGCCCTTTTGTTGGGCTTTGAATGACATGGATGATTGTGGCTACCGTTAGACCCTTGTGCATGAGTTGACGTTTGAAATGTCCTATGGCGTGAAGGGGCAGTGCCGCTCCCCATTGGAAAATCCTCGCATTTGTTTTGGCCAGCGTCGGTTTCTCAGGAATTTGTAGGAATTCTAGCTCACCCATGATTTTGACGGTGGTGCCAGAGTCGACCAGAAAACAAAATTGCCTGTTTCCAATGTTGAATGCTATCCTGGGTGCCTCTGTCGACTCTCGGTCATCCAGGATGAGGTTGACGTATTTGTCCTGGTATGATTGCTCATAGTCATCTCTTCCATACGAGGGTGAAAATTCTTGACGTTCGTGGTAGTCTTGATATGTCTGCGGGGTCCATTGTATTCATCTTCAAAATGAGGAAGCTGGACATAGTATTTGTAATTTTCGGCATAGTCCGTTGGGTGGTATTGTTCCACAGCTCTGACGTATCGCTGTGGTCCTGGTTGGTAAAATCTGTTTTGGTATGTTGGTCCTTGAGGGATTTGACTATACATCCTGTTTTGTGGTTGTGGGTTCATTCTTGGGGTAGGGAATGGTCTTCCTTCCAGGCAGACGAACTGGAAATGTCCCTCTCTTCCGCAGTTGGTGCATCTTTGTAAGAGTGCAGGGCAGGTCCCTGAATGCGGGAAAGCCATTCCGCAGCGGTAGCATTGCCTTTGTGGTCTGGGCTCTGTTTGGTTGGCCCTTCTGTAGGGTGTGGCCCCTCTTGCTCCTGGCCGTTGAGATGCTGGATGAATCGCCGCAACAAGTTCAATGTTGTACTGCTTTGCGCTGGGGGCACCCGTCATGGAAGCTGTTTGTGCATCCACTCTCTCGAAAATTGTCGCCGGGTGGCTCACTTCATCGATTGAGAGTGGTTTCTTCTGTAATTGTTTCTTGCGGGCAGGGGGCAGGCATCCTTCAATCACCCTCAATCACACATAGCCGTATAGCCTTGTCCAGAGAGAATGCATGGAACTGACAATATGTGCCCTTTACCCTCAGGCAGGTGATGAACTCATCAACCATCTCTTCCACTCTCTGTGTACACTGATTGAACATGTAACATTCATAGGGCCTCATTCCGAGTAGGGCGGTAAGGGATACCGGGCACCGATAAGGAGACCGTGCCGGTAATCCCTTACCGCACTACTATAAGGTCCCTTAGCAGGTCCCTTCCTTAACGCCTGGTCTGACCAGGTGCTAAGGACGGGACCCGTTAAGGGACTTGAGAGCTAATAACGGTACCGCAAATGATGGAACAAGTTACTTACCTGTAACTGTTGTTCTCCAGCATGGGTCTGGCATGGATTCACATGCTCATGAATATTCCCCGTCGTCAGACCGGGAATCCTCGGTATAGGAAAAATCAGTATCAGTTTCGTTTCTGATCTGTCTTTCTTAGTAGTAACCAATCACTGGTCTCTGGGTCATACTGCCCCCAGCCAATGACTGCCCTCTCCCTAAGCCCCGCCTACGGCAGCCATCCTCAGATTTGGTAGCACATAAAGTGGCAGTATGACCAAGTGAAGAGCCGCAGAGGGGTAGGCGGAAGGGTTCGCATGTGAATCCATGCCAGACCCATGCTGGAGAACAACAGTTACAGGTAAGTAACTTGTTCCTTCTCCAGCATGGGGTCTGGCATGGATTCACATGCTCATGAATAAGAGAATACATAGCAGTACACACATGCACAACCACGGGAGGTGGCAACAGGCTCAACATTAAGCAATACAACAACTCAACATTAAGCAACTCTTACCTCCTCACCAGGCTCACCTTAGGCGAACAGGTTGCGCAGCAGTGCTTGGCCGACCCTGGACTCCTCCCTGGAGTCCCGATCGATGCAGTAGAATCTTGTGAAGGTGTGCGTCGACCTCCATGTCGCAGCCCTGCAGATGCCCAGCAGGGGCACACCAGACAGGAACGCCGTGGTAGCAGCGATCACCCTGGTCGAATGGGCTCTCGGACGGCCGGGCAGCTGTCGGTTTGCCAACCGATGACAGTGCATGATGCAGCCAGAGAGCCATCTGGAAATGGAAGTCTTCGAGAGAGCCTTCCCTTGATTCACAGTCCCAAAGTTCACAAACAGCTGTGACGTCTTCCGAAAACTCTTTGTGCGGTCCATGTAGAACTTCAGCGCTCTAGCCACATCCAGCGAGTGCAAAGTCCTCTCGGCTGGCGACGAAGGCGACGGGAAGAAAACTGGCAACACCAAGGGCTTGTTGAGGTGGAAGTCTGACGGCACCTTGGGCATAAAGGAGGGGTGCGTCCTCAGCACCACCCTCGTGTCATGAAAAGTCAAGTATTGAGGCTTGCAAGATAGGGCCTGGATCTCTCCCACTCGTCATGCGGAGGTGATGGCCACGAGGAAAGCTGTCTTCCATGACAGGAACTTCAAAGGCGCCGAATGCATAGGCTCGAAAAGGGCCCCCATGAGCTTGGTCAGCACCATATTAAGTTCCCATGCCGGGCAGGAGCCTTCACCGGCGGGAATGATCAGAATAGTCCCTTCATGAATTCTTTCACCAGGCGATGAGACCACAAGGACGCCCGACCCGTCGTCCTGGTATATCGGGAGATTGCAGCCAGATGTATTTTGATGGAAGCGTGAGCCAGTCCAGATTTGGCCAGCGACAGTAGGTACGGCAGTACTTGAGGGGCTATAATCCGCAGAGGGTTAATCTTCTGTGCACGGCACCAGACAGAGAACCTCTTCCATTTATGTCCATAGCACTTGAGAGTTGAGGACGCCCTGGCCTTTGCAAGAACCTCTCTGCAGTCGGCCAGGATGTCGTACCCTCCAAACTCTAGTGCTGCAGGAGCCAGGCCTGCAAGTTCAGCGACTCCGGGTTGTGGTGAAGAATCGCGCCTCCTTCTCTGGAGAGAAGGTCTGCGTCCGTCGGCAGCTTGACTGGTGGGGACGTTGACAAGTCCAGAGGGTCCGGGAACCAGATCTGTCTCGGCCACGCCCGTACGTCGAGGATCATCCTACACCGGGACCTCTTGAGCTGGTTGATGAGCCGGAGCAGCAACCGCAGCGGAGGGAACGCATAAAGAAATAGGCCGTCCCGGGGGAACGAGAAAGCATTGCCCATGCTCCTCGGCTGGGGGAACCTGCTGGCGAACCTCCGGCACTTGGAATTCGTTGCCGTCGCAAAGAGATCGATTTGGGGTTCGCCCCATCGTCGGAAGAGTCGATCCACTTGATCCTGGCGTAGTTCCCACTCGTGGCACGAGCGCAGCTCCCTGCTGAGTGAGTCTGCGATCGTGTTTTTTATTCCTGCCAGATGAAGAGGCACCAGAAACATCCATTGGGTGACGGCCCAATGCCACTGATCCTGGGCTTCCTTGGATAGGGCCGGGGACCTGGTTCCGCCCTGCTTCTGGATGTAGAACATCGTGGTGGTGTTGTCGGTGAAGATCCTTACCACCTTGCCCTTGTGGGACGGAAGAAAGGACCTGAGGGCCCAGAACACTGCGCGGCGCTCCAAGATGTTGATGTGGAGAGACTTCTCCTCCGGGAGCCAAAGGCCTCTCGCGTGAAGATCTCCGGAGTGTGCTCCCCAACCTTCCAGGGAGGCGTCCGTCGTCACCTGGTGAGCTGGGGTCTGAAAGTCCGTGCCCGCCGACAGATGAGAGCGGGGACCCCACCACCGGATCGCCTGACGGAACGTCCCGTTGAGAGGGATCCTGTCCTCGAAGTTGCCCGTCGACTGGATCCAGCGGGCATCGAGGAACACCTGTAAGGGTCTCATCCGAAGCCTGCAAAGGCGCACCAGATAAATGCAGGAGGACATCATCCCGAGGAGGGACTTGATAGATCTTACCCTGGCCATGTCCGTGGCCAGCAGACGCTGCACCTTGCCCAGACTGGTCCTGGTCCTTTCCTCCGACGGCGAGGCCAGCCGCGCCACTGTGTCGAGCTTGGCTCCCAGAAACAGGGCGACTTGCGACGGAACCAGGTGGGATTTTGGAAAGTTGATGGAGAATCCCAGGTCCGTGAGCAGCTGGACGGTCTTCGCAGTCTGCTCCACGGCGAGCTCCCTTTTCCTTGTCTGGATGAGCCAGTCGTCCAAGTAGGGGTAGACGTGGATCCCCTGTAGGCGCAGCCGCGCCGCCACCGGTGCGAGGCACTTGGTGAACACCCTGGGTGCCGACTTCAATCCGAACGGGAGGGCCTTGAACTGGTAGTGCAGCCCTTGGACCACGAACCTGAGGAACTTTCGGTGTCTTTTTAGAATGGGGATGTTGAAGTACGCATCCTCCAAGTACAACGACGACAGGAAATCGCCCTCCTCGAGCTGTCCCAGCACATGCTGGAGGGTGACCATACGTAACTTCTGTGCCTTGATATACTTGTTCAGTCGTCGTAGGTCCAGGATGGGGCGCCATCCTCTTGTCTTCTTTTTTACGAGGAAGTACCTTGAGTAAACTCCGGAACCCCAAAGCCTCTTTGGGACGAGCTCGATGGCACCCTTCTTGAGCATCGCCCCTACTTCCAACAGTAGTTGATGGACGTGATTTTCCTTCCTGGCCATGGGTGGAACGCGAGGGCACTTCTTCTGAAACTCGAGGGCATGCCCTTGGGCCAGGGCGTCCAGCACCCAACGGTCGGTGGAGATGGACTCCCACACGCTGACGAACCTCGCCAGCCGGCCCACCACCGGGGTGCTTCGGCGGGGGCCCGACCCCACGGTCGGTTCAATCTTGTTTGGAGGCCACCTTGCCCCCTTGACCTCCTTGTCGACGACGACGGGCACCACCTGACTTGCCGCGTCCCCTGTAGGCTTCCTGGGACGAAGATCTTGCCGCTTGGCGGTAAGTGGAGGAGCCACTGCCGGATCCCTTGGAGGCACCTTGTCTGCCTTCGGAGCTCCGAAAGGACGGCCGTCGTTGTTGGAGCACTCCCAGTGCCCGGGCAGTCTCTGTGTCTGTCTTGATGGCCTGAAGGGACTCATCAACCGCCTTCCCAAACAGGTTGTTCCCGTCGAAGGGCATGTCCAAGACCTTGGTTTGTACCTCCTGGTGGAAATCCGTGGCCTTGAGCCATCCTCGTCATCTCAAGCAAACGCTGTTGCCCAACTGACGGAAACCGGTGTCGGCGATGTCCATTGCCACCGTGATGGCGTGGTCCGAAGCGATCTCCCCCTCCTGTAGGATTTCAAGGGCCTCAGCCCTTTTGGCGTCCGGAAGGAAGTCTAACAGAGGGGCGATTTTGAACCACAACTCCTTGTCGTAGCCGGCTACGATAGCCAGGGCGTTGGCCGCCTTGATAGTCGTTGCTGCGGATGTGATGATCCGTCGCCCCACCGTGTCCAACTTCCTGCCCTCGCCATCCGGCGGGGAAGTTGATGTCGAGGCCGATGCCCCCCCAGCTTTCTTCTTTGCCTCCGCCGAGATGACCGAATCCGGGGTAGGTTGTGCCCGAAGGCATAAGGGGGCAGCGTCAGAGACCCGGTACTTCTTCTCGTACCGGTCCCTCTTTGCCGGCGCCGTGGCAGGGTTCTTGAGGAGGGCCAGCGGTACGGCGAGGACCCTCTTCCTTTTAGCCTTGTGCCGCTGGTAAAGGAACTCTTCTTTCTTCTTTTCTTCTGGTAATCATGGCATGAAAGGATCCAATCTCGTCGGGCGGGGAAGCCCGAGCAGGGGGCGACGGGGACACGTCCCGTCGTCGCCTCCGTCGTCATCTGTACCTGTCGTATCCGTTTCCGTGCCTGTATCATCCCCGTGCGTAGTAGACCGGGGGGAAGGCAGAGCAGGCCGCAGAGGTGGGAGAGGTGGCGTAGGATGCGTCCTCCTCCTCTTATGCGGTGGACTCTCCGAAGGTCCTGGCCCCGGTTCCCCCGTAGGCTCTGGCTCAGGTACCTCCGTCGGAGGAAGGGGCAACCTTGTCCTTATCTCCGAGCGTAAGGACTGAATCGCTGACAAAATGGCCGCCGAGGTGTCCTGCGGCGCCAGAAACGACGGGCGCGAGTGCTCTTGAGGAGCCTTGTCGGCGACACCGTCGTACTCGTTGTCGCCCTCATCGGGATCCCTCCCGATGGGCTGGGCCTCTTCCACGACTTCGATGAGCTCTTCTTCAGAGGTCGTGTCCGTATCCACGATGGCCATCAGCCCCTCCCCCACCTTCTCCAATGAGGACTTCGTGGGGGTCTTCTCAATGGGCCTGAAAGACGACTCCCTCCGCGGTGGCATGGAGACTCTGGGTCCTGAGGGCGCCTCCACTGGTGTAGCCTCCACAGGCTGAGCCAGGGCCGCGGCGACATCCTCAATCGAGGTCTTAGCAGGGTGAATTAAGGCCATCGCCACCTTCTGGACGCCTGTGGCCTTCACCTTGGGGGGAGGGTCCGAGCCTCGTTCCCCCTCTGCCGGAATCTTCGAGATCGACCGGGGCCTCTCCAGAAGCTTCGCCGGGTTCTCGGACTTCCTCTTGCCCAAGCCAGAGCGTTGGGCCGTGGTTGATGGCACCGGGGAGGATGCGCAGGATGCGCCCTGCCTGGCAGCCAAGGAGCCCGACCGTTCGGCGCTCCTGGCGCCCGCAGACTCGCGGTGCTTAGCCTTTTGTTGGGCCCCCATCGCCGGGGCACCCTCACAGGACTTAGAAGACCGCTCGGACTTCTTTTTCTTCTTCTCGCCTGACGGGCTCTTCCCTTCTAGCCAGTTGGCGAGATGGAGGTGGCGATCCTTCATGGTCCGCTCCGACATGTTCCCACAAAACGCACAGTCCTTCTCCTTGTGCGTCTTGTCCTCATGGAGACAGTAGAGGCATAACGAATGCTCGTCCTCCTTGAAAACATTCTGAAGCTGGCATCCAGGGCAGGTCCTGAACAGCTTCCCGGGCGTCGAGCTTCCTTTCTCCTGGGCCATGTCCGGGGTAGGCCTCGGAACTTCTGGAATCCTCCTAAAGCGTAACTCGACAAAATCTTCACCCTTGAGGGGCGTAGAAAACTCTGAAACGGGTCCCCGTTGATCGGATGTAGAAACGGTGGAGCTTGAGGCTCTATTTAACCGAAAAATGAGAAAAATCTCCCAAAAAAGCGCGAAAATGCAGCAAAAGCTCGAGAGCTACAGCACGAGGACTCCTAACACTTGAACGTGCGTTAAAAATCTGAGGATGGCTGCCGGAGGCGGGGCTTAGGGAGAGGGCAGTCATTGGCTGGGGGCAGTATGACCCAGAGACCAGTGATTGGTTACTACTAAGAAAGACAGATCAGAAACAAAACTGATAATGATTTTTTCTATACCGAGGATTCCCGGCCTGATGACGGGGAATATTCATGAGCATGTGAATCCATGCCAGACCCCATGCTGGAGAATAGCTACTTCCCCATTCCCATTGAGCCCCATTGAGAACGATTGGTTGCAAAACATAATGTGGGAGCCTTAAGATCCAACAACACTAATCAACTAAAGATACCACAGTCCAAAACTACCAAATCCCTCACGGGATCCTTTGTTAATGCTGCCCCCTGGGCGTGGAATGCCCTCAGGGAAATCCGTTCAGTTGAAATATTTAAAATGAAACTTTATACATTTATTTATTTACTAAACTGTTCTATGGATAAACTTGAAAGTGTATTCATGTTTATATAAATCGTCTTGACGTTGTTGGATTTTGTTTCTGTGCTTGTTATTTGTTGGCGGTTTTAATCCCTTGGGTACTTGAAGCACGGTACAAATATATAAACATAAACCATGTATTATCTCTTTTTCAGTGGTGCTGCAGTTGGAAGGTGAGCAACACAGGGATTTTGAATGTAATGCTTTCACTTATGGGGAGGCTGTGTCGAAATTTTAGGATGGGGGTGTCAGAGATTTTGTACAGGTGGCTGAGCTGGGATTCCAGGAGAGCCATGTGAATGGGATAAATATAAATTAGATTGAATGTATTGATGTGCCAGCTATGATATGACTGTGTTTAGGCAGGTGGGAGGAAGGGGTGATGGGGTGCATTCTGCTTACTTTTGGGTGGGGGTTCAAGAAATATTCGGCTGCAGCAATTTGGGTAGTCATGGTCAAGCCAAGATCTTGATAGATCCTTATGTTTTTGTATTCCTTTGCAAAGGGTTTCATTGGCCACAGAAGAGCGAGACCATGGCTGTGGGAAGGTGAACATCAGGCTTGCAAATTCAAAGACGACAGTGCCTGCCAGGACAGTCATATTTTCAGCAGAGCACATATGCTTTGTGATAGTCGAATTGGTGAGCCCTAAATGTGCAGTGAGAGAAGTAAAATGGCAAGACCTACTGATGCAGAGAAATGCATACATTCACACCTACTTGTCTTTATCAGCCAGTGTGACACAGTATTGGTTTTGCAGGATCCGGGCTTCTGTCATGTCAGCGGTGAACTCCTTCAGTTTCCTGCTCAGCTCCAGGCAGCTCTTCTTTTCTTTCTCTGCTACAGCTGCCATCCGCTCTCCCTCATTCTTCGCTAACTTGGTCTCCTGAAAACAAAAATGAGTATGCACAAAGTTCAGTCCCCTCAAATAATTAGCATGATGTTCTCAACGAAATCAACTCTTGACAACATTTATTATTTCAGTGTCCAGTGACCGAAACATCATGAACTCATAAGATGCTGAACGGGACTCTGACCCTGAACATTGCGTTTATCACCAGGAGATATTTCTGTGTAACACATTTGGCCTCATTCCGAGTTGGCCGGTAAGGGTTAACGGTCACCGGTAAGGAACACGGTACCGGTAAACCCTTACTGCCCAATTCCGAGTTCCGTTAGCGGGACCCGCAAAGGACAAGTGGTCTGACCTATTTGCGGGCCCGTAATTAGTGCATTCCCCATTCCCATTGAGCCCTATGGGGGCTCAATGGGAATGGGGAATGGTTGGTTGAATGGGGACTTACCGGGTCCGCACAGGTTGGAATGTCCCGGTAAGTCCCCATTCAACCAGACCAGACCCGGGTTTGGAGGCAGCCATGGCTACCTCCAAACTCGTAATGACCCCCATTATCTTGTTCCTTAACTAGCTGTGCTCAATAGCGAATATATATAATTTGTCTGTGGTTACTCTTAACTACATCAATAATTTGAAAGTTGCAGCCGATCACGCGTCATGTGACCAAAACATGACACTGAAACTGTGGCACCACAGGATGCACAAAGTCGAAGTTCTTATTCTTTGTATTATGTTCTGCGAGTCCATGTGGGGAGTGCATTCACATCACATTCAGTGCCCCTGCCACAAGTAGCCATCAGTAACATCAGGGATTTGTAGACATTTGTAGAAAGGAAAAGAGGCAACAATAATAATACAAGTAAGCCTTCATTTTCATGATCGTCCTGTTAGAAAGAGGTTGATCAATATTGCATCTGTGGTGCATGCGCTTTCTCTAGGTTCAAGGACATTCAATGCATGATGTGGTTTTAGGCACGGGAACCTGGGCGTATCCCGGATTTCGGTGCCTAACACCATTTCGTGCAAATAATGCACTTTGATCTCCTGTGCACGCATGTGCGCATGGACGAGATTAGCAATGGTTGTCACAACGAAAGAATATGGCTGTCATTATTATAGCGGATCCCTGTAGGAGCTGAATGCTCTTTGCACACGCAAAAAAGCGGGATGAGTCTGATGGGATCCGCATCAACATACTTCTGCAGTCCAAGACACGTTCAGATTCCCTACACAGAACACACAGAGCAGACTTTCCACTGTGCATTGCACTCCATGCAGGGAACGCAAGGTTTGTTATTGAAGGTTTTCACACCTCCGTGCCATTTTGCTACATGATCAAAAAGAATACTTGGGTCTTTAGAAGAAGGAAGACATAAATCTAATAGTTATATCCTAAGAGTGCTGAACAAGCACATGCCCACTCATATATGTACTCCTAAACACCAGCCAAGAGAAAAGGATATATTTACACTAAATCTATGACTAAATGAACCCAATAAAAACATCAGTGAAGATGTGAGGCCTCCATCTTTATTTTATATACTTGATAACCACATGTAGCGTGGAGGCATACAGGTGCCCAAATACAAATCTGCAGTAAAATAATACAGATGAATAATGCGGAATGGGAGGTCTCTGGGCAGCACAATTATGTTGCTTCCAACTAATGGACTGAGGTGGCCCAGAGTTCTAAAGGAAGGCCTAACTTCTCCATACACAGGTTGATAAACACAGAGAAATGATCAACACGGTGAGGACTTGGTAGACCATGGCACCCACTTCCTAGTTTTTCTAGACCTCCAAGTACCTTTTTACAGAATCAGAATGGGGTTCCCATTACTTCCTTGAGAAAACATATGGGATTTTGTGTCAGGGTCCTGACTTGTTTACCTCATCCCTGAGAACTGGACATCAATGAGGTTAAATAGTCCAGAGTTACAAATGGGACGTCTGCTAAAAGGTGTAACTTCGAAAATGCAGTGAGAAAACTGTGTAATCAAAAGCGTTTAGGATCCTGTCTAGGAAAAGCATATTTAATATTTAATTAAGAACTCTAAGGGCACAATTTTAATGTGCCCATAATGTAATGAAAGCCTCATGGAATGGTACTAGTACACTTTATAAATATTCTGCATATTATATATTTTATGAAAATACAATAACATAGTAAAACGGCCAGGGAGACCGACACTTGAGTTCATATACTGCACCAACAGAAGTCTCCTGTGTTGCCCCTATGTCATTCAAGGCCTGGTGGCGTTGACTCACATACAGTGCAATCCTGCCATGTCCATGACTGGCACGAAATTAAACTTGCTTTGTTGTGCAATGAATCCTGGCTACTAATGTCTACATCACCACTTCATACTCCTGGGCAGCTGGAAATCATTCCAAAGTTGTCTGCACCATTTTTTTAACGTTTCAATTTTGGAGCGAATTTCTAAAAATGGTGCCAACATAATGTTTCGACCGCTGTGAATGCGGTTACTACTTCATTAGGGCTTGCAATACTGCAGTTTGCCAGGAGGTATGTGCTGCCTTCAGAATCAAGGTGGTCACGGACATCGCAAAGAAGCACAATTGTTTTTGGATATTAGAGGCGGCTAATCATAAAACCATGGACAGCTCAGAATAGGGCCCTCAGTCTACAGTAACATTTTCTTTTTAAAAGAGTCACAAACCGTTTTTTTGTACATTTCTTGAAAGTGTCTTTGAAGGTCATTTTTATACATTGGGTCCTGCACCAGCGAGAATATTTGAACTTGCTCATGGAAGAGCCCCTGCTCTCACCTCCTGTAAAAGCTGGATCTTGTTCTCCAGGAGCTCCTGGACGTGCTCTGTCTCCTGCTGTCTCTCCTCATAGTGGCGGCGCAGCTCGGAATCATTGTGAGAGCTGAAGTCCCCCGACGCCGCCCTGGAACACGCAACAGTCAACATCAACAATATTCACAGCATGTGTGCCTTTGCCATCTACCACAGTTCCAATTCACAGTGTGTGTATTTTTTAAATTCCTTGCATGGAACACATTTTCCTAAAACCCACTGTCCAAAGAAAAAGCCTATGAACCATATTGCAGTGACATCACTAGTTTTTCCTACCTTATTGTAGGACAAGTTGCTAGTCGATGTTATATTTTTATTTCATCCTTTGTTGGTCACAGCACATCCAAAATATTAAAATGTTCTATTAGTAATCTGCCCCTCCTCTTCCAAGCTGACCCGAGATGGTAACACTGAATCATCTCATTATTTTTATTGCAGCCTTTTAAAAGAGACATTTCTGATCGTATATCTTTATTATTGTGCTAGACTATGTATGGTTTTAACAAATACTTTCTCAAGAAGGACTGTTGACTACAACAGGAAACCATGTTGCATCTTTCCGAGTGTCTATATCTCAAGTGCACACCACCTCAGATATCTTACTTTATAACTCTGATTGTGTATTATTAATAAAGCAACAGTTTGAAGCATTAGAGACATTCTACTGGGCATTATTGACCATGTCAAAGAAGTACAATCATTGAGCACTACTAAAGTGGATTATTAGCGGGTTATAAAATCATTCAAAGAAGCCAGCTCAACATTTCAGTCAGTCAATATTAAATTCTGCATTGATAGTTAATAGTTTTTAGTATATTGGAGAAAGTGCCCCATGCCGTATGTTATAAGGATATTGCTAGCCACTGAGGAGTTCCGTGACCAAATAGAGGAATGAGTCCGAAGGCCGACTTCCTTTATAGGGTGATGGAGCTCTGAGGTGACCTGCAATATTCTTATAACGTACAGTAGGGGGTATTTTATTCCTTATAATACATGATCACACACTGTCATCTACTTTACTACCTGGCCTCTTGTTTAATCTAGTGTAAGAGATCTTCCATTTGCTGCTCCATGTAATTAATGTAGAATATGTTTGGATTTTAAAAAGCTCAAATGCATCTTGTAATGCTTTGGAGTTAAATAGTTTGAGCAGTTTAATAAAATGAATAATAAACCGTTTTCATGTTGTGCTTTAAAATAAGTTAACACGTGTTATACTCAGAAGTGCACAAATTAAACAATCTATCATAAACACTTCTGTGTCAATTACTGTCTGTGAAGTGTCACAGAAAACTATTTTCCAGGCACAGAATTTGAAAAGCTTTAAGTGGAGCAGTGACAGCTGGAGTTCTTCTCTGTGCTGGCTCAAGCAGCAGGCATTGTGATGTCATCACCTTAGCACAATTACTGATTTCAGAGTGGTTGTGATGTGATTTTCTTATTACCGGTGTTGTGGTGTAATCCTGCAATCATACTGTGATGTAATCCTGATGCCGTTCTCGAGCTCCCGGGAGTTCGAGATGGCACCAGTAGTGTATTGCTGACGATTAAGGAGAGTGAACCCACCTGGGGGCTCGCTACAATAAAGCTAGTGTTTTTTCCCTATAACTTTGCCAAGTTTTTTTCCAGAGTTAGACACAATTGGCGATGAGGATTCCGAGAGCCCCCAGAAGAAAGCAGAAGGAAACCCGATCCTGCGTGTTTGCAACAAAGTGATCGCATTGGAATAAAGACAATCTCGACCCGACCGGCAACAGGAGAGTCTCATCCACAAGGTACCGGTGGCGAGGGAAGAAGGCTCAAGGGAGAGATATATCGAAATAGAAAAACAATTACCAGAAGTAAGATGCATCGCCACCAAAGCGCAGCATTTTTCAAAAGCAGTGCGGTGCACGCTCACAAAGCATTACTCAAACTTTAGAGTAAAGGACCAGAAAAAATGTCACTGGCATAACAGCCATTTTGTTTACGCACGGAGCATTGCCCTAGCAACAAAACAATCATCCCTCCAACGCTATGGCATAAAGATGAGGCAAGTCAGTAACGCCACGACTCAGCCTAATAGGAACACATATTTAAGTAAACAAAAAGACGAACAGAGTGAACCTGCAACGCCGACTAGTGGGAACTCATATATATGTAAAGAGAACTAATAGAAAAAAATAAAAAAACGAGGAAAGGACACGTTGTGCACACGGCACGTGACATTAGGATAGCAACAGCTGTTACTCAACAAGGGAATATAAATCATGAATGCTTACTGGACAATTTGCAAGATACTAAGCCATTAACAATAAAAAAGTAAAGACTACAACAGACACACGGGCAAAAGTCATACCATATGAATAACAGCACTACCATGCAAAATACCCCACATCCATGCCCATTCTTGGCAAATCCAGGAAATCCCACCAAATCTTGGGAACAATGGGTGGATACCTTTCAAGTGTACCTAAGAGCAATTGGTGGAACAAAGCTCAATGATGACTTGAAGGAGGCCACGTTATTGAATTCTATTGGGGCAGAAGTACTTAGGATCTTTTGTATACTGCCTGACCAGAAAACTGCTGATGAAGGGTCAGGTGATTCAGCTAGCACTAGCAGGAACACATGTTATGAGAGTGCCCTTAACAAGTTATCCAGATATTTTGGGAATAAGACAAATGTTGTGCTCGAAAGGTATAATTTGTTCTCACGGCAACAACACAAGAGAGAATCAGTTGACACTTGCATGGCAGTGCTAAGAGGATTATTATCTTCATGTAGATTTACAGTTGTGGCGGAGGAATATTTTAGAGACCAACTAGTGTTGCACACAGCAGATCCCCATATACAACAAAGACTATAGCAACCAAAAGATCCAACATTAGAACAAGCGATGGAAATAGCAAGAACTATGGAGTTAGGAGAAAAATGCATAAGTTGTGTAAAGTAAACAAGATTCCACAGAAATCAAAAGCATACAAGAGGAGAAAGAAGAGAATAGTGAAAAGCATTAGTGCCTCTTATAAAAAAGATGTCAATGACTAATTCGAGAGTGAAACCCAGGAGAGAAAGAGAGACGTTCAACAGGATGCAAGGACGTTGTTATAAATGTGGTTGAGGCAAGCATATAAATGTAGATAGAGAATGTACAGCATACTCTGCTGAATGTTTTAGATGTGGCAATATTGGTCATTTCGGAAAAGCTTGCAGAAACAGTAGGGGAAGAGGAAGAAATAGTTTATATTCAAATAATAGAATGCATGCAGAGACCAATCGTTTTACAGGTACAAGCGTCAAAGCCCTTGAAGAAATTGGTGGCCCAAGTAGTTTGTTATCTATTGTGAATGATAAAGAGGAGGAGATTCAAATCTTAACTATCAACTTGAGAAAAAAGAAAGGGTCATCGGTATATATGTGCATAAATAAAGTCCCAATGCAAGTAATGGTAGACACAGGTTCACCATATACCATCGTAGATGTGCCGACTTTTATTAAAGAACTAAGAGGCAAGTGTGAAGAATTATAAATCACTAAGGTTAGAGACACTGGATATGGAAAAAGTGCCATCAATATTATTGGATACAAATGGGTCCATCTAAGTTTCAAAGGAAGAGAGACATACTGCAAGTTATATGTCGCAGAAAATGATTCATCAGTAGTAGGATGGTGGGAACAAGCAGCGCTACAGATAAAAATACATCCTGGGGAGAGTGTTCCCATACTAAGTATATCAACTGAGAGTTTTGACTCAAATGAGAGTTTGGCTAAGAGTTTTCCCCAAATATTTAATGAAAATATATGAATGTTGAAGGGTTTCAAGCACAGTATTGTGTTAAAGAAAGGAGCCAAACCAGTTGCTCATAAAGTTAGGAACATTCCAATAGGTGCAAGAGATGCATTGCAAAAAGAACTGATGAAATTTGTGCAAGCAAAATATTATTCAGCTGACTGAATGTTCTGAATGGCTTTCTCCTATAGTAATAGTGCGAAAATCTGACAATTCTATAAGGATGTGTGTTGATTTATGAGATTTAAATGCAAGTATATGGATTGACAGACATCCGTTACCCAACATTGGGGAAATGTTGACAACTATGAAGCCGGCTAGATATTTTACAACTCTGGATCTATCATTGGCATACCATCAAGTAGTCTTAGATGAGGAATCAAAACATTTGACACAACACCATATCGAATATGCCTGCACGATTAAATAAGGATCAGTTGTGCAGTTTCCTTGGTTTAACTGAATATTATTCAAAGTTCATACCGCTTTTCAAAAGATGCACATGAGAGAAGTGATGAAGAAGTCGGTAAGATTTGTATGGTCAGAAGAATGCAAAAATTAATTTGACTATATCAAAAGAGTATTAACAGTGCACCGACATTGAAATTGTTCATTTGTACAGCCCCCAACATAATTTCTGTGGATGCCAGCACCGTTGGTTTAGGTGGAGTGTTAGAAAAAATTCAGGAAGGAAATACAGTAACAATCGTTTTTACTTCAAGAGTATTGAAGGGTGCAGAATGAAATTATTCCACAAGAGAAAAGAGGTGCTTGGAGTAAGGTGGATCCTCGAACATTTTGGAGGCTTGATTTGGGGTCTCCCAATAGAACTAAAGACAGACCACAAACCCTTGATTCATGTATTGAATTCCAAGAGTCCACATTTGGTATCACCCAGAATTCAAAGATATTTTGGATGTGATGCAATGTATACACCATGCAGGTCTAACGTAGTAGCAGATTGTTTATCAAGATTGCTTTGTGATGATGGTGGACAAGAGGAAGTAAATAGTGATGAGATGGATACAGAATTTATTATTGCGCATATTGAGTCAAGTATACTAAAGGAGGAATGGATCAAGGCGTCTGCAGCAGACATAGAGCAACGTCTACTGCGCCAAAAGATACATGAAGGATGGACAAAGATTGACCAAAGATTGAAAGATTATGTTCATATTAAAAATGATATTTCAGAGGATGCCACATGTGTTTAGGGGTGACCGCATTATTCCACCTGTGTCATTAAGGAAGAAAATAACGGATTTAGCACACAAAGGCCATTTAGGTATAAACCTCACAAAGAGGAGAGTGAGGGAAAATTACTGGTGGCCGGGGATGTGGAGAGAAATGGAGGACTTGGTGAAGAACTCTACGGCATGTGTGGTTAGTGACAAGGGTAAGAGAATGAATGTCACACCTCTACAGCCAGTTGAGATTCCACACATAGGGCCTCATCACGACTTTGGCGGTAACCCTTAAATCTGGCGGTCGCGCTATTACCGCCGGATTTAAGGGTCTGCCAAATCAGGACTTCGGCGGATTTCGCCACAGCTCTTTGGTGGGGGGAAATCCGCCGAAAATTTGCGCTATTACCGCCGGCGGGAAATCCACTGGCGGTAAGAGTGTGAATTTTCCCCATTGAGCCCAATGGGGAATGGGGCATTCCTGAATGGGCTCAATGGGGAATGGGGAATTACATTACCGCCGTACTATTAGTGCCAGGGAGTGCAGCGGTAGGGCTAATACCGCCAGCGGTAATACCACCGGCGTTACTGCCAAAGTCGTGATCAGGCCCATAGTATTGAAAAAAATGGCCGTTGATGTCAAAGTGCCTTTTGAAACACTAGAAGATCAGAAGATATACATAGTAATACTATTGGATTATACTTCAAAATTGGTTGAATGGGGTATTATGGAAGGCACTGTTACCACAAAGAAGATTGTGATATTTTTAGAGGATGTGTTTAATAGAGAAGGTGATCCACAAGAGATTACATCTGACAAAGGGGTTCAGTTCATGGCAGAATAGATGCAAGCTTTTCTTAAAGACAGATTAATTGAACATAAGGTCACTTCATTGTACCACCGAATGGCCAATGGATTGGTGGAGAGAATGAATGCCTTCATAAAAAATATTATACAATTGGCCATAGAAAATTCATTACCTTGGAAGGATACATTAAAGAGGCGTTAAATGCATATAGAATGACTCCACATTCGGCTACAGAGGAAGAGCCTTTCACTATGATGAGAGGGAGAGTCGCATCAAATAGGCTGAGACTAGCGTGGTTAACATCAAAGAGCCACAAGAGAATAGATATGGAGGATGTTGTAAGGAAGGTGAAAGAGAGACAGAGGAAGTATAAAGAATACTATGATATCAACAAACATGTGAAGAAAAGTAATAATAAGGAAGGTGATTGGATTCATGTGAGAGATCCCAAGAAATTGTTGAAAGTATTATCCAGATGTAGAGAACTGCAGAGAGTGGTGAGCGCGTTAGAGAAATCAGTAGTATTGGAAGATGGAAAGAGATCGTCATGTAATGATGTGGTGATCAAGATCATGTAAGAAATGAAAATCAAGACTGGGCACACACAAGGACACAGAGAAGATTAGGGGTGTTAAGCGTGGAAGAGAAGTGTCATCCAGGAATAGAAGAATTTTGCAGAATTTCAGGAAGGACTGTGTATTATTAAAACCCCACATCATCCTCAGCCATCATGGGACATTCCTTTAAATGAACTAGAAGCTGATCATCTGAAGACTGTGATCAATACAGAGTATCTGTTGTGTTCAATACGCATTTATATGTCTTTCCCCTTTCCCCTTCTTTCTCTTCTTCGCTTTACCTGCCTCTTACATGGTTCAAAATGTTTTTTTTCTGCTTCTTCTTGTATTTATTATTTAACTATAGAGGGAAGATGTTGTGGTGTAATCCTGCAGTCATACTGTGATGTAATCCAGATGCCGTTCTCGAGCTCCAGGGCTCTCTACAATAAAGCTAGTGTTTTTCCCTATAACTTTTCCAAGTTATTTCCCAGTGTTAGACACACAATAGGTCATTTGTGATATGTCGCATCGAGCCTGTAATAAGAACATTATTTCCAGGTTTTCATACGGATATTGCAGGCTGCTTGTAGTATGCAAACATTATGAAGAGCATGTGGAACTAGCGTGCCCCGTTGAATGCTATAATGGCGATGAACATACACTGGAGCTGTTAACATGTTGGAGAAATGGTTGAGGATGTGCTCCAAAAGGACGACCAGTGTGTTAAACCTGCCCAACATATTAGGACAACATACTCCTGTGATCGGCCTGAAATGACCAGGAATCGAAGCTGCAGCCTCAAGCTAGCTGCCCACAAGCATATTCCTACAGCACTGCTACAGTCCCCTTAAAACAGTGTTGGAAGGGAAGACGGGGAAAGGTTTGCTCCAGGGTATTGGGAAAGAAGAGAAGGACACATGTCTGTTCACATTGTTACAAACAGAATGCATGGGAAGAAGCAGTGACTAAGTGGACAGCATATGCGGTTAAAATATTATTTGCACATGCAAAACAGTCTACTCCTCAGTGTGCACATGAAATGGAAAGCAGCAAAAGAGGCAAATAGCAAAGACAAATATTTGTTAAACGTGAAAGCTTCAGCACAACATGGGTGGGAAGCAGCCACCATCAACACACTTTCAAATCATGCACCCAGAGTATGTTTTGCTGGTCTCTGCTGAAACGGTGTGCATCTGTAGCCACATGATTGGTGGCTGGGCCTTACTGCACACTTACCAACAGGGAAAGTGCAGCAACCATGACTGGGAAAGAAACATGCGTTTCTACCCTTGTCACCTTTGATAAGTACCAGAAGGCTGAAATACATTGAGACTTCTGGAGCGCTGTTACAGAAAATACTTATTAGATATTTAGTGCCTGCTGGACGGGGATTAGACAAAGCAACTGGTTTGGTGTTGAAAAATGACGTTATAATTATGAAACATGTGTATAGAAAAAAATACAGAGTAGCAGATGAGTGTAGATGGCAACATCAACACAATGTGGTCAAGTTAAGGGCTGCGGCTTCGGGCAGCATCAGGAGCTGCTACAAAGGGAGCAAATCCTGAACGTCATCATCAACACACTGGGATTACTGCATCCAAGGGAGACAAGCACACTGTGAATCGTGTACATAGGCCTATAAGGAATTACTGAGATTACTGCATCCAAGGGAGACAAGCACACTGCGAAGCACGTACAAAGGCCCATAAGGAATTACTGGGATTACTGCATCCAAGGGAGACAAGCACACTGTGAATCGCGTACATAGGCCTATAAGGAATGACTGAGATTACTGCATCCAAGGGAGACAAGCACACTGCGAAGCACGTACAGAGGCCCATAAGGAATTACTGGGATTACTGCATCCAAGGGAGACAAGCACACTGTGAATCGCGTACATAGGCCTATAAGGAATGACTGAGATTACTGCATCCAAGGGAGACAAGCACACTGTGAATCGCGCACATAGGCCCATCACAAATTACTGGGATTACTGTATCCAAGGGAGACAAGCACACTGCGAAGCACGTACAAAGGCCCATAAGGAATTACTGGGATTACTGCATCCAAGGGAGACAAGAACACTGCGAATCACGCACATAGGCCCATCACGAATTACTGGGATTACTGTATCCAAGGGAGACAAGCACACTGCGAAGCACGTACAGAGGCCCATAAGGAATTACTGGGATTACTGCATCCAAGGGAGACAAGCACACTGTGAATCGCACACATAGGCCCATCACAAATTACTGGGATTACTGTATCCAAGGGAGACAAGCACACTGCGAAGCACGTACAAAGGCCCATAAGGAATTACTGGGATTACTGCATCCAAGGGAGACAAGAACACTGCGAATCACGTACAGAGGCCTATAAGGAATTACTGAGATTACTGCATCCAAGGGAGACAAGCACACTGCGAAGCACGTACAGAGGCCCATAAGGAATTACTGGGATTACTGCATCCAAGGGAGACAAGCACACTGTGAATCGCACACATAGGCCCATCACAAATTACTGGGATTACTGTATCCAAGGGAGACAAGCACACTGCGAAGCACGTACAAAGGCCCATAAGGAATTACTGGGATTACTGCATCCAAGGGAGACAAGAACACTGCGAATCACGTACAGAGGCCTATAAGGAATTACTGAGATTACTGCATCCAAGGGAGACAAGCACACTGCGAAGCACGTACAGAGGCCCATAAGGAATTACTGGGATTACTGCATCCAAGGGAGACAAGCACACTGTGAATCGCGCACATAGGCCCATCACGAATTACTGGGATTACTGTATCCAAGGGAGACAAGCACACTGCGAAGCACGTACAAAGGCCCATAAGGAATTACTGGGATTACTGCATCCAAGGGAGACAAGAACACTGCGAATCACGTACAGAGGCCCATAAAGAATTACTGGGATTACTGCATCCAAGGGAGACACGCACACTGTGAAGCATGTACAGAGGCCCATAAGGAATTTCTGGGATTACTGCATCCAAGCGAGACAAGCACACTGCGAAGCACGTACAGAGGCCCATAAGGAATTACTGGGATTACTGCATCCAAGGGAGACAAGAACACTGCGAAGCACGTACAGAGGCCCATATGGAAATACTGGGATTACTGCAACCTAGGGAGACAAGCACACTGCGAAGCACGTGTAAAGGCTGATAAGGACATACTGGGATTACTGCGTATAAAGGCCGATAAGGACATACTGGGATTACTGCATCCAAAGGAGACAAGCACACTGCGAAGCATGTACAGAGGCCCATAGGAATTACTGGGATAACTGCATCTAAGGGAGACAAGCACACCGAGAAGCACAGAATGCAGTAATCCCAGTAATTCCTTATGGGCCTCTGTACGTGCTTCAAGCACACCGGACAAGCACACTGCAAAGCACGTACAGAGGTCCATAAGAAATTACTGGGATTACTGCATCTTGAAGGAGACAAGCGCACTGTGAAGCACATACAGAGGCTTGTAAGGAATTACTGGGATTACTGCATCTTGAAGGAGACAAGCGCACTGCGAAGCACGTACAGAGGCCCATAAGGAATTACTGGGATTGCTGCATCCAAGTGAGACAAGCACACTGCGAAGCATGTGTAGAGGAGCATAAGGAATTATTGGTATTGCTGCAACCAAGGGACACAAGCACACTGCGAAGCACGTACATAGGCCCATAGGAATCACTAGTATTCGTGTATCCAAGGCAGGCACGCACACTGCGAAGCACGTACAGAGGCCCATAAGGGATTACTGGGATTACTGCTTCCTGAAGGAGACAAGAACTCTGCGAAGCACGTACAGAGGCTCATAAGGAATTACTAGGATTACTGCATCCTGAAGGAGACAAGCACACTGCGAAGCACGTACAGAGGCCCATAAGGAATTACTGGGATTATTGCATCCAAGGGAGACGAGCACACTGCAAAGCATGTACAGAGGCCCATAAGGAATTACTGGGATTACTGCATCCTGACAGAGACAAGCACACTGCGAAGCACGTACAGAGGCCCATAAGAAATTATTGGGATTGCTGCATCCTGAAGGAGACAAGCACAGTGCAAAGCATGTACAGAGGCCCATAAAGTTTACTGGGACTACTGCATCCAAGGGCAACAAGCACACTGCAAAGCATGTACAGAGGTGCATAAGGAATTACTGGGATTACTGCATTCAAGGGAGACAAGCACACTGCAAAGTACGTACAGAGGACTGTAAGGAATTACTGGGATTACTGCATCCAAGGGAGACAAGCACACTGTGAAGCATCTACAGAGGCGCATAAGGAATTACTGGGATTACTGCATCCCAGGGAAACAAACACACTGTGAAGCATGTACAGAAACCCATAGGAATTACTGGGATTACTGCATCCAAGGGAGACAAACACACTGCGAACCACGTACAGAGGCCCGTAAGGAATTACTAGGATTACTGCATACTGAAGGAGACAAGCACACTGCAAAGCACATACAGAGGCCCAAAAATAATTACTGGGATTAAAGCATCCAAGGGAGACAAGCACACTGCGAAGCACGTACAGAGGCCCAAAAGGAATTACTGGGATTACTGCATCCAAGGGAGACAAGCACACTGCGAAGCACGTACAGAGGCCCATAAATAATTATTGGGATTACTGCATCTAGAAGGAGACAAGCACACTGCGAAGCACGTACAGAGGCCCATAAGGAATTACTGGGATTACTGCATCCTGAAGGCGACAAGCACACTGCGGTAGTACGTACAGAGGCCCATAAGGAATTACTGGGGTTGCTGCATCCAAGGGAGACAAGCACACTGTGAAGCACGTACAGAGGCCCATAAGGAATTACTGGGATTACTGCATCCACGGGAGACAAGCACACTGCAAAGCACATACAGAGGGCTGTAAGGAAGTACTGGAATTACTTCATCCTGAAGGAGACAAGCACACTGCGAAGCACGTACAGAGGCCCATAAGGAATTACTGGGATTGCTGCATCCAAGGGAGACAAGCACATTGCAAAGCATGTGTAGAGGCGCATAAAGAATTACTGGTATTGCTGCAACCAAGGGACACAAGCACACTGCGAAGCACATACAGAGGCCCATAGGAATTACTGGTATTGCTGAATCCAAGGGAGGCACGCACACTGCGAAGCACGTACAGAAGCCTATAAGGAATTACTGGGATTATTGCCTCCTGAAGGGAACAAGAACACTGCAAAGCACGTACAGAGGCCGATAAGGAATTACTGGAATTACTGCCTCCTGAAGGAGACAAGAAAACTGTGAAGCATGTACAGAGGCCCATGAGCAATTACTGGAATTAATGCATCCTGCAGGAGACAAGCACACTGCAAAGCACATACAGAGGCCCATAAGGAATTACTGGGATTACTGCATCCTGAAGGAGACAAGCAAACTGCAAAGCACATACAGAGGCCCATAAGGAATTACTGGGATTACTGCATCCTGAAGGAGACAAGCACACTGCGGTAGTACGTACAGAGGCCCATAAGGAATTACTGGGGTTGCTTCATCCAAGGGAGACAAGCACACTGCGAAGCACATACAGAGGCCCATAAGGAATTACTGGGACTACTGCATCCTGAAGGAGACAAGCACACTGCGAAGCACGTACCGAGGCCCATAAGTAATTACTGGGATTACTTCATCCAAGGGAGACAAGCACACTGCAAAGCACGTACAGTGGCCCATAAGGAATTACTGGGATTACTGCATCCAAGGGAGACAAGCACACTGCAAAGCATGTACAGAGGCGCATAAGGAATTACTGGGATTACTGCATCCAAGGCAGACAAGAACACTGCAAAGCATGTACAGAGGCCCATAATGAATGACTAGGATTACTGCATCCTGAAGGAGACAAGCACACTGCAAAACATATACAGAGGCCCATAAGGAATTACTGGGACTACTGCATCCAAGGGCAACAAGCACACTGCGAAGCATGTACAGAGGTGCATAAGGAATTACTGGGATTACTGCATTCAAGGGAGACAAGCACACTGCAAAGCACATACAGAGGACCATAAGGAATTACTGGGATTACTGCATCCAAGGCAGACAAGCACACTGCAAAGCACATACAGATGCCCATAAGGAATTACTGGGATTACGGCATCAAGGGAGACAAGCACACTGCGAAGCATGTAAAGAGCCGCATAAGGAATTACTGGGATAACTGCATCCAAGGGACACAAGCACACTGCGAAGCACGTACGGAGGCCCATAAGGAATTACTAGGATTACTGCATCCAAGGGAGACAAGCACACTGCAAAGCACGTAGAGAGGCCCATAAGCAATTACCGGGATTACTGCATCCAAGGCAGACAAGCACACTGCAAAGCATGTATAGATGCCCATAAGGAATTACTGGTATTACTGCATCCAGCTGGGCTCATTAACACGCCTGGAGCGCGTAAGCCCTGAGGTAGAAGGGCTGGAGCTAAACTGTTGGGCTGTGGCGGCGCTGTGAACTGTCACTTCATTTAATCTTGTAGAGAGACTTGAAAGCCTTCATCTGCTGGAGGGCTGCGGTCTGAGAAAACAAAAGGAGCATTAACTCAGCACCGCTTGCCGCTCCCCTGCAGCTGCCTGTACTATTATCACTAAAGGCAATCAAGGCAGAAAGGTGAAAAGGACGCCTTTGCCTTGGAAAGCACGAACCGTATCCCGTGTGAAGCACGAGCCACGTGACATCCAGCTGGGCTCATTAACACGCCTGGAGCGCCCTTGCGGCGTAAGTCCTGAGGTAGAAGGGCTGGAGTTAAGCTGTTGGGCTGTTTGGCGGCTTTGAGGCGTGGAGAGTGACGTGCACCGACTCTCCGTTCGGGGTTTGCAGCATACGCAGCCTCTTAATTTTAAGTACGTACTGCTATTTTGGCTGCTCTTCGGTCCCCAACACTGTTTTCGTACTTGCTTTTTTAAGTATCAAATCATGCAGTGTGTGCTAATGTCCCTAAAATCAGGTATGCCAAACATGGGGCCATTAACAATAATAAATAATAAATAATAATAATTTGGCATTTATATAGCGCTACGAACCCTCAGGTATCTGAGCGCTGCTTATTATTACCCACGGTGTGTGGTGCTCATTTATCGACCTCGGAAGGATGAAACGCTGAGTTTGGCGCGGCCTGGATTCGAACCTGGATGTCAAAGCGAGTGCTCTACTCGCTGTGCCACTTGACCAGCTGTGTGCACAGACCACACACTAATGAGCACAGGTCACAGTCTTATGCATTAAAAAGCTTGCCTAGAAACTGTACGGGCACTTCAACCCCGCTTGCACATAATTCTCACATGTTACGAAAGCGGAGTCTGAAACCAGTTGGAAATGCTGATATCCGTCTGTTTTGCAAGAATCCATCTAAAATGATGCAAAACCCCATTAGCAGCAGGGCGGTAGGAAACCTTCCTCTGCTCATATCAGATTCAATACCTCCGACTCCCTCAAACGTGAATATTTCTGTTGGTGCTCCAAATGGGTCTGCCAACACAAATGGAAATATTGCCCCTGCCGCAATAATTGCTAGTACTGATAGGTCACTCACTGACAGTGTCATATTGGGCAACATATTCACAGCTCCTGCCCAAGAAACCATTGCAGATATACATGACACAATCAGTGATCTGGCAGCCCGACCACAAGAGAATGTCACTCCTTCTCATTTATCCCATTCATCTATACAAAATCTTTCTGCCTCACCTGATTTATTCACAAACAATACTCATTCACGTTCTGCCTCTGAAATTTCATACATGGCTCCAACGCCACGTAATCCGCGTACTATTGGCTCTAATACCCCCAAAAAGGATGATGCCATACTAAGGCCCAATTTACTAGAAATCACTTTAAACTCCGTAAATTTGGCCATCCAATCTATAGCCAAACTGTTTGAGACCCTTGATTCGAAATTGTCAAAACAGAATTTGCAAATCGAAAAAGTATTAGCGTGGCAATCCGCCTTCATGCAAACGACGACGTTAAAACAACAGGTTGTTTCGAGTGGTGCCAAATGTAAATCAAACAATGTTAATGCGGCCACACAAACTGTTTGCTGGCCCATTCTTGCCACTGGTCTTTCTACCACTCTTCCGGTAGCTCTGCAGAACAAGCGTCCCATGCTCCCGCACTTTTCAGAACCTATTCGAGATAATCATCAAATGGCTGATATGGGAGCCCCGTTTACATGCACACAGCCCCTTGCAGACATGGTTAATTCGATGGATACACGTCTGGACAGACAATCTGTGACTCCTCATAGCATTGTTGAGGTGCTGCAGGTTAATCCCCCGACCAGTTCAGAGCTGCAAGTCCAGACACCAGTATACACACTTTTTGAATCAAAGCGGTCTGATAAACAGAAGACTGTCAGATTTTTGGATGTGAAGAAAACAAAAAACATGCCATCTCAAAAGAACAATGGTACCTCAAAAACTAAACAGTTCATAAAAGCAGTTACAAATACACAGAAAGGAAAAATGTTAGCTTCTACTGCCATTGCAAAAAAATATCAACAGCAAGCACAAGTTCGGAAAGATAGTGCGGGAGTTAGGCCACCAAAAAAGGTTAAATCTTACGCTCCTCTTAATGATCTGTTAGCGGTGGCGGCCGACATGCATGGAGCTGAAAGCTCACAGATCACAACTGTCCCCTTAGTTGGCAAGACAGGTCCTGTAAACCAGTCTGATGAACTTACACAAGGGGCACTTGATCTCAGAAGGCAGGAAATTAGACATGCTGTTGATGAATATATGAGTAAACAGCCGTTCCAGAAAGCTCTAAATTGTTGTAAATCTAAAGGTACAACAGACATTATAAAAACAGCGCTCCCTCATGCAATTCCGACAAAATCATCTTTAGCGGCTAGCATTCCCTTAAAGCATGCAAACACTGAATATAATTCTCCATCTATTGCTATTGGCACTAATGTGCCTACTTCGACCCTAACGTTACCTTCACGGGCCGACTTTTGTCATGCTCATTGCTCTTGTTTAACCCAACAACAGAAAAAACAAACAACTTGGAGTCCATCCTCCACTCCACACCTCCAGAACAGTCTACCATCTCACGTTCCCTGTCTACCAAAAACTGTTGAGGAACTGGATGCAAGGACTGGACATGAAGGTGGTACGGTTTCTCTACCACCCCAACTTCTTCAAATACTTCAATTGGCGCTGCAGAAAGCCAATGAAGTCTCGAATCAGGTAGCCACACCTCTCGTTGATGCCGCACCTCATCCAAACATTGCGAAAAAACAATTGCAATCAAACATTAAAAGACCCGCCTTATACTCTTTAACCATAGCTTGCAGGCCCTCTCCGAGTGTTCAATATGATCTGAACCGTCAATACTAACAATCTTCGCAGAAATCCCTGCACTAGAAGATATTAATTCGGTTGATTTACAGCTAGTGGAATTTGATAATGAGCATTCACTCTCTTCAGTGAAACTATGGATCAATTCACGGGTTGTCTTAAATACAATCTGGCTTGCCAAAAGACAACTTTATGATTTAGGTTTTATCATTGAAGTAAACTCATCGATCATACCTTTACCAGAAGTTGTATCAAAATCAGCTATAGCTGAGATTAAGTGTGGCACAACAAAAAACTCTGAATCAAATATAAAGGACTCAACCAAATCGCCCTGTACATGTAATAGAGAGTCTCACATGCACTAACTATGCCATCCTAAATCAAAAACATTATTGGTCACCTTAGCCAGTTGGAATACGAGAGGACATCGTCATCTCATTAACAATCCCGATTTGGCCATTGCGAATGCCGACATAATTATGATGCAGGAAACATGGCTTGTGGATCTCCCAATCTGGGATAACTACGATCTATATCTTAATCCCGCTCTTAAGAAAGAATTGGGAAGACCAACCTCAGGCCTGCTTATCGCCATTAAACAACTTCCCTCATTTTCATCTGAACATTGGCTCTCGCCTAGCCGTTTTCTACAAGCCGTGAAGCTCAAAGCTGGTGGTTCCAGCTATGTTCTAATTAACATGTACTGGAACCCGATAGGAATAACCGATCAAGCTTTCATGAAAGATTTAAATCATTTATTGGATTTAATCTGTGTTGATAAACCGGTGCCGCATGTCATTCTGGCTGGTGACCTTAATTTACATTGTTTAGAACCTTTCTATGACAAATCTAGATCGGCTCTATGGTTGCACTTTGTTGATTCTCGAAGTCTGCAAATGTTAAATGGTACGTTTGCTGATGACATTCCCCCTCACCCCACATGGCATAGAGGTACATCCACGGCAGTAATTGATTACATATATGTCAATAAGAACCTAATTAATAATGTGACTAAATTTAAAGTCATAGACACTAACTTAAGCGATCACAATATTCTATTTGTTAATTGGACTATATCAGACATCGTGGAAAGTCCAAATTCACAATGCGCAGCTGGCCTTCTTTCCATCAACCCCGGCTGCAATAGATTAAGATGGTCTGCAACGTCCTTACAACGGTTTAATCAATTTTATGCAATGGAATTACTCGAATCCAGTGGGGTGAAAACAAAACATGTTGACTATCACAACTTGATGCAATTGTTTCAACGCAAAGTATCACATGAGGCAAAGCCAAAATCAGTACATTTGCATGTGTTCAACAAAGAAATTCAATCTGCAAAACAGTTATACAGATCCTGCAAAAGGCAGATTCTTAAATCAGCATCAGAACAAAAGAATGGCCTATTGCTAAAGTTAAAAACTAAACATAGGAATTGGATGCGAAGCATGAAAGCCACTCTATATCAAAATGATAGTGCTTGTATGCTAAGGAATCTTGCTGGGAAAAACACTGCCCAAATATGGGCAACTATTAATCAGAGTTCAACAGGACACCAAATTGCATTACAATGTAATAATGTCCCACATCAAGCTTGGGTTACACATTTCACGCAATTGTACGAGCTCCCACAAATTTCATCTAATGATTTAGCTTCTGTGGAAACAAATACATTCGTTTTGAAGTTTGATAAAGAGGACATCTCATACTTCATAAAGAAAGCTACCACCTCTAGGGCTCCAGGACCCGATGGCTTGTCCAACTTTGCTTTGAAACAACACCCAGATATTTGGACTGACATTTTGTGGAACATGTTCAACAACATTATTCAGACTCAAACAATGCCAGAAACCTGGACCCACTCCATAATCTTACCAGTATTCAAGAAAGGTGACAGAACTCATCCCTCTAGTTATAGGCCCATAGCACTGCTGGATGCACCCAGCAAAATGTTCAACCGCATCGTACTTAGAGACCTTAATGCCTGGGCCTCTAATCACCAAAGAAGGGATCCTTTCCAGGCAGGATTTGTTTCTGGTTTGGGCACTACCCCAAACATAGTCGCCTTGAACATGATAAGATCGCACTGCTTTACACTGAACCAACCCTTATATCTGGCATTCATAGACTTTCGGGTTGCATTCGACTCTATTGACCGCAATCTTTTGTATAAAAAACTACTGCGATATGAATGTCCACCTTCACTTCTTGCAATAATTAAACTTCTTCATACTAACACCACTCTACAAGTTAGATTGACAACAGAAGGGTTGCTATCTGTGCCTATTCACACAGCTCGAGGCCTTAAGCAGGGTTGCTTCCTGGCCTCGTTTCTTTTGAACCAGTTTATTTTAGATCTTGGTGAGTCCTTTTCTGTCATACTAACTGATGCAGCAAAACTGGGACAACAACTCATCCCATGGATGCTATATGCAGATGATTTAGTTCTTTTATCAACAACTCCACGAGGCTTGCAAAATCTACTTGATACCCTATACACCTATTCTTTAAACAACAATCTTACCATTAATTTGGAAAAAACACAAGTAGTGACCTGTTTGACAAATGCAAAAGCAGCAGGTAAAAGAACATTTAAGTGGCATTTGCAAAACTTTGAATTGCAGAATGTTTCTGAATATAAGTACTTGGGCATTTCAATTTATAACAAAATCTCAGAAAAATCATATATAGACTCTTTGTCATACAAGCTTCAAACATTAAAATCACAGGCAACTATCCTAATGTCCAAATTCGGTAAATTCTCTATTCATCATGTTATGTCATTCTACCAAGCAAAAGTGGTTCCTATAATATTGTATGGTGCTGAAACTAAACTAATACATAGCTCATCAGTATGGGACATGCTCGAGTCTAAATTTTGGAAAGCATTGCTAAAACTTCCTAACTGTACCCCATTGCCACTCATAAGGTATGAACTTGGTTTGATTACACTTCATGTACAATTAATATGGAAAATGTGTTCATTCCTACGCAAATGTCTCTTAAGTCTTGAACATCGTAATATCTTGAGTCCGGTTGCATACTACCTTGTGAATTCTAACCATCTTTTTCCACGCACTTGGAGAAATTGCGTATTGAATGCTCTATCTGATGCTTCTATACCTTTACTTGTCCTTTTGACAAACCCAAACCAAGCTAAACTAAAATTGTATCAAAAAGATTGGATATGCACTAGGGACAAATGTTGCACTTACAAGGACTTTGACACTCAGCTATTTGGTCATAAAAGATTCCGGGTAATGTCTGATTACTTACTGAAATTTCCTTCACCTTATATAAGGCAACAATATCTGCGTTTCAGGTTTAACCTATATCCGACAATGGAAATCATGGCCAGGAGGGGCTTGATCACTGATGATTTAAATCATTGTCGTTTCTGCCATGACAAAATGTGTCGTGAGACATTGAAACACTTAATAGTAGTTTGCCCAGATTTAGATGTGGCAAGAAAGAAACTTTTCAGTAAGCAACTGCGAACATATGTACCTATGACTGTTGATGAAATCTGGCACAGAATCTTTTCAAGCAATAAGCTGGGACTTAGAATTGCAATTGTACAATTTTTGGATATAGTGTTGTTGGGAGAAACTGAAATTTATTATAAACCTACTTAAATGAGACTTGAATACAGAACCCCGTGAATTATTACAAATATTGAAATATGCACTGCTCAAAAGCTAGGGAAAAAATGTTTTATTTGCAATTTTAATTGTACTATGTATATTGTGCATTGTAAATTGTTCTCAATTGTTCTTAAATAATCGTTATATTGTTATATTTGAAAGGTTGATTTATCAACCAACCAAAAAAAAATGACTGCATCCTGAACGAGACAAGCACACTGCAAAGCACGTACAGAGGCCCATAAGGAATTACTGGGATTACTGCAACCAAGGGAGACAAGCACACTTTGTGGTTACAAATACATTTTAGTAAAATGCAGGGCTGTGCATTTGATTGGCTTACTAACTTGATTTACTTTACTTTTTCCTCCAGATGCAGAGGAAGCAGAGAACCTTTCAACCTATCTTATGTATTATTTTTCATTTCTTTATTTTAATTTGGCTGTTTATTGAGTGGGGGCCAGCCTTAGGAAAGACACTTTACCTCGATAGAAGTTACAGGCATTCATTATATGGTTACAAGGAACATCCCTTATAAGATAACATGTATTACCAGCATACAATTTATGGGAGCAAAGAATAGTTAACAATTGCAGCTAGTGGGAAACACATAGAAATGATTAAAAGGAGGGTGTGTGTGGAACGGGATGGGCTATGGAGGGTGGTCATCAGCATTTATGCTTAATTGAGTGAGTTTGGAGAGGTGTATCATAAAGGGAATTATTTACTTTAATTGGGGGAAAACTGATGTTGATGGGTAGAAGGTACCACAATCTTGGACCTGAATGAAGAATTCTTGTTTCCTGGTTCTTTTTTGTTTCATTTCTTCTTCTTTAATCCCACCGGGGCCTCACTTCTGGATGGTGATTTTGTCTGCCTAATAAGAGGTAGATACTCTGCTGGTAGCTTTCAAAGTGACGCCTGCTTGTATGGGTAGCTAGGGAAGTTTGATGGGTATTTTGGCAATGTGTTCATATTTGTGAAGGGGTAGAGGACACATGCCATAGGTGCTACTGTGGTTGTGCGTAGGATGGCGAGCAGGGCATGTCCTCTGGCCACGTGAAATAGGACCAGGTTTAGTACATGGATTGGAAGTTGGTGTCTGGTAGGAAGGGCTGGATTTCTGACAGGAGGAATAGTTGTTGCTATCCTGCCTGAGTCTTCATTGCTGTGAGTGCTTTTGCAGAGACTTTGCACAGGGTGTCAACTGTGCTGTGAAGTTTTGTAGGTTTATGGCAGACAGCCAGGCTATGGATGGATGTGGAAGCGTTCAGATTTGTTGAGGAGGAACAGGAATTTCATCATGGTTGCATCCAGTTTGGGGTTGGCACAGGATGCCCATGTCTGGATCAGGGTGAGACAGGCCTTGAGTTGGTGCATGTTTTTGATGGATGCTATTTTCTGGTAGAGTTGTGCATCAACTGCAAACTGGTGGATGGGGATTTTGTGGCTGGTGAGGATCCAGGAAGCTACATGTAGAGATTGCTGAAAACCTTAGGCAAGAGGTTGGATTCCTGTGGTTTTCCATAAATGATAGCTTGAGGTCGTGAACCGGAGGCATCCATCTGTTTAAAATAATGGTGGTTTTCTAGTTAGGAGGTGAACCAGCAGAGGACATTCTTTAAGATTCCTCTACACCTGTGCAGTATATTGGTATCTTAAAACACCAAGGGCCTCATTGCGAGTTTGGAGGTAGCCATGGCGCTATTTGTGCCATGGCTGCCTCCAAACCCGTGTCCGTGTCCGGTCTGGGTGAATGGGGACTTACCGGGACATTCCGACCTGTGCGGACCCGGTAAGTCCCCATTCAACCAACCATTCCCCATTCCCATTGAGCCGTACAGGGCTCAATGGAAATGGGGAAGGCGCTAATTACGGGCCTGAAATTACGGGCCCGTTATTAGCGCCCTGGTCCCTTAGCGGACCGTTAACCCTTACTGCCCAACTCGGAATGAGGCCCCAAATCTCGCAAATGTATAAAGACATTGGGCCTCATTACACGGAAGGCGGTAAACCATGGTGCTATTAGCACCATACCATACCGGTACCACCATGGAGAAAAGGGGAATTACCACCCCATTCCAAGGTTGGCGGGGCAGTAATTCCCCCTTTCTCCATGGCCCTTCCCCATTCCCATTTTTGTCCCATAGGGCATAATGGGAATGGGGAAGGCGGTAATTACGGTACCGCAAATTGCGGTACTGTAATTAGCACCAAGGTCCCTTTGCGGGTCCCAACTTTAAAGGCTGGTCTACACCAGGCGTTAAGGTCGGGTCCCGCAAAGGGACCTCGTAGTAAGGCGGTAAGGGTTAACGGTCACTGGTACCCTTACCGGTGACCGTTAACCCTTACCGCCTTCCGTTTAATGAGGCCCAATATCTCGACTAGAAACTTTTTCTTCGAGGTATGATTACATTCTGCCCTGTGTCTTCTAATGTGCCTCCACTACACTTCAGCCTGCCTATTTGATTTACCCATTGCTTCCCTTCCAGACAGTCTCCTTACTATGTCCATGTGATAGCTTGTACATAGCGGTAAAACCGGTTCCTGTTTGAAGTATCGAAGATTTGTTTAGGACTCCAAGGCCCTCGTTCACATACTACCGGATAAGGTACATTTACTATGGGGGCATTCATAAAGATTATATCATTGTGAGCGTTTGGCACACTTTTAATGTTTGGCTTTATATTGCTCTCAGCTAGATTGCCACCAGATGATGCACTGAATTAATTTCAACACAATGCTAATTTGAAGTGATGGGCACATTATGAAACCGAAGACAATTGTGTTAGTCAGAAATGAAGTGCAATATAGACAATTGTTAATAAGGAGTAACGTGGTTTGGGAAGATGCTACATGCAACAGAGGCAATGATTAGAGATGACTGTACTGTTATGCAGCATCATTGTGTAATAGTAATGTGGGAAGTATGTGTCATATGTGGAGTGCAACTTGCAATATCTAAGTGAATGAGTCACACTTTAGCATCAAAAATATGTGATGTATTTTTGCTATCCAATGTGAGTATAGAGTAATAGGTATCTATGAACTAGTTGGTATATTAGGTAAGAATGGTGAAAATGTAGTGGTTGTGAGATGTCAGGTGGTTTAATATGTATGCATAAGTAATTTTAAAGCATACATTTGACGTAATTGATCCTGTATGTAGCCACCTGAAGAATTTCCATGAGTTAGATAGCGTGGAATGAAACATGTAGGGCTGGATTTTCACCCTTGGATCATGGCATTGGTGTACATTGACCACAAAACAGTGTTTTTATAAACTAATGTGATTGGGATCATTTGTGCAATAAATTGTGTGTTTTTGTTTGTCACGTTGCCCTGGGTTCAGATGTGTTTTCTATTAAATAGACAAATAAGCTTTGTTGGTTATTCATGGCAATGTATTAAATAAATAATATTGCATTGGCAATTGATGGGTTTGAGCATTAGTTAGTGAGCTTGTAAGTTTTTAACAACTTACTGTGATCTCATTGGGTGCACAATAACACTACCCTAGTCATTTTAGATCACTGACCTCCCTGATTATTCCCCTTTGGCACAGGAATTATTGTAGAAAGCATGGCCCAATTCACTCCAGTCTGTGTCTTGTTCAGTAATAATTGGGATAATTGCTGTTTGTTTCAGTGTTTAGGTGCAATGAGCCATTGAATTCAAAGTTTCCAGAGAGTCAAGTTAATTGAGGGATCGAAGGAGAATTCGATAGACATGAATGCCTCCATGAATTCTGGAACAGAGAAACGGCTTGGAGAACTCTCTCTGCATCATTATCGTCATTGCCAAATTGGTCCTCAATGTAAAAGAGCAGACTTTGGTTTCACTTGATCAGTCCTAATCAGTACCAAAGAAGGCTAAGACATTTCTTAACCTGCGACAGGCAAGAAATGGAGGCAGTGGCTTAAGAGCCAGTAAATGTCCAATCCGGACCTGTCTCCATTGAAACTAGAAAGCAGACTGGGCCAGAAGTCGTGAGTTCAGGAGTGAAATAAAAAAGGGACTAAAAGCATCAACCAGGAACTAGCCCTGGGAGTCTGTGTCAGTCAGCTCAGGCACCCTCACTCACGAGTAGCGCGGTGGTACAAAGAACAAAAGAACGTTTTGAACCACCCCTCTTCACATGCAATAGTGGTGAAATATAATTGAAGGAAACATGAAATGGTGAATGATAGTGCTATATAGCAACAGCCAAAAGGTGTACTCATGGATCCTCCACTTGCCATTAATGCAAGAATAGAGCAGAAATCCTCTACAACTCGAGGCTAGTAACCCATGACAACAATGCACGTGGAAAAGATGTCCCTGTCCTTTCCGCATTGGTTTTGCACAGCTTTATTTTTAATTTGCCCGTTGATCAGCAATTTGTTACATTGTTGACTGCATACCCATGACCCAACTAATTGAGTAAGAAATTTTAATTCACATTATTTTTTCTATTTTCCAATGCTGCATTTAGTACGAGTAATCTGAAATCCTATAGAGCCATATAACCCAACCAACTGGCATTTTATCACTTTTTCACTTATCCCCACGCTCAATATATCTTCAACATCTGTAAAATCAACACGTATGGGGCATGTTTTCATGGTGCTGGTAGTTATCTCACTCTTCCAGCCCCTAGTAAAATCCATGGTGGTGGGTTTCTGCAATCGCACAACATCATGTATGATTTATGATATGTGTTTTGGGACAACATTGTATTCAATGTAAATAATGAAATTATTGTCTCTTTTCTCTTCTACGTGTTTGTTTCTCTCCCTCTTGTAATAATGTTTGCTGTTTGCCATCATTTCATGATGATATCATAGATTATGTGCATGACAAATTCTGAAATGTCAACTCTTATATCGTTGTTATGATGAATTTTGATACTCACTGAATATTCATAATATGGTTATATTTTTGTCTTTTTTTTTACTCACCTTTCGGGTGATTTGTTCATGAACATTGGTTAGATCATTGTATTTAATTTAGAAACATCCTTGAAAAAGACCTGTCGAAATGTCGAAACACATGTCGGCTGTTAAATTGTATTTTCAGGCAGAGAGTTTCTGCATGGTTTTCTATTTGGAAGATGATTTGGGTTTATTTGATATTGTACTAAACATTTCAATTTGTTTTGTATTACACTTCAATTTGGATCACTCACATCTTTTCCACGTGCATTGTTGTCAAGGATTACTAGCCTCAAGTTTTACCCTATTGGACCTTTCGGGCTCGGGTCTCTTACCATGACAAATGCTGTGGGGTCTATCATTATTAGTTCCTTTTGACTCAATAATATTTTGACTAGCGCAGTTGACCTCATAGTGCAAAGCCTGCCTATTTTTTTTGCATCACCTATAACTCATTGACAGCAACTGGTCAGAGCCTGTGCTCTGTGGCTTTCAACCATGACACCCCCACTGTAAACACTTTTTATGTCTGAGTTGACCTCTAAGAGATATATAGGGAACTAACAGTATGAGGTGGGGAAAAGTAGCAGCTTAGAAGTGGCCTGGCTCCAGAATGATAAAAGACACTGCAAAGTGCGGTGCTCTAATACTCAGCATTTGGAATCCCCACTCAAAGGCCCAGAGAGTTGGATGAAGTATGAAGTGCAGCATACACACTAAATCTCTTCTTGCATGATCACTCCAAAGTGAGAGGGAGGAAGAGGGGAAAGTTCAAGAGATGAAGCACATATGAAATATTACCATAGAGGGAGCAACATGTGAATCCAAAATTGTGTTTGCCAATAGATTCATGAATGTAATGCTTCTACACCACTCACAGAAGATCTGGTAGTTATTGCCTACCAGCTTTTGTTTACATTTCTTTGATATCTGCCGTAAGTTTGTTCAGATGCAGGTGCCACCTCCACAATGTGAGTGCAGGTATCGCCTGAGGAAGATCCTCTAACGGCATCAGAACCCCGGCAGTGATGTAATGGCCACGCGACACAGGGACAGTGGCAGTGCTGACAAATTTAGGTTAGTAGCTAAGATGTGCCACAATATAATATATATTAGCACCCACCATCCCCCCCACCGGAGCAGCCAATCAGATTCCTTGGATCGTGGACTCAAACTGCTAAACTCACCGTGTATTCCATGGAACCTGGAGGCTGCTTCCCACACCCTGCAGTGCCATCTTCCCCCCAACCTCCCTCCCCACTTATCTCTTTTCATTGGCTGTGGCGGCCCCTCTGCCGCCACTGCCATTCTTCTGCTGCCGCTCTGTGACCCCCATGGACATGGAAGAGGGGCTCCCTATGGAGCCCCGCCTTCCATATCCATGGCGTCCATCTTTAGACAGTATTTTCATTCAATGAACAGGATGCCGCAGGCGTCCCGTTTGTTGAATAAAAATACAATGTTCTTAGCCCCCTTGGGTTTACGGGGCCTTTAACTCAGGCCCCGGGCACTTAACATCCATTCCAGCCCTTGGAACGGGTGCTTAACGCTACAGTAGTACATATTTTGTTTTTACATAACACAGGCAATTGTTGCACTGTAACTTTGGTTTCACTGTAGATTTGCGTTTTGCCAGCATGGCAGCACATATCATTGTATTTCTTGCATGCACTGCACCTCAGAGAGAGGACACTGCACATTATTCTTTATGTGGCACATTGCCCCACTTCTGAGCATGATACGCAACACACTGCAGAGCACCCTACTTACTACACGTTACCTGCATCACAATGGCAGGAAATATATGGTGCATGGCATCACATTCCTGCATGCATCACGCTCCATAGAAAACACACAGCACATTGTGTAGTACATCTGCCCATAATCAAGCTCATGGCACCACATTTTCGAGTTACATGGCAGCGGGACAGAAGATGCATAGCACATACAATAACACTTTCACCATCTTCGCAGCACACAACCAGCTCAACACGTTATCTTTTTTCTCATGACAAGCCTGTGCACCTTTTGTTTTTGGTTAGTGTGAAGCACATGGCACAGTAATATTGTGTTTTAATCCTGCATGGATGCTATGTGCGATGAGCAAAAGCTTCGCCATTTTGAGTAGGCCTCAGTTAGAGGCATTAAGCTGCTATTAAAGTGTATTAGGCCACAGTTGTTGGCTGAGTGCACTTGATTGAATTTGATCTTGTCCTGCAAACAGGCTGAGAACTCAAGGGCAGGTGGGTAGGGGTGTGTGATAGTTGCCAGCTTCTTATTGCAAGAGAAGCAATTCTCAAGAGACGAATGCTCTGTCTCAGACAGCAAAGTCTGCCTCATCAGATAGGGAAATAATAGATAATGTGTGTGAACACTGCAGTGAGGGGTAGGGCCAGCTCTCAGGCAGCCACAATGTGAAATGGGCTGAATAATATGGAGAAATTAGTGAAATTATGGTCCACGAGCAGTGTTCAGCAGTGGACCGGTTACGTTTCTTCTAGAAGGTCATTAATTGCAGGCAGGTTACTAAAAGATGGTTACCAGGACTGGCAACATGTAACGATATAGGGAGATACATAGTGAGCAGGTGCAGATGGTGGGAATGGGAAAGAATAGATGAGGTGTGTGCCATGTTGGTTCATTGCTCATTGGTCCATCTCAGTGGGAAGTTGCAGCCCCAATTGTCTGAGGTGGCATTGTCCAATTAAAATGAAGCCTTCTATCAAATAGTTTTCCTGAGATGGGATTGTTGCATTTTTTGGACTGACCAAGGTGTTAGGGGGGTTAGATCATGTTGGATGGTGGTGTTCTTTTGTGATGAGATGGTAACACAATCGTTTTTGAACAATGTATAAGCTAGTTTAGGGGATTGCTGACAATCAGCCAATGAAAATGTTAGGATGATCTTTAAATTTCTTCTGTAATATGCTAATGGTTTGTTTGTGGCTATAAAATGTTCAACCCTCAAGGGGCGTGTTAAAGTTGGGTATGTTCAGTTCATCTTCCTGGCCGTGATGTACGAATACATTTTGTGTTTCTTCCTGCAAGTGGTGCACTCCTTTTGAGTTTTTGTGGATTGCTTTTTCCTGCTTTTGGACCTGTGTTGGGAGCGCCCTTAGCTCAACAAGTTCCCTGACAAGAAACCTTCCCCCATAAGGACTGCTTGGATTCAGTTCATACACACCCTGTCCATTGATTCCAATGGGCTGCCACCTGCCAAAAGTGCAATCATGAGTTCCTCCATCCTGGTGTTTCAAAAGGCAAGAGGTATGCTTTAGAAGTTGGCAGTGTCAGATGAGAAGCTGACTGAAGTTGATTATTAAAAAGTAAGATATGGAATCAGGACAATGATGGATGATGTTTTTTTTACCCGAGTTTGATGGCTTAAAAATCCAGATGAGGGGGGTATAAATGAAAGTTTATTTGTTCTTTTTCTCACTTCTCTTTGTTATAAATTCCATATGTCTGACAAAAGCCACAGTAAATGTATAGACAACAGAGATATAACCTTCAAGAGTTAATCACTCTCTAAATATATACTTTGATTTACATCATCTGAATGGAGGCCACAGGCAGACCGTAAGTAGAGCCACACCACTTGTGTTAGATCAGTGGTCTTCAAACTGTGGGATGTTACCCCGGGGGTAGAGTGCAGGACCCCAGCCTGAAGTGACCAACAAAAAAAAGAAAAGGCCGGAGGGGTATGGGACATGCACCTTTGTGTGTATCCCATCCTACCATGGCCCTGGCTGCACATGCTCAGTGTGACAGGGCCAGGCTTAGGGTCAGCTGAGTGGTTGACACAGGAAATAGACACCCTGGAAGCGTGCTCTCTATCCCTTTCCAGAGAGTGCTCTTCCATCAAAACGGGACCAAATTATATGAGGTAAGGAGAAGGGCCCTGGGGTTGTTTTTGGAGCAGATGGGGGAGCCCTGGGGTTCTTTGCGTAAAGAGTCGGGAGGTGTTTTGGGTTGTTTTTAGAGTGGGTTGGGGAGCTTTGGGGTTGTTTTTGGCCGTGGAGTTATTTCTGGAGTGGGTAGGGAGCCTTTGGGTTGTTTGTGGAAACAGTGGCGGGTCTTTTGTGTTGTTTTTGGAGTGGGTGGGGGAGCCCTGGGGTTGTTTTTGGAGTGGGTGGGGGAGCCCTGGGGTTGTTTTTGGAGCAGGTGGGGGGCCCTGGGCTACGCAGGGTGTGGGACAGGGGGGGAACAGGGACTATTCAGGGAGTGGGGTAGGGAGGAGCGGGGCAGAGGGGATCCCGGGGAAGGGTAGGCTTGTCCATAATGGGCAAGGGGGTATCGACTCAGCAGCCCCCTCACCCATTATTTACAAGCCGAGGACTCAGCCCAGTGAAACACTGAGCACTGCCTCAGCACCTTTTGCCAGCTGAGAGAGCGCTCCTGGGCTGGCTGGACTGTCAAAGGGAAATGCTGTTTCCCTTTGACTGTTCAGTTCCCCAGCTGCACATGCTCAATGAGCCACATGAGGCTGGGGGCATTTTCCTTACCCAGCCTTGCATAGCTCTGTGGAAATGCTGGCTGGGGAACTGCATGTCTTAATGTGCTAGAGGCCTCACCATACAGACAGACCAGGTTGGAGCGGGGCGTTTTCAGCACCCATGCTGAGGCCCCTGTATGGATGTGCAGGAACCTGGAAGCTCTTGCTTCCCGATTCCTGTTAAAGAATACAGTAGCTGTGCGTATGCTTGTGTCGTGAGTGTATGATGATGGGTGCTCGTGTGAATGTTAGAGTGCTTGTTGTGTGAATGTGTGTGTGTGTGTGTTTGTGTTGGTCCTTGGAGCGGATTTTGGTGAGAAATGCCTTTGTTGCACAATCCCCCGACACACCAGCCAAAATCAGCTCTGCTAAAAAGATACCATCCCTGTCCCCTGGGCCCCACAGCGCCTAACAGGGATGGTATTTTTTTACTGGACTTCTATTATAGATGTCCAGTAAAAAATACCACGCTTTCCTCCTGGGCCCCCCAGCACCTTGCATACACACATAATCACTTTGATTGTATACCTGTGTTAGGCGCTGTGGGGCCCAGGGGACATGGATGGTATCTTTTTACAAGACATCTATCATTGATGTTCAGTAAAAAAGAAAACACACATGTCCCCTTGGCCCCCCAGCACCAATTGCAAAATTGTTTGCTTTTTTACTCCTTTTTTTAAAGTGTGCTCTAAAATGCAACAATTTAACCAAATATTTCAAAAAATATTCTGGGGAGAGAGCCCTCCTGGATTGGTTCAGGCTCACTCACTATGCTTGTTTGTATGCCCCTCCACTCAAAAAATTCACCAGCTGCCACTGGCCCTGGGACTTTGCTGGGAGCAGGGTGAGGGGAGCCCAGGGACTGTGGTAGGAGCAGGATGGATGGGGAGCCATGGGATAGTGTGGTGGGAGCAGGGCAGGGACGCCATTTAGGGGTCACCAGAGTTCGCAACTGCGACCTCTGAGGTCACCCTTGGACCTCTAAAAAATGTTTTAAAAAATACTTTTTTTTTGTAAAGCGAGCTCCATGGCTTTGGCCCACACCATGTGGCTCTTTGCTTGTGGAGTGTCTGGCTTTCTTGTTCAGGCCCCTTAAAGAAAGAACAAAAATAAGAACAGTAGTGCCACAAGTCTAACACTTTCAGCACTGACCCTATCTAAGAAAGAATAGGAAAATAGGAATATCAAATAATGTGTCTTTCTAGAATTCTATACAATAATTGCTAGACTCATTAAAGGTTTATTTCAGGCACACTTCAGGGGGTGAGTCACTGATTTAGTCCGTTCTTAAACGCCACAACTCAGCCTTTCACCCTTCTGAGGTCGATAAACGAGTACCAACACAGTTTGGGTGATATTGGGTGTATATTTGTTTTGTCAATGGGTGAAAGGTTGTGTTCCATCGCTTCCCGCGATATCACTTCGGGGTGGGGCCAAATGACATAATTTCCTGTGATGTCATCAGGGGGTCAAGGGTCGTGTGATGTCACTTCCGCTACCCCTGACATTTTGGTGAAATGACGTCCCTGGAGCAGGGTGGGAAGAGCCCATGGTGGGAGCAGGGTGAGGAGAGCTCAGGGTCTGTGGTGGGGTGGGGAGAGCCCAGTGACTGGGCTAAGAGTGGAACGTGGGAGTCCAGAGACTGGTATCGGAGCAGGTGGGGGGGCCCAGGGACTATACTGGAAGCAGGGTGCAGCAGCAGTGCGCGATTGTTCACAGACATTTAGACTTACTGTCCATTTGGCATCTTTGGGCGGCTCAGCCTGCCCACATTTTGCTGGGTGGGGGGCAGGCCAAATATGTTTGAATACCACTGTGTTAGACAGAAGTAAAAACGAGCGCACAGTTTAGTGACAGTGGAACTTCTGTCTCATTGCTTGAGTTTTATTTCTGCTCTTACAAGGAATCTTTCGTTTACTCTGAGCTTCTGTTTAACTTAATGACGCCACTGCAGGAGTGCCAATGCTGGGAAGACATCGGGTAGCAACTGTTGACCTGGCTTCCCAAACAAGCATTTAGCTTTCTGCCTGCCTAATCGTTGTTTAAGATTTAAGAAACCCATGCTTTGTGAGAGAGCATGTTGCATTTGGAAAGAAAATGACGCTGGCAAAGCAAACGTGTGCCGTGAGGCAAACCAGAAATCATTGCTCAGTCTGTTCAGTGCCCCACGGCCAGGGCTGCCAGGAGCAACGTTTCAACTCCGTGCCCTCCTGTGCCGAGAGACAGAAGGCCTCCTCAGTGCACATAAGGAAGGTTATTTATAGCGAAGGGCAGCTGCTTTTTCCGGTGTTGGCAAAAAGGGCGCACTCATGCTAAATCGACTAACTCCTAAATTCCCCAACATGAATATTTCAGTATAACCGGCAGGGTCGGGATGAGATATAAAATGGGAGTAGGCATCAATAAAAAAATGTTTCCACCAACAGCAAATGGCAGTTCGCTGCTTTTGTAACAGACTGCTTGAGTACTACCTAAGAAAGTGTTTTGAAATAAAATCAAATTAGTTAAGGCCTTACCCAGTTGCCCTATTAGCCAGTCCGACCCTTTTAAATGGTGATTCCATCCCCTTTACGCCCCATTCCCGCTCTTCTGACGACAAGAGAGGTTGGTACCGATGTGCACACTGACTTGTTTTAATCACACTTTTAACAATCATGGCACTAAGCAACTCATTAAGGTGAAATATTTCAACGCAGAGCGGTCCACACTGGTCACAGGCTTTTTTTGGGAATGCGAGATGGCCAGCATAGCCGAGAGGGCTCTGTAAAGGAAGGGGTAGTGTTACCTGCATTCTCGTGTAGTGCATCAAAGTAAAATATACACAACATAAGGTCCTCAGCAGAAGCACATTTTCAGGAGGGGGTCGAAGGTCTGCAATGCTTTGATCCCCAAGCTAACATCCGTACCCACTGTCCTTATTCCAAGGCGCTTGAAAAACCCAGGTTTCCTTCTGGTTGTTCTCTCGTGTGCCCTCACCCTCAGGAATAGTAAAAATAAGCAATATTTCAAATGCCACTTGCTTTTACCGACCCCCTGATTATAAGTTGTGAGAAGCTTAATTAATGTGGTATTTCAAGGAAAGCTGATGTGGTAAATTACTTGGACATGAGCACATGATTTCCACAAATAGTTACCTGCACCCAAAAGGTGGAGGTTTAAATGTAAATCCTGCCAGCATATTGGCAACATTTGCCACAACAAGATATAGATTTATGAGGGTTTTCCCAACACAGGTCCAACTAAGGTAAACAGAAAGACGCTTCAGCTCGGTACCGTCAAACCAGGGATTCCCTTCCTGGTTCTTGTCCACACTTCCCAGTCACTCATAGCCCTGGAAGTTTGCGTGGCTCTTTGTACTGTAGCTCCAGGTCCTCTGCTTTTCATTTTCAACTCCTGGGTGAACTCCTTGCCTGAGACTCAGGACCCATGTGCACCTTCATGTTAGGCTTAGACAACGGCAGAAGGACAGGCTCCATGATAGTAGGATAAGCTCAGAGCTTCGACCAAGAGACTGTCCACCTGCGCTTCTCTACAGGTTCGGTCTGGGTGCCTTCTCCACCTGGTTCTAGTCCCCAACATCTCATCCGCATCTACCACTTTGATGAATCATACCATACTTACCATACTTTTCCCGCTCTCTCCTCTACTCTCTCTCTCTTCCACTGCCTTGACACTTTGTTGCATGCTTGCACCTTCAGCCCTCCTCCTCTCACAGCCCTGAGTTTAAGGTTGTGTCTTCTCTTTGTCCCTCCTTCCACTGATCCCCTCCTCCAACCGCTGTACTCGATTGGTTGTCTTCTCCTTCTTAGCTCCTCTTCCAATCACCTTCCAGATATTCCACCTATCCTCTTTCTCAACTCCTTCCCCAACCTTCTCCTTAACACAATGCTCTGCCTCTCCTCCAATGTCACCTCAGAGCTCCTCCTGAATACACTCTGCCTCTCCCTTGATGTCTGCTCCACCCTCATTGTCTCATTGCCTCATTATTATTATTATTTATTATTAACAGACTCTTCCTCTCACTTTGTGTCTTCTCCAACCTCTTCAACAAACTCATCTCTGTCTCACTTGATGTCAGCACCACCCTCCTTTAAACTTCTTTCTCCTTCCATTCTCCTAGTTTAGCTCTCTCCATCCACCTCACTCCTCCTGATGTTTCCTCTCCCTAATTCCTTACTGCTCGCCATTGTTCCTCTCCTCTTTCCATCCGGCAACCTCTGTCCAGCCTCTTTTCTTCTGCTACACCTCAATCTCCTGCCTTCACCACCAACTCTCTCCACCACGCCTCCTCCACCTCCAAGCACCCACACATTGTCAAACTGACAGTGGTTCATCTAGTGGGTCCCCCCCCACGGGCCACCCTCGCTTAACCGCACTCAGGCATTCCCTCACATTAGTCTTGGAGCTATGCTGGTTATGCATTGATTGTCTACGCCCTTACCTGCTCTGGCCTTTTTAAGCAGACCTATGGTAGGAGCGTTGATTAAGGCTCACTGCGATTTTGGTTGTACACTTCCTCAATGCCAGAAGCAGTGCTGCTGCTGCTGCTGCAGAGCTCCATGTACAGCATTCAACAGAGCAAAGGATTCTCAATGCATGGACTTGAATGCAGAGATCAAGATGTTTACTATGGACAACAGGCTTCCCATGTCTTAGAAATGTTTTCTCCATATTGTCTTTATGGCCAGGACATGGCCAGAGGAAACAATGTTACATTGCTAGGGGTTAGGAATCACATATGGGAACACCTTGGGGTTTCCTTCCCCACTGCGTGTTGCCTCTTTTTGGAATGGGTGCATCAAGAAGGGGCTTGGAGCTCCACACATGCTTGGAGCCTTTCTTAAAGGGACAGGAACATTTTCTCATTCAATGTGACGGGCCCCTGCCAAAAGCTCGGGCATGGTGGCTGTAGGCCAGCGGATTCCGGTGCACCTCCCCCAGGCCCAACATCATGTAGCGTGCGGCGGTACCCATCCTCGTGGCCACACCACTTCCGGCCATAAGACACAAGCAGGGGACATTATCACACCCCTTTGCTGTATGATTAATAGAAAGGTCATTGCAGACCCTTGAATGCATTACTTTGTACGGTATATTTGCGACATGATCGGATACTGCACCATATAGATTTTAGTCCTCCAAACAGGGCTGAAAATGTATTTTTTAAACTGAGGAAACACAACACAAAACCTGCAGGATTTACCCATGGTAGAGCAGCAACTCTCACATTTCTCTATGTGTTAACAGTAGTAAATGCATACACAATTCCTAGAAGCAAATTGGCCAAACTCGTGCTGACTCCCCAGATGTAAGTTTTATGTATATTATTTTATTTCAGTACAGTGTTGTTTCTCCTATACGCAGGGGTGCTTTCATGTAAATACATAACTTTCCTCAAACTTCTTTGGGTTTCTTTTCATTAGCAAAACCATCCCATTAAATTGGGTAATAACATGTATGAACAGCCAGGGTTTGGCGTCACAGTCAACACATTGGGCCCCATTACGAGTCTGGCAGTAACCGTGCCTGAAATTCCGGCAGGTTAGCGCCGGACTTGTATTACCATTCCGCCTCTGTGATTCTCAGAATCACTGATGCATTACAACCCCGGTGACCCGGTAATTCCAGAGCCGGAATTCGGTAAATCCCCATTCCCATTGAGTCCCATAGGACTCCATGGCAATGGGGAAGTGGAAACACCGGCACCATCTCCTGATGGTGCCGGTGTTTCCACGTCCGCCTTCAGGCGGGTGGTGTTAAACCCACCAGGTCAGACCTGGTGGGAATGACACCTCCCGCCTGCAGTACTCGAGATCACCCGGTGTGGAAACAACGGTGGCAGTGGGTTTACCGCCACCGTTATTTCCACAACGGGTGACTCGGAATGAGGCCCATTGTTTGGAATGCAGCCTTTACCTCATGGAATAGGCCCTCTTTTCAAGATATGGGATGGCTGTTCCCACCCAACCTCTGCATCCTCCCTCCTGCCACCACTTCCCTGCTGCCACTGCCTTATTTGAAGAATAAAAAAAAGAAATATAGCATTGACCTGATTCCTGCCTGAGCCACACCACTCTTTCCTTCCGCTCACCATTTATATTCCTGCTCCTTCTTGTCTGTCGCTATGGACACGGAGAAGGGGCTCTGGTTGGATAATCATCAGTCATTTCCAGGAAGTCCATCTTAATTGTAGTTGCGTCTCTCAATAAAATGCCATTAGCGTCCTGGTAGTTACCTCTGGGTCTTAACAGTGATAAAGCTCTCAAAGTTGGGCTGTACCGGCTGGTAAGAGCCCATTACCCTTGATAATGACCCTTGTTTTACTTTGGTTAGTTAACGCAGGCTGGTGGGCCATTACTGGGCAGTATAGCCTGCTACCTCTAGCTTCAGCACCATATTAATGTTTCATTTATAAGTGGGAGAAATCTGGTATGAAGACCTATATCAAAATGTGTTATTTTTAAGCAGAAATGCTCATGGCTCTGGGCAAAACTAGAACTTATGGGCTCAGAAGTCAAACTTATCAGTCCAAAGCTAAGGCGGGGGTGGATAGAAAAAGTCATCATAACTCCTGGTTTGCCTGTTTACATCTATTATCTCAGCAGCTGCGGGTGCATTCATATGCCTAACACAAACCAATACCATGGAAGTAGAAGCCCATTCACATATCACTGCCAGGAAAAAGACATATCCCAGCAACTGGAAGAGCATTCTTCTTTTGGTGATGAATTTCAACGGGGCGGAATATGAGAGGCCTACAAAATGTGAAACAGCTGATCTGTGTGCAACACAGGAAGCCAACAAAAAGGTAAGGTGGGGTAAGTGCTGAGTGGCAGACGGACACTTCCAATCATTCATCAGGACCGTTGGAACATCCAACATTGGTTCCTGGAAGTGAAGGATCCTGATTGGTGGGCTCGTCTCCGTTTATCACTCAGCATTAACACCACTGAACAGAATGATTAAGGAGCTACATCCAATATTCATCAGGGACAAAGAACTGAATGACATTTTCAGTGACACACCTTTGAAAGCATATAAGCAACCAACAAATCTAGCAAAGTCCATTACTGGGAGCACATTTTCAATTGATCAATAACAAATGAGACTCCATGTAAGAGGGGCTAAAGCTGCTGACATATCTGCAGTGAATCTGCTGTAACAGCCCCACAAAACCAAACAATACAGAATCAAGAGACTTACAACAGCAAATCATCCTACACTGTGTACCTCATCCAATGCAAGAAATGCCAGCAAGTAAGGTGAAACCTGGAAGGAACTGAGCAAAAGAATAAACCTACACACAGACAGCATCCAAAACCACAGAAAAGAACCACCTGTAGGACACAACTTCTCACCAGTAGGACACTCATTAAGGGATTGCTCACCTTTAGTAGTGAAAGGAGCTCTCCCAAATAAAAGAAACAGAGGATCATGGGAACTAACATTTTTAATGATGGTCGACCTAAAGAACACCAGTAGAGACGTGGATTTCATGCCCCACTATGGTGACTTTTGAAGCCTAGACCATCAGGCAAAACACTATTTGTGAACATTAGTAACTCACCCCTCATTTACTTGCACGTGCTAGAAACTATACCCTCTTGCAAATGCATGGAAGTCAGACAGCATTTGCCCATACCCAAAAAAACAAGACAGATCACTATGCTTAGGCGTGTAAAAGTGCTTTTCACTAAGTAATATCAAGTGTTAGAACCTCAGCATTGGGCCTTAAGAATAAACAGCCAGGATTTGAAAGGGGGCATTCTGATGCGGATGCTTTCAGCAATGCATTAACACACTTCCTCAGTCTCGTTACCCCCACCACTTCAAGACATTTCACCATGAACAGAAATATACATACCTTCGAATTCAGTAGGCCCCCTTTTAAGAAAGCACTTCTTACATGTGTGGGGGCGCGCAATAGACTGGATTGCCATGATTTATAAATACAAGCAGCCCTTTAAACACTTCGTTGTTTCCAACTGCTCTGTCTGCAAACTAAGGGTTCTGTAGTGCAGATTTACATCTGTTAAATAAGGCATCACAGCACTCGTGCCTTGGATGTTGCATTCTGTTAAGCACTCAGAAAATGTTTCGCTTCATTTTTTTTCATGAAATCTGATGAAGATGGTCTTTAGGGCTTCGACAGCTAATGCTTTTTTTTTTCATCACAGTATAATATTTTCAGTTGCTCCACTAAAATGTATTAAAACTCAAAAAGCCTTCTGTGAATTAGATCCAAAATGTTGTGCTTTTTTTTTTTTTAAATTGGAGCAACAGAGTGACAAACGTTTTTTGCACACTAACCAGGCATAGATTCAGTGAGACACTGGGAGCCAATGACGCGATCGCAAGCCACAGAATATATGATCCGATTTGCAAAAGACAAGAAGCAGTCTGCAAGCTGTGTTTTGTATTCCTTGCAATTTCATTAATGCTGGAAGGCGTAATAGATACTGTTTTACCGAAATCAATCCTTGAAGATATAAAGGGATTAACCACAAGCACTTTGCGTTGAAAAAATAGAAATGCAAGTCTTTTTAGGCGAGGAAAGCCCTATTCCTTGCACAAAAAGTGTAAAAAGGAGAAATCTATGCAAAGGAAAAATCAGTGTTCAAAAGAATCAAGGTAGTTGAACCAGCTCTCCTCCTCAGGTTAAACCTCAAGGAGTAAGCCTATCCTTTTAGGCAGGTTGGCACACTCTTGCTCGGTTTCTGACACTCTAAGCAGTTCCAAACCATGGATTGAGGCCCGCCTGGCCTTCCATGTTAAAGTCTCTTTCTTGACTTTCAAAATTGTATTCCACCGTAAAGTTCACAAAGGTCCCTCTCTGCCGGGCGCAGACCTTAAAGCACACAGTTCACGTAGGTCACCCGTTGTCGGGCTCAGAACTGTCACATCACAGTTCAACACAAACCTGCCAGGGGGCTCCCTTCCCCAAGCTTATTGTACTTCAGGTCGCTCTCAATCGGGCTCGGACCCCTTTTGGATGTCGAAGACTTTCGAATGTGCGTGGCTCTCTTTACAGACCACCGCAGGACCCTTTCAACTCAAAGTTCAAATTTACTCTCGCTTAATTCACTTTTGTTGTTTGTTCGCTTCATAACTTCAAACAATGTACCTTTCACAGAAACATTCGAATTGGCTGCTTCCTTTCGCCGGACCACTATGTTACTTAGTATCGCTGATCTCACAGCTGCCTTTTACTTCAAAGTTCATTCACAGGTATGCCTTGCTTCGTGTATCATCCAGACGCATGCAGCCTTCACTTGTGATATAATGTTGCTACTTAATTCACTTTAACACACACCGGTCTCTCAGGTCACTTGCCAACTCACTGGCTGTGTGCTCTTCTTTCTTGTTTTGCTATTTCCAGTTCACGAGTCAAGGTTAGTATCACAGGCTTTGCCTCGCCTCCCCAACTCTGCCATTCACCCGGGAGGGTCGTTGGCGTCCTTGAAACACAAGCCTTCACAAATCTTCACTTGTGGGATATGGCCTTCTCCACGTGTCTTTTGCAGTCTGTCAGAGGCAAACGACCTTCAGTAGGAAGCCCTTGGGGTTTTCGACCCACTGCTCGCATCCCTTGGTCCGTTGCTCTGCTCCAGTAGGTGTGCCTCCATCCCAGAAGTTCTGCTCGTACTCGTGTTTCCGCCTTGTCTCACCCCCTCTCCCTGAATACCCCTTACCCAGGTGATCCTCCTGCACTGATCCACCCACAGGAACTTGATCCAAAAGCGATGGCTGTGTCCTGGCCACCAGGATGACAAGCCCCGAGGACTAGCGGGTGTGACATCCTTTGGTTACTCGCAATGCCCATTGATCTCAGAGTGCTGTTCAACTTTTCATGAGGACATTCAATGTGCAAGTGTACTCATCCTTGGGATCCAGAGCATATATACCTCGTTTTCAGAGGTCGACATTAGAACATGTATGCTTGTTTTCTTATTTTTGTAAAATGAATTGTTATTGCATATTCAATACATTTTCTAATAATCATTTTTTCATTTATGCTCTAATCTTTATAAAATCTTTGTTATGCTCCCAAATTTGCTCCCACACCAAAAACGTATATGGGTTCTTTTCCTGTTGGTTTATAGTTGTGATTTCCACTGACCCCATATGTGAATAATGTGTTAGTGGGTCAACCTCATTCTTTGTGTTATTATCAAAATTGTGATTAGGCAAGCAAAAGAACATGACCAGTGGTACAGAAATACGATTTAAGTGATAAAAGTCAAGTTAATTATCCTGTAATTTTATAGGAATTTGCCATGTATTCAAAGGAAACACATTTCTAATGCACACTGAAAAATGACTCAGATTCAGGGTCTTGGTTTTCGGTGCTATGAGTTGGCATTGTACTATCTTTTATGGGCGAACTCTGTCCAGGTGGGGTGGGCTGGTTTGATGTCCTTAAAATGTGCTTTGTCTATGAGAGAATTTTTACTAAAATGTGCTTGTTTTTTTAATTTTGTGTTTTTGTTTTTAAGAATTTTTAATGTAATCTTAATCATTGTATTGCCTGTCTGTAATATTGTTGACTGTCAATTTAGTTGTGTTTTTATGGTATGCTTTGTTTTACTGAAATAAACTTTTTGTTGATGATGATAACTCAAATGAAGATTCTAAACTTTGTACCATAGAAAATATGCTTAAAAGATTATATTTTATTGGGGGGCGCTGTTGAGCAGCCGGCAAGATGGCCGCTTAGCGTTTAAGCTCTGTGGCCCGCGAGCTCCTTATCCGCCGGAATCAGCGGTTCTATAGATAATTTCTAGTTGAGACCCCACGCATCCTGCTACCCATCGGCGCTGCTACACACGGCCCTGTTTCTGGGCGAAAACGGACATCGGGGGCCATCGGTGCCGCCTGTGAAGAACTCCGGCCTGCGTGACGCTGATTGCGGCCCATCCCCCTTCATCGACCCGCCGGGGTTCGCGCCCCTGCGGCTCGGAGTGCGGCCGCCTGGGGCCTAGGCATCACCCCCTCTACGCCCTCCCTCCCTGGTCGGCGCGGACGCCTGCCCCCGTGTGCCACCAACATCCGCGGCCCGCGCTCTGCCTCCGGGGGCGCGCCGTAGCCGGTGGCCTCCCGGCGAGGCACCACCTTTGACCGCTCCTGCCTCTCAGCAATTTGTGGGCGCTGGCCCCGAGCGGGCAAAGATACTGCGGGGGCTGCCGGAGCGGCCCCCGCGCTGACACCACCCGAACGCTCCGCCGCCTGCGCCACTGGTCCCCTGTGACGGTGCGGCCCTGCACGGATGCCATCTGCCCGCTCCGGCTCTGTGGCTCCGCCGACTGCCTTGCTGGTCCTCTGTGGCGGCCGGGGCGTGGGGCTGTTTTCGGGCCCTGGCGGAGGCTGGGGGGCCTGATTCCGCCTGGACCCACTGCTGCAGCTGTTGGCCCTGCTACGGCCCGCATGTACACCTGCTCTTCGACCTACAGGGTCCCAAGGTGAGGAGGGTGAGGGATCTGGCCGCTGCACATCGTGTCCTCCTGCTTTACCTCGTCCCTGGGCTGCGCCTCTGCCATTTTGTGAGTGAAGTGAACCCCGGACTCATCTTGCCCCCCTGTGACCACTCTCTTGGTGCTGGTGCCACCCTGGGCGTCTAATACTCTGCTCTCCTCTAATCGGTGCTCCCTCTCGATACGCCCCGGGGGTACCCTGCGCCCTTGACTTTGCTGCTTGCTACTACTGGCCGCCTCGGCCTGGGCCCCTTGAGTAGACTTGTCGCCCCGGAACACGCCAAGTGGGGGTGCTTCTTGCCTTCTCCTCCCAGGCAACGGCCGCCCCATCGCTGATCACGGCTCAAGCCCCTCTCTAAACCCCTTGGGACCCATTGCTGCCTCCCCATGGAAAATATTCACTTTCTCATCAAGGCGCTCCCCGAGGATGTTCGGCAAGGCACGCGGGGCCAACAAGGCTGGGGCAATGGAAAAGTTTGCTAAAGCCCTAGCCAAGCAAGACCAAGCTGGGGCTGCCCTTCTTCCTGACGACTCGGATGTTTCCTCTTGCCCCCCTCAGCCAGACCTTACGTCGCTCATGGAGTCTATGGGCAAAAACTTTGCGTCATTTCACGAAAAATGAGATGACATAAATGCCAATGTAGCCTCCCTACGCACCAAATTGGATCAGCATGGCACCAGGCTGGGTGAGGCCGAGACTATGATTGGAACAACTGAGGATGAGGTGCACGTGCTCCAGAATACGGTCTCGGACTTGGTGCGAGATATGAAGCAGGTCAAGGCGAAGTGCGATGACTTGGAATCCAGGTCCTGCAGGAATAATATCCGCATCGTTGGGGTTCCGGAGACAGCCCTCAAGGGCAAAATGGAACTCGCAGTCGAGGCCCTTCTGAGAGACCTCCTGGGGGATCCTCAACTTTCCCCCTTCTTTACTATTGAGCGCGCCCACCGCTCACTGGCCCCTCGCCCCAAGCCGGGCGACTTCCCCAGACCAATTATAGCCAAGGTTCTCAGCTACAGAGATAGAGACCACATCTTACGGTTGGTCCGCGAAAAAGGGGAACTGAGACTTGAGTCCCAGATCATTCGCATTGTCCCGGACTTCTCTGTCAGTGTTCAAATGGAGCGCAGGCAATTTAATGGAGTGAAGAAGATGCTCAGAGAGAGGAAGGTGGAATATGCCATGTTATTCCCTGCTGGGCTGAAGCTCAACCACCGTAATAAACTGTACTTTTTCACTGTCCCTGAGGAGGCGGTGAAGTTTATTCAGTCCCATATTCCTCTCACGGGCCCTGGGGCCGATCCCGGTGATGAGGATTGAGCCGGCCTGACACACACATGTTACCTGCCTCATTGTGGTACTAGTACCACGCCTGTTTTTTGTGATTTACTGGTAATTTCATGTATCCTCCTGTTGTGAATGCTCCTATTGTCGTAACTCATTGTGGAATTTTGAGACATGCAACGAGGGTCACAGATGTGTGGTCCACGGTATATGGCACCTATACTTGGACTATCTACCCCTACAGTCCTTGCTCACTGTGCCCTACTATGCGGTCTCCTCTAACAATTTAACTTAATCACCGCTGTACATTATTTGGTGTACTCCACCGTTCAACTATTGTGACCGGGCTCACGGCAGCAGCTACCCCCGCTGCAGTTGCAACGCTGAGTTTGGCTTGTTTAGTTCATGGGCTGCCCCCCTGTTTGGTTTGGGGGTTGAACCAGCCACGTTGGGCTTGGTACGAACGCCATGAGAATTTGGGTGGGTTCCTGGGCACTGCTAGGTTGGGGGTGGCAGTGAGGGAGGGGGGAGGTGTTACTTGGGGATGTTATATTAACAAAAATGGTGAGACAGTAGCAGCTTTTGAAATGACACATCAGGCCACCGCACTAGTGGCCGACATCTGTTTGGCAATGTATGACACACATTACTCGGATCCACCCTAAATTGCTATGGAATGGCCATTAGGCTAATGTCCTGGAATATCAGGGGGCTCAGCAATTACACTAAGGCACGCAGGGTCACGGCCTACGTCCAAAGGCACGGGGTCAAGATACTCTTCCTACAGGAAACTCATGCCCTTACACAATTATCGTCCTCGCTCGACCCGGCATGGGGCCCCGGCATGGGGCCCAATAAATATTACACCGTGTTCTCCTCTCAATCCAGAGGTGTCCTCACCTTGATTCACAAGTCATTGGAGTTCGCACCAGCCATATCGATGCCCAGGGTAGATATGTGATCCTTCACTGTTTCCTGGACAATTCGGAGTGCCTTCTGGTCAACACATACGCTCCATGCATTGATACACCCGAATTTTTTGACCATATCCTTAATGTCCTCCTTGGCTATGTTGGGATTCTCATCATATGGGGGGGGGATATGAACCTCATCCTGGACTCCGACCTGGACAGATCCGGTGCTGCACCCAGAGCATTGTCCAGGGCCGCCCGCCGCCTCCATACACACATGCTCACCGCTGGTCTGGTGGATGCCTGGAGGGTACTCCACCCGATGTCGAAAGAGTTTACATTTTACTCCTCCGTCCACGACAGTCACTCCAGGATTGACCTGTTCCTTCTCTCTGCGGGCCTCATGGGCAAAACACTCACCTCACAGATTCTCCCTCGCACACTCTCCGATCACTCCCCGATCACGCTGGATATCGCCCTGCGCCCAGCCCTACCTCTGCATTCTAACTGGAGATTTAAGTCTGACGCACTACACGATATAGTCTTCAAGGCTGACATTCTAGCAGATATCACCTCGTTTTTTGACAGCAACAAACGCCATGACACTACGGACGGGGTAAGATGGGAGGCCTTTAAAGTTTTCATCAGGGGCATGTGCATTTCCAGGGAGGCCGGGGTACTGAAAGATATTAGAAACTCTCTGCGCCGTTCTGAGGCCAAGCTCGGAGACCTAGAGCGCGAATATGCGGTCACCCCGACTCCGCCCATACTAACGCAGATTAGAACTGAACTAGACACGTTTGAGTCCCTTGCCCATAGCGAGATAAGATATCTCGCCCGCCCCATCGCGGCCCGAAAATATGGGGAGGGAGAGAGACCAGGCCGTATTCTGGCCCGTCTCGCCCGGGCCGAGGGAGGCAGGGCACGTATTGATAGTATCATAGACAACGATGGAGTGCGACACTGGTCCGACCGGCCCATTCTTGAGACCTTTGCAGAGTTCTATACAACCCTTTATGCCCAGCAATCGGAGCACTGCCCACAGGACCTGGATGACCTCCTAGACCGCATCCCAATGTCCCTATTATCCCTGGATACCAGAGAACAACTAGATGCTCCCTTCACCCTTGACGAGATCACTGCTGGCCCTCTCGAAAGCCTCGTTAGTGTCTGATAACTATGGGGCCGCCGCACAATACGCTCGTACCAGAATAGAGAGATGGCGGAACCTCCCCCTCTCACTATCAGGGAGACTATCCCTAATTAAAATGATCATTGTGCCTAAACTCCTGTATGTATTCGCTAATGTTCCTCTTTGGCCCGGGAAACAATACTTTGCGGACCTACACTCGGAGTTTGCCCGTTTTCTTTGGCACTCGGGGGCCGTGCGCAGGAAGTGGCTGCACATGACCCTCCCTTACGAGAGGGGGGGCTTTGGAGCTCCTGACCTCACCCAGTACTGGACGGCAGCCCAAGCCCAACATGCTACATATTGGTACCACCACCAGGAACCCCCCCCCGCATGTTAAACTCGAAATCCTAGCGACCGAGGAGGTGAACGTCATGTCCCTGATCCTATTTCACTCGTATCAGACGCTCGCCCCTGCCGACCCAGTGCCCTCCACTATTAAAGCATGGCGGCAGATCCTGACGCCTAGTTCGGACTCCCCCCCGTACTACAAATGGCTTCCCCTCTGGTCTTTCCCGGGCCTCACCCCCACACAGGATAAGCTCCTAATACGCCACTGGTCGGACCTGGGATACAGATCACTCTCTGATCTGTTCCCTGACGGGAAATTTATCACCCCGGATACGTGGAGGCCGGGGCACTCCAGATCCCCATTAGAAATGCTGCAATACTTCCGCATTAGGGCGGCGGTCCAGGGCTTGTGGCCTTCATACCCGAACAAACCCCCTGAATCCCCCGAGGTCTGCTATATAGCAAACTCCGCTGGTTGTAGGGGTATCGTACCTACTTGTACAAAATGTTCATGGCGCGTGCTGCTGAACCTCCCCACACTGTCCGTGATGCCTGGAGCCGGGATCTGGGATTAGACATCACAGATGATATGTGGTCCAAAATGTGCATGCACACCCGCAAGGTTTCCCTTAACTCTAGAGTTAGGTGTATCCAATACAGGCTGCTCAATCGCCTGTACTACACCCCTTATGCGATTGGAAAATTTGCCCGAGATCAATCGCACCCGTGTCAGAGATGTAGAGCCAGTGAAGCGGACCACGTGCACAATGTTCTGGTCCTGCGGGGCACTGGCCCCGTTCTGGAACGCGGTGCTCGATGCCCTCACTGAAATAGTGGGGGTTCTGTGTAGATCCTGAACCCCTGTCTCTCCTGCTTGGGCTCTGGGAGGGGACTGAAGCGAAACGGGTAGCCAAGTTTTTGAATGTGGCGGCGAGTGTGGCCAAGAAATGCATTCTGCAGTGCTGGAAGCGCAGATCCCCTCCCTCTCTGGAGATGTGGCTCAAGGCCCTCACCTGGACACAATCCTGTGAAGAAGACTATGTTAAAATGCTGCCTAGTAATGCTCGCCCTAAATACATATGGACAGAGTTTTGTAGTTACCTGAACAATAAGGTGGACTTGGCGCTCTTGTCTTCCCCTCCTTCTACTGATCGGGGTGCTGATCTCGTTACATGATGCACGCCTCTACCGCAATTAACCGCTGTTGGTACTGTATATGACCTTCTGTAATACTTGTACGCCATAATTCATGCTTCAATGTGAAATGTGTGTCACTGTTCTAATTTACACTGTACCGGCTGCTACTTCTTGCCAATAAAGAAAAGTTTTTTAAAAAAAAGATTATATTTTATTTAAACTGCCAATTGCAGATGCATTAAAGACTACAGATATATTATTGCCAAATTTGCATTTCAAAATGTTTTGCATTGTGACATAAAGTACATGAAAACAGTATATTCCTTTCCAACAACAGTCAGATTTTGTATTATAGCCATGTGGCTATTTAGTACAGGGATTAATTATTGTCTTAAATCTACGTGATTCAAGGGGTTTCAAAGTGGCTGTGGCATTGTTAAATTATTGCTTAAAATCAAGTGAACAGAACAGCAAGTTTGAACTTTCCATAACTCAGGGTGTGCATTAAAGCCTGGTTTCATCTGACATCCCTGCCCTTTGGGGGAGAGGTTACTTATCACATCAGAAAAGCCCATTAAAACATTAGTGAGCCTAAATCCTCAACATTCTGACTTATAGCAGTCTGAACTGAAGTCAAATGCTTATAGCTTGTGAGTCTCAAAGGAAAATCATTGCAATTATAATGTTACCTTTCCAATCTGCCTCCCCATAAACTCAGACAAATGGTCAGCTAATGGAAGGACACAAAGAAGACCTTTCATATTACTCGAATCAATCTTTCACTGAATATATTACAAATATCTTATGTCCACAGTGAAAATGGGGGCGAGATTTAAAATGTAGCATTATCTGGTGCCATAGAAACATGATGTTTAATATAATTCTAAATAATATGATATGATATGATAGTTTATTTATATAGCGCCTATACACAATGGGCCTCATTACAACCTGCCAGTCCGGGACCGTGCAAAATCCGTGATGGCGGTAAAAACGTTTCCGTGTCCGCAAGGGTGCGGAAAAACCGCACGATTACACGCTGTCGGTCGCGCGCACCACACGGACTCGGAAACGTTGTTACCGCCGTCACGGAATACCCCACGGAAATGAAAATAACGAAGCCACAAGTGGCGCAAAACCCGTTTCCGCCTCCGCCGCCACGGACACGGAACCGGAAATACCATGATCGCCAAAACAGGAAACAGAGAGGCGGCCATCATATAAAAGCACAATCCATTGCCATCCAGAGCCAGCACAAGCACAATCCTGACTCTGAGAAGCCAAAAGGGACCACCAGCATGTCTGCCAGGATTCCTGCTCAGAGGCAGCGCAAACAGCGCTTCAGCGAGGCGGAGCTAACCGTCTTGGTGGAGCACATTGTGGACAATGCTGAGATGCTGTTCAGCGCCGACCAACGGCGTGCCATACAGCAGCGGAGGAAGGAGGTGTGGGCCGAAGCTGCACGCAAGTGCACCGCTGTGGGCGTGGCAGTGAGGAGCGTGAAGGACTGCCACAAGCGTTGGGACGACCTGAGGCTGAGGGTACGCAACCTCATTTCCACGCACCGCCAACGCAGCAGTGGGACAGGCGGAGGACCCCCTTCCCCACTGAGGCTGCAAGCATGGGAGGAGCGTTGCAGCAGCGTCCTCCACCTAGAGGGAATCCATGGGATTGGGCAGGCTGAGGCAGGAGTGAGCCCACCTGCAGATGCCGGTAAGTGCCCAAACATGAATGCCACATGTAAATATGCAGTTGTGAGTACTGGGCCAAAGGACCCATTAACAACCCCCCCCCCCCAGGCAGTGCATGTGTGGGCCAAAGGACCCATTAACAACCCCCCCCCAGGCAGTGCATGTGTGGGCCAAAGGACCCATTAACAATCCCCCCCCCAGGCAGTGCATGTGTGGGCCAAAGGACCCATTAACAATCCCCCCCCAGGCAGTGCATGTGTGGGCCAAAGGACCCATTATGATCCGTATGGCAACCAATATCACTGAATGCAGACACCAGCAATCAGATGCATGTGACTAACACTATTCAATGTACAATCTTAATGACGCATGTGATGCACCCATCTGCCACCACAACAACACTAATTGCATGCCCTTTGTGTCCCCACAGCCGTTTCAAGTGACAGTGATACTGCACAACAGGCCAGCCAATCAGCATCGGCAAGTACACTAGCCACCGCCACCACACAGGAGGATGCTGCCGGCAGTTCTGCACCTCTGGCCACATTACCAGCCACTACAGATGTGCAGCACACCACCACCACCACCAACATCCCCACCATCTCCACACTGGCTGAGTCCAGACAGGTGCCACAGGAACCTATCATGGCCACCCAACAAAACACCGAAGGCAGCAGCACTGCAGAGGGGGCGGCCTGCAGTGATAACAGTGCCCCGCAAGAGCACTCGGAAACGGGGCCACAGGGGGAGATGCCCACATTGGAAGACCTGGGCTCCTTCCATGAGCTGGGGTTCAGCCCCACTTCACTGGGGAGTCCCATGAGGTCGCCCACCCCATCCATGGCCGAACTGAATGCCCGCATGCAGCGGATGGAGGACCAGCAGGCTACCCTCACCCAGCTGGTGGAGAGGCAGCTAGAGGAATCCAGGCTGCAGAGGGAGAGCTACAGCGCCTCAGTGCGTCGCCTGTCGAGGTCCATTGGACGCTTTGCGAGCACCATAGTGACCCTTGCACGCCATGTGCGGGAGGGCAATGACCACACCTCCAGGCTTGTGGAGGCCATGTTGGTTGGCCAACAGGCAAATCTGGCACGGATGCCCTCAATCCCTGATTCTGGCCAATCAAACACTACCACCCCATCCAGCTCCACTACTGCCAGTCCAAGGAGGCGCTCGAGTAGGCTAACGGGTCCCTTGGGCAAGGTTGCACAGAAGCGCACACGGAAGTGATGGCATGTGTGTGGGGCAGTGCAGGACACATGTGGACTACAAGGGTGTGAGAGGGGTGGTCACGTTTGGGTGGTGGGGTAGGTAGTTTTGGGGGTTTGGACAATGGGCTCTGGGTGGGGGTGGGCACGTTTGGGTGGTGGGTGGCCCCGGGTGTACAGCTTCCCTAACCAATGCACCTTCTTCCCTGTTGTTATTACATCAATACATCACCATTTCAAATCAAGACATACATGTGTGGACATTGATCATTTATTTTGCAGTGCAACTATTAATTCATTGTCGTCACCATGTTTGTGCATTACTGTGAATGTGCTGTGACTCAAAAGTAAATGCGAATCAGGGCATCCCGTGCTCTCTGGCCATCATGTGCACCCCCAGGGGGAGGCGGTGCCATCCCATCCCCATCTCCATCTCCATCCCCATCTCCATCCCCATCTCCATCCCCATCCCCATCCCCATCCCCATCCCCATCCCCATCCCCATCTCCATCCCCATCCCCATCCCCATCTTCCTCATCTGCGTCTGGTGGCATTGGGATGTTCCTGCGCAGGCATATATTGTGCAGCATGGCACATACCAGCGTGATTTTGCCCGTCTTCACTGGGCTGTACAGCAGTGATCCGCCAGATCTGCTCAGACAGCGGAAACGGGCCTTCAGCAGTCCAAATGTCCTCTCAATCATTCCACGTGTGCGGATATGTGCCCTATTGTATGCCTCTTCATGCCTGTTCCTTGGTCTCCGTACAGGTGTCATCAACCATGGCGTGAGTGCATATCCCGCATCACCTACATGGGATGTAGATGGGGGAACATGTCAGTGTTTGTGGCATCATGTCCTCATCTGCTGCTGTGCATTCTTGTATCATCATTCATTCATGCATATGAACCATGCAGTGTCTGGAGGTATGTTTTGGCCATCACGAGGAATGTCGCTGACTGCATATGGGCCTACACATTAACTTGCATGTTTGCTGTGCCCTGCGGGTGACATTTGATTGTGTGCATGTCATGGTGCAGTGCTGTCCACACATGGCAGAGTGACTCCACTGTACGGAAGTAGTAAATACTCGTCGTATCATTTACACGCCTCTCGTGCTTTTTGGGGCAGTGTTTCAATTGAGGGTGGGTGTCTGCAGTGGCACAGGGTTCATGGGACAGTGACGGGATTGGCTGTGGCAGCGTGTGCACGGGCACATTGTGGTGCCCTGTCATGTCTTCCTTCATGATGTTTGGCATCCGCTGTGTATTTGGTAGATGGAAGGGGGGTGATGCATGTGCGGTCACAGCGGCACACTCACAATGCTCATTGCCTGGACACACACACACCACTCCGACAGGGTTGTAGCATCGTCAGCTGTACTCACCCAATAGCCACGTGCTTTGTCCGGCATAGCGTTCCATGTACCGTGGCAACGTGGAATTCCGCAGTACCATTGAGTCATCTGATGAGCCTGGGAAACGTGCGCAGCAGTGTGTAATCAGTTGCATGGCATCACAAACCATCTGGACATTCAAAGAGTGATACTGTTTCCTATTGCGGAACACCGCCTCAATTGCATGTGGTACTGTCAGCTCGACGTGGGTGCAGTCAACTGCGCCTATGCAATTTGGCATGCCTGCTATGGCATGGAAGGCCAACTTGGTGGCAATGACCCCGGGGAGGGTGCGGGGTAGGGCTATGTGTTCCGACACATGGCGCAACATGGCATCCAGTACCTGTACCAGGACTTTTGAGAAACACGGTTGTGATATGCCGTGCAGCTCACCAACCGTGTGTTGATAGCTGCCAGTGCCAAGGAAATGCAGAACTGAGACAACCTTCAAGAGGGGGGGGATGGCGGTGGGGGTGTCAATTAGGCTGCTGATGTTGTCCTCAATCATGGCGGTGATGTGCATGATTGTTGCACGGTCCAGCCGGTATAGGGTGTGGATCTGTCCTGGGGTGAGGTTCCAGGGTGAGGCCCTGATGCGTGGTATTGGTGGCTGGCGGCGGGGTCGGGCTGGCTGGGCAATGGGGTTTGCCATAGCTGCAGAGTTGGCTGGTTACCGCCTGCGCCTCCTCCGCCTATGCCTCCTCCTCTGCGCCATTGCTGCCACCATGTGCAGTACTGCCTGTTGGTTGAGTAGGCCCAGTCCCAGTGCTACTAGCCCTGCTGCCTGCATGGTTCTGTGTTGTGTTGGGCTGGGTGTGGCCCTTTTGTAGGCTCCCAGTGGCCTGCTAGGTCCAGCTGGGCTGATTTGGTGCACCTGTGCCCTGATTCAGTTCAGCCGGCAGTGTATAACGCCATGTTCGCGGTGGCGGCGGTTCCGCCACCGTGATCACGGTATTTCCGCCATTTTTTCCCCGGTATTTCCGTGTCCGCGCTAGTTGTGATGCTCACGGTGTTTCGTGTTGCCGGTAACGGAGGGGTTTCCGTGCAGGCGGAATTAAGGGGAACCCTATTTCCGCGGTGGCGGTTTAGGGTGGTGCTATTACCGGGGCCGCGGGTCATGATTGCGCGGACATGCAAACGGTGCCGGTATGGTTTTACCGGCAGTGTTAATTCCGGACCGGAGTACTTGTAATGAGGCCCAATGTGTTTCAAAGCGCTTCAGGCAAGGGACGGAACATGGGAAAATACAGTGACATTCTTACAGTCCATGAAAAACAAGAATGTGAAATAAATATTGTACTCAGCCTAGCAACATTTTAGATAGTGCAAGAGCTACGACACAGATAGGAAGGAAATGGGAAAAAGACAGGCGTCTACCTTAGTAGGCCTGATGACATTTCTGGTAGAGCCGGAATATTACAAGAGGTGAGGGAGAGGGGAGAAGAAGTAGGGAGAGGAACAAAACAAGCGACTATCATACTAGGCCTGATGACATTTTAGATAGTGTTGGAGGGGGGGGAACAAGTATGGGAGGGGGTAGGAGACAAACAATTGTCGCTATCGTTCTAGGTCCAAAGACAATTCTGATAGACTAAGTGCAAAGAAAAAGTAAAGGAGGCAGAAGAGAGGGAGAGGGAGAAGGGTGCGGAGGAGAGAACAGAGAGTAAAACACTGAAAGGAATAGACAAGCAGAGGGGGAGAGCGAAATGCAGTTGCAGAGGTCAAAGAAACACATAATGTTGCAGGAACAAATAATGTAGGCAGGATTCAAGATCCAGGGAGGTTCAGCCTGAGAGTTAGGAAGGTGGAGCAACAACGTTGATGTGTCCAAAGTCAAATCCAAGCAAATAACAAGAAGTAATCAGACCACACATAAATTTGGTGCATGTCTCCAGCCCTGAAGAAAGTGGTGACATTCATCTCCATACCACTGAAACCAGTCGGCTTCTCCTGCAACCTGAGTAGATAAATACGGATCAGGGAGATCCCCACATCAGATTGCATTTTGATCCCAGTATCAAGAAGGGATCATCTTTTTAATCTACCGAGGAACAGAGTTCATACACGAAACAAATAGACCTCCGAATCCCTCCAAAGAATAGGAGTTACCTTTGACGACTAGTCATTTTCCGACTATCATCGGTCTAGGTCCGATACTCTACATTTTAACTAGTTGTAAAATCCAAAAAACGCAAATAAAAAAATGAATGTTTATTTGGGAAGCAACACAGAAAATAAATCAAAATTTGTGGAACCCTGAAGGCAAAACTCAGGAACTCATTACCATTGATTAATTCAAAAGGTGAAGTAATAATAGAATAAATTGTCTGAAAGGGTGCCACTAAATATAATGAGTACCAATTTTGGTTGGCTGAAATTGTATGTAAATATGTGCTCTGTAAAGCGCTTTGGATTAAGGCACTATATAAATAACACATCATTATCATTATCATTATCATTATTGTCATGGGAAAAGCACCTTACATTCATACTGCATTGAAAACCAAGTGAGATGTTATTTCAATCCAAACCAAAAATATACTTCTGAGATGTGTTCACAGTGAAAAACTGATAGCACTCCGCTGCAACCTAAGTACAGTTTTTTGTAAATAAAAATCCAACTCAATTGTACCCAAAGTGTTTTCACAGATATAGTCAACATATGCCTGTGGTCTGAAGGCCGCCTATACTAGAGCCTAATGTTATGCTATCTTGCATTTGTATAGCATCCTCTGCCAAAGTATATGGTTTTGAAGAACTTTGCCTGTCAGAGAGGCAAATAAACAGTATGATAGAACATTCAGTAGTGGTAGGGAGGAGCAAAGTCTGGTAGATATTTGGGATGAGGGCGAGGGAAAGATAAGATGTGCAGGAAAGCATGAGAAGGAAAGGCTAGAGAAGCTATGTGTACAATAGGACCACATTTATCATAGAACTCAACTGTATTCTATGGGATGCAGCACCAAGAGGAGAGATAGCTGCAGAGGAGGTGTTCTCTGTGCAAGGGGGATATGTCTGGAAATTACTCACTGTATGGTGAGTCTGGGAATGTTAAAGCCATGCCCAAGAACATACATGTGGAAAAGCCCTTACACTTACTTCCCTAGGCCCTGAACAACATTTGGGAGGGATTGTATGTCAGAAATCCAAATTTGCCAAGTTTACAAAAGCTCAGTGAAAAGCACGCAACTTTATGTCTTGGTTACCAAAACGAGTCTTGTGCGCAAAGTGCCTATGCCAAGACCTTGAGCCTTCCACAGTTTCATGGTGAGCCAAGGCATGCAGAAAATCATGCCCAAAAAAACTGAAGAATGAAGTATTGCTTGCTAATGTGTGATCTGTGAAATTGTATTTATTTATTTATTTATGCTGTATTTGTAAGGTGCTTATATATCAAGACATTGGGCCTCATTACGAGTTAAGCCGGTAAGGGAAAAATGCTGCTGGTATGTAAATACCGGCATCATTTAACGTTCTGTAGCATTCTGACCCGCAAACCCGGTAATAACGGCACCGTTATTTACGGTGCCGCTAATAGCGGCATAGGCGCGTACATGCGCCTCTTCAGGTAGTAAATACCGGCATGCCGGTAATAGGGGGCAATCACAACCCACGCAAACATGCAAATACCGGCATCGCGAACACGGTAACAACGGGCTGCATGATGCCGGAAAAACAGGCATCGCGGACCACCCACAAACAGCAACCAAGATACAAGGCAGCTGCCACAGGTGCACACAATCCCCACAGGTGGAGTCAAAGGAGGCTGCACCAGTATGAACTGAGCACACCCACACACCACAACCCCCCCCACAGGTGTAGGCAATGCAGAGTGGCCCAGTACAAAAGGAGCACACCTACACACCACACCCCTTCCTACACCAAAATGCTACCACTAGCATTTGCAATCATGGCGCAGGAGGACATGCCTATACTGCTATAACTACAGCAACAACAGCAACAACAACAACAACAACTACAGCAGCAAGAACAGGCAGCACAGAGGAGACGCAGGAGGAGAACGAGGGTGAGACAGGCCCAGCAATTCCCACCAGCGCAGCCACCAGCGCCTCGTAGGCAGCCACCAATCCCTCGCACCAGACCCAGCCCATTCAACCTAACCCCTGAGCAGATCCGCATCCTGTACCGGTTGGACCGTGACACCATCACCACCATAGTGGACATGATACAGAACGACATTGCCAGCCACATACAAATACACACTGCCATCCCCCCACTACTGAAGGTGGTGTCTGCGCTACACTTCCTGGCCACAGGCACCTACCAACACACAGTGGGCCAGCTGCATGGGATTTCACAACCACTATTCTCACGCATGCTGAACCAAGTGCTAGGTGCCCTCCTGAAGCACGCAAGCACCCACATATCCCTACCACGGACTGGCCAGGATATAGCCGAAACCAAAGTAGGCTTCCATGTACTGGCAGGCATGCCCAATTGTGTCTGTGCCATCGACTGCACCCATGTGGAATTGGTGTTATTTCCCTGGCCTTGGGCGGCCCTCTCCCACGTGGGTCGACCATCCCCAAGGCCAGCCTGGAGCTCTGGCTGGGCTGCGTTACAGATTTTCCCTCTGGGAAGGCATGGGGACCCTACCAAGGTTCACTGGGACTGCCGCTGGACTTGGGGATAGTCGCCCAACATGGGAGACAGGCACCAAAGGCTGGGGACATCCTCCCCGACCATCCAAAAGTTGTGGCTGGCCTGCATTACTGGTTTTCCCTCAAGGGAGGGTTGTGGACCCTGCCAGCGCTCCATGGGACCATGCTAAACTTGGGGATGGTCGACCAACAATGGAGACAGGCGCCCAAGACCGGGGACATCACCCCCGGAGGTCCTGGAGTTCTAGCTGGGCTGCATTACAGCTTTTCCACCCTGCAAGGGATGGAGACCCTGCCACGGCTCACTGGGACTACCATTGGACTTGGGAATGGTGGCCCAACATGGGAGACTGGCACCAAAGGCTGGGGACATCACCCCGACCATCCTGGAGTTCTGGCTGCCATGCGTTACAGGTTTTCCCTCTAGGGAGGGATAGGGACCCTGCCAGGGCTCCCTGATACTGCCGCTCAACTTGGGGATGGCCGCCCAACATGGGAGACAGGCGCCAAAGGCCGGGGACATCACCCCCAACCAGCCAGGAGTTCTGGCTGGCCTGCGTTAAAGGTTTTCCATCCAGGGAGGGGTGGGGAGCCTGCCAGGGCTCCCTGGGACCGCCGCTGAACTTGGGGACAGTCGACCAACAAGGGAGACAGGCGTCCAAGCCCAAAGGCAGAACCCCTGGACCTCCCAGAGGTCTGGCTGCCCTGTGTTACAGCTTTTCCCCTCTGGGAAGCAATGGGCACCCTGCTGGGCTCACTGGGACCGCCGCTGGACTTGGGATGGTCACCCAAATGGGAGACAGGTGGCAATGGCTGGGGACAGTCTCCCCGACCATCCAAAAGTTGTGGCTGGCCTGCATTACTGGTTTTCCATCCAAGGAGGGATGGGGACACTGCCATGGCTCCATGCGACCACCGCTAAACCTGGGGATGGTCAACCAACAAGGGAGACAAGCGCCCAAGGCTGGAGACATCACCCCTGGAGGTCCTGGATTTCTTGCTGGGCTGCGTTACAGCTTTTCCCCCCGGGAAGGGATGGAGACCCCGCTGGGACTCACTGGGACCGCCACTGGACGTGGGGTTGGTCGCCAGCATGGGAGACAAGTGCTAAAGGCCAGGGACATCACCACCAACCATCCAGGAGTTCTGGCAGGCATGCATTACAGGTTTTCCCTCCAGGAAAGGATGGGGACCCTGCCGGGGCTCCCTGGGACTGCCACTGAACTTGGGAACCGGTGACCAACAAGGGACATAGGCACTCAAACCGGGAGGCAGCACCCTCAAGCCCCCGCCATCCCAGAGCTCTGGCTGGCCTTCATTACAGCTTTTCCCTACAGGAAGGGTTGGGCACCCTGCCGGGGCTCACTGTGACCATCGCTGGACATGGGAATGTTGCCCAACATGGGAGACAGGGGCCAAAGGCCACAGATCACCCCAGACAATCCTGGAGTTCTGGCTGGCCTGTGTTACAGGTTTTCCCTTCAGGAATGGATGGGGACCCTGCCGGGGCTCACTGGGACGCCGTTGGACTTGAGGATGGTTGCCCAAAATGGGCGACAGGCACCTAAGGCTGTGGACATCACCCCCGACCATCGGGGAGGTCTGGCTGGCCTGTGTTACAGATTCTCCCTATGGGGAGGGGTTGGGACCTTGCCGGGCCTCTCTGGGACCGATGCTGAACTTGGAGACGGTCGACCAACAAGGAAGACAGGCAGCCATGGCTGGGACCAAACCCCTCGACCATCCTGGAGCTCTGGCTAGGCTGAGTTATAGCTTTTCCCTCCGGGGAGGGATGCACGTCCTTCCGGGGTTCACTGGGACTGCCACTGGACGTGGGGAAGGTCGACCCACATGGGAGACAGACACCCAAGGCTGGGAACATCACCCCTGACCGTCCAGGCCCTCTTGCTGGCCTGCATTACAGGTTTTCCCTCTGGGAACGGATGGGGACCCTGATGGAGCTCCCTGGGACCACCACTGGACTCGGGGATGGTCGACCCACATGGGAGACACACGCTTAAGGACTGGGATATTACCCCCAGCCATCCTGGAGGTCTGCCTGGGCTGCATTCCAGCTTTTTCCTCTGAGGAGGGGTTGGGGTCCTGTCAGGGCTCCCTGGGACCGCTGCTGGACTTGGAGATGGTCCACCCACATGGGAGGCAGGTGCCCAAAGACGGAGATATCACACCTGACCAACCTAGAGCTCTGTAGTGTTCACCAACGTCATCACAACCACCCCCTGACCCTCAGGCACGTAAGGGGAAGTCTTCCCCTTCACAGCCTGGGGGTCGGGAGGATCGATGCAGCAGCAGGGGGGCCAATCCGTCCCCCAAAGGTAAGTAATGCTGAGGACGAGCTATCTCGTCCTCACCACCACAAAAGTAGTGCTGAGGATGAGATACTTCTTCCTTAGCATTTAAGGCGTTAAATAGTTCAGCCGTGTTGTTGGATGCTCCAGAGACACAGGCCGGGATGTGGGCCCACTTCTTAGAAAGAATGGTGAGACTATATTGCCTTTGGAGAAGGCTACAGGCCAGTTTGTCAGAGGATGAGCCTGTGGTCTGCCACTTCCATTCTGCGGCTCTGCATTTACACTTCAGCTCCACTAGATCGGAGTCGTACCAAGTGTTACGCTTGGTGGCATGTTTCAGGCGAATCCTCATGACTGGGGCCAGAATGTTGAGAGTGCTAGAGATGGTGAGTTGGAGGTTGCTGAGAGCAGAGTCTGAGGTAGAGTCTACAATAAGAGTAGAGGGTGGTATGAAGGTAGATGCAAAGGCAGCAACTGACACTCGTTTCATCGGGCGGATGTCCATGAACGAGGTTGGCAGAGATGGGGGAGGTAAGGTCAGAGGGTTCATTGGGCCCAGGTGCGAGGATAGGAGGGAGTGCTCTGACTAGGGAGTGGGGTGGGGAGTGAGAAAGAGAGCAAAATATTTGTGTGGATAAAGGCATCAATAGCGCGTCAAGCCGTGTGGGTAAGATCAGAGGGGAGAATGGAGAGTGAGGTGCAGAGGTCACAGAAGAGAGTGGATGCCGTGCTTGAGGAGTCAAGGCAGATGTTGAAGACCCCCAGTAGAAGAAGTTTAGAGGAAGATATCAGGAGTGAGGATGAGAAATCACCCCATCCAGAGCAGAACAGGGTGATAGAGCCAGGTGACCTATAGATAGTGGCAGTGGTCATGGAGTTGGTAGGAGAGATGACCAGCTTGCAGACCAGGCGCTGGAAGGAGGAGTATGACTGGGTGGGTACGACTGAAGAAGGATCCCACTCAGGGAAGATCAGGGCAAACCCACTGCCAGAACAGTTAGGGCGAGGAAAGCCATCAGGGAGAAAAGAGCCAAGAGCAGTGCCTGAGCTGGCATTGAACCACATCTTGGTTTAAAGCAATAGATACTTCAAACTAATGTGGGAATGAGAGGGAGCTTATTTGAGTCACGTTCAGAAAATTATGCTAATGTAAATGCCTTGCACTTCTCACTCTTGACCTTGCCCAGTGTTTTGTGAAGTGAAAGGTGAGGGATACTCAACCCTGCATCAGAAAATCCCAAGACCATTCTTCTAGGTTGGGTGGGTGAATTGATATTACATGTGTCATAGCTTGCACTTGAGCAAATTGCATTAGTCAACCATATCCCACACTTAGGTGAATTGTGTTTCAGCCTTTCTCAAATTAAGATCAACTGCGTTAGTTTGCCATATTTCATACCCAGGCAAATGGCATGAAACAAACTTCAACAATTATAGAAAGGTAGGAATTCTGCCAGGAACCACAACATCGGTAGGTAGGACTGAAACTGGAATCAGACTAATTGGATGAAACCACGCCAAGGGGAGAAACTAGGACCCCCACCTTAGTCCTGCCCATCAACTACCATCTCCCCACACAACTACCTGATCCCAAATCATTAAGAACACACATAGCGTAAGACCACCGACCCGAATATGCCACTTTCAAGGGAGAAACCCAACCCAAAACCAACAAGGCGGACAACCACAAGGCAGACAGAAACACAGAATAACAACCACATGAGGACCGATACCCCTATAACGCCAAATAACCCCAGGTCACAGGAAGCCACCGGCAACCGTGAGGCAGTAACCAAATAACCTCAGATCATGGGAAGCCACTTGCAACTGTCAGGTAGTAACCATATAACCGCAGATCATGTGAAGCCACGTGCAACTGTGAGGCAGTAACCAAATAACCTCAGATCATGGGAAGCCACTCACAACTGTGAGGCAGTAAAAAAAGAATCCCAGATCACAGGAAGACACTCGCAACCGTGAGGATGTAACCAAATAACCTCAGATCACAGGAAGCCACTCGCAACCATGAGGCAACCTGAAAAATACCAGAAGACCACACCATTAGCCGACACGAGAGAAAACAACAATAAAGGATATCCAAAAGGGAAACACAACAGACCCCCTACCCTAACAAATTTCAGAACATCATCAGAACACACAGCAATGACCATCACAGGAATAAGAGCCACCCTGAAAAAAAGACAAAAATCACTCTACCATACACCATACCTCGCAACAACCGGATCAGCAGAACAGATGCACATACACGACTGCAGGATACCGGGACCCAATGGGAAAAAAGCAGAAACAACTATAAGGACGAGACGCTACATGCTCACTGCACACATCACCAAACCCCAAGAGAACCGCCAACACCAAACTGAATCGGAAGAGGAGCCTGAAATGAACATGAACCCAATTCGAAACCTAACCGACCTATTCAATAATCAAACAAGAATAATTGAACACTCCCAACAGGCAAAAGACGATAAGGGAAACCACCAACAAAACCACCCAAAGATGCGAACCAGAACAACTCCATTGACTACAAAGAGAAAACGACACTGCAACCTAATCAATGCCAGATCTATGTTCAAACACGCAACCAAGATCTACAAACTGCTCTGAGATGGGGGAATTGACATCCTATTTATCAAAGAAACTTGGCTAGCTTAAAAATAAAAAGTCATACTACAAAGCTGCATACCGGAAAACTTCAAATGCAAACAGGTAAACCGGAAAGGAAAAAGAGAGGGAGGACTCACAGTAGCACACAAATAACACCTAATATTTAAAACAGTGGAGCCTTTAAACACCCTGAACTGCGAACCCGTCCTCCCCCACCTTACCACATGCCCACAATCAAACCTTACATTCATACTAGTCTACAGACCTCCAACCTAGACACCGCCTTCACAGACACATTCAAAGAAGCAGTCACCAATCTAGTCATCAAACATGAGCATATGACCATTCTCATGGATTTCAATATATGGTTCGAGAAAGAGAACCCCAACTTGCAGAAAACCTTAACCAAGCAACCTGAGACCATGAACCTTTGACAGATGGTGAAAGCAGTGAGATACACAGCAGGACACACCCTGGATGCAATCTTTGCCAAAGAAAACCTGATCACAACAGCAGCGCCCATCGAAATACTATGGAGTGACCACCTCATCAGCCCGTTTGTGATCCAAATGCCATCAAACTCATCTGAAAATCTGCTAAAATACTCGCCAGTCTATCTGGAAAAGAAACTGGAAAACCATCATGAACAGTAACCTAGAAGAACAACTAGAAACTGCAAAACCAGTGGCCATATCATTGGATGTGACAGAAATAGACGGAAAACCAAACCTGCTCCAGAAATGGATTAGAGAAACAATAGATGCCATCTGCCATGAAAAAAGCCTCATCCCTTCAAGAAAGAAAGCAGTGGCTAGATGATTCACCCCATCCTAAAAGCAATGAAAAGAACTAACCACAAACTAGACCATGATTGGTAGAAGAACTACAACCAGGGCAAAAGATTTAAAATACCAACTACAAATTTGATCATACAAATCTGAAATCCTCAAAGAAAAAAGCAAGCACTACGACGACCAGATCAGAAAAGCCACCAACACACGAAGATAGTTATTTAACGTCATAAATGAGATGAGGATTCCACCTGGATGTAACAACTCACCAGTACCCTGCCAAAAACTATGCGACGATCTCGCATGTCTCTTCAAGAACAAAATCACCAACATACACCGACTCATACAAAGCAGACCAATCGACCAAACTATGCACCAGCCACCACCAACCCATGGACCACAAAACAAAATGTGCTGCTTCCAACAGATGTCAAGAGAAGCACTACTAAGCCTCGTTAAAAAGAGTAACAAGGAAGGTTCCCCAATGGAGCCCGGCTCCCCATGCATCTATAAATCCATCCTCGCACAAGACACACCATCGGAATACTACCTAAAACCCTTCAATCATTCACTTACAACAGGGAGAGTACCAAGAGCATTCAAAACAGCCAACATCAAACCTCTGCTCAAGGACACAACCGGCGATGTGGAATACCTCTCAAACTACAGACCAATCTCAAACATCCCATACCCGGCAAAACTATTAGAAAAATACATATATGAACAACTACTGGAGCACGTTGAAAATAACCATCTACTGGATCAGGCACGAGTAGGTTTCAGACCCTTGAGAGGAACGGAGTCAGCACTAGTCTCAATATGGGACGATCTAAAGATGAACGCAGACACCAACACCAAATCAGCACTGATATTACTGTATCCCTCAGATTCCTTTGACACAGTCAACTACAGCATCCTAATAAAAAGACTGGAAGAAATAGGGCTCACTGACACAGTGCTGCTCTGGATCAAATCCTTCCCCTCGGAAAGAACAGAAACAGTTTGGTTAAGACCTTTCAAATCTGCACCACGGGACACCACCTGCAGAGATCCCCAAGGCTCATCATTATCACAGCTACTCTTCAACGTTTACATGACATCGCTAATCAACCTAATCAAAAAACACGGACTAACATGCTACAACTATGCAGATGACACACAAATCATCTTCAAGTACAGTGACATACAAGAAGAGAACACCCCTAATAGTGTGTCTGAAGGAGCTCTACCAATGGATGAACATCAACAAACTCAAAATTAACCCAGACAAAACTGAAATCCTGTTTACACCTGAAGACAGAGGAAACAGAACTGGGAAATCCACTGACACCAGCAGCTGCTGTAAAAAACCTTGGACAAAGAGCTAACACTAGAACCCCAAGTTAATGCGATAATCCAGAAGTGCTGTCAAGATTAGTCAGGCGAGTACAAAGGCAGCGAATATGGCAAGGGAAATGTGCACCCAGGAACTACGACTCAGGTATGCTAGAACCCAGGAGTGCAAATAGAGTGTGACATCAAAACCAATATATGAAAAGGGATGTGGGGTAAGCACCTGACCGCGAGGAAAGTCGGCAAGCGCCTTACCCCCAATTGCTGTTACAGGTACTGACAGCGCTAAACCCACGTGGAGGGCAAGCAATGACAGGATCTGTGTACTAACACTCTTGATGGTATTACATAAGGGAACTTAAGAACTGTACTCACGAGGACGGGATAAACCTCTTGAATGTCAGCTAGCCCACGAATCCTGTTGAAGAAACTGGGACCCCGAAAGGCTAGAACAGCAATGGAAGGAAAACTAAATACCTAAGTGGGAATAGTGTTTACAAAATAGTGAGGAAAACATAAGCATTCACACAGGAGCTAGCTACTACCGCACACCACACCTAATAATCAAAGGGAAAATAAATGCAGAAGTGCAGTGGAAAACATGGAATGGATCCTCTAGAAAGTAAGGATCAGGAGCAGGGAAAAAACGAAATAACCTATGCAAACTTCTCCCTACCCCTCCAAGGAAAAGACAGGAAACTAAACTAAGAGGAAGGCTAAGGCAAATGGGTAACAGCAGCAAAGGACAGAGTCAAAGAAATATAGAACACAGACAAACTGGGCTGCATCTAAAAGGGGAAAGCACTGAGAATTGCTGCCTGCAAACAGAGGAAGACAAAAAGGGAAATCAAGGGAGCAGAAATCAATTAGCGCATGAATCCGAAATTCAGGGCGGAGGAAACAAGAAAACAGGAACAAGGAAGTAGGTACAAAGGCAAAGAACCAGGAACCAGGGACTAGTCAAAAACAGGAACACTGCAAACGATGACCAGCGCTGGACTGAAGTGAGACTGAGGCTTTTAAAGCTGTTTAACGAGCACACGCCTCAGGTGTGCTGACTGCTGCACCTGCAGCCACAGGTGTTGCCTATCCTCCACCCAACCTTGTCCTGCAAGGGTGGAGGTGGAGCAGTGGGCCAGGCATTCTGGGAAGCACAGTCATTTGGTTAAAGAAGCATGCTGGCTGCCAAAAACCTGGAATGGATCCGGAAGGGAAGTAGTTTGGAAAATAGGGATTTAGCGCTCCCAATTCATTACAGCACTGTGGCATTAGGTTCGGAGGAAATGTCCAGCAAGGAATAAGCCCCAAAACATGCCCCCAAGTGGCGGGAACGGGAGCGAAGGGAGCGAGTCGTGACAGTATACCCCCTCCTACGGCCCTCTTCGGGTGCCCGCCACCCGTACGAGACTTCTTCTTTCCATGATGGGAGTGCTTTTTCTTTGGAGGTGGCACTGATGGAAATGGTGGCTTGTGGGCAAAGGCAGATGGGCTTCCATGATAGGAGTGTGTTGTCTTTGGAGGTGATACTGATGGAAACGGTGACTTCTGGTGAGGAAGAGACTCATGGTTCGAAGAAAGGCATGAAGAACTTGCAGGACCTGGAGCAGAGTTGGAAGGTCCAGGAAGCTCAGTCACTGGGAGTGGACCCTTGTAAGTCTTTGAGGAGGGAGGCAGGCTGGTGCAACTTGCCTTAGACGATGGTAGAAGTTCTGTTAGCCTTTCCGCCGAGAGCGGACATGCGGGAGGTGAGGAAGTTGCTGGCTTCAGGAAATGTTCATGTTCAGCCATTAGAGAAGGTGGCGGCTGAGGTAGAGGTTCAGATCTTTTTCTGTCATCCATCTGGGAAAAGGCTTGTGGTTGAAAATGATTAAGGTTTGACTGCACATATTCTACGCCTTGGATGCCTGGAAGTCCCATGGGTTGTACGAGGCTGGTACTCCTGGTGACAGTCGTGTAGCCACCTTGTTGCACGTTGGATACAACAGCAGGGACGTTTGGCATACTGATAGGAGTGATAGACACAGTACTTGGTATTTCAGGCACACTCGCAGAAGGAGCAATAACAGACATATCTTGAACTGCAGCAGTCATTCCCTTCCTTTGGCTACTAGCACCCAACTGGTGCTTCTTGGCGGAATTCTGTTGCACAAGTTCTGTAGGTAATACGCCGGTCTGCACCACCCCCTGTGCACACCCAGGTGAGTGGTTCTGACTCACCACTTGGTCCAGCTTGATGACTCTGAAGCGGGAGCTGGCAAAAGTCTCAAACTCTGATGCTGCATTTTTAGGAGGCTCTGATGCTAAAGTGAAGCAGTTGGGAGAATCGTCTTGTGGAAAAGGCAGGCATTCTGGTGCTCCTCCTGAAGCAAAAGAAAGGCAATCTAAACGTTCATCGACAGTAAATGTTTGGGATTCAGGAGGACTGTCTGGAGCAGTAGAAAATATAGCAGGATCTGATGGTGTAGACAGGTATACCTCTGATGTTGGAAGCGAAGCTAAGCAGGATACCGGTGTATCATGAACTGAAGGCAAACAAGCAATAAACTCTGGAACTGAAGACATGCACATATGATGGACTACCGGAGGCTCTCTGGCTGAAGGATGATCTTCTGGATGAGTCACTGTAGCTGAAGACAGGCAGGCCAGAGGAAACTTTGAAGCTGAAGGCATGCGAGTTGGAGCCATCTCGGTAGCTGAATCCAAACATGTCAGGGTCTTTGGGACTAACCCCGTGCATGGTGGAGGCTCTTGATTAAATGGCAGACATGGCAGCGGTTCATTGATTGAAGACACGTGTACCAAAGATGACTGCAGGGCTGTGGATTGGATCATAGAAGAGTCAATGGTTGTAGGAGGACACACAGAAGTCTCAGAAGTTGATAGACACATTAGTGGCTCAGGAATGGAGGGCACCTTTAGGGCATTAGACTCCTTGGCTCCAGTAACCAAGGACTGAACTGTACCCTTGCAGTCCTTTTCTTTAGTGGGTGACACAGAGTCTCTTTCTTTGTGGAAGTCAAAATCAACCAGTGGAATCACCATAGTAAAGTCTCTGTTAATCAGGATTTCGTCAATTGTCCATTCCTCTGTCTTAGCTTCTGAAAGAGGCAGATTAACAATCAACAGTTCAGGAATCGCCTGCTGGTCTTTTGGTTCTGTATACTGTGGAATGAGTTCATCAGAACATGAAATCTGTACTGTCTCTGACTGTTCGTATTGATCAGAATTGGCAGAAGGAAGAGTGAACCCAGAGGTAAGATCGTCTTCCACATCAGCTTTAACATCTACTTCAGTCTCAGCAGCTGTATCAAGAGCAGGACCTAAGCCTACTGTAGTGACTGAATCTGTGTATGCCACCTTTGTGTATTGTGTTTGGAGATCAGAAGCTTGTATGTGTGCTAGCTCAGAATTATGACAGACTGCTACACAGGAAACTTTAGGTAAAGGAGTGGCTTGTAAATCTTCAGCTAACTGCAATCCCTGACAATCAGCAGAACAATTGTTAGAAACTGTGCCCAGATTGAGCGCTGTGCTAGAAGAAAGACTTTCACTTCCAATAGATCTAACATATTGGCAATTATCATGGTTTACCAAAGTCTCTGCACTCAGGGGCTGAACTGTGTTCACTTCATCAACATCAATGGATAAAGTCTGAGGTGTATTCAGGAATGCGTGCAAGATCTTATTCTCCTCTTGTAAAGAAATGAATTCTTGTGTTAACTCCTCAAGCTTAGCTCTTAGCATGCCCTGCATTAACTGTACATCACTATCAGTAGGCACAGGGGGAGGCATAGTGGCATCAGGGCTGGATCCTGCACTAGCAATCTGGATGTGCACCGATTGTGCATTATCCTCAACTGCTTTCAGGTTCTGAGATTTATACTTTCTCATACTAACTTGGTCTGTGTTACCCTTAAGCAATCTATTGACCTTAGACCTCTTGACATTAGGGACTACCGTATGTACTTGTGCAAAGAAGTATTTGGACTGAGGGTAGAAAACTGAAGTTATGCAAGGAACCCCTCCATTCGTTATGTTTGTACCATGAAACTGTTCTATCTGAGGTGAAGCACAACTGGAATCATGGGGTTCAACAACAGAGGTACTCTTGTATAATAAGTCTAACAGTGTGTTGTTTTCTGCGGCTAAGGCTTGCGCTGACATAGAATCGGGATCAGAACAAAAGATCGAACTAGGATCAGGCAATGTAGGATGTGCCATCCTATGGGAAAAATACTTTGCTCGTAAATGCCCATTCGTGACAAGGAGTCCATTTAAGCCAAGACTAGTGATTTGATTGTCACAGGTAAATGTAGGGGAAGCTTTCTGTACAAGCTTGTTAGAGGCCTTGCTGCCTTTCTTTCTTAAACTTGCCATATTCAATGGGAATTTTGAGCTGGTCATACTGTCAAGATTAGTCAGGCGAGTACAAAGGCAGCGAATATGGCAAGGGAAATGTGCACCCAGGAACTACGACTCAGGTATGCTAGAACCCAGGAGTGCAAATAGAGTGTGACATCAAAACCAATATATGAAAAGGGATGTGGGGTAAGCACCTGACCGCGAGGAAAGTCGGCAAGCGCCTTACCCCCAATTGCTGTTACAGGTACTGACAGCGCTAAACCCACGTGGAGGGCAAGCAATGACAGGATCTGTGTACTAACACTCTTGATGGTATTACATAAGGGAACTTAAGAACTGTACTCACGAGGACGAGATAAACCTCTTGAATGTCAGCTAGCCCACGAATCCTGTTGAAGAAACTGGGACCCCGAAAGGCTAGAACAGCAATGGAAGGAAAACTAAATACCTAAGTGGGAATAGTGTTTACAAAATAGTGAGGAAAACATAAGCATTCACACAGGAGCTAGCTACTACCGCACACCACACCTAATAATCAAAGGGAAAATAAATGCAGAAGTGCAGTGGAAAACATGGAATGGATCCTCTAGAAAGTAAGGATCAGGAGCAGGGAAAAAACGAAATAACCTATGCAAACTTCTCCCTACCCCTCCAAGGAAAAGACAGGAAACTAAACTAAGAGGAAGGCTAAGGCAAATGGGTAACAGCAGCAAAGGACAGAGTCAAAGAAATATAGAACACAGACAAACTGGGCTGCATCTAAAAGGGGAAAGCACTGAGAATTGCTGCCTGCAAACAGAGGAAGACAAAAAGGGAAATCAAGGGAGCAGAAATCAATTAGCGCATGAATCCGAAATTCAGGGCGGAGGAAACAAGAAAACAGGAACAAGGAAGTAGGTACAAAGGCAAAGAACCAGGAACCAGGGACTAGTCAAAAACAGGAACACTGCAAACGATGACCAGCGCTGGACTGAAGTGAGACTGAGGCTTTTAAAGCTGTTTAACGAGCACACGCCTCAGGTGTGCTGACTGCTGCACCTGCAGCCACAGGTGTTGCCTATCCTCCACCCAACCTTGTCCTGCAAGGGTGGAGGTGGAGCAGTGGGCCAGGCATTCTGGGAAGCACAGTCATTTGGTTAAAGAAGCATGCTGGCTGCCAAAAACCTGGAATGGATCCGGAAGGGAAGTAGTTTGGAAAATAGGGATTTAGCGCTCCCAATTCATTACAGCACTGTGGCATTAGGTTCGGAGGAAATGTCCAGCAAGGAATAAGCCCCAAAACATGCCCCCAAGTGGCGGGAACGGGAGCGAAGGGAGCGAGTCGTGACAAGTGCTTCTTCAAGCTACAAACGATTACAAACATTCTACCATTCCTCTCATTCACAAACAAAACACTGGCCATCATATCCCTCATCATGTCCAGCATAGATTATGGTAACAGCATATACCTTGGAATGCCAGACTACCTACTAACAAAACTGCAACAAATACATAATGCGGCAGCCAGACTTCTCCTTAAGCTCAAAAGAAGAGATCACATCACACCAGCACTTAGGATGTTACACTGGCTCCCGGTCAAAAACAAATAATCACTTTCAAAACAATGTGCATAACACACAGATCAATACATGGCCAGGGAGCAGAATTAATTCAAAAGAAACTCTCCATCTACAAACCAACCAGAACCCTGAGATCCTGCAACAACATCCGCCTAGAACCCAAACAATACGCAAAGAAATAACTGGCTGGATAAGCATTATCCTGCTTAGCCGTGAAACTTTGGCACACCCTTCCCAGGGAAATACGAAACATGGAGGACCATACAAAATTCAGAACACTCCTTAAAACCTGACTCTTCAGATCCGAACACAATGATACGAACAGAACAGCACACGCACCCCCCGTAACGGTCAAGCACTGAAAACAGAAAAGGAGCAGGAAAACAATAGAGGAATGAGGGATAGGACTGGGAAGAGAAACGCTAAACAGAGACGCCCCTCCCCCGCCACTAAAGAGGGACTACTAAGAAACAGGAAAAATTGGCAGGCCTGATACAATTAGGCCAGGGAAGCAGGCTCAAGGGAAACTGGGGGAGGGAAAATCAGGGAAGGGAAACTCTCAGGCTAGACATACCCCCACTAAGGACCAACAAGTGAACAGGATTAATGCACCAGTCCCTCCCCAATAAATAATAGACTACGCCCGTAGGGTATCAAGAAAAAGAATAACCATTGCCTGCGGATTCTCCGTAGTCCAGTCAATAAATCACCTATCTAGAAATAGGGCCTGTACCAACAAAAAGCAAGATAACAAATGCTGGAGAAGCTTAGGAATTAGGAACACTGCGGTGCCAATCAAAGCAAACCCAGAAAGGGCAACTAGAAGGGAGACAAAGATCACAACTGCCCCAGGTGACGCAGTTAGACTAATTTCATGGGTAGGAAATGTTGTACACTTAGATAGATTTCAGGAGTGGGAATTGTTATGCACTTGGATGGATGTCAGGGGTGGGAAATCAGATTTTTTCAGGGGAAGGTGTGATGCACTCAGACTGACTCCTGGGGTTGGGGGAATGACGCACTTGGGTGGATTTCAGGGGGAGGGATTCACTTGAATCGATTCCTGGGATGGGGGTGTGGTGCATGCTGGTGGCTTCTACGAGGGGGTGGGGCGCAGTTGGGTGGAGACCTAGGGTGGGGTGGATTTCAGGGGTGGGAGTTGTGGAACATCTAGATGGAATACCAGGGCTCTCATCAGCAACCAGTACGAATTAACTCACCCTCTGCATACACCTCTCAAAGTCTGGACTTAACAAGACCAGGCCTCTACAGCACCACAATCTGCACGTACTTCACAACACCACAACAAAATAACACACACACATATCCTTGCATAACAGCACACAGTGGGCAACTTCCGAAAAGCACATTTTTACTCAGTGAACAGTGTTTCCAAACTGAAGCAGCCAACAGCACATCACAGCTCTATTGCACTTCTCCCGCTCAACCCCACTAACCGAAAACCCTCCCGCCTTGCATTTCAGATCTGGCTGAGTGCCTGAAGACCACGCATTGGTGCATGGTATAAAAACCTTTAACATTAACATTAACATGTGCTCTGAATTGATAACACTGCTTTCGTAGTCCAAACCTGCAGAATTCTGATGCAACTCATTATAGTCTGGATTTAAATTGCATGCCCACATTAGGAATTCACAACCACGAATAGACACGGTGGGATGTGAACTGATGTCAATATGTGGACATAAATGTCAGTTTTGTATAAACCCTTTCTCTGGTACCCATGCTTGTTTTTGATACTGGAAAAAATAAAATGCTCTAAACATGCGGATTGATTAAGTGATATATAAGTATTTGAATACACTGGCCGATAGGCAGGAAAGTTATCACAGAATTGCAAATGCTGCTTAGAGGTTGCCTTATAATAATTAGGGTTCAAAATGTTAGAAATATATTCATTTGACTTGATTGTGATTGAATGTATGTCTGCGCCACCTTCTAGCGAGATTGTCACAGGCTGGCCTATTCTAATTGTGTAAACAAATCAGTGGGCCTCATTACAAATTTGCCGGTCCGGGAACTACGGTACCGGTAATCTTGCTGGTACCATAGTTCCCAGACCGGCAAACTACGAGTTGTGCTCGTGGGTGCCTTTGTGCCCACAAGGTCGGAGCTGGCGGGCAGAGCGGCACCCGCGAGCCCAGCATGCCGCATGCACCGGCACCGCATGCGGCTTCCCCATTCCCATTGAGCCCTTTGGGGCTCAAGTGGGAATGAGGATAATTGTTTCAGGCGCCCTGGAATGTGCAATTACCAGGTCCGCTGGGGTTGTAATACCCTGGTAATTGCCCATTCCAGAGTGCCGGATAAAAAAAGGCTCAGGCGGCAGCCGTGCCTGTATTATAGGCACAGCTGTCCGCCAGGGTTGTAATGAGGCCCAGTATAGTTTATCTATCTTATTGTGGCGATTTCCTCTTCATACAGTAAGGGGACCTGCTTTGGTTTCTTTTATTTAAATACATTAAAGTTTTTTTTCACGAACAGTCTGTTTATTAACCCCAGTATCCTCAATATCTGTGAAGGGCATTTGCCGCAGCATGCCCAAGAGTTAGGCAGGGTCTCTGCCCCCATGCCCTCAAGAGCTATGCAGAGCCTCTGTCCCAGTACCCTCAGTAAATAATGCACACAGTTTAAAATGTTGTTCTGTGTTTGAGGGGAAGCCAATGCAGGGATCCGAGTCATTCAGTTCTTCAGCTATCTGAGTCTCTTAAATAGTACTGGTGCTGGTCTAACTGTCCTGTTAAGTATTAGCTGGAGCTGATGCATCATCTTTTGAAGTAAACCCATGCCTAGACTTGGAGTAGTCGACTCAAGACAAAAAGAGATCCCTGTTGAGCTCCAGTTCTTTGGGACATCTCTAATACAAGCAGGCGTAGCTGGTAATGCATTTTCTGTGTAATGGCATGGGTCTGTGGAATGAAGGTTAGATTTGCTAGAGTCTCACATCCTTCGCTGAGGTAGGGACAGACCCATTGTATCCTGCCAAGAAAAGGCAAGGTGTGGGGTTTCCCCTTCTCTAAAAGATGATTTTATATTTAGGGGTTTTCGGTTAGAGATTTTTTAATCATTTTGTCCTGAAAGAGAGGCGGGTTAGGGTAGATTGGTCATTGCTGGGAATCTTGCTTCAACTAAAGGCTGTCAATGAATCATCCACCTAAGACTGCAAAGCCGTGTTGGAATGGTCCAAGGACAGAGGGCAATGGTCTATGATGATTTGTATTGGACTAATAAGTTGCTTTTAGCCCTTAATGCCATTGGAACAGCCAAATGATTTGGCTTTTGTGTAGGCATGGTCTAGGCATTTACCAGACACCAATGCCATAATGTTACTACCTCACAATAAGATGGCAACAGCAGGCAAATGGTGGCAGTGTCCTGGCACATGATGGCAGTGCCTGAAAAATGGCTATCCAATGCCTGTAAAAAAGACAAAACTTGTGTCTTTGCCAGTGCTGGTTTTTAACAGAAATTCAATGCATAGAACAGATGTAAGTACGCACCTATTGCTTAAAAATCAAGGTGCTGACTAAGCAGTTACCTTTCAGAAGACTGCTAAAAGATAACAATGGCAGTTTCAGGGACATCAATTCAGCAAAATGATAAGGGTAGTGGATGTGACATCACACACCTGATGACATCACAGGAAGTAATGTCATATGACCTTTCACCCTGGTAACATCACATGAAATTATATTTAACCCTGATGTCCACACATGAGTCACTGATGGGTGTAAAAACATAAGAAAGCTAATATTTCATAAAATACCAAACCAGCACTAAAGCAGACATAAGACGTATTAGATACCAAATCCATTTTTACTAGGGTGCTGCCTTGACATGCTATGGAGGGGGTCATGTTATGACAGGTAGACCAAGTACAAACAACATAGGTCAGGGGCCATGCATATGCCACTAGAGCCTCATATGGCTATTTATGCCAATTATTGCTGCACATGTCAGGTCTAGTAATCATATGCCAAGTAAAGACCCACATTCACAGGTGCTACCATAATACAGTGTGTTTAATGTAGTCTCAGAGGATATAGCCATCTCATGTCTGTTATAGCCTTAGTGCCTAGGAATGATCAAAATATGCCAAGTGCATCCTCAAATGTCCAGTAATGCATGCCCCATGCCTGATATAGGATAAAGTCATAGGAATAGCTAACTGACTCAAAACCCCAAACACTGTAATAAGTAACAAATAACCTTGTATTTCTACTTTTTACTACTGAAAGACTTTCTTCATAATGTAAGGTTTATAGAGGCAATATCTAGGAATCAAATTTTAATCAAGAAGTTCATAACAAACAAGTCTGAAAGGGAACCCATGACACCTTAACGTGTTTCGATCTGTGCATGGTTCATCATCCGGCTGACTAAGAGGCTGATCCCACAGCGTTGTACTCTTATATTGCGCTGACCATGAATGCCGTTGACCATACATTGCTGGGCTATTTGGTGAGTGGCATATACGGTTGAATAGACCATGCTATGATTCCCACCAGTGACCTGCAGAACACACATAAATACCAGCAACAAGCACTTAACCCGCTGTGTTATATTACCAGCTATTTCTTCTTAAATGTGAATACCACAGCATTTGGTAAAAAATGCACTCTGGTGGTTACATGTCTTATCAACATAACATTTATATTCCTACTGATTCTAAGTCAGGGTTTTGCACCCTTTGGCTCTCCAGATATGATATTCTGTACTACAACTCCCATCATCCCTAACCAGTATAGTCAATAGCCAGATATCATTGGAGTTGTAGTCTGAAACATATAGAGAGCCAAAGGTTGCAGACCCCTGTTCTAAGTACTGTAATTATGTCATGGCCCACTAGTAAACCTGATAATAATAGTGCTATATTTTCTTTTAAAAATGACTGATAGGGGCAGGAGAGGGTGATGGGTAGCTATCCTGATAAACAATATATATTTTTTAAACCTTTCTTTATTGGTTGGTTCACATCTCAAGACATTCAACAGCATCAACTTGAGGTACAACAAAGAGTTCAAGTACAGGTAATTTTCAAGCGACAAATAACAGGGATTCCCCAGTCAGCATGTAGTGATGGGGACACAACATCAGTCGTGGAACACATTCTGACCTATTGGTTCATGCAGGAGTCATGCCTGGTTATTATCCTTTTCCTATGGAGCCGTTGTTATCTCACCTGCCTCCTGATCCGAGCCCTGAGATATGAGATAAGCCACAAAGAGGTCCCAAATGCTCCTGTGCCTAGTCTGCTGGCTATACAGAAGTACATATTCTTTGTCAGCATCGCTAGGCTACACCATATCCCTGAGCCAAATCTGTACCTGGGAAGGGGGAGGGGAGTTGCACTATTCCATCTCATTAAAATACACCGTCTTGCCATTATCATACATGTTGTAATCAATTTCCAGTTGTGCTTAGGAGCCCCAGGCAACCAGACAAACATGCAGCAAACTAAATCACACGGTATTGCTCTTCCCAGCATAGCAGAGACAGCTTCCACCACCCCCTCCCAGAACTCTCGCAGCTTGGGACACATCCACACCATGTGAATAAAGTCTGCAGGTTCAGTGTTGAATCTTGGGCAGTTGCTTGCCCTAGCGCGAACAATCAAATGGAGGCGGGCTGGAGCCAGGTATGCCCTGTGCAGGCTTTTAAACTGAATCAGTTGCAGTCGTGTACTAAATGCCCCACTTTGTGTACGCTCACAGAACATTGCCCATTGTTTATCTGTAAAGGGGATTCCTGCATCCTCCTCCCATTGGCGCCTGCACTTAAGCTGGGTGTCATGCTGGATAAGCCCATAAAGTGTTGAAACAACCCGCCTCGCAGCCGGAGAAGCCAACCAGGCACTGCATCAGTGGGATTGTCGTCAGAGTGTTTGGAAACTATGAGGTCCATGTTTCAAATGCTGCCCGCATTCTAAGGTACTGCAGTGTGTGATGAACCCCCCTCCCATTTTCTCAGTGAATTTCTCCAGCGACTCAAATGTTCCCCCAGGATATAGGTCAGCGATACGTTCAATCCCCACCCCCTCCCATTCTCGCAAAACAGCTTCATGACATGTCAGTGGGATGCACTCTATTTTCCATATCCGGAGACCAGGGTCAAACGGGATATTGATCCATAGTCGTTTCAGTGCTTGCTTCCATGCATGAATCGTGCATTCAGCGGGGTCAAATTTACATTTGTCTGCCACCTTCTGCGATATCAGGACACCCTGTAGTGTACAAGGGTGCACCGAGCATCGCTCTATGCGTACGTGGGGGTGCTGTGCGCAGCAAGGAAGTACAGCTCCACATCCAGTGCCCCACTTCCCCGGACCCGCAGCGGAGGACCAAGGTGTCCCAGCTTACACTCGGGGCTTGCTGGTGCCATGCCAGCCTAATCAGCTGGGCTCTTAGTTCGGCAAAGTAATGAACAAACGCAGCACAGGGATATTTTGGAAAAGGTAAAGGAGTTTAGGGACTATCACCATTTTTTCAACCGCTATCCCGTCTAGCAGCGAGAGTGGGAGTCCACACCATCTATCCACCGTGGATCTCAGGGATCTCAGAGTAACCAGATACTTAACATGATTATCTTCCAGCAACTTCTTGGCATCGCAGCTCACCCGCACCCCTAGGTACATGACCGACTCTTGCTCCCATCTATACCCCCGGTAACAACTGGTTTAGTCGTACCTTCATTCAGTGGGAATAAGATGGACTTGGTCCAGGTGATTCTAAGACTGGATGCCCTCCCAAACTCTGCTATCTATTGCGAGAGCGGTCCTAAGTTAGTCACAGGGTTTTTGAGATACAAAATGGCATCATCCGCGTACAGTGACACCAACTCCCTAGTGCCGCCCATCGCCAGGCCCCTTGCCAAGTGGGGTTTACGTAGTTAGGGCACCATTGGCTCAATTGCCAACATAAACAGCAGCAGCGACAGCGGGCAGCACTGCCCAGTTCCACGACCTAGAGGAAAGGTCCTGAACCGTTTGCCATCCAGACCAATTTGTGCGTTTGCGCCAGAATACAGCAGGTGCACCACCGATAAAAAATAACCTGGGGATGCACACCTGCCGCAGGACCTCAAATAGGTAGTCCCACTCAGGGGAGTCAAATGGCTTCTCCATATCGAACTGTGCCACAATTCTCTGTAACTTAGGGTCTATCTGGGCAAGGATAGCAAAGAGCCTGCACAGGTTCAACAAGGTTGACCTCCCCGGGATAAAGCCTGATTGATCTGCATGGACTATGGTAGAGAAATATGGAAGCAGCTGGTCCGCCAGCACTTTGGCAAAGATTTTTGTATCTAGATTGAGCAGGGAGATGGGGCGATATGACGAGCATTCCATAGGGTCCTTCTCAGGCTTGAGTATTAGGGAGATCACTACCTCCCGCATAGGGTCACCTCCATCGCCTCCTCCCAGACAGACAGCAAGTGCTGAGCTACCTCAGGCCCCAGCTCCTTTTAGAACTCAGCTGTGATTCCGTCTGTACCGGGTGCTTTAGCCGAGGGGAGAGCATGTATAGCTAGCAAGATATTGTTGTGTGTGATGGGCTTTGCAGGGGCTTCAACTGCAATATAGGCAAAGACGCCTCTTGCACATATTTCACCGGTTCAGGAGTTGGGATCAACCCCCTGGATGCATATAGGCACTTATAATATTGGCGGAAAGCATCTAGGATAGCATCCGGTTTTATGACCACCTCGCCGCCATCGTTTCTCAGTGCTGCGATGTCTGTGGCTCACTTTTCGTGCCGAATCATTGCCGCAAGCTGCCTGCCTGGTCTGCCCTCTTCTCCATATCGACAAGCCATTGCCGGGCGCACAAGATATTTAACTTCTCGGTCCGCCAGGGTGTTAAAGCGGTCTATTGCTTCCCTGCGGCTGGTCCTGCATGCAGCCTCCTCCCCCACCTCAGCCCTGCTCTCGTAACACAGCTGTCTATGTATTGTCTTCAGCATTCCCAGCTCCAGTAATAAGCATCCCCCCCGCAGTACTACCTTGAATCCCTCCCACGTGGAACTCATCATAGGGACCGATCCCAGTTTCTCCTGGAAGCATAGCTTGACTAGGCTAAGCACTTCACTTTTGAATACTATGTCCAGCAGAGTTGCCGCCTTGAACTTCCAGAAAGGATGGGAGATTGTCTTGTCACCTGCATCCAGGGACCAGAGGACAGGCGAGTGATCAGATAGAGTTCTGGGGAGGGGGGTACAATTCATCGTCCTGCGTATAAGGAGCAGGCTCACTAAGATATAGGGGGTCATTACAAGTATGGCGGTAGGGGGTTAACGGCACTGGTAAGGATGCCGGTGCCGTTAACCCCCTACCGCCACATTCCGAGGTCCCTTAGCGGGTCACACAAGGAACGGCTGGTCTGACCAGCTGTCCTTAGTGGGACCCATTAAGGGACCATGGAGCTAATAACGGGCCCGCTATTTGCGGGCCCGTTATTAGCTCCTTCCCCATTCCCAATGGGGAATGGTTTTCAGAATGGAGACCTACCGGGTACTCCAAGGTCGGAGTGACCCGGTAAGTCCCCATTCTGTCTACCCGGACACGGGTTTGAAGGCAGCCATGGTGCTAACAGCACCATGGCTGCCTCCAAACTCATAATGACCCCGATAGTCTATATGCGAAGAGGTGTTGTGGACCGTTGAGTGGAATGTATACTCCCTGCCCTCTGGCCAGAGCAGCCGTCACACATCTCCAATCTCCAACTCTGCCATACAATTCCACACTGTCTCTGCTGTTCTCGACCTTGGGCGAGTGCCCCCTGCTTACCTATCTTTCTCTGGATCAAGAGCAAGATTGAAGTCCCCCGCCCATATGATATTGGTATGGGAGTATTTATGGCATTGGGATAGTAGAGACTCAAAGAATGATGGATCATCCAAGTTTGGACCATAAATGTTAATGAACGTCATCAGTGTGGAGCCCCAACACCCTGAAACCACCACAAACCGCCCTGCCACGTCAATTACAGTTTCCTTAGCTCGAAACCGAAGTGATTTGTGGAAAAGTATCATGGCTCATGCTGAGTACGTGGAATAGGATGTGTAATATTTGCACTCCCCCAAGGACCTCGCAACTCCCTCGTTACTCCTCCCAACCGGGAGAGTTTCTTGTAAGAGGACCACCTTTGCGCCGTGTCTCTCGCACTACTGGATCACCTTACGGGTCTTGCGTGCTGATAAACATTTTTAAATGCATAATTTATTAAACAGCATTGTGTGTTGCAATTGGATAGTACAACGAGTTAAAAGTTTATCTCTGGCAAATGCCAGCCTGCACTTTCCATGTTCATATTTCAGCTGGGATGATTCTGCCCTTCATCCTTCTAAGGTTCATACACTAAGTACTATTACATTTCATACTAATAACACCCATTTTTACAGCACTTTAAAGAAGGAGGTATCAGGAGTCAGACATGAAGTGCAGGGATGTCATTTCACCAACATGCCAGGGGTAGAGGAAGTGACATCACTTGACCCTTGACATCACAAGAAATTATGTCATTTGACACCACCCCGAAGTCACATCATGGGAAGTGATGGAACACAACCTTTCACCCCTTGCCAAAACTGGAAGTGGCCTCACATAGCATTGTTCCTAAGTACACTTCGAAAAATATGGTTACGATATCACTGTAAGGTGATATACATTTCATACAAGAATGGATCACCATATGTATCGTTAATATCAGTGTGTATAGGCCCATATTACCAAATTACTGTGAATGCAAGCAGACGTCCAAGGCCAACTGATAATGCTGTGTTATCATTTAGCACTTATGCTTGAGCGCTTTAGTTTATATAGAACAAATATAAATACAATATCACCCTGAGTTGGTACTCATTTATCAAACTCAGAAGGATGAAAGGCTGAGCTGCCTTCACCGGTATTCGAACCTGCAGATCACACAGACATCGCAGCATCGATCGTTCAACCCACTGAGCTATGTTACCGGCTATAGTAAAATGAGCAATTAAAAGTCAGAAAGCAACTTACACACTGTAGTGAATACCATTAAACTGAAAACAGAGATTTAAAAGTAGGGCAGTTAATCTGCAGGACTGGTGCAAAGTTGGCCACATGTCAAGCCTGCGTGGATCGACTTTACAGGCTTCAGTGGTTGGCAAAATACATACCATTGGGAGGGTTCATAACTGTGTATTAAAGAATTTAGAGTAGTGCAGGGAAAGTATTACACTTAAATGGCATCCCGTACTCTGGGCACCTGTTACCTCATACATGTAAACACACATTCTAAATAGCATGCCAGGAAAGATAGACACATTACAACACAGCATCAAGGGCCACTTTATGTGCTATGATCAAACATTTCTACACTGTATACACGGTTTTAGGTCCAAGGATTTTGTCAAGTGACTGAGGACACCGAGATGAGAGACAATGGCAGAAAAAAAACATGATACAATTGCAACTTGTGAAAAGGAAAATACATTGGGGGTCATTACGAGTTTGGAGGTAGCCATGGCTCTATTAGCGCCATGGCTGCCTCCAAACCCGGGTCCGGGTCCAATCTGGTTGAATGGGGGCTTACCGGGACATTCCGACCTGTGCGGATCCGGTAAGTCCCCATTCAGCCAACCATTCCCCATTCCCATTTGAGACCCCATAGGGCTCAATGGGAATGGGGAAGGCGCTAATTACGGGCCCGCAAATAGCGGGCCCGTTATTAGCACCCTGGTCCCTTAGCGGGACCCGCAAAGGACGTGTGGTTAAACCACACGTCCTTTGCGGGTCCCGCTAAGGGAACTCGGAATTGGGCAGTAAGGGTTTACCGGCACCGGCCTCCTTACCGGTGACCATTACCCCTTATCGCCCAACTTGGAATGTAAATGGATGCTTATTCTACTCTAATTGCTTTTTGGACGTTTTTGTCAGCATTGTGAATTTGAGGTGTTTAAGAATAGACTAAATCAGTGACTCACGCCCTGAAGTGTGCCTCAAATAAATTGTTAATGAGTCTAGTAATTAGTGTATAGAATTCCAGAAAGACTAATTATTTGTTATTCCTATTCTTCCTTATTTAAGGTCACTGCTCAGTGTTACCCATGTGCAATCCCCTGTTTTTTTTTTTTTAAAAGGCCTGAACAAGAAAGCCAGATACTCCAGGAACAAAGGGCCACATGACATTGGCCCCAGGGGTAGCAAGGGCGTCCACAGGGGTAACCAGGGAGACCTCAGGGGTCGCAGCTGAGACCCCTGGTGACCCTCAAATGAGATCCCTGATGAACTGCTATACATACAAATATGATATAATACTAATTATTTTACTTGGATATGGGAAAATATAGATATAGTAACTTCAAAATGTGAAGTATTTTTGACCAAAATGACAGCCCTCAGAAAAATAAAACAAACACGTTAACTCCAAATAAGTAGCTCTTCATCTGGAGCATCCAGTCTGTCTGGCTTATGCAGCCAAATACTACTCTTCAGTCCTGCCTTTGCAAATTTGGCACATTAGAGAAAGTTTATCTTCAGAGCGTGATTTCCAAAAATAAATTGGATTCTAACAACCCATTTTATGTTTGTTTTCACATTGCGAGTGGCGGCTCGTGTATTTTTTATTGGTTGGGTGTAAATATTTGCCATAAATTTGCTAGAGTGTAGCGTGGGAACTTAACCTGCCAAAGATGGTCCACAAGGGTTCTCCCCCTGAGAAAATGTTTTAAATAATATGTTAAAATGGTGCATAATACAGCACGCTGTCTGTGAAAAATTGGTTAAAAACCCAGACAGTTTGCTATTAGTGTTGCAGGGTAATTCATGAAAGAATCTAATATTCAAGTCACTAACAGTGCACAGGAGCATTTCCCAATGCATTTTTATGATGCCTTCCCACACAATATATGCCAGTATTTAAAACTGCCTGTGCCTATACAATTCCATGCTGACTGCACCTATATAAGACAGTATTCCCCTATAAGAACATACCCATGTTGCGCATAATTCTAGTAATGATACCATAGGAAAATATATCTAGACTAGCTTTGCCAATTTATGCCAGTACCCACACATAAAAACATACTCTACTCCTGTTTGCTTTGCCATTAAAAATGCGATGTGACACTAAGACAACATGCTACTCCAATGAAGGCCAGTCCAGACACATAATAACATATAACAACATTTATCATGTTCACTTCATCGTAGATGATAAGTATAAAATACCATGGTATAGAAAGATAGTATAGCTAGACTGGCTGCACCACAATGTCTGCCTAGTCATGTAATAATGTGTATCATGCCTGCTTTATCTCAGATGCCCAGTAAAAAATAGTATGCCACAATAGAAAGTAGCAAGACTGATTGCATCAAAATGTCAGTCTAGCCACGTAATAACACTTTTCATGCTTGCTTTATCATGCTTTTAATGCAAGCACGATAAGTGTTATTGCATGGCTAAACTTGCATTTTGCTGTAGTAGGTTTAGCCATTTCTTACTGTGGCATGGCATTTTTTACTGGGCATCTCTGATACTGTATCATAGATGGCCAGTAAAAACATCCTGCCACAGTAAGAAATGGCTAGACGGATTGCATAAAAATACTAGTCTAGGCACGTAATAACAATCATCATGCTTGCTTCATCATGCTTTTAAAGCAAACATGATAAGTGTTATTAAGTGCATATACTGCCATTTTGGTGTAGTAAATCTAGCCATTTCTTATCGTGGCAGGACATCATTTACTGGGCATCTATGATACAGTATCATAGATGCCGAGTAAGAAGTCTCTCCTACTCCCCCATCCCCACCCAACTCAAATTAGCCTCCCAGGCTGGCACAAATCAAACACAAGCTCACCCATATTCATTCAAACACACATTAATGCAGTATCCATACAGCATTAATCTCAAAAAGCATTCACACAACATTTACTCACTCATTCAAACACACATCAAGGAATCATCAAGGAACAAGACATCTGACGCTCTGCCACACTTCCACCACATCTTCTGCCCTGTTTGCACATATTGTTTATAACTGTCTTTTGATGCTTTTGGCTATAATGTGTACATAATGTATATTTTACAGCAATGTAACCAAAGCTGAACAACCCTCTTCATGCCTTTTGCGCCCTGATACCCTTGGGTCTGGTGCGCACTATAAATAAATAAATAAACAAACAAACATTCACGCATTCAAACAGCATTCAAACAGCACATACTCGCTCTTTTAAGCACATATTAATGCATTTAAACAGTATTTACACAGCACATGCTCGCTCATTCAAACACATATTCACGCATTCAGACAGCATTTAACAGCTCATAATGCCTCATTCAAATACACATTTATGCATTCAAACAGCATTTAATTGCTCAGTCAAACACATATTCATTCATTCAACAGCATTGACACAGCACATATTCCCCCATTCAAACACATATTCGGTGATTCAAACAGCATTAACACAGCATGTATTCGCTCATTCAAACACACATTCATGCATTCAAACATCACTTACTTGCTCATTCAAACACACATTCACCTATTCAAACAGTACATACTCGCTAATTCAAACACATACGCATTCAAACATCATATACACAGTACATATCCACTCATTCAAACACATATTCACACATTCAAACAGAATTTACACGGCACATACTCACTCATTCACACATGCATACAACATACATATACAAAATTATATTTTCCTTTCACTGACCTCCGAGTCAGCACCAGTCAGGATGCACATAGCACTTACTGGTTTCTGCACTTGCATGCAGGAGCCCTGCCTCTGCACTCCTTTAGCAGGGGTCACAGAAGCAGTATTAGGAGTTGCAGGGGAGTTACCAGGGGTCACACTTGCGACCCTTGGTAACCCACAAATGACATCCATATGTGTCAGGTTCTAAGTCTACCTCCCCCTTCTCCTCACCTGACTCTCCTGAGGTGGATTCTTGACGGCCAGGTTCAGTCTTCTGGAGTCTCCTTTCTTTTATCCTTGCACCTTTGGGTGCTCGAATCTTCTTTTCGTGCAGGTAAGGTCTAGCCCCTCCGGAGGCCACCTTGACAGAGGCAAAGACCTGTCCTAGGGGAACCCCAGGGGGCCAGCCTCCAATCTAGGGAAAAGGCACGAGGCAGAAAAAACCCTAGTTCATAGATGATCTGGATGATGATTCGAAGAGATGGTACAGCTGCTCTTGTTGTGGATCCAGATAGGTGAAATTACAATCCAATGGTAAAATGGATAAACCTCGCGGAGGCGAGCAAAACACAGCATAGGACTGGGGTACAGAATCAAGTAAGAAAGGAGCTGCCGAGATGGTAGTGGACGAAAGGCAGCCGAAAAGGAATAGAGAACACGGTGCGAAGGAGAGGCACTGTGTCCAAAAGGTTGGAAGTAGAACCAACACTGCTGGCGGAATGGATAGGTAAGAGAGGAAAGGAAACGAGCGTAGTTCAGGCTCGCTACGGGAGGGCTGTAGAAGGAGTTGAATCACGGAAGGACGATACAAATAAACAGCACTCGGAGCGTTGAAAGAAACAGCAACAGATACAACGCGCCGAGCAGGGGGGCGGAGCCTGCTTTTAAAGGCATTGCGCCATGTTGGATGAAGACTAGAAAGATCCTCGGTTTCGGAACTCCCAAGGCATAGCGCCATGTTGGATGAGGACTAGAAAGATCCTCGGTTTCGGAACTTCCATCGACTCCAGCATTTCCACTCCTGGTTCCTGACAGTATACCTCCTTCCTCTCGGGGAGCCCCCCGGCTTGCCCGGGTGGAGATAATGGAACTTCCTGAGAAGTCTGGGTGCGTGGATGTGGCTAACTGGTTCCCAGGACCTTTCTTCCACTGGATAGCCCTTCCAGTGTACCAGGTATTGGAGTCTGCCCTTGCGGTATCTGGAATCCACCAGGTAAGCCACTTCGTATTCTTCCGGGATACTTCGTACTTGGGCGCGACCCTTGTGGATGGGTCTAAGGAACGGATCTACCTTATACTCCTTAAGTAAGGATATGTGAAAAACCGGATGAACTTTCTTGAGGTAGTCCGGAAGTCTGAGCCTGTAGGCTACCGGATTGATTTGTTGAAGGATAGAAAATGGCCCAAGATATCTAGGGGAAAACTTCCCAGCATGAACCCATCTAGGTAGGAATTTGGTTGACAACCAAACCAGTTGACCCACACCCCAGTTGGGATTAGATCCCCGGTTCTTATCTGCCCATCTCTTTTGAGTCTGTAGACTGGCCTGGTGTGCCTTCTTGGCAAGACCATGAATTTCCTGTATTTCCTGCAAGATACCATCCAAGGCAGGGATCCTTGTGGCTGGAGAACTAAGACCCGGTAGATGTTGAGGATGATACCCATACGTGCACAAAAAAGGGCTCATTTGGATAGAGGTATGCAGAGTGTTATTGTATGCAAACTCTGCTTGCGAGAGGAAATGGTACCACCTCTCCTGCTGTGGACTGCAGAAACACCGCAAGTATTGTTCCAGGCTGGCATTCAGCCTTTCTGTCTGCCCGTTACTCTGAGGGTGGTACCCCGAGGAAAGAGCGCGGTGGATTCCTAAAGTCTGACAAAGAGAAGTCCAAAATTTGGACGTAAACTGAGATCCCCTGTCTGATACAATAGTTCGGGGTAATCCATGCAGTCGGACAATGTCTCGAAGAAAGACCTCAGCGGTCTCAGAAGCGGATGGTATCTGCCTGAATGCAGAAAAGTGGGCCAGCTTGCTGAAGGAGTCTATTGTGACCATTATTACTGTCATGTTGTTAGAAGGAGGGAGTTCGACAATGAAGTCTGTAGACACGTGTTCCCATGGTCGTGATGGTAAGGAATGCTGCTGCAAGAGACTGAGTGGTTTGCCAGTGCGGTATTTATTAGAAGCACATATAGAGCATGAAGTGACATACTGGTGCACATCCTTTCTTACCCTTGGCCACCAGAAACCTCGTTGCAGCAATTCATAGGTCTTTCGGATTCCGGGATGTCCTGTCAAAGGAGAATCATGACACCAGGAAAGAATGAGTTTCTGCAGTTCTTTAGTGGGAATGAAAAGTGCGTCTTCATGGTAGTACAACCCATCACTACGTAAGCGGACCGAAGAAGGGAGTTCTGTGCAAGCCTGATATTGAGGTATCAGGTCTTGGAGGAAGGAGACAGTAGTTGCTAAAACCTTAAGATCGGGGAAAATACGGTCATGCCCTTCGTAATTCCCTGAGCTGTCCCCTATGCTTCGTGACAATGCATCCGCCTTCTTGTTTTCAGAGCCGGGTATGTAGGTTATCACAAAATCAAATTGCAAAAAAAAATAAGCCCACCGGGCATGTCGGGCATTGGTACACTCCATTTGTTGGAGTACCCGAAGGTTACGATGGTCCGTTCTGATGACAAAACAATGGGCAGCGCCCTGTAGGAGATGACGCCATTCTTGACAGGCTAATTTGATGGCCAATAGCTCTCTTTCCAGAACAGAGTAATTGCGTTTGCTGCTGGTGAGGGTCTTAGAATAGTATGCCACTGGATGTTCACACTCATCCGCGGCTTTCTGCAATAGGATAGCACCTATCGCTCCTATCGACGCATCAGTCTCTAAGATGAAAGGTTTGGTTTGGTCTGGTTGTACCAGAATAGGAGCAGAAGAAAAACACTCCTTAAGGGTTAGCATAGCCTTCTGTTGTTCCTCTCCGAAGACAAACTTGACACCCTTCTTTAGCAGGGAGGTCAGAGGAAGCACTAGGTTGGAGAAGTTGGGAATGAACCTTCTGTAACAATTTGCTAACCCTAAGAAGCTTTGTAGCTCCTTGACGGTATTGGGTTCTCTCCATTCCCTGATGGCTTTAACCTTACCTGGATCCATCTCTATGCCTCTTTCTGACAAAAGGAATCCTAGGTAGGATACAGAGGTGGTTTCGAATTGGCACTTCTCCGGTTTAGCTAATAGCTTGTGTTCTTGAAGACGTTGTAGTACTCTCTTAACCAGTACCCTATGCTCGGTTAATGTCTGGGAGAATACCAGGATGTCGTCCAAGTACACTACAACAGATACGAACAACATATCCGTGAATACCTTGTCCATGTATCTTTGAAAAATGGCTGGGGCATTGACAAGTCCGAATGGCATCACCCGATACTCGAAGAGTCCAAATGGGGTGCGGAACGCCGTCTTCCATTCGTCCCCTCTTCTTATCCTTAGGAGGTGGTAAGCGCCCCTTAGATCCAGTTTGGTGAAGTAAATAGCCCCCTGTACTGCCTCCAGAATATCTCTGATCAAAGGCATGGGATACCTGTCCCGAATTGTCACCTTATTCAAACCTCTATAGTCAATACAGGGACGTAATTCTGCACTATCCTTTTTTGGAATAAAGAATAAGGAGGCACCACAAGCGGATCTAGACTCCTGAATAAGCCCGTTCTGAAGATTGGAGTCTAGGTAATACCGTAGAGCCTTTCTTTCAGGGAGAGACAAGGGATACATCCGTCCAAACGGAACTGTAGCATCCGGAAGTAGGTCGATACCACAGTCTTCTGCCCTGTGAGGAGGTAACTCACGTGGTTGGATGTCTAAAAACACCTCCGAATACTCTTGGTAATGTGTTGGAACCAAAGCGATGATAGCCGGACTTAGAGCAGGACCTGACCTTCCGCCCTGGTGAGTTAAGCTGATTGACTGGTTCATACAAGTGGACCTACAAAAGTGCGAATTAAAGCTCACTCTATTGGTCTTCCAGTTGATCTGAGGATTGTGTCGTCTTAACCAAGGGATACCAATGACCACTGGAAAGTGCGCAGCTCGGATCTGATCGAACACCAAATATTCAGAATGGTGGCTCAATTCCATCCTCAAAGGTATAGTCTCTTTAGTAATAGGACCGGAAGACAAAGGCCTCCCATCCACACCTTCTACGGGTATGGGAGTTGTCTTTGGTCTTGAGGAAACCTGATGTTCCTTAGCCCAATTGGAGTCCATAAAGTTTCCGGCTGCTCCACAATCTAACATGGCAAGAACTTCAGTGGGACTCGAGTCAGATAGCCACAACTTGACACGGAACACCATCAGACTGTTCTCCTCGGGGTTATTCATGGGTCTTGAGCAGTTGCAAGGGTACTTAGCAATTCCCCCGAGACTTCCCTTGCGACAGCTCGAGGGTTGTAGTTTTCCTTCCGCCTAGGAGGAACTTCCGGACAGTTTCTTAGTAAATGTTTAGAGGAACCGCAGTACATACACAATCCGGCTTCTCTTCTTCGTTTGCGTTCCTCAGGGGTGAGAGGTCCTCGGGTGGCTCCTATTTGCATAGGTTCTTCAGGAGTGAGGTTTGACCTGGATGTGGGAGAAGGAGCTGGTAGACCGATAGTCTGAGGGGTGCCTCTGATTCGTCTTCTTTCTTGTCTCCGTTCTGATAGACGGAATTCGATCTGTAGAGATAGAGTCATCAGTCCTTGGCAGGACAAGGGTCGAGCTACACGAGCTAACTCATCCTTGATTTCATCGTGTAGCCCTATTCGGAATATTGTTTGTTGAGCAGAGTCCGGCCAATCCGCCTTAGCCGCCAATCTCTGGAAGCGGGATATGTAGGTCTGGACGTCTGTGTTCCCTTGTGTGACATCTAATATAGCTTCCAGGGAAGAGTAGACTACTTCTGGTCTGTCGAACCTTTCCCTAAAGGTTTCCACAAAACGGTCATAGTCATTCAGGGAAGGATCATTTCTGGCTACCAGGGGAGTGGCCCAAGCCAGTGCGTTGCCAATGAGGTTGGCAATAATAAATCCGACTCTGGACTTGGCGGATTCATAGGTATGGGTGCGAAAGGCAAAATAAACATTGCAGGCGTCGAGGAAGTCCTTTAATCCCCCTGGGTGACCATCATACTTGCCAAAAGAAAGGGGCATAGCGGGTAGATCCCCGCGGTCGTCACGGTGTAAGACCACCTGTTGTCGGAGGGCGATATTCTCAGTTCTCAGTGCTTGGACTTCTGCAGTTAGGTTTTGCATAGCTGCCACTAGTTCTTGGTATTGTTCCAAGGAGGCCATGGTTTTACACGGGCGTTGTATTCTGTCAGGTTCTAAGTCTACCTCCCCCTTCTCCTCACCTGACTCTCCTGAGGTGGATTCTTGACGGCCAGGTTCAGTCTTCTGGAGTCTCCTTTCTTTTATCCTTGCACCTTTGGGTGCTCGAATCTTCTTTTCGTGCAGGTAAGGTCTAGCCCCTCCGGAGGCCACCTTGACAGAGGCAAAGACCTGTCCTAGGGGAACCCCAGGGGGCCAGCCTCCAATCTAGGGAAAAGGCACGAGGCAGAAAAAACCCTAGTTCATAGATGATCTGGATGATGATTCGAAGAGATGGTACAGCTGCTCTTGTTGTGGATCCAGATAGGTGAAATTACAATCCAATGGTAAAATGGATAAACCTCGCGGAGGCGAGCAAAACACAGCATAGGACTGGGGTACAGAATCAAGTAAGAAAGGAGCTGCCGAGATGGTAGTGGACGAAAGGCAGCCGAAAAGGAATAGAGAACACGGTGCGAAGGAGAGGCACTGTGTCCAAAAGGTTGGAAGTAGAACCAACACTGCTGGCGGAATGGATAGGTAAGAGAGGAAAGGAAACGAGCGTAGTTCAGGCTCGCTACGGGAGGGCTGTAGAAGGAGTTGAATCACGGAAGGACGATACAAATAAACAGCACTCGGAGCGTTGAAAGAAACAGCAACAGATACAACGCGCCGAGCAGGGGGGCGGAGCCTGCTTTTAAAGGCATTGCGCCATGTTGGATGAAGACTAGAAAGATCCTCGGTTTTGGAACTCCCAAGGCATAGCGCCATGTTGGATGAGGACTAGAAAGATCCTCGGTTTCGGAACTTCCATCGACTCCAGCATTTCCACTCCTGGTTCCTGACAATATGCAGCTGCATAAAAGACCATCGTTTGATGTTACTGCTTAATAGATCTAGCTCAAAAGGATCCATTTTGGGACTATAAGTGCCAGAAGTGGGTAGGAATGGCAATAGGGATAAGAAAGGACTCTTTTTGTCATGGTCATTTCTATTTCACTGTGGAGGTAGTTAAGTAAGGTGTCCTGTGTACAAAATTGGTATGGGGTGACATTTAGAGATGATAGGCTCAATAAAACATTGGGTCTCATTACGGGTCTGGTGGTAACCGTGCCGGTGATACGGGCTGGTTGCCGCCGGACCCATTAACATCTATTAGCGCCTGACTTTCCAGTGACACCGGGCGATTACAACCCCAGCAGCCGGGAAGTCAGCCGCCGGTAAAATGTTGTTCCCCATTCCCATAGAGTCACATAGGACTCTATGGGAGTGGGGACCACGGAAACACTGGCACCGGTAAGAACGGTGTCGGTGCTTCCGTGAAACTCTGTGGGCGGGTGCCAGTCTGCCCGGCAGGTCTGACCTGCCGGGCGGGAGAGCACCTGCCCGGCAGAGTTGTAGTGTGCTGGTCTGGAAAACTACGGTGCCAGTAAGCTTATGCTAATGAGGACCATTATCTTGTTTCAGCATGTTTAAGACTCTAATGGTGACTGATGGAAACTTAAGTTGGACCTACTATTGGTAACATTTTGTGTTCGTCTGTTATTGAGTCTATCGAGTTAAAGCTTGTGGTTGTCAATAATTAAGATCGTAGTCAGGTTATTCAGGTTAGTTTTCAAGTTGGCCATCTGTATGCAAAATGTGAGTAACCCAGTCGGTGAAACATTATGAACGCTCTGACTACCCTTAGGGTGTCTTAGTAAACTAGTCCCATTTTTCCATACTTTCTAAATTGGTCAGATCTGAGTATCACCCCAAGACTTAGTGACCTGTGGTGAAAACATTTTTGGCTGCGGCACTCAAAGGGTTCATATAGGAAAAGTGTTAATATAGATGGCCAGTCAAAGGGTTAATATAACAGCTGCAACATTGTGATCATTATACATGCATTTCGATAACGCTCATTCAAGTGATTTGTGGGGATATGGAACGAGTGAGTTTGTAAAAACACAGCGCTGATAAGGACTACTTCCTCTGCAATTTTCCAAATTATTTTGTAGACAAAGAATTTGTTTCCCACTTGGGACAAAGTATCACACTTGATGGTAATACTATTGATAAACCAAGGTTCTGCTACACAGCAGCATACTATTCTCAAATTCATCTAGTTTTTGCGCACGTTGGCACCATTTTTCATGACCATTTTGAATTAAGTGAGCCTATAAATCAATCATTTTTACGTCTCAAGATTATTTTAGGCAACACATTGTTGTCCTGCACTGTGAAATTGTTTGCAGGTTGATTGTTGTTTAAAGTCTTCACAATGTTTGGTAGGTTCTGAATGGTGAAGTGGGCGAGCAGGGGAATGGCTTTATCTGCCCAAGGGTCAAAGGGATGAATGTATTTAAGTTGTTGCAGGCCTGTCGAGAGTAAGTTTAGAATGTAGCAGACGTTATCTATCATCTCGGACTGCTTAAAGCCTATTCTTGGGTGCAAGACTAATCGGTTGTTCTCAGGTTTTGAATAGTTGAATTAATGGCCATGCGGAGAGACCTCAATCTAAGACATTTAGTAGTTGATTTACCTCATGAAGTATATGGGGATTATTTTGCCCGTGAAGTGGCAGTAGATGCTTGTAGTTAGTCTGAAATATGATGATGCAATTGTCATACAGGTTTATAATGAGTTTACATTTGGAGGGTCTTTTAATTCCAATCTGATCGTCTCTTTCATTTTGGTACTATTGAATCATAAAAAAAACGATTTTGAGCATCTGGCACTACCAGTTAATTCTATCCCTATGTATCAGAATGTTGGTCTTCATGTCTCTGGACTTTGGGCCAGAGCACGGAAACTGCTCTCCTGAACATCCGTGAGGACCTGCTCTCGAACCTTGACTCTAACATTCCTTGTGCTCTCATTTTGCTTGATCTCTCTTCTGCCTTTGATACTGTCAACCATACCATCCTGCTCAACCGTCTCCATGATAACCTGGGTATCACTGGTCAGGCTCTGGCTTGGCTGACCTCTTTCCTCTCAAATCGACCCACCCAGGTCCAACTGGGGTCTTTCCTGTCTGACATCTTTTTCTCTACCTGTGGTGTCCCCCAGGGTTCCAACCTCTCTCCCTGACTGTTCAACCAGTACCTGGCACTTCTCGCCCACCGCATCGCTGCTCTCTGCCCCTACTTTCAGTGCTATGCTGATGATACCCAGCTCATTTTCAGGCTAGCCTCGGCCTCCTCTTCTCCTTCCCTCATCTCTGACTGTCTTTTTGCTATCCAGGAATGGTGTGCCGCCAACGACCTCTGCCTTAATGCCAGTAAGACCGAGATTCTACTCATCGGCACACCCACTCCCTCCTTCCCTGCAGCTCTCTGGCCGGCCTCTCTTGGCCCTCTTCCTGCTCCTACCTGCAAGGCTAAAAACCTCAGGGGTCATCGTCGACTCCACACTCTCCTTCTCGCCTCACATTTCTGACGTTTCTAAGAAGTCACACTACCAGCTGCACCTCCTCAGAGGTATCCTTCCTTTCCTCTCCTTCCCCCAGATGCTCACTGTCTCCAGAGCCCTGGTTCTCACAAAGCTGGACTACTGTAACAGCCTCTACCTAAATCTGCCTGCCTCTACTCTCCGCCCTCTGCAACTCATCCAGAACAGGACTGCGAGACTTGTCCTTGGCCTCAAGCCCCGGGACCGTATCTCTCCAGGACTGAAATCGCTACACTGGCTCCCTGTGGCTGCGAGGATTAAGTTCAAAACCCTCTGCATTGTCCACAAGGCCTTCTGGGGCCTGGGGCCAAAATACCTTCAACTCTCCCTTCCTAAATATCTTCCTTCTCGAGCACTTCGCTCACCCGCCTCCAACTCCCTCAGGGTCAGCCGCTTCTCTAAGCAACGAGTTGGTGGGAGATCACTCTCTGCTGCAGGGGCCTCCCTCTGGAACAGCCTTCCTGCCTCCCTAAAACTTGAGGAGAACCATCTCCGGTTCCGGAAGCGCCTCAAAACCCTCCTCTTTGCTTCTGCTTTCTCTCCCCCTCTCGCCTGCTAAATCACTGAAATTGCACTAAATCAGCAACTGGGCCACTCACCAATCTCGGTCCTTGGCCCAGCCACTCTCCCCTGCACTGCCTTCCCGGCAACCCCTGCACTGCGGGACTGTCTCTGTATCCCTACAGCCCCTCTTCCCAGCACTTGTCTGCACTTATCTTGCACTTGCCACCAGCTGGCCCTTATTATTTATCTTGTTCGTTACTAACCGTGTACTGCACTTTCCCCTCTCCCTTTCCCCTTTGCACTTTTCCCGTCCCCTTAACCATGCACTTGGGTGATCTGAATGACACCTGGCCTAGTAGGATCGTTGTCTGTCTCCCTTTGTTCCCCCCTCCCTGCCTCGTCGCGCCTTGAAACACTTGTGTATAGGCGCGTTACAAATGCCATATCATATCATATCATATCATGATATCTGTCTGCAATAGGTCACACAGTTTCTGTAGAGATATGTCTTTAAAGGTTTTTCCTCTGGGTTATGGTTTAGTAATAGTAGGGCGTACATTATCTAAAAGCAATTTTCATATATAGATGATATTTAAGCCTATATTTTCTGATGACTCCAAGGGCCGTTTGTTTATATATCTTTCTATTCCGAGTGATTGTTTAAATGTGTTCACAGCTAGGGTTGATGAAGTGTTATAATCTGGATCGGTGAGACATATCTTATAAGGTGTGTTGTAGAACCAAGGAATAATCAGGACGACCACACTTAGATTTGGGACAGGATGCAGAAGCATTTCAGACAAATGTCTATATCATAAATAGTTAGACTGTTTCACTGTTCAATCAAAACTTCACCATAACGGTTAACCTGTTATGTCTAAGGTGAAGGTCTGTTGAAGTACATCCATATTAGGTTCCAATAAGAGACCTCAGCCACTCACCCTGTCACCAGACTTGCTTTTGTAAAATAATATCGTGAAAATGGCTTGTGTGAAATGCCGTATGTGCGAGCTGACACAAGGTAATGGTCTGAGCAAAGTCATTGGCACCCATTGGTAAAGAATGCAGGTAGTATTTGTTTTTTAAAGAACATTTTTTAATGAAAGAATGCTCATTTGCGTGGTTAATTTACACAGGGAATTTTTACCCAAACCAATATGGACACCAAGAAAAGAAGGAAAGGGTGATCAAAAACTAGCCCCTTGTGTCTTGCCATCGCATCCATTTGGTAAAAGAGGAGATGGGCAGTGAGGGAAGACAAGGAAGGAAATGCCAGGAATTTTCAATTAGGGAAATCTGAAAGGAGAGAAGTTGTGTTATGGAGGAGGCGCCAAGAGAGCCGCTGGCTATGGCAAGGTGAAATATAGCAGAAGTGGAATGCATTGGCATTTACAGCCTGCATTGCTTGCTCTCTGATAGGTCACCACTTTTTCTGAGAGAACGAATTAATCTTATAATTTATGATTCAAAAGAATGAATACAAACTCTATTTTCTGCATCCATCATTATCCTACTTGGCTACATACTTTATTGTATATGTTCAATACAATGGAGTTTTTTTTCAAAATAGTTAATTTGAAGCCGTAGCAATAATCCCCTTCTGATTTCTGTACATAGCCATTGGACTGTCAGACTATACACATTCTCACCGAGTCCTTTCTCTTACTACAAGCTGATTGCATAAAGGCAATGACATGCTGCTACACACTATTGCTCATTTCATTTATTCAGTGTGTGGTGTTTTGATGGTCATGGGCCATGTTCAATTCTACGGAAAACAACATGGGACCTTTTCATTTTATTTTTTAGGTAGAATTGAAATGCTTAGTATCACTTCTTCCTGGAACAAGACATTACAGTTAAATGGATTTCACCTATAGCTGAAGATCACATCATGTTTCCCAAATACAGTCTGGCGGTTTTAATAGCATCTATTGATTAATAGGGCTGGGATGTTACGGGCCATTGAATACATGTTCTATTCCAGGAGGCAATGTCCATGCAGGCCTTTCACTGTGTATTGTCTGAGCTTTCTTCACAGACCCATAATATGAATTTGACCTGAATTGCTTCATATTCCTGAAGTCCATCAAAGGTACACATATTTATATATAAGCAACAAATATGTGCCCCTCTGTTTCTCCAAACTGTGATTTTCAACAAAAAAAATTTGCTTTCATTGATTACAATTGTTTAGAAAAAAAGAAAACATCAATATTTCAACCAATTTTGTGTTTAAATATAAGATGGATTATCCTAGAAAAGTTTTTAGAGCAGTAACCTAAGGTTCAGTGTACAGTTCCCTAGAGGTAACATCAAGTCTCCACTACCTTTGGAGTATTTTGTTCATGAACGTAACAACTGCTATCAGGTGTGAAGTATTTTCGCTGTTCATCAGAGTGGTCCACCAGTCCTCTGTGTCAAGAGTGGTAAATTGTGACATCAGCTGGCCAAGTTGCTTCCTTCTTTCACTATTTAGGGCTGGTCAGTGTAGCAAAAGGTGTTTCAAAGTTTCCACACTAGAATCCTCTCCACAAAAGCAACATTGGTTCTGATTCAATTTAGTTTGTGTAGCCAGCACTTCGTATGTGGGTAGCAGATTAAGTCAGGCTCTAAGAAACTGGTCTCGGTAGATTCTGTTAGGGAACTTTGTTAGGTAACCTGGAAAGACGTTTAGTTTCCATGTCTCTATCACAAGATGTGCTGCTGAGTGGTAGCGAGCAGCAGATGCAAGTGTAAGTACCCAGTCATTCTCTTTCAACTTCTTTTTTTCCCTTGTCGGTTTTGTTATCAAGGCATCAATGGTACATTCGATTTCATTAAGTTTCTTCATGTTGTTTCTTGCCCCATTGTTTAGTGTCGGGCTGGTTTGAGATGTTAGTTCCTTGTTTATGATTTCCATAATCAGAGGTCGAGGAGATGCAAGAAATTTTCTGTACAATTCCAGGCTGTTCCATTATACCGTCGCTTTTAAGGATAGCAAACCTAGGTCACAGCAAATGATCTGGATTGGTGTAGATGTTGGGAGACCTAATACTTGTTTCCAAAAGAGACCCTCTAGTCGAGGCCATACTGTATTTGGGATGTTTGCCATCACCTCCGCTCCATAAATCAGGGACAGGAACCACCTTTGTTTTGTAGTAATTTACCACTGGCAGTATGCTAAAATGACCGAATGTCTTGTTTATTGCCAAAGCTTGGCTGTCCAGTGTTTTACTTTTCTCTTTCAGATGGTCTACCATCGGTGTTTCCATTGTGTTGTCACTAACCCATACTCCTAAGTATTTGAACAATTTGACTTGTTCAATTGGTGTGTGGGAAAGAAAGCATTTATGTTGGTTTCTCAGTCTCTTAGAGTTTCCAAAGCACAACATCTTTGTATTTTCCTTGTTTAATTCTAATGTATTTGTCTATAATGTTGGAGGTTGTCTAGCTGTCGCTGAAGACCAACTGGGGTCTATCAAGACTAAGTCATCTGCATAGAGTAAACGGGGTAACTCAACACCACCTACAGTTGGTGGAAACACCTGAGTAAGACCTGGTGTTGCTTAATATCGTCCAGAAAAAAGTTAAACAAAGCCGGGGCCATCAGACATCCTTTATTTACTCGTTTGCCGTTGGAATTTCAGCTGATAAGAGTCCTGATCCGCTCAGCCGAACTCCAATGGTTGTAGCGGAGTGTAAATTTATTAGTGGTTCGATTAGAGATACTGGGCAGTTCTGTTTGGCCAGTTTTTCCCACAGCCGTTGACGATTACCTTTATCGAACAGTTGAACCAAATCCATGAACCCCTATTGCCATATAAGACCTAACCATCATGCCCAGACCCTGGGACATCCCACACGAAGCACAAAACATTACTACCCAGACCCGACTTTGGAGGCAGCCATGGTGCTGATAGCACCATGGCTACTTCCAAACTCGGAATGACCCCCATTGTGGAGCTAATTAAAAAAATAAACAGTTCACTAGAAGTAATTAACTGAAAATCTTTCCAATTACATCCAGGCGGGCGGTGGGACGATAGTTGGGACCACTATGACCTTCTTCCAGGAGCTTGCAATTTGCTGAGTTTGGATAATCTGTTTGTGTAAAAATTTGATCCATTCCTCCAGATGTTCTTGTAGCATGGAGTTTGTTAAACTGTCCGGGCCGGGGGCTTGTGAACTGTTTATTTTTTTAATTAGCTCCACAATGAGGGTCATTCCGAGTTTGGAAGTAGCCATGGTGCTATCAGCACCATGGCTGCCTCCAAAGTCGGGTGTGGGTAGTCGGAAAGAGGATTTACCGGGTAATTTCCGACTTTGGAGTACCCGGTAAATCCCCATTCTGAATACCATTCCCCATTCCCATTTGAGCCCCCATAGGGCTCAATGGGAATGGGGAAGGAGCTAATAACGGGCCCGCAAATAGCGGGCCCATTATTAGCTCCATGGTACCTTAACGGCTCCCGCTAAGGGCAGCCGGTAAAATCATCCGGCCTTAGTGGGGCCCGCTAAGGGACCTCAGAATACAGAGGTAAGGGGTTACCGGCACTGGCATCCTTACCGGTGCTGGTAACCCCTTACCTCCAACCTCGTAATGACCCCCAATGTTTTGTGCTTCGTGTGGGATGTCCCAGGGTCTGGGCATGATGGTTAGGTCTTATATGGCAATAGGGGTCTCTTTTGCGGTGTAAAGTTTCGAGAAGTGACTTGTTCACTAACAATGTTCACATATAAATCCATTGGAGTGCATCCGATGGACTTGACTAAAGCCCAGAAGTCGTTAACCATCCGTCCACACATCACTTGCAGCATTGTCTCGGCGTTGTGTTGATACATTGTTGATCTGTACGAGCATAGCCATTGTTTGCAGGTCTTGTCCGCAATTTTTGCTTTGGCCTGTTCATCCGGGTGGTTTGATTTCTTTGGTGCTCGTGTAGCCTTTCTAAATGCTTTCCTTTTTTCCACAAGTAGTATGTCAAAAATGTGAACTCTATTTATAGGCTGGGGTGACAACTCTGTTTTTTTGTCCAGTGTCATTCTAGGAAAGGGGTATACTCCACCTTAGAACCCTCCTTTACAAAGTATGTTGTAAATTGGTTAATGGAAGACTTTACTACCAGTTTTAGTCTGGTTCCTCTGTTACATTCAGACACTTCCACAGACATTCTTTGTTGGTCTCCAGGAGAAGTGGCGGTCCATTCCATATATAGCAAGTTATGGTCACTGTTTGTCATCATTACCACCTTAAACACTGTGATAAGGGGGAGGAGGTTTCTTGATACAAAGCTGTAATCTAGTACCGATGTTCGTTCTTCTCTCCCCCAAGTTGCATGTGGTGGTATGTCCTCCTTGATATGGCTGTTTAGCATATTCATATCTCTGAAGGCCATACGTGACGACCATAAAGTGCCTCTTGTTATCCGTGTGTCTGTGTGTTCCCTTGCTTTGACTCAGATGATGGTTGAACATCTTTTATGTATCTTGCGTTTAAGTCTCCACATAAGATGATGTACGGAGTGTGTTGGTTGATGTATCCGTCATCGAGCATTTGTGATCGCTTGAGGATTACAATAAAGGTTAATTATGACCATTGTAAATGGATTATTTAGGCCTTGTGATATCTCAGGGGCCTGCCACCTTATTAGCAGCTCTTGGGCAAAGAAATTTTATGAGAACATTTTAGTAAGGTTGGGATCTCTCCCTGATTTTATAGCTGTTAGTAGGCCTGATGTATGTCTCCCTTTTTTGCCTTTTACTGCTGGGCTCAAGGTACGTTCCTAGCCGTCCAGTGCCAGGTTTTCACATAGCCAAGTCTCTTGGAAGCACATTAGGTCATAATCTCCCAAATTTACATTACTAATTTCTGTGAGGTATTTGAAGCCTCTGGTGTTCTGTGAGGCCTTCTTTAGTTGTGTCGTCAAGAACCCATCCATGTTTCTGCAAGGTATCTTTGGAAGTAGATGATATGGCTTCTTGGGTGGCTGCACTTGATCGTGATAAGCTAGAGCACTCGGAAGCCAGGACCAATTAGGTTATTTGCAACTTTGTTCGGTGGCCCGGGTAATAGTTCTGAAGTTTCCGACTTGTTGCGTGCACTGATCCAGTTCTTGAGTCCAGTTTTCTTTGGGAAGCTTGGATATTGGCAATTCCTACTGATCCTATCTCTCTCATGGCTATCGCTTCTTTACTTTTTTACTTTACTTTAAAATATTTATATAACGCTATCCTCGGACCTGGAGGCATTAGGGCGCTGACAAACATAAATGCAAAGGAGCAGGCCGGGCCATCAAGAATGTGGGATGACGAGAGCTAGGAGATAGTCTTATGCGAACAACCAGGTTTTCAGTTTCTTTTTGAAAGAGGCTGGTTTGGCTAGCATCTAAGATCCGCAGGGAGATCGTTCCATGCCTTGGTGCTAAGATGTAAAAAGCACCCCTTTCAGCCTTTCTAGTTCTACTACTGGGAATGGCAAGACATTTCTGGTGACCAGATGTAAGACATTTTCTGTGTGTTTTCTCAACTATGAAATGAAGCAAGTAACTGGGCATAGTGCCCTGTATGCACTTAAAGGTAGTAACTAAAAGACGATAGCACACTTGGGCCTCCACCGGGAACCAATGCAGCCCTCTTCTTGCAGCAGACACATGATCCCGACGAGAAAGTCCCATTACAACCCTTACCACTCCATTCTGGATAACCTGGAGTCTTTTTACCTCCATTTTACTGATGCCTGTCAGTAGTCTGCAACAGTTGTCAATTTTAGCACTGATAATTGCTCTGGCTATCGTCTCGGCATTGGCCTGACTAATGAAGGGCCTAAGATGGGATAAAAGTTTAATGTAATAGACTGCTGATGACACAATGCTCCCACATGGGCCTTCGTGGTGAGTTGTTTTTGTTCGAGAACCACACCCAGTGTTTTTACTTTCTTTAATGAGATTATTTGGACCTCACTGAGTTGGAAACACACATACGAAGGACCCAGTTTGGAGCAAATTGCTGAGGAGCCCACAGTAAGTAGTTTGTCAATAAGCAGTTCCTTCTTGCTCTTATTCAGAGCCAGATTATTCTCGATCATCCAATTTTCAATGTTGGTGTATACTCTATTCAGTTCAGCATCATCGTTAATGAAGTTACCTGTATCCGGGACGACACACTGGGTATCATCAGCGTAGTTGGTGAAACAAGATGCCCTCCTGGTCCATCAGAGTAAAGAAGGGTACCATGAAAATATTGTAGAGATACAGCAAAATGCAGGCTCCCTACGGCACGCCAAAGTCGACAGCGACCTAGGCGGCCTCTGCTTCACCTGAGAAAACTCTACTCTATCTATTGATAAGAAAAGATGCAGTCCAGCGTAATGCTGCTGGGGAGAAATTGGCAACCGCCTCCAACCTGGTGACCAATAAGACATGGTCAACCAGGTCGAAGGCAGCCGAGAGATCCAAAAGTAAGAGCATGGAAGCAGAGGCCCTATCCATACGTTCTAGTAACTTAGATTTAAGCTCAAGTAATGCTATTTCCATGACAAAGCCAGCTCTAAAAACGGATTGGCGCGGATTAAGCACAGGGAAGTTATTTAAGTGAGGAGCAATTTGACTTTACGCAACCCTATCGAGTATTTTCAGCAAGAAAACCCTTGAGCTGGTGATGTCACAACGGCCTCCGTAGGTGTCTTCACTTGTGTTAGATCAAAGCCCAGCATTAGCAGGCTTTCGACTGTGTCTATCAGCATGCCCTTAACCACCGGTGAGATAATGTGTATGAAGATGCAGTCTGTGCGTTGTTCATCTCCAAATTCAATGATCGTCAGATCTTTTGAAGTCAGTTGTCTTAGATTTGGAATGCAATGAAGAAATTCCATGACAGTTATTCTATTGAGTATCAGGTCATCATCTTTGTCAAGAATTCTCTCAAGTTTCAGAGAGCACACACTGGTGCCTTTTTTTCTCGCAAATCTGATCCTGAGAGTGTGTGGCTGACCATGTGAGTCCCTGATTGATCTTTGGTCCAATGATCTTTACATAATCAGTGATCTTTCTTGGATTGAAATGATACAGCTGATGGATGATGGGTTATTTCACCTTTCTGAGTTTCCTTGTCTGGGGATTGAGGTTTTCGAGGGAAGGGCAGAGGCTTAAGTTACCCTTTGGTCTTGAAGGTTATAGGTCTGATGTTCTGAGTTTGTGGTTTTTCCAAAGGATGGCCGCAATGACTCACTCAAGTATCTGAGGTTAAGTTTCCTCAACGCTTTCTTTCTTTTCTCAGAGAGGGTGAGAAAGCGAGTAGAGTGATGGTCTGAGCATGGCGATTGAGTGGTGTTAACAGTAGTTGACTTTGGTTGAATAGTACCGGAGTTGACATCCTCTGTTACCAATTCAGATTCAGAATCTTCAATTGAGTACGTAGATAAGTTCATCAGAACTTGCAGCGTTGGACTATCTTCTTTGAATTTTGGAGGAAGGTCCAAAGGTTCTGTATCTTCCATACGGACGATCGATAAAGGTGGGTTAGGAGTAGAGTTTTGATTGGTAGATTCTTCCTGAAGGCTGGTTTCTGCGGGGCCTTTCAGCCTGTTTGTAGTAATTGGTTTTGACGCAGGGCCGTAGTGTTGTAATGGAGAATTCAGAGTTGGTTATTCCAGATGGTCGTAGATCGTCTTTCTGAATTTTCTCCAGTTGCATACATGGTCTATGAGTTGTTTTTGAGGGGCCAGAAGATGCGTCCCTCGTGGTTGGTTTTGTGTGGGTCGGATTGATGGTGGCCATTTCTTCATCACTTCGGTTGACTTGTGGGAGGGTCTGTGAAGTCTGTGTGGCTTGATGATGCAGGGATGACAATTTTTGTCATTACTGAATTGGAGATGTGAAGCTCTGTTAGTAATGTTTCTTGACTCATTAGCCAGCCGTAATATAGCCTTCCATGAATATAAATTTAGAATGCATCATTGCCATCAATGTGGTCTGATCATTAAGTGTGTCGTTCATGAACTCATAAAGTTTTGTAAAAGGTGCTAAGGCAATGGTTAGTGTGGACATCATTGTTAACAAATCTGGTTTATTTTTCCTTAGGGACAATTGAGATTTTTCTGCTCGTTTGCCATTTTCCAATGCGTTTGTATTTGAAGAATCCAGACTCAAGTTTGACATAGTTGTTGGATTGAGAAAGTATTGCGAGGGGCCTCTTTGGCGGGCTTGCCGATCAAGTTCTGGATTGGAGAACACATTTCTCAAGGCGCTTAACCACCTCTGGTGGATAAATGGCCCTACCTTCGCCCCCTCCTCGCTTATCTTTCTTTCTATTAGAGCCATGTGTCTAGGAGCACTGGTTTCTTGTTTCCCTGGTTCAAGTTCTATGTCTGCAGCCGATAGTCCCATAATAAAATCCGGACATTTTTTCTCAAGGCTAGGGCTGCATGCCATGTTTCCTTCACCTTGTAGGTTTCAATGGATGTTTTATTTCCTTGTTTCCTCGTCTCTGCTTCATGCATTGAAAAGGACGGGAAAGTAATGGCTTGTTGTCTGTCTAGTTGTATTAGGTTCTCTTTTTGTTGGACCAGCTTACATTGGTCTGTTTATGAGGAACGAGGGGCCTCACGTTACCTGGATCACTCTTCCTAGCCCCAGGGTCGGCGTCACCAGTGTTTGCTGTACTGAGGTCGTCTGAACCCTCAAGCATTTCAGCATCTGTAAAATTCACTTGGAATAGTGACATCAATGTTTCTTGGTATTTTGGGGTAAAAGAAAGATGACATTGTAGTACCTAGTCTGCTTCCTTTACAATTGTTATACAATATATTCTTGGGGGTTTGATGGTTTCACCCCTTTCCTAGTGTTCAAATTGAGAGAGGACAGAGGGGGCATATTTTTTGTAATCCGTGGTCTGCTTGGTTTCGACTGGTAGAACGATCCTATAATGAAAACATTTTTCCAAGATTCTTTCCAGTCATTGCTCATATAATTGGTTGGTTTCCCGTAGATGTTGGTTCCAGAGCTGCGACCAATACGGTCGAATTAACAGGTGGGGTCCCTCTCCTCAGTTTCAGATGCATGAAATCCAGGCCTCTCTATGTCCTTATCATGTACTATTTCAGTCAAGGCCATGTTGGGCAGATCGTGTTTTGACGCAGTCAAGGAAACTTCCTGCTGGAGTCTAAATCAAGTGGATAGGGGCTGTGCATCTGAGCTGGAGTCAAAATCTGAGTAGTTAAAGATTTGATCTGACTCTGGGGTGCCCGATCTGGGTCTGTGTCTAGTTCTGGGTCCGGAGTTTAAAAGAGTTTCGCCCCCATGGTTTGGCGCTCCTCCCCTGCTCTTGCGGATCTCAGACCTTTCTCTCCACCTGGTGGAGGGAGTTCTAAGGCAGCTGGTGTGATCCCCCTCTTCAGGCTATGTGAGGAGTGTTGAGGTGCCCTCCACCCCTCCCTGTCGGGCAGCAGCCATATGGAGTCCGTACTCAGGCCCGCCTCCGACCCAAACACAAAAGGGACAGAATGGGGGAAAGCACTAGTGGTTGCAGAGAGACTCTGATTGGAAGTCTCGGTCGTTGGAGAAGTCGTTCCTGCCTGGATGGCCGAGTTGTGCAGGGATGCATAAAAAGGTATTTGCGTATGTTGTGTTGAAGGTGATCGCTGGGCTAGGGTGATTGATGGCTTAGGTGACGGGAACAGAAATATGTTTAATGTGGAGGTTTTATGAACTTGCTTACCCGCTGATGTAGATGCCGCTGATGTAGATGCTGCGTCTTTTGGTGGGGAGGAGGGTGAAGAGGACGATGTCATTAGTGTGAGAGGGAACAGTAAGGGGTCACCGTCTTTCCATACTCTGGAGCTCCGTAGGGTACGACCCTCCTCCATCCCGCCTCCCAGTACGGACTGCCCAGACTGTGCCCAACTTGCCTCCAACTCTGCAACGCTCCGCTTCATGTAGAGTTTATGAGCAAAAGTCTCCTCCTCTAGCACAACAGAGGAAAGCAAAGAAAGACTGCGTCAACTGAACTGAGCCCAACTCGCCTCCTTAATTACTGTGGCTACTTGATAAATGATGACTTTATACCAGGCACAGATTTTAAATATTTAATTTAAGATTAATGTTGTAATTTGGTCTTGAAGTGTTAAGTTGAACTGGTCTTTGGTCACTGTTGGGCACTGTTTCTTTCTTGGCTAGGCTCATTTGCCAGGGATGATTGGTTGGGTTCAGCATCTGGCAAATCAGGTCTACGGGACTTGAGATTTCCCTTTTCGCTCCACAGCAGATCCTCATTTTCTGGGGATATTTATCTTCTCTTTCACAGGTGTTGGAAATCTGGACTTCCCACAATAAAACCATCAGTCCTTATTGAGCTGTACTTAGCTCTTACCCGTATAATGCTTGCTTTTCAAGGTTACTTTATTTTTGTACACTTCGTTTGTGCACTTTTCATCAAACTCTTTTTCACCACTTCTTTGTTCAATATATGTTGTGATAGAAGTTGGGGGAGTTGGGGGAGGGTGGTTGGTTGGGTGGTGGGGATGTGGGCTATAGGAGGGCATGGGGTATTCGCCCCTTTAAAAAGAAAAAGGCCAAAAACAGAATGCTTGTACACAAGCAAAGTGAACATGAATAAAGTGACCACGAAATATAAACGTAGAACCACTCTACCTTAGAGGAATGGGCTGCTTGGTTGTTAGTTTTCACAATTTTATTGTCTTTTCCTTCCCCTGATTTAGGATTTAAAACCTCTCTGAAGGAGGTATTGTGAACGTGGACTTCAATTCTCAAAATACAAAAGACATTCACATTCTCTACTTGCGGATTCACAGACCTCTCATTCAGATATACTGGGGACATGGACTACAATTCCCAGAATGCTATAGTCTTTCACCTTTCTCACTTCAGGATTCACACCTCCTACTTCAGAGGCATTGGGAATGTGGATGGCAATCGTCACAATGCGATAGACTTTCCTAACTTCAGAGTTCACAACAACCCCTTCAAATGTATTGAAAATATGCAATTTTGTTCCGACAATATAACTGTACTCTGCATTGGAACTATTGCGATCTTGGACTTATGTTCCCATAATGCAATTCTTTTTTAATTTCCTCTCATCAGGATTTACAAACCCACCTTCAGAGGTAAGGGGAAGGTGGACTTCACTCCCCAGCATGCACCAGCTATTCACTCTCCTGGTTGGGCCTTTCCAATCTCTATAGGATCAGATGCTCTGGGTTCTTTATTCTGTAGCCTCTGGATCCTCCTTCTCGGTCTCCTTCTCCTGGTTGTTCCTGTTGTTTCTCCATTTTCAGACCAAAGTGCCTCTGGTGCTGATGTCTTGCTTCTGTGCCTCATCCGTTCTCTTCTTCTTCTCTTGGATTAGCTCTACTGCAGCCACAGATCTCTCCTCTCTGGCCTCCCCTCTTCTTTTCTCTCTCTTCCCGACCTCTCCTCTCACTGAGGTCCGGCGTTTGGGAATCACTTCTGAGGCTTGACTCTAATCCCTGCTGTTTCCTCCACTTGACATGCCATCTCAGTATTTTACCCGTTGCGTTTGGTTTTTTCAGCTCATTGCCACTGGTGACCTCTGGCTGGACTGGTGGCTGGACATGGATGAGGGATCCCTTCACTCCTTTGGCTTTGTGAAGTCAGCTGTCCAGCAAGAGTCTCCTGCACATATGCTTCACGAGGAATCTTCCTTGCTCCACCTCTCCACAACAACCAGTTGCTCCCTTCTAGTAGCCCGACCTTTCCATCCTCCTGATGTGTCGTGGGTCTCATTACAATAACATACAGAGGAAGAAATACTCAGGGCCTCATTATGATTTTGGCGGCAGCCATGGAGCTGTTAGCTCCATGGCTGCCGCCAAACCGGCCTCCTTTACCGGGTTCCCAGATTGGGGAATTACTGGGCCATTCCGAGTTCGGAGGGCCCGGTAATTCCTCCCTCTGGAAACCCGGGCCCGGACCTTCCCCATTCCCATCTGAGCCCCCATAGGGCTCAATGGGAATTGGAGAGGGAGCTAACAACGGGCCGATTATGACCGGCCCGTTGTTAGCTCCCTCTTCCCCTCGCGGGATCCGGTACTCATAATGAGGCGGAATGGTGTTAACGGGCCCGCCACCATTAGCAGAGCCCGTTAACCCATTCCGCCTCACTTGTAATGAGGCCCTCAGTCTGTCGGTGCTGTTTTGTGTAATCATGGGGCACTTCATCACAGTTTCTAGAGGTAGGTACCACATGTTTTTAAAGCACAACATTCTAAACCTGAATGCCGCTTTGCATATACATGAAATCACTTTCATGAGGGGAAGTCTTGAAGACTCCCTCGAGCAAGTTTCTTTCACCCTATCTAACTTTAAAAATTTTGAAAATGGTTGCTTCATGTTTGCAGTGAATCTTATGAATGGTTTGTGGCAGAATGTGCCAGGCAGCTGCACATTTCTGTAACCAACATTTAATGTCAATGGAAATCATCTGTACTGGTTTGAGTGCATACGTCCTGAAAAGGACACAAAGCAAGTATGCGTTTTCATTGTTCCCCGATTAAGGGCATTGCTTGGCTGGCCCGCTTTCCATGTTCCTTCCACTGCTGGACAGCTAAAGCCGTACTGCTAGGATCTCTCTTCTCCTGGATAGACTAAGCAAGTCTCTCTGATGCAGCTTGGACATCTCATTTCTCGTCCACGCATGACACCCGGCTTCAGCGCTTGGCTTCTATATGATATGGTTTCACAAGAGCAGGTTTTGGTTTGTAGGACAGAACGTCCAGTGCCAGTGATATGAAGAAGCACAGATCACCACACTCGCCACCTTAAAGCCCTCAGCGGGCAAGCATTCCCTGAAGTGCAATAAAGTAGGCCCTTCAGTTTCTAAATTAGCAGCACCTCCTCTGCCACCTTCTACCACCTCCACCCGTGGTGTCAACATTGATGAAGGTCACCTGTAGCAACTGATTGCAGATACAGTTTCTGGGACCATTAGGGAGCAGAAGGTTTTGTTACGGAGGACTCCACCAGACTGGGTGATGCTTCTATTCCTGAGACTAATGTGACAAATCCTGATCTACGGAGAAAGCTGAGTTTCATGTCTTTAATTGCAACTGGGCGAGCAGGGAGATATAAGGGACATGGGGCCTGTGGTTTCCTGCTATCCCGCATTGCACAGAACCGCTGGAGCAATAGGCAAATTGCTTTCAACCAGACACAGTGTGCCATTGCTCCCCATTTTTCATGGGTGCTCCAGGGGCTTATGTATTACAAGATCAGATGGATGACGATGCAGCACACTATCGGGTCCCGTAAATAGCCAGGATGGTTCACGCACCTCCTGTGATGGCACCTTGGATGAAAGAGAAATGTAATCCTCCACTGGAAGCCACAAGGTGTCTTGCTAGCTGACTGCCAGGAAAGCAAGTTAACCGTAAGGCGACCACGTGAAGCAAAAGCGTCTCAGGGAAGAAAAACTTTCTGTTGGCAACAATTGGAAGCCAGATGTCTGAGTACTGTCTTGAGCTGGTATGCAGTATGCGTAAGGTAGATATGGACTGGAGGATAAAGGAGAGCCTGGACTGCAACCAGGACAGGTAAGGAACAGGTGTATGTGACCTAGCAGTTTGGGCCTGATGGTGGCTTTTGGGGTGGGACCAAGACTGATTTGCATATGGTCTTTCTCCTCCCATAGTAACATGGCAAGCTGAAAAATAATGGTCCCAGGTTTGCCAAGAGCAATGCTAGAATTGTGATTCATTCAAAATATTCCAGCCATAGCGTTTGTATTTTGCTGAAGTAAGTCCAAGTCGGACATGTATGCCCAGAAGTGGGTCCTGAGCTTACCTTGCTTAGAGACCCATGCTAAAACTTACTGTCAATAGCCAATGAGCCTCACACATGTCTGGGGTTACTTGTGTTTTTGTTTAGAATGCTGACCTTGCATTTTGAGGTGGACTGCCCCTTTTGGGGTGGGACAATCCCTGATTTCATCTTGTATTTCCTCCTGTAAATGGATGGCAGACTGAAAGGTAGTGGGTATGCTGTTTGCGCAGAGCAATGGCAGAGGTTAAGATGCATTCAACACCTCTTTTTTTCTTCTGGGTAAATAATCAACCAACACCCACATGCTGTGTGTCCCTCCTCACATCACATCTCTCTCCTACCTGTATTACCACGCAATAGTCTTAGTGTACCTCATAAAATACCACGTCCAGCAGTGGTTTAACACAAAACGTGGGGGCCCCCCTGCGAGCCATGATGAGGGCCCCGCCCCCTACTCGGCAACAAATCACGGGTCGCATCATACTCTGCGCTGGCCTACATTATCACGCTTGCACAATACACACAAAAGTGCTGCTGAAGGGGTATGCCAGACGCTGCACTAGAGGAAAGATGTAAATGCGTTTTAATGCAATATACAACACAATATTATGAGAAAATGTGGCTATGAAGCCATAGTGTTTGTAATTGTTTTGTAGGGTAACACCAATCCAATGCATGCAAGACACTGGCAGTGCAGAGGAACATTAATGCTTTGCTATTCAAAATGCCATGCCACAATGAAAACATGTCCAACTGGCTGCACAATGTAGACCAGTGTAGACACGTAATAACATTACAGTAAAGCATTCCAGGCCACATTTAGACATACCTAGACTGGTTGCACTAAAATGGCAGTCGAAGCAATAACACTCATCAAGAAGAGAGCACAGATTAAAGCCTACGTCTCCACGGCCTCTAACAACACGGCCAAACTCTTTAAAATCTGGAAGGAACTGGTAAATCCTGTTGCGGTCTCTACCTCTCCTGTTCCCTCCCAGGCCCTCTGTACATCTCTGGCCTCACACTAAATCTCAGGAGATCCTGTCCTCTATCTCCTCTTCCTCTGCCTGTTCCTCTCTCGGGCCCCTTTGGCCATCTCAACCTCTCCTCCTACTGTTTCCTCTTTATGTCGGACAACACCTGACAAGGTTTCTAGACAAGTCAGATCTATGAAAGTGTCATCCAAACAGGTGCTCCCCTGTTCCTCCTGAACCATCAAGGACCATATTGACAACCTCTCTCCAGCCTTGGCCAATTTCTGTAATCACTCTTTCGCCACTGGAACGTTCCCCTCTCCCTTAAAGCACTCCATTGTGCACCCACTCCTCAAGAATCCGTCTGCCGATCCTACTTGCATGGCAAACTATCACCTAATCTCCATCACCCCTTTCCTGGGTGAACTCTTGGAAAAGCTTGTCATCTCCCAGCTTACTCTCCACACTGAATCTGTTGGTTGTCACCAACACCATCATTCTGGCTTCAGAGCAGCCAGAGGCACAGAAAATGCTCTCCTGAACACCCGTGAAGATCTGCTCTCTAACCTTGATTTCAGCATTCCTTCTGTCCTCATCCTCCTTCTTTCCTCAGCTTTCGACATGGTCAACCATGCCATCCTGATCAATCAAATCTGTGAGAACCTGGGTATCACGGATCAGGCTCTGTAACCACTGACCGCCTTCCTCTTGGAACACCACTCCCTTCCCAGGTCCAAATTGGTTCCTTTCTGTCTGCCACCTCTATCTACCTGTGGCGTTCCCCAGGGCTCTATCCTCTCACCCTGGTTTTTCAACCTCTACTGGGCCCATTTGGCCCACCTTATCACTAACTTCTCCTCTAACTTTCAGTGTTATGCAGATGACTCAGCTTTCCTTCAGGCTCCCCTCAGCCTCCTGTCCTCTGTCACTCATTCCTGACTCTCTATGTGCTATTCAAGATTGGTGCGCCTCCAACAATCTCTACCTTAATGTCTCTTTGGGACCCCTGACCCTGCTTTCCCTCTCTCACTCTGGCCGCCCGCCTTGGGCCCTCTTCCTTCGCCTTCCTGAGAGGTAAAAAACCTTGGTGTCATCTTCGACTCCACTCTCTCTTTCTCTCCTCACATCTCGGACGTCACCAAGAAGTCCTGCTACCAGCTCCTCCTCCTCAAAGGGACTTTTCCCTTTCTCACTTTCCACCAGAAACTCACTGTCTTCAGAGCCCTGGTTCTCTCTAGGCTGGACTAATGCAACAGCCTCTTTCTCAATCTGCCTTCCTCTAGTCTCCGCCATCTGCAACTAATCCAGAACAGGACTGCAAGTCTTATCCTTGGCCTCAAGCCCAGTGATTGTATCTCTCCAGCCCTGAAATCTCTCCACTGGATTGTCCACAAGGCTTTTTGGGGCCAGTGCACACACCACATCCAACACTTTCTTCCAAAATACCTTCCTTCTCGAGCCCTTCGCTCAGCTACCCCCAACTCTCTAAGGGTTAGACGCTTCTCTAGGCAGACAGTGGGGAGTATATCTCTCTCCTCTGCAGGGGCCTACATCTGGAATGGCCTCTCTGCCCCTCTCAAACTTGAGGCAGACCACCTGAATTTTCGGAAGCAGCTCAAAATGTTCCTCTTCTCCTCTGCTTTCTCTCTCTCCCTCCCTTGCTAACCTACCTGTCTGCTGTACCGACTGGTTGCTTGGCTACCCTCAGAGTCTGTCTGAGTCCAGGCACTTTCTTGATCTGTCACCCTTGCACTGCCTCTGGGCCTACCATGCACTTAGGGGCTGTAACTGTAACCCTGAAGTCCCTTGTTCTCCTTGCACTACCTAGAGCCGTGCTGCCCTGGCTGCACTTACTCAGAGCATTGCTGCCCTGTTTTCCCCTCCCCTCTCCCTTTCCCCTTGCACTTCTCATCCTCGCACTTGCAAGATCTGAATGATACAAGGCCTAGTAAGATTGTTTGTCTTGTCCTCCCTCTATCTTCCCTAACTTGTCTTGTCGCATCTATGAACACTTGTGTACAGGCGCGTTATAAATGACTTATATCATATCATATCATTTTATCACAGATGCCCAGAAAAATATACAATGCTGTAGTAAGAAATTGCTAGACTGGCAGCACTGAAATGCCTATCTATCCCGGTAATTACACTTAGCGGGGTGGCTTTATCAGAAATGCCCAGGTAAAAGAAAGTCATACCAAACTGAGGAATGACTAGACTGGCTGCACCAAAATGCCTCTCTAGCCACCAATACCACATATCATTCCTGCTTAGCATGGACATGGACAACCATTATGATTCATCGCACAATCCCACCCCCCCACAAACCCCCTCTCCCTCTCACCCCCTACCCCAACTTCCAAAATCAGCTCCTTGGCCCAGAATTACCTCCACGTCCCTCTTTCTTGTCCCAGAGCTTACGTATGAGGATCTTTGCCTCATAGGTAAGTACTGGGATTAGGAAGAGTAGGCCTAGGAGTAATGAAGATTACAGGTAGGTAAGTCAGGCATTACCTCCATGTACCTCTACCTCATCCCAGTACTTGTGTATGAGGCAGAGTGCCTCATACACAAGTATTGCCTCAAGCATAAGTACTGGGACGAGAAAGAAAAGGGCTAGGAGTAATGCAGATTACCAATAAGTAATGAAGGCATTAAACACAAGTAGTGGTGCAACACCATTGAGTTGACTGGGCTTCAGCACTCCCCCACACCCTGAAATTTTGGACTATGTTGACTCCAGCTGGCTGACCTTTAGAGTAGCTGCTGGACAGAACAGGACACAGATGTTAAATGGCACCTGGGTTTCGCTGATAACAAGGGCCCAGAAATTAGCAACGTAAAGCATTTCACTGTTAGAACCTGCATTCAAACTCCACATTTTTTAGGCAATTGAAATCGTGATGTGGGTTTAGTAATTGCATGCCAGGAGTGTGATTGGAAGGGTGGAGAGGGAACAGGAGACCGCTCTTTTGTATTTGTATTTGTTTTATTTATAATGCGCAAAACATCAGGCCCGGAGGCATCAGGGCGCAATTTGGACAGAGTTACAATAATGCATATATACAGACATAAAAATTATATTAACAGAATACTAAGCAGTGTTTCTATCTACATATGTTGCAAAGATTACAGTGCCGCTAGGCTTAGCAGTGGATTTACCCATAGGGTGTACAGAAAATGGTAACGGAGGTCAGCGGGCTAGTGTATGTAAGACATGGGCGCAGAGCATGCCTTAGTGCTCACAGTGCTCATTCTCACAGTAGTCCATAAGTGGGTGCTTTCAAACTTAAAGGAGAGAGTTAACTGCTTGTAACATTGAAGCTGCACTAGAAAAGTCTCATTAAAATAAAAAGAAGTTAAATGCCCCCACAGAAATAAGTCTACCACTCCCCACAACCCGTGAAGTTAGAGCCTCTACCAACATTTGAAGGGTTAGCCCACCCGAAATGTAGGTTTTGTTACGCCCCTGAACATAAGCACAGACACCATTCAAACACACGCACACCTAGCCATCCATACATTAAAGTGTGCATTCTGTCACCATACAGGCACACCTAGGCAGCCATCCGTACATTTAAGTGTGCACCCTTTCACCCTACAGGCACACATACCCAGACACCCACCAATACATTTAAGTGTGCACCCTTTTACCATACACTCACACAGGCTGCCATCTATACATTTAAGTATGCATCCTTTCCCAATACAGGCGCACTCAGGCAGCCACCCATACATTTAAGTGTGCACCGTTTCACTGTACAGGCAAACACGCACAGCCAGCCACCCATACATTTGTGTGCACCTTTTCACAATACACTCACACAGGCAGCCAACTATACATTTAAGTGTGCACCCTTTCACCATACACTCACACGCACATGTCATGGGGTTGAGTGGAGACCTATTACTTCAAAAAGAAATTGTTTCTTTTTGAAGTCACTCCGACTTCATTAAGAAATTATTTCCGTTAAGGACTGAACCATAACGGAAATCATTTCTTTATGAAGGCAGAGTGACTTCAAAAATAAACTATGGGCCTCATTCCGAGTCCGGTGATAACCGTGTTGGTGACACTGATGGGTTGCCGCCAGACTCAGAATGATTTACGGCACCTGACTTCCCAGTGCCACGGGGAGATTAAAACCCCGGCAGCCCAGAAATTCAGGCACTGGTAAAATGTTGCTCCCCATTCCCATAGAATACTATGGGAATGGGAAAAACAGAAGCACCGGCACCGTTGTTAAAGGTACCGTTGGTTCCATGGCAGTCAGCCTACCGTGGCCGCTGTGCCTGGCAGGGTCAGACCTGCCGAGCACGGCGGCTACTGCAGGCAGACCTGTAATATGCTGGTCTGGAACAGCAGTGTCGGTAAGCTTACCGGCACCTTTGTTTCTGGACCGACATAGCTTTAATGAGCCCCTATTTCTTTTTGAAGTATAGGGTTCCCCCAACCCCATGACATGGAAGCCTCCAGCCTAGGGTCTACCATGTCATGGGGTTGGGGGAGCCCTCGGACTTCAAAAAGAAACTTTCTTTCTGTAGTCACTCTGTCTCAATAAAGAAATGATTTCTGTTACATAAATAATTTCTTTATGAATGCAGAGTGATTTCAAAAAGAAACATAACTTTTTTTTGGAGGGAGGGGAGTTTGCATTTTTTTCTCCAAATGGGGCCCCCTCCAAGGATATGGGCTGTCGGGGGGGGGGACGCCCGCACCGCAGGAGCTGCGGGGGCCCCTGTTACACCAGTGGTGTTCAGCATCGTTGCTTCCTAGCTAGGTCTGCACTACATACAATCACAAATGCAAAACTAAATATGAATGTTGCACTTGCATTCAAAACTGCCCTGCAAGGGAGAGATTTCCACCGGTATCTGGTGTGCTTGCGATTCAGTTGCACAGGAAATAGCTGCAATGTGAAATAACCATAATGCAATCCAAAAATGTAATTACAGCAAGTGTCCTTGCACTTCTAACATTAGTGAGGCATCTGATTGAATTAAACTTAATGTAGGTTAAGGGCTGGCCCTCTCAAAATAAAGAGTATTAGGATGGGGTAGGGTATGAAAATGGCCTTGTCCTGTATAGGTGGTCTATTTTGACTAAGCGTCATACCTTGATCTTTCTACCCGAACCTTTATCATTTCTGAAGAGTATGTTAGCTGTGAAGAATTGTTTGATTTATGTATGAAGTGCAATGAAGTGTTCGATAATGAACTGAATGTATGGTCGCTTGTTTTTAAGGTTTTAGATTAATTGTGGATTTGATTATCTTGCTGTTACTATTCTTATTTCTCAAATATATTTTGAAATACTTTCTGCTGCTGATTTAACGTTTTGAGAATGTATTAAGAATTGTTTTCTTTTTGCTTAAATGTTTTTCTTTTCTTTTTTATTCTGTTTACTGGGAGTCTGTGGTTTTACATGTTTTCTAAATTGTAAAGGTTAAACCAATTGCAATAAAAACATTTATTTTTAAACTTTTGCCCTTAAAAATGTAAAATCCCCTTTTCAGTTTTGCACAGGACTTCATTAGGGACAGTGTCCTTTCTTGTGCATCCCCTGTACAAAATACAGGTGCTCTACCAAACCCATGCAAAGACAAGCCTGTGGTGACTATGGGACGCCTGTTGCTAAAAATATAATAAAAGTGCAAATGACATTGCGTCACTCGTAGGTCCTTTTAAAGGCACTTGTGTGTGTGATCACAATTCATCACTAGTGAAAAGATGTCTTCAAAAGGTCCAACAATGGAAAGGGCGGACACATGCTGTATCTTAAACGTGCCCTGTGAGTACTGGTAAACTCATTCTTGATGTAGATCCATGCACAAAAAATTATTTGGACCGCAGAAATGTGGGGTGAGGTGGGAGATCACAAGACCTTTAAAATTAGTGAACTGCATGAAATTAGCAATTATCTATAAATGATATCTATTTCCATGTCTATGCTAACCCTTGAAAGGCCGGCGACATTTTGCAGCATTTATGTGGTTTTACTGTTGCCCAGTATGTTGGTTAATCACTGTACTTTGTATATCTGTATCCTGAACTGCTTCAGTGCGCAGTGGGCAGTGTCCAGATAGGAGCCTGCAACACTGGCATTTCCCTGATCCTAAGTTATAGGGAGGGCCAAGTATGAAGAACTTAAAGCATTATGGGGAGCCAAAGTAAAAGGTAGGCGCACCTGAAGTTGTTGTAAGCCCTTTTCATTCTAAGCAGCAGCAGAAGTAGAAGACATTGGACCTGATTTGCAAAGCCTTTTCCAATCGCATTTAAAAAGGCTTTGCGAATCAGGCCCATTCTAGGCCAGTAAGAAATGATGCCTGAACTCTGTTGTGAGACGGGTGCAGATGTCTGAAAGCTGTGGAGATGCAGGAAACAGACACTATCTACAGACAGACATGAACGTGAGGATGAGGTTGAAGATAACAGAGAAAATGAATCCTCACTGGAGGAACATCATGAAAACAGAGCATGACCACAGAGAAATGGCCACATCTGGCCCCACATACACATGCTAAACCCCTTTGACAGGAAACATTATTTTTATGGCATGGCATGCAGACAGAAAACTCAGGGAGTGAAGGAAATATAAAACATTTTTTATTGAAAACTCATTGCAAGAATTGCCCCAACCCAAGGTTTTGCCATTCCTGCAGCCTAATCATTAGCATCAAAACCTCCAAACGTAAAAAGACTAAACGAACTACAAGAATTCATCAAAAAATTCCCTTGTAGGAAGGGGAGAGACATGTTACTACGTGCTCGCCTCAATCTCTTGCCAACAAACGAGATCTTGGCAATAAGAGGCAAAACTGAATCCAATTTCTGTCGTTTTTGCAATATACAAGAAATAGAGTCAATACGTCATTTATTGCTAAAATGTGCTGCAAACCAACAAGTAAGAAGCCGTTACCTGAGACATATTTTTTCGGACTTTACTATAGCTGACGAAGACACTTGTTGGGCTCGCTTAATGGGAGGAGACAAGACAAAATGGCAGATAGCTACGTACAAAATACTAGAATCACTAAATCTGCCTCGGGCATAGTCCGCGAGGACGGCACATTTTAAGCAATATTTTAAAGCAACACTTTTAGCGACAGCACCAGCTTTATGCGAATTTTACGACAAAAAATCATTTTTGTAAAAATCTGTTGATTAAATACAAAAAAAAAAAAAAAAAAAAAAAATTAGCATCAAAACAGGACAACACAAAGTGCACCTTATTCAAAAGCCCAATGTCTAATCATATTGCCCTTTTCCCTGTCTCATAATACTGATTCCATCGCACACGTTTCATATCATTTAACATCAAATAAGTGCATATTTTATTATGGAGCTTATGTGACTCGGTTATAATGAATACATTCAGTCTTTGGATCAATCGTGATAAAAAATGCAAGACCTATATTTACCCCAGATTATTTTTAGGCGCCAAATAAATCATTGCATAGTGGCAACACACCTATCTTCTCCCTCCCCCATACGGAAGTCAAGAAATCAGCAGTAGCAAATTTGACTTGACCGCATAAATATCTCCACAAATACTATTGTAAAATACATATACATCTTTTTCTGTTCCACTAGTCAGACATATGACATTTCCAGTCCTTTCATTTAAAAAAAGTAATAATTTACAAAACATAAGGACACACCTCTGAACTTTGATTTACATTACTGCTTCCTTCCCAAAACCCAATGGTACACCTCTCTGGTTTCCAATCAAGGTTTCAATCATCAAAGGGAATTAGTTTCAAAACAGGTAATGATTCCTGACTCCAAACATCTAAGAATGAACTCTCAGTTCCCCTTTCTTGTAGAGTTCTTCAATATTAGAGGAGCACCGCATTGTAGCTGGCCAGGGTCACTCCTGGGACATTCTGAAAATGCAAAGCTACTGGATAGCTTCCTTCAGCCTCGTGGATTTCCACGACATGCTCAAGTATCCTGGACTTAACTTTTCTTATCATGTTGCCTGTATAAATCCAACGACAGGGGAATTTAAGGACATATTTTATCAGGTCTGAGTTTCAATTAATGCAATCTCGAACATACTCTTTCCAAGTGATACCTTTCTTGGTTTTATTCATAACCAGATTCCAGGGACAGCTTACACAATCACTTTCCCAGCAATCACATTTCCAGCAGGTTCCTTCTGCAACTTTGAGGGGCTCAACGTACAAGTGACATGGAAAAATCCCATTGAAACTATTTTTGTAAATCAGGCCCAATGCCTTTGGTAAGTCAAAGTAAATCTGAGCTTCAGTAGACTATCATGAGAAATTCGGTAAAAAAGGAGCTCTTCTTGTTCTCCCCTCCAACTCAAGAACAGGTCATCTATAGAACAAATCCACAAAAAACACTCATTCCAACCACTATCATCAGAGAACCAGATTTCCTTGCTCCCAAAAACCTACCAAAAGGACTGCCTAGTTTGGCACAAATATCACCTATCACCAACCCTTTTATTTGTTGCTAATACTTGTTAACAAATAATAACCCCCCCCCCCTGCATATACGTCCTAATTGACCTTCTAATTAGGTCAATTCTCCTGAGGTCAATTCTCCCAATTGTGAAAAGGTCAATTAGTATACAAACTAACTAAAGAGGGGTGTAGTCAGGGTTCCTACTGAACTGTCTATTGGATGACCGGGGATTACTAAGGGATTTGTGCACATTTGTTAGCAAATAGAACATAGCAGTCTTAGGAAATTTAAAATACAGATGCTGCTCCTCTTTGGAATTGATCAAAACAAGGGTCCTCCATCCATTTGGTTTAACAGGCGAATCCTCTTTAGATGTTGACAACACTCTGAATTGACGTTCTGCCTCTTTTGTATAATATTTTATATACTTTTCCTGTTTCAATAGGGCAATGGTCCTACCTTATTTCAAGGTTTAATGGTCCTATTCTTATCATCAGCAAGGGATCCCAGTTGTTGTTAAGAAAGATTATGGGCCTATAGCAGTCCGCGGTAACCCGCCGTTGCTACCGGCAGTTTGCCGTCGGACTCTTAACACTTTATTGGTGCCTCACTTCCCGGTGCCACGGGGACATTACAAGTCCTGGCGGGTCGAGAATGTTGTTCCCAATTCCCATGGAGCCTATAGGACTGCATGGGAGTGGGCAGACAGAAGCACTGGCATCATTGTTAAAGGTGTTGGTGCTTCCAAGAAAACTCTGCAGGTGATGCCTTGCTTCAGACAGGTGAGACCTGCCGGGCACAACGGGCCCCGCCCACATAGTTGTACTGTGGCGGTCCGGAAAGAGTGCTGGTATTCTGCGACCGGCACCCTTGTTTCCGGACTACCACAGTTGTATTGAGGCCCATTGTTACAAGATTCCCTGTCCAGGCATTTTTCTTCAAGTCAGTCACTGCTCTATCCTCAAATTCACCAGTTTATGATCATTCACACATTTTGGGACAAAAGACAGTCTTTGGTCTAAAGCTGCTAGGTTCCAAAATACACTACAAATATTGTTAAGGGGATCCGTTGTTTCATGGTTAACTTCATCATTGAACTGATCATACACCCAGAGAGATTCCATCTCATCTCACTCCTCCTCTGTGTCTTATTATAACCGACTGGTTTTAGGCTTTGCCCTGAAAGACATCAGTATCAAGTGTCATGTCTTCCGTGAGAATATTACAGAGACAGGGATTAATTGTGGAAAATCTTTGGTGCCCTTGGGCCTTACATGCCATTTTGGGTATTAGCAGATGGTTCACCAGTGCAGAATGTAGGGCTTAAATGGGTCAGTGCTGACTGATAATTTTATTGTAGGTAGTATGGTGCAGAGCTTTCCATTCTTCTGTATGCAAGGCAGACGATCTAGGAGGATATTCTGTCCTGCACTGGAAGTCATTGTATGATTTCCATCTGGTTGGTAACTGGCTGACCCTGCCTTAAGCCAAAGATGACCCTACCCACAGCATTCTGGTCTTTTTTGTAGCCTTTTTGTTTGATAGACAAGGAGGTCCACATAGAGGACATTGCACTATTCCTACTTTGAATGTATGGAAGTTTCATTTGAAAGACTCCTGATTTAACTGTGCTGCCAACTTGTGAGTGTCTGCTGAAACTGGCACGTGAGATAAAGCCTAGGGTGTGCACCTTGGGAGGTTGAAGGGAAGCATAGTGAAGACGTGTGGGTGAGTTAGGAAGATCAAGTACTAGGATTCTATTATTAGCACCATTGAGCTTTAGGTTGTTTTTCCCCATCCATACTTCTATGGCTTTGAGACTGTTTTACATTCTCTGAGTCGGTCGTGTTGGTCAATTCCCCGTAGATAGAAATGTATATTATTAGCATATGTAACAAGTGGAGTAGATGACTGTATCGTAGGCCCACAAGTGGCATGTCATGAATGTTGAAATGTTGGGGGTGAGCCCTGAGGTACTCCACACTCCACAGGATCTGATTTGGACCCTATGTTTATTTGCCATACCCAGTGGCTGCAGTCAGGCCAGAAGAACTTGAACCAACTCAGTGCGGGAGGCAAGACACTGACCACATGTTGTAAGTGGTGTGGAAAGATCCACTGTGTCCACACCGCAGACAGGCTGAGCGTGAGAGCTCATTGATGGAGCTGTGGCCCACTGGTGCGTTTAAGTTTAAGATGCTCCTCAGAATGCGTTGATTGTTTTGGGTTTGCCGCCTTTTCTGTGAGATGTTTAACTATCTTTTGAGAACCATGGGTTTTCATGAGGTTGGTCTTCCCCTCTGTAAGGAAGTGCAGTATGCTCTTTGACAGGTTGAGTTGCAGCAAGTATTTTTAAGGGAATCCTTGAATTCATTAGATGTATTATTTCTGCATCTGAATGTCTTTAAGTGGTGTTGGTAGCATAATGGGTAATAGGAACATACTGTTTCTGACCAGATGACGGGGAGTGAGGCAGTTGCAAATTTTTGTTGCTGGTGAATACAATACGCAGGTTAGTTACCATCACAAAACTCAGCCATGTTTGATGGCATGTAAAATCTAAGAGATATGTGAGGATCTGAAATATAATGTTAGTTTAGAGCACTAATCCTGCAAGAAAATCAAATTTCCCCATCATAAATCAGAGAGTAAAGAGTTGTTACAAAATCACTCATGTTCCTTCGTTTGAATGTTAACTATAAAAGAGAATTATTCACACACTGTCAAAGTATTGCCTTAATGTCAGAGACTTGTATGTGCACATTCCATTTCTCATTACACATTGAAGTTATTTCTTCATGAATTAAATATTGAACTAAAAATGTAAGCTATCCCATTAATATGTTAATTCAATTCAAAATTATATTTTATTGGTTGGAGGTTTTCCTGTGAGGCAAGGATTTAAAACTAGGATATAGATATGAATCAAGGCTTTTAATGCTAGGAACCAACAACATGATACTTTTTTTCATTTTGTGAAACTAAGCATTAAAATGCTCTCCCATAACGTACCACATTTTTTATATGGACAGATGTATATGTTCATTGCCACAGTAGATGCATTGCAACAGATTAAATGGGGGTTATCACCCAGGTGGCGGGAAACAAAAGCAAAGGACAAAGCAGATAGGTTAAATAAGTGGTGATGCAAAAAAAGCATATCATTTAGTTCCACTTGAGGAAACCATGGTGACTGCCTTGAGCCTCTGTCTCTGAACATCTTTGTTGAGAGAACAGCAACCATGGAAGCATACTCTGTCGCCAAAAGAGCATTTCTTCTATTTCAAGGAACAGCTCATATCCATCATTTGCAATTGAGAGCTGGATGATCTATGCTACTTGGAGGTGACCACATGTCAACCTGTTAACTGCACGCCCCTTTTCCAGTCCTTAGCTTATTTAACAATCTGGCCTCTTTAGGGAAATGATCTCAAGGTTTGCTTGAAATTAATCAACTGGACTAACACTCCCAATAACAATGGATTGTTAAATGAAAGCTCAGGACTGAAAAGGGGATGTCTCAACCTGGATAAAATATATGTGCAAAACAAATCAATGTTGTTTAATCATCTTTTGATATTGCACAAGAATTTACATTTATTGTGTCTGTTTGAAATGTACAATAGGAATATAGGGTAGTCAATGAAACTGGACACCACAGTGACCAAACACGAGGGCCTTCTGCTCAAACGCCCACCTCAGAGTCCTCTGCACTTTTACAAATGCTACCGAAGAATCCGGCTGCCCCTCCTCAGCCAAAATCCAAAGCAGCAGCATTACCTATGTAACAGTTCCACCCAATCCTCCGTCAGCATACCGACCCTTTTCAAGTGGTGCTGGCATCCAAAACCCAAACTACACACCTCACTCGCCTAGAGATTCACTGGGGAAAATCTGATATTTTGACAATGGCAAATAATCCTACTGCAGCCACATTTCAATCCATGTGAGTATTAAATGTATCTTTCTAAAGCTAGCCTTCACCCTTCCTATGATAGGCATGGCTAGACCAACAATTTATCAGGATGACAGTAAGCAGTAATGCAGGAAGTAACACTCCCATTACTGAAGACTACTGTCAGCCAAGCCAGAGCTTGGCTTCTGCGACTTGAGGTTTTGCATGCCCTATTTTATGACTGAGCATTACTCTGCTGTTGAATAAAAGCCACAAGACTGGGTCAATGGGACTCTTGTGACATGATGCCAATTGCAGCTGTGCATTCTTAGCAATGAGCTCCTTTCAAAGACTTGGCACACTTCTCAGTTCTTGAATGAAATATTATTTAGGTTTGAGGTGGTGGTAATATTATGGACATACAAAACAGACTGTATGTATGTCTATATTTGCAAAAGAGCAGGAATACAAACAAAAGTATCAAACATCAAGCTTAAGAGAGGTATGACAATACACTAAAAAAATAAATATAATCACGCTTTAAATCCAGATGAATACTAATAACAAGGCCATTGAGCTGAAACTAGTTGGGATGATGTGGCAAAGTAATAGATTAATAAGGAGGCTCGTTTTAGCCATAGGTAGATACTGCAGAGGTAAAGACAGATGAGCCATTAGCAGAAATGACCATCTTTTTATAACTACCATACACTCATTTTATGTAGACATGTAGCAATACATGCAGACAAGTAGCATACTAAAACCATCTATCTACCTATATGTCTGTACAGTCAAAAATGTTTTAAAGGACCATTATATTATGAACACAGACACATATTTAATAAATAATCAATTGGCTAGCAAAACTGGTTTCACCATAAATAGTTGGACAAATTAAAAACTGAAAATATCAACTATGCCTTGAAAACATTCTGAAATAGAAACACAAGATATATATATATATATATATATATATATATATATATATATATATATATATATATATATATATATATATATATAGAAAAACATCTACATTAAACCAGTGAGGTTTGATAGCATGGTGACAAATACAACCGTCTAGTTGGAACAAGCAGTGTTATCTACTTCATATACTGAAGGAGGTCAAATATCCCATAGTTCTGTGTTGTCCTACAGATAATAAATTAGAATCACATTTATGCAAATGTAATTTACACATTTCATCTGCTAAGGTTTTATTTCTGAAAATAGTTCTCACCAGGACTTGTCAATAAATTGTTGTTTGTCCCGTAGCTCTCGCTTTAGGCTCTCTACTTCCACTTTCAGCTCAATATTCTATAAAAAAAAAGGTTGGGAAAAAAATGTGAGTGTTTTAGTTAATGTTGCAAATTTTTATTTTCAATATTAATAAATGTGTACAAGTGAACACTGACCTGAGGGCTAATTTTGTATAGGCACATTGTAGGAAGGACATAGACACATTAACAAACACTTGAATTGCAATGTACTGAACGCTCCTTCCTTTATTTGCAAAATCCTGTAACAATAGATTCCCATTTCTATCAGGAAGTAAAATATACCAATTTTTCTAATTGAAAGATCTCACATTAATCCTTCCATGTTATCCAGGTATGTTTTAATAAAAAAAATCTGTAATCAGTAAAGGTGAATTGGATAAAATCTAAACAAGTTTCCTGATGTGCAGATACCTTATAGTCATGCGTAATATTGAAAAACGATGTTGTAACATCTTTCTAATGTATCTGATGTTATGACTGATTATTTGCTGAAGTTGTTTTCTATTTGGCCAGAGGGGTGAGTGCCCTATTTTGTTTTTTTGTACTTTCATGGTTGAAGATAAATATCAAAAGTGTCAAAAGTACATATTGTTATAGATTAACACACATTGGCAAAGAATGTACATAGACAGTTTGTTCAAACACAGGTAACTGAATCACCTACTTGATAGAATAGAACCACAAGCAAATTCTTGAAACAAGCTCTATGCTTTTCCATCAAACTGAAAGGCTTTTCTTGATTGCATTACCAGTACTATTTTGTTTCTCAGATATTATTTGAAGATGACAGCTGACCCCCACTGTCAAGTGGAAGAGTTTTGTCATTTTAATTTGACCATGCTGGATATTATTCTCCATTATTTCAAACATTCACCACTATTAATTCACATGTCTCCCACATGTTTCCTTTTTTTCATCAGACTCATATAGCAAGATGGGACCTTTCTTTCATAACTCCAGGTGGGTCTAGCAAATGGTCTCCAGTTGCTTGTAGGTTTCCGATTGTTTGCTTATATTTATATGTGCCCCTAGAAAGAGTTTGTAAAGATATTTGTTTTATACCCCAGCCTGGAGTGAACCTAAATATTTAACCGGAATGTCAACACAGGTTTTCTTGTTATGTGTGAATGTGTGAATACATTTTTGTCTATCTGACAGCAAAATTCCGAGATGTATATATTATCACACCCTCTTATATAAACATTCCATCAGGCAATAATGTGCTACACTTGTTTTTTGTTTAACTAGCTATGGACAGAACGTTTAAGTATAAAACCCTTCATCCCATCATTCCTTCATCCCTTCAAACCCTTCATCTCAGCAAGAAAGAAAGCAGTGGCAAGATGGTTACACCCCATCTCAATACAATGAAGAAAAAAATAAAACGGAAACGTGAAATCAAATGGAAGAAAAACTAGGACCAAGCCAAAAGAATCCATTATCAAAAACAAATCTGGGCATACACATAGGAGATTCTCAAAGCCAAAAAGAAATACTATGACAACCAAATCACAAAAGCCACCAACACCCAGAAAAAACTATTCAACGTTGTGAATGAGATGAGGAATCCCCCTGGATGCAATAACACACCGGTACCCTCACAAAAATGATGATCTTGCAGACCACTTTAAAAATAACATCATGGACATATATTGAATCATACAACGTAGACCAAGTAACCAGACTGTGCACCATCCCCTACCTATCCTGGAACCACAGAGCAAACTGCAAATCTTCACCCAAATGACAAGAGAGACATTCCTCAAGCTGGTGAAACAAAGCAACACAGCAGGCTCCCCATGGAATCAATACTTACACAGGGCACACCATTGGAATGCCACATAAACCTCTTTAACCTATCATTCTCAAAAGGGAGGCTAGCACAGGCTTTCAAATCTGCGTACATCAGACCACTCCACAAGGATACAACGGGCGATGTGGAAGACCTCTCTAACTACAGACCGATATCTAACTTATGTCTATGAACAAACACTGGAACAAGTAGAAAATCACCAACTATTAGACCAGGCACAAGTCGGCTTCAGACCCATGAGAGGGGCAGAGATGGCACTTCTTTCTATTAAAGACCAACGCAGACTCCAACACAAAATCACTACTGATACTACTCGACCTCTCTGCAGCGTTCAACACAGTCAGCCACAACATTCTCATCAAGAGACTGGAAGAAATAAGGATCACCAACATGACGCTGCTCTGGATCAAATCTTTCTTGTCTGAAAGAACAGAAATAGTATGGATAAAAACATTCAACTATGCACCGTGGGACACCACCTGTGGAATACCACATGGATCCTTCCTATCCCCATCCCTCTTCAACATCTACATGACTCCACTCTCCACTAATCAACCTCATCAAAAGACATGGCTTCACTTGCTGCAACTTCGCAGATTACACCCAAATCACCTACAAAATCGAAGATGTATAAGAGGAGAACACAACACTAATAGACTGTCTCAAAGAACTCTATGGTTGGATGAATACTTACAGCCTCAAAATCAACATGGGTAAGATGGAAATCATGATTATATCCAAAAACCAAGAAGCCACAGTACATCCCATTGCCCACAGAACTAGGAACAGCACCCACGCCATCCAAAATTGTCAAAAAGCTTGGAATTCTAATGGACAACGAGCTAACCTTAGAACCACAAGTACACCTGCACACAATCAAAAAGATTCTAGAATTCCTCTCCTTCCTGCACAACACACTGGCCATCATCTCCTTCATCATGTCCAGGATTGACTACACCAACAGTTTATACCTTGGAATGCTGGATTATTTACTGAAGAAACTGCAACATATACAAAACGCAGCTGCCAGAATTCTTCTTAAACTCTCACGAAGGGACCACATCACTCCAGCGCTAAAGATGCTACATTGGCTGCCAGTCAAAAAATTAATTACATTCAAAACAATGTGCATAACACACAGAGATATCCAAGGCCAGAGAGCAGAATTCATACAAAAGAAAATCACCATTTATCAGCTGACCAGAACACTCAGATCCAGAGATGACATACGCCAGGAACCTAAAATGTACACAAAAACAAACATTGGTGGATCAGTCTTCTTTTGCCAACCCGTTAAAGTTCGGAACTCCCTCCCCAGAGAAATACGAACCATCTCGGGAGGATAGCTCAGGGGTTACGTGCTCGCCTTGGATGCAAGACGAAACAGAGCATCACAGGTTCGATCCCCGGGTCCGCACTTAGAAACCTCTGGGTATTAAGCGCGTTATAAATAACCTATCATATCATATGATGAAGGACCATCTAAAATTCTGAAAACTTCTAAAAACCTGGCTCTTCAACTCAGCACGGGACCAAAATGAATGAGGAACACCAATGTCCCACGGAATGAACACACAAATGGAAAGACGGGAGATTAGGCCAGACCACAAGCGAAATGCAGGGAAGTAAAGAGGCCTCCGAATGGGAGGGAGACCCAGGTGCACCCGTTCCCATAGAGGGACCTACCGGAAACAAAGGAGATGGATGGGACCGACCTAATTGAACCACAGTGGGAGGGCATTAGAATTAAAGGGCAGAGAGTGGCGACCAAACAGATAGACCACAGGGCCCAGGGAGCTTAAGGCACAGCGAAGAAGTGCCCCCTCCTCAAGGGGCCCATGGAGGCGATGGTTGCTGCACATCAGGATGTGCCAGGGGGTAAAGTGATGTAGACTTACATTAGTCTGAAGATGGGTGGGGTGGAGAAGCTATCATCACCAGATAGCCCTGTTAACGACCCACACCTGTGCACAGAATATAGGAGTGGGAATTGTAGCACACCGCAATGTATGAGATTGGCAGGGATATGTGCCACAGGCAGTCAAAATTGACGGGGTACGATAAAGTATTGCCACTAACCAACCCACTAAAAAACTCATCCCTCTGCATACACCCCTCAAACTCTAAACTAAACACAACCATACCTCTACAGGACAACAAACTGCATGCACATCACTACACCGCAACAACGAAACAAACCACACATAGCCTCGCACAACAGTACATAACGGCTACCGGTCGAAAATTCACACCTACGCTCAGCGAACGGTATAAACCGAACTGAAGCTGCCAACAACACATCACAGCTTTCTTGTTCTTTTTCCCCTGCTCAGTCCTACTAACTTACGCCCCCCACCAGGGGACCACGCAGTGGTGATAGGACGTGGTATAAAAATCTTTTAACATAACCTATGCAGCAATTAGGGCTTTTGGAACCCTTGTAACTCGATGCAATTGTTTTGCTTTTCTTGGATGGAAACTTCATGACACTTTTTCCAAAACAAATCAGAGTTAGTTGTACTTTTATTTTTAAATGTTTCATGCAGTTTAATTAAACAGCACCAATGTTGTTTACATAAAAAAAAGAATGCTCTTCTTATGGGGACTCAAACATATTCATAAGCACAGAGTTGCTGATGTTGACTCTTTCATATAGAAGTTTGGTCCCATCAGGACAGAAGTGCCCATTCTGGTGACGTTTTCTTATTGAAAGAAAGGACTTTAAAAAAAAAAAATGTTTGCATGGAGTTTTCCATCAAACCCCCAGAGCACGCTTTGGCAATATCTCAAATGTATCCACTTCGGTTTTGTAAAAATGTGCGGCAAGCACCTAGACTGTGTTAGGAACTGGTACAAACCTGATCAAGTAATTTTGAGTAATTAATATTTCCAAATGTCAAAGGTATGTGGATTAGGTATCCACATAGCATGCTGAAAACCCACCGACACCTAATGAAATGGAACAAACATGTACAAACTCACAAGAATTTAGGGCTATCAGCCTGTTTTATTCTTGGTTATGCATAACACGTGCAAAACAGACAAACATATACAGTAATGGCCTTGAAGAAAACCTAACCCCACACGCCATGCCATTATGGACATTTAACACTGTGTGCATGCACATGGCATGTGGAAAACACACAAATATGTACCGCAACAAAAACTACAACAATATCGGGTGGAAAATAAGGAACACTCACACACCATGTAATAATGGACATTTAAACAGGTTAAACACACATCTTCAGCAAACAGATACACCTTGAGTACAACATAATGATACAATACTAACACGCATGGCATAAGTGTATGCATAAACATGATCCTAGCATATGGCCAAAACGCATAAATCAGGAATGCACACATCATGCAGAAAACATCCAAGCAAGTACAAAAAAGGAATGCAGAAACACACATACCATGTATGGAAATGGAAAACTGGTGCTTAAATGAACTTAAAAACTGAAGCACCAAATAGGTATACCATGAGTGTATCTTATCACGTGGCCCAGCCATTTGTGCTCTACTGGGAAAAGAGGACATGCTGCAAAAACTAGCCTGTTCAGGAACAAGAGTTGCATCAAAAAGCAAACACGTATGGTCCCAATGGTCCAACACTTTATAGAAAAAAAAACACAACCTGAAAGACTTTCAGTGGGCTATACTGTTGAAAATAAAGGGACCTAAAAGACAAAGTAACCAAAACCGATTGCCAGAGCAAGATCAAATAATGACTTACTTGACAATAAAAATGAAATGGGACTCAATGACAAAGTCAACTGGCATAGTGTGCCATCATAGAGACATAGGGCCTCATTACAACTCACCCGGTATAGAAACAACGGTGGCGGTAAACCCGCCGCCACTGTTGTTTCCATACTGGGTGAGCAGGACTCCTCCAGGCAGAGGCGTCAATCCCGCCAGGTCTGACCTGGCGGGTTTAACACCGCCCGCCTGCAGGCAGATGAGGAAACACCGGCACCATCACGAGATGGTGCCGGTGTTTCCATGATCTCCATTCCCATTGAGTCCTATAGGACTCAATGGGAATGGGGATTTACACCATTCCGCCTCCGGAATTCCCGGGTCACCGGGGTTGTAATGCCCCGGTAATTCCAGGAATCACAGAGGCGGAATGGTAATACGAGTCCGGTGGTAACCAGGTGGTTTTACCGCCTCGGTTGCCGCCAGACTCGTAATAAGGCCCATAGAGTGCTAAGCTTTCACCATTATACATTTTGGAATTGGCAGTTCCCATTCCATTGGCCATTGGGCCTCATTACGAGTACAGCGGTGCGGGAAAAAACAGTGTTAATGCAGTGGTAACTATGCAAATTACTGCACTGCCATACGACACCTTTGGTGGTAAGGTGGAGGATTTTCCTCCAGCAAAATGTTGGGGGTAAATTCTCCACCTTACTTCCACAAAACAGCAAATCGGCTGAATTATCGGCAATGGAATTATTGCTCATGGTAATTCCGCCGAAATCCCCATGGAGTCCAATGGACTCCAAAAAATGGCACTTAAAACACCTACCACCCCTTGCAATCCCACAGTAAGTCTGCAGGATCACGTGGCAGTAACAGTGATTCTGTATGGCAATATTTCGTCAGATTAACCACCAAAATACTGCCAAATTTGTAATGTGGCAATTCTGGAGACTAGACAAGGTTCAAATGAAAGATAAGGTCTCCAGGTTATTGATAAAGAAGAGGTTCTTGCTATGAGGACTAACCCTATGTAAATGTTTTACTAATTAAAAAAAATAACTTTGTATACATTGAATCATAATTGATTACTATGCGTGTTCACCAGTTCATTCTTAGGGGCGTCCTAATATTCACGGGGTCTTCACTACATTGGAGTATTATAAAGGCACTTGCTTTGAAATTGACAGGATCAGGCCACAGACTGTGTGGATTCGTATAATCTAGTGTAGCACTATGGCTTATTGAGGTGGTGGAGTCAACTGACTCCATTTCCCATTTGCCCATTGGTTTCGTAGTTTGAGCAGTGTGGACAACAGCAAAGAATGTCTCTGTATTTCCCTCTGCATCGCCTACCTGTAGGTGTCTCAGGACTGTTTAATCTTTTTAAAGATTGACAACATTGATGGACAACATTGAAGATGGGCTTCGTTAATTGAACTACCATTATCAAAGGTTTTGTGGTCCGTTGCCAATGATAATAATTATAAAAGGACTAGACTTGTTTCATTTTCTCTTTTCCAATACTCAAGCAGATGTCAGAAATGCAGTGACGTGGAGTTTAATCGTGTCATAGAGCATGAGGTAAGAAATGATTTGTCTTGACTTTAGAAATGCCAGGTTAGATCATTAGGCAACAATACCAGACTAGTCTAGAGGATAGCACTCCCAAATATGGATTTTTCTTCTTTTCTTTCTTTTAAGGTTACCTTTTCTGATACATCCAGTACTACAGCAGCACACTTGTGATTGCATATTCTGAATTACCTGTTAACACGGGTTTAACCCAGTACTAAATAGGACTTTGTCTTTAACAGTATAGTTAGAAATTGTTGTTTTTTCTTCTGTTTATGTATGTGAAGGAATTATTGACATTTAGGAGGCCTTTTTATCTAGATGAATGCAAAACAATCCAGATTCCAAGTTTGTGTTCCTCAATCCATCTTCCCTACTTACCAAACGGCAGATAGATGTAGCAGTAGTGAGCACTTATTCCCCCAATGTACATGTCCAAACAGATCAACGTTTAAGCCACAATGATAACAGCTTTTGGTTGACGGTCCAAAGTGCAAGTCAACCATAGTGTGACATAGCACCCACAAGGCACAGAAGCTATATTTCATTAAGTAATTCTGAATAAACTTAAGGACCGACATGTTTCCCTCCTAAAACATCATACAGTGTACACCTAAGTGACAAGGAAGGAATACTAGCTTTGGAGATATAGCAAATCCCCCTGTCTCTGTTGAGTCATCGGGGATGCTTTTATCTATATTTGACCCTCAAAGAACTTCCCAGCATAATTGACATTTACAGAAACATGCTCGGATCTGATGGCCTAGAGTAGGCCACTGTTGTGCACATTGAACATATAAAGTTAATGACTACTAGAGTTTATATCAACAAATATATGAGAACTCCATTGACCCTGGATAATGAATGATACTGGAAAGAGTCCAATTCATGAATTTTCTTTTCAGTATGAAAATGGTATCAGAGTGCTTGTGGAAGAGTTTTTTTGTGGAAGAGTGTTAATTTAGAGATAGAGAGGCAGAGTGGGATGAGTGATGTGATCATTTACAGGGAATGAATACAAGACTAATAGAATTGTTTAGTATTGTGCTGTTTAAATAACTATTGTAGACTAGATAACTAATTGAGTTAAAGATGTACATATACAGGGATCGACATTAAGATTGGATAAGCAGGAGATACAAGCTGCTTTTGGGTATCCAGCATTAACCAGAGACCAGGGGCCACCATGGCGGTATAAAGAACCAGTGCATAGCAGTCCCCATATCTAACATCCACAAAAGATGCACACATATAATTGTCTCCATTACTTATGGCCCCTTATGCTTTAAATGTCGTATAGATGTGTCCTCATGTTTTATATATAGATTCTCACAAATGCACAGAGTTAAATTCCCATAGGCTCGTTTGGTTAAGAGCCAACAGTAACTCGTGGTCACTGTTTATGTCAAGCTTACCAGGCTCTTCTAGGCAACAAGCAGCAGCTAAATATCTCCCATCTCCCCCAGTGTTGAACCCTGCACATACATTTGTATTGCTGTAGGATCACGCATATAGTTTGGATGATATCCTCCCAACTTTGGCTTTCCTATTTTTTCACTTTCAAAGCATCTGTAGAACGTAGAGGAGAGAGACATTTTGTAAGTAGATTATCATGGTAGGCTGGGCCACCCCGTCCCACTAATTACTCATGGATTTATAGTGGGCACTTCATCACAGACACAGTATTGTAATGATGCAGAAGCAAGTGGTCCACAGATACATTGTTAGATCACAGTGCTGAGGAATATGGAACACATTCATAGCAGTGAAGCTTTGAGAAAGTAAAGTATGTGTTTGGAGCCGTGGAGAAAGACATATATATGATGGGTCTAAATTGCCACTTGAGAGCGAGGATGTTCTATGCCTTCTCTGCATTGCCCATGAAAACATATGCTCAGATGGAATCCGCAACGCTCATATCTCTCTCTACTCCCTCTCCTCTTTCTCTCTCTCTTGCTCTCTCTGGATTATTTCCTGTGTCTAATCTTATAGAAGTACAGTTTGGCTAATGATGTTGCCATGCTGTTTGGACTTTGAGTGTATTTTTCTAGCGATGTGCCATCCCAAATTAAACGTTATAGTGCAGATGTGGTCTCAACAATGATACCTGAAATATCAATGTATCATCCTTTATCTACCCATTTCCCATCACCAACATTACTCTAGCGCTTCTCTCAAGTCACTTGCACTATATATGAACCTTGAAGTGATCGAACATAAATGTTCCAGCATCCCGTTCCTCTTTATGGGTCTTTCTAACAAAATCCATCATGTGCTGCTAAGACATCTCCACTTAAATTGCTCCAATTATCATCATTGCAAACTAAGAGCCATTTCCAATGACATCCATATACCATTTTAAATCATTCCCTATGATTGTGCAGCCACTGACTAAGAAATCTATGAGAACACAAGACCCAGTGTTGAATTTGGTATCATAACAAGCTCTCTCTCCTCCTATAAGCACAGTGGATCCTACTTGGCATTGAGGGGTTGGGGGATGAAGGAAATTAGCTCAGGCAAAGTGCAATTCCCCTCCATCCCTCCCTTGTAATGATGCTGGACTTGATGTTTAAAGACAGGGGCAGAGCCAGCCTGAGCATTTCGGGGAGGCTGCATGGCAGTTTTGATATCTGGTAGTGAGTGGGGAGAAAAAACCCATTGCGCTATCAATCCAACCCCTCCCTCTGAGCCCAGGAGGCTGAATAGCTATTTCAACTTCCTTAGGTGCCCCACAGCTCCAACAATTGCCACAATTGGTGAAACTAAAAAGACTCTGAATTGGGGTGAAAGAGGCATCATTTTTCACCCTAATTCAGAGGCTATTTCGTTTCACAAAGATGCTATTCATTGGATGTGTGGGGCATCTAGAAGAGGAGGCCAGCAGTTAAGGCTATAGCTTCATCATAGGGAAAGGCGTACTGATACTGCCTGGGCAGGCACGTGTCCTCTGCCGTTGTACGTTTGTCCTGCACCCTTTGCTATCAGAGCAACGGGCTGGACATCACAGCAGAGTGATGCCTTTTGTCTCAAAGTGGCAGGGCTTCAGCCCTCCCGAGCCAAGGACTGGTGCCGGCCATCATTGGAGAGCAAATCAATCTTCCATCCCCGGGTGCTGCCTTGCTGTTTGCGCAATGTGGTTACCTCCAATTGCCTGGCTGAAGCCCAAACGCTGGATCTTCCTCTTCTAAACCACATGCATGAATGCATTACCACCAAGACTGGCTAAACTGCTATGGCGCGCCCATATGAAAAGCTGATACAATGGGCACCGAAATCTGAGCCGGCCACATTCATTGTTCCCCCTCAATGTCATACATGCCATGCCTTGGATGTGGTATGCCAGGCCGCTGCGAATCATGTCTCCCACTGCCAACACTGCCTGTGTGAGGACACCAATTCGGTTTTACAGTTCTCTCTGACCTGCCAAATGCTTTTTAGTTATTTGCGGAAAGAGCAGTGTGAATGTTTGAGAGATTTGGATAATACATTTCCTAATCATAACTCTGAGCTTCCTACTCATTGTGACGGGCTTGCATGTGTCCTGCATATGCCCCTCCTGCTAGGTAGGTATTTCTGGATGATTCTACGGATAATGTTGTCGCTCATTCTTTAAAATTCTTCTGCGTTCCGAGTTTTTAACACTCAATAATGTGTCTGTGTTAGAACTGAGTCCCACCGAGGGCGAGACTTTTTCCTAAGAGATTTTGCTAATGACCTTGCAAGAGTTGTTTAAAAACACGCACTGTCTCGCCGTTGACATTGTGTGGTTACATTTATAGAAATACTTTCCTTTTTGCACAGTATGTACTGTTCCCTCTTGGTAAAGAACTCAAAACAGCGTGAGCCAAAACGGGGATGATCTCACCAAAGAACCTATAAAGCAGCTGATCCACTGACGCTTTAATAAGTGTGACTATTTCTGATGCAGCTTTGATCCCGGGGACCCAGTCTACCAGTTTCACTATAACAATTCACACAAGCGTTTTATAACAGCAAAACCCCATTGGAATAAGTCCCTTGGTTTCGATCCTCCGCTTAGCAAGTTGCTTATGCCAAGACCCACAACCAAATTGATGTTAGCCAGGCTTGATCAAGCAGCTGGCAAGAGGGGAGCCCAAAAGATAGGAGGACAAGGTCAATTAGTCGAAGAGAAAGGTCTTCAGCTTTTGGCAAAAAACAGCCAAATCTTTTTCCAACCATAGCCCTGGAGGTAGGGCGCTACAGGCATGAGCTGTTAGGCCATGGAAAGAGTGCCCGTTTCCTTTCGCTTACTACATGAAGTACCCACAGTTGCTTGAATGAAGCAATTTGGTGGATTCGATATTTTCATGCAGTCTTTAAGGTATGCAGGTGCGTCACCATGAATGCTACCTAGCCAATGCAGATTTTTCCTAGCACAGGAGACATGTTCTATCACAAAACGGGCGCACTGCTTCATTTTGAAGAACTTGTAGTCTATTTACATAATTCACGTTTATACCAATCAGCAAAGCATTACTAGAATCCAAGCAGGGCATGATAATGGCTCTAACTAAGATCTTACTATTGTTGAATAATACAAAAGGTTTGATATGCTGTGGCACTCTAAAGTGGTATTGGGAGTTACGCATAATTCCATCTATTTGCGTTTCAGCACCAAGGGATGCTTCCAAATAGACTCCTATCGTTTTTACAGTTTTTTTGCAGTTTAGACTCATCCAGTGATTTGACATCCAGTCTTTAACCAGCCGAGTAGATGTGTTCTAATCTGTCAGAATCTTTGATGTAATCCCCACTCAGCTCCATCAGGAGCTGGGTGTCATCTGCATGATTCGTAAAATGGATTCTTCCAGAGGTCAACAGATCACAAAGAGGTTTAATATAGAGGTTGAATAGTGACAGGGATAAACATGACCCTTGAGAGACACTGCAGTGAAATAATTCTGGTTCAGAGCTCACTAGGCCCCAGAACACTCTAGACAACCTATTGTTAAAAAATTAACTGATCCAATTAGTAACCTCTATTAAGCAATTTCCCACAGTGGTTAGTGATGCCAATAGGTAGTCATGGTCCACCAGGTTGAAGGCGGCCGACAGATCCAGTATGATCAGCAACCCAAAACCATTGATTTGGGTGGAGAATATTGGAGGCTTCAAGATGTTTCTGAAGTTGAAATGTAGCTATTTTATACACGATTTTGAACAGAAAGTGAGTGTTTGTGATGGGGTGTAAAATCCCCTGATCTGTCGGACAAAGGCCTGTTTTTTTGACCAGTGGTGTGACCACCATGTGTTTAATAGCGTCTGGTACCGAGTTAGACTTAAATGATGCGTTTACAAAGCGCACCAGAAATGGAGCAAAGATTTTAAAGTTGGCCAGGATCAGTTTCGAGGGTACAATATCTCCTGTACATTAAGTCGGGTGCATATTTCTCAGAAGGTTTTCCATCTCTGATTCTGTTACATAGTGGAAATGAAAAGAAGGGCCTTCCCTATGTAATGACGTCTGGGATTCTGGCCGAGTGCAGATGTTAACATTAGCATTAGCATTAGCCAACTGAATCTTTCTACAATCTTCATCCGATTTTGTGATAGATTTAGTCTGAGATTTAGGCTTCTCGAGAGTTCTGTACATCCCAAAGAGTTTTCTAGAGTTATTGCCTGAACCTCTTGCATTTATCAAAGGAAAAATACTTTTGTCGTGCAGAATGCTCAAATTAAAGTGGGCATGTTTTTCGATGGTCTCATTATCACAAGCACTTTTACATTTGTGTTCTGCTTATCTTGCTTGTTTTCCTGTGACTGCCGGTAAAGAGAGTATATTCAAGCCCACGCTATTGCGCACTTACTGAGCTGCCTTATGAGGGGTTCTGTCATTTGAATACATATTTTAATTTGCTTCTGTTTTCTCCAACTACACTTTTTTCCATAATGTAATACTATTATTTTGGCCTTTGGATTATGGACTTTGGCTCTCATACTCACTACCTCTTGGTATAACACTAGCAGTACATCTTTCTAGTTATGTCTTTGTGCATTATACTCATTATGAAGATTTTTGTTAGTATGGATAATTCATTCTGCCATATTGAAGCCCCACTGGAAGGGGTTTGGAGCAAGTGTAATCTCCTATACAACACCATGACACAGTACTAATTCTGAATTAGGTAGATGTGGTTAACTCGGGCAAACCCAGCATTGTCTGGACCACTTTGGGAGACGTGGTCTTCTAGATCTTCAGCTTCACTTCCACTGGGTAATTACCGAACTGCATTCCACGTCTTGGATTAGTCCTTTCAGGAGCAGACCATCTTAGTGGCTACCTTATTCATTTGGCATGACAGTGTCACTTTATTTGAAATGGTAATAAACAGGCAATTCCATTTTAAGCCATTCGAATTTCTCCTCCGCTGTTTGCATCGGTTTCAGGGCACTATGTCTTTGTTTTACAGACGTGAAATTTGATTTCCTAGCATTGACTTTAGGATCTTTCGATTTCATGTATTTTTTGTAGGAATGTATTAATTTCGGTAATGCCTTGGGCATATGTGCCCTAAGGAATGCACAATATGCATATAGTAGATCCTTTTAGTATTTTCAGCTGTATCTGGTCTTAGGTTATGAGATAGACTTCGGAGTAAGTGTGCAAAACAAAAGGCTTGTCTGATAGCTAGACATGGCCTGCAGGCTCAGTAATATTAGATAACAGCTGGTGGCAGCCTCCACTGGACCATGTGTGCTCTTTTCAGAAGTGAGGGCAAGGTGTATATGTGGCATTCCACTACACTATCTGTACACTATTGCCCATTCCTGATCCAAGACGGCCATATTACAACGTGTGCGTGATTTCAGCATAAAACAGTCATGTTCCAGAATCTCAAAGACTCACTGAGAGAGTCCTGCAGGAAAGCAAAGTCTATTCACTCCAGAAGCTGGCATCCATTTTAGAATGATATCCAACCTCCCTTAGCTCTGTCCTATTTGCTTCCCGGCCTTTGAAATATATTGTGGTGTGCTCCTTCTTGTACAAGTTTTCACAGTAGCTTACAATGTAGGGGGCATTGGGTGGGCATTTCACACAAGGTTTTGGGAACCTTTTGGAAGCTGGATGTCATGAGAGTGTGTGGTGACTGCATTAAGTTATGTTAGCTTCTACCTTATATCTGTTTGTGTCAATGGCTGCGTGAGTGCATACAGCAAATTGAGGATGATTTGAAACTACAGTGTTGTTCTGGGGAATGCTACTGTTTTCCACCCAATATATCTGCTATGGTATAGCGTGCTTTCGCTGCATACAATTGCTCGACAGGCCGCTTTCACGGAACAGCAGCCTATCGGGGAACAACACTTGCTCTTACAGCGCACCCAGGAAGTCGGGCTGGCGACAGCGGTATACGCGGTCAGGTAAGGACGTGGGAGGGGTACGTGCGCATGTATGTGGGTGTGTATGAATACGTAACATGTTGGGAATGGGAGGGAAGGTGCAGAGTTCGGGGGGTGGTGCGGCTGCACCCCAGGGAACAGATGGCATGGTGTGGGTGGAAGAGAGGGAGTCAAAAGTGGGTTACGGGTGTTTCACCCACTTTGGGAGATAACAGGTAGGGGATGCTGCCTTTATAAATTGATTGGCTCTATCGACCAACAAATTTGCCTGGGGTGGTATAAGGCTGCTTTCTTTTGTTTGATATTGTGCTGTTTCAGGACCATCTTCATCTCAACAGATGTGAGTTGGACACCATTGTCCGTTACCATCTCCTTTGGTAAGCCTTCTCTTTGGAACATCACAAGGGTCTCAGTTTTCGTTGTGATATCTGGCACAGATATGGTTCCGCCCTCTTTCAGAGGTAGCCCACTACTGCAATTCCATGTTTGCACTTTTGTTGCATTGACTCTAGCTGCCGAAGATGTCCAGTTCTCTCCTTTCCCATGCAGCAGCTGGTATCTAGTTGGGTAACAACGGGGCTTGGCTGACCTATGAGTGAGTTGCTATTGGCACATTTGTGACATTTCTCCAGTGTTGCATGTCTCTCAGTATCATTTTGAGGCCAACAGCATGATTATTAGATTCTCGTTTTGGACATGGTAGTACCTAAATGTTCGGATTGAGCTCTCTCATTCATGGTTGTTATTAAAGCCTGAGGTGGAACCGCCTGATCTTTGTAGGGTACAACTTTTAATCATCGGCAGTCATTTTTTTGAAGATTTTTTTGATGAAACTCTTTTTTTTTAAACTATCATAAAATATAGAGAGTGTGCAAAAGGGTATGTAAGGGGGCGGGGGCCAAGAATAGTGTTACATTAATAGTGGGTGATTTGGGGTGCAAATTCCCCAAAAAGAAAAAAAACAAATTTGATGGGGTTGTTTCCACAAATAAATTCAGCAAAAAGACACCAAAAAATGACTGTCGATAAATAAACATAGAATCTTTGGCAAACTAGTAGCCCATTTTCAATGTACAACTCATTTGGTACTTCCCAAAATGTCACATACCCTCGGGTACTGCCCTCTCATCTGGCCACTTTTTTTTATCTAGCTACTTAACTTTGGTGTTGTGGCAGCCCAATGTTGCTCAGTCATTTCTAAAAACTCACTCCCTCCCATGTCTTCTGCGGATGCTACTACATATTTGTATCTCAAAAACGAACGTGTTATCTTCTTTATCGCCCGCTGCATCTGTGACATATGGTCTGTCTGTGCATTCTTCCACCCTGGTATATGAATAATCAGTCAAATGTATATTCTTGTAGATTTGCTGCCATGCGGGCCAAACTAGGGGTGGAGGTCATGGTGTCTCCCTGGTTTAACAGATTAATCAATAGCTTATGGTCTGTGACCCAGCTAAATGTTGTCCCCCACACATACGTCCAGCAGTATTACACCCCCCATGCACACACCAACATCTCCTTTTTAATGAGTTGTTTTTTTAGCCTCTGATAGAGCCTTCGACACAAAGGCTACTATGTTTTCTGTTTCTCCATGTTTCTGAGTAAAAGAGGCACCAATTCCATACGCACTGGCCTTAGTGGTGACATAGGTTTTACACTTTGAATTAAATAGATTCAGACAAGGCGCCTCCACAATCATTCTTTTTATCCCCTTCAAACTGCTCCGTTTGAACACATGTTCATGCAAAGTCTAGGCCTTTCTTCAGAATGCTTCCCATGGTGGCTGTAAGTGGTGAAAATTGTAGGCCGAACTTTGCATAGTACTCAGCCAATCCTAGGAAAGACTGAATGCTCTTGGTGCAGGTGCATGCATCCTTCCTTGATTCTTCTTCGGTTTTATTAAGTTTTGTGACATTGTATATCCCAGATTCTCTATTTCATTGATTTTCTATTTTGCACTTATCATGCTTATGTTCCACTCATGCTCATTGTGAGGTTTCCAGGACTTCTCCCAACACTTTGTCATGTGGCTTCTCATCCTCTGCATTCTCTGCATTTACCAAAATGTCACCTTGACAGTAGGGAACATTCCTGCTCTTGCTCATCAGTGAGACCATCATTATTTCTAAAACACTGATGCTGCAGAGGACAATCCAAATGGCATGCATTAGCATGCTCTTTGTGAGGTTTCCAGGATTTCTCCCAACATTTTGTCATGTGTCTTCCCCTCATTTTCAGCACAGGACAAGGCGGTTCAGTCAAGTATAGCACACTCTTGGGCTTCTTTGGCTTGAGCACACAGTTCCATTACCAACCTCAGGGCCTTCTGTGCCCAAGCCTCTTACGTTATCAAAGTCTCGTGATTTAGAGGGCCTGACATACCAAAACAAATGAAAGGTTCTTTCACAAATACTCAAGTCAAGTGAGTCACTCTTCAACCTGGATCCCCCTCTAACAGGCTCAGATCCCCTTTATAAAACTAGTCTCCCTCAGCCAGGCTGGGACCAGCCTCAATTAAATTTGTTGGCATCTTTCTGTTGGGTTCACATTTGCCACAGCAATATCATTCCGGTGGTGACTCACAGTTGACCTCAGATCTCCCACTTCCGGGCTCAGATCCCCTTTTAACCATTACAGTTCGTGTTAGCTATAGAAGACTTTCAAATGTCCACAGGAATTGTCTTGACCCGTTGCAGGACCACTTATATCCCTGTCACACATCACATATGCCTTAAACTCTGTTCTTTGCAGATTTCTCATACAATGTTGCCGATTGCAACCTTGGTTCTAACACAGACCAGTCTGCTATCAGTCTCCCTGACTCACCGGCGTGCTGACTATATTGGAGCAGCGTTGGTGTCTGAGCCAAGGACAGTACCACAGAGGCAATTGCTCCTGCCCGCCTCGGCCGTCGATGCAGGAAAGCCCTGGGTAACTTTCTTCAGCTTTAATTCCTGGTCTTATGTTTCTTATCCTTGAGGGCTCATGAAAGTAATGGTTTTCTTCCTCTGAAAAGGCCAAGGGCAATTCCCTCTTTGCAACCCTTTCTGGTCTCACCGTCTTGCCGTTCACAGGGGAACTGAGAGAGGAAATACACGTTCCCTTGGTCTTTACTTTTTCGTTGCTCCACAGTGAAACAGTAGGGTTGCAGGTCTAAGAACCATTGCTTGACTCAAGGTTTGGCTAATCCAAACTACTGGAGAATGGCCAGCCATGAGTGTGAACTTTCCTTCTAGGAGATAGTATCTAAGATGGATAAGGGCCCACTTGATGGCAAGGGCCTCTAATTCCAGCACAGAGTAATTATTTTCACGTGGGAAATGTTTGCGACTTGTGAACAAGATGGGATGTTCCAATCCGTTGTAAATGTGTGATAAAACTGCTCCTGGCGCAGTAAGGGAGGCGTCTGTCTGCCGGACAAATTCTTTTGAGAAATCTACTACCTTTAGGATCGGGTTCTGACACAGGGTTTGTTTTAGGTTGCTGTAACATATATCATCATCGTCGGTCCAATGAATTTTCTGGGGCCCGGCGTTCCTTAGTTATTTTGTCAGCCTAGCTGCCCTATCTGAGAAGTTTGGGATACATCTACAGTAATAACAGATTAACCTTAGAAATGCTCTGAGATCTCTTTTAGTCTGATTTGAATGGATTGGCAGTTAGATTAGCTTCTCTGAGAGACCTCATAATGGTAAAAAGATGGAAACGTGGTTCCCAAGTTTTACTATAAATGACGATGTCACAGAAATCAGAGTAGGGCTGTAATGTTTGATCCATAAGCTGTTGAAATGTGGCTGGAGCCCTGTGTTAGCCAAAAGGGAGGATTTTGAACTGAAACAGTCCTAGAGGTGTCGTGAAAGCTGTTTGATCGTTATCAGGTCCATACACTGGGACCTACCAGTACCCTTTGGTTAAGTTTAGGGTTGCTAGAAAAGTGGTGTTCTAGTTAATTAATTAGGTCATCAATGCGTGGCATGGGATAAGCATCCAAGTCGTAAATGACATTAACCTGGCAGAAATCTATGCAAAACCTCCAGGAATGGTCAGATATTGTGACCAATACGATAGGGAGTACCATGAGCTTGACGAGGGTTTGATAACGTTTGCTCTTAACATTTTATTTACTTCCTCAACCACTATCTGCTTGAGGGCTTCCGGGAGTCTTTATGGTTTCAGATTAACCACGTTTCCGTTAGGTGCCTTTCACGCTTCCTGATTTCTCCGAGAATACATTGAGGAAAGAGATAATTAAATCTTGTAAATCTTCTTGTTCACTAAATAGCTCTTGAGGAATCAATTCAAAGTTCTCTACCTCTTATGGCACCAAACAGGATAGTAGTGTGGCATTGGTGACAGGCAGTTTTTCCTTCCACTCTTTTAAGAGATTTACATGATATAGATGGACCCTCTGTTTCCTGTCAGGTGGTGCTATCTTATAAGTACAGGTTCCTGTTTGTTCCAGTATTTCATATGGCCCAGGCCACTTAGAGACAAGCTTGTTTTCTTAGGTAGGCAAGGGGACCAATACTTTTTATCCTACGGAAAACAATCTTAAGCTCGCCTTTTTGTCATAGGCGATTTTTACTGGATTTGGGCCTTTTCCAAATGAGTATAAACTAGATTGCTAACAAGTCTCATATGTTCTAGGTTCTCTACCATAGAGTAGCTCAAAAGGAGAAAATCCAGCAGATGCCTGATAGGTTTTTCAAACTGCAAACAGTTCCCAGGGGATCATCCGGTCCTTGTCCTTCCCATCCTTATCTACAAACTTTCCTATGATCATTTTAATCATTTTATTGAATCTCTCTACCAAACCATCTGTTTGGGGATGGTACACTGAGGTTTGAAAAGTGGTAAAATGGAGTAGTTCCTTGACTTCCCCCATGAGCTTGCTCATAAAATTTAGCCTTGATCCATTAGGATATCCTCAGGAAAGCCAACACTGGAAAAATACGGTAGGAGGTGCTTTAGAATTTGCTGAGTGGTTTTGTTCCGCATAGGGAATGCCTTGGGGCATTGCGTAGTCGACAATTATGAGGACATATTTGTTGCCCAGTCTAGATGTTTCTAAAGGTCCAACGATGTCCATTCCAATTCTTGAAAAAGGGACTTCTATGACTGGCCAAGGATTCAAAGGGGCAGGCAATAGGATTTGAGTACTGGTTTTCTGACATATTTCACATGTCTGAATAAAGGTTTTTATAGCAGCATGGATACCTATCCAGTAAAGCTTCCCGCTGATGTGTCCCTGGGTTTGGATGGTCCTAAGTGGTCCCCGGTCAATTGGGAATGTGCAAACTTGAGCACATCTTTCAGTGGCTTTTGGGGATCACCAACTGGGTCTTACTCAAGCCTTCTGTGGATGTTTCCTTTCTATATAGCAATCCTTGCGTTAAGAAGAAGAAAGGGCTTCCCTTTTCTACATCATCTCCTTTGGGAATTGCTTGTTAAAGGACTCAGCGAGGGCTGGGTCATTTCTCTGGGCGAAGAGTAGGTTTGCCTTTTTTCTCTTTAGTGCTCGATGGTTCATCAGTTTCCCCAAGCCTAAGGTACCTCTCTCCGTTTCCTCTAGTTCACTTTCTCTAAATGGGGAAATAAAGCTTTTTCAAGAATCCCTTGGGCAATTTTGTCTTCATGATGTACTTCAAATGGAATCTCGCCATGATTCTGTAAGAGAACCTTTATGTCTCCCCAGAGGTTGGGATCAATGACGCCTGCTAGAACGTCTATACCGAACTTCCAGGCCTTGCCAGATTTTGGGGCTAATCTTATATAACACCCAGGAGGGGGTATCAAAACTAAGTCTGTGGGAACCATTCCTTTTTTCCCAGGAGGGATAGTAGCCTATCTACTGCTATAGATATCGAAGCCCATTGATTCTTTCGTGGCAACAGAGGGGTTGGAGGCTCTGTGTCTAAGCTTCTGGAATTGTAGTGTTCCCCAATTTGTTTCAATTGAGTCACATCCCACTCTGACACCATATGTAAGGAAGGCATGGCATCAAAGTAAGACACGACACAAGTGACCACAGTAGAAGGGAGTTTGTTGTCAAAATAAAAGGGCCTATACTAAAAACAAAATATTGCCAATCAAGGAAATGTTGAATAACAGGCAGACAACAAAACCAGACTAGAAGGGGTGCTGCAAGCAGCAACAGCAAACAGGATTCAAAAGCCAAAATGAGGACTTTCAGAAAAGGTCAAAAACTGGTAACTGGAGCACAAGCATGAACTCCCAGTGGAAGCAGTTGACTGACAACTGCTTATGTTCAAAGTGAGCTTATAAGGTCCCTCCCAGCCAACATGCCAACAGGGTGAAGCTGATTGCAGTCTCAGGCAGCTGCGTTCAATTAAGCCCAGCCCTGGCTTATCTAGCCTGCAGCAGTGGTTTCTAATTAAGGGCTCTCCAGCTCTCTGCAGCTTACCCTGTAGTAGTTTGGAACAGGTGGATGCAACCAGGGCCTCTCCAGCTCTTAGTAGCTTGCTGCAAACAAATGTAATTAGTATGCCTCCTCCAGCCCTCTGCCTTTTGGACAGCATACATGCACCAGAATGCATCTGCTGGTTTAACCCAAATCCCAGAATGGAACATGAAATTAGATTGGTCCAAAACTGCAGCAATAAAACAAGTAAATGAATGCAGAGGCAGTTTACAGGTTTTAACTTTGCAAGTATACCAAAAACAGAGTCTCGTAATGTGCGCATGTAGCCGTACTGGGACGCAGACGAGTAGGATTGTGACAATCTCCTCGGGACGGTGCGAGGACTGTGCGAACTTTACGTAGGACTGGGACAGCTCCAGGCATCCCTTGCATTTTATGTACATGGTCTCTGATGCAACCTAATGGTTTGGAAAACAGCTCTGAGAATGAATCTTTTAAAAAGGGATTGTCCTCACCCTTTAGTGACAATACTTGATCAGTTGCATTGTGGTCTAGCTTAATGTCCAGTTTGCATGATCATTCGAATTCAGTACGGCTTACTACTTCTCAGAGAATTACACATTTGTTCTGGCTCTTCTCTCTTTGAATTCTGACCAGCACATCAAAAGCCCTAATAAATGAATGCTGCCTCTTCCAAAAACCTTTGGCTGTTCTTTGCACATGTTCACTGTAATGTTCTGCTCTGTTACCATCTCGTTGCAAGTATCTACAGTGTGAGGAGCCAGGAATGAGACGCGGACACATAGGACTCATGTTTTTGGTTATAGACTTTTATTAAATAATGAAGGGGTTGGAAAATGCCTCACTATCCCCATTCTAGGAAGTATTTCCCTGCCTCAATTAAAAGAAAGGGTCTGTCCTATGTCAAAATGTCCAAAGCAAAGATTTCCTGTATCCAAAATCCTATCCTAACCCTCACATTTTAAAAGTAATTCTAAGGTGCAAAAAATATTGGGCCTCATCAGGAGTTGGGTGGTATCCCAGTGGAAAATCCACTGGCAAACCACCCAACACAAACACAGTGCTGCCACTTGGTTCAACAGTGTTACTGCTGGATGACAACTGGCGGTGTAAATCCCCATTTCTTTTTGTCCATAAGACTCAATGGGGCAATTTCAGTGCAATTACCACAGCGGTAATTGCGCCAAAAATGGGCAGGAAGTCGTCGCATTCACCTCCAGCTCAGAGGCAGAGGTGAATCCTCCGACTTTCCACCAAACGCGTGATTGGGCAGTGCGGTAATGTAGCGGTAACCCCATAATCGCCACATTTTTACTGCGCCACCCAACTTCTGATGAGGCCCATTGTCTTTGGCCTTGAAAGTGCACAACATTTTCAAATCCAACAAAAAGGTATAAATCCACCTATATTAACTGGGTAATATTCACTGTTCCAGAGAACGACTCCTTTCCCTAAGTTTCGCTCCACCAAAACAAAAGTTCAAAGAAAAATAATCAAGTTCTTTGTAAACCCAGAGGATAGCCCCCTTCGCAATCCACTTCCAGCAAAATGACTACCTTCCCCAGGTTTCTTTTCAGCTACAATGTAAATCACAATCCTAAGGACATGTGTCTTCATTGGGATTCGTTCTTCACAATACTACAACTTGGGTGCAGGTCCTAGACTCGCAGAACACCTGGTATACTCCCCTGCCAGGTTCTCTTACACATTCAATGTATTTCAAAATCCTAAGGGCATGAGGATTCCTTGGGATTTTTTATACAGTTAATTCCCCACACTTAGGTTTGCCTTGTATACTCTCCTGCCAGGCCTTTTTATGCAAATCACTTCACTCACTTGGCTTTGCCTGGTATACTCTCCTGCCAGAACTTTCTTTTTGGTTTTATCAAAGTTTGTACTGTGGGTCCCAGACACGAGTGCCACTGTCTAGGGCTTTTGATACATTGCCTGACAGTGCTTCAGGGTACCAACCATTTCCCTGGGCTCACTGGTTCTTTTCCTGCAGTACCTCTATGTTCCCGACTCTGAATAAGGTGCTTTTCCAGCTCTAACGGTTCTCTCTGACCCTGCAGGCACAGCTGGCAGGCGTACGGCCCTCGGTCGGCGTCCAAGCTCTGTCAGCTGTCAGGAAGTATGGCTTGCTTCCTCCTGATTTGCCACAACCTTCACAGAGCTTCAGTGAGCACATCACTTACCGGGCTGATTCCCTGCTCTGTCTGGCCGCCCGTCTTCTGCACTTCCGCTGGTCACTGCACTCCTGGTTTCTCTGCTCACCTGTCAACGTGACAGCTTGGGTTCCCCAGCACCACCTAGCTGGTTTGATCTCCGGTTCTCACTGTGTCCTCGATCTGCACCAGGATGAAGAGGAAGACAAACTCCATACTTCTCTTCCCGGTATGGTTTTAAACCATGTCGGGCCAATAGGATTCTTCCAGCTAGTAGACTGCTGGTGTTGGTTCTCATTGGGAGCAATCATCATTGCTCCTTGACTCTTTCTTGTCTCACATTTTGACACTTTTATCTGATAATGAAGAGAACTGTCAGTAGAATTAGCACATTGTCAAAGGGGATTATGGCAGTATGCCATCAACGCATGAGGAGTGGAGGGAATATCCCCAAAAGGGAAAGAGCGATACCATGACTCACCTGATGTTGTCATGTCACCCCCCCGAGGGTCAACTCCCCCGTGTGGTCCTACCTCAAATAGCCACCCTATGGTCATGTTCGGGTTGCGGCTGCCATCCCATGGCCACATGAGGAACGACTACCTCAACGGAAAGGAGTGATGACAATGATCAAAACAGACTGAATGGTTAGACTGGATCCAGAATTGCCATTACTCTTTTTTCTTTTTCTATATAATTTTTTAATGCAATGCATTTTATTATTTTTTGCGCCCCCATGCTAAGTGTCAATACTGTTGGTTGTCCTTCCATTGAAGACCTATCATCTATCTTGTCGTCATTTGCCTCTACCACTGATTTTGGTGTTGTGTGTTATTCTGTATACTTTGGAAAAATGTCAAATTCTTCAGCAGTTTCTGCATTCTTTGCCACTTGCCTGTTATTGGCCATGTGTTTCGAGCGCCACGCCTGTGGCACTTTAGCATCTCTCTCCTTCTATCCTCCTTCTCTGCTGTCACTGCATGATCTCATACCTTCTCTACTTTTCCTGAATGCATGTATTTCACTGAAGAGGGTGTTTCCAGCCATTTCTTTGCACTTCGGGTGTTCATCCCCCCAATTAAAGCACCACACAATATATCATTTGTCTGATTCAGTCAAGCCCTGTCTATGACTTATATAGAGCCATGTAGATCTTTCCCTCTGAGCCACCAATAAGCCAAGAACCAGGTTGGGGTACAGAAAGAATATATAGTTATTAAATAATATGTCCAATTCATATATGCACCAAATGATTAGACACACCACCTTCTCTGTGACACAAAACAAAGCTTCACTTTTTGGGACTTCACTTTTAGCTCTCATGTACATGGAACACAGTCGAAATAAGCAGTCCAACCCTCCTGTCCCACAAAAACGCCTGAAAGTCAAAATTAAACAATACTGTGCAAATTACAAAATCATGAACTTGGTAATCCATTTCTGTAATTGGATTTAAATCACAGTGCCATTGTTCATTTGTGTAAAACAATTTCTGCCACGCAGTGCATTTGACCTATAATCTCCCTGGGTGCATGTCAAAAATAACAATGTGAAAGTACATCCAACATTGAAAAACAGCACATTGATCACACATGGAACCTTTTCCTTCTTCACCCTGAAGCGATACAAAATCTCTCTTCTATCAGGGTCACTTTATCACTCTCAGTAGAGAGTGTGCATTTTTCAATTAGGAACTACACTTTATACAGTTTCGGAAAGCACTTCTTTAGAAAGCACAAAAAACCCAGATATTCAGTTACATTCAGCGCCCCCTTAAATGCCAGGTCTGAGGAATAGTGACAGTGGAATTTCGTTTTTAGACAAGAACACCCCTTACCTTTAGGGAATTCTGGGTTTGACAAGGAAAATAGGTGTATCTGATTACATTAACAGACAATAGTTTTTATTTACACTGGGAGTGACTTTCTTAATTTTGAATGTTAACAAATTCACTCTGTGTTCTTTGGCTAAATGTGAGTTAATTGAATTATTATTTATCAAAATATACAAAGTGCTTACTTCCATGCCCCCACCCATTAACTAAGGGGAAGGTATTAAATCAAACAAATCCCCACACTTGGTTTTGTTGGACAAACTACTTAGATTGGATTTCTGGGTTTAGTGCTCAGGAAACACATCAATGTTTCAGGACCCTCTCTTGGGGGAGCACAGGGATCTGGTCAGACACTTCAATCATGGATAGCCACCAGCATTCATCCTTCTGTTCTGCTCTCATTACAAAGTTCCCAGCCTCTTTAGTCTTTCCCAATTGATATCTCGCAGGCAAAATTAAGCTGCATTCTTTTCAATAGTTGCACCCACATTATTTTTAGGCAGCTCTCCCCTCTCTCGCGTGTGCATCGACTTTTTATCCTCAAATCCACACCCCCAAAATATTAAAATTAGAAGGTGCTAGCTTATTAGCCCTGAATTTTAATTGGATGCCTGTGGTCCTCTCCACCCCCCAAGGCCCAGCCCCTCTCTGTAGATAGGCTCTTGGAGTTACATAGTTGAAATGATGGGAGGGATGAATCCTCCCACTGGAGTTTTCATTTTACACTTTTCAATCTTTCACCTAAAAGGTCACTACATGGCAACTTTCTTTACTTTACACTTAATTCTAAAAACATACATATTTTTTTGTTCCTCTAATCATGCTACTCATATTTAACTAACTCCTGTCTCGGCAGGATGTTGCAGGTGCGAACAGCAATTTTATGCAGTTGATTCAAAAATTATATATAACATGATATTTTCTATCCAGATATCTAGCTTATTCAGTTATTAGTTTAGTTTAGTTTAGGTTTGTAGTTTAGTAAATCTCTGCTTTGTGATTTCTTCTGGGGAGTTAGAAACACATTTCAGATTGTAACTCTTGTCCCCATGGTCGAATTGTGATAAGGGTTACTTCAATGAATAGGCCTGTTTGACAGCTTTTTAGCGATACTTGAACCATTCTGTTACGACCTATGATTCTGTAGAACACAAACACACTAGACCATCCATTTAAACTAATGGGAATCTTCAAACTTATATGCAGATCCTAACTAAGTTAAGTTTTATTTCTCCTCTGAACAGGGAATCTACTCGATTGTTGACTTTTGCCTGGTGTAAAGTCATCAACGAAGTCATCAACGTTTCTTCTCCAAGGCTAATGGCCATCTTGTTGCTTATCTCAGAGAAAAGGCCCCAATAATATTCCTTCCTGGTCACTGCTTGTGTGTTCTGAATAGAAACTGAGCTCTTCTCAGGAAACAGAAACTTAAAGTCATGCTTCTAGAAACAGACACCTATGTTTGTGATGATTACATTTCCTTGGGCACCTGAGGCCTTCTGTTTATTTTTAATATAATTGCATCTTACTGCCACCTGTTTATTTTCTCATCATATGTTCATTTTGGCAAGGGAAACTTTAGCTCCATGTGTTTATTATATCAGCTGCAAAATTCACCCACTTCCATGATCACAGTTTCTGTGTTTGCAAATGTCATGCTTTCCATGTAGAATAAGCCTTTCATTTTTCTTAGCTTCATCAGTCACATGCAAGGCCCAATCAGTACGTGGATTTCTCTTTATTTGAACCAGCCTTATAATATGTGACAGGTGCGACTGAAATACTGCCTTTTCAGTATGGCAAACATCCGGGCATGTTTTCAATGCCCTGCAATGTTTAGACCCCACGTGGCTAAATTTAGTTTCCTTCTTCTTGCGCAAAATATATTCCAGACTCCTCTGCCACCCTGGCAATCTGGTTTGCATTGCCCAGTGTGAGTTTCTCACATAGGATGAATTTATCCTGTGCACGTCTCTGCTCCTATTCTCTGCATTGTTCACAAATTTGCATAAGGCTGCCATCTCACGCAATCTGATCACTTAGTTATTTATCTACGGTATCTTTGGAGTCTTGCTTTCTAGTGTAGAACCTAAGCCTGGCCAAGACAATAATCTCTTTGTTGGAAAACCTTTTTGCAAGTCTCCCGATTGCTTCCTTATATACATTGCCATTGTCATCTGCACCTCCTGTGGGTGCATGTTTCAATCCTGCTCATACTTTTGGCCCTTCTACACCCAGCACATTGAGCAACATCTATTTTCTGTTCCCTGGAGAATATTCTCCTCCACCCAATGCATTTACATATGCATTAAAGAGTGTCTTTCACTGGGGCCATGGTACTGCTGACCTACCTGGAGTCGGTAAAAAGGCATTCAGGTGTTACTCCTGGCCTTTTGTTTGGTAAAACATTTTTTCTGATGTAGAGGGTCCCTTCTCGTCGGCAATTATGTTGCAGTGAAGTGCTTCAAATCAGGCACACAATACGCGCACTGTGTTGCACTGATGTTGATTAACATCTGACTGAATTACTCAAACATTCAAGGTAAGTATAAATATTACTCCTGTAGCCTACAGCGGGCAGGCTGCCTCGGTCTGTACTCCACTTGTAATGAGTCTCTTGAGCAGTGCCTCCAGCATCACTGTCTTCTCGCAAGAGTGGGTCGATCCCGTCTCATAAGAACATGCACGCGTCACACATCCACAGTGCAGTACAGACCTTGTTCCAGGAATGTGGGTATTGTGCAAAGGCATGGTGACATTGCTTTCATGGAAGGAGCATGTGCAGTGCAGCGCAGACCTTGCACTCTGGGAATTTGGTGAAGGAACATCATCAGAGTTGTGAGCACACCAGGTGGAAAATGTGTTGCAAAATCATCCACTTGTACCTGAGTAACTGAACATACATATGGGGCGATATACTGTAAAGTTCTGTTGAACTGTCTTTGTGGATCCCATAACTGGAAATTAGAGGAACCTGGTTATCAGTTAAAGCTGGCATTTCAGCTAGTAATTGTACATGATGCCCAGGGTCGTTCTACATACATTATTTGAACTATGTCCCTCGGGGCAATGAAGGTCCGAGGCAATGAGCCAGTGGCTCAAGTTTCCCCTACCTTGCTGCTAAACTCTGGAACTGCCTCCCCCCCTCCCAGAGGGAGAAAGAGCACTACAGGGTCTTCCGCAAAGCGCTCAAAACTAAGCTCTTCTCCTAAAATTCCCCTGACCACTAGCTTACCAGCCAGAAAATGAACTCTGTCACACTATTTTACAGTATGATATTGTCACTTGAATAATATGTACCTGTGTTACCTTTGGTATTGTATGACGAAAGCATGATTACTACATTTCTTCCTGTAACAGCGCCTCAATGCCCCCGGGTTGTATAAATGAATAGTGCCTTGAGGCAGACATTTCAGAAATATCTTCTATAGAAAGAAATCTCCAACGGAGAATGAGTGGCAGAATACAGCAGATGCCTTTGGCAATGGAACATGAGCATCTCATACCTTGTTAATGCTTGCATTGCTATGAGGTTGTGTAGCCTTTTTAGACAGTACCCTCGACTTGTAATTACATTTGAACGAAAATGCTGCAGAAACTCTCACAAGTACCTTGCATTAAATAAATCCAGCAAAAAAATAATCATGTTCCCCCCACTCTGCCAGTGGTATGCATCAAAGGTAGCCGCTCCTGTGGGTGCTGTGTTCAATTCCAGCGCCAAAATTATGTGCATGATGCGACTGTGATGTGCACGTGAAGGGGCTTCAGAGAAAGCAGTACAGTGTACCTTGATTGCTGACATTAAACTCAGGGATTTAGTCGCAATAGGAGGGGGAATGTCTGCTTCTACAAACAGCCTAACTACATTGTTACATAGTTCAGGGGTGAAAGGCCCTAGGATTTAAGGACATTTCCTGACATTGTGGAGGAAGAAGGTGATGTGCTGGATTATTATGCAAGTGTGATGTGGATTTGGGTCCAAACACCAATGACTAGGTTTTCCACACGCGCACACACTTCTCATGAAAAGATTAGGCTCACCACTGCACCTGAGCACATACTTTCGGCTACCATGTAATGTCCAGCTGTAGCAAAGAAATTGTGTTTTTTAGCAGGACAATTTGCTAATCGGGATTTGAAATTGCACATACAAGTGCCAGAAGGTGTGCACTGTTTGCCGACAGAATATGCACACCTTTGTCTGGCACAATAAACCAGTCAATGTGCTACAGATTATGACCCGAGTTAAACAAATATATATATATATATGTTCGCGGTGAGTTTGAGAAGAACCATGTGGTCACCAGAATTCCGGGGATTTTGTAAGGTAAGTTGGTGGGAATGGTAACCCTATGTTTTCTTTATCTGTAAGTGGAGGGACCACATGGTAGTTGCTTGAGTAGGGAACCCAAGACAAGGGTTGCAGCCACCATTTAAAAACTATTGTCATGTACCAGGTGGAGGGATGAGGGGTTCAGTTGGATTTAGCATTCCATTCCATATAGTTCATGCCATGCTGGGCAATGCTGCATGGGCATCCCACAAGCGAGGCAGGGTAACTGCTGTTACGATCAGCAGCTGGGAGAGGGGCAGACCCAACCCCCGCACCTGCTCCTTTCCTTTCCCCCCAGCTACGTAGACACGCAGTCTCGGCAGCACAAAAGCCACGGAAGGGTAAGGTGCGAACAGTCCTCGCACCCTTCCTCCAAACAGCAAGGAGCTAAGCACCATAAGGAAAGCAACCATCAGGCAGGGCCCAGGTTCAAAGATCTGCCCCCACCAGGGGGTCAGACAGTCGGCTATCCGGCCGGGGGCTGCGACAACAGCAGCCCCCAACACATACACAACAAAGACCCAGGGCCTCCCTGGGTCCTATAAAGATGAGCAGCATGCTCAGAGTAATCACAATCTGTTTGTGGACCCTGAACGGGGACCCAAGCAAACAGGAGGTTCACTGTTTACTCAGTGTCTTCCAAATCTTCTTGCTTCTTTAGCAATTCTTGAAGTTCACTGTACATCGCAGTGTCTTTTTCCTTCCTGAACATTGTACTGTTCAAAGCATTTGCAATGCAGCTTTAACGAAGGAAGAAGCGGCAACCGATCGGCCAGCGCGGACGCTGTCAACTTCAACATTTTCGGCATAGAGCGAAAAGCGAGCGGCGAGCGTGTCCAAAACACAACAAACAAAGACACGTGCTGCGGAACCATCCCCAAAACCAGTGCGAACGAAGGAGAAGCGGCACTCGAACAGCACGGCGCTGACGGCTTCCGATTCAACACTTTACAGGTGAGCCACCGCGCTGGGGCTACGAGGGAGGAAAATAGACATTTATGTCCAGAAGAGATACATTTTATTACAGTGGAGCGGCACCCCTGCGTTATAAGGCAGACGGGGCAGGATAACACAAGCCAATTTTTAATCTGGGCAGTGTCACAAACCAGCTTGGGAGCTCGTCTTTGCCTGACAGCCACTTAGAGCTGGTGAACACAGTTCCAAGCTCGGCGGGCCCAAAGAATGCAGATTTAAAATAGTTTTAAGGGAGTGCTGATGAAAACAATCAGCAGAGCAGGGTGGGATCCCAAACATTTCGGCACTCATTCCTTCAGGATAGGTGCCGCCACCGCAGCATGGCAAGGAGTTTTAGCACCGCAACTACTAAAAAACATAGGGGGATGGAAGTCAGACTGTTATAAAAGATATATCAGACTGCAATCGATATAGCCATCCACCCTAATAATTCCTCTTGCTTTTCCCTCTCTCCCACCACCACAGAAACAACAGGCGAATTGAGGACCACACTCCGATCAGCATGGATAGTTGGCCACTCATTTGTTTTCAGGACAGGCAGATGGGCAGAAGAGACTAAAGAAGGGCCACCTTTCAGAAACACCAGTACTTCATGGTGGGGATACAGAGGCCTACGTTGGGCAGACGTCCACGAAACATTAGCGGAACTGGTGGCATACAGGGACCCACCAAAATTCCTGATCATACATCTAGGGGGCAATGACCTAGTCAACACAGCTAGACGCACCCTATGCGAAGAAATGTGCTCCTCCCTAGCAGGCATTTTGCACAACTGGAGGGGTACCGAAATATATTTCTCAGCCATCTTACCAAGAAAGAAATGGCTAGGGGCCAACTGCTACAAATCTATAGACATATCCAGAAGAAAACTGGACAGGACTATAGAGAGATTCTGTGTGACTAGAGGACTGGGTTTCATAAAACACCCAGCCATTACACAAGGCAACCCAGACCTTTTTCTCGACGACGGCACCCATCTGTCTAGCCAGGGCATGGAGCATTTCTTTCGGGAAATCAATACAGCACTTGCTCACAGGGGCTGTCTCTAGGGCATACTCTTGGGGGAACACGGTCAGCCGGCAACCTGCCCGTGTGTGGCGGCACGGGTCCGAGCGGGTAACCTCAGGACCCGGTGCCCAAAAGTATGATACCATCATGATATGTGATATTGTTATTGTCAGTTCTAGGTCATTTGGTCGAATCTAAATGGTCGACAGGACAAATGGTCGACAACAAAAGATCGACAGGTCAAATGGTCGAATTTTTTTTGTTTTTTTTCCACATATTTTCTTTTTGGGGGGGGTCCCCCTCAAACTCCCTTTTTTTTGCTAAAAACCCCTTTTTTCCCTAAACGAAAACCTAAAAAATATATATATAAATGAAAAAAAATTCAACCATTTGACCTGTCGACCAAATTGTGTCGACCATTTGTCTGTCGACCATTTGTGTGTTGACCATTTGACTAGACACCGTTATTGTCATAACCCATATCTGTACAATAAAATACTACAGCCTTTTTATTGCCAACACTTGAAACAAGTTGTGAGCCTATCATTATGGGTGAGGGTTGGGGTTCGGCCATTACTAATCCATGCGTATGGGTTCAGCAGTTATGGGCAATGTTGCATGGCATCCCACAAGCGAGGCAGGGTAACTGCTGTTACCATCAGCAGCTGGGAGAGGGGCAGACCCAACCCCCCCCGCACCTGCTCCTCTACTTTCCCCTCAGCTATGTAGACACGCAGTCTCGGCAGCACAAAAGCCACGGAAGGGTAAGGTGCGAACAGTCCTCGCACCCTTCCTCCAAACAGCAAGGCGCTAAGAAAAGCAACCATCAGGCAGGGCCCAGGTTCAAAGATCTGCCCCCACCAGGGGGTCAGACAGTCGGCTATCCGGCCGGGGGCTGCGACAACAGCAGCCCCACCACATACACAACAAAGACCCAGGGCCTCCCTGGGTCCTATAAATGAGAGCAGCATGCTCAGAGTAATCACAATCTGTTTGTGGACCCTGAACGGGGACCCAAGCAAACAGGAGGTTCACTGTTTACTCAGTGTCTTCCAAATCTTCTTGCTTCTTTACCACAGAACCCACCCACCCTACAAAAGGTGAGAAGAGCAAAAAGAAGTACAAGGCACTGTACGGTGCCCACAACAAGTCGTGGGACACAAGAAGGTGGCACGGGTCCGAGGGGGTAACCTCAGGACCAGGTGCCCAAAAGTATGATACCATCATGATATGTGATATTGTTATTGTCATAACCCATATCTGTACAATAAAATCGTACAGCCATTTTATTGCCAACACTTGAAACAAGTTGTGAGCCTATCATTATGGGTGAGGGTTGGGGTTCGGCCATTACTAATGCATGCATATGGCTTCAGCAGTTATGATCATTCTCCATGCAGGGTTGCCTATTGCAAACAGATAAGCATAGTAGGAAGCGAGAAGCGGAGTACATATCTGCAGCATAACCAGAGACTCTTTTCATGGTTTTGCAGACCAAAGTTCTATAGCCATGAGGATCTATATTCTTGGTTGTATTTTTGACTTTGATATTGCACAACCTTGATTGATGTGTATGAAACGCCTTAAAGCTGAGCGTAAGAGCGAACAGAAGCAATACAGTAAAAAGAGACTGAAACACCTTAAAGCTGAGCGTAAGAGAGAACAGAAGCAATTCAGTAACAAGACACAGGAACGCCTTAAAACTGAGCATAAGAGCGAACAGAAGCAATACAGTAACAAGACACTGAAATGCCTTAAAGCTGAGCAGAAGAGCGAACAGAAGCAATACGGTAACAAGACACTGAAATGCCGCAAAGCTGAGCAGAAGAGCGAACAGAAGCAATACAGTAACAAGACACTGAAGCGCCTTAAAGCTGAGCAGAAGAGCGAAAAGAAGCAATACATTAACAAGACATAGGAAAGCCTTAAAACTGAGCAGAAGAGCGAACAGAAGGAATACAGTAACAAGACACTGAAACGCCTTAAAGCTGAGCGTAAGAGCGAACATAATCAATACAGTAACAAGACACTGAAACGCCTTAAAGCTGAGCGTAAAAGCGAACAGAAGCAATACAGTAACAAGACACTGAAACGCCTTAAAGCTGAGCGTAAGAGAGAACAGAAGCAATACAGTAACAAGACACTGAAACGCCTTAAAGCTGAGCGTAAGAGCGAACAGAAGCAATACAGTAACAAGACACTGAAACGCCTTAAAGCTGAGCGTAAGAGAGAACAGAAGCAATACAGTAACAAGACACTGAAACGCCTTAAAGCTGAGCGTAAAAGCGAACAGAAGCAATACAGTAACAAGACACTGAAACGCCTTAAAGCTGAGCGTAAGAGCGAACAGAAGCAATACAGTAACAAGACACTGAAATGCCTTAAAGCTGAGCAGAAGATCAAAGAGAAGCAATGGCATAATAAGACATCAAAACGCCCTACAGTTGAGCAGAGGAGCGACCAGAAGCAATACAATAAAAAATAAAATCTGGAAACTGACTTAAAGCGGCCTGCGAACGACAAAGGGCGGTCCAGTTAGCAGTTACTGAGACGCATACGGCTAGTCACCTAGAGACGGCTGTATTTATTTTCAGTTGAGTGTAAACCTAGTGCCCGGAAGTCACCATAAAGTTACGAACATGGCGCCTCCTATATACTGTTGGAGAAATAGGACCTGATTTACAAAGTGGTTTACAAAGGGATTGCGCCATTGTAAAACGCTTTTGTAAATCAGGCCCAAAGTACTATTGAAAAGCTAAAACAGGATTTGGAAGGTAAAACAGTTCAAAGAAAGAAAATAATACGATGCTTATGACGCAGACAATTCTGAAATGTTTGCCCGTTGCTTAAATGGTGGGAGGACATTCTTTGCGCCGATTGGCTGGACGTGTGAGTGCTGCTGTCTGACTCTCTCACAATCCAGACCTGTCACTGCATTTGCTTCTAGAAACTCATGTTAAAAGTGCCATATGTTTTCTTCATTTGCCATAGGTTTGCTGGCAACCTTACTACAAGACACTCGAGCAGTCACAAAACACTTGTGCTGAGTGACGCAGGTGTAGGATTTCCTGGGCTAAAATGAGTGCAACTCAAAACTGGGACGGCTGGACTTCCTACTGCAGGGCATGTGCAAGGACCATGCACACAACGGAGGATTTCCAATTCATGAGCCTACCCACACGTTATTTACAATTTAACATGAGAATGTCAAAGGCAAAATTGGCAGCTGTGCGGCTGGTTTTTGTAGGATAAAAGTTGGCACCCCAGGCATGCCAATATGCCCAGCATGAACTCTCCTCTCGTCAACTCAGCTGCGGAAGTGCATAAAATAATCACATACTTGCCAAGATTCTGTGACCAAAAAAGATGTAGGATTTTTCATGTTTCAAATATAATACTTCGCATTTCAAAGACATCACAGGAAAATACAAAACACACATTGTTGGCCTCATTGGAGTATTCTAATATATATAACTCATCAAACAGCACAACATGGAAAGATGTTCAAATGTTTAACATGTGTAATTCTTAATGGTAAGTTAACACCATATTCAATTACCTAACTTCACAGAAGGTAATCACACAGAGCTGGTAGGCAACGTTTGCCGCTGCTCTGTAGCATCAGCATGGGCAATACATATGTATTCCTGCAGTGCAAGTTAAACACGGAAGACATGGAGACTGATACCCTCCTCAGACTGATATGTAGATGCTGTGTGATGGTGGTACGCTCTGTTAATGCTTTTTTAGAGCCCGCCCTCAGGGAGGACGATCAGTCCGAAAAGCATCGGCAAGGGCCTCTGCCTACTCATTTTGGAATAAAAATAAATTATACACAAGATTGAAACTGGAATTTAAAAAGAGTGAATTGTTTTGTCAGTCCATCTGGATTGTCAGCACAAGAAGAATCACAAGTATGTATTCTGATAAAGACTAATTTACAAGTAGTATTTGCTACAATACAGGCATCTCCAAGCTCAGTGGAAATTTCACTGAGCACACTCTGCATGGTGGTACGCTCTGCCACGTGCCTTCTCTGGTGGTTCACCTAAGACCTGTCCCGGCAAGAGTGCAGAGCAGAGTCACGTAGCAGGTCAGTGGATTGGTCTGAACCCATCGCTCAAAGTAATCACGTACCCTCCCACCGCACAGACAGACTCATTAATGTGTTGCATGCAGTGTCCTGGGCCGGGTCTCAAGCAGCCTGCCTTAGAGTCACATAAATGACTTGCCACTGTAAAAAGCAGTAGATCTGTCACCCACAACTGGAGGCGTAGGACTGCTTATAAAGCAGTAGCCTACTACCTACATCAGTAGGGTTGGCAAGTATGTAGTCCATTTTAAGATGATGCCAACCTCATGTGCAACTGAGAGCCTCTCCGATGTGGCCCGGGGCCCTTGCCGAGTACTGAGGAGCATGTGTGACCACTTACGGATTATCGCGGGGCTTGTGTGGTCGTGGTCCAGCAACGTTCTGTTGCTCTGAAATCAGCTTCAATTCATCGACACGTGACTGACGTTCAGAGGCAAGTTCAAAACCAGCCTCAGAGGATGTTGAGAGGTCGCGCCCGCTGAGGCCAACGTTTAGCTCTTTGCCAAGTGCTTGACCGAAGGATGGGGCTGAGGAAACAACACTCATCTTAACCTGAATATTTAAAGATGTGAATGTATGATATTGGAGGCCGTGGGTTGTGTCCAGGTTTGCACAGAGGCATAGACACAGAGGGGCAAGGCCCTCCTTCTTTTCACCAATGCCCAACCTCTCCCTTTACGTGCAGGGGAGGGCATGAGAACGGAGGGCAGCTACAGCTCTTAATGTGTTACGTGAAAACAGCTCACTTCCGCCACACAAATTAACTCACTTAAGGGGCAGAAACAATCTTTTAGGGAATAACTTCTAGTACATTCCCAGGACTCTCTATAACTCGGTCTGCTGCGTTAGATATAATAGTATGCCATCATCACCCATTCCTGTGTTTGCCCTGGGTGTTATGTAATCACACGATTAATGTCACATCTTAATGGGCAGGTCCCTTTACTGACTACAAGAAGCTCAATGTTTATTCTCCAATGCATAAGTGGTCAGAAGAGGTGCAGATCCATATTCACTCTCGGGGGGGAGGCACTCTGCTGCAAAGGAAAGTGCTGGGCAACACTGTAAAAATGCCCAGCTGGCAAAACCAAAACCAAATAAAGTCCAATAACAAACTGTGAATTTTCCTAGTTGAGACATGAACAGCAAGGGTATCTATTAAAAAGGCTTTTAACACCTGGATTTGCGGATTTACAAATGGTACGCTCATTATTCATATTACTTTGACACACGGATTGTCAAGAAATGACTACCAGCAGGTGACTATCAAGCAGGCTCTTCTGCACTTCTGGCCTGAGTGTAACTCTAAAAGTAGTACAACCCTAATGCTCTTGGCATAGATCTAAATTTGTGCCATGCCAGTTGTGAAGTAACAAAGCAATCTTAGCTTTGAGGGTCAAATCCTATTGTATTGGGGATTGTGTGCACAGGAACTCAAAATGTCGTGCACTGCAAGTGCCAGTAGTAGAACGTGATCTGCAAGCTCTTTTTGGCATAGTTGTAAGAAACCGGAGTGTGAATAAAGTAGTGATGTCAGGAAACGAAAGTGGATAGTATTTTGTACACATCACACACCTCATCCGGCTTTAAGGTGTTCATATTAAGCACTTACTTTGCATGCATTTTATGGTTGTGCAGCGGATGAGGAAACTTGCATAAGTTTGAATTCTGGCTCTTTCATCTTAGCACCGTTAATACACTGAAAGAAGACTATTACGTTGAGTCAGTGATAGCAACAAGTGTTGCTAAAATTGTTAAATGTTGTGAAGCCATTGTACTCACTGTGATTGAGTGTATTTGGCGGTGCAATGAGAGTATCTGGGATAAAAGTACACACAGACCACAGTTAGCAATCTCATTACAGTAGTTAAAATCAGAGCAGATTGTGTGTGGGGTCACACATCACTTTGTCATGGCCATAAGTAAGAGAATGGTCATTATGTTTTAGGGCGGAAGGGCACAGCACGCGTTGATAATGCACTGGGTGAAAGAAGTACGTTTTAACTCAAAACGTTCACCTAGCAGGACTGCAGAGAGCTGCACACTAGCAATGCCGGTGTGCCATGTGCACATGCGCGCTACAGGGCCAGGCACAGTATTGGGCTGGGTCACATCCAACGCAGGGGCGCGTCCCGGGGAAGGAATCTTCCCTTTGTTTTCTTGAGAGAGTCTGAAGGGGTTTGCACAAATCGTGCAACACTTTCAAATTAGAGTATGGCGGGCAAACAGCGCAAAATGGCTCTCCTCCTGGCATTTATGCACATATTCAAATTTCATTGGCTTTACTGTAGCCAATGAAATTGAATATGTGCTGTGTGGCGGGAGCTGCTGCTGTGTCACAAAGACCTCTGTATGAGGATGAAAAGTCATGATTGGTGGCCAGCCCAGCTGAAAACCCTCAAGTTTAACAGTGAAACCACATTAAAAAAAACCTGTCTGAAAAGGATCGATGTGGGCAAGGTTATGGCCCCGGATTCAATTGTTACATGAGCGCCATAGGGGAGATTGTCTCTGAATACTAGTTCCGACACCATAGGCTCACCCAGGGCTTTAATTGGGCTGGGGCCAGCTGGAGCAGAGACCCGGCAGGCTCTGAAATCTCGTTTTGGGGTGGGGCCCTACTGGGCTCACTAATCTCCCCTGGCAGCCCTGGCCACTACATGATATGTTTTTTTTGTAAAGCCTGAAGCTCGCGCTCGTGTTTGAGAACTTCAGACTTCAGAGAAAAATGCTTTTCATCCATAATGGTGGCGCCGCACCAACGAGACATCCCTTCAAGCGAGAGATGCCTGTCGGGCGGCGCCACCATTATGGAGAGAAACGTGAGACCGCTGGCAGCTTCCAGAGGCCTCACCCTTTCAGCCTTAATGGTGACGGTGCCCCTCCCCAGCTAGTGAGGGGCAGCGCCACCATTAAGGGTGAAAAGGCGAGGCGCGATCCCCTGCCAGGCAAGCCTATAGAAATTAAATACAGAGATCAGCACCTTTTCAACCAGAGCGGCGGAGAGGGTGCTAATCTATACAAAAGCTGCCTGGCGGGGGTGCCTGTAGCACATTGAGCCGGGACCGTCAAGTGGCATAGCCTAATAAGCCAGTAGGTGACCCCCGCCATTAGGCCAGGCCCCCTTGATGAGCCCCATCTCATTTTGCAGTGACACTTAAGGCAATGGGATCGCCTATAGTAATTGCTTGGTATAAAATCATAACCTTCGATGTGTGCTTCTGCCCTGCTGCCAGAGAAGGCAAGCAAGGTTTGCACAGCATTCCCCAACAAGCAGTCCACTGTGACCGCCAAACATCAAGGAATGGGTTTTGTCCAATCTGTTTGCAACTCCTGGGATTTCCCGCTCCTTCAGTGACATACTTTTGACCAGATTGTTTCAGTCATGACAATTTGGAAACCACAAGCTGCTTTCCCCGTGTCCCCTTTGTTGTGTTGTGACTCTCAATGCGTTTTGCCCTTTTAATGGGCTGTGTCCCTCTCATGTGTATTGCCCCTTTAAGATGGGCCATGATTGTGTCATGGGCCAAGCTAATAAAAGGAGCCCCTGCAGGCATGTGCATTAGAATGGGGGCAGACTCCGGACTGACTCCATTTATACCTGCAGCCCCACACTGTGTGAACACGGGCCTGCAGACCATGTTGCTATGGGGCCCTCTTGCCAGCAAGCTGAAAAGGGTCCACATGTGCTAGGTGGGGTCCGGCCCCTGCCCTCTGCCCCTAAGACTGGGGTTTCTCTGGCAACCCCCTGTCCTATTGTGCACTGAATGCAGAACACAGACTAGCCTGGAGGAGGCGGATGAGTAGCCACTTGCTTGCCCAAGTACAAGTACTGCCTGCATCAGCAAAGAATAGCCCAGAATCTTTTGGCTGTAGCCCCGGATAGAAGCTCAGGAGCTACAGCCAAAAGACTAGCTAGCCCCGAGTCCTGACAGCCTGGACATTAGCTTAGCCCCGGATCTTTTCCAGACCTAGCCACTCCCCTGACTGGCCCTACACATCACTGGGGCTAACGCTTACAGGTGTACATGCTCAAATGCCCTAGAATGCCCATATATGACCGGCCATCTAAAATTGTGTTCTGTTTTTTTTTAACATCTCTTTGCTATGTGACTAGTACAAACAGATAGTACAGATGCACTGTGCACCCAGAATTTCCTGACATGCCCAGGAGAGGACGAAAAACAGGAAAGAGGTTCTGCAAGGGTGAGCGAATGCTTTATTGTCTCATTCCATTAAACACCATTGTATGCGTATAATTTCCATGTTTTCATCCTGATATAATTAGCCTGTTTTTAGTTGGTGCCTTTTATTGGCAAAGAGGCTGGAATACCGTTTTAGCAAGACCAAAAGCACAGCTTGTTTAACAAATAATAATGACACAGGACCTTGCAGAGTTGAAAGCTTCATTAGCGTAACTCATATTTTTGATTTGACTGTTAGATGACGACAGCGTGCCACCTATAAGCCAACACTATTTCATTAGAGTACTGCTCAGAGGGAGATGATGTGAAGAGGGGCATACAGCTTGTGGGTACTGTTTGGTTACTTACCCACCCGCTGAGTGCCTGCTAACGGCCATGTTAATCCCTAAAGCTCTCCTAAACCACTAGTAACCCCTCGTCACCCAAAACGCATCTTCCTGGTATCTCCATGAGCTAGTTCTATCAAGCAGTAACATCTAACTTTGCACCTGCTGCAACTTCCTAGTCTGACAAGCGTTAATGGCCTAATTGCAGTGGTAAATATGCTTTGGGTGTAATAGAAATGGCTTAACTAACTGTGTCTTCTGCCACCTGATTTATATCTGTCCCTTTCACTAACATTCAATTAAAAACAAGTCTTGACAAAGCCAACAGTGCGCTGTTTGTTAGGCTTTTGCCAAGCACTATTAGCATATACCCAGCTACCTACTCCATATTCCAGCTTGTGCCGTTTTATTGTTAAATTTTACCATTATGACAGTGCCTGGCAAATGCCAATGTCATACCTAGCTCAGGAGCAACGCGCTTGCCTTGGAAACAAGATGACACGAAGCAACACAGGTTAATCCCTAGGTCCGCGCTTAGAAACCTCTGGGTATAAAGCGTGTTATAAATACGCAACTAAGACATATTCCTGTAACACTGCCTTGATGCCCCTTTAAAAATGCAAATAAATAAATAAATACCTACTCAAAATCCAATGCATGTTGACTGACAGCTTCCAAGCAGCCATATAAGTGGAACCGTGTCTCCTGCTGCTGCTTTGTGCAATGACATATCTTCCTGCACTCGTGAACCAAAGCCTATATTACAGAACATTGCGTCGGATCAGTGCAATTTTTTGCAGATGTGCAAACAATGCGGCCTGTAAAATGTGGAGTGATTCAATAATTTTGGCATTAGTGCAATTTTGCAACGTTGAACAAATTGCACTGTGCTGGTAGTTCTCTGTAATACAGGCCTCGGTATGTGCTCTTACACTGTTATTGCATGTATTCCGCTGGCTTGCTAAGATTATAACATCCATGTGTTTCCAACATTGGATATTTCCATGTATCGCTGTAGGAACGGGTGAGATTTGCTGCATTGACGTAGACAGGACACTCACTCCCTGCCTCTGCGCCAGTGAATCAGTAGTCCCCCAGTAACTATTCTAATTATAGGTCTAGCAAAAAAAGTCCTCAGCATTGGTTGGAAACTCTGGCATGATGCCTCCCTCCGTCCCCCCCTGGTTGCTAAGCTGACAGTGTTGAGAGCAGCTGTCGCGAGAACGCCTAGAGTGTGTGTGCGTGTGTGGTGGGGGCTTAGGTATATATGCAGTGCTTTGCAGGGGAACGCGAGACTAAGGATTGTGGGTAGAGAGAGGCTGTATGCAGCGCCGCTTAAAAGGCTAAACACTAGGAACGCGCGCTCGACCCTTGCTTTCTTTAGCAGGGCCTTCTAGGAGCAGGGGGGCAGGAGCTGAGAAACGAGCCATAATCGCCTGCGGCGGACCCCCATCCAAAGCAGACTGAAGCCCACTGGCTCACTGAAAATATGATGAACCGCAGCATAATGCAACATAACTAGAAAGACCACAATACAAACGCATGCATTGTGTAAATGAAACCTCAGGGACAGGAAGGAACTTGAAAACGTGCCGCAATGCAGCCAATGTTAACTTGCACTGGAATCACTAATCAGTCGAATGCACTTTAACAGCTGCTGACAGTTGCCAAGCATCGCACTTACAATAGTTTAAGACAACATAACACACCCTGACTAACGTAAGCCGAAGCAATCGAACATGAAGGCCCAAGCTTTGTGAATGAAACCCACGGGACTATAACACGCTGCGCACCATGATCACAGCTATTCAACAACAGAGAAATAACTAACGGAAGGACATGTCAAAATATTGAGCATTTCTAATTAAGAGCATATCTGCTATGTTTACATGCAATGCACTCCCCTAGACCGTGTGTGCTCAAGTACTTGTTTGGTACACTGTTATGCATGCACAAGTGTGACTCTGTGTCTCTTTGTGTGCAATTGACTTTAGCAAAACAACAAAAAAAACAATAAAAAAAGGTGATGTCATCATTGACTACAATTATTTTTACAAATGTGTGTGTTTGTAAGAACCCACATGTTTGCAGGTTTGTCCATAAAAGTTGGAATCCAGTGTGCTTTCACTGTGTGTCTTTGTAAGAAGGGCCTGTCGAAAGTGCTTCTGTAGAAGGATGTGTGCCTTTGAGTGAGCACCACAGTTATCTGTATGTTTAGGTGAGTGCTGTGTGTTCTTGTGTGCATCTGTAATGTTTCTTTCCGGTATGCTTGCCTGTTTCTTGTACATTGATGTGCATATGTTTGTCACTGTGTGTACAACATATATGAACACTGTACTGTATTTCGGGGTGCTTAAGCGTTAGTTGTCACATATCCATACACGCGTGCAGTGATTGTAGATGTGTTTTGCGATATGTAAGCTTGAATTGGTGCATACATGTGTTTAAAACAATAGTGCCTGTGAACTTGCTCAATTTGTATTTAAAATTCGGCATAAATAGGCTGCTAAGATGGATATCCAAAATCAGCCCTGGGAGAGGATTTTGGGAGGCCGCCCTATTATGGCGAACAAGGAAGACACAGAGAGGTCAGCCAAACCCAATCAAGGTAATGTAACAGAGTTACAAGGCTTGGCCACAGGAAGGATGTGGGAGTGGTCTAGGGCTACAATGCGTCCACAAAGAGCAACACCAGTCACCAGTAATTCCAGTGAGACTGGTAAGTATAAAGTATGCAATCGTTTTTTAGGCCTTTAAAATATACAGTAGGCAAATAAAACCTCTAGCGAAATATCGTCACACCAACACTATAAAACTGATGTACATTCAGCCTTAAGAGAAATAGTATAACATTTGATTCAATGACGAGTGAGACACAGCTCAGATGCATTTGATATAGAAAGAACACTTCAGTTTACTCATAATACAGCTTCCCTAACTCTTATAAAGTGCAACCCTAAAATGGTTTGGGGCCTTGTGCCCAAAGGTCACCAGTTCCAAAGTATGTACTTTTCAGGTAGGTGTATAAGGAGATTCAAATGTTAGTAAAAGTTTAGCACTCCACTCAATCCCAACACACTACAATAGGTCTAGGGAGGGATCCTTGACCCAGGTTCCACCACCAGAGGTCAGGCAAGAGTGGGTTAGGGACAAGGCTTTACCCCCTTATGACCCTATGGGAGACAGGGTGGGACAGGAACAGGTATGTAGACTAACGCCCCTAACTCCGAGTTCTCTGGAGACCACCTGCTGAGGTTCCAGAATCCGCTGCAGGCTCATTCTTCTGTATATATTCCTTTTGCAAGGTTTGTCTAGATATCTTGACTGCAAGGGTTACTTTTGGTTGCAAGATTTAGTTTCGGTTGGTCGGGGCACTTAGGAATCAGTTCCAGACAGCTTCCAGCAGAACACCCAAATGAGGAAAGATGAAGACTTCTGCATGATCGATGGGCAAGGGACACCGCTATGACATGAAGATAACAAGTTTCAACAGAGGTCACCACAGTCCAGCTGGTAACAGGAGATCTTCCAGTGATGAACACAAGAGCAAGCCCAGCATAGCTTCCCTTGATATCAGATGGCTGAAAATGCACAAGCATGCACCTTATGGCACAAGCCGAAGATCTGCAAAGTGGCCTACCAATGGTAAGGATCTGCAACATTCAAACAGTCAGTGTCTATCTAATCATGGACAGCATCTGCCTAGCAACAGACATTCAGGCACCATGAATGTGGATTGGGAAAGGCAGCCTCAGCCCCTTCCTATGGCTTCACACACAGCACCTCATAGCCTGTGAAAGCCACAGCTTTCCGTGGGAAATGGATTTCCACAAGGGATTTCTTAACCTGAGAAGGCAAGAAGAAGGTCAAAGAAAAATAGGGCCAAAGAAATCATAGATGCCACCGGCTTCTCTTAGGCACATTGTATGCCCGCAGCTATACATTTTGGGGTGTCTGTGTTTTATTTCTTTTTAAAAGTTATTTTAATAGGTAAAGTGATCTAGGGTGAAAAATCACTGGCCATGGCCAAAGGCTGTGGAGTGAGGAAATGTTCCATTTGTTTTTTCAAGTCTTGTTTCATCATTAAAGTAAGAGACACACCTCGTACATTCCCAAAATCATTGCATCCATAATACATTAGTATGATGCCTGGGTGCCCTGCACTTTTCAGACTGAACAATTCTGGAAAAACATGGAACCAATGCATTCACTGCAATCCAAACCATGTAACTGTAAAATCTCTCAAACCTATATCCATGTTAATATTTAGTTTCTCCCAAAAAGCCAGTAACAAAAACAGCCAACTGTCTCTGATCAGCCACACAGTTTTTAAACCAGCCATGATATCTGCAGTCGTTCTCTGTTTCCAGGAAAATTATTCCAATTTGAATTTTTTGTAATTTCTATGAATAGGTTATGTATGATGAGTGTGTTTTGGTGTTTGTAATTGGTTGATGTTACTGTTGTCCTCTTTTTGTGATTTTGATTTTGGAAAGTATAAAAGCTATCATTTTATGCAGTTTTGTTTTTCGGATTGTAGAACTCTCTCTGCACTATACTCTCATTGTTTGTGTCCAACCCATCTTTTACCTGTTTTTGAACTTTATCCACCCTACCAAACCCTAATCTTGTATATCCTAACTACTATGTATACTTATCATCCAATTTTAAATAATTCCATAAGCAGTCATTTATTGTATTGACACCTTTTACGTACCATTGTATCACTGCTGTCTCTTTTGTCATTTATATTCCATGCTCAGATTGAAAAAATAAAAAGACTTTGGATAGCTGTGGCTATACAAAAAGGGGAGTTATTGGTGTATTGAGGATCTCACCCAGCAACAGCAATGACTGGGGTATTTACCCGCGGCTATCCAGCACCCACTCAGTGCGTGGCATTGCTACCCATGGGTAAATGTGGCACTCTGTTCAGCCGCGACTACAATCCGGCAAATGGCATGTCGTGTGTTTGTGGACATGTGGTAGCCACGGCTATCTGAAATTTTGGGGTGTTTAGGGGGATTGTGAGAGACTAGGGGAGTGGAGAAGGACCATGGGGAGTGGAAGGGTGCTGCTAGGCATGTTTGGGAAACTTGTATGGTGTTTAGGGGAGTGGAAATATTTTTTTTTATTCGTAGCTTTTTTAGTATAGCCACAGCTAACAGCAAGCCGCCATGTAGGGCTTTTCTATAACCGCGTCTATTAAAAAAGAACTTGCGTAGGCCCGTTGAGGCTTTTCGTCATTTTACTAGTTGTACCCGTAGGTACGGTTATATTTATAGCCGCGCCTATAAACCATACATTTTCTGTGAAATAATGATATTGTTATGTGGATGATGCAGCACAGAATTTTATTTGTTTGTGTTATTTTATCTGCTTAGGTGTTCTCTTATTTCATTTGAAGTTTTGAAGGACGGCTTTGTTTGATTTTGGGTTTGCAAAAAAATGTATGTCTAGCCACGGATACAAAGCAAGATCTGCAGCCGTGTCGAATAGCCACGGCTGTGAAAGATGCTGGGTAGGGAAAAATAGATTTCTGTGAGTTTCATTGTTTGTTATTAGTTGTTGTTACTTTCATATCTGTGTAGCTGTCTGTGATAGGTTGTGGTTAAAATGTGTCATCCATTTTTGTAGTTATTTTAGTATGTAGTGCTCTTTTTTTGGTATTCATTCTGGAAAGTATAAAAGCCACCACTTTCTGCAGTTTTATCCTTTTGATTCCAGAACTATCACTGTGCACATGGCAAGAGTGGGGCTGATGTGAAAGTAAGTGTTAATAAATGTTTACATATTTGAAGGTTTATTTGCAGTGTTGTCTGTGTTAGTTATATTACCCACTGTTATCAGATGGTGATTGTTATTCTTTTTTTCATCGGCTCTTATTGTGTGGCAAGTATTTTTTAATGTGTTTTTTAACTTTCGCTAACCTGGACCTACAAAATTAGATTTGTCAATGAATGGCATTAATATGCAGGTATTTCGTTTTTGTATGCATGTTTTTTAGTTTGATGCCTTATTTGATTGTATTTGTTGTAATTTTAATGCACTTTCCGCTATGCAGGTCTCTTAGCTGTTTTGAGTTTTCTGTGAGGTAGTACAATTGATGGTGTTTTGCAAGTTCTTTTTTATTTTTTTATTATTATATTTTCTTGTAGCTGCATCATTCTCATCCCAGTGGACTTGCACCAAATGTTGTACAGTGCACTCCTGTGAAAGGCCAACCCATATTCAAAACATAGTGGTAGTGCTGTAGATGGGAGCAGCACATCAGTAGACATTTAATGATAAGCCTTCTTTATGGACCTCTCTAGCATTCCTGACCTTTAGTGTGTGGAGGTTGATTCTGCACATCCACCGCTCATAGCTCCAGTGAAGAGGGAAGACCATATGTAAGGCAAAGAATATTCAAGAAAGAAGACACTTATAAAGGTATATATATATATATTCAATGAAAAACCTTTGTTAAGGGGACGTTATAGTTAAGTTGCGCTACTAAAAACCTATGAAATTCAGTGAAAAACTTTGTTAAAGGGACGTTATGGTTCCAAGTAAAACCGAAAACCCCCTGAAATTCGCCAGTTATGGTAAGCTAAGCAACCACAGTTCGCGCCACCACCGTGCATTGCTAAGACTAACACCCAGGACATCAAAGATGACATCACAAATGTCATTGATGACATCACTGACATGTCTGGCTCACTCTTTTTTTCTTTACTGATAAATCTAGTCCAGTAACAGTCAGGAACTAAAAATTCACTATACAAAGTACTATATTTGTAGACTTATACTTTAAATATGTGCTTACAGTATGCAAAACAGGGGGGTCTGGGAAACTCTCTACCAGCACAAACACAGCCCATTGACTTGTTCTTGGGTGGATGGCCCCTGGGAGAGTCTCAACCAAGTCTTTAGCTCACTGTTCTTTTCACAGAGAAGACATTTCCCCACATATCAGTCTTTGTCCTGCCCAGGGGCAGTCCAGCACCGAAATGCTAGGCAATTCCCCTCTGAATAAGAGTACCACAGCAACCCCATACATGTGTTTCAACCTTGTTGGGCATCATCAGTGAGGTGAAGCTGTGCCCTCTAAGAACAGCAAGCAAGGGGTCCACGTCTGGAGTCCCGTGGTAACTTAGGGTGAGACCTAAAGTTACTTGGTATGCAAAACAGGGGGGGTCTGGGAAACTCTCTACCAGCACGAACACAGCCCATTGACTTGTTCTTGGGTAGATGGCCCCTGGGAGACTCTCAACCAAGTCTTTAGCTCACTGTTCTTTTCACAGAGAAGAAATTTCCCCACATATCAGTCTTTTCCTACCCAGGGGCAGTCCAGCACCGAAATGCTAGGCAATTCTCCTCTGAACAAGAGTACCACAGCAACCCCATAAATGTGTTTCAACCTTGTTGGGCATCATCAGTGAGGTGAAGCTGTGCCCCTCTAAGAACAGCAAGCAAGGGGTCCACGTCTGGAGTCCCGTGGTAACTTAGGGTGAGACCTAAAGTTACTTGGTATGCAAAACAGGGGGGGTCTGGGAAACTCTCTAGCAGCACGAACACAGCCCATTGACTTGTTCTTGGGTAGATGGCCCCTGCGAGAGTTTCAACCAAGTCTTTAGCTCACTGTTCTTTTCACAGAGAAGAAATTTCCCCACATATCAGTCTTTTCCTGCCCAGGGGCAGTCCAGCACCGAAATGCTAGGCAATTCTCCTCTGAACAAAAGTACCACAGCAACCCCATACATGTGTTTCAACCTTGTTGGGCATCATAAGTGAGGTGAAGCTGTGCCCCTCTAAGAACAGCAAGCAAGGGGTCCACGTCTGGAGTCGCCTGGTAACTTAGGGTGAGACCTAAAGTTACTTGGTATGCAAAACAGGGGGGTCTTACAATAACTCACTTAGGGTCCACTCAAAGTATATGAAACATAAACAAAGGGGAAAACAGAGACTTGGAAGACAGCAATGCTTTCTATGTATGAAGATGATTAGTACGGTTATCAACACTGCCTTATAGTTCTGTTATTTTTTTATTACTGTACTTTTCCTAGATATGCTCATATTTGTACACGTTGCACTTACACTACTTTCTTTAGGGTCTAGTCACAATATGTGATAGTTATACATAGGGAAGTAGTAGCTTTGAAACAGAGCAATCCTTTCTGTGCATGAAGATAATCAGTTAGGTTATGAAGATTGTCGGGTAATACTGCTGTTTTTTGTTTACTTCACTTTCTCTGTATAAGCACTATTTGAATGTGTTGTATGTTTGTGTTTTATGTGCAGTAATGCAATAATGTAGTAAGTGTGCAAAACTCTAATAAGAAAGCATTTATAATGTTAGTATTTAACATGGCAAGATTATTAATATTGCGTCTGCATCATGTCTGCTGCACACTATGCCTATGTTACTACATGTGTACCTTAGTATATTGGAAAAAACTTCATAATACAGTGCTATTTGGATTAATGCATTACTTAATGCACTACGTACCTCATGATATTTATTCCAATTAGCCTTCACACTTTTTTATTAACATTACAATAAGAATCCCTTGTACAGAGTTTTTATGAAAAGTAAATGCACATGTGATATCATCAGTGATGTCATCAATGACATTTGTGATGTCATCTTTGATGTCCTGGGTGTTAGTCTTAGCAACGCACAGTAGTGGCACAAGTTATGGTTGCTTAGCTTACCATAACTGGCAAATTTCAGGGGGTTTTCGGTTTTACTTGGAACCATAACGTCCCTTTAACAAAGTTTTTTCACTGAATTTCATAGGTTTTTAGTAGCACAACTTAACCATAACGTCCCCTTAACAAAGTTTTTTCATTGAATTTCATAGGTTTTTATTAGTGCAATTTAACCATAATCTCTACGAACATCTGACTTCATTGCAGACTTTCCGGAGAGTGCCACATGACCATATGCTGGCACGCGGCATAATGACGTGTCAGGGAACCCGTACGCACTTCACGATAAGATCTGTGCTTCACAGACAATTCAGAACTGCATTTTCTACTGATTTAGGAACTTTCAACTTCACAATTTCCCTTGCACAGCTCCAACACCTATTGCTACTCATCCATTAATAATCTAGTACACAGTACATACTTTTAGCAAAACTGCTATTTATCTTAAAATAGAATCAGCTAATGCCATTCCTCCTCCCCAAGAGACACCACCACTGCTGTAATCAAGGAGCATGAGAAACACTGCCCCCTACCTTAGAAATAACACACGCACAACATTTTCCCCTTGTCCACCTGCCCCTCCATACTAGTGTTTGGTGCCTCTTCCCTCATTTCCCTCCCCACCTTTCGTTCTAAGCTCTCCTGCCAAAAAAAATGAATCCAAAAACAAACTAAATGTTCCTTTAGTAACCACCTTTCACAGTTAAAAAATAGAACTAAAAAAAACGTATAGACCCCATCTACTTTGTATTTCTCAGTAAAGTACATAAACTCATTAAGATTATCCAACATTTTCATTTGCATTTTGTGTTATGCTAATGGGAATATTGTGGCGTTCATCCTCCGTTCCAGGGACTGGAACGGTGGATACCGGCCCAGAAGCCCAAGTTATCAGCCCAAGCAAAGCGAGGGTGGATAACAAGGTCTCTGGACCATTATCCCCCCATTCCAGCCCCTGAAATGGAGGATGAAGGCCATTAGCAGCATACGTTCCCAAAGCGGTAACCCGAGGTACTAAAAAAGAGGATTTTTCTTCGTACACCGGGACACCTGTGGCGTCCCGGTGTATGAAGGAAAATCCTTTTCCAAGATAGCCACCATGGAAAGAGAAGGCAGGGTTCCATACAGGGCCCTCTTCGCTTTCCATGGCAGCCTGCAGAAGGCAAAAAGAGACCCCTATGACCATATCACCACGAACACATTTCTCTTCCCTTTCAGATCTATCCTAATTTCGAATAACTTCACCACAAAGCCAGTTCCAAGTGGACATGGCTACTTTAATCCTATGTTTTGCCCCTTGTGGTCATGGCCAGTAGCCAGATTGTACAGATTATGACCTTATTCCATGAACCTGACAATCTGGCCACTGCCCATGGCCACAGGCTACCCCTCAGTCACTAAAGGTATACCGCTATTTTTTGTAACTACATTATGACACTTGTCCAATAATAAAACACTGGCACATTTGCAAAACCATGCTTGTAGGTCCTTGCCAATGCGCCTAACGCAAGTTTGCTGGAAATCCACCCACGTTTTATTTCTTCAAAAGTGTCAAATGAATGCACATACAATTGTCATATTACCTAGCCCCTACTTGACAAAATCCATTCAGACTTTATGAAAACATGTATATCTATATCTATAATCTTTTTGCAAACCTTTCTGTAGATTTGTCAAATGGCACCACATTTATAAGCCTTTACATTATTTTGGCACCCCCCCTCTAATTTTGCCCCCTCTTGACAAAATCCCACCAAACTTTGTAAACTCATTCGAAATCAGGTCAGAAATATCCCATCCCATCCTCATCACCCCTCACCTCCCCAGAGATTATTTGATAAATTTGACAAGTGCAATGCTCGGAAAATAATATTGTCCCGAGGGTTCGGGCATGTATTTTTATACATACGTTGATCGATCGCACAAATATTTCCAATGCACCTTACCTTAATTTTCCTCTTTTCTAAACATGCGAAATCTGGCAGCAGGGCGTGGCCATCTTGTGCTAATCTTATCCATTGCTGCATCGGCCTAAGGTAAACTGCCCTGACGTCACTAAATCATATGCCCGCCCCGAGCCTCACATCACCAAACATAGTGATATTCTCTGCCTTTCTCGTTGATGTTCCTGGGCAGCGCAGCCAAACGCACCCAGTCATCACCTACATGACGTGACGCAGAACCCGAAAATTAACACACATCGACTGACAACACAGCCCGTCACAAATCGGAATATCAAACCGTACTTTAAAAGAAAACAACAACACTGTACAATTTGTAAAGTACTTTTATTTCACTATAACCGCTCTGAGAACATCCCACTATTACCATATTCAATCAAATTGCAAATGTATTTCTTCGCTCGCAATCCAAAATGTTTATCGTGAGTAACACGTTGTTCTTTTTGCATACACAAGGTGTTAGTTTTCGGTAAAAGAAGTGCTTGGGTCCCACAGTGAATTCCAGGGCTTGTGCATCAACTTGGGGCTAGACCACCGTAAAGGATGTTATGTTGCTCCTAATCGCTAGTACAGCGTAAGGGCATATAGGCCCTTGGCGATCCTCCCAAAAAAGAGTAACTGTGATCCAGTTGTTCACAACTATTTGCAGCTGGCGATTAAAAAACCCATCAGATGGCATCTGGAATCTATGACAATCACAGAATGGCAGGATGTACCTCTTTCGAAAACATAACAGAAACGTGTCTCACTAGCCGATCTTTATTACAATTTATCTATTGACTTATTAATTCGGCATAGAGTTTAAACTAACGATTAGCACAGTTATGAAACAATCTCAACAGAGAGAAAACAACGTGGAAAGTGGTACACAATTCGAGGTGCTCATACATACCATTTTAATAAAATATTAGCGTTGAACCTGGGGGTACCGAGTGGTGGTCTACAAGCACCTCGATACTGCACTGTCCATATGCACGTTAGAAAGACCACTACACACAAAGGTTGTACTTGCGTTTCATTCCAATATGCCACACAGAAAAAACGAGTAGAATGTAACCCACAAATAATGGTCAGAATATGTTCATGCTCGTTCAGGTATAAAATCGTTGAAAATGAAACTGCAATCGTATGCATTATATTCACCATTTCCCTTCTCTTGGCGTAAGAGAATGTTCCTTAGTCCACTTTTTGAATGCACAACCTTATCATACCCTCATTATTACAAACCTCCTTTCATTCCATTTGTTTCGGAATGGTCCCTTTCTCTCACAGTCAAAAAACAATTGAAGCTTATACTGTGTGTCCGACGCGTGGGCTTCCTTAGCTCGCAAGCAGAAATTCAAAGCTGGTGACCTTCACTCAGAATCTATGTTGACAAGTCCACCATTTACGTTTTACCATGTCTGTTCTCACTGAAATAATGCAATCAACTTGAAAATTAGTGAATGTTGCAGACTAAAAGCACTGTGCAGAGAAGTGATACAGCACCCACATGCGGTTATATATTTTGTGAATCGTCCTCGCTTTCCTAGCACTCTGCAATCTGTCTTAAATTTGCCCCAAACCAGGCTTCCCTATGCTGCTTCGTTTTGCTAAGAGACTGCACAGGACACACACAGACACAAAGCTGCACCCATCATGACCAATGTAAAACATTTTATAGATACCACCTGCAATTGTATGCATACATTTTTAGGCAATTGAAATTAGATGGGTGTTCATTCTTGCATGTCAGGGGACTGATTGTACGTGTAGGGGCATGAGGCCGTTCATTTTAACAGCAGAGCTTAAGTGTGTGGTTTCTGAGTGGTTTTATAAGTGAAAGAGAGATATAACTGATTGTAACAATGAAGCTGCACTACAATAGTCTCATTAGAATGTGTAAATAAGTTAGATGCCCCCACACAAGTAAGTTTGCCCCTCCCCATCGTCTCTGAAGTTAGCACCACTGCCAACATTTTTGGGAGGTGCCAATGATGCTTCCTGCCTGGGGTGCAATCTGATCTAAGACCGGCCCTGTGCACGTGCACAGTAGTGAAAATGTGGGGGATGTCCTTGCTCAATGATCGTGGCGCTGCTAAGGGGTAGGGAAACTTTGCAATGACAGAATGCGCCCTACTCAAACACCCGTTTCTTTGCTTCTTGCAGCCATATCCCATCCTCATCACCCCTCACCTCCCCAGAGATTATTTGATAAGTTTGACAAGTGCAATGTTGTGTTTTTAATATGTTTTTACCACGATGTCCACGGACAGCAAACACGGATCCAAGATGGCGGGCGCATCGAAACAATCCGACGCACCTCACGCTTCATCCCAGACAATCAGTGGACATGTCGCATGTCTGCAGACATGATGCAAGCCGATTACCCAATTTGACGTCCTGTCCGCGGAGCGAATAGGGAAGTGTGTCCGCGGAGCAGACATAGATATCACACATTTTTTAGACCTACTTTTTAGTCGTTTAAAAAAAACTACTGGATGGATTTTCACCAAATTTACAAGACCACGCTTTCGGGACCAAGTCGCTGCTCCTGCCGCAAATTTGATGAAAATCCGTCCACCAGTTTGGGCTCTAGGAGTGAGCAAAGTTTTTTCCCCATTCAGTCTATGGGAAAAAAGAAATTTTGGGATCCCCCTATAACTTTTCCGCCCCTGGACCAAACCTCACCGAACTTTGCAGAACAAATCAGAGTGGGCCATATGCTGTTTTTGCAAGCTTTGGTGAGGATTCGTCCAGGCAGAGCGAAGTTATAAGCCACCCAAAAAGTGCTCTTCCTATGGGATTAGCAATTTAACCATAACTAGACAGCCACTACTATGGCTGTGTAATATATATGTGTATGCACTTTTTGCAAGTTTGCAAAGAAAGTATATGGCCCACTCTAAACTATTTTGCAAAGTTTGGTGAGGTTTAGTCAAGGGGGGGCAAAGTTATAGGGGGATCCCAAAATGTCTTTTTTCCCACAAACATAATGGGAAAACATTTCTGTCGGGCATAGAGCCCAAACCGCTGGACGGATTTTCACCAAATTTGCAGCAGGAGCGGCGGCTTGGTCCCAAAAGCGTGCTTTTATTAATTTGGTGTACATCCATCCAGTAGTTTTTTTTTAAATGAACAAAGCCTAAGGCAAAAAAATGTGTGATATCTATGTCTGCTCCACGGACACACTTCCCTGTTCGCTCCGCGGACAGGACACCGATTGGATAATCGGCTTGCGTCATGTCCGCAGACACGTGACGTGTTGTCTGATTGGCTGGGATGAGGTGTGAGGTGCGTCAAATTGTTTCGATGCGCTCGCCATATTGCCATAAGTGAGCATAAATCCAATTTTGGGGAGTGTGTTGGTGTGTATAAGTGCTTGGAGAGGGTGGGGGAGTACGCGATGGGTCAAAAGCGGTATTTGTTTAGGTGGAAGAAGGCTGTGATGTGTTTGAGATGTCCGCGGTTACTGTGGTTGTCCGCGTACAAACTAACACTCGGACATACTAACACTGGGCGCACTATTGGCTATTTTACTTTAGTATGATGTTGGTTTTCGGTCGTGAGAAGAGCATTGGGTGAAGAGGGTATGTATTGAAGAGTTTGTACGTTGGTTGTAATTATCTTTAAGAATGTTGATTGAAGTGGATAGTTTTGAGGTGGATGTATTATGTTTTTGGGTTGTGGTCATTTGGTAGGTGTTTGTTTCTATGGGTGTGTTATGCTGCGGTGGTTGTGGCCAGGGCCTAGAGTCTTGGGTGCATGGCCAAAGTAGGTCTTCGGCCATGCACCCAAGACTCTAGGTCCTGGCCACAACCATTGCAGCATAACTCTACAATGCTACCAAACATTTTGATTGTGGTATGTGGGCTGCTTAGGGGATATGTTTCCAAAAATGTGAGTACTGATATCTGTGGTGCTTAGACATGGGAGAGTCTGAAATAAAGTAAGGGTTGCAAGGAAGGACCTGGTGCTTGTGTTGCAGACTGAAGGGAAGGGGGGATGTTGTATGTCTTTCTTTACAACACTGTACATATTTGTAGATGATGTGATAGAAATGACTGCACCTGTGCATAGTTGAATGCTGTTGTGAAATCTAGAACGGAATGGGCAACCAGCTGGAATGAGAGAGCTATCTAGATTGGAAGAACAGTTGTAGAGGCAGTGGTGTTGTTTCAGCTGGGGGCCTTTGAAATGATATAGGCTATCTATCTGCATAAATAAAGATGCATGCACTCATGCTGGCTGCATGTAACTTTATAACACACTAGAAAGCCTTTTCCCATAGTTATACTGTTATTTCTCCCATCTTTTAACATGAAATTACACTTTGTAAAATAGCTGTGTGTGTTGTGTCTGATTACTAATATAGTCATTTGTAAAGGAAGTTGAAATGATAGAATGTATGTGAAATATGCAGAATGTATAGAAATGAAATTTTATGCACATCCTATGCACTATAATTCATTAAATGCTATTGTGGTTGTAATGTGGTTAAACATGTGGCAGTGGTTACAGAAATGATAGAAGAATGAAGAAAATAGTTTGCACATTGCAGATAATAATATGGGTAAATAAAAAATTGAAGCACAGACAACTTTGCAAGTGACACTTGATCATAGCAGATGGGAGAAATGACATTAAGCTTGTTTTACAGGTTGCACAGGGTAAGTGGCAGTTACTCTGTTTGTATGCATTTATAGAAGAGATGTACATGTACCATACATGCCAATCCTCCCGATTTCGGTGGGAGACTGCCGATTTTTCAGTGAAAAATATTGTTATTTCTGCTGCCGAAAATACATCTTTGCCCAATGCATTCTTATGACACAAGTGTTGTCTCCTGATTTTTCGGAGGAAATGTCCCTTCCAGGTGGATCGGAATATTGGCATGTATGATGTACTGTTGAAAAACTATTCATACCTGTAATTTGTGTTCATGTGGATGTGCATGAACCTGAAAGTAGAAATGTTGGAGAGTTTACTAGTAGTTGCTGTAGGTGCTTTGCAGTTAGAGCGCAATTGTACTCGGAGTGATCAACAGTACATCTAAAGTGCTGAATTGTGATGATGGAGATAGATGTAGAGGTCTTGCATGTGATTGGTGGATTATTGTGTGACTGCTTGACAGTAGCCAATGTGGGAATGGTGCAAGGGCTGCCCCAGTCTTACTTACACACTCCACATTATGGTTGCTTAGCTTACCATAACTGGCGAATTTCAGGGGATTTTCCATTTTACTTGTAACCATAATGTCCTTTTAACAATGTTTTTTTTACTGAATTTCATATGTTTTTAGTAGCGCAACTTAATCATAACGTCCCTTTAACAAAGTTTTTTTATTGAATATATATATATATATATATATGTACAATGCACATATGTATACACACCGATTTGCATATTTTTGGTATACTATCATTTCTAGCCGTGGCTACAGCACAAGCCAATGAAATGCAGGTCTATGCAGGCGCGGCTAAGGTTAGCAACGACTGGAGCGATTCTACCGGGTGCTACATGCCTCCCCTGTTAACATTGTAATTGTGGTTACAAGCAAACATTTTGGGGGCTTTTAGACACTCAAACTGCATAAAATATATTAAATAAATATTGCAATATATTTCTGCAGTTTATGCTCAATTTCATCTACTTTTGTGACTCAAAGGGTGTACCTTAAAAGGGCCATTTTGGAGGAAGGACTGGGGGCAGAGGGTGGAACAGGGAAGGAAAACACATAAGGATGAACCATATAATAAAGGAAATTAAAATAAAAAGGAACATATATTTCTTGGGGTATTTTGGGGTTTTTATTCTTTTTTATTTTTTAAAAAATTATTCTGAAAAGAATGCAACAAGGGGTCTTGTTGCATTAAGTTCTCACCTTAACATCCCTGCAACTAAAGTTTTTTCCATGAATTTCAAGGGTTTTGTTATTCCATCCATAATTAACATTAATAATACAGACCTACTCCTTAGTCGAAAGGGCGCAAGAGAAAATAGCATTGGACCTTTAAAAAAAGTAATGAACACCAGAAAATAACCTGAGAGAGGAAATCTTTCAATAAATATGCTGGCAAAGTATAAAAGGTGTTGACCTTTGAAACCTAGCAATCTATTGTGAAATATTCCCTGGAAAACTGAATCCCAATATGAAACAAATGCTTGTGGTCTTGTGAGTAAGCGTCTGCACTGGCAACATGACAGCCTGAGTAAAATCCTTGTAGCCAAATACTTGAGCAAGCTTGCCAAAAAACCCAAGGGGTTGCATCCGCCTTCTGAAAATAAGTTACGCTCTTCACCCACGTGTCCTCTACTTGTGCTCGAAAAGCAGCCACAATCAGGGGAAAATAACTGCACCAGTGTCCAGGATTGCAAACTCTCTTACCACATTGTGGGCAAATACTCATGACTTATTTGCCCTCTCATCATTTTCCCTCCTCACCCCCATGTCTGGCTTTCAACAATGCTGTGCTTTATAAAGTTAACTTGAAAAGTACGCATACCATACTGTCACTCAACTAAATAAATCCTTATAGAATTGTATTAGGCAAAAAAGTGTACAATTGTGGCATTATTGCCCCCATCTTGAATGTAAGACTACAAATACCAGAATGCAATTCGGCAAAAGGCAAGTAAATTGTCTCCGAGTGCAAATCTTTCAAAGATTGACAGAAGCACGGTTTAAAAAAATATAATGCGGATGCATTGTGTAATGAGATATTTAAAACTTTAAGAACTCACAATGTTTTAAGGCAATGCACACTGAGATTAAATTATTTGCCATGGAGCACACACTTTGGTTAAGCAGCGTTCTCCAGGCGGTACATCCCTTTTCGGTGCCATCATTTTGGCACAGGCAGATTTGGCGCAGGCATTCCACCGCAGCAACCATTTTAGCGTGCCCTTTTCGTTGCAGCCATGTCTAAATGCGCTCATGCTAAATAAGATCGCAGGACTGCACTGCAACAAACCTTGCCACCTCCCATTTGCGTTGCTTTTCTTTTAATTAAATTAAATAAAAAAATAAAAATACATCCTTGAACCCTGGATTGCCAGAGTTCAAGGTGTAGCATTTAATCACTAGGCCACAACCGCTTGTTGTTTTCTGGTGCATACATTTCATACTATAATTTTATATTTTCAATGATAAAAGGCTAGGTATGAAACTTGTGAAAATGTGTATTTGTCTTTGTATTTTATTTGTCTTTCATCGAGCGCCTTAAACCAAAGCACTGACAAGCCAAGGTTATCTAATAGCAGTGTTTAGCATAAATGTGATTTTTTAATTTAATTTTTTCTGTTTTATAAAAATGCGGATGCAGTGTGTTATGAGATATTTAAAACTAAGAAAACAAACGGCATTCAGGACCATGGACTGTCTGCGCCATCCATGCAGTAACCGAAACTGACCGAGCTTAGTTTCAAACTGGGGAAGGATCAAGCCCCGTTAGGCCATGTTTCTCTAAGTGTTCTTCTAAGTGTGGTCCCTTATATTGGGCAACATGTTCATGGTGGGCTGACCCCTTCCTCACTTTGAATCTAAGAAGGGTTTGTCCCAGGTAATGCAGGGATGGAAAACACACTGTTGCTGTAAAAATACCTGTTTTTATATTTTTTTATTATTGACTGGGAGACTACAAATACCAGAATGCAATTCAGCAAAAGGCAAGCAATTATTTCTGAGTGCAAAATCTTCAAATACTGACAGTAATACGGTTTAAAAAAGTAAATAATTCAGATTCCCATTCGGTCACCCATTCATGCAGTAACCAACAATGACCCTGCTTGGCTTCAAAGCGGGGCTGACGCTGTTTAGCTTCAAAGCAAGAAAAGGGCCAGCCCATTCCTCTAAGTGTTCTTGTAGGTTTGACTCATTTATCAGACAACATGGCCTGAGGAGGCTGGCTCCTTCCGCCCTTTGAAGGTAAGCAAAGTCTGTCCTAGTAACTGCATGAATTGGAGACAGGGATGGCAAATTAGTTTTTCACCCCTTATCTGTAGTCCTCTGTAACCTCGGATATAGCTGCGAATATTGTCAAAACAGCCAAAAAACAATGCTTCCCTGCCCCCCAGGTCATCACCAAGTACCACCTTCATCTGGGCCAGCTCCCCCATTTCCCAAATGGCCTCCCCACCTCCCCTGCCCTCTCCCTTTCACCCCAAAGCACACATTGCGTCTGTGACGCAGTTTGCCTTCAGATATCGCTATTTGCAGCTATAGCCGAGGCTACAGAAAGCTTTGTGTCGCAAATTCAGCCCCTAGACCCCCTCCAACGTCTAGATTTTTGACTCAGTGCTTTCTAGCCATCCCCACACCTCTACTCTGATGGCATTTGTATGTTTTTCGACCTGAAAATAGCTTTTTACTGCATTTTATTTTCCCATAACCTCGGCGATAGCCTCGAATATCTCTCGCATCGAGAGAAAAACAAGATGGTGTTTGTTTCATTTCTTAAAACCATGATCCTGTAATGCACCATGGGAGATATAACTATAATCTTTGGAGAAGGGGTCACCCCCTTTTGCGTCAAATTTTAAAATGACCACAGCACGGAAAACCCCCAAACCAAGCATGGCATGCGAGTCAACCCTTTATGCCCAAGTTGTTTTGGACCTGATCCAAATCCGTCCAGTGGTTTGGGCTGTGCGCTTTGGCAACAATTTACCTTTTTTGGTCCATGGGAAAATGAATGGGAAGTAATCCACACTTTTGGAAAAAAAAATATTTTTTGACGCTTAATAACATTTTGATTTTTTAACAAATCTTTAAGAAAATTTTAGTCTGGAGGCTGTTTTTGTTGTCCTCACAGAGTTTTTCAACTTGACATGTACAGTGCATAGAATGAGATTATGTCACGTATCTTTGCATAACAGTCTTGCTGTGTAACTTATTAGTCAGCTAATAATGATTCATTAATAATGATTGCTTATCTTGAATTGGAGTGCCTGGTGTCATTGTCGAATTCGACACTGAAGTCCAGAGGAACGTTATGAATTTAGTTTTGCATATAGTTTGATGTACTTCGGAATTAACTGACATAGCCATGGACAGCTTTATATAGCGCACAGACATTTAGTCTGATATGAAAATGGATGGCACCAGACAAAAATGCATGAACATTCCTGCTACTACTCAGTTAGTCCATTTAAAAATATTCATGTGTACATGTCTGGTTGTCGAATTAGGACAGTGTCTGAGACTCTAGTGTATGATTACATGTTTATAATTGTCCTGTAGTCACTCCTTAATCAAGGGGAGTTCCTCTGCATAGCATTCTATTCCATTGTGGCCAGCCCATCTGGTCCATCACGTATGCTATGTCGTGTCATGTTGTATGTTGATAGGCTTTTATACTGCACCAAATCACCACTGTAGTCATTTCAGAGTGCCTATTCTTGGCTTGCCCACTGAGTACAGAAAAGGACAAACCATATGAATACGTACAAAGGAAGCAGTGCAGCCTGAGCACTTATCTACTCTGTCTCCAATAAGGAACACAAGTGATTTTAAGCATGTTTCAGATCTGTTGGGATTTATCAGCAAGTTGCAGCTTCAGTGCCGTAGAACAGTGAGGAAACCATTGTCTGCACAGACCCCACTCACAATTTGAAACAGACAGATGATATTGATTGACCAACGCTAATAACCACAAATGAATTACCATTGTATTTATGATGTCTGGTAAGACTATTGATGTTTATATCTTTCTGGGCAGAGACCACTGTTGTGGTGCTGTTTCTTTCTGCTTGTTTGCATCATTTGTTTGCGATACCTAGCGATGGCATGTTTTGCTATGTGCCTGCACTAAGCTATATGAACTATGCTCTGCCCTATGTTGAAGTGCTACACTCAGTTGGGTTTGGTATGCTAAAGTGTACTGTGTTATGTTGTGCAATGCCATGTCATGTTCTTAAACTGTAGAAACATGTTGTGTGATGTTTTCTTCTATTGGGATCAATATGTTCTTTTCCCAAACCTAAATGCACATTAACTAGAACCTCCCTGGGTGTTGTCGTTTTTTTACTTTGTAGTTTTATGTACTTATTCACTCTTTTTTTGCATTTTTTGCGGGTGAGGGATTTGATGTTGTTTCCCTTTTATGCTAGCTGGTTCGGTCAGGTGTACTATGTTGCGATTTCATTATAATGTTTTGTTTTGAATGTCTAATATTCAAGTGCAGTGAAGCAGCCATAAATCAGCAGGCAACATCAACCTAAACAGGAAAATAAAAAAGCAGATATTCACAAAAGAGGAACATAAGGTAGACCTAGAAATCTAATTGGTTGACCTATCATTTGCATGATGCCCTCTATTAGCAGGTCACTGTAACTGCAGCTCATTGCTTTTTGTCTGTTACCACTTTGCAAAAAGCACAAGCCTAGGGTCTGCTCAAGTATAAAAACCTTGTGGTAACCATGACATAAAATGAAGGCGGATTAATAATCGTGATTCATATAGAGGGAAATGTCATTGTTGAAGTAATCTTGTTTCTGAGGGTGATTCTTCCTCTCCTCTTGCTGGTGAGGTTGACTAAATTTACCATGTTGAACAATAAGTAAACGTGTGTGGCCCTAAAGGAGCATTTAATAGACGTTAGTGTCATTTTGACACAAAACAAGCATTAATGGGAAGGAAACTCGCCCTGCAGATGCTTTCTGTCTGATCTCAAGATTAGGGGTTTTGGGGGTAGTGCGATTTGGATAGGCTATAAAGGATCCGCTTAGGACTGTAATTGTCTTCAAAGTTTGAATAGCTGAGCACTTGAGTTTTTTAGTTATGAATGTTTATTTATTTATTTATTTTGCAATTTATACAGTGCACCCAGCCCGAGGGCATCTAGAGGCTGTTCTTACAGAAGAGGACAAAACAGTACAAATTTAGAAAGTTGGGGATACATAGGACAGGCATAGTAAGCCGATTTGGCTAAATTGACAATTTACTTAGCTATGTTACTTATGCGGCTAGATTGCTACTTGATAGTCTTAACTTAGTAGCAAGTCTCCTGTCTAAAGAGCCACGTTTTCAGTTGTTTTCAGAAGGCCCAGAATTAGTCTTCTGACCTTAGTTTGGCTGGAAGGGTGTTCTAATGTCTAGCAGCTATTGTTGGGAAACTGCTGCCTCCAGCTTTCTGTAATTTGAATCTCGGAGTGGAGAGCAAGTTCAGGCAAGCGGAACGTGTGGGCCTACTGCAGTGGGATCTAGAGATTTTATCTGTCAGGTAGGTAGGCGCTGACTTGTGTAGGCATTTTTGTGTCAAGGTGAGAGTTTTGAAAAGGGTGCTTTCTTGTACAGGTAGCCAGTGAACATTTCTTCTTGTTGTGGAGATGTGCACATTTTTCGGTATGTTTAAGACTGCTCTCAGGACGCTATTTTGTATCACCTGTAGTTTTTGTAATGTTGTGGCTCTTGGTGCCGGCGTACAGGGCGTTACAGTTGTCCAATCTGGACAAGATGAGTGCTCTGGCTAAAGTGATGCAGCTGTCAGGGGACAGAACGGGTCACCAAGCGTTGATTAGCTTAGAGGTGTAGACTGCCACAGAGGCTGTGGCATTAACTTGTTTAGTTTAAGTAAGGGCTGAGGCAAGGTAGAAACCTAAGGTTTTAACTACCTTGGACACCTTTATGGAATTGCTGCCCATATTGAAGGATTTAAAGGAGACGTCAAGCTTGTTGAGTCACAATTGTGACCCTACGAGGAGAAGTTCAGTCTTTTCATTATTTAAGCATAAGCCGTGCTAGGCCATTCAGATTTGGATAGTTTGATAAATGACGCTGAGAGAAGCTGATTCAATGTCATGAGAACCAGAGATGGGAATGAGGATTTGTGTGTCATCAGCATAGTTAGTGTAGGTGACACCCAAGTCAACGAGCCGGACAAATAGGGGTTTAGTAAAAATATTACAGCCAGTCGGTGAGACACATGACCGTTGTGGTACACCGTAGGTGACTGGGCTAGGTTGTGCTGCTGCGCTGAGAATACTCTCATCATTTGTCTGTAAGGAAAGATTGTATCCACTGAATGGCTTTTGGTGAGAAGTGGGCAGCTATTATAGGTGATTACAGAGGATTTTATGATTGACTAAGTCGAACGTTGCAGAGAGGTCGAGTAGAAGGAGCAGGTCTAATTTACCTTTGTCTTTGAACTCGTCCATTTGGATTTTCAAATCCAGTAGTGCTGTTTCTGTCCTGCGTCTAGGGCGGAAGCCTGATTGTTGAAGACCGAGGAGGTTATTGGCTTCCAGGTAGTTTTGGATCTGGAGATATACAACTCTACCCACAATTCTGAGTAGGAACGCACTTTGTTATGGGTCGATAGTTTGTTGGTATGATGGAGTCGAGAGAGGGTTTTTTCATTTCAATTTTCAATTGTAGTAGGACTATTTTATCAGAGAGGGCTCTTTGGATGCCAGTCCACCTGCTTGCATCTTTGTTACATATTTCTGTTGGTGGAACTGGGGACTCTAATTCTCTAAGGATAGCAAAAAGTTCCTTTGTTCCTGATTTGGTATTGGTTTTCTGTCATTGTAAGTGGCACTTTTCACTTGGATAATTGCCTGTTTATAATTTCATTCTGCCTTTGGGAATTTCACTTTGTTAAGTTCATTAGGTGATTTTTTTCCAATTGGTCTCAGCCATTCTCTTGGAACTTTGCAAGGTTTTTAGATTTGGTGTATACCATGAGTTGAGGTGGGCTACTGGTTTAGCTTTGGGCATGGATAGCGGGACTACTTCATCTATAGCAGCGAGGACAGTTTTGATGTATAGTTTGACCATAGTGGAGGGGTCCTTGGTTCCTATGTTGTGGTGTGCCAGGATGGGGTGAAGAAGTGGTATGATATTGTCCGCTGTGATGGTGCATTTGTTTCTGGATAGAGTGGCTGGTGCCACCTGTGGAGGGTTGTTATCTATTTATTTATTCATTATTTAATGTGTTGTAGTTAAAAACTTTACATATTTCATAAAGGTTCCACATTATAAATAACTAAACACATTATAAATAACTCACATAAAATGACTTGCATAAAATAATATGCATAAAACCTATATCTCTTATATATAGAGTATATGAAACATAAAAATCTCTTAAGATACATCATAATTCATACATTCTTAAAACCCTATCAACAATTAATATTAATATACTCCATATATTCATTAGGGTTAATCAATTAATCACAGTTAAAAGGCACAGTTCTTCATTTCAAAATCAATATTCAGTATTTACAAATTTGGATGAACATCACCAGACTCTATAAAGTGCCAGGCACAAACTATTACTTCTGGTATTCAAACAATACCTCCAAAAGGACAAACTTTTGATTGAGTCAAGATCATGAACAAAGACCCCAATGTGCTGTATATATGATGAACCCAATTTAGGGAATTCAGTTAAGATGTGTTTAGCAGTTTCCACACACCCCATTTTATTGCACATACGACAATTCCTATTAACTTTCAACAGCTTAAATGCTGGTCCTATAACGACAAGCACAGGAAGTCTATTTTTGTGGAAGAGCTATTCAAATCTATGTACATTTTTACAGGGGCAGAGACTCAGTTAGGGCTGTGGCTTCCCGAAGGTGTAAAGCATCTCAGGAACATGTGCATAACTTGCCAAATTTACCAAATTGGCAATATTACGAATCCGGTACCATTGCGCCACCTTCTGTTCCAATTCTCTTTTCAGTTCATCGAAGCGCAGATCCCATGCTGGACACCAATCAATGGCTTCAAACAATTTTAATATCAGTTTTACAAAAACAGTAGCCCTATTTCTTCTCATTTTATGTCCCAGTAGATGTAATAACGGGCAAGATGCATCCGTCAGGGATTTAAGGTACAGGAAGCCACGCCTTTTCAAAACCGTGGCCTCTATGGAGATAAGACCAAATTCCAGTCCCAGTATCTCCATGGGGGCACATGGTGGCAGAACAAGAATTTTCCTCCAAAAGCGGGCCTCCTTTCTATTAATAATTACTTGATTTTCATCAGCATAATTCCACAATTCGTTAGCCGAATTCATCAAGCCGGAAAAGGTATGATCTAAAATCACTAGGTCATCCGCATATGCAGGACACTTAACATGTTGTGATTGAATATTTGAAGGACATGCTCTTATCCCACTCAAGCACCTCAGGAGATCAGCTAAATATACGTTAAAATGTAGGGGAGCCAAGATGAAGCCCTGTTATTTTATTAAGTTACAGTGAATTATACATTGCTCATAGCTTATAGAACCTACCATTGATTGACACAAGTCCATCATGTTTACTCTTACCCTCCGCTACCACTTACCCCATGTTCTCGCCAGGCATATTTCTATAGGCGTCCAACTGTTGGGCAGACACTCCTGTCAGCTGGCGTGGCAAACCCAGTGCTTTACCTTGAAAAAGGGATTGTTTCTTACAAACTAATCTGGTGAAAGCCTCCACGCCACTAGGGTCCACTTGAGTACCTCTCAAGTCTATCTTGCAACCACTCCTTATCTAACTACATTTAGTACCTTGTCGGTTCTAGATATTCCCATCACAACTAAACTCTGCTCTAAACCGAGCTGTATTCTCCTGATTCCTGCACCAATGCCTACCAATAACTTATCACATTTGAGAAATGTGCATCCATACTTCAACAACCATATCTACTTCCACTCATCCAAATTGTTTCTGCTTGATTTTGGTCATTCTAATGTCTCATTTCTTTTTACTAATACCTCCTCCCCAAACCTCCCTTTCCTTTCCAAAGGCTTTGGTCTGGCAACACCCTGACAGGGTCACAATATGTCAACTTTTGGATATACTTTTAGATTGAGGTTCCAATATTTAAAATCAGTATGATTGTAATTTTCACTTAAGTAATTATACTGATAAAGTGTAAGGTATGACATGGAGAGGGAATTGTGTTGAAGCAATCTGTAATCGCTGATGCAAGCGTGTATACCATTGTATGGTATTGAGCAGCTAAGCAAGATTTAACCTCACTATAAGATGGCCGCCGTAGTACCATCAAGTTTTGGGTCATCCTGAATTCATCAAGTGGAATGCGATCTGCGACGTTCCAGCCACGCGATAGGTCTACAACAGTTCTTTATGCAGATACAGGACAGGAGGCTGTTTTGGTAATCACAAACCTTTTACATGTTAATGGAAAAATAGTTGGTAGAAAGGACGATGTGCTCGTTTTTGGATAAGCACAAGTATTATTACATCTTGACTAAGAGAAATGGTAGGTAGGATGAGAGACAGAGCGTTTAACCAGCTGTAACTATGGTTTATGATCTTTTGATTTGAAAGAACATATTTGTGGACTCTGAGTTATTGAATCCTGGTCATAAGAGTAACTATCTGCAAGTAAGTGGCAAATGGGATTAAAAGGCTTGGTGTTCTTTCTTGACACATAGTGGTATGTAGTGATACTGAGTTGTTGACATCAGGATGTTGTGTTATCTTGTTTTTAGCACTGGTTGTTGCAACGGACCGGAGTGAAAAAAGGTCAGTCTGACGGAATAGTCCTATGCCACAAGTATTGAGTATATGTCTATAGGTTAAGCGGTTAATCAGAAGGTGTTTTTCATTTGTTATTTTTGACAGCTCTCCAATTGATGTAAATACTGATATTACAAGACCACAGTGTAAGATCTAAAGTATTAACTCTGTTTATACATACAGTTATCTTTAATATTCCAAACAGATCGAATGGTATCAGCCTAAACTATTACTTTTTGATAATTTAACAGACTGTTGGGGAAAGATAACACTCTCACTTGATGAAGGGGCATTCAGTCCCAAAACGCATAGTGGATATGTGAACATTCAAACCAAATACCATCTTTGTTCATGTTGAATTGTTACATTCAGAATTGTTATCTGTACATATTAATGCACATTGACAGTTATTTAATATCTTTGAAACACAAATCGGGTTCTTCTTTTTCTTCTTTTTTCTTAAGACATAGTTTGTATGCACTAAGGCATTTTTAGAAATATGCAATGTTACTTATGAACACAAAGGAAATTAGTTGATTTGACCGGTCTTATTAATTTACTTATTATAATTTACACATATTCTTTGTAATTTTGTGTACATTTTGTATTTTGAGAAATTACTCATTAGATAAATGAGATTAAATAGATGGGACTTTTTTTCCCCTAGGAGTGACTTGGTAAATTTATAAAGTGTTTGATTAGCTATTTTTTTGTTCGTATTTGGTCTCTCTAGCTAGAGATATACCCAGGGCACCTGAAGTAGATGAAGATTTACATATTGCATTTTTTAATTAAGAATTGAATTTTTACAACCTTCCAAAGAGTAGTGCACCCCATTTGATATAATATATAACTTTTGGACAAGGGCAGGTGCTGTAACACCCCTACAGCATATTGGTTAACCTAACATTAAAATCCATTTGTAACCAACCATTATTCTTGCAAATTAGCATGTTTCCTATCTCCGTTTTTCAACTGTCATACTTGAGACCTAATTTGAACAATGAGCCTCATTCCCTGTGCCTTTGCATCAGTGTAAATATGGCACTGGGCATGTCGGTGCCTATCGGAGCAACTTAGCTATAACAAAGGGGATATTCATGAGTGAGAGATAGAGAGAGAGAGAGACAGAATGTGAGAGGAAGGAGTGAGAAAGAGAGAGTGAGAGAGAATGAGTGAGAGAATGTGAGAAAAGAGCGTGAGAGTGATAGAGAGAGAGAGAATGAGAGAGAGAATGTGCGAGAAAGAGAGAAAGAGAGAGAGAGAGAAAGAGCAAGAGAGCGAGAGAGAGGGAGAGAGAGAGACCTCACTAACGTTTTTATTCCCTTTTACTTTTCTCTCTCCAAGTGTCCATTGAGCCACTAATTTGAACAATGAGCCTCATTCCTTGTGCCTTTGCATCAATAACAGAGGGGATATTCATGAGCGAGAGAGAGAGAGAGAGAGAGAGAGACAGACAGAATGTGAGAGAAAAGAGTGAGAAAGAGAGAGTGAGGAAGAATGAGTGAGAGAGAGAATGTGAGAGAAAGAGCGTGAGAGTGATAGAGAGAGAGAGAATGAGTGAGAGAGAATGTGAGAGAAAGAGCGTGAGAGTGATCGAGAGAGAGAATGAGTGAGAGAGAATGTGAGAGAAAGAGAGAGAGAGAATGAGAGAGCGAGAGAGAAAGAGAGAAAGAGAGAGAGAGAGAGAGAGAGAGAGAGAGAGAGAGAGAGAGAGAGAGAGAGAGAATGAGAATATTCTGATTTGGTGCAATGGGAACAGGTCTTGATGTTACTGCTTTCAATGACTGAAGCTGCCAACAACCTGTCAACACTTAGTATAGGGCAATGCAGTAGCACTGTTCCAGGAGCAATATCTCCCTTGTTGTGTGGCAGTCCATTGCTTTTTGAATCGGGGTCAGAGGTAGTGTCAATGTCAATCTGTAGGCTGTGCCCAACAGATAAATCACAGTAGATTGGGAGGAACTTGCAGCCGATGCAGATATTTCAAGCGGATGCAATGGTAACATTTTAGATATGAACAAGTCCTCTGTTTTATTGAGGATGAGGTTGGCCGCAGGTCCTCAGCTGCCATGGACGTTTAAGAAGCTTCAACTGACCTTTCATGAGGTTATGACGCTGAAACTGGGTGCACAGCATCCAACTGCACACAGTACAGAGGATTTGCTTGACAGAGTTTCTCCATGACATAGCGTTAAGGAGGCATGACTCAAAGGAGCTACATGTATGTGTTAAGAAAGGCTATGGTGAGAGAAGTGAGTTTGAAGGGCACAAGGTAGAATGGGGGCCACTGAAGGGGACTCATAAAGAGGTTTTCAGAGAAGATCAGAGAACCTAGTGAGTTTCAAGGGACGCTAGTACCTGGTGACTGGTGGTGGCAATATACCCACCCAGTGGTGTGGAACGGTAGGGAGAAACACAGGAGGAGGGAGCTACCTGCAAACATGTGAGTTTTTGGAGGGCCACTATTTGAAAAGCTCAGCTTTAAGCATAAGATATTAGGGTAGGTGGTTGTTGGAGATGTCCTGATTGGTTGTCGCTACAGGTGGTTGGCTAAAGAAATCAAGAAGTGATTGAACACTGTGCAGTGCTTCACTTCCTCCTTTCTTCACGAGTGCATTCCCTCCAAGAAGGGCAAACATTGAGATAACATTACTGGTGATTATGTGGTTTTATATCAAAATATATTTAGAGGATATATGGATGGTGGACTGGAAGGTAGGGTGAAGAGTGTGGCGTCGGAATTACAAAAGGGTGTTTTTATTTATGCAATTTAATCAATGAGATTTCTGAAATTCAATAAAAACACATGGAATAAAATTAAAGAATGTGCAATGCTCTACTTTCCAATGGAGATCCAAAAACCTTGAAATCCATGAATTTTTAGATCAATGCACTGGGCTTGGAGTATTGTTTTTAATATTTGCCATGTTTGTAGATCTGCTTTTTACAAAAATGTGGAACCACAAGGGGGCTAGGCAAATGTTTTCAACGTCTTGTCTCCTTCGATAAATTCACTTCTCAGACTTTACCTTTCCATCTCCTCTGAGGTTTTCACATCTTAATGGATTAGTCTAAAAATAATAATTAACAAGATAGAAAGACCATATACCAAAGGCAGAATGTGATTCACCTTCACAGTATTCCTTAAGCAATCTCACCTCTCTGCCTAACAGAAGTGAACAAACTCGCCTTTCTACAGAAGAGGAGTGCACAATCCAAATTGACTACCAAAGAAGCAAGGTTTAGAAAACCATGTTTGGCTCTGAGGTTGTCAAGCAGGAGTATAAGTGCAAGTCATCGTTTCTAGGAAGCCTTCACCTTTTTTAACGACACCTGTTTCACTGGCTGCCGAGCACTGACTGTCTTGATGATGTGCTGGACTGCTGAGAGATAAGGAGTATTGCAGAACAGATAGGTTGAGGCAGCAATGAGAGGGAACCCTGTGTGCCAATGAGTGTTGAACGTTTATTAGTACCCAGCGCAACAAAAACAAAAAAGTACCTGTTAGTCCATTTGCGAGCCTTACTTTCTGGTAATCCCACTCATGTCGCACCGCATTCCTCGCGCTGGCGCTCGCTTTTCTTCCATGTTTCTTCAGGCCGCCATGGAAAGGGAGAAGGGACTACACTGTTCCATGACAGCAATTTTTTTTGTTTACTTTTTTTACATGTAAGTCAATGGCCGGCATTGTAGACTATGTGTAGTCCCTTCTCCCCTTTCAAGGTGACCATTTTCTTTGTTTACTACAGACTATGTTTTCCTGGCAGCCATTTTTTAAACGTTTTAATGTTTTTTTTCCCACTGCGAAACGCAATGCTTCTTGCAGCCGTAAAAAATAAACACCATTAGTACCCCGGTCTAACGGGCTGGTGTACTAATGGCAGTAAGCCCCCCAACCTTGGACCATTACCGCATATAGTAATGCCCCTGGGGCCTTCGTTAATGCCCTCACTATGCTCGTGTCTGTAACTATGGGCCTTATGCAATAATGGCCCCCAGCCTCAAGGCTTGTTGCCTAACTATTAAATGACGTACAGATTGTTCTAGAAATTATCTACTCTCCTACTCAGTATCTTATATCAGGCCTGGAATTCACATTTTGCTTCTCAGCAGTTACAGTCATTTGAGAAAGCTGATCTGCTTGCCGTGGAGAATACTTCATAGATCGAGGGTCTTCAACCTTTGGCTGTCCAGATGTTTTGGCCCACAACTACCATCGCCCTAGAAAGCACTGGGATCATGGGAGTCATAGTCCAAAACATCTAGAGAGCCACCGGTTGCAGACCCCTGCCATAAAACAACACTCTCATTTTAAACATCTATAACATTTAATGTTGGAATACGGGTATGACACCGCTATTCTTATATTTCCATGTCACAATTAAACCATAAAACGGGTGCCTGTTGTAGAAACCCATAGCCTATGTTGGGTTTCAACATAGGCTATGGGTCTGAGTCTGATGAAGATCAAATTACATGTGTGATTACCCAGGCCAACACGCTTTTCAAATAAAAAAAATGGTCCAGAAATATTGGCCCATTGTCAGACTTTGCCTCCCGGACCAACAAAAACCTAGATTCGCATTCAAGAGGGCCCGCAATATCAGAGAACATTTGGTACATTCAATGTACATTCAAAAATCTACTCAGGGCAGCCTCTGGGACCTTCGTCCACTCAAAGGACATTACCCCTGTGGGGCATGTTCTGTGTGTCAATTCACCGGAAAGATACAGAAATTCCAATTTGGAGAAAGAACTTGGACCCTGAGTGATGTCTCTAACTGCAAAACCAACCAAGTAGTGTATTGTATTGAGTGCCCCTGTCACTTGTGGTATGTCGGGCAAACAATGCGTAACGTTGGAATCCATATCTCGCAACACCGCTCACGGATCTGGTGCAGAAACCTTACATCTCCTCTTGTACAACATTACATAGAGAAAAAACACAGCACACAAGACATCAAGTGGTGGATCATTGAACGGGTCTGGAATGGCCCCAACACCCAAGGTAGACTTTTGGAGCTGGAATGTAGGTGGATATACAGAATGGACTTGGTAGCCCATGGACTTAATGAACAACACCTTTTCCCGCATTAATGTCACATAAGTATAGGTTGTCTCCACCCACACCGACAACACAGACACATGGCTTGACCCGAATATACAGCAGGGTTTTATTGGAGGACAGCCTCCTGAGTGTTGACGTCCTTCCTAGAGTCAGCAGGACCTAACAATAGAGAACCCGCGATACACCATACCAGTATAGATCAATGGGATCTCCCTGATCATGCGGTACACATCCGCATGATCACGACTCCACTCCCTGTTTTTTTACTCAGGGGTGGGGTCCCTACCCAGATACATACTAGGCTTTGTTCCAATACATGGGGATCTAGAGAGACACACAGTCTCACCTCCATACAAGAGACGGATACCCAGCATTCTCGCTCTATTTGGAGAAGTCCGCTTAGCACGAGGACATTTGTATACAAGCACACACGCTGCAAGCACGGCAGCTTGCTCGCATTAGACCTGGGGCCGCCGCACCGAAGTCTGGTCTCTGGACGTGGGATGGCACAACCAATCAGGGCCCGAGACACATAGGACCCTGATTGGAGGAAGGTTTACACACCCCACGGCACGAGGCACAGATTTTACCCTGACTACCAGATAAGCAAATTGTATTCAACAACTCAATTTTACTCTTTGCGCGTCCATAACGGACCTGGTAACAGACGGCTTAGCAACACAAAAATATCCTGACCCATTTGAATCATATCTTCTCCTAAATTACACTTGGATGTTTCACTCCGCCGCACTCGATGTCGGTAAGCGTCTCAGCTGTCGCATCGTAGATGTCATCACCAATCAGGACTCAAGGATTCTAGGACTCTGATTGGCTACGACATACACACCTTTTTACATGCCTCTGGCAGCCACAGAGCATTTGCAGCTTTCAGCACCACTGTTGACGCCATTCAGACGGCTCCTTAGCACCGACCAGCACGTTGGGCATGTACGGGACAGTGCTCCACCAGAAAACAGCAAGCATAGGTGGGCCTCGAGGCATGTAGTTAATCCTGCCGGAGGATAGGACACGGGACAACCCCAGTGACATCCACAAGGTACTACAAGGGCTTTACTTGGCGCATACCCACTGAAAACCTTTGATTCAGTACATACGTAACTAACAGCCGGTTTCTATCTCACTTTTACTTTCTCCCCCCACTGATTGGGGCTTCTAGATGGTGGGCCATTTGAGCTAGAAGTCTCACCCTTACTCCCTGGCACCTGGACCTGAGGTTAGTTGAGCTTTACTACCTACGAGTGCAGGATACCACGAGACTCCAGCAGCAACCCCGCCTGAGCTCAGGTAGCCTTTCTCTATATATACATTTTTCCTCTCAATCAGACTGCATTCCCTTGCCCCTTTTTAGCTATGTAACATGAATCAGCTCCAATCCTTTTATGGAGGCTATACTATTAGGAGCCATTTGACAACGAGCCTTCATTTTTTCGTATATATCCCACTATGGGATGCAATACAATGCTATTTCTCTGGCTTATTTTCAGAGCCAAAGAATTCCTGCTCTGAACCCCAACCCACGTCTTTGCATTCAAGTCGACGCGCAAGTCTCACCTCGATTTGGGAGAACGGTTCCGGCACAAGCAGATTCCCGACGGGGGAGCCTGCCACATTGAGAGAGTTCTACCAGCTTTCTGTGGTGAGCAAGTTATTTAATACTCCCACCACAGACCATCAGAGGTAGTAGTAAATGTATACGCTGGTTCTATTCAAGCCCACTCTTTTCTCTTAAATGAAACATTGTTTTCCAACAACATTTCCTTTTTTTGCACAAAGTAATTGGTGCTACTAATTTGCCCTGGAATGTCCAGCAAGGATACACAATCTTACCAAGAGGAATTTTACATTTATTATTTTCCTTTTCTTTTCTCTCTTGGTTTTTCTGTTATAGGTGCCGTTTAATCGCCCTGATCAATGCGGCTATCATGTAAAAATATTTTTCCCTCTGATGCAGTGTCAAGATGGACACTAATTCCGCCGAAACGTCAATTTTATGCAAGGGGGATGAATGAACCTACTATTTGGGGGTTCTGGGTTAATATTGTTCATGTGATTCAAACAGATTTCATGGTGAAACCACACATTTACCCCCTGCTACGTTGATGAAGGCGGCCATCATGTACAAATATTTTTCCCTCTGATGCGCGTCAAGATGGACATTATTGCCGCCGAAACGTCAATTTTATGCAAGGGGGATGATTGAACCTACTATTTGGGGGTTCTGGATTAATATTGTTCATGTGATTGCAGAATCCATTAGAATAGGCAGATCTATTACTGCTGAAACCCACCAAGCATCTGTGATAACAGATGCATTTCACCAAAACTCATGCACCAGATACTTGGAACCTGGGCATCCCACTAAGGACATAGATTCTTGCAGATTTGTATAGGCATTAAATCACTTGTGCAATTGTTTTATACACATTCTTTTCACGTTGTTTATTGTTGTGTTTTTGTAACCTTTTTCAAAAAAACATTTATGCTTACATTTTAAAGAATTCAAGGATCACAACATGGTTTATATTGCTCGATTTATGACTTCATTATATGTCTTTGTCTATAGTTTGTAATTTTGTCACACATGTAAGTGTCCACAAGAGAACTTTGTTTTGTCTCAATACAAATAATCTATACTCACAGCCCCGGATATGTGAATGTGTTCTTTCTTCCTGGACAATTTCATGGGCTACTAACTTTGGGATACATTCCATTAGTACAAATTGGCAAAGGTTCCCCGATATAATCTAAATGTTTTGCTTCATTCACTGACAAAAATTGGGTTGAGCCTTTCTGAGTAGCAGTACTACCTTTTTTGTGTGCTCTTCCATTTTTTGCCTGAGTCTGCTACCCTTCACCACAGACATACCGAACCTTCAGGTTTATATGTTGGGCAAGAGGCATTTTCCTGTAGCAGTACAGGGAGCACTTCCCTGATACAGGAGTCTCTGTAGAGTTAAAGGATAGTTCCGGGACTTTTTTTTTATTGTCCCTACGGGTCGGCCATGTGTTTGTAAGCATAAATCGGTAGATCGTAGAAAACTTTCCTATGGACCTTACCCGACTTTTCGCACATTATCGCACTCGAAATCAGCCTCCATTTTGTGATAATCCTATCATTTCGCCCCATCGACCTGGCTCACCTGCCTTTGCGGCACTAAATCAAATCCCCCGCCCCTGAGCCTGACATCAGCAGACGCGTACTGCCCATTTCCCAACGCCAAAGCACGTTTCGTGTCAACAATCGCTGCGCCTCAGCTAATGACGTGTCGCCATGGAAATGGCAGGACGCCTCTTTCCCCAATAAGTATAAACAGACCGTTTCACAACACACAGCAGCAGATTTTCGATTCCATTCCTCTCTCTGTGTTACTTTGAGTATTCTGTGACTCGTTTCAGTGCTCTGGTCAGCTACCTTCGCCGCTTGTAGCCCGTGTGAACACCTGTACCATCTCGGTAAATTATTTTACTTTCTTTACCACACAATGGCTACAATAATGCCGTATATGTACGAGCCCGAGTACACCGAGGAGGAACTACTGGAAAGGCAAGCACGCGAAAACGATGGGGATTCGGACGGCAGTTGGGAGGACCAGTCAACGGATGAAGAGCCTGGACCATGTCGCATGGACGGCGTCTCCACCTGGTGCACGTGTAATCAGTGCGAGCTAATGCCAGCTGAGGAGGAGAACTGCTGCTGCCGTGAAAATTCCGGGTGCTTGGCCTACATTTCGGAAGGCGAGCAAAGTCTGCAGGAAGGCGAGCAAAGTCCGCAATGCATCACCGAGCTGCCAGAGTTCAGGGAAGCCTGCCTCTCACGGTCCGTGTTGAGGATGATGATGGTGCTTATGCACGAACTTCGCGGCACTGTTCGTCCGCGTAATCCGAGTAACGAGTAAGTATACTCTGGTTGTGATGTCAGTGATGCCACTACTATTTCATGGTCGTCTCCCACATATAAAATTCCATCTACATATCATTCGAACGCATGTAAATTTGTTCCATATAGTGCATTTTCTAGATATATTTTTTTTCAAAGCAAAATGACATGTTTTACCTGAATCGACATTGATAAGAAAGTTTTGTCATTTTAATACAGTTTGCATCTTTCTTTTTCACAGGTGGTACAGGCTGGTGGCCTATCGTTGCTTCACTTGGTGGCTTCACGGGAGGCTCGGACACCGCGTTCGGAGAGTAATACCTGCCTGTGCGGTACTTGCCATTAGACAACATTTCCCCAGCGACAGTGGACAATACCGCGGGTTTTCCCTGGATGTGCTGCAACCGGAACTTTACAATGTGTAATGTTTATTATTTATGTTCAATTGAAATTAAGATCTAAAATAAAGCCCAACATATATGGTTGTTTTGATTTTTTAAATGAATCTAGTGTGTCTCCATTGAATAGTCTTCCTGTGCCTTGTCATGTCACACCACATGTCTCCGGCCAGCATCCTCCCTCACGCTGGACGCCCCCCTGCAATCCACATAAGTGTGTCTCCATTCACGAGTCTTCCTGTGTCTTGTCTGCACGACCACCGCCCCAATCCACCCCCCGCCCTATCAAAGGCAGTTCGCACCAGGGTACTTGCGCTGGCAAGTGGAGCTTTCAGGGAGCGATAAAGGCCAAGAGGTGCCAAAGACCATGTACACTTCAAAGTGGTCTATAGAGCATGGGTTGTTGTTCCCATGTCTACCTCCAGACCCCGTGTCTCCTGCCAAGCATCCCCCCTCACGCTGGACGCCCCCCTGCAATCCACATAAGTGTGTCTCCATTCACGAGTCTTCCTGTGTCTTGTCTGCACGACCACCGCCCCAATCCACCCCCCGCCCTATCAAAGGCAGTTCGCACCAGGGTACTTGCGCTGGCAAGTGGAGCTTTCAGGGAGCGATAAAGGCCAAGAGGTGCCAAAGACCATGTACACTTCAAAGTGGTCTATAGAGCATGGGTTGTTGTTCCCATGTCTACCTCCAGACCCCGTGTCTCCTGCCAAGCATCCCCCCTCACGCTGGACGCCCCCCTGCAATCCACATAAGTGTGTCTCCATTCACGAGTCTTCCTGTGTCTTGTCTGCACGACCACCGCCCCAATCCACCCCCCGCCCTATCAAAGGCAGTTCGCACCAGGGTACTTGCGCTGGAAAGTGGAGCTTTCAGGGAGCGATAAAGGCCAAGAGGTGCCAAAGACCATGTACACTTCAAAGTGGTCTATAGAGCATGGGTTGTTGTTCCCATGTCTACCTCCAGACCCCGTGTCTCCTGCCAAGCATCCCCCCTCACTCTGGACGCCCCCCTGCAATCCACATAAGTGTGTCTCCATTCACGAGTCTTCCTGTGTCTTGTCTGCACGACCACCGCCCCAATCCACCCCCCCGCCCTATCAAAGGCATATACACGTCATTCATTCACAAACACACCCCTGTTTCGAATTCTTTATAACCCACTTCATATTTCTAATGAGAACTTCTTTGCGCTTTGCTAGTCAACCCGTGAAGGTGCTGGTTATCTGCTCTTCGTCTCTGTGAACTTCCGTGACCACTTCGAGCAAACTCGTCAGTTTGCAACCTGTGAACTGCTCCCTGTTCTACGACAAGAAACTACTCTGATCACTGCATCTAACTGTTTGTTCGTCAAGGTAAGGCCATGTACCATAATCATTTTGCGTCCAATTTTTTAATTTATATCTATTTGCTAGTAGTCATCAAATTGCATCCATGTTTTCTTTTCGTTCACGACAGTACATGCAAGGAACTAGTCACATGTTCTGAGTTTAGTCAAATTATTTTTCTATTTTTTTAAAGTTATTCAAATACTTATCCGCATGTGAATAACGTGTATAGTTCCAAGAACCAAACCGAACCTTGCATTGAACCTTTTATGTGTCATTTAATTTTTTAACACATTGGTATTCATAGAGAATTGTTGATCTTTACTTTTCAGAACTTTCCACAATGCCTGCCTGTTCCATTGGCGGTTGCCCTTCGAAGACCCATAACAAATCTGAAGGTACTATAATGCATGTTTTCCCTAAGACAATAGACCAGATAAGAGAATGGGTCCGATATTGCGGATATCCACCGTCTGAGCTTGAAAGTAGAGTCCTAGAAGTCTTTGCGGACAAGAGGGGTGATCGATACCGCATCTGCAGCAGGCACTTTAGCTCAGACATGTACTCCACATCATTGCTAATAAAGAAGAAAACACTGCGAGCGAAGCGAAAATTGCTCTCAACCGCTTTTCCCACTCTATTCGTCCACATCCCTCCACTGGTGAGTCAAGTTTACGGATTTAGCTCTCGGCCTTGCGGTAGTGTGTAGCATTAGCTAACAATAATTTTCCCGTTTATGTATCCACTCAATATGAAGGCGGAAGATTCTCCATCCGTGTCGTTATTGCAGTCATCAGCCACTTCAAGCGCCTATCGGGTAATCTTACTTAGCTATTCTGACACTGACTTGTTTTAGGCATGTAAATCAATAGTTTTAATTTATCGTGTAATTATTTTACCTAATGGTACACCATAGTACTCGTCCTCTAGTCTTTGTTTTCAGTTATAATTATTGTTATCCAAAATAATGCAAGTACTGTCTTTCAGGGAGATGCTGAGGAGTCCAACGCATTGACGACAACCGTTGATGTCACTCAGATGCTCGAGGTACGTTTCCGGACAGTTCCATCGATGGAGATCATCAGATCTTGCATTCTTGTAGCATGATTGTTACATACAATGTTTCTTTCGTTTTTAGCCATTGATATGTCCTTCTGTCGTCGCCCTCCTATGTGTCTTCTTTTTTCAATATTGTGTTCATTACTATTGAAAGTCCTATGTTTCAGGGAGTCGATGGAGCATTAGTCCAAGAAGAAGGGGGAGCATGCAGTTACGGGTCGGCGCAACAGCTTGCAGAAGTGTGCACCGCAGTTACAGCGTCCCTTGATGTTCTTATGCATTTCGAGGTATAGATACTGACAGTTCGATCAAGCGAGATCATATGACGTGATTACATCCGCTATACTTCCTTCTTTATTAACGCAAGTACTATGTTTCAGGGAGATGACGGAGCTTCTTCTACAAGAACATCACCCCTAGTAGTTGATGCAGATCTCTGGGTGGTGACACTTCCAACGATGGAGCAAATCGAATCATATTTAGATATCCATTATTTATTTTAGACAACTGATCATTTGTGCAGGTCTATTTAGATGAGCCGTTGACGCCTGCACAAAGTTTATGTTCTTTTTAACTAAATAGAAAACCATACTAATGCAATTACTGTGTTTCAGGGAGTTACTGAAGCGTCATCTTCAATAATATCATCAATGGAAGTCTATGCGGAGCCCAAGGTATGGATCTTGACAGTTCCATCTAACTAGATCAACAATGCGTGAATAATTGTTGTTTGAATGTTCTACACAATGCGTTCATTCGTGTTTTGCTATTGAGATGTACGTATGGGTATTGGTCCCCAAGTACATTTTGTGTTTTCAATATTATTATACATACTAATGAAAGTTCTATGTTTCAGGGAGTCGATGGAGCGTCAGTGAGTGATGGATGTGTTTATCATGAAAATATAGTAGTTGCAGCGCGAGAGGAAGTGGAGACATGCACACACGAGTCGGAGCAACAGCGTCCAGATGTTGAAGTTCGGGGCAAGAAAGTTTCAAAGAAAAGAAAGCAAAAGAAGGTTAGTGTCCTGGTCACTATATTATGTTGTTTTTCACTGTTAATAGTTCAATACTGTAAGTTGTGTTTAAACTGAACATCCCTTTTCCAATCTGTCCTCTAGTTGCGAGTGGGTGTACGAACTAGATCGACACAGACAGTGAAGCGAACGAGAGATGTTTCTTGTCAAACCTTTTGGCAGGGACTTGAGACTGGAGATGCATCGTGCCAATGGGAAGAATATGAAGTGATTGACAACGGAGCTATACCACCACAAGCCATTGATAGTGAATGTCCTCCTGGTAGTTCGGATGCAGTCGGAGATCAATTCACAGAATCCACACCCGCAAAAACTAAGAGCGCGAGAAAGTTGAAGAAATTGTTTTTTTCTCCCATTGCTGGAGAAGGAACAGATGTTGCAATGGAAGAGAATGAAATGGACGACAATGAAACACCATCAATATCACTGAACATAGCGGAAGACGATATCAGAGATTGTACCTTTCATGTGAGTGACATGTCCTCAACGTTACAGGCCGAACCAGCTGTGATGCAGAGTGACAGTATAAGGAAAGAGGCCAAATTCATTGTATTCGATAGTTGTTTGATGGATATTATTATGATTATGAAATGTGGGCATTGGGTTGGTGGGGAAGTATGTGGGGAGCCATTGATTAATGTGACTCGTGCAATTCGAGGCACTAACCCTAAAATACATGCCACCTGTACACAATATCATCCGTTCTCATGGTCTGCACAACCCATGCTGGGGCAACTGCCAGCAGGCAATATACTTTGTGCAGCGGCCGCACTTTTTAGTGGTTCAAGTTTTAAAAAGTTACAGTATTTCTTTCAGTTTGTGGTAATCCATTTCATTGCGAAAACTCTTCTACAAATACCAAACCGATTATCTATTCCAGCCATTAGCGAAGCTTGGAGAATGGAAAAAATGTCTATTGAAAGTACATTCGCGGGCAAACGGTTCAGGCTAGCCGGTGATGGACAGTGCGACAGCCCAGGATTTTCAGCCAAGTACTGCACCTACCACTTTCAGGACATGGAAAGTAAGAAAATTGTGAGTTCGGTGGTCGTGCAGGTGTCACAAAGTACATCCTCAGTGGCCATGGAGAAAGTTGGCTTTGTAGCATCATTGCAAGAACTACAATCGCGGGGAATGGTGATCGACCTGATAGCCACGGACAGACACGTTTCAATTGCCAAGACAATGAGAGAAGAGTACAAAAATATAAATCACCAATTTGACGTATGGCATCTTGCAAAAACAATCAATAAAAAAATGTCGGCTGCAGGTAAAAAAAAAGATATGCAAGGTATTTCACAGTGGTCCAAGTCAATCAGCAACCATCTTTGGTGGAGCTCAAAAACATGTGAAGGGTTGTTGGAAATTCTACTGGAAAAATGGCGGTCAGTAATGCTGCACTGTAGCAACGTTCACCGCTGGAACACGAACCAACATTTCCACAATTGTGAACATGGCCATTTGTCCACAGAGGAGGCACGGAAGAAGAAGTGGTTGATTCCTTCATCACCCACTCACAAAGCCATTGAAAAGATTGTATTTGATAAAACTATAACAAGAGATTTGAGGGGACTCACGGAATTCTGCCACACAGGAGATTTGGAGGTGTTCCACAATATGTGCCTAAAGTACAGGCCAAAACGATTGCATTTTGGCATGGAGGGCATGATAAATCGGACTCTTCTAGCGGTCTTGGCACATAACCATAATGTTGGCCGTCAACAAAGTAGGACGACCGGAACTTTAGGGACGCTTCGCTACAATAAGGCCTTCACTAAAAGAAGTAAACAATGGGTGATCAAACCAGTGTTTGAGGATATGCAATATGAGTTTATTGAGAGACTTATTGTAGATGTCCTAGACAGGCACATACATGGAGTTGTGAACGAACCTGTGCAGGGGACAACTGCATTGCCACCCAACATTGCCTCTGTTCCATGTCCACCTAAAGTAGAGCTCATTGAGAAATACACATCACGGTTTAAATGATTGTAATTTGATTGTCTGTTCTCTCGAGTCTCCTCATGTTGCAGGCCCATTGAATATGTGTATCTATGTAATGTGTAAATAAAAGTGATTGCTCAGTGTACATGCAATGTGTCTCTCCACCCTTGCCCCTCCCTTCACCGTGCAGTAGTGCGAACCACCCGGGTGTCACCTGTGACTTTGCTCTCGAGTCTCCTCATGTCGCAGGCCCATTGAATATGTGTAGCTATGTATTGTGTAAATAAAAGTGATTGCTCAGTGTACATGCAATGTGTCTATCCAACCTTGTTCATTTGCGCATTAAATTAAACCAAACAGTAATATAAATCATTTTTCAAAACATATAGAATGTCTCCTTATTTATGGTTCTCTGGTGCTACAAAGCACGCAGACAAAATGCAAAGATGGAGTGTAAATTTCAAGTCCTGTGAGATGGCCTTACACTCAATGTAGCTAACTAGGAATGTGTGCTCGTTCAAAGTGAAGGTCAGCTGCTTTGATTTTTTGCTCGGGTGCCGGAATGGCCCACGACTCAGTATAAGGTTCTATTGTTATTTGACCTTGACAGGCCGGGACCATCCCGAAAGACTTTTTTTGGGGGTGTGGTGCAATAACGTAAGAAACGATAATGAATAAAATTTCAGAAACGAAAGCCATTTAATGTTCGTTCATTAGAAGAAATAACGTCGGCATAGAAGGAGTGGTATTTCGGGGCTGCCCTACGCACAGACACAATGGAAAATGCAAATATAATGTAAGTAACTCTTTAGATGAGTTTATACCGCAATTTAATTACTATACAGTAGCTTTAAAGACGGGTTAAGTTGTACTTGTTCGTTCTATGTGGCATATTGTTTTGTACCGCGCACTATCTTGAGGAGAACCATCTCCTTTTACGGAAGCACCTCAAAACCTTCCTCTTTGCTTCTGCTTTCTCTCTCCCTCTCCCCTGCTACAACTGGTCCACTGTCTGCGACCTCGGTCCTGGGCCCTTCCACTCTCCACCTGCACTGCCTCCCTGTCAACCCCTGCACTGGGGGACTGTCTCAGTATCCTACAGCCCCCCCTTGCAAATGCCATATTATATCATATCAGTGACGAAGTGGTCCACTGGCGCTCAGGCGGCTCTGAAAAAGGCGGAGGAGAAGGGGGTAGGTTACTGGAAATGACGTATAATACCCAGTTGCACTGTCCTAGCTATGAAATAATTTCCCGACCTAATATATAAAATGAATAATTTTAATAAAGATCTGATGGTGAAACTAATTTCATTTTTTATGTTTTTAAAACAGGTACATCCTACATTATTGTCTGTGTCACGAGTACCAGACACCGGCGGACGGGTTTTTTAACCGCCAGTTGCTTCTCCGCGTGAACAACGTTACCACCCTGACCATTTTATGGGACGATCGCCAAGTACAAGTATGCCCTTACGCGGTACTAACGGTTAGATGCAACATACATACCGTTGTGGTGGCCTAGTGCCTCGTTGTTGGAACAGCCACGCGATTATCAGTGCGACCTAAGAGCTTATTTTTATCGTAAACCAACACACTGTGTACTGCACACGAACATCGCTTCCCTCAAGACAAACTATTTTGGATCGAGAGCAAAGAAAAATGCAAATCGCAGAATATTCTCTAAACATTTGATGTCCAATAAATGTACTTTGCCAAATGTACAATCTTGCCGTTTGCTTTTAAACCACAGTTTCACATTCCGAATTGTGGCGCTGTATTGTGAGATGATCTAAGACCCTGTGTACAGCAAAGGACCATCGCGTTCCTCAAAACGAACTTTTTGGAACGTGAGCAAATAAAAATGCAAATCGCAGAATATTCTCTAAACATTTGTTGTCAAATAAATGTACTTTACCACATTTACAATCTTGCGGTTTGATTTAAAAGTACAGTTTCATATTCCGAATTGTGGCGCGCTGTGTTGTGAGCTGATCTGTGTTGATTTCCGGGTTCTGTGTGGAGTCGCGTAGAAGACGCCTGGGCGCGTTTGCCTACGCAGCACAGTCACGTCACGGATAGAGGCGGGGAATATGAATGTTTTGATAAAGTCTGTTTCAGGGGCGGGGGATTTGATTTAGTGCCGCAAAGGCAGGTGAGCCAGGTAGATGTGGGGAAATGATAGGATTATCACAAAATGGAGGCTGATTTCGAGTGCGATAATGTGCGAAAAGTCGGGTAAGGTCCATAGGAAAGTTTTCTACGATCTACCGATTTATGCTTACAAACACATGGCCGACCCGTAGGGACAATAAAAAAAAAGTCCCGGAACTATCCTTTAAGGGTGTGGATGCAGCACATGTTAAAGGCGCCCCATGGACTCACTGTGTCTACTATTCCAGGGCCCCAGCTCGTAAACACGCTTTTTGTTTTCCCATAGTCCTTATTATAGCACGTGCCTTTTTGTCTATGAATGCCTGACTAATCATTCCTTAAGAGTCCCCGCAAACCATGCCTGAACAATGATATCACCATGTAATCAGGGAATAATTACAGTAACTTATATTACTCTGTGTCGGCTTAAGCTGACTGGAGCCTTTAATTATGGTTGAGATTTTATTTTGTGGCAGGAGAGCTATGCCTGTTGTAGACTGCGACACATTTGGTTTAGTAACCTTGAGTCCCACCATGAACCTTCATCGGACCATTTCCACAGCTGTAATGATATATTACCTCCCCATCCGAAAGACACCTAGGAAACGACTCTGCTTCACAGAACCAGGAGGAAACACATTGATATTCGCCATATTGGGGGTGTCGCTCCTTTTGCTCCACAAACCACACAATGACACAGTTTGAACTAACTAAGACAACATCCAATTCACAGCGGAGGCTTTTGTAAACCTAAAGGTCAGTCCTTTTACATTGCCCTTAGTGCGTCAACATGTATGGTCACATCTTTAGTTTCATCGAATGAGACTTTTGTAGCTTAAATCAGAGCAAACATTTTAAAGAGATGCCAAATGTTTCAGCAAATGGCCAGTAGATGATCAATGCTACAGCTTTTTCGGTTTGCCACCGTCTCCCAGAAAAGTAATGGTATGTTTTCCAAAGAGTCACTAAGGCAGAATGACTTCACTTAAATCACATTGGACGCTAATGGGCATCCAGGATTGCGAAGCATTGACTACTGACCCAGCCCACATACCGTAGATACCTGCACTCGTGCCCACATCCAACAATGCAGAATATCTTTGATATCACTTCAGGGCTTTCTAATTAGAATGTCTACTGTGTCTAAAAGCCTGAGATTGTGGTAAGGCCTTTGCAGCATTTGTAATCGTGAGATTCAGTCACTAACTGTGAACCTTATTTTCTTACTGGTGTGTGCGAGAAACCCGCATTGACTGTCGGATGGCCAGGTTTATGCATAAAGATCACGGAATTTAGTGAATCGCAGATGCAAAGCACGCATGGTTTTACTTGGTCTACAGATGTGTTGGCCTACGACTCCGAGGATCCCTCACCATTGACTATGCTGGCTAGAGCTAATGGGAGTTGTAGTCCAAAACAGACAGAGAGCCAAAGGTTGCATTCCACTGTGATAGTATTTCAGAGGATGTGCCCGGCAAGGTCAGAGTAAAATTGTTGCTAATGTAGCTGTAGAAAGAGAACTTGGACCATCCTCTTCTTTTATATGACAATAAATATGTGATTTCATCGCGGATACTGCCTATTGCTAACTCACTGAGCCGATATGGGACTGGAAGGATGGACGACCTTGCCGGTAATGACCTCCCACCCAAGTTTACTGCACAAGCAGGGCTATTTTAATGTACTTATATCCACATTTTTCTGTAATGAGATTCATCATAAAGAATAGATGTAACCTCTTGATGCTCAGATTCAGCAGCTGATTAGTGGCCAGACAGCAGTGTGTCACGTGGCCTCAACCTATTGCAAACCTTTGTTCTGAGTACAGACACCAAATGAAACCACAAAACCATAGCTGACCTGAATGTCACTATTGGCCCACTTCCTTCAAACTCACACCTATTAAAACATAAGGAACTGAAATACGTGGGCAGAAAACAAGAAAGGACACGGATGGACAGCCGGGCAGGGATGGACATGTGTGTCGGTGTGCAAGGAGGGGCTCTGTAACTAGCGAGAGCCGGGCAGGGATGGACATGTGTGTCGGTGTGCAAGGAGGGGCTCTGTAACTAGCGAGAGCCGGGCAGGAATGGACATGTGTGTCGGTGTGCAAGGAGGAGCTCTGTAACTAGCGAGAGCCGGGCACGGATGGACATGTGTGTCGGTGTGCAAGGAGGGGCTCTGTACCTAGCGAGAGCCGGGCACGGATGGACATGTGTGTCAGTGTGCAAGGAGGGGCTCTGTACCTAGCGAGAGCCGGGCACGGATGGACATGTGTGTCGGTGTGCAAGGAGGGGCTCTGTAACTAGCGAGAGCCGGGCACGGATGGACATGTGTGTCGGTGTGCAAGGAGGGGCTCTGTAACTAGCGAGAGCCGGGCACGGATGGACATGTGTGTCGGTGTGCAAGGAGGGGCTCTGTAACTAGCGAGAGCCGGGCACGGATGGACATGTGTGTCGGTGTGCAAGGAGGGGCTCTGTAACCAGCGAGAGCCGGGCACGGATGGACATGTGTGTCGGTGTGCAAGGAGGGGCTCTGTAACCAGCGAGAGCCGGGCACGGATGGACATGTGTGTCGGTGTGCAAGGAGAGGCTCTGTAACCAGCGAGAGCCGGGCACGGATGGACATGTGTGACGGTGTGCAAGGAGGGGCTCTGTAACCAGCGAGAGCCGGGCACGGATGGACATGTGTGTCGGTGTGCAAGGAGGGGATCTGTAACCAGCGAGAGCCGGGCACGGATGGGCATGTGTGTCGGTGTGCAAGGAGGGGCTCTGTAACCAGCGAGAGCCGGGCACGGATGGACATGTGTGTCGTTGTGCAAGGAGGGGCTCTGTAACTAGCGAGAGCCGGGCACGGATGGACATGTGTGTCAGAGTGCAAGGAGGGGCTCTGTAACTAGCGAGAGCCGGGCACGGATGGACATGTGTGTCGGTGTGCAAGGAGGGGCTCTGTAACTAGCGAGAGCCGGGCACGGATGAACATGTGTGTCGGTGTGCAAGGAGGGGCTCTGTAACTAGCGAGAGCCGGGCACGGAAGGACATGTGTGTCGTGTGCAAGGAGAGGCTCTGTAACTAGCGAGAGCCGGGCACGGATGGACATGTGTGTCGGTGTGCAAGGAGGGGCTCTGCAAGGAGGGGCTCTGTAACTAGTGAGAGCCGGGCTGTTGAAATGCATTGCATTAGGGCAAGTTATTGCCAATTGTAAAAGGTTTTCTTGCAGGCTGCTAGGTTTTACCTGGTCAGAGATGCTGGGAACTAAAGAACATGAAAGTACTAGTAGGGCAAATGATCAGGCACCATCATGAATGAAGCGAATAACAATAGTGACAATGCTATTTATAATATATATCTTTTTTACTTAATAAAACAGAAGTTTTAAAAAAAATACGGCTTCCTGTTGGAGTCCTCCTACTAAGCACTGCATTAATAGGTGCTATCACCCATTTTAACAGTACTCCATTTATCAACCTCAGAAGGATGAAAGGCTGAATCTTTTAACTTGCATAAATGACAGTAATTACTAACACCTCTGACCAAGCACTCTGAAACTGGATCCCCATTGGTAGAGGCGCTCTCTGAAACACCAGAATTATTATTCATTATTATTGCAAACTGCCGTAGAGTGGCCAGCCGCAGAAGTGCAGCTGTTTTTCCACTGAAAATAGACCCCGGCCGAGCATTGGGCCTCGAGGTTGGACGGGCTCTAGGGAATTCTTTTGATTTATGAACCCCTGCCATATGTCTTCTCACATGGGTCTCTCAAAGTCAAGTTAAGTCAAAGTGCATTTCTTGGGTCAGCAACAGAGTGCTGTTATAACATGCACACCATACAAAGAAAGGGGTTCATAATGTACGCAGGGGGTCTCTTCTTCTCTTGAGATGGGGGCCCTTATATGCTATGGGTGCTTAATCACTGCTTACAGTAAGCGTTGCTTCATCAGATGCGGCTTTGGTGGAAACATGAGGGGCATGTGTCTGCTTATCATGGTGACGACATATAGCAAAAGTAAACATTGCAGGAGAGCGATGCTGCAAACAGGTCGCAGCATGCACCACAGCGAGCACAGTAAGCAGGAGATGAAAAGTCACACCTGTAATAAAAACGAAGGCCAACGCCCTACTTACATTTACTTTGGGAAATCCAGTCGTATCTGGTACTTATTGTATATGGCAGATGGTTAAAGACAGACTGACCGTATACATTGGTTTTTAATGGAAATCATTTTATGATGAAATGTCAAATGATGAATTTATATTTATTTGATTTGCATACGGTGCAAACTTTTTAGACATGTGGTTTTATACGAATTTTATAAGGTTTCTATTGTGAAAGGTTGTTTAACCAAATGCACTTAATAACAAAAAAATCTATTTCCTTGAAAAGAAAGCGCGTTGAAGGATGATGTCACTTTTATGGGGACTCCAATACAGCCCTAGCCTGCTTCATACAACTAATTTACGGAGTGCATGACACCAAGTGAGACCGTAAATTGCTTTAAAAATAAACTGTTTACCAAAGCTATACACTGCTTGGCATTGCACGTGCATGGGGAACACATGTGCATTGAAGTCTGCAGGATAGGCTAAGCCTACAATGCAAAGGATTGGACAGAAAGGCAGGTATTATATGAGAGAGTCTAGTACAAGGAATATTGCAGACGATAGAAATGTACCTGCATCATATTCCTACATGCTGTCCCTTTTCTCTTTCCTTCCGAATGGACAGATTCTCAAGTAGATGAAAGAAGTGAGGGAGGAGAACAGGAGTGGGCATTGATGGGTTTAGGAGAATAGATTGTGCACCACTTGGTTGAAATTAGCACCGTTCCTAGGACAGGCAACAGGTGTACAATACTGGAAAGAAGTGTGTGGGGTGGACGCTCAGCTGCCCTGCAGATATCTTTAATTGTTACTTCCCTGCAAAAGGTAATAAATGCCCCCTTAACTTTGTTAGATAGCATGCTGTTCTTACCACAAGGTGCACCAGGTAGGCTACCCAACATGCAATAGACAACTTGGAAGTCAGCTTTCCTGCTGTTGTCTCACCCTATGAGTGAAAGAGGAGTGAAGACAACCCGATTGTCTTAGTGCTAGCACAATTAAGATGTACAACACGCCTCGGGTATGCTCGATTCCCTGTGCTGTGGAGCCATGAGCATGTGGGAAGAGCACACGTGAACACATTTCCCCATTCAGATGGAAGTCAAACAACCTTTAGCTACAAACGACAACGAGATTGTCAACGCAATAGCTGTTTTGATGTAATACCAAGAAAGGTTCATATGAACACTATTCTTAGATCCTGGATCCAGGGAATTAGAGGAGAAATGTTTTCAAATATTCCTAAAACAGAAGATCACACTACCCTCACTTTACAAATTCTCCTGTCAGGCATGATGGCCATCAGGACATGCATTTGCAAGAAAGAAGACTGTCATTTTAAGGAGCCATATTGTTTTCACATTAACCGCGGCAGTGCCAAAGTGAAGTCACATTCGGGTGTAGCTACGCTTACTAGCACCTGGATGCCTTTTTAATCATTTACATGCATTTTTTGATGGCATACCACAGGGACGTGTGGTAAGGGAGTTATAGCATTCTTTCATTGACAGTTGTAATTTCGATGTTTTTGCTGAGAAAACTCATCAAAATATATAGGGGGTTTGGGAAAGTGTATATAAGGGATGGGAGGGGTGGTGGTGTCGGGAATAGTTCAACAATAGGGGGATGGGGTTCGATGATACACCACCTAATTAGAGACATAAAAGCAGAGAGTATATCTGTTGGCGCTGATAGCATCCGTCTAAGTCTGGCATATGCCCGCCTGCATACCTGACTACATCAGGCACCTGGTAAAAGACACCAGGTTGTTTATTGGGAAATCTCTTTATCCAGCAGTCAGTAGCACAGCCTCAGTTATGTCCTCTTGAACTGAAATCGTGTTCATGGTTTTCAAGTTGCAGGCAAATTCTCAACATTAGCCTTTGACAGATTCATGTGGGTGACGTTTTTATTGCAGGAATCAAACACCAAAGTTAACAGATTGAAGGAAGGGTCGCAGAATCCTGCTGCACGCCTATGTCAGCAGGCCCAATAAGAAAAGCAAATTAAGGAGGCCATTGCGAGCAATGTAAGACAAGTTTGACAACTAACAGGGACATTCACAACCTATTTGGAACAGGAGGGCTCTTGTGAGCAGAGGTAGGGGTTGGAGCATAATGAGTAATTCCCTTAGCTAAACTACCACCCCGGTGACAACCCAGGACCTTGGGCATTAGCCCAACCAAGAGGTGAAGCAATCACACTTTTAATTCTTGTTGGTCCTAAATACATGTATTGGTGTCTTCTGATCTTGTCCTAAAGAGTAACGAAAACTCCATCAAGTCCAGTTTTTAGGTGCATGGAGAAGATAATTTGCAGAAAACATTCAGCACATCTGAGGTATAATGTAATCTACAACAAAAACTATATTCTAGAAAATGGCACCATTACCATCAGACACAGGGAGGGGAAATTAACCATAGTCTGTTTTCTGTTTAATGTGAGTCAATTCTATTTTCGTTGTAAATCATGGTGCATTGCTGTCTGACAATAGGAAGAAGCAGCTCAGGGCTAGGAAACGTCCTAGATGTCTGAAGTGTTGAACTGTCTGTCTCTTTGTCTATTAGGCCACAACAAACTGTGGACAAAACAAGATAAAATGGGACACCTGCTCATAGGCTAGAGTCTATTGCCTGTAAGATCTGGAGAGCTGTTCGCTGGGTGTGACAGCCTACAAAAAGATCCGTCAGGTAAGCCCTTTGTATGTGAGGATGTAGCAAAGGTACTAAATGCAGCCAGCATCATGCTGCATTGGTCCAGTGACTCATCACAATGCTCCAAAAGCAAATGTTGATCAGGCCTCAACCATAGTCCTTTGTCTAGGTTTCTAAGCGCGGATCGGGGGAGCAACACAGGTTCGATCCCCCGGTCCGCGCTTAGAAACCTCTGGGTATTAAGCGCATTATAAATAACCTATCATATCATATCGTAGAATACCTGTAGTCATGAGGTTGTGGGACTCAGGAGTCTCTGGAATCCCCAGGGTTATGTGCTGGTGTAAGCAGAGGTTAGTCATCATGCTTCTGATAGAAATAAGACTAATTCCTCCTTAGTGTCTAAGATGACCTCAAAGAACCCTCTGTAATGGTTGAGGAGTCAGCTTTAGAACACTGATCATAGATCCATACTGTGTCAAGTGCAGAGGCCAGGTTCTCTGGGTTTGTACAAGTCGACGATACATTCAGTGAATGAGGTGGACATCCTGGTGGTGAAGACAGATGGAACTGAACATTAGCTGATATTGAATTATCTGCTCAACAATCCTGTGTGTGCTTGTGAGAGGCATTTGTTGATATATTTAATGCAGGCAGCAGCGAAGAAAGAGGCTGCATCAAGTTCTTCTCCTTTGTGCGAAGAATATGCTCTCTGAAAGAAAACCCATTGGATTCTGGTTCACCTGGACCACTGTAACAGGGATAGAGGCAGGAGTGCAGCTTAGCATCCAAAGTCCTGGCTACCCTGTCAGGACAAAAGGCAAATGGATATATGGTTCTTGGGTTGACTGGAACCTGTAACTTGTGGTGCAGCTGCAGTGTAAAGATTGCTTCAAACTAAAGGTGCACTCTTTCATTACCTTGTGAAGTAGATTAGGGTGAATAGAGATTGACACTTTTTGAGGGGACCTCCTGGGAGCGTGATTCATCATTGTTCAGTTAGCATTGCATCCTATGGCCGGGTGAACTGGATCTGATAGGAAAAGATGGTTAGGTAGCCAAGGTGGGAGTGCCATGTCACCAGTGTTCCATGTTACAGTGGGTGCTTGCACCCCTAGAACCTCAGAGAGAGACCATTATGTGGGGAAAGAGGGCCTGGTGATCAGGTGCCTGACTTTCTGATTTCTAATTTATGGTTCTAATAGTATCACTGTTCGGGTGTCAAGGAGGGTAACCATAATTATGAGGGAGTCATGTTGCATGCGCCATATTGATGACTCGGGGTGAGGCAAACTGAGCATGAGTGTTACTTTTGTTCAGAACGTATAAGTATTCGCTTCCACACACACAGAAAGATAAGGTATTAAATCCACAAAATGTTAAAACATGGATGCACATTAATATAAATACATGTGGAATTCATGAATCTCAATATAAGTGGCTATTCACAATGCATCAGTACTCAGTGGTTAGGGCTTTCTTGCAAAATACACTTTGATTTCTAAACAGGTTTCTCAGACTAGAAGGCAGATAAATGAGTAATCTCAACCTATGCTGTCAGCAGCTGCAGAAATAGCCTTGAATTTTATGATCTCATAAGTCTCGTAGATAGTAGATATAATCTCCTGCTGTTTAAGAGCGTGACCAAAAGAGTTTTTGTTATTTATTCTTGTCAGTAGTAAAACACAGGGTAAGCTAAGTGCCTAAAGCTATTTAGGATTTTTCAATCGTGCAATAAAAAGGGAGCCTCGGAGATTGGAATGTTTCAAGGGCCAGTGACCTAAGAAATTAAATGGCATCACAAATGAAGGGAAATCATTCACCCAGTCTCCTCATATTGTGGGAATTGTTCATAAGAGGATCATGTGCAATCATACTTAAAGTTAAAGGTCTTAGGCATGTTACTGCTAGCAATGAATTATGTTTTCAATACAAATGTTTAACTATGTACTGATGTCACAACTTACTACAATGAATCCCAAGAAAATGTGTGTTTTGAATATGATCTGAAGATAATAATGCCAACTGATGCTGTATTGTTGAGACTTGGGTTAGCTTGGTCCTGCAACGCCATCTAAACGATCCCCAGAGCTTTTGTACAATAAACTTGCTTTATGAACAACCGTGTACTCGCTTCTTAAGTGGTGGGCCTGTTTGGGGTTAAGGTGATTAAAGGTCCACCCCTACATCAGGGCAGCAACTGGTACCCAGCCATATATATTTACTGCTGTCTTTCAATTAGGACTACATTATGTCTGGTGCGATAATCCAGCCTTGTTATGCATGTGCATTAACCAGTTCATAAATCCTCAAAGCAATGGTGAGAGCAGACTGCAGACGCTGACCAAGCAGGAATTACCATACCTGTGAAGGTCTTCTACTGTAAACGGATGATGGCACAAAATGCAAGATTTACATCTTGAATGCTATGGCATAGGGTTCTTGAGTTACAACGTATAGCGGAATTCAAAGACTATGTATGGCAGCTGACCCAAAAAAGAGTTTTTGTTATTTATTCTTGTCAGTAGTAAAACACAGGGTAAGCTAAGTGCCTAAAGCTATTTAGGATTTTTCAATCGTGCAATAAAAAGGGAGCCTCGGAGATTGGAATGTTTCAAGGGCCAGTGACCTAAGAAATTAAATGGCATCACAAATGAAGGGAAATCATTCACCCAGTCTCCTCATATTGTGGGAATTGTTCATAAGAGGATCATGTGCAATCATACTTAAAGTTAAAGGTCTTAGGCATGTTACTGCTAGCAATGAATTATGTTTTCAATACAAATGTTTAACTATGTACTGATGTCACAACTTACTACAATGAATCCCAAGAAAATGTGTGTTTTGAATATGATCTGAAGATAATAATGCCAACTGATGCTGTATTGTTGAGACTTGGGTTAGCTTTGTCCTGCAACGCCATCTAAACGATCCCCAGAGCTTTTGTACAATAAACTTGCTTTATGAACAACCGTGTACTCGCTTCTTAAGTGGTGGGCCTGTTTGGGGTTAAGGTGATTAAAGGTCCACCCCTACATCAGGGCGGCAACTGGTACCCAGCCATATATATTTACTGCTGTCTTTCAATTAGGACTACATTATGTCTGGTGCGATAATCCAGCCTTGTTATGCATGTGCATTAACCAGTTCATAAATCCTCAAAGCAATGGTGAGAGCAGACTGCAGACGCTGACCAAGCAGGAATTACCATACCTGTGAAGGTCTTCTACTGTAAACGGATGATGGCACAAAATGCAAGATTTACATCTTGAATGCTATGGCATAGGGTTCTTGAGTTACAACGTATAGCGGAATTCAAAGACTATGTATGGCAGCTGACCCAAATTGAGAAAATCTAAGTATATCGGCAGCCTACACTTTTTCCAGTCTACATGAAGCAGCTGAACACAGGGAATTGAAAAAGGTGTGCAGCTGTGCAAAGGAGATGGCCTGTCGTTTTTCACTTGCACAACATATTTTCCAAAATGTTGACTTTCCATGCAGTCCCGTAAAGGCGCACTAAGCAGCAAGAAAATGCACTCTTTCCCATTGTTTTGCTGCTTACCAGCTCAACGGTAGCCCAATTTAAGCAAGGAACTTAACAAACACGTATAAAATAAAATGAAGACATATGCTTTTAAGTATGAAATTTGTTGTAAAAAGTTGTGGTACTACTAAAAGTAAAAAATAAAAGTGGTGGGGCTCAGTTCCTGTTAGTGCCTGCTCCCATCAGCCTCTGATCCCAAAATATTGGCATGGATCTATTCTGACATGTAAAACATTATATGAATACCACATTTTTGGACTTTGAATGTTATGACTTTCTCTTTCTAAAAAGTTATCGTAACTGAAGCAATGTTTGCAAAATGACGAACACCATCAAGGACCGACGAAGACAGACCCTTTTGCTGCAGAGCAACGATTACTGAAAGTGTCTGTGAAAGGGCTGCTCTCTTTCCGAAACACGGCCGTCAGTCTCTGTTCGACAGAAAAACACCCATGTTCTGGATTGCAACAAAGCTCAGGTGAATGTCTTGAAGTACTTTCAACCTGACATACTTGTCCAAGTGCACTTTGGGAGGAGGAGATTGGACATGCGTGTAATCTTCAAAGCTTGCCTCACATCTGTAAAGTGTGGGCCTCGAAAAACGGAACTGAGTGCACGGTTTTGTACACACGTCTTCACGCATGAAAAACATGCCCCATTCAACCTCAATGACATGGCAAGTACATATAGGCCATAACAATCCACTGAATTGTGCCTTTGAAATGACACATTGCCGGCGACCATCTGCTCACCCAAAGCCCCCCGGCAGCCCTTTATCCAGGGATTTTCCCCAGAATGCAGCCACTTGCAGAATGTTTGCCTATACACATTTTCAGGAGTAAATCCAGAAAGTGTCAAAAAGCATGCATTGTCCTAATAAAAGTATTATCCTTTCAAGATTGAAGTCAAATCCTTGGAGAAAACACACTGCACGTTGCACGCAGCTGCTCTTAATAATGGCATGAGATAAACACGTAATTATGCAAGAGACATTGGAGAAAGTTACAGTAAGTAGTTTCTGGCCCACCAATTAAAATGGCTTGAAGAGTTGTGGCCTATGATAAGGTTGGCAGATTATCACACGTCACTAGGACATCACGTTTCCACTCCTAGACTTCCCTTTCACAATTCCTTGCTGACCTTGTCGGGTCTTTAGGTGCCATTTATTCAGCCAACACCCAACATTCCCAGAATTCATTTATTTCTTAAATTCAAACCAAGTATGGTGCATCAGCATGACATGCAAGGGGAGACTGGCCTGCAAGGAACTCTGGGTATTTCTTGGGAAGTGGTCTAGGGGGAACCCTGGAGATTTCCTGGTAGGCCTCTGCACCCTGATCCTCTTTTGTGTGGTATTTCCATATTTTTCAATAGGAAAAGGGTTGGGCATCCTGAAAATGTGTAAAAAGGGCCACTTTGAAAATTATTTGTATGGCCTCTTTTGGTGCCCAGTCACCCCTGTCGAAATGGAGTCTTCTGTTCACAGTAGACCACTTCTCACCTGTGCTTGCAAGTGCACTAACCCACCTCTGAATGCACATTGGTTCCGAGGCTTCATCAACAGGTGCCTTGATTGCTTTGTACTCTGGGACTTCCAGTTTGGTTTTTCTTACTCTAAGTACGGGCCTACAACCCCCATCATGCAATTTGAAAAACCAGTACTGGCTTACTGCGTTACACCTAGGCAACTATGTGCTCGCCTCCTCACGCTTTGTGTATGCCAATAGCTCTAGGCAACCGCTTTGTTAATAAACACATGCGTAGCTGCACTCACCCGCTTGTACACGTCCTCGCTGCTGTCGTCATACTTCTGTTGCACGCGCTCCTCCAGGAAGTAGATGCGCAGCTTCAGGCTGAAGTTCTCCTTCTTCAGGTCATTGAGGTGCTGCGATAGAGTGCGGTAACCGTTAGACATGGTAGGTGGTCCATGGGGGGCATCTTAACCCCCTCGTTCAGCCAAACATAGCTAACAACACAAAACTAACACATCTACGTTAAAAAAAAGAAAGAAAAAAGTGACCAAGCACGGCTATGAAATCATAGTGAAGGGCTTGCAGCTCTCTGTGGGAGCTCTGCCTCTTCTCCTGTCCCTGTCACACCAGCTTCTGGTGATTGGGGGCTGCCTTTCTATTTTTTACCTCGCGCAGATATCTGCGGAATCCCTGGCCGAGCCCGACACACTCGCGGGCACAAGTGCTGTAAAGTGATCCGGCTGCTGGGGGCTGGACTGAGGCTAACATTTACAAGGGGACAACTGGGCCTGCTTTTTAGAATGAGCAGACGGGCAGGAGGCTCGGGGAGATAATTCTGGGCACGGCTTACTCACAGCAGGCGTTATAGCAAGACAGGAGGAGAGCAAAGACACATCCAAGAGATCCAGGGAATATACACAAAGGACCGAAAGGGTCACATTAAGCAAACGCAAAGCGTGCATGGAAGAAAACAAGTAAAACAAGAAGTAAAAGCACACAACGATGGGCAAAAGCAAGACTGTAGCAGGATGGAAGAAAGGAAGAGGTAATGCAAGCAAGAGAGGATGACAAAGCAAAATCGAGAGAAAGGCGGCCCCATGCAAAGAAGGAAGGAGAGAAACGGAGATTGGAAGGAAAGACGGAGCGAACAAAGAATGCTGGTAGGAATGATATCAACAGACTTAGAAGAAAAAATGAAAGAAACTAAGAACGAAAGAAGGGAAAACAGGATGGATGCGAAGACAAAAAGCAGGAAACAAGTAAATAAGGCCGAAGGGAAATATATAAACAAACATTCGCAAAGCCAACTGGTCTGGCTAATTCGACAGTAAAAAAGCTTTCCTGTCAGGCTGTGCAGAAAGAGAGGCTACTCCTGTTACAAGTGAGGCTTGTAAGCAATGCTTTAAGTGGGGTAAGAAATTGAGGGGGGGGGGCTCGTTTGGCAGCGTGGCTTTCATTGTGGGCATGGCCTAAAAGTGCACAACTCATAGTAAGGTGCGCAAACCAATATATAAATGTATGTGAGCATTTATGTGTTTGTATGCGTACTACTATGGTTTGTGTACTTTTTAAGTCATCTTTTATAAACGTAGCAATGTTACATATTTCTATGTTTATAAAAGGTGGCTTGAAAAGTTCACAAACCATAGTAATTTACGCACACTTGTGTGCTTACCTTACTATGGTTTGTGTACTTTTCAAGCCACCTTTTATAAACATAAACATTTGTAACATAATTCTATGTCTCTAAAAGATGGCTTGAAACGTAAACAATTCAAGGCATCTTTTATAAAGCGTTGATGATGGACAAAACCCAAGGTGGCTTTGTCCGTCGAAAAAGCTTTATAAAAGATGCCTTGAATTGTGTACGTTTCAAGCCATCTTTTATTCACATAGAAATATTTCTACATTTATAAAAGATGGCTTGAAACGTACACAATTCAAGGCATCTTTTATAAAGCTTTTTCGACGGACAAAGCCACCTTGTCCATCATCAACGCTTTATAAAAGATGCATCTTTTATAACGCTTTGTCGACGGATATAGACGCCTCAGGCTCTGTGATCTATCTGCTCTGACAAGAGATCACTGAGCCCGAGGCGCCTTTCACCCTCTGCAAACCCACGGGATCTGTGATCTAATTTACATATTAGATCACGGAGACATTGGGTTCGCAAGGGAGGGCAAACAAAGGGACAGCAACTTCCTCTGATGACCCTCATGAGGGGTCATCAGAGGAAGTTACACTGACTGACAGAAGTGGCAGCCAGCCTCAGCGACGCTGTGGCTAGCTGGCACTTCTGTCAGCTTGCCTGACATTGCGGCTGCGGCGGGATAATGCGCCCGCCAATGTTGTGTGGGACCAGGGGCCCCGGCAGGGCCCTGGCTCAGACCCACTTTCTGGAGACTGCCGGGGCCTTGCCCTGGCAGGCCCTGCCCCACTTAAAGCACTGCTTGTAAGAGGAATCATGCTCCAGGTCTGTCCATCACAGTTTCCTTGGTTTCTCTTTATTTATCAGCATTTAATACAGTTGTAAGTGCTCCCAACCAGAGGCGTAGCCAGGATTGTCTAACAAATGGGGTGTGAAGCTAATATAGTTGGGGCCACCGCAGTGACATTAACATCTGTAAATGTCCCCACAACAATGTTGAGTGGGCATTTACAGATTTTGGGTGGGCCTTGCCCGCTCAGGCCCTACCCTGTCTTCGCCTCTGCTTCCAACTTAAACTTATTTGCCCAGGAGAACACAATGTAGGTAGGGGCAAAAGATGGAACATTGTGATTTGGGGTCATTTCGTCAAGTGGGGAAAGACATCTGACAGTCGGGTAGTCAGTAACTCTGGGCCTTCACAGCCCAAGGGAATTGCCATTATGTGAGCATCCCAGTTCAGTTTTTTCATAGTCCTGCTTACTCCCAACATGAAACCTGTTTCAAATAAAAGCCAAGCTATGGAGGGATAACGATTTGCCAGTGTGACATATTACATCTGCTTGGGGGAATCTCCGAGATTTTTGATTTGTCCAGAGCCAAAACTATTGCATTAAAGTACAGATATGGAGAAATAGCATATGAGGAGGCACAGCGAGCTTAAAGGTGTTGTTTGGTTGTTTGCCCACCAATTGACCAACCATGGCCATGCTAATCCCTAGGGCCATGCTCACTGAGTTCCTTCCCCTCCCTGCCCAAAGCAACTTCCCAGCTCACTTTAATCAAGCCTTACCATCAAAATTTGCACTCAAAGTGCCTGTTAGTGTTTTTTCAAAGCAGTCTTCTGAGAGTTAAGGACTTAATTGGAGCTGTAAAAACACTGCAGGTGTAATAAAAATGTCTAAACCAGGTCTGCCTGAAGCCAGTCGATTTGTAAGCACTGTGTGCGTCCTTCACTGAAGGTAAATAAAGCATTGGCAGCAGTTTTGGCTCGTCTGTAATTCAAGGCATGTGCCAGGCACTGCGATTACATGCCAAGGTACTCACACCATTTTGCACCTGCTACCATCAATAAAAAGTGAATACCACTTTGGCAGTCCTTAGCAAGTGCCTTTCAATTTGTACACAAAAGCCCAAACTTTTGGCATTGCCAATGCTTGTTTAAAATTGTAGGCACACTAGTAAATGGATTCGGACATGAATATCAGATGTGCTTAACTCACAGTTTTACAAAGGGTCGTTGGTGGTTTTGTACTCAGATGGGCCTGCCAGCCATTGATTCTATAGTTGAATTGACAAACATCAACACATAAAACACCCCCTGTATTCTTGCTGCAGGTGAGAGTAATTGGCATGCTATCAGCTGCAAAAAGTCTTTCCTTTTAGAAAGTGCCCAAGATGGTTTTGTCACTAAATGCTAAAACCTGATTTTGGTTGCCAAATATGCTACTAAAGTGGTAGAAACCTAGAATTCAGAGGGACCACTGAAGTCCACTCCAGGAATAAGCCCTCTGGATTCCATACTGGCATGTATAGAACCCAACATATTCTAATGTTCACATTGACATTTTTTGCATTATAAATTGGAATACCTTGGAAAGAGAACAATCAGCTTGTAATTAATATAATTGCATGAACCCAGAACTCTGATGGCAGATTTATATATAAATATAAACCATGTCTAGGTTTTGACATGGTGACTACCGGGATGATACCATTATGCAGCCTGAAGCAATTGATGTCATTTTATTGATGGTTTGGCGGACACTGACTTATTCCTGTTAGGGCCTTTGTGGATTCATTTTGTCTGGTCTCATTTTCATCAAAAACTGCCTGGAAGCACTCCCCTTGAGCACCTTCAGAAGGTTTGGCACCTTCGTTGGGGAGCAGGTAGTATCAATTGGGGTTAGCTAGGAGCTGGCGCGTCAAAGACACCCCTGTCAGTAAAATAGATCAGTCACATCAGGGTGCTGATTGCTGGAGTTCTTTTGACAAAGGCAGATAGAGGAAGGGGACTGCATTAGAATAGCTGGTAGTGAGCTTCAATACAGAGTTGGGTCAACCCATCTTGCATTTTGCTTGGTATCCCAAACTTCCTGTCCGCCGCCCAGGTTCCTGCCGACAAGGCACTCTGGGTATGACATCAGCAGGCAATGGACACTTGTTACAGCGGCGAAGATTGGACACTTAACAACAGGCTTGCTGTGGACCATTCCACTGCTTATATAAGGGTGGGTTTCATCTTTGGATACTCTAATTCACTGTTATCTGGATGGAAGTAAAGTCTACTCCAAAGTCCTCTGTCACAACGGTGAAGTCCAGGAGCTCCAAGAAGGAGGTAAGCTCCTTTTCTTAACCACACAGAGGGCCAGTTCTGGTGAAGACCTGTGGTTTCTTGAACTCTTGAACCCTGCAAGTGCTCTGCTGCATCCTTCATGAACGGGAAGGGTAGAACACAGGACTCAGTTGTCAGTAGAGACCAGTGGCTTGGTCTCCTACCAACCCAGAATTTGAGGAACAGTCTGATGCCCTGGTTCCCTCCTTTAACCGCTTGTGAGGTACACTGACCGGACATCGCCTGCCTGTTCCAAGCTTCTTAGTGACATGTGCTGTTGATGCTTGGACGGCAGCATGTGTTGGACCTAGTCGAGCAGCTCACCAATCCGACACTGAAACACTGGCTTGGGAAGCAACTAGAATGCTGTTGCCCCCCAGAACAAGAACTAAAGGTATTAGAATTGGTCCTGTCCCCCTGGCCTGCCTTAAAGGGCCACAATGAGTTTGTAAGACTCCACTCAATACCTTTTGAAAGGAATAGTCCTTGAACTTGAACATTTGTTGCTGAAATTCTTGTCCGTTTTCCCCTTGTCTTAAAACCCAGAGGGGCTCTTTTTTCCAAACTCTGCATTCTCTGTTTTCCTTTATGGGGTTGGGTTATTAGTGTTATAAGTTGTATGTATTCTTAGTTTAATTAAAGTTTTATATTTTTATAGAACCTTGACTGAACATTTCTTTTATTTTGGCACCATAGTACTATTGCTGTTGGTCGAGGCTGCTGTGCAAGCTCACTTCTCTTCTGAAGAGCACAGCCTGCCATTGGCCTGCGCTACCCTAAGAGGTGGACGAGGTATATCATTCATGTTGTGTTTCAGTTCACCTTTATTGATGGGAGCACTCTTGGTGTAGTAGTAGTGTGGTGCTGAGTATTTAGGCATTAGTCACTACTCATCCCTGCACCCCCACAGAGCAGCAGTCATTTTGTCACAGCCATGTATCACACTATTAGTGTGAAGCTGGAAGACTATCATTCGACAACAAACACACAATGTAGGTCTAAAGCAACCCATGCAGGATCCAGACCAGTGACTTTTATGTTACATAGAGATCCCTGTAGCAGGGGCATTAAGGTATCGTGTGTATGTTGGGGTCTGGGTTATGCACACCGAGAAGAGATGGATGGAAAGTTTTTAATGAATTGCAACCACAGGGAATTCATCTTTGTAGCTTTTCAGTCCATCGACTTTTGGCCAGTCTAGGATATAACAGAAGGTTACCAACCTTATGCAAATCAGTCCTGGCCCTAATGTTAAAGGGAGTAGACCAACTAAAACTGAGATGTAATATTCTCTCTGCATTTGGGCACATGCAACCCTGTGCTGGTTCAGTCACAGAGCGGCAGATTTCTCTCGGGTTTCTATGGAGATGGGTTTCTAAGAGAATAAGGATGGACATTCTTAGGTGTATATATGTATATAGCTGGACGTAACATTTGTTTAGTACTTATGTTAACAAATATTCAACGCTATTTTCATGAGTAACTATAACATTCAGTTAAAGATATCAGTGAAGTGCTGTTGTCACTAGTCTCTAACCTCCTGCACTGACGTCTCCCCCCACCATTCTTATCTCTTTTGGCCCCAGAATCATGGTTGGCAGAGGGCGCTAGAGAGCCATCCAAGATGGCTGCCTCCTAGAGAGCTCCGTGTGGCTCTCCATTAATCCTGCGACATCCTTCCCTCTGCGGTGTTCATTTCTCCCGCAAATACAGCTTGGTGCAGTCAGGAGACACCGAACAACATTCCAAGCCCGAAATTGTCTTTGGCGGGGAAGCGGCGGCCGAGTCCCGGCCGGGCAGCAGGGCCTGCGGTTCGCACCGGCGGTGAGCCCGGGACGGAGGAAGGAGCGAGAGAGGGGCGCAAAGGCTCCCCATCGAAGCTCGAGCGGCGGCTCTGATGTGTCACCCGACACCAAGAACCTGCGGAGACCCGTGGAGATGAAGAGCTGGGCCGCGTCAAGCAGCGGGTAGACGTGCGCGCCGGTGGCGCCAAGAGACACACAGTCTCCGTCCCTGCAACGGCCCAGCCGACGCCCAAGAAGCAGCACGACAAGCGGCGGGGCTCTCGGCGAGCACCCAGGTAGGAGCTCCCCCCAGCGTGCGCAAGCTGCCTCCCCGATCCATCCGACTGGGGAAACCCGGCGTCCCCGTCAAAACCCTCGGTGAATGAAGAAGGCTGAGCAGAGTACGCCTCGCCAGCAACCGTCCCCATCGCCCAACCGGCTGCTACCCTCCAACACGAAGAGCGTGCCCGACCTTCTCCGATCATCCACGATCGGCGAGACCACCGAGCCCCCCCCCCGCCCCCCCAAAGCGGAGCGGAGCGGGACGAGCTGCAACCGGGGGACATCGCCACCAGCACCCGCAGCCATAGCGAAAGCCACAGCGAACAGCCCATTTGGCCAGGGCCAATGCAGTCAAATCCCAAGGCCGCCGAATTACAGAGCCCAGTTCAGAGACCCTCTGCGCCCCAGAGTATACAGCAAAATTCGGCAGGCATTGGAGACCCAGACTGACAAGATCACCTTTAGGAGGTTGGCTACAATACAGGGCCTAACGTGCCCCGACATCCGGCGACACGACTCCTTACACTGCAGCTCGGCAAACAATCGACAGCTTACACCCAGAATATCTGCAGCCAGAGGAACACAGCGATCCCGTCTGAAAACCTCAATAGTCGCCTCCGTAGCCCGGCGTCACTTACCCTCTGGCAGAGTCAGACGCCCCCCCACGAGAACAGCACGAACCCAAGTAACTCTGGTGGTCCCAACCCCCGAGCTAACCACAGACCCAAGGATCACTGCCGTAAAGAGAAAGGACGGCTTGAGCCTGCTCTACACAATCAGGGGGGAAAAACCGCCCCACGAGGAATTCACTCCAAACCACCCCCAAATAGCAGCCCGGCGCCGACCCGGCAGCTGCCCCATCGCAACCACCATAACAAAATCAATAGACGCCGCTCAAATACCAGTGTTTGACCCTCAGTTACCAGTCTGCTCCATTGTTGAGGGCCCAGAAGCAGAAGAAAGTTTAAAATGGGGAAATTAGACAAATCCCAAAAGAAACTGAACTTTGAGTCTGGCTCCACCAGCAAACCGCACTCCGAGGCGAGCGGAGCAGTGTCACCAACACCCACTACGTCCCCGCCAGAAGAACAACTACCGTGTTTCGATATCAGAGAAATTCTGATGGACCTCAAAGCGGGAATTGGCGACCTGGGCAGTAAACTCGATAACCTATCATCTAAAGTAGACCTGCTCCAACATCGCCTCGACAAGCACGCCGAAAGGCTAGACACGGTGGAGCGACGAGTATCCGACCTGGATGACGGCGCAACAGGCCTTGCCACACGAGTCTCCGCCCTCGAGTCCCAGATGAAGTCTGTCAGTGCCAAGAATGAAGACTTAGAAGGACGCTCACGAAGGAATAATATCAGAATCATCGGAATCAGAGAACAACAATTCCAAACGAAAATGGAGGACCATGTCGAACAGATTTGCATAGACCTTTTCGGGAAAGAGCTTCTCTCCAAATTGTTCATAGTCGAAAGAGCCCACAGAATTCCGAGCGCCAAACCAATCCCAGGCGCAAGCCCACGGCCGATTATTGCAAAACTATTAAACTATAAAGATAGAGATGCGATACTCAAGGCAGCCAGAGAAAAAGGGAAACTTCAATATGACGGAGACCCAATTCAGTTTTTCCCAGATTTTTCCCCTACCGTTCAAACACTGAGGCGCTCCTTCACGACAGTTAAGAGAAGGCTGCAAGACAACCAGATACAATACTCAATGCTCTACCCAGCAAAGCTTCGCATTCAACATGATGGGAAAGCCCTCTTCTTCCACACGCCTGGGGAAGCCAGCGACTACCTGGATCACGCCGGCTGCAGATCCGCCGCTAATAACCCCAGACCGCAGCGTGAACACCAAAGACGCAGAGAACCGCCATAACGTTCAAACCAGACACCCTAGGAAACAGAATCCATATCCTAAGTAACAAGACATAAACCTAATACCGCAGAGACTAACTCCTAGTGCATAGGAGAGCCACCCTCCCCTCTCGGGAGGCACAAGTGCCCCAAGCACAGCAACCTGTTCAGTTTAGTTATGAAAAGGGAACCTCGCGGGTCAGTTGGGGGTTACCCGCGCGTGGGAGGGAAGTCACAGTTACCACACCACCTCCAGTTGAGGTGTGCATCCTCACCCCTGTTTAGCCGTAGGAAACGGCCAAGTTTTGCGCCACCAGTTCCGCGCCGTCCTCCGACCCTGAGCCCCCTCCGCTCACCACCACCTCTATCTCACCGTCCATCCATTGAACCTCCAGGCAGGACCAAAAGGAACAAAAAACGAATCAAAATGGTCCCTGTTCAGTTCTATTCAAAATCATAACCTGGAACATAAGAGGAGGCAACATCCCATCCAAAACCAGGAAAATCCTCCAGTACCTTAGAAGACATGAAGTCGACGTTGCCATGCTTCAAGAAACTCACTTACTCCCAGAGAAGGATCACCAGTGGGCCAAGAGCTGGGGTTGCCATAGATACTTCTCCTCGTACTCATCCTACTCCAGAGGAGTCGCGATCTTAATACACAAAAGGATCAGCTTTCGGCTTGTCCACACCACGAAAGACAATGAAGGGAGAACTCTTCTAGTGAGCGGCATTATAGCAGGTCAGAGGATCACCTTTGTTAACTCCTACGCACCGAACATAGACGGCCCCGACAACTTCAGCTGGGTACTATCCCGTCTATCAGCTCATGAACCAGCGACCATAATCTGGGGCGGAGATATGAATACAGTGATCGATCCGGTGAGAGACAGATCAAGAACAACCCCACAATCTCCATCCAAAGCCAGCCTCCAAATAAAAGAAATCTGCAAGGCATTCAATCTGAAAGACGCATGGAGAACGTCTAAAGGGGAGCTGCGTGAATATACTTTCCACTCCGCCGTACACAACTCGAGTTCCAGGATCGACTATCTGTTCACCTCTGTGAACGGCCCATGGACAGGCGACCCATGTGATATCCATCCAAGAACTCTCTCAGACCACTCCCCGGTGACTCTCGTACTAAACCCGGCATGCCCCAACCCCCCTCTACAGCGGTGGCGCTTCAAAACCGGCTCGATGCGAGACGAGGTGTTCGCTGCCGAACTAAGAGAGGAGATCGCGATGTTCCTCGAAGTCAACACAGGCTCCGTAGCCTCACCCAGCACACTGTGGGAAACTCTAAAGTGTTTCGTCAGAGGGGTTTGCCACGCTAAAGAAAATGGCATATTGAAACTTATACGGCGGGAGCTGACAATCTGTGAAGGAAAACTAAAACAACTCGAACTTCAGCGCGCTAGCGCATCCAATCCGAGCATACCAGTCGCCTTGAGGGAAGAGCTACAAAAATTCAATAGCGCAGCAGATCGAGAAGTGAAATTTCTAAACCGCAACAGCCTAATCAGACAATACGGCGAGGGTCAAAGACCGGGCGCCCTCCTGGCAAACCTGGTCAAGGCACACAACAAACTAGCGCCAATAGAAAGGATTCGGACCAGGCAGGGACACTTTGTCCACACTGACGAAGACATAGCAGAGGAATTTAGGCTCTTCTATCAAGACCTGTACAGCGACAGCCACAATAACGACCCACAAGTCTCGTTGGAATACCTCGAAGACGCAGAGTTATACTGGGTCGAGCACTCCCAGCGGGAACCACTGAACGACCTAATCACACAAGAGGAGATCACAGAAGCCATCAAATCCCTCCCTAGCTCCAAAGCTCCTGGCCCAGATGGCCTAACAGGAGAGTTCTACAAAGCCTTCGCCACCACCCTCGCCCCCCTGCTGGCAACAGTGTATGCCGAAGCACTAGAAAAGGCGACTCTCCCCCATTCCTCCCGTGAGGCCAACGTCATCCTCCTGCATAAACCAGGCAAGCCACCAGAGGATTGTGCGTCGTACAGACCCATCTCCCTCCTCAACCTCGACAACAAAATACTCGCAAAGGTGCTTGCCAACAGGCTACTACCATTGATGCCCACCCTCGTCCTAGCTGACCAGGCGGGCTTCATTCCTGGCCACAACACGACCTTCGGCATCAGGAGGCTGTTCAGCGTCATTGAAGCACTAGACCCCTCAACTCAAGCAATAGCAGTCCTCCTCGACGCCGAAAAGGCATTCGATTCGGTGGAATGGCCATTTATGTTCGCTGTACTCACCAGAATGGGTCTGGGAGCCCGCTTTGTCAAACTAGTTTCGTTATTATACAACGAGCCACGCTCCAACATCATTATAGGCACGGCAAAATCGGCTCCAGTGATACTCCAGCGGGGCACCAGACAAGGCTGTCCACTTTCAGCATTGATCTTCGCCCTGGTGATGGAACCGCTGGCCTCCATCCTAAGAGAACATCGACAACAAAGAGGACTTGTTATTGGACCACACAAGCTCATAATATCCCTCTACGCAGACGACATGGTCCTGTTCGTCCGCAATCCCGAAGAGAACCTGAACCCTGTCATGAGGGAAGTAATCAAATTTGGAACAGCCTCCGGCCTGAAAATCAATCAGTCAAAGTCCATCATCTTCCCGCTGACTCCAGCAACCAAACCCTTTGTAGATGACTTCCAATTCACATGGAAAACGTCCAATGTCCGCTACCTGGGAATCCAAATGTCCTTGAACTACCACGAGGTGTTCCGTGACAATTACGAAGAGGTGACCAAGTCCCTCCAGGAAAAAGTGACAAGATGGAAGACCCTGCCACTAACTCTCTGGGGACGAGTCTCCCTAGTCAAGATGGTGATCCTACCAAAATTACTCTACCTGTTTACTAATATTCCAATATTCCTTCCTCAAACTTATCTGAAGAGACTGAAGAGCATGGTCCTTGAACTTCTATGGGCAAATAAACCGGCCAGAGTGGCATATGCAACGCTAACACTTCCGGTGACGAGTGGTGGCCTTGCCCTCCCAGACCTCGAAAAGTACTTCTGGGCAGCGCAAGCGCAATTTCTCAGTCACTGGTACGCCTCCCACACAATCAGACCCCACGTTCAGGTGGAACGGGCGCTGGCAACACCGAACCTGTTAACTGCAGTCATCTTCAGTCAAATTCCCGCTCCCAACTCCACCATGAACGTAATGCTCTCAACCTACAGAGTTTGGCTGCGATTGGCCCAAAGGTACGGGGTAAAAACGAGATACTCCCCTCTGTTGCCAGTTAAATTCATTCCAGGAGTTCCGCTCACGTCTGAAAAAGTATTTCATCAGTGGGCCGAAAAGTTGAAAATTGAGACTCTGGGGGATCTCTTCACAGATGACGGCTTTATAACTCCGCAACAAGCAAAAGCGAAAGGAGGCACCACCTCACTCGATGTATTCCTCTACTTCAGGACCCGTTATACATTTCAAGCGATCCTACCGGATTTCCCAAGACAGCCACAGACCTGGCATTTACTTCACAACGCCATTCAAGCACAAGGTGAAGGCAAGCTAGTGTCACAAATCTACAAAGCTATTATTACCGATACATCATCTAAACTCGGCCAAGCAAAGACCAGATGGGAAAGATCCCTGCACAGTACAATATCAGAGGAAGACTGGACTTTCATCCTGAAGCAGACTCAAAAAATCGCCCTCAACGCACGCTTTAAACTAATCCACTTCAACTTTCTACACCAGACCTACTATACACCTGCGAAAGCGAACAAACATCACCCTGAAACAGCTGCGAAATGTGAGAGATGTGGGGAACATTCTGCAGACTTCGTCCATTTGGCATGGGACTGCCCCGAAATGACACCATTCTGGAATCAAGTCTTGGAGACAACAGCAGCAATAGTGGGAGAGGCGATACAACCGAGCCAGACGGCAGCATTGCTGGGTATGACGAGGCTGCTCTCTGCCCCGACAAGGAAACTGACAGGTCTTCTGTTGATACTGGCCCGGAGGAGAGTGGCCATGTCCTGGGGCCGAGGCCCCCCTCCATCGTTCAGCGCCTGGTGCAAAGATATCCTTTACTGCCAGGATGTGGAAACAGACTTTGTCAAGCAGCTTCCCCTACATGCCCGGCCTCCAGACATCTGGGGTCCGTTGATAACATTCTTGCTAAGAGAATCAGAGGAGGTCTGTACCAGCCAACCAGATGCCTCAGACACAAGAGAAAGATCTCAGTGAAGGCACAGGACTAGCAGCACTATTTCCATGCTACAGCGACCTGGAAACAAGACAGCACGAACAGTTGAATCATGGGCCGAGCGAGGGAGCGGGAGGGGGAGCGGTGGGAGGAGGATAGGTGTGTGGGACACGGCGCAGAGTTAAGTCCACCCTAATGTGGGTGTGTATTTGTTCTTATGTCTTTATAGGATAATACAAAAACCAAAAATAAAGGTTTTAAAAAAAAAAGAATCATGGTTGGCATGCATGACCCCTCTACAGCGGAAGTGGACTGCTTGACTCAAGCTTGTCGCGGCCCACAATCACCTCCTTGCTGCTCAGAGTGTAGACTCTGACCTCCTTCCAAGCCGCCTTCTGGTTCACATGCACCATGTGCTCAGACCAGCTGTCTGCATTTAATTCCAAAATCTGGCCCACCCACAGGGGCTGAACTCGACTCATAGGCCATAACTCCAGTGCAGAAGGAGCCAATCGGAATAGCCCAGAAACATACGTTTGGGGGTCGTAGGACTGGTCTAGACGGGAATCACTTTCCTGAATCCAAGCTCTGTGACTTAAGCAGTCCCCATTAATAAATAAAGAGGTATGTGCATTGTTTCTATGTGTTATTACTACATTTTAAAAACTGAATACAAAAAAAGCCTCTTTTTTTTAGCCGTTTTTTGTGTTTGAATTAAAATGCGGCAATGTCACTCTCTGCAACCCCCTACCCCTTCCCCTGGCAAAGTGATCCCCACAAGTCATATTCTTAATGGGTGGGTTAATCCCCCGAACCCTCCCTTTCCTCACCCACCGCCCCCTTCTCAGCACAGCACACACACACACATAGACATAGGGCCTCATTACGAGTCCGGCGATAGCCGTGTCAGAAAAACTGGCAGGCTGCCGCCGGACCCATAATACCATTCTGCCTCCGTGATTGCCGGAATCACCGGGGCATTACAACTCCGGTGACCTGGTAATTCCGGATGCGGAATTCTGTAAATCCCCATGCCCATGGAGTCCCATACGACTCCATGGGGATGGGGACCATGGAAACCCTGTTTCCGTCGATAACAGAGCCGGTGTTTCCATGTCCGCCTGCAGGTGGGTGGTGTTACTCCCGCCAGGTAAGACCTGGCAGGAGTGACACCTCCCTCCTGCAGGACTCTGAATCAGCCGGTCCAGAAACAACGGTGGGGGCGGTTTTACCGCCACCATTCTTTCCGGACCGGCAGGGTCGTAATGAGGCCCATACACTCACCTTACACTCCCGAGACCACAGAGCAGTCTTTCTAAATCAATCTTTTTTTGTTTCATTTTTTTCAAAAAGGCCTTTTGACCTAGAACGATGCGCATCAGCATTGCACATGCTTACACAGCCATGCACTGGCTGCATGTGCATGCTAGAGAGGAGGATTTAGAATGTGCACATAGCTACTGATAACCATTAACTTCAAGACTTGGGAGTAGGGCAACAAATGTGTGTCACTTTAAAGGGAAAGAAGTCTTAGGAAAATGAATAAACTCACACCAATCATGGACTGGGACAAGGAGGAGGAAAGAGGTGGCCATTCGGACAAGTGAAAGCCATGCTTCTAGGTTTCAGGAAACATGTTGGAATGATGGGAGGAGGACGCCTTCTTCCGCCTTCTCTATCCACCTTTACTGTTTAACACGAGTGGCAAGCTGTATGTATCCAGTTGTTTTGAATAACACACATTGCTAACATAATTCCCCCTGGGTGTGTGTGAGAATTTAGGGTGCAAAGTTAGAACTCCTGAACAAGGGCCTGTAGTCCTCCCTATCACTAAAAGCTACAGCACCTCCTATCAGTGACTAAAAACCTGATTCTGGGGGGCAGGAAGGACAATCAGACAAGTCCACTCTGTTAGGATTGTAAAGAGGGGTGGCAGCTGTGCTATAGCACTCATTAGTAATGCTAGGGAACAGAACATTGAGTACCAACCAGGAGGTCACGTGGGGCTGCCCCCATGTTGAATTCAGGGTCCGGACATAAATGACTCTGATACTCCAGTGAACTGTTAACTTATTTACTTAAGTTCAGGTACATCAAATACAGTTCTTAGAGTCAGGTAGGTAAAAGGGAACATAGGACACCCACCAGCATCCTCTCTAAGGGCTTCTTACATCCTTGCAACTGAGAAACCTGGAACACACTCATAGATAAACATTCTAAGCCCTGCATTCCATCTCAAGATTCTAGTCACTATCACATTGTTCTAGCTGAATTTAAAACCCCACTGTTCTTGCAAAAGCTAAACACTATAACATTGACATTGCACCTGAGTCAACAACCACCATTTCCCACGCACATACCATTTGGCCAATTGAGCATTGAACATGGCAACCAAGTAAAAGAAATGCCCCATCATGTCCAAAATTCAAGCCTACAGGGCCCATACTGATAATGTGCCTGTGGGAAAATGTAGGGTTAAAGAACCAGTTCCAAAAAACACGTGTTTTGACACTCATCCAACATCACACATGTGTCAAAGCAAAAACGAAATTGTGCACCAACTTTTAAGCTTTACAGTCGACCTGTGGAGAGAACATATTAATCTACCTACAGGTTAAACTCACAAGCATCCCTGATAAAGGCCACGACTTATAACTGTGCCCAGCTTGCACTCCATTCTCAAAACGTACTGCTACGGCCTCTTGCACTCATGCTCAAGGTTTCAAGACTATAGACCTCTCATGACAGCTAATTCCTATCTTAATCTAACGTAACTAAAATGCCAATTGCATGCTGCCAAAACTTTTATCTCCACATGAAATCGGCACTTGTAAACTTTAAAGTCACCCGTGGACTACCAGCAATCATTAGCAATCATTGTACTGAATACACTGAACTTAGCAACATCCACGTGGCAGGCCATTACCACCAAACTTCAAAACAGGGAGCCAGCCCCCAACCAATGTCAACCCCAAAATCAACCAACATGAAACCCACAACACTTCACCAGAAATCCACAACACTCCACCAGAAATCCACTTGCATGAACTTGATAAAGATTATAGCACCTAGCCTAACACACCCACTGAGAATAAATACCGTACGTTCTAGTCACATTGGCGCCACTGATAACACACCAAACTAGACACCATTACCTCACATAACTCGACCTCACTACATGAGAGAACACCAATTGTGTCCTATCACACACCCACTGAGATTAAGTCTCAGTCACGTTGGCACCACTAGTACCACACAAAATTGACACCAATTTGTCAAACAACTTGACTTAAACCATGAAGAGAGCACATAAATTGAAGACTTTGACCAACACAATGCTATGCTATCCACTCAGACTTGCACATTGAACCCACACACAATTCTACTCCACAACACCCGGAACAACAAATTTAGTATAAACATGGTTAACAATAAAACAAAAACACCAGATAAGAGTACATATTTTAAACTTGCAGGGTTGATCTCGGAGTGTACCTGTGGACATAAATGTTAAGTTAGGATACATAGTCATGCATATCTACTTTGAACATTGGATCATGCACATCAAACAACAAACCAGCCAGACTCACACAAATGTCTGCAACATGTCTGACCACATATGCCAAATACAAAGGCACCACATAACCAGGAACTACCTAGTTCACCACAAAACTGTGTTCTACCACAGCCAGCTACTCGGGGACCACGTCCCACCAAATCTGTGTCAAAGCACAACTAACTAAGGACCACTAGTCCCCAACCTTAGACAGTACATGTCAACCCCTGCAAAACTCACAAGTATGAGTCCTGCACCATGCTCTACACCACACACATACCAAAATGACGAATTGAGCATTAAAATGGTTTAAAATAACAATAAACATTGCATCACAATACCATACTTTAAGCCTGCAGAGTCTCAATGGTAAGATCCTGTGGAGAAATGCATGGTTAAGTTACTCAAACACTTGTATTGAACATCTTTAGCGAATTTCACCCATATGGCAATAGCATGACTCACCAAACTTGAAGTGTGGCGCAACCACAATGAACACTAGAACCTTCCACCAGATGGTGATAAACCATACATTACCCTCCTGGTCAGTTCCTTGAGGTTCCCAAAACAGACACCCAACCACCAATTAAGAAAACATTAATAGGCCTCATCATCACAGATATACATTATTGAATGTTAACTCCAAATATCAATAGTGCGACAACATTTCCATCAACATTAAATTGTGCACCCCATTTCCATGAAACGTATCCCTTGGCATCTGCAGCAAAAATCTTCAGGAATGTAGATCACCGCCCCAACTGTCATTCTTGTGGAAATGCAGTACCAATACGGAACACAAGTCACTGATTTAAACTTTCCCCAATACCTTTGCTGTGCATTGCTAGCCACAACTGCTAGTGCTCCACGGCATTCCTCTTTTCCGGCTCCTTTTTGCCCTAACAAAACAGCATCATCTGGCCCAGCAAGGCACTTCGCCTCGGCACGTATCTTCAAAGAACAGAACCTAATCATATGCAGATGCCACGTCATGACGACTCGACACGTAGCTGGGTTCCTTTTTCTTTTCCTTTACAGCTCCTCACTTCAACGTTCCAAAGAAGCAAACGCTGATACTAGTGATGCCTTCGCTCCGCTGTAGTCATCGCCATTACCCCCTGTAATCTGAATGACATCATCATTCAGGCTGAGACACCCATGAGAGCGGAGCTCCCAGCTCCAACAAACTTTTCTGGAACACGCCCAACTCATAGTCATGGAATTCCGCCAGCCCCTTCTGTAATCCAGCCACATGACAAAGGTACTTCCATTGCACCTTTCTCCCATTACCCACGGCAATGTTCATCTACGTGACTCCCTGACACAGATTTTCTCATTTAAACTTTAACCAAAGTCACTTCAATTTTCAGCTCCTCGCAGCGCCTGTAGCGCTACACTGAGATCCAGTCCACTCCAGCTCCTCACAGCTCTCTGTAGCGCTTCCTTGAGACTCCAGCCTCTGCCATTCCTAATGAATAGACCTCCTGACTTTCCACTGGCACTTTTAAGCAGCTCCCTTGGATCTTCTGTCAAATTACTTTTACTCTGCAACGCCGCTTGACAGCCTCTTGTAGTGACTCACTGTACACTACACTGCAGCACATCACATAGAGGCTCACTTGCCCTTACTAAATTGCCTCTTCACTTCAGCAAAGCGCTTCACTTCAGCAAAGCGCCTCTTCACACCTCTACACATCTGCAGTGCCTCTTCACATTTGCAGCACCTCACTGTGCCATACAGTGCCTTGCTGCCTCTGCTGCACCCCTTATGCAGCGACTCTTCAATGCATCTTGCAGCACCTCACTGCGCTTGCAGCATCACTTCACTGCCTCAAGCAGCACCTGTTCACTGCCTCACGCAGCACCTCACTGCTACCGCAGTGCCTCTTCACTGCCTGTTGCAGCGCCTCACTGCTCTCGCAGCACCTCTTCACTGCCTCATGCAACGCTCCTTCACTGCCCCATGCAGCGCTTCGCAGCATCTCTTCATTGCCTCATGCAGCACCTCACTGCCTCTGCAGCACCTCTTCACTGCCTGTTGCAGCACCTCACTGCCCTCGCAGCACCACTTCACTGCCTCATGCAGCGCTCCTTCCCTGCCACATGCAGTTCCTCACTGCTCTTGCAGCACCTCTTCACTGCCTCTGCAGCGCCTCTTCACTGCCTCTGCAGCACCTCTTCACTGCCTGTTGCAGTGCCTCACTGCCCTTGCAGCACCTCTTCACTGCACCTCACTGTGCCATACAGCGCCTTGCTGTCTCTGAAGCACCCCTTATGCAGCGACTCTTCACTGCCTCATGCAACGCTCCTTCACTGCTCTATGCAGCACCTCACTGCCCTCGCAGCACCTGTTGACAGCCATGGCTGCTCTCTGATTCCAGTGCCTTCGCAGCGCCTCTGTCTGGGCCTTTCTTGCGGCTCTGCCTCTGTAGCACCTCTGTTTGGGCCACGCTTGCCCTCACTGCGCCTGTAGCGCTTCACAGCCATCCAGCACTGTTACCTGAGAGAGGATCACTTCTTTTAGGGGGGGCGGTGGGTGTCTCCCTTTGGTGCTGTCCCCCCCAGCACAGCCATTCCATCCTCGTCGCCAGTGTTGAATTCAGGGTCCGGCCATAAATGACTCTGGCCCTCATTACGAACTTGGCGGAGATCCATGGTGCTATTTGCACCATGGTCCATGGCGCTAAGCTGCCAACTCCGCCATGGTGGTTGGCGGACTTACCGCCCCATTCCGACCTTGGCGGGGCGGTAAGTCCCCAATCCCCATTTACCCTTCCCCATTCCCATTTTTGCCCCATAGGGTATAATGGGAGTGGGGAAGGCGTTAATTACGCCACCGTAAATTACGGTGGCGTAATTAACAACAAGGTCCCTTAGCGCCATGGATTTTACCGCCTGCAAAAAGCAGGCGTAAAAATCACCATGGCGCTACGGGAACTCGTACTCAGGCGGAAAGGGGCGCCATGGTTTACGCCGGCGTAAACCCCTTTCCGCCAGGGTCGTAATGAGGGCCTCTGACACCCCAGTGAACTGTTAATTTATTTACTTAAGTTCAGGTACATCAAATACAGTTCTTAGAGCCAGGTAAGTAAAAGGGAACATAGGACACCCACCAGCATCCTCTCTCAGGGCTTCTTACATCCTTGCAACTGAGAAACCTGGAACACACTCATAGATAAACATTCTAAGCCCTGCATTCCATCTCAAGATTCTAGTCACTTGCACCAGATGAATGCAAAGTTAGTCACAACACCCCACTTCACATGATCTACGAGGAAGGTAGCTGGGACTTTTGAGGGGAGTCTAGAACAATCTTGCCCGGCAGGTGCCACCTGCAACAGCCTTCAGACGGGGAGGCGATGGGAAGTGTCCAGCGCTCCTCGAGCTGGCTTACTCGGAGGCATGTTTACTTTTCGTCACACTTTCCCTTTGTGATCAGCATTGAACCTCTAACACTATGTGCCGCAGTTTCATCAGTAACTGCAGGAGACACAGCAGGCAATGCAGGCGTGGCCCTTTCTCTGAAACATCTTAGCTCGGCATATGCTGTGCACATTATGCTTAACAACAGGATACTTGCCTTTGTCACAGAGAGATTACAAGAAGGATTAAACACAAAGGCTGTTCTGGTGTGTGGCCAAGGGCCTAATTCACAACACGTTTTCCAATGGGGGTTTGCCATTATAAGACGCTTCTGTGATTTTGGCCTTAAGCCTCATTTATTTTATTTTATTTTATGTGATTTGAACACAGCATCCCACAGAGACGAATATCTGCTTCAGGGCACCTACAGAGCTAAAACCGATTTAAGATTACAGTGAGAAAAGCATGGAATTGATAGAGAAGTAACACGTAATGTACAATGATCTTGTCAGACAAAGAAGGGATACACAGTTCTAGAATTGATGATGTTTATATCACCTTTCTGGCCCTACCCTCTCCGGTTGTATATTTTTGCAAGAGAAGTTGCACTCATCTCAAAGATTGTTAGTGGTGCAGTTTAAGGGAGATGATCATCGCTGATGTCTTCAAAGTAGTTAGAACTATAGGACATTTCACTAAGATCTGAATTTGCCCCATGTGAAAAATCAGAAAAAACGACAAGGGGATCCAAGAAAACTTTGATTTGAAAATGTGTCTTTCACCTGGGGTGTATTATAGCCATCATCATTTAGGGACAGACGGGCTGGTAACGGCTCACCAGCCTGAGGCAGACAAAGGCATTGCGAAGGCCTCAGCGAGTGCTTAGGGCCGTTACTGGCTCTGTCTGGCCCCTAAACTCAAGGTGGCACAACACTGTTTGCACCCCAGTGTTTCAATACCAATAAAGAGCAGGAAATGGGCTTTGTGCTTTTTGCATTTGCCAAATTGCCCTAAATAATACAAATAATACCACCATGGGAATAGCAATGGGAGCCAGTCCCTTTGCTATTTCCATGGCAGCCACCATGCGACAGAGAAGGGTGGTGATGGAGGCGGTCCATGAGACATGGCTACAGCCAAGCCAGTGTGATTGGCTGGGGAAGTCTACAGGTTGGGGAGGCAGGAATGGCGGGGAATGGTTCCTGCGGGTGGGGCAGCAGCCAAAGAAAAAAATGGTGGACACCTGGAGGAGGCATTGTGTTGGCCGAGGGAACACGGTTGGTTACTGTTGGATTCCTCCTGCTTTCCTGGCCACCTGATTGGTCCGAGTCTTTCCTCCTGGTTGCAAATATTAGTCCCACAGTTCACACCCACCAGTTCTGTCTACTGCGAGGGGCATGTCATGTGATGACCCAACATTACACAGTGCACTATTGCATCACTAAACCACATACTTTATCACACTGAATTGTCACATTAAAAATAATAAAACATTATTAAAAACCAGCAACATCCAATAATTGTACATTACTAATTCCTTCATAAATACGTGTTTATTCATACATTAAAGTGCCTATTCCCACATGGAATAGTACTGGAAATCCCAGTCCATTAATTCAGAACGTAACATTGCTGAACACTCTGGTGTATCGTCAGACAATCTTTAGGCTCTCTTTCCTTTCTGTTGGGATACAAGTCCCTCACAAAAACACACTACTAAAAACATGGTTATGATATCACTGTGAAGCTCTATACATTTCATACAAGAATGGATCACCATATTTATCATTAATATCAGTGCGTATAGGCCCATATTACCAACTTACTGTGAATGCAAGCAGACATCCAAAGCCAAACGATAATGATGTGTTATTATATAGCATTTACGCTTAAACGCTTCATATAGAACAAATATACATACAATATCACCCAACCTGTATTAGTACTCATTTATCAACCTCAGCAGGATGGACGGCTGAGTTGACCTTGCCGGGAGTCGAATCTGAAGATCACGCACACATTGCAGCAGCAAGCGCTCAACCCACTGAGCTTTCTTACCGCTATAGCTATCAGAAAACCAGGCACTCCAGAAACAAGGAGCCACATGCTGCTGGTCAAAGCCCAGGAGCCTCGATTTAAAAAAAAAAAGAAAAAAATCGTTTTACATTTCTTTTTTCTTTTAGGGGTAGCAAGGGAGAACACAGGGGTAGCAAGGGAGACTTCAGGGGTCACAGGTGCGACTCCTGGCAACCCCTAAATGACGTCCATTTGTAGAATGCAGTAAAGGACGTCACTGAGGCATCTGATGCTGTTCTTGTCACATTCGGACAGCACCTGCATGTCTGAGGCTGTACCTCCAGTGCAGGGACTACTTTTCCATAGTTTGTCTGCCGCCCATCCTGCCATGCTGGATATCCCCTGGAATTGACAGTGCAGACAGTACAAGGGAAATAAAAGTAGCTAAAAAGGGAATGGGGGAGTTTGAAAAGCATGATCAGTGTGAAGGAAAGCAATGCAGTTTAAGAGACATGCAGAAGTAGGCGAGAATAATGGGGGAGGAGTTTCAGATTAAAAGTGTACCAATAGCGTGATTCTGCAAACTATCAAATGTAATACTGATGCAGCACATGGGCGTCCACCCTCAATTCTTTCTAGAGGCATTGCTGAATAGGGCATCATTAGCAAACTCAACACTGCGTCCATCAAAGGTTGAACGAGCTTCTTCCATATACTGGGCCCTTTGGAGCTTTACACTTCAATCAATTGGTAGGATCCATGTTATGGAGCATCACTGAAAAGCGATACAGCCCGAATAGACTAAAACACAGCAGAGCAGTGAATTGCAGTTATATCTAGTGGAGCTCCTGAGAAAAGTAGAAGGCTAGTTGCCTGTCTACTCGATTACCGACGGCCCTCAGTGGGTAGAGAGTCAGCTAATTCAGTACTGTGATGCAGACGGTGTCTGCGAGGCGAGCCCAGTGTTGTCGAACGCAGTAGACTGGCATTCTCAGTGCCAGGAGAATAGGAGCACACGTTCCTCTCGTCCTTTCCCTAACAATGTCAGCAGGGGAGTTGCTAGGTCTGGAAAATACCCGGGGCTAAACTGATGTCGGAACTGTTGGGACTGGGGGCTAGCTAGCCTTTTGGCTGTAGCTCCTGAGATTCTATCCGGAGCTGCAACCAAAAGATCAGGGGCTATAGCCCTCTTAGCCCCCCCTAGCAACGCCCCTGAATGTCACTGTTATTGTATAGCCCGCGCTGCATCCATCAACGAAAAGACAATAGTGCAGCACTGCACAAGAACACAGAGCAGAGCAGTGCCGGATTATCCATTAGGGCAAGTAGGCACCGGCTTATGGGCCCCACTCCTTTTAGGGGCCCCGGGAAGGCAGAGGCCTTGATGTGCTGCTGTGCTGCGCAAAGGCCTGCGCTGCGATAGCATTCTTATAATTTGCGAGGCGGGGCCCAACATTTCGACTGCCTAGGGGCCTCCACAGGGTTTAATCCGGCACTGGCGGGCAGAGGTGCTCCTGTGACCCACTCCTCACACAAGCCCTGTCCCTTGCCCCCTCTCCCATTTTATAAATAGGAGTGCACCTTCATTTTACCGGAATGATACTCTCTCCGATCCATTCCCAGCCCGGGGCTCTGGTCCGGCAATTATAGCTGCCTGGTGTCTTCCTTCCACCACGGAGCGGTAGCATGGTGGCTGTCACTTCCTGCTGTGCTCACTTCCACACATAGGCCCTCATTACGACCCTGGCGGAAATCGAAAAACGATGGCGTAAATGCAATACCGCCATCGAATAGCGCTCGGTGCGATTATGACCCGTCACCGTAAAGTACGATGCCATTAGCGACACCGTAGTGAACGCCAACGCTAACTGCACCAAGTACGCGCACGCGCGCCATGCGAAACCGTAATTACCACCATGGCGCAAAGGTACGCGAATTCTGACCCTAGCGGACATTTACCTAACGCCATCAAGCATGGCGGAAAGTACCATTCCGCCATGGTGAGAAGTACGGCAACGCGAACCAACCGTAAATGGCCCTACTGAGTGCCTGTACACCACTCCCTGGCCACATTGCACAACTCCTCGTAGGTGCAATGAAGTCACACAATGCAACCAGTGAAATGTACAAGTCACCCATGCATGCCAACGAACAAATGAATGTAGGGGCTCCAAGTGCCTTGTGAGTGGCCATCCATATTTGCCATGTCACCATTGCCGTACTGATGCAGCACAGCCATGTGAAGGTTCAAGTACAGCAATATGAACTGAAATATGAGACAAAACAACAACAGGCCCCCATCGCTTGACACCAGTGTAAGGCAACATTCAAAGCAGTAACCTGAGGGAGACTGCACCAGCCCTGTACTCTTGCCAGTAAACAAACCAACCATCAGCATAAGCATGTACCACACAAGTTGGGAGAGTGACTGAGCAGCCAGGCCCATCTCAAGAGGGGCCAATGGGAGCTGCAGGGCACAGATGGCACGAATACAGAAGCTATTCCAATGGACATGACCTCAGTCTCCCTCCAAGAAACGCACGCAAACACAGGCACCTGTGACCAGCCATATTCTGATAATCACATCATTCCACCAATCCACCTGGCTGACCGGCATCTGTTACACAAAAGCTAATCCCCCGCCCCTGAGCATGACATCATTAAAACAGTCATAATGGCAGCCCCTATCCCTGACCTCACTGGGCTTCGTAGGCAAACGCGCCAAGTACAGTACCACGCAACTATACTCAGAAGCCGGAACCCAATGCAGATCTTCTCACAATACATCGCTCCACAAATAGGAATATGCTACATTACTTGCAAAGAATAACGCTACACGGTTAATATCATAATAGAAATTTAATGCACAACAAAATCACCAAGCCCATACAGCTATTAGGTCATGAACTCCAAAATATATTTCATTATTGTGGGCTGCATCCGCAATAAATGACCAGCTTCTTCTTGTGTGACGCCCTGTTCCTTCATGGTACACAGGGGCTACATTCACGTTCAAAAAGGCAACATGGAAGCGCCTAGAGCCGCAGGGCCGTCCCATTAGGTAGGCACTAGTCCAGCTGAAAGGTCGATATGTTGCTCCTAGCCACTAGCACTGCGTAAGGGCATGTGGCCCATTGGCGATCGTCCCATAAGATCGTAATGGTGCTCCACTGATTAACACGAAGCAGCAGGTGTCGGGAGTAAAAGCCATCTGCAGGAGTGGCATACAGATGGCAGCAGCAAAAGGGGAGGAGATACCTGTCACCCAAATGAAATGAAAAAGAATGGTATGGGCATCAGAACTTAATTTGAATTACTCACTTCAATGATCACACTAAATCTACAGCCATATGCATGTTAGCCCACTCAAAAGGATTATTCCCACCCAAAAATCACTTGCGAATCATAACTATATAAATCGAGGTGAAAACACTATTACAAACGAGTCTTTGTGTGCATGCGTCTGTTAAAACAGAATCCATTAGATGGGATTAGTAACGTGCATAGACACAAGTGTTTGAAGGCGCGTCGAGACACGGAGGGTTCAACAAGGGCAGATAGACGATGGTCCCACTATGGCAGCTCTGCATCACATAGCGCAGGGGAAGTGGATAGATTCCAAAAAGCCATGTACATGGTAAACTCTCAATTAAATCATCTGTCCATGCATCCATACATCATTCCCTCATCCTGGTATGAAAACGCCTGATTATTTACTCACATAACATGTGAAATTTCCATTGAGTCTGTGCGTAATGCAGTCTGCAAAATCCACTGTGCTCCAGCCCGGAATTCTAGTGTTGTGAAGTAACATGTATTTGGGAACGTCCTGCCTTATCGTCCACTACGCTATTGCGCATCCCATACTATTCATATCAATCATTGCATTCTCGCCATGGCCCCTGTCCGAAGGACATTAAACAATAGAACTTTATATCTGCAGTCAGACCTGTAGGCGTCTCCTCGCCGCTAGCTGAAAACCGAAAGCGCTGTCCTTCGAATTCCTCATTTGCAACATCACGTCGAAAAGGCATCTGTGACCGCTTGAAATCACAAAATCATCCATGTAGTGCGGCAGTGTGTGCAAATGTCAACTGCCTTCACTCACAAATGGGACGCCCCGCCCGTCGGTGAACCTCGGTACAGTGCTGCATGAGGGTCCACCGTTAATCGAGTACTACATTCCACTGACCCTTCACAAGTTTGTTCGCGACTGTAAAGATAGTATGTGAAACAATGGGACCATAGCAGAATGAACATATGTACCAATATTCCACTGCCATCGGGATTGAATACATGATTGTAATAGCAAGATGCCATGCGTCGAATTGCAGCGTTGTGTGCGGGACGTACTCGCCCAAAGGGGATTGCAGCTTGCACAGGTGGAATGAATCACCACAGGTGGAGGCCATACTGCCTGAAAACACATAAATTGCACACCCAACCCCCTCCCACAACCACACCCACTCCAAAATGCTACCGGCAGGACTAGCGATGTTGGCCCTGGGGGACCTGATAGCACTGCAAGTACTCCAACTTCAAGAAGAAGACGAACACCAACTACTACAACAACCGGCCGCACAGAGGAGACGCAGGAGGAGGAGGAGGGCAAGGCAGGGCCAGCAAGGCCCAGCAGCACAGCCACTACCACCACGCAGGCAGCCCGCAATCCCACGCCTCCGAGCTCATCCGTTCAACCTCACTGATGAGCAGATCCACACTCTCTACCGTTTGGACCGGGACACCATAACCGCCATTGTGGACATGACACACGCTGACCTTGCCAGCATGATAGATAGCCCAACCGCCATCCCACCCCTACTGAAGGTGGTGTCTGTACTACACTTCCTAGCCACAGGCACCTACCAGCACACAGTCGGACAGTTGCATGGCATTTCACAGCCACTGTTGTCACGGACACTATTGCAAGTGCTCGATGCCCTCCTGAAGCACGCAGACGACTACATCTCTCTACCACGCTCGGAGCAGGAAATTACGAACACAAAAGTGGGATTCCTTGCACTTGCCGGCATACCGGGTTGCATTGGTGCCATCGACTGCACCCATGTGGAATTGGTTGTCCCACATGCCATGGAGGCCCAGTACCGCAACCGAAAACAATATCATTCTCTTAATGTACAAATGGTGTGTGACTCCAACAGGATCATTACACATTGTTGTGCCCGATTTCCTGGATCAACCCATGATTCTATGGTCTTGAGGAACTCTACAATACCACGCTACATGGAGCGACACGCAGGGAACAGATCCTGGCTACTCGGTGAGTCTCATTTCATGCATGATAATGTGGGGTATGTGATGCGGCAATGACCTGGCAGGAAGGGGGGGGATGCGTACGTAGCTATGTCATTCCACAAACATCCTTTATTGTCCACATACAGGTGATGCTGGGCATCCACTGAAGAGATGGCTCCTTACACCACTCCGGAACCCACAGAACCAGCATGAGGAGGACTACAACCATGCCCACTCACGTACCCGTGTAGTCATAGAACAGGCATTCGGCCTACTGAAGGCTCGTTTCCGCTGCCTCAGCAGGTCTGGCGGGGCACTCCTGTACCGCCATGAGAAGGTTGCAAAGATGGTCATGGCATGTGTCATGCTACACAACATGTGCGTACGTAGAAATGTGCCCATGCCCCCTGACGCAGAACTGCAAGCACCTGAAGATGGTCATGATGAGGGTGGGGATGTGGCAGCACCTCAAGGAGTCCGCGAGGCACAGGAGGGCCGTGAAATTCGTCAGATTATCATAGATTCATGCTTCTAGCACTCACGCCTGGTGGCTGATACATGGACACGGGACTTGTGGCACTGTGTGTGTCTGGAACATGCACAATATGGACTGTACGCCTATAAAGGCCTCGTACACAAAGATCAATGTCCACACATCTCATTGGATGATTGTGAAATGTTTATAGCATATGTGAAATTATGTTACACACCCCATCGACCCGCCACCCAAGAAAGCCCAACACACCCCCTCCACCCTCCTACCTCCCCCCGAACACCAGTGTCCAAAGATGCACATTGTCAGTGGGCAGACGCTATTGCAAGCCCCCTCTCCGGGTATCAGGGGCACCCCTGCCTGTGGAGTGCAGGTTCCTCCCAGATCTACGTTGGGGGCTGCCCTGGACGGAACTTGCAACGGATGATGTCTCTGCCTGCTCACGTCCATGCATGTCCCTAAGGGTTTGTGAGAGCTCAGTGAGCACACGGCGCACAGCGGCAAGTTCAGCACGTACGTCTTTGGACGTCGCATGCAGTTCCCCCCTCAGGCTCTCGGTGCTTCTCTCCATTTGTACCCTCAGGCTCTCGGTGCTTCTCTCCATTTGTGCCCTTAGTGTCTCTGTACTTCTCTCCATTTCTGACCTAAGTGTCTCAGTTGATGTTTCTATGGCTGCCTTAGTACCCCCACATTCATCAGCATGCTCCTTGAGGAGCGTGGCCAGTTGCTGCTGTTGCACGATCACCTGGTCGAGGGACTGTTGCCTCTGCTGGGCCATGCCCATTTGCGGTGGTGTCACAGAGGGGCTGATCACCTCATGTTGCCTTGCCACAGGGCTTGTGGGGGATGGCCAGTCGTCGTCTTGTGGGTGCCCCTGCGTGGTATCCTCATGGTGTACGGGATGAAACAAACAGGGGGATTGAGACAGGTCATGGATGGATCCTACATCGACAGCACCGTTTTCTGTGTCGGAGCATGCTGCCATTAATGCAGTGTCACCTATGGTGCTGCTGCCACCAGAAGCAGTGCCTTCTGTGGCATCCATTGGGGGGATCTGTGGTGCTGCTGTTGTGGGCATGCTGGCTGCTGGGGTGCCTGTTGAAGTCCCCTCCTGTGTGCTGCCACTTGATCTGTGCTGCTGCCGTGTCTTGATCCGTGCAGCTGAGGTGGAGGGTCATTGGCCGTTGGTCTTGGCCCTCTTTGCAGGTGTGCTGGTAGGGGTGTCCTGAAGCTCGTCGTTTGAATCGGACCCTGTGTTGGAGTAAAGGAGGGCGAGCGTTATTTATGGGTCTGTGGAAATTGGAATGGCAATGTATCACATGCATCGGGGTGGTACCTGAGGGTGATTTGGGTCAGGGCCTTGGAGGTGGTTTCATTTTTGTGTGGATTGAGGATGCAGTTGTTTTGCAGCCTGCAGTTAGGGTGTGCATGCTGCACGTGTAGAGGGTGTTTTTAGGATTTTTAATTATTTATGTATTTAAAGTGACTTTTAAAGTGCGCTATCAGGCCAATGTATGTGGACGTTCTCCTGGACATGTGTTTCTGTTGCACTATGTGGACACATGGTACTTCACAGGATTGGACATTGTGGATTTAGCATTGTTTTATTTGGCCCACCTACCTGATTCTTCGGATGTCTGCACTCCTTTCTCCATCCCTCCGACTCCCTCTATACTCTCCATTCCAATGGTGGAGGCACAGATTTCTTCCCAGGGGGTCAACTTGATGGGTGATTCCGATCCTCCCCCGGTAGCTGTGGCAATGTTACGGTTGGCTGATAGTATGCTCCGTACGCGTATCCGCAAGTCGTCCCATCGCTTTCTGCATTGCTGTGGGTTGCGGGGTGCGGTACCCACCGCACTTACCCGCTGTGCCACCAGGGCCCATATGGCCTTCTTGTTCGCAAGTGCCGTCCTGGTCATTTGCGTCGAGAAGACGACGGCAGCATTCTCCTGGAGGGTCTCTGTGAGCACGGTGAGTTCCTCATGGGAGAAGTGGACCTGCCGCTTGCGGTCGCACGCTTTTTTCGCAACTTTTCCCATTTTTATTGTTTTCACTAGGGTGGCTAACGGGTTGGGATGTGTCTCAGGGTAGGATTTTTGATGGTTGTGTTGGGATTCTGATTTTATAGGTGTACGGCGTGCTGTTTCCCGTTCCGGGCCCATGTTTTTACTTCCGTTTCCGTATATTTACGGTCACCGTATTTTGCGATTACCGCTCATTACGGTGACCGCTATGATGGGTGGCGGAATTGCACCTAGGGCGCCGTACGACGGCGGTGAGGGGCGTTTTGGGGACATTTCCGCCATCGCGGACTTTGCACTTCCGCCATGGCGTAGTGCTCGTGCCCGATGGGTCAGAATTAGCCGCACTTTACTCTGTCGTGCAATGGCGGAAACGCTATTTACGCTATGGCGGTCAGGTCAGTTACTTTCCGCCAGGGTCGTAATGAGGGCCATAGTCCTCTATGTCCACGGGTATCTGGTCCTTGCATCGAATTCAATACCATCGAATGCCTTACCATCGAAATAATTGAAGCAAAAAAAAAGCATTGAATGCATTTTTTTTAACGGTAAAGGGTTTAGTTTAATTATAATGGGTTTTAAAGCTTAAAAAATGGGGGGGTTGGAGGACCCCCCATTAAAAAAAAATTAAGAAATGCATTTTTTTTAGATGGAATGGTATGTCTATGGTAGGAATTTGATGCAATGACTAGGAACCATGGCCACGTACCATGTTATGGTGCTCCACAGGCCACACCCACCCAACCAGATTTAAATCTGTTTTGCGCCTCACATCTAAGAAAGATTCCAGATGGACAGCTGTGCCGAGGGGGTAATGCAACAGCGTATGTGATTGACTAAACACTCCCGCCCTGAAATATTTCCATCTGCCCAGCTAAGGTTGCTCAATTTGCTGTTTGCTTTCTAAAGTAAAGGTATATTCGCCAACATTTCCTATCTCATGTATACGTTTTGCTTCTTTATCAGACAGTTACTTTTTGCCTTTAGTTCTAATGAAAAATGTAACTTTCCAATTAATGTCAGAGTTTAATACATTGTTACAGTTGCCATTCGGAAGAGCTACAATAACAACCAGCAGTGAAACAAAACATGCTCTTAAAACCATGGTTTACAAATCTCTTCCTTAGACAGCTTCATTCCCGACTGCCAAATGACCACCAGTGTCCCTGAGCTTTCTGTAGGTTGCAGTCAGTCGTTATGCATCACAAAGCAGTTAACTGGCACCACAATCTCTCTTATCATGTGAATATTCTGTGTTACTGGGTTGTGGAACACATCTTTTTATTATTATTATTATATTATTGATTTGGGAAGCAACAGAGCGCTTTACAGAGCGCTTTACAGAGCGCTTTACAATCATAGGGGGAAGAACACAGTGAGGGAAGCAGAGAAAAGGGAGAGGGGCCTAACAGGAAAGGGCAACGGTGGGAAATTGGCAGCAAGGGATCTACAAGCAACCATGTGAGGAGGCAGTGGGGAGCAGATCACCAAGTCGCAGGTAGGGTGGGGAGTGCAGGGTGAGTATGCTCAATTTGTTATTCCTCAGCCAAAAATACATACATGCCACTGCCTGTAAAAAGAAAGTGTTAAGGTTTAATAAAGGCACACAGAGGCGAGCGTGATCAAATCTTGGACATTCCTCTAAACACAAATCCAGACAGATATGATTTTTGCAAAGATTTCCCCTATTTTGCTCCCTAATTCCTTGCTATGGGTTTCTTGACCATATTCACTAGCCGGCATGCGTTTCACATCTTAATGGGGGCAAGCTTAAGGGCTATATATGAATATAAGAAACATCACACCATTGTTTTAATTTAAGCAATTGGTTTGAAAAAGTACAAATAAAAATAATCAAAATCAATAAAAACAGCAAATAGCAACCAATAAAACATAGGGAGGTGCTTACCAACAAGCCTTGCCTCCAGAATAACATGAGTATAATAAATGAAACCTATGGGAAGATAAAATTCATCACAGTTTGTGTTTAACACAATGTTCCAGATTTGCTCAAACTCGCTCATGAGTGCCTATATCAAACCTGAATAGTCCCTTTAAAGATAAATATTGACAAGAGCTCTGGCAGAGAACAAAGCCGTCTAGCCTGACCAAAAAAGGGGTGACATGACAGAAACACGAAAGAAGGAAAGCAACAAAGGATCAATGCCAGCAAGGGAGTAAGAAAACAATCCAAGGAAGGAAAGCGCGAGTAAATGGAAATAAATATTCAAGAAAAATCTCAAATGGAGAAAAGAGATATGAAGGAAGAGGAGGCAACAAGGATCAATGGAGAAAGGAAGTGAGCAAGCAAACAAGGAGGAATAAAGAAGGATGGGTCAAAAGGAGAGTATAAGAAAGAAAGAATTAAAACAGTCAGGAAAGACATGAAGGTAGAAAGAATGGTGGCGAGAATGAAGGATAGAAGGACGGGAGTGATAAAGTAACACAGCATGAAGAAATTACCCAAAGGTGGAAGGAAGGACTGAAGAGAAAAAAGAAGGGAAGAGGAAGAAAGGAAGGAAGAAAGACATATGTTAGGAAGCAAACCAAACAGTATGGTAGCAAGATCGAAAGGTTATACGCAACAGTGAAAGTAAACAAGACAAGAAGGAAGTAAAACATAGTAGAGGAAGCAAATATTACAGGAACCAAGGCATGAAGTAAATAGCGAGGAGAGGAAGCAAGGAACGGACGTGGAAGGAAACAAGCATAAGAGGAAGCAAACAGTGCAGGAAGGAAAGAAGGAGACATACAAATAAGGAAAGTGGGGAGACAAATATAAATAAGGAAAGTGGGAGACAAATAATCAGTTTGTGGAAACTGATTAAAACCGAGTTAAGATGGCAATGTTAGTATATCCATTGAATGATAACCTTTTAATTCTCTTTGTTGGCATCCTATAAACTTCAAAGATTATATTAGTGTGATTCTTGACACTTTTGCCAATAGATTATTGTGCAAAGTCGAATGAGCATTCGGTGTGCAGTGAATTCTTCGTATTAATAAAAACAAAAAAATCAATTTCAAAAGATCGCTTAGAGACTGCACTGGGCGTTCGTCCTTAATCGAATGGTTACGCCCCTGCTGCACACAAGAAACTGGAAGAGGGGACATGCGGGGGCCCGATGTTAGGTCAGTTTTTGTAAAGTCCTGCCAAGACTTCATAAAAACATATCTGAGGCAATACAAAAAAGCCACATAAGGCTGTACCACCTGAGAATGTGGGTAGCATGGACCGAGCATGCAGGCTTATCTTAGGAGGGAGAGATGGCTGTAGCTTGGTACAACAAAATAGTAGCATACATATGATCCAATGAAACACTGAAACAGTGTGTATAGTAGAAATAATGATTTATTATAAATACATGTAGGCCATGATAAATCTTGGGAAAGGAATGTACTATCACATATCATTTAAACACAATTATAAAAACCAACTCAATATTTATGGTGTACAAACCAAAGTATAACCTTATTTAGAGGAGAATTAAGCAAGTCATGGTGTGTCAAACCTACAGCTATACATTCAGAATGGCACTATGTTATTCCTGGGCAATAAGACCAGGTCAGTTATACTTTTAGAATACCAGAAGAAATACACGGGCAGCAGACCCCTATTGGTCATATTCATTTTCAGAATCACTTAAGTAGACCAGTTAAGTATATCTTGCAACATATGTAACTTTCTTCTATTATGAATGGATAGACATACACCCAATGTATTACTTTTAAGAACGTAGTTCAGAGATAGTAATATAACTCCTATACTTTTCAGAGGGTGCCACCACTTTGGTTTCATTACAAAGTAAGCTGAGACTCAAGGAAAGTTATATGCGCTTTTTTATGTTATTTCTTAACAGTTACTTGTAGGTCATTCCACATTCTGGTAGTAGAGCAGTGGTTACCTCACCCCCTGGCCGGTGCACCAGTTCTCCTATGTTAGTCTGCTGCTTGGAAAGTTCCTGCCCGACTGTCCCGGTTATGAACAACTCCCACGGTGGCAGCGTTCAGCTTAAAAGTTCACCTCTTTTGCCTACCCAAACCCCCTTTCTCTTTGGCAGACTCACCTGCTCCCTCGTTGGTGGCGTTCCCCGGGGCACTGAGCCTCTGACCCCCCAATGTCCGCTGCAATCTTCGGCAGGCTCACCTGCTCCCTCATTGGCAGTGTTCCATGTGGCAACCCTAGACTTCTGCTGTCGCCTATGCCTCCGATCATGTCGGCCCTCCGGTACCATTTTCCCAGGGCGGCTAATATGTTCAGTCAAGTGCCTCTTCTGCACCGTGACCTGCAGTCTTCTCAGTCCCTTGTGGCTCGACCTTACTCTCCTGGCGGGCCTCTCCGTCCTTTTTAAGGAAAATGACAGATCCAATTCCTTAACCCAACTCCGCCTCTCTCTGCATCTGCACCCTCACTCACACCTGACAGCCCTTCATTCTCGTAACCATCGTACACACCCTGCTTAACCCCTTTCTGTCCTGCGTGCCACAGACTGTGCTACTTCGGTTTTCACCATCACTTTCTCACATACCCTCCCCAACAAGCGCTGACGTCTCAGATGGGGAAGAGGGACCCTAGTGGTCTGGAAGCCAGCTCTAGGCAGGTCAGGGTAGGGTTCAGCTACAGGAAAGTCAGAGATCCAGAGGATATCTTATTCAACAAGTAGGTATTAGCTTCAGAGCTCATTTTAAGTGTTCAGGGACTTCATAGAAGACTCCCTATAGGTGTTCGAGTGTTAGGCCCGGGCAAACAGAATGGGCAAACCCCCAAACAAACGAATCCCCCACTCAGCCTCACAGCATTGACACAAGACCTTTGACATAAGAAAAGTATTACCTAAGCCAACACAGTACCTTAGCAGAAAAGGAGAGCTCTGGTCGGGGGGAGGGGTGGCTACGTGCGGCAGCAGCACAGTACACAGTCCCTGCAATCTCAGTCTGGTGATGAAAGAAACTGACAATGGATGGGAACTTGCAGCAGCAGTCATCAGAAAAGGCTTCCAACAAAGGATTCATCAAGGTTTCCCGCGGCTCTGTGGATTTGCACCCTTTTACATGAACTAGATGAAGAACAGATATTGCCGGTCAGATTCTCTTCACTCTGTCAGTCCTGCACTCTGGTGAAGGGAATTCAGGCATTTGAATCGTGTCTCTGGAGGTCAAGCAGGAGTCCACCAAAGTTTCAGCAGGAATCAGACTTTGGGAGATGTTGCACTGGACTCAGGTTTGAGGTCCCCTGGTATAGGCGATTTGCAGACCAGGAAGGATGCAGCATGTAGAGGGATAGCTTGTTTTGTAGGTCTTCTTAAGACTAGTGGGTCTCAACAGCCTCTGGGTAGGAGTCATCATTTTTAGGACCCCCAGGTTGGATGGAAGGAAGGGTAACATCATTCTCTGGTTACATAGACGGCTCTATGTTTGCTGGAAATCATTACAGCTGTTTCTTCATCTTCCCCTTTAGATTCAGCTCCAGTGGTTGAAGTGTCAGCAGCTTCCAGGATCGGAATCTTTATCAGGAACTACAGCACAACTTCTGAAAACTCTCCCTGCAGTTTACAGATAGGGGTGCAGGCTGTCCAATGAGAACAGACAGCCCCCCCAGTATGAATGGGTTCCTTTCGGGCAAGGTGAAAGACAAAGGAGTGCAGAGGTTTGGACTCCTCCCTCACTTCCTGCTTTCACAGACATTCTAGAGCCATTCTGGAGACATTCTGGAGCGTCGGAGGGAAATACAAAGGACTCCTGCCGAAGACAAAACGTTAACCAAGCTCTTTCCATTGACAGAAGACCCAAGAAAGAACAAGGATACCTAAGAATGGCGAAAATGAACGAGCCCACCATTCTAGCAGAATAGTGACCCTTCAATGCATTAACACAACTGATTTGACAGCCTGCGAGTAATATGACTAAAAAGTCATTAAGGTAGTTTCACTGCCACAGCCATTCAACCTAACAACAATGTTACCAGGTGTGTGAGAAAGGGGATACAGTGCATCTCCTCAGCACTCCACATAAGGTGGGGCGTGATTGCTCACTATATAAAATGTAAAGGGGATGGGAATCCCACTTTACCTCTTGGGAACAGTAGCACACCCAAGAAATAATAAGAGACATTACAAAGGGAAGCCCAAAGGGGCAACCCAGTCTAAGCCAACAAGTTATAGGGAACTATAAATCCATAAACACACACTATGGAGAGACATAAAAAGGTCACCCATAAAAAGAGTAAAAGACTAGGGAAGAGGGGAAAAAGATTCCCACTCACCTAGGGACAAGGACAAATAATCACCAAGTCCAAGCAAAACATTCTGGGGTTGACACAGGTCAGGAAGATTTATCACATTGATGAAATTTTTACTTAACACCCGAGATATGTGTTTTTCAGAGTATGTGTGTGTTTGTGGGGAAGGAGAAGGTATGTTTGTGGCATGGAAGAGAGGGGAGCGTGTGAGTGTGTTTGCATGTTTGTGTGTGAATCAGTGGCCCTCATTACGACCCTGGCGGAGTGGGTCTACGCCAGCGGTATTCGCGGCGGACCCTTCCGCCCTACTACGAGTTCCCGTAGCGCCATGGAGCGGTTTCCGCCTGGTTTTTCCGGGCGGAGAAATCCATGGCGCTACGGGACCTTGTTGTTAATTACGCCACCGTATTTTACGGTGGCGTAATTAACGCCTTCCCCACTCCCATTATACCCTATGGGGCAAAAATGGGAATGGGGAAGGGTAAAATGGGGAATGGGGATTTACCGCCCCGCCAAGGTCGGAATGGGGCGGTAAATCCGCCAACCCCCATGGCGGTATCGGCAGCTTTCCGACGTGCTCCATGGTGCATATTGCACCACGATCTCCGCCAGGGTCTTAATGAGGGCCAGTGTGTCTGTGGTGGGTGTTGGGGGATTTTTTGTGAGGTAAGAGAGACGTGAGGGGGAAAGAGAGGATTGGCGGTAAACCCCCCCCCACCCCAAAATTTGAAACAAATTCTGCAAGCACAGCAGAGGGTGGGGGTGGGGCGGGGGAATGGAATTCCATGTAGATGGGAGGGTGAAACCCCCCCTAGAGACGTGATATTTTGACATTTTGAAGGCACAAAAACAGCTGAAATAAATCATTCCTTTTGTGTTCGGCTTTTAAATTGCAGAAAGATCACATAGAGCCAATCATTCTTATTCTTGCAGAGAAGCAACCATTTGTGACATGTGACAAACACTATGCTATACACTGTAAATAGCCTTACCCTGCAGCATTAAATTATAAGGAAATAAACTCACACAGAGGCATAAAGTAGAACAAACCAGACCACACCTATCATGAAGAAATTTACTTTCAGTAGGCAATACCCAATAGAAGTAAAGGATAACAGACCAAGGAACATTAGGATAACACATATTTATGCTGGCATTTTCCTGCTATGCACCCTGTATCTGGAACAAATTACCAACTCAGATAAAACTGGCTTTTCCAGCCTACACTTTAGGAAGAACCTGGTGACCCTACTTTGTAAACGACAACTCACCAATTGCTGATCACTCCACTCAAGCCTACACCTCCCCTTCTGGAGTTCCCCACTCCCTTTCTCCCCTATCAATCCAAGCTTCTCTGATACCCCCTCACACTACTTGTAACTCCCTAGGCCCACCCCTATGTACAAAGCTCTGTTGCTTCCAATCTTTGCCCTTCATAAATTACATCACAAACATACAAACACATCCATATGCAAACCAGGGAGATGAAAAAAGTGGCGTCATGAACATGAAGGCCTTTCATTTGTCAAAAAATGGTTGGAATCAACAATAATTGTAAGATATATAAGATATGTTTTAAAATGCATCAATGGGTAAAACCAACAACCTCCTTAATATAGGCAGCACCCATGGATCATTGACAATCAAAGAAGACTATTTGTGTTGAGGTCAAACACAGACGTGTGAGACATCAACTTTATTCAAGTAATGCCAGAAACAGTTGCTATGCTTGTGGTCGCATGGAGAAACTACCTGCTATGACTAGAAATTTGTGGAAACACTAATCATCTTACCATGCAATATTGTGGGGTTAATTCAAAGAGAGCGGGTGTAGACTGTTCAAACTTTATAAGACAATATGCCATTATTGTCACTTAAGAAATATGGTCATCACATAATGGGAGCTGTCAGGATATTAAACCCAAGTGAACCCATGTTATGAGAATGTGATAAGCACAGACCGGTGGAGTATAGGGGAGTAGAAAAATAGAGGAAATATATGTAATAGGTGTGACAAAATGACTTCTGCTCTGAAGGATTATAGGGGTGACTAGAGAATAAACCACCTATTCAGCCCTCACACTTCTACAAACCATCAGTGATCCCAATGATAAAGGTAAAACAGGCACAGTTAAGAGATATACCTCCTTTGCCTTTTGTGGTAGCGTGAGCAGAGAGAAGTCTATAATCTCTAGAGGGGTCTGTATGTGATTCAGCAGTGTCCCAAACAGCAAAGTATCACAGCTTAAAATAAATGGAATGTCCAATCAACAGTCTATAAAAACATATATACTTTAACTAAACAGAATATACGAAATAATAGAATGCAGTGCTCTGGATGAGAATACAGGAGTGACAGGCAATTCCAATGACCACAAAACTCTTTTAAAAGGATGTCTTGAAGATAAAGGTGTACAAGTGTAATTACCTGTATCGAGGGCCCAAAATGGGCAGTTATGGGTCAATAGTACCATCTAAGCAGTTCAACTACGGCGAACCAGGAGTTCTGGTGCTGTTTGTGCAGTTTGAGACTGATCGAGTATGGCAGACGTGTTGTTCCAGACAGGGAGCATGTCAAGCAGGGGTTGCAAGAGACCTTGTTGCAGTTGGAAGGGAATGCTTGAAGAAGAGAGGATCATGACGGCCACCAGTGTCCCTTCAACGGTCAGTTCAACTGCAAAGATGCTGGCAACTGGATGTGCTGACCTTGACGGCCACTAGGGTTGGTTCAACAGTCGAGTCAACAACGAAGATGCTTGCGACTCAATGCGCAGTTCAGTTTGAGCGGTTCGATGTGGTGTCGGGTGGTCAGGGCTCGAAGACCCACCATGGTCGGTCTGACAGGTGATGATGATTGGCAGAGAAGATAATGGTGGGGCAAGTGGCACTTCAAAGTTAGCAGATGCAACAAAGAGCTTGTAGTTCAAGCTGAGGCAACAGCGTGTTCAGCTAGCGCGATGCACTGGCAAACATGTTCAAATGAGCAATTTGAGTTAGAATAGCTTAGATACAGGGTTCTGCTAGTTTTAGATACAGTGAACCCTGTTTTACAGCAGTTTAACCGGTTTGATGTGATGAAACACGTCTCTTGGCTATCTGGTATGAATACAGACTGCAATCTTACATGCTTCCTATAAAGCACATGTTTGAGTGAAAGATTTGAGATGCATCGTTATGTAGCAACAAGAAATGATATTGTGGTCCTTGGACCTTTGAATTGAAATGTGGGAAACCTAAGTACTTCAATGTTTCCATTGTATAACAATGTTTAATGTGACATGTCTTGATGTCCTGAATTCGATTGTGGGGAGCTATTGCATAACGTAAGCAAAACTTACTGTATTTATCTGGAAATGTTGTTACACTGTGAAGACCTGTACAGTTTAATCACAATGATTTATTGATTCGGTGTGTAACCAAGTATATGACCTCTTATTCTAATTTTGGTGATTACCATAACAACATTGTTAAAATAATGTAATTAAGACCTCAACATGGATCAACAATATTATTGCCACGAATTTACAAATGTATGGTAATGTAACTTCACATTGGAAAACTTTTGTAGGGAATCATTATGCCATTTTGCCAAACATAAAATTTTAAAAAATCTGGGGGTCATTTTCGACTCCACACTCTTCTTCTCTTCTCATATCTTGGACATCTCTAAAAAGTCCCACTGCAAGCTGCACCTCCTTTGAGGTATTCTACCTTTTTTCACTTTCCCCCAGAAGCTCACCGTCTCCAGAGCACTGTTTCTCTCTAGACTGGACTAGTGCAACAGTCTCTTTCTCAATCTTCCTACTTCCACTCTCCGACCGCTTCAACTTATCCAGAACAAAACCGCAAGACTTATCCTTGGCCTCAAGCCCAGGGACCGCTTCGCTTCAGCGCTGAAATCCCTCCACTGGCTCCCAGTGGCTGCAAGGATCAAGGTCAAGTCCCTCTGCATAGTCCACAAGGCCTTCTGAGGCCAAAGCCAGCACTATCTACAATGCTATGTTCCTAAATACTCTCCTTCTAGAGCCCTCCACTCGGCCTCCTCCAACTCTCCACAGGTGAGCCATTTCTTCAAACAGAGATTTGGGGGTAGATCCTTATCATCTGCAGGGGCCTCCCTCTGGAACAGCCTCCCTGCCTCTCTTCATCTTGAGCCGGACCTCCTTAAGTTCCAGAAACTCCTCAAGACCTTCCTCTTCTCCTCCTCTTTCTCTCTCCCTCTCCCCTGATAACCTCCTTTCTCTTTTCTCCTGCTTCCCTCCTCCTTTATCCTTCCCACCTCTGCTCACTGGTCACCTGGAATACCTCCAGAGCCTCACAGGTTCCAGGGTCCCCTCCCAGTATAACACTTGCTTCCGGACTCTGCACTTTGCCAGACACTACTGCACTTGGAATACGTTCCATGAGAGGGGCAACCTCTCTGCACTTAAGCCAGGTCCCTGATGGACTGGGTGCACTTGTTCCCCTTCCTCCCTCCCTCGTACTTCCTGTCTGCGCACTTGCATGGCCTTGAAGGTACTAGACCTAGCAAGATCATTTGTCCTGTCCTCCCCTTGTTCTCACCCCTTAGCCTAGCTGCGCCTGAAACACTTGTGCATAGGTGCTTTAGAGTTCGACCAATCATCAAACAATCTGATTGTTGCCAGGCCTACTATGGTAGTTGATTGCTCTGTATGCCCCTTTTCCCCCCCAGCCGCAGAGGGGTAGGCGGGAGGGTTCGCATGTGAATCCATGCCAGACCCATGCTGGAGAACAACAGTTACAGGTAAGTAACTTGTTCCTTCTCCAGCATGGGGTCTGGCATGGATTCACATGCTCATGAATAAAAGAATACATAGCAGTACACACATGCACAACCACGGGAGGTGGCAACAGGCTCAACATTAAGCAATACAACAACTCAACATTAAGCATCTGTTACCTCCTCACCAGGCTCACCTTAAGTGAACAGGTTGCGCAGCACTGCTTGGCTGACCCTGGACTCCTCCCTGGAGTCCCGATCGACGCAGTAGAATCTTGTGAAGGTGTGCGTCGACCTCCATGTAGCAGCCCTGCAGATGTCCAGCAGGGCACACCAGACAGGAACGCCATGGTAGCAGCGATCGCTTGGGTCGAATGGGCTATCGGACGGCCGGGCAGCGGACGGTTTGCCAACCGGTGACAGAGCATGATGCAGCCGGACAGCCATCTGGAAATGGAAGTCTTCGAGAGAGCCTTCCCTTGATTCACAGTCCCAAAGTTCACAAACAGCTGTGACGTCTTCCGAAAACTCTTTGTGCGGTCCACGTAGAACTTCAGCGCTCTAGCTACATCCAGCGAGTGCAAAGTCCTCTCGGCCGGCGTCGAAGGCGACGGGAAGAAAACTGGTAACACCAAGGGCTCGTTGAGGTGGAAGTCCGACGGCACCTTGGGCATGAAGGAGGGGTGCGTCCTCAGCACCACCCTCGTGTCGTGAAAAGTCAGGTATGGAGGCTTGCAAGATAGGGCCTGGATCTCCCCCACTCGTCGTGCGGAAGTGATGGCCACGAGGAACGCTGTCTTCCACGACAGGAACTTCAAAGGCGACGAATGCACAGGCTCGAATGGGGCCCCCATGAGCCTGGTCAGCACCACATTAAGCTCCCACGCCGGGGCTGGAGCCTTCACCGGCGGGAACGATCGGAATAGTCCCTTCATAAATTCCTTCACCAGGTGATGAGACCACAAGGACGCCCGTCCCGTAGTCCTGGTATATCGGGAGATGGCAGCCAGATGTATTTTGATGGAGGCGTGAGCCAGCCCAGCTTTGGCCAGCGACAGTAGGTACGGCAGTACTTGAGGGGCCGTAATCCGCAGAGGGTTAATCTTCTGTGCACGGCACCAGACAGAGGACCTCTTCCACTTATGTCCGTAGCACTTGAGAGTTGAGGACGCCCTGGCTTTTGCAAGAACCCCTCTGCAGTCAGCCGGGATATCGTACCCTCCAAACTCTAGTGCTGCAGGAGCCAGGCCTGCAAGTTCAGCGACTCCGGGTCGTGATGAAGAATGGCGCCTCCTTCTCTGGAGAGAAGATCCGCGTCCGCTGGCAGCTTGACTGGTGGGAACGTTGACAAGTCCAGAAGGTCCGGGAACTAGATCTGCCTCGGCCACGCCGGTGTGACGAGGATCATTCTGCACCTGGACTTCTTGAGCTGTTTGATGAGACGGAGCAGCAACGGCAACGGAGGGAACGCGTATAGAAACAGGCCGTCCCAAGGGAACGAGAAAGCATCGCCTATGCTCCTCCGGTGCGGGAACCTGCTGGCGAACCTCTGGCACTTGGAGTTCGTCGCCGTCGCGAAAAGGTCGATCCAGGGTTTGCCCCATCATCGAAAGAGCCGATCCACCTGGTCCTGACATAGTTCCCACTCGCGGCACGAGCGCAGCTCCCTGCTGAGTGAGTCGGCAATGGTGTTTTTTATTCCTGCCAAGTGGAAGGGAACCAGAAACATCCCCTGGGTGACGGCCCAGTGCCACAGATACTGGGCCTCCTTGGATAGGGCTGGGGATCTGGTGCCTCCCTGCTTCTGTATGTAGAACATTGTGGTGGTGTTGTTGGTGAAGATCCTCACCACTTTGTCCTTCAGGGACGGAAGGAACAACTTGAGCGCCCAGAACACTGCTTGAAGCTCCAGAATGTTGATGTGGAGAGACCTCTCCTCCGGGAGCCAAAGGCCTCTTGCGTGGAGATCTCCGGTGTGGGCCCCCCAACCCTCCAGGGAGGCATCCGTCGTCACCGTTTCCTGAAAAGTCAGGGTCTGAAAGTCCGTGCCTGCCGTGAGGTGCGTACGGGTACCCCACCATAGGATCGCCCGACGGAACTCCTCGTCGAGAGGGATCCTGTCTTTGAAGCAGCCCTTCGCCTGAAACCAGCGGGCGTCGAGGAACTCCTGCAGTGGACGCATCCGAAGTCTGCAAAGGGGTACAAGGTAGATGCATGAGGACATCATCCCGAGGAGGGACTTGATGGACCTCACCCTGGCCACGTCCGTAGCTAGCAGGCGTTGCACCTTGCCCAAAATGGCCTTCGTCCTCTCCTCCGACGGGGAGGCCAATTGCCCCATTGTATCGAGCTTCGCTCCCAGAAACAGTGCTACTTGCGACGGAACCAGGTGGGATTTGGGGTAGTTGATGGCGAATCCCAGTTCCGTGAGCAGCCGGACAGTCCTCGCTGTGTGTTCGACGGCGAGTTCTCTTGTCCTTGCACGGATTAGCCAGTCATCCAGGTAGGGGTAGACGTGGATCCCCTGCAGGTGCAGCCGTGCCGCCAATGGTGCCAGGCACTTGGTGAATACCCTGGGTGCCGACTTTAATCCGAACGGCAGGGCTCTGAATTGGTAGTGGCGTCCCTGAACCACGAACCTGAGAAACTTTCTGTGTCGTTTTAGAATGGGGATGTGGAAATAAGCATCCTCCAGGTCCAACGACGATAGGAAGTCGCCCTCCTCCAGCTGTCCCAGCACGTGCTGGAGGGTGACCATCCTAAATTTCTGTGCCTTGATGTACTTGTTTAACCGACGCAGGTCCAGGATGGGGCGCCAACCGCCTGTCTTCTTTTTGACAAAGAAGTACCTTGAGTACACTCCGGAGCCCCGCAGCCTCCTGGGGATGAGCTCGATGGCACCTTTCTTGAGCATCGCCCTTACCTCCAACAGCAGTTGAGGGACGTGATTCTCCTTCCTGGCCACGGGAGCAATGCGAGGACACTTCTTTTGGAATTCCAGTGAGTGCCCGTTGGCCAGGGTGTCCAGCACCCAACGGTCGTTGAAGATGGAGTCCCATACGCTGACGAACTTTGTCAGCCGGCCTCCCACCGGGGTGCTTCTGTGGGGGCCCGAGGCTACGGCCGGTTCAGTCCTGCTTGGAGGAGGCCTTGCCTCCTTGGTCTCCTTGACAACGACGACGGGATCCTCCTTGCTTGCCGCGACCTCTGTATGCCTCCTGGGACGAGGAGCGGGCCACCTGGCAGTATGTAGAAGAGCCACCGCTGGATCCCTTGGAGGCACCCTGTCTGCCTCCGGAGCTCCGAAAGGGCCGTCGTTGTTGAAGTACCCCTAGGGCCCGGGCCGTCTCCGAGTCAGTCTTGATGGCCTGGAGCGACTCATCCACCTTCTTCCCAAAAAGGTTGTTGCCGTCAAATGGCATATCCAACACTCTGATCTGAACGTCCTGGCGGAAGTCCATCGCCTTGAGCCACCCTCGTCGTCGTTGGCAAACCCTGTTGCCCATCTGGCGAAATCCGGTATCGGCAATGTCCGTTGCCACTGTTATGGCGTGATCCAATGCCACCTCGCCTTCCTGAAGAATCTGTAGGGCCTCCGCTCTCTTGTCGTCCGGCAGGAAGTCCAGTAGGGGAGCTAACTTGAACCAAAGCTCCCTGTCGTAACGGGCCACGATTGCTAAGGCATTGACGCCTTAATCGTCGTCCCATGGAGTCCAACTTCTTGCCCTCGCCATCCGGCGGGGAAGTGGAAGTTGATGCTGCCGCACCCGCCGCCTTCTTCTTGGCCGCTGCCGAGACGACCGAGTCCAGCGTAGGCTGGGCCCTGAGGCACAAGCGGGCGGCGTCGGGGACCCGGTACTTCTTCTCGGACCTGTCCCTCTTGGCGGGCGTCGTAGAAGGGTTCTTGAGGACAGCCAGCCCTTCGTCCCAGATGTCGTCAAGCAACGGCACTGCCAGGAACGTCTTTCTCTTGGCCTCCCGTCGTTGATAAAGAAAGCCTTCCTTCTTCTGTTCCTCCGGGCAGAGTTGGAAGAGCTCAGACGCCCTGGCTATCATGGCGTGAAAGGAGCCAATTTCGTCGGACGGTGAGGCCCGAGGGGGAGGCGATGAAGGAATGTCCTTCGTATCATCGCCACCGTCGTCGTCCGTCCCCGTCCCCGTATCCGTCACCGTATCATCCCGAGGGTCAGGCGAGGGGGATGAGGGGTCCACAGGTCTTGTGGGCACGAAGGGCAGAGCAGGATGGACTCTCCTCCGCTTGTTCGGGGGGCTTCCCGACGGTCCTGGCTCAGGATCCTCTGTCGGGGTCTGTGGTAGCCTCGTCCTTATCTCAGTACATAAGAATTGGATTGCCAACAAAATGGCCGCCGAGCTATCCTGAGGCTCTGTCAATGGCTGCGACGGGAGGGACGGTTGCTCCACCGGGCCTTCGTCATCGTCGCCATCCTCGCTATCTTCGATCTCCTCAGCAGTCTCCTTCCCTGGGATCGAACTTTCTCGAACCTCTCGTTGAGGCCCTTCACGGTTTCCACCAGATCCTCCTCAGAGGCTGATTCCGAGTCTGTAATGGCCACCGGCCCCCCCCTCTTTTTCCGCTGGGGTCTTCACGGGGGTCTTAACGATGGGCCTCTGGGGTGGCAGGGATACTCTGGGCCCAGAGGCCGTCTCCACTGGCGTAGTCTCAGCCGGCTTCGCCAGGGCTGCAGCGACCACTTCGAAAGAGGCCTTCACCGGCTGGATCAAAGCCCTCACCACCTTAGGTGCGTCCTGGGCCTTAGCCTTGGGGGGAGGGTCAGCGCCTCGCTCCCCCTCGGGTCCCTTCGAGATCGACCGGGGCCGCTCCAGCAGCTTACCCGGGTTCTCGGACTTCCTCTTCCCCGAACCAGAGCGCTGGCTCGTGGTTGAGCGTGCCGGGGAAGTCCCGCCCTGCCTGGCAGCCGAAGAGTCTGACCTTTCGGCGCTCCCGGTGCCTGAGGACTCGCGTTGCTTGGCCTTCTGTTGGGGGTCCGTCGCCGGGGCACCCTCACAGGACTTACAAGCCCGCTCAGACTTTTTCTTCGACCTTCTCACCTGCTGTGCCCATCTCCATATAGGCGGCGAGGCGGGAACGACGATCTTGCTTGGTCCGTTCTGAAAGGTTCTTGCAGAACGCACAGTCCTTCTCCACGTGCGTCTTGTCCTCATGAAGGCAGTAGAGACATTGCAAATGCTTGTCCTCCTTGAAAACATTTTGTAATCCCCATCCAGGGCAGCACCTGAACAGCTTGGATCTGGGCGTCGAGCTTCCCTTGTCCTGGGCCATGTCTGTTGAGGTAGGCCGCAGATCTTCCGGAAGCCTCCAAGAAGCGTAAACTCGACGAAAACCTCACCCTTGAGGGGCGTAGAAGAATTCCGAAACGGGTCCCCGTTATCGGAAGTAGAAACGGTGGAGCTTGAGGCTCGATTAAACCGAAAAAATTAGAAAATCTCCTGAAAAAGTGCGAAAACGCAGCAAAAACTCAAGATAAAGCACGAGGACTCCCAACACTTGAACGTGCGGTAAAAATCTGAGGATGGCTGCCAGAGGCGGGGCTTAGGGAGAGGGCAGTCATTGGCCTGGGGCAGTATGACCCAGAGATCAGTGATTGGTTACTACTAAGAAAGACAGATCAGAAACGAAACTGATACTGATTTTTTTTTCTTTACCGAGGATTCCCAGCCTGACGACAGGGAATATTCATGAGCATGTGAATCCATGCCAGACCCCATGCTGGAGAAGTTATTGTATAGCACTTATGCTTAAGCTCTTTTTTATAGAACAAATATGCATACAATATCACCCAACCTATGTTGGTACTCATTTATCGACCTAAGAAGGATGAAAGGCTTTTTGAAAAAAAAAAGACAAAAAATATACATATTTTTTTTCCAATTCTTTTTTCTTCCAAATCGGCCCCAACTCCCCAGGGACGATTTCGGCCCAGCCACAGCCCAAAAGGCAGAGGGGCCAATCCAACCCTGCCCTCCTGTCATGCACTTGCACTAGTAGAAATGCCTCAGGCCTAGTGTGCTAGTTATTTATGTTAGATCATTCGAAATATATCAAGGCCTAAGAATTACTACTATTCCCTTGTTCCCTTCCTGCCTTGAAGTGCTTTGTAGCATTTCACCTGTGTATAAGCGCTTTACAAATAAACAATTGCAATTACACAACCGGCGAATTCTGCTAACTCATGTTTTGTCATTGGAGACATTTCTTCATTTTATCTGGTGTTTGAGTTTTAATTTTAACACCATGCTAAATGCAGTATCTAAGCCTACTAATTAGTGGAGAGAGATAGGCACATTTTACGTGCATACCAGTGTCTCCACACGTGATAAATTGAATAATTTTATGAGCTTGAAGTATCTAATGGATCATGTGACCTGAATAGAACGTGATGATGATGTCATTGCGAGTGTTGGCGCTTGGAGCACCAGTTAACTTACTCCAAATAAATAAAAACGAGTGCGGACGTGTGACTGTTTTCCAGTGTTTACTGGAAAACGAACATAACATCTATGTCTGGTTATTTTTTAGAGGCTGGGAGTTTAGGATTTCATTTGGAGATTGTCAAGCCCTTAGTCAAGCAACCTTGCATATGTGAGTTAATATTTTGCTGAGTGCTCATTTTTTGAGGATATATATTGAAGGATGTTTAGGTATTGAAGGAGTTATTTATCTTATTTTCAGATCATTACATCTGTCAGTCATTAGCTGTAGTTTAGATTTTCGGATTTTAATTGAAGATTGGCAATTCCCTAGTGGAATCATCTTGGACAACTAGTAACTAAGCTTTAAAACAGAGCACGCTTAGTGACGGTTGTTTAAGTATTGAAGGAATGTTTGTTTTATTTCCAGGTCATCATACTTTTCTCACCTAGCAGTAATAAGAACATAAATGTTAGTGATAATAATCAATAATGCTTTAGAGTTATGATTTATTGCAATTAGAACAAACAAATAGAATATAGTTAAGCAATATGACCCGAGCAGCGGGGGAATTACTGACTCAGGTAATGCCCCGGGGCCATAGTTATAGGCCCGAGTGAAGCGAGGGCCTTAACGAAGGCCCCGGGGCATTACCAGAGTTGGTAATGCCCCCGCCGCGAGGGTCATATTGCTATTAGTATCCCAGCCCGCAATATTTGCGTGACCGGGGTACTAAAAGCAATTTTTTTCTGTCCCGAAATGCTGCGGCGTTTCGGGACAGAAAAAAAACAACCAAGAAAATGGCCGCCGCCATGGAAAGGGGAAAAGGAGTCCGTTTTCCCTTTCCATGGCGGTCATCGGGAGCGGACGCGCTGGGAACACATGTGTTGTTCTCAGCGCGTCCGCTCCCAAAAAAGGATCAACAAAAAGGTAAGTGGGGTTGGGAGGAAAAAAAAAAAAAAACATACCTGCGTCCCCGGCGGGGGACGAGGAAAGCCCCAAGCCATGTGGAGGCGCAGAGCGGGGATGGCCCCGCTCCGAGTCTCTACACAGCTAGAGACTTCCCTCGTCCCCCGCCAGGGACGCAGAAACAAGAGGGTAAGTTGGGGGGTACGAGGGAAGGGGAAAAAAAAAATACTTACCCTAGTCCCCGGCGGGGGGCGAGGGCAGCCCCTCAGCCGCAGGGAGGCTCGGAGCGGGGATGGCCCCGCTTCGAGCCTTCTCATTGGCTGAGGGGTTGTCACGCCCCCCGCCGGGGAAAAAGGCCGTGGAATCCCGAAGGAGGGATTCCCGGCCGGGTATGGACCTGGCGAGAGCCAATCAGAATGCTTGTTTCATTCTGATTGTCTCTCGCCGGGGTACTAATGACCATTATGTATTTGTTATCTTAGGAAGACAGTATGCATGTACCTTAAGAAGGAATCCATACATTCTGAAATGTGTAGTAGTCAAAAGAGAAGCAATAGAAGACCCATCCAACAGATGGACCAATTGATTACTCTTGTGTCATGTACTCTGTCGATCTTGTTGAATTCTGGGTTTAATGTACCATTACTTTTACTTTTTGACTATTGTCTCTGAGATTACAATTGCACACAAGAACATGTCATTTTTATTTATTGTTCAAACGGAATAATATTTTGTTTGAATGCATCATTGCATATAGTTAGACATATTGTGATTTTTTGTACAGCACAATATCATTTTAACAACTTGCTTAATAAATACTAGAAATCATTGAGCATTTCAGGAACATAATTTTGGAGTAGTCCTCCATAGGAGTGCCTGGGCATCTCTTACATTTTTCTGATGAGCTTTTCGTTCCTCCTCAGTCTCATCATCAGTGACCAAAGCCATCAATAAGTCATCCCAACTGTAGTGGGGATTCAGCCCTGATGCATCTTCCCTGGAAGACCCGATGTGTCTGCTGTGTTGTTTTGGTATCAATGAGATAGTCAACCTCACTGATCTTTTCTAGCACCACATATGACACAGTCGATTTCTAATGAAGTGTGCTGGGTTTTAGTGGTTCCATGATCCAGACCATTTGGCCAGGAGGGTACTCAGTCATAGATTCATTCTGATCATGCCAGTGCTAGCCTTCAGGTTCTGGGTTCCCTATTTCCAGTGCTTGGACATTCTTGACCGGAGACCAAGGACATAGTCCAATATGCCATGGGAAGGAGTTTGTGGATTACTTTCCCATCCTATCCTACTTTCTACTCAGGGTCTCTTCCAAGCTACCTATCACACCCTTCGGGGTCTTGTTGAACCACTCAAGAAGCCCATTTGTCTGTGGGTGTAAAACTGTGAACAACTTGTAGGTTACTCCACACTCATCCCACATGGCCTTCATATGTGAAGATATTAAGATGGATCCCCTGTCAGAAATTACTCCTTTAGGGAATCTCACATATGAGAACATGCCTATGAGTGCCTCCACCACCACAGGGGCTTTGATGTTTCTCAAAGGCACAGTCTCAGAATACCAGGTGGTGTGATCCACCATACAAAAATGTATTAGTTTCCTAAGGAGGTTTGGGTACCTAAAGTACCGACAATGTCCCATACCTATCCTTTTGAAAGGCCCCCCAACCACTGGTAAAGAAATTAAGGGGCCTTGGTGCCACATCAACCTTGCTGGATGTTTGGCAAGTAAGACAGTACTGGACAAACTCTCATTTCTTTTCCCAACTGGGGCCATTCATAATGGCGCAGACAGCCTGTCCTGTGTCTTGATCATTCCTAAATAACCGACCACCGAAATGTTGTGAGCCAAGTCCATTAGGAACCTCCTGTGGCATTGGAGGACCAGCAACCCACTACTGGCCTCTGCCTCAGAGGTTTTGGGCTCAATGTACAGGTGACCATTCTCCCAGTACACCCTGAACATCCCAGGAGCTTCCCCCATGGCCTGTTTTTCTACCTTCTCATGTAGATCTGCCAGTGTGGGATGGCTGCGCTGTGCTTGGCAAAAGGCAACATGGCTTGGAACTCCATCTAGGGGCAAGTCGCTTAGTTCTGGCAGTCCCTAGAGGTCTGAAATCACAGTACAGGCTGGCTGGCAGCAGCAGGACTGCCTGTCGGAGGAATACACATCATTCTTCCACAGTTCAGCTGGGCTCACAGGGCTGAAAAATATGTGATCAATTGATGTGGTTTAGATAATTATGAAAGATGCTGGCCGGCATACCTCAAACTCAGGTATGCCTCATCTTTACATTTTTTGTGCCACCATGACGGCATACTCTTAGTTATGTAGTTTTGGGACGGAGTGCATATCCTAAATGCAGCCCCTGTGCTGGAGAGACATGCCTGTCACTGCAGCTGTGTTACTCATGGTTGAGTTGACCAGGCCGGGGCGTTGCTCCCACCTTGAATCAACAGACAAGAGGGAGCGAAGTTGAATTACTTCAGCCCAAGCTGAGGTGATCCCACTAGGGGACTCCCCAGAACCAGGCCTCCTCAACTTGAGGAGCTCTTTTAGGCAATACACCCCTCTGTCTTGTGAAACCCAGACAGAGGAGTTGATTCCTCAAAAGAGTGGGGATGTCCACATCAGAACCAATGCTGCAAGAAAAATACGAGATATTAGATATCAGTATAATACAATCTCTTCAACAGGATGCCCTAAAAGGGTGACTCTACCTGGTAAGTTTGGACAAGAAACCAGCACTAGGAATAGTGTCATTAGAAGACCTGCAACTAAAAGGAAAAGGAAGGTGGGTAAGGTCACCTATTTAATAAGACAGAAAGATAGCAATTAACACAGAATCATCTTACCCAATTTAGAGAAGTAAATGGACTTAAAGAAACAACAGAGGTATAAAATAATAAAGAGGGAGGTTAGTAAGGGTACAACTTCCCGGACGGCACGAGGGATGCCAACTAGTGTCGGGTTGGTGCACAAAGCAGGGTAGCGTCCAGGAGTGCACGTTGGATCCAAGAAGTGTCTTTAACAAAACAGCACAATCCAAAATAAAGTACAGTACAGTTTCCCAGAGTTGTAGGTGTCCAAGCAGGGCGAGGGAATGGTTGAGTCGTATGACAGGGAGTACCAAAGAAGAGGATGTCAAGGCAGGAGAGAAGATTGGTTGGTGCGTATGACAGGCAGTAAGTTAAATGGAAGGTAATTAGTAGAATGACTCACTATGAGATATAGCGGTAGCGGAGTCGAAAGTTTCCCAGATAGCAGGATCTTGTCCCCAAAGAGCGGAGTAGAGAGCCAAGCCGCAAGATGGGTAAGGAGGAAACAAGATCAGAGCACCTCGAATACGTCAAAGACGCGAGTCCGGTTCGCCAAAACACAGAAGGGGCAGGCAGTAGCAAGTTGGGCGAGCAGGCAAAGGTCCTACAACAACAAATTAGTCCAAAATGGAGCAGGATGGAAGAACGCTAATTAGAAGCAGCGTCTTCCGGGTGTCGAACGCTTATGTGTGTTTGTTGAGGGGCGGAGTCTGCCTTGCTGTGTCCCGGTCAGCTGACTTGGCACGTGACCCGCTCGAATCCTGGCCCGGAAAACGCTACGTCTCCACGGCAACTGCCAACGCTGCAGAAACGAAGGGGCAAGTCGCCCACACCTGTGGCGAGGAGAGGGAGGTGTAACAGTATCCTCCCGCAAAGGCCAGGGCAACCCTCTGACGGCATGGAAAGCCTGCAACAAGGTAGGTGAGTGAATATGGGACAAAGGTTCCCACGTACGGTCCTCCGGGCCGTAACCCTCCCAATCCACCAAGTAGAACACCCGTCCCCTGGATACTTTGATGTCTAAAATAGCCGATACCTCAAACTCCTCTTCCCCTTGAACCATGATCGGGGCCGGGCAGTGGGTCAGGCGGGTACCAGCAGGGCAAGGCTTCAACAAGGAGACGTGGAAAACCGGGTGGACATGCCATGGGGCAGGTAAGGATAGACTGATGGCAGAAGGATTAACAACTGACTGAACGAGATAGGACCCCACAAACCTAGGAACTAACATTTTCTTCCCAGGAATTTTCAGTTTCCGAGTGGAGAGCCAGACCTTCATGCAAGGATGGTAAACAGGAGCCGGGGACCGGTGAGAATCAGCATACTTCTTGGCTCGGACTTGAGCCCGTAAAAGGTGCAGTCATATGTCCCGGTGTACTTGGTCCATGTCTCGCACACAAGCGAGAGCTGCCGGATTATCCGTAGGCAGCGAAGGATCCAAAGGCAGAGAACGAGGGTGATAACCATGAAGAGCGAAAAATGGGGACGAGCCCGTAGTTGAGTGCAGAGAGTTGTTATAGGCAAACTCGGCCTGTGGCAGGGCTGTAAACCAGGTGCTCTGGAATTGTAAACACAAACACTGCAGATACTGCTTCATGGTGGCATTCAGACGTTCGGTCTGCCCATCGGTCTGAGGATGGAAAGCGGTCTATCCTCAATCTGAAAAGAGGAAGTGAGAGCCTTCCAAAACCGTGACGTGAATTGGGACCCTCTGTCAGTTACAATAACAGAGGGGTGTCCAAATCGTCTGAACACGTGTAAGAGAAAGAGATCGGCCAAGGCAGGTGCCGACGGGATACCAGAACAAGGGACAAATATGGCGTATTTCGTGAAATAGTCAATCACCACTAGGAATGTATCATTACCATTGACCGGGGGTAATTCCACAACAAAGTCCATGGATAACATCTGCCAGGGCTTATAAGGGACCGGAGGAGGCTGCAGGAGACCCATAGGTTTGGTTCTAGATGGCTTGTTTTGAGCACAAATCGCACAGGTAGAGACGTGGTCCATAACGTCCCGTGACATCGAGAGCCACCATGACCAATGCCGCAGTGATTCAAGCGTTTTTTGCTGTCCCGGGTGTGCTGCGATGATCGAGTCATGGGCCCAATTCAAAGCTTGTAACCGTGCCCTTCCAGGAGGTATGAAAACCCGACCTTGGATAAAGGGCAACCCACCATGAACATCGAGGTTGAGTGCGGCCACCTCCTCGGGGTTCGCAATGACCCAGTCCTTAATGAGGGAACGCAGTGAAGAATGGACGGTGCAACCACACACAACGTTATTGGACAAAAGCGGTACAGGATCTCTAGTTTCCCGTGGGACTGCAGGGTTTTGCCTAGACAAGGCATCCGCTGGAACGTGCAGCCTTGCCGGCGATATGTGATGATATACTGGAATTGCGAGAAAAACAAGTGCCACCTGGCTTCTCGAGCCGTGAGGCACTTCATTGACTTGAAGGCAAGCAGACTCCTATGGTCAGAATACACTGTAACGATATGTCTAGCCCCCAAGAGGTGATGCCTCCATTCCATGAATGCCTCCTTGATGGCCAACAGTTCCCTTTCCGTGATGGTATAGTTCCTCTCGTAACTGGATAGCTTTCAAGAATAGAACGCAACAGGCTGCATCTCTCATGATTGCGGACAAGACTGAGAAAGAACTGCCCCGACGGCATACCTTGAAGATTCGGCTTCCACAAAATAGGGTTGATCCGGGTTAGGATGTTGTAACATTGGGGCAGAGGTGAACTTCTCCTTTAATTTGTCAAAAGCCTTTTGGGCCGCAGTATTCCAAACAAAAGGGTTTTTGGAACTTGTGAGAGCAGTGAGAGGTGCAGAGATGGCAGAAAAGGAGTGGATGAATCTGCGATAAAAATTCACGAATCCCAAAAAGGACTGGAGAGCTTTAACTGTCTTGGGGACAGGCCATTCCATAACCGCCTTCACCTTCGAGGAAGTCATCCTGATACCCCAATCGGTGATGTCAAAGCCTAGGAATTCCACTTATGTGGCGTGAAATACACACTTCTCTGCTTTTACAAACAAATGATTGTCCCGTAGACGCTATAGAACTGTCGAAACGTGTTGAACATGATCGGACAAGGAGGCAGAATAGATGAGTATATCGTCCAAGTAAACCACTACGTATTGGTCTTGTATATCGTGAAACACATCGTTCATGAACGCCTGAAACGTAGCAGGGGCGTTACACAGGCCGAAAGGCATAACGAGATACTCGAAAAGACCAAATCGAGTTTTAAAAGCCGTTTTCCATTCGTCACCCCTTCGGATGCGAACGAGGTTATATGCCCCACAAAGATCCAATTTGGTAAACACCCGCAAATCACCCAACTGATCTACTAATACCGAAATGAGAGGTAATGGGTATTGATTCTTAATGGTAACGTTGTTTAATGCCCGATAATCAATACAAGGATGTAGGTCACTCTCCTTTTTAGGCACAAAAAACAATGGAGAAGCTGCCGGTGATTTGGATGGACGTATGAAGCCCATAGCAAGAGCTTTGTCCAAGTAGTCCTTCAGAACCTGGTCTTCTTTCAGGGAGAAAGAGTATACACGCCATGAGGGTATCTTTGCCCCATGAACAAGGTCTATAGGACAGTCATAGACGCGATGGGGTGGGAGCACTTCTGCCTTACCCTTGTCGAACACATCACGATACTGTGTGTATTCAGGTGGAATACGAAGAACAGACTCGGATGAGATAGCACCTATACTTGCAGGTATAGGGGACAAAACCTGACTGGGGACCACTGAAGTGATACCCAAAGAGGAAAAACATGTACTGTTGCAATGTATGGAAGGAAACTGAATCAACCCCAAGGCCCAGTCAATAACGGGATTGTGGAGGCGAAGCCATGGAAGCCCGAGAAGGACTCGATAGACAGGATCCTGGATAACATCAAAGATTATGATTTCAGAATGGCCCTCCAGAGTTCTCATAGTAATAGGAATGGTCTGTTGAGTAACCAGGCCTGAGTCAAGTGCTTTGCCATCAACGGCATTGACTGATTCGGGTTGAGGTTTTTCCATTAAAGTGATGCCAGAGAGCCCAGCAAAACGTTGATCAATGTAATTCCCGGTGGCGCCGGAATCGACGACCACCGAAACCGGAAAAGAAACACTGGATGCCACCGAGAAGGAGACAGGAAGATGAAATAGAACAGTTTGGTCATGAACGCGGGAGTCCAAGGCCAATTTTCCTGACGTAGGGACTCCCTCTACTGTCGAGATTTGGCGTTTCCCACCTTCTTTTTGTTAATTTTTTTGGTGCAATCAGGCAAGAGATGTTCTGCAGAACCACAATACATACATAGATTATGAGTGCGGCGATATTCCCGTTGGGCAGGAGTCAGGGGTCATCGAACCGCACCGATCTGCATAGGTTCTGGTGTGGAGACCGAAGCCATGGGAGCCTCCGTAAGCAAAGGCAGTACATTGGGTCTTTTCTCTCCCTTCCGTTCTGCCCTGCGGGCATCTATCTGGAGTACCATATCAAGTAGTTTACCAAATGAGGTTGGAACAATAGGTACTATTGATAGGGTGTCTTTCAATTCCTCAGGCAGGCCCTGATAAAAAACAGCAGATTTTTTGTCCTCGGGCCAATCCGTTTCTGCTGCCAACTGATTGAAACGGGCTAGGTAAGTAAGCAGTGATGTGGATCCCTGCTTGAGTTTGAGCAATTTGAGATCCGAAGCCTGCAAGGTATATCGAGTGTCAAAGACCCTGCTCATGGCCAACAGAAGAGCATCACAATTGTACAACACGTGACTGTTGGTTTCTAATGGAGGGTTAGCCCAAGCAGCAGCTGTACCCCCCCAAATGCGACAAGATAACTGCTGCCTTGGTGGTGGAGGTAGGAAACGATGAAGGGCGGCACACGAAGTGCAACTTGCACTGGTTGATGAAAGTTCTGTATTGTTTTGGATCACCCATGAAACGCTCTGGTGGAGCTATAGGCAATTGTGCTAAAAGCACAATTGAAGCTGCTTCCTGTCCAGGTGGCGGAAAACCCGCTCCTGACGTGGTAGCCCCTGAAGCCCCTAACCCTTGTGTACCATAGGCAACCAGGGATTGTATGGTGTCTATAAGCTGTTGTAGGCTATCCTTCATGGAAGACATTTTGGCTCTCAGATCTGACACCAACTGCAGTATCTGGTCCATTGCCTCTGAAGGATCCATTGGCTTCTAATTCTGTTACTCACGGTTGAGTTGACCAGGCCGGGGCGTTGCTCCCACCTCGAATCAACAGACAAGAGGGAGCGAAGTTGAATTAGTTCAGCCCAAGCTGAGGGGATCCCACTAGGGGACTCCCCAGAACCAGGCCTCCTCAACTTGAGGAGCTCTTTTAGGCAATACACCCCTCTGTCTTGAGAAACCCAGACTGAGGAGTTGATTCCTCAAAAGAGTGGGGATGTCCACACCCCAGAACCAAAGCTGCAAGAAAAATACCAGATATTAGATATCAGTATAATACAATCTCTTCAATAGGATGCCCTAAAAGGGTGACTCTACCTGGTAAGGTTGGACAAGAAACCAGCAGTGGGAATAGTGTCATTAGAAGACCTGAAACTAAAAGGAAAAGGAAGGTGGGTAAGGTCACCTATCTAATAAGACAGAAAGATAGCAATTAACACAGAATCAGCTTACCCAATTTAGAGAAGTAAATGGACTTAAAGAAACAACAGAGGTATAAAATAATAAAGAGGGAGGTTAGTAAGGGTACTACTTCCCGGATGGCACGAGGGACGCCAACTAGTGTCGGGTTGGTGCACAAAGCATGGTAGCATCCAGGAGTGCACGTTGGATCCAAGAAGTGTCTTTAACAAAACAGCACAATCCAAAATAAAGTACAGTACAGTTTCCCAGAGTTGTAGGTGTCCAAGCAGGGCAGAGGAATGGTTGGGTCGTATGACAGGCAGTACCAAAGAAGAGGATGTCAAGGCAGGAGAGAAGATTGGTTGGTGCGTATGACAGGCAGTAAGTTAAATGGAAGGTAATTAGTAGAATGACTCACTGTGAGATATAGCGGTAGCGGAGTGGAAAGTTTCCCAGGTAGCAGGATCTTGTCCCCAAAGAGCGGAGTAGAGAGCCAAGCCGCAAGATGGGTGAGGAGGAAACAAGATCAGAGAGCCCCAAAAGACGCAGGTAATGAAATGCGAGCGAGAGCTTGAATACGTCAAAGACGCGAGTCTGGTTCGCCAAAACACAGAAGGGGCAGGCAGTAGCAAGTCGGGCGAGTAGGCAAAGGTCCAAAAACAACAAATTAGTCCAAAACGAAGCAGGATGGAAGCATGCTAATTAGAAGCAGCGTCTTCCGGGTGTTGAACGCTTATGTGTGTTTGTTGAGGGGTGGAGTCTGCCTTGCTGTGTCCCGGTTAGCTGACTAGGCACGTGACCCACTCGAATCCTGGCCCGGAAAATGCGACGTCTCCACGGCAACTGCCAACGCTGCAGAAACGAAGAGGCAAGTCGCCCACACCTGCGGCGAGGAGACCGAGGTGTAACAAGTCTCAAATGGGCACCTGTGTCTTTCTTAGCTCGCTCTATCACCCTGGCAGAGCAGGGGCAGAAGATGAGGCTACAGATTTAGCAAGGCACAGGTGTACACTATATTTTTGGCATGGTGCTGAGAAAAGTGGAATCTAATTAGCAGATGACTGTTTCAGAGAAAGAATTACCTACATCATTTTATTAGTTTAATCAAAATAAATAAAAACAGGGCCTCTACTCCCTTGCCAGATGCCATTTCTTCACAATAGCGCCCAAACTCCCAAAGGCGAGTGCATCCGATGCCTGCCTCCATCTGGACATAGTAAGCGAAAAACATGAAAGACATCATCGTTGTATGTTTTCTGCCCTTACCAGTGAATACACTTAAACATAGAATGATAAACATAGATACCCTATGAATTGTAGCTAGCAAGAAGCCCAGAAAATATAGCAAGGATGATATGCAGAGACTTGAATTAAAAGAAGTGTAGAAGAAATATGGTCTCTCTCAACCTGGATAGAAATTGATCAGAATTAGTCATTCTAATGAGAGGTCATGAGCATCTTTCCTTAGTCAATGTACACTGTGTGCCACCAAGATCCATTGGCACGTATCCTGGGAAGACCCATTAATTTGCCAGAGGCTATATATTAACTAATACTTTTAGTTCATATTGTGATGGTTTTGAAATTGGCTAAAGAGTAGAAAGGGATTGAATCACTCTCAAACTAGTATGGACCCACAGATGAACAATGCAGGCCGGCCTTCCCTCTGTATCCGCGTCACTGTTCACTTAGTTATTCTTTATATCAGCCTGGCCATTATTTCTCCTAACCTTTACTTCAGTATGTGTTATGCCCCAAAATTAGTTTTCACTAGTGCTATAATGGTAAATAATCCATCTGAAATGACAAACCTGGTGATGCAAATACCGAGTTGAGGTGTAATGTGATGACCTATAGAAATGAACTAATCTTGTGGAGAAGTGAGAAATTAAAATAATTTGGACCCAGTAGGTCAGCGGTGGGCTTGACACATTGACCACAGATTGTCCACTGAACCCCAAAATCATGATCTCCATAAAATGAATCCCTAAGTCACAAATCTGATGGCTGGACTGAATGGTAAGCGATAAGGACTGCCTTGGAACCGTGGGTGATCAGAGGAAAAGGCTAGCACCCAGAAGCAAAATAAAGTTTGGTTTGACCTGCAACATAAGGAGATCAAAAATTACCCACAGAGTTAAAAGCAGACAGCATATGGCAAATAGCAGAGGTAATGCACATAGCAACTTAAACAAAACAAAGGCAGATTCAAGAATTGTAAAGGGTGTCAACTGTACACATTTTCAGATGGGTATTGATGCAACAACACTGCGGAAATCATATGAGTAGAACACGTCAAACCAACCTTCAGCAGCAAACATGAAGAAGAATTATATATCGTGTGAGCAGACAGTGTGGAATCGCAAATAAGAAACACGGTAGAGTACCTTAACATACTGCAGTTACCAAGGGTCAAAAAGGACACAAAGCACCTGTCAACGAATGAGGCACTAGGAACAAATTAGATACACTCTACCAAATGTCTTCACACTGAGAAAAGGGTTAAGCCCAATTTCAAGTAAAGCAGGCACATCTTCTGTAAAAATCCAGGAAACATTATAACAGTATTCCAATTTATGAACACGGGGACCTATAGAGTAGATACGTACATATTAGTACATTTCTTGGATACTGACAACACCTTTTCTTTTTTCAGATCCACATGACACAACCTACAGAAATGGATAATAATCAGGGGTAGTCTGTCCATGGTCCAAAGTAACTTTCACAAGACTATGCCTACAATGAACCAGTTTTCCCCCTTAAACACATCATTCCAAACTGTATTACTCCAGAGAAGATGTTCCTTTATTCCTGGACTATAGTCAAGAATTCAATACTGGCATGCAGTGTGAGAAGAAATGAAACAATGGAACTGGATCCAGTTTTAAGAGTCAACTTTTTGAACTTCTACTGCAAAAGAACGGAACAAGTAAAACATGACTAGGTAAAAAAAAAAGGAGTGCGACAAAGTTGATTCACACCAGCCCTCTTATATCTATAAATAATCCACTCTACACGACCCTTGTGGAAGCTACCAAAGATCATGATAAGAGATATTGAAGTCTTTACCCTCTGTTTCTGGTGAGGATTTAGTAGCATCAGTGAAAACGCACCTAGTGCAAAACAAATATTCTTTCAATACATTTTTTAACTTTGCACTAGGAAACTGTTGTGAAGTTGCTTATTCAGAGTAGTAATGCATGATAAGCATGAATTAGAATGCTATGTTAATCTGGTTCACTCTGCTCTGTGATGTCATAGAACCAGCCTGCAAGTTTCTATGTTGTTCTAAAATGTTCTATGTTTGGCAGTTGGTGTCCCTGGACTGAAGCAGAAAGGTCCTCAGTTGTGGGGGGTCTTTTCATCCTGTTACATAAATAAACAACCTATATGAAGACTTACCTGAGTCCCATTCGTCTTCATAACAATGGCGACGAGGATGGGATGACAGGAGACCTCCCACGACCTGTCTCCAGAGCGTAAGTCGCTCCGCTTCTCTAGCGTTGTAGCGACCTCCGAGGGAGCGAAGAACCGCCGTGCCTTCTCCTGCTGACTCCGGCTGACTGGTGCCCTGGGCCGCTCGACCTCTTGGCTGTGCAAGAGCGGGCCCGTTGAACAAATTAATCGGACGCCGTTTCCCAGCGTGAGCTCCTGCTGCCCACTCCCAAGTAAGTGCCGCGCGCGCTGCCGTGCAAGCGCCGTTGGAGGCCCGTAGCGCAGCCCCATTGATCCGAGAGCTTACCGGGCCAGTCGCGGTTGTTTCCCGTGCTGTACATTACGGGGAGGAGTGCGCGGGTCCCAGCAGCACCGCATCGCTCCGAGGTGTAGAGGCAAAGGAGTAGCTCACCCGCGTAAGACGAGGAGGCTCACAGCGTCGGTGTGTGGCAACTATCCGCGTTTTGGGACTTTCATACGTGGAGCTGGTTGACGGGCAGGCAGTGGGCAGGACACAGTTGAGAGCAATACCGTATTTAGGGTAAAGCGCGCACCGCACAATTAAAAAAAAAAAGTTGCAAAACTAGGAACTGTAATTTTACTGGGTACCTACTGCAACTATAAGAGTGTGGAGAGACGGCAAAGAGTTTTTTTTCTTCTCACAAGCCAAGAGGTGTTCATTGAAACTGTCTATTGTTCCAGCTAGGAGCGTTGCTCATCAGCATGGCAGGATTACCGGGCATCGCAGGTCCACCAATTTTTATGCCAATTCCAGGACCTGTTAAAATTTTATGGGCCCAATGGCGCAAGGGGTTCTTGCACTATTTGAGAGCAGCTGGGGGAACATCTTACTCAAGTGAGAGAAAATAAGCTTTGTTACTACATTTCTTGGGGTATGAGGGTCAGAGAGTATACGAGACGCTCCCACAACCCCATGGTGATGGCTCTGGAGATGACATGAACGAATTCGACGTGGCTTTGATGAAGTTGGATAAGCACTTCAACCCAAAGACCAGCACTATATTGGAGCGTTATAACTTTCGCATGCGTGTGCAGGCATCTGGAGAATCGGTGGAAGAATATGTAACGGCATTGAGACACCTTGCCTTGTCTTGCAAATTTCAAGAGAAATTTGATGAACACATACGTGATCAGTTTATGACACATTGCAGGGCAAACAAAATTCGAGAGGAGATATGGCTGAGAGATGAGCCTAATTTAGATGAAGTGTTGGACAGAAGAGTGGAACATTCCCTAGCGTGTGTAGCCAAGTTATCTAAGAATGAGATGGGAGAAACAAAGGAGAACAAATCCGAAGTCTTAAGTGTGACTGATGGGAAGCCAAAGAAAAAGTCCAGGACTCGGCAGTCAAGTCGTGGAGTTGTAGAGGAGAAAAGAGGTCAAGAGACAGTGCAGAAGACTGAGAAGAAGGAGGAAAGACTATGTTTCCGATGTGCTAGCAACACACATTTTGCATCATCTGTTGTATGCCCGGGTCGCAGGGCTACATGTGCTAGGTGTAAAAGGAAGGGGCATTATGCGAATTGCTGTAAAAACTTTCAATTTGGACAGACTAATCAAAGGAAAGTTTTATATGTGAATGAAGAAGAAGATGGGAGATCGTCTGAGGAGGAAATGTCCATTCCATTGCAGAATGTTGTTATTAATACTGTTAATGTTGTGTCGGAGAGCGAAAACATGGATGATTGTGAGCGTCCGTATGCGTTAGTTAAAGTGAATGGGCATGAGATATCCATGATGGCAGATTCTGGGTCCAAAATTACCTTAGTGCCTAAAAGTGTGTTTGAGAAGGACATGCAAGGAGAAGTGTCCAGTTTATCTAAACCTGATATAAATCCAGGTGGTTATAATCAAGATAAGATTGACTTATTGGGGTATGTCTGGAGCGAATTTGAGTTCAAGTGACGCAACTGTAATGGCAAGGTTTACATAACAAAAAGGGGTCAGACCTTATTAGGATGGAGGGAGCAGAAAAATCTTGCCATCAGGCTAGATCCCAACAAAGTTGAGCAGGTTTTCCAGGTGTCAGAACCATGTGTAGAGTCATGCAAATATGCAGAAAAGCACAGAGGTGTGTTCAATGGGAATATGGGGAAAGTGAAGGGTTTTATACACCAAATTGTACTAAAAAGAAATAGTACACCCGTAGTTGCGAAACTCAGGCCAGTACCATTGTCCTTAAGGGAAGGGGTCAAAAAGGAGTTGATGAAGTTGTTACAGTTGGGTGTAATTGAGAAGGCAGGAGGTGTTGAATGGGTGTCCCCGGTAGTTGTTGTTAAAAAGAGCTCAGGGGATCTAAGATTGTGCATAGACATGCGTGAACTCAACAAATGCGTCATGGTGGACAGGCACCCTTTGCCTAACATGTGTGAAATGTTAACCATGGTTGGGCGGGGAATTTTTTTTTCAAAATTAGATATGGCCTCAGCTTATCACCAGATTGAGTTGGAGGAGGGATGTAGAAAATATACTGCTTTCATCACTCACGAGGGAGTTTTTCAGTTTAGAAGGATGCCTTTTGGATTAGCATCGGCCTCGTCAGTTTTTCAAAAAGTGATGGATCGGTTGCTCAGATGTGTGAAAGGGGTATTTTGTTTCCAAGATGATGTTTTAGTATGTGGGGAAACGCTGGAAGAACATGACAAAAGATTGCTCGAGGTGTTGAGAATCTTTGAGGAGAGAGGGATCACGTTGAGGCAGGAAAAGTGTAAACTTGCTGTTTCCAAAGTTGATTACTTAGGCCATGAAGTTTCACATGAAGGGGTGAAACCCAAGGAGAGCATTGTAAATTCGATAAAGGTGATTGAAAAGCCAACCAATAAAAGTGAACTGCGGTCATTTTTGGGCATGACGGAATTCTATCAAAAGTTTGTCATGAATTATGCATCCAAGGTGTTGGAAATGAGGAAGATTCTAAAAAAGGGTGCTGAGTTCATATGGAACAAAAAGTGTGATATGGAGTTTGCAAGGATCAAACAAGAGATTGATATGGCCCGGCCGTTAGGATGTTTTGACACAAGGAGGTGTTCCATCATCACTGTAGATGCCAGCGAGGGTGGTCTGGGTGCAGTACTTTCGCAGAAACAGGATGATGGTTCAGAAGAAGTGATAGCACATGCATCACGTGGGTTGAAAGGTGCAGAGTTGAGGTATTCCGTGCTTGAGAAGGAAGCTCTAGCATGCTATTGGGCAGTTGAGAGGTTCAGGAATTTTGTGTGGGGTATGGAATTTATTTTACGCACGGATCATAAACCCCTAAAGGTTATTTTCGAAAGTAAAGGTTTGGATAAGGTGTCACGCAGGGTAGCCGGGTGGGTTACCAGGATGCAAGCGCACACATTTTCTATGGAGGTTATTCCCGGGAAGGAGAACATATTAGCTGACAATCTTTCAAGGGTGAAAGTTGCAACCCAGGAAGGGTTAATTGAGGAGATGGAAATGGAAATGGTGTTTGTGAACACAGAAGGAATCGTGTCTAAGGAAGAGTGGTTGGCGGAGATTGGAAGGGACGAAATTATAAGCAAGGTAATTACTTATGTATTGACATCTGTTTGGCCTAACAAATCTGAATTGGTTGAGGAGGAAAGACCTTATTGGGAGGTTAGGGATGAATTGTCTGTTAACGATGGTGTGTTGTTCAGGTGGGAGAGAGCAGTTGTTCCGGCAGGGATACGGAAAAGGATTATTGACCTAGCTCATACTGGTCATATTGGTATTACCAAAACCAAAGGGGTTTTGAGATCGGATTATTGGTGGCCGGGATTTGACAAAGAGGTTGAGAATCGACTGGCAGAATGTCATTTTTGCATCAAGAGTGGGAAGGGGGTGGAGGCTAGAAAACAACCTCTTATTGATGTAGGTGTCCCAACCAAGGTTTGGAGTGAAATAGCAATGGACATTTTAGGTCCGGTTGAGCTAGGATATGGACGAGGAAAGTATGTGGTTCTGGTGGTTGATTTATTTTCCAGGTGGGTAGAATTCAAGGTAGTCCGTGAAATATCAGGAGAAAACATGGTAAAGGTGTTGCAGGAAATTTTTGCAAATGAAGGTTTACCCGAAAGCGTTCTCACGGATAATGGAACTCAATTTGTGGGAGGTGTATTTCCTGCATATTTAAAGAAGTGTGGAGTAGCCCATAAGAGGGCAGCATTATATCATCCTGAAACTAACGGAATGGTAGAAAGGTTAAATAGATGTGTGATGGAGAGTGTGCGAATGGGCGAACAGTGTGGTTTCGACAAGTTGGTAACCATTCAAAATAGAATGTGGGCTTTGCGCATGGCACCTCACACAACTACTGGATTGTGTCCTTTTGAACTAATGAGGGGTCGAAAACCGTCCTCTATAGCATGTCCTCCATGGTTAGGGAGGAGCAGAGATTCGGATGTGGTTATTGATCAAGTAAGGCATGTTTTGAAGAAAAAGAAGAGTGAGTGGGTCATGCGGGAAAACAAAAAGAGAGGAAGAAAGGAATTGCATGTGGAACGAGGTGACTGGGTAAGGATAAAAAAGGGTGTGGTAAAGAGGAAGGGAGAGCCATTATATTCTGACCCAGTTAGGGTAATTGCAGTTATGAAGGGTGCAGTGCGAGTAGATGGTGGTCAGGTTTGGAACAAATGTAGAGTTGCCACTGTGAAGAGAGGTCAGAGGTGAGGAGAGTCAGTGGTGAGGAAATGGGGTAATGTATACACATACATTTAAAAAAAAAAAGGGGGAGATGTGTTGTGAAGTTGCTTATTCAGAGTAGTAATGCATGATAAGCATGAATTAGAATGCTATGTTAATCTGGTTCACTCTGCTCTGTGATGTCATAGAACCAGCCTGCAAGTTTCTATGTTGTTCTAAAATGTTCTATGTTTGGCAGTTGGTGTCCCTGGACTGAAGCAGAAAGGTCCTCAGTTGTGGGGGGTCTTTTCATCCTGTTACATAAATAAACAACCTATATGAAGACTTACCTGAGTCCCATTCGTCTTCATAACAGAAACCTTGTGGACAAATGCACTGAAATAATGTGTTATTTACATATGTTTGCAGTACTGCTAATTGCATTTACCCTGGTGCAACGATTCTGTAATTCCACCCCAAGGAATGCACTATACCAACTGTGCACCAAAACTAGTGCATTTCTGTACACTATTATGTCACAGATGGCTCAACGAATACTCTGAATCTAAGAGATGGCTCAAGGGTGTTCATTTGTTTTTTTCTGGGCCCTAGGTCTACTCCCCTCTCTCTCTCATCTAGACAGCACCAATCCTCCCTAGCCCAAGTGTCTCGACTTCCCAGGTTACTATACACTAAATATTTACCCCTATTGTCTAAGGTTCTGACATACACTGGAGGCGAAGACCTGAAAGCACAATGCCTCACCTCTCTAACCTCCCTTAGGGATTTCCTAGACTGGCCTTACACTACCCTGGAGTTAGTTATCTAAACAGCAATATTGGATTGTGTCTTTCAGACACTCTTGTTCAATTTGTTTTTCCCCGCCCACATACTACTCTCCCTATCACTTCCTGATGTTCTCCTCTGCCTCTGCTCTCCTACTCCTAACTCCTCCCACCTACACTCTTTGTACTTCCTGTGTTTCTCCTCCTCTGTCTCATAGATGTCTCTCACTCCTTTTACTAATGCCTCCTGCACTCTTTGATTGTAATACTCCTGCCTAATCTCAACCACTCCCACCTTTATGCTATAGCTCCTTCATCCACACCACTACTCCCTCTTCTACACTACGACTTCCTCTTCCATTCTACTCCACTCTCCTTCCCACTACTACTTCATTCTCCACCCGCCTTCTACTCGAACAGCCTCCTTTCACTCACAAAAGCAATTCACATTCACTCACTACACTCCCTCTCCTAAGTACACTCGCCATTCTTTCACACACACACACACTCACAATGCAGTACCACTTGGACTCACTAACCAATGCCTCGCCTGCTCAACAAATAGCCTGCATACACCACTCCACTATCCTTTCTACTGCCGGTCTATTGGTCTGCTACCTCCTCCTCCTACCTCTCCCGAACAATCCACAAGTTCCTGTTTCTAGGGGTCTCTTTTAATGTTCCCCCCTATCTTTTGTTTGGTTTGCTGTCCCTGGCTAATCTGGCCCTATCTTCCCCACCCAGGAGAAGTTATCTACAAGTAAGTCTCTATATAGTCCCATCAGCACAACCTCCTTTGTCTGCCCGGAAGCACTGCGTAAACAACAATGGTGGGTCATTTTGTACAATGTCCCCATTCATGTTAGGCGGATCTGACCTGCCTGCCCCTAAGGTATGTCCTGATTCCATTGGGTGGCGTTTTCTCTTGTGTCCCTGGTGGTTTAGGGCACTGGCACTGTTGCTCTTTCTGGGCGGACCGAGGCTGGCATGCCGTGCACGGTTTTGGAGGAATCCACTTAGGAGCAGCAGCTTTGCATCTTTCTGCCGATGTTTGTATGATGCTTGTGCAAGACTCTGAGTTGGTGCGAAGGGCCTCTGGTCTCTCCCTGATGACTCACTCTCTCTCTCTCTCTCTCTCTCCAGAAGGGTTTGAAAATGCCTTTTTTATGGGGAGCTAATGATTTTCTCTGTTGCGTTTACTCTTCTCCCATGTCTGTGGTGTTTCTGAAAAAAATGAACAATTTGGCCAGTATATTTGGAGTCTTTGGTATGGGGTGATGTAAATGGGTAATGCACATAAACAAACTAGAGCAAGGGTAGCGGACAGGAACTGGTGCAGTCCCAACAGCCACCAACCCCCCCCCCACTCCCTCTGGAGTAGTAGTTACTCTGGATTCCTCCCTGGTAGGCATCCAACCCCAGGGTGAGAGGGGGTTCCTATACCCTCTTGACAGGGTCAAAGTACTGACCTGGTCAGAATTATCACTATTACACAAATGACCCTAGTGCAAAAACATATTCTTTAGATGTGTTTTTGCATGAGGGCAATGATTGCACTAGTGCTAATACAGACTGTTTCTGTAGCGCAGCCCCAAATGTGCAGAATAAGGGCTGATGCATTGAACTGAAAAATATACAAGCAAGTGAAACATAAAGCAAACCAAAACAAAAGTAATGATCATAGGATCCAAGAACAGAAAAAGAGATGCGACAAACTTCCATATATATGAAAAGCCACTACAAGGGTAACACGCTTTCCATGCATACGCTGGATCACTGAACACGGAGACTCCTGGGCACCATATCTAGAGCAAACCCTCACTAGAGTTCAAAATGCAGAACGAGGAATACAGGTATTTCAAGGAATAATAATAGTACACAACAAAGCATGCCTTCTATCAAAGCCTTTAACACTAACATTGGAGGGAGTTTCACCTTTGAAGCAGACCGGTGGTATTAGGAAGCAGCAGTTGTTCAAACCGAGAATTTCAAATTGAAATTTACAAACACCAAAGAGGATGCCAACTGCCATGGTAAAAGCCGGTATAGCTTAGACATCTCTGTTAATAATAGCTAAGCTTTGTCCTTTGTGCTGTGCAATCAAAAGGCTTGCTAGCATACATGTCAGCTCGGTGGGCCAGCGCTGTAGACTTTGCCAAATCACAACTGAAAAGCGAATGCTTAAGGAGTCAGACAATGCACCATCCTCTTGAAAGCTGTCCTTCTTAGGCACAACCAATATGCAAAATGTTGAAGAAGAATAAAACATTGACAGCATCAGTCAATCTAAAAGCCATTACAAAAAGTTTAAACATACAAAACACCTGACAAACATACATGGCCCATCTCAGATCAACAGAAGAAAGAAGATTCTTCGTGGGAGCAAATCCCTCCCTGCCTAATAGACTTGGAATAGAAAGCACCAACACGTGATCGTGTAATGGCACAACATAGTGGCCTAATACTTAAGTGCCTCAAATAAAACGCCCCTCAATGCTGGCGGCTGAACCTTTCAGTGTGGCCAAGATGGATGCGGGGAGGAGAGACAATGATGTATCCTCTGGTCTCCGCCCAGAGGAGAAAGGACCACAGCCTTAATGAGAGCATAACTAATATTGGCAGAACTAGAGAGAGTAGCAGGGGCAACCGACCCCTCTCGGGCCCCTTCCATTTCTACCCACGTGACCATAAAGCATTGCATGGAAGTTTACAAATATGCTCAGAAGCCGCAATAGCAATGTGAGGTATGACCAAGGAAGGTGACACCCGGGTCATAGGAGTGGCCTGCCACCTTTAACATATTGCTGTACCCAGGCCCTTCCCTCCCTGGAACAGCCTCTGCTGTGTTGTGTAGTCTGCCAGGCAAGAAAAGTAGCTGATTGGACCCATTGAGAGGAGTCCAGAACAGAGGGAGAGAGAGGACACTGGCTTCATCGTGTGGAAGGTTACCAAAAAAAGAGAAAGAAGTGTGTGCATACATTCTATGAAAACGTCATGCATGTGTTTGAGAGTTTGAATGTGTGTGCTACCGTGAGTGAGTGGAGTTGTTTGTGTTCATATATGTGATTGTGTCAATATGTGTTTGGAGTTGGCGGAGGGCAATACCAACACCATGAATGTGCTGTACAGTGACATGCTGGCATTTGTTGCGGACACCCATCATGAACGAGTTTTAGGGCGGCAATACTAGCATACATTTGGGCACAGGCAGCATGGAAAACATCTTTTGCAGGGGAGTGCTAGCATATATTTTAGACACAAGCATCATGAACTTGTACTTTAGAGCAGCAGTGCTGACACATATTGTGGGCACCATCACGAAAGTGGGCCACAGGAGCAAAGCTTGCATAAACTTTGGCCACAAGCATCATGAACATGTCATACAATCCTTACGTGCAGTCTTCCTGAGCTGGGATCCATCTGTTGGAGGTTTTGATTTCTTGCCCTACAGAAGTCACCTATGTTCGGTGAGGCTCCATCACTACACTTGGACGCTTGCAATAATTTGGAGGAAATCTTAACAGACCTCATGCTAAAAAAGAAACTCAGCTGTCACAGATCTGGAATCATTTATATTATAGGTGCACCTTCAGGATACCATAACCCTGGTACCAAATGATGCCTCTTCCACTGACAAAGAAGTGACCAAAGCTGATGAGAGAAGAGAAGATTTGCCATGAAATGAACTCTTACAAAGAGTACAAGCAAACGCAGATGCTGTAAGAAACCCAAATAGGAAGAGCCTAGGCCAACATCCAAGGGGGAACTCAGATGATAGGACTGACCGGCATGCACAAAGAGTCGTGCCACAAAGGATCCTGAGAGAACCCACATGATGAGAGACAAGGGAGCAGGTTCTGATGGGAAGCCAGAGACTGATACCGAGCTGATGAAACTTAATGTGCCTTGTAACATGCCCCCTGCACAAAATCATAATGACCTTACATTCGCTTCCCAATAGAAACCTCTAAGAATTCATGTCCACATTTGACAACGTCTACTCCCATGGAAAGTGGGGGATCCCTAGCAGCCCCCAGAAAAGATGAAGCCCGGCAATAGTCCCTGTCTATGGCTCTCTGGGGAAAGAAGTCCAGCAGATGGACCTAATGTAATATTTAGCACACTTTAAGCCTAATAACAGCACACCCATAACATTTTATTAGTACACTGAGCATTTTACTGGACACTTGTCAATTAAATACATCTTTGGAATGAGGCACTTTTAGGATGTGGACCCGAGCCCTCCTCGCCTTGTCTTGCACCGCCTAACAGTGTTTATCAGTTGTTCAAATGTGTTCGTCATTACACAAGTGCTTGAAAGATTCGACCACAAGTACAAAAGTAGCAAATAGAAATTAAATAAACTGATTATGCATCTTTTAAAATATGCATTCACTGGCAGACTAACAATGATAGGGGACATGCTTTCAATGAGTAGTGATAATGCCACGCGGCAAGAAATCAAAGCAGCATTTTTCTTAATATACACTTTATGAAGGAAATGTACAAGATACAGCTGCGTGCCAATCTGTTGTCTATTTAAATAGGACTGCAAACTGACACACTTTGATTTCTATTTATTTTATTTATTTCTATCTTATTTATTTATGCAGCGAAACTTTCACCAAACAAGGCATCTTGGCGCTGTGAGCACAATCAGCAAAATGAGCCGATTGACTAAGCACTGCACAACTCTGGCAGCATGAACATGTGCTATTACTGCACAACGCCATGCCCACATTCGGGAAAGTAGCATGCGCTTTGCTGGAAGCAGGGTCGGACTGGGACAAGAAATAGGCCCGGACAACCAAAAAAAAGTGGCCCACCCCTCGCCTCAAAAAAGTGGCCCTCAAACCATCATCCGTGAATCGCGTCAATTCATGACTTTACAGAAAATGCTACTTATGGAGGGTTCAAGTGTCTGTTACATTACAACACATAAAATAACATAACTTTGCATAAAGTTCTGTGACAGGGTCCACAGCTCCGAGCAGGAGTAGCATGAACATGACCTTTCACCCCTTGACAAAACAGGAAGTGGCATCAAATAGCATTGCTCCTAAGTACACTACGAAAAATATGGTTATGATTTCACTAATGTGACATACATTTCATACAAGAATGGATCACCATATGTACCATTAATATCTGTGTGTAGGATCCATATTGGCAAATTACTGTGAATGCAAGCAGACGTCCAAGGCCAAATGATAATATGTTATTGTATAGCACTTACGCTTAAGCTCTTTTTTATAGAACAAAATCTGCATACAATATCACCCAACCTGTGTTGGTACTCAAGTATCGACCTCAGAAGGATGAAAGGCTGAGATTGTTCGAACCTGCAACCTGCAGATCACACACATCGCAGCAGCGAGCACTCAACCCACTGAGCTATCATATCAGCTGGAGTAAAATGAGCAATTATTCTGTAGTGTGAATACCATTAAACTGGTAACTGAGATTTAACAGCAGACCAGTTTAGCTCATCTGCATGTCTGCTGCAAATTTGGCTGCATGTTACGCATGCATGCATCTACTTTTCAGGCTTCAGAGGTTGGCATAATAGGGAAAGCAGCGTACTCATAGGACATTGAATACTCTGAGCACTCATTACCTCATACATGCAAACAAACATTCTGAACAGCATGCCAGGGAGATGGGAAAAATAGCCACATTACAACAAAGCATTCATTGTGGCACAATGAAGTCAATGGTAAGCCACTTGATGTGCTATCCCATACCAGTTGCGCCCTAATGAACTACCCAATACTTTGAGTATTGCCATAGCTCCAGTGTTGTGCGGTTGTGGTTAAGTGTGGTTTTGGGTTCTGTTGGGAGTGTATCTGAAAACAGAGGACAGGAAAAGAGAGTTGGAACCCTTCTCATATGTCACCCATCGAAGTTTATTCCAGCACATTCAGAACCCCTTCATGGCCATTCTAAGAGAATACCAGGCAAATCCCTAAAATGGTGGTGGTGCTGCTATAGCCTAACAGGGACCTTTTCTAATTCTATACCACAGTAACACCTGAATCCCATTGGCTGTTCCTGATAGTTCTTAATGCTTCTACACTCCAACACACTTTATCAATCTACAGAATGAAAGTGTAAGTGTTGTGCATAATCGTAGCAAATGATTCAAAGTATGGCTATGTAAGCAGTTATTGCTTTCGTCTCCTTTCCTGCCTTCACCACCACAGCTTATACTCCAAGATGTATCACTGTCGGTTTTTTTCAGCCCCAATGGTTGAAATGTTTTGGGTCGGGCAGATGAGGTTAGCTGGAGTGTCCCCCCAATGCATTATTTTATTTGTAGTTCCGGGGGTGGGTTAAACCTGGTGCTGTTAGCACGCGCCTTAGTGGGGCTTCCCGGAACTGAGTGGGAGAATGCTGCGGGAGGAGGGGAGGAGGGGAGGAGGTTACTGTCCCAGCTTGCAGCAGATTGGCGACAATTCCCTATACTAAACCCTTCTGCTGGCCCCCTAAGCCTTCGCCTGTATCCTGCCACATCCGTCTATGCAAAGCATTGTGGAGCAGCCACTCTAACACGTACAACGCAGTGCTAAACTCCCAAGCTAGCCCAGGGCGATTCGCACATACAAACATGCAAGCATTAGGACAACAACAATTACCCGTATTTTGGGGGGGTGAGGAGAGGGGGTTTCGGATGCCAGGTTGGAATGAATGCCAGTTAGGGCCATGGGGCAACTCAAGGCGCCCCCCAGCACGGCTTACCAAGCAGTCTGGTCTTGCACTGCAAGCCATCCCGTGTCCCCCCTCAAGAGTTCCACCTCCCAGTTCGATCTTCCTTCGTGTCGACTCAAACTGGTAGCCTACACATCACGGCTACATCCGAGGGACGCGACCATTAATTAGCACATAACTAGGCTACCATGCCCCACAGAAAGCCTTGCATACGTATAATGTTTAAAACTCCCCCATTCCAACACCCTCACGTAACACCAATTACATACAGCCGGAATCAAGGCCTTTCTTTGGACAAAATCAGTTTTTTATTTTACACGCCAGCAACCCCCCCTTCCCAGCGAACCCCCCATGACTGTGTTTACGTGCACACCCACCAGTAAAACTGAACCCCAAACACACTGGATCCAAAGAAGCACCCACCACAACGGTGCCTGCATAATGCAAACACGTTGATGCTATGGTCAAATATTTGTACACTGTGCACAATCTTTTAGGCACAAGGATTTTGTCAAGTGACTGAGGACAAAGAGATGGAATGTCTTGTATGATCGTAACAGAGACAACGGCAGAAAAAACATGCTATTACTGCAACTTTCGAAAAGCAAAATACATAGTCACGGTTACGGAGGGAGATCCCGCCTACCGTACCATTGGGACCGCTTAGGGGTCTTCCCCGTGGGGTCCCAGGCAGGCACTCTATGACTCCTGAGTCCTGAGTGGAGCGAAGAGGACACAGAAATCATTCCGGCGACGAAAGCAGCTCACTGCTGCAAGTTGCAACTTATGGTGCCAGCGGCAGTGTGTGCCGGAGAGGCGAGCAGAGTCTGTTACAAATCACTGGGAGGGAGCAGGCTGGGCTGAGGCCCTGCCCGTCACTCCCAGTGTTTTGTAGCACTGATTGCTGCTGGCGCCAGGGTGTCGCGGGCCGAGGCAGTTAGCCGCCGGCCCGCTGCATTTATCAAAGAAAGGTAATACTTCAGTGTTACCTTTCTCTGCATCTGCGGCGGGCCGGCGGCGGAGGCAGACGTGGGGCTGCAATTGCAAAGGATCTGTAAGTTACTTACTTACAGATCCTTTGCAACTTGCATCCGCCTGGCGAGGCCGAGGCCCTCAGGTCTCCGGCCATGATTTTGCATCGGCCACGGGCCGATTGGCTGACGACCCAATCCAACGCTGGCTGGAAGGAAGGGGTAGGTGCTAAACACTCCTGTCGCCCTCCTCGGCCTTCCATGTACATATAGTTTCTCTGAAACTCAATTTAAATCCTTGTCAAATTATACATTTGTACACATTGAACATATATGATATCTGGTCTAATGCTCAGCAAATGCATTTCAGGTGTGTGTGTGTGTGTGTGTGTATCAATAATAAGAAAACAGAGAGGAACATCAGAAAAAGAAGGTCACACACCTAGGTAATATTCCAGGTGTCATGAACAAAGGCAACTGCAAGCAATTGCTGAGATGTAATGCTTTCCCCTATCTTTCCCTGTGACACTGCCTGACAAAGGGTTCTAATTTGAGCAAACTAACTGCTGTGATAATGTGGTGCTTTGCATTTTAAAAATAGGAGGCAGAACAAACATGGGTCTAAACATTTGAAAGAATAATTGTCCCCTGTTTGTGATTTGACAGGCTAAATGCTGCATTTGGTTGCAGCATGCAAGAATGTATCATTGTGCAAGCTGTGCTGCAAACCCAAGGGACCTCAAGGCTAAGATCATTTCCATTCCTTTGAGAGTTAAATCCCCTCCTCTTGCAAGCCTGTTCTGTTTGCCTTGCATGCCCTGTCACCCAGACCCAAAAGGATGGTGAGTGCCACAGAAACATACAGAGAATTGTTAATTTGCTTTTCTGCAAACATATGAACTCTCTACCAGGTACAAATCCAGCTGGTAAGGGGGCCGAGTTGTTCATATGCTCTCTGTAATCATGCAACTGAGAGACCACTTATTCTTTCCAATGATTTCGCTTGATATGGCGGATTAGATAGCAGACACAATTTCGAGAGATTGCTTAGATCGTCATTAGTCTTTTTTAAGAGCATTGTAATTCGAGATGCCTTTATGTTAGATCGACGTAATGCCGTCAAAGAAGCCTTTAGCAATGATAATAGTGGAGAGGGTATTGCCAATTGCTTAAAATATATATAAGGAGGGCAGGCGTCCAGAAAAGAACCTGATCATGTATTGGGTATGACAAGTCTCAGGGCTTGATGGAGGCTAAGTGTTCTCAATGCTGTCCCTGTGTAAGGGAGTATATGGCGAACGTTTTTGACTGGAGCATCATCAGCTTTATTCATGGGATTCGCTTGATATATAGCCACCATTTTGCAGTTGAAAAAAGAAGACAATCAATCACGAAGATCCTGAGACGGACTGATGGTACCAGAACCCAAGGGCCATGAAGGTCATTTACAATTGTATCAAGTTCCTCAATGCGCTTGCTGTAAAAGTGACGTTTGGCTAGAAGACTCTTTTTTATATTCATAAACATGTGCCAGAAAAATAACTTTAACTTTCCTTTGATAGGTTGCGCACCATTTCCTTTGCAGTTGGCACTTAACTAGTTTAACTTACCTTTTATGATCTTAGGTGTAAACCATTTGGAATTGGATATTATGCTTGAATGAGCAATCTTATTTTTTCGTAACAAATGATCAAAACATTGCATAAGACAGAGATGGAGATTCTGCATCTCCTCTGGGTCGTCTAGTTTCTGTTCAACAGGAAGGGGGAAGGGGCTGTCTAGGTAGTTGCCGATTTGGCATATAGAATTATCTTTCATGGGACACAATGGTTACAGATGTTAGTTGGCGCAGTGGAGGCTTTACAGACTGTTTTCTTTCCACTCTAAATTGAATAGTGAATGTACTAACCAAAGCAAAGGTCTAAGTTTAAGTGGCTGCATTGTATTGACACAAGAACAATTAAATGCAAAGTACAGCCTTTTTGATGTGTGGGGTAATTAATTAATTGCTTGAACTGTAGAAACACCAATCTATCAATTGTGTAGCTGGTGACAAGCTGGTCTGGTCGACCCCTATGTTTAGATCACTTAAAATTTAAAAATGTAAACAGATTTGTATAAGAAAGACCTAGGTCGTTCACTGTTAAGATGAATTTCTAAACTCTGACCTGGTGGGCAGAAGTTTAGGAGGACACCTAGTTTATTAGAACAGGGGAACCTTCTGGACAAGCCAGACAGACTTGGCAGGCAGTCAAGACTAAGGCCCTAATTCACAGAGCGTTTTCCAATGGGGTTTTGCCATTATAAAACGCTTCCATGAATTAGGCCCTAAGTCTCTGGAGGGGTGAGAGTGATCGGAAGCCCACAATGAACACACACAGTAAAACTCCACAGAATACGCTTAGACAAGTGTATATAAAAAAATACATATACATTTATTATAGGCCTCAATAATTAGACACAAATAAACCACAGTAATATTATACAGTTACCACACATTCCGTTCACTATTTAACATATACACAGTTACGTTTCGCCTAATGCAGCAAGGGGAAAACACAGCCACAACCTGCAACAGAAGGGTAGGTTAACACAATTATAGCACTAGGCACTTTTTCAGAATCAATCCCTAACTTACCTACTAAGTGGGGAGCCTTATGCTCAAAAGTACAGTAGTTCATTGAAAATGCACAATCATGCGTAATGCGAGAAAGCGGGTCATCTTCAGGGAGCTGAAGCAGTTCAGGAAGGGGCTTGAGGTGATGAAGAACAGGGTCCCACTATTCGAGGGGGTCTACCCTTGCAGACAGAGCGACATTTGAGTTTTGGGAATAGCTAGAGAGCGCAGTCTAGTCCAGCTGAAGTGGGAAAAGCGACCAAAAGGCTCCCACCAATCCCCTCTCAACTATGGCCTAGAGGATCACGGCCCAGGCACCCGCCGCAAGAGGAGTTTGCCCATCTCCCAGACGACCAAATACCCTGGTACAAGAACATACGAATGTGCCCACTCGCATGCCCGCCCCCATGCCCACCAGCCTGCCCTGCACATGCCGACACCTGCGGCATGGATGAACTCGACTAAACCATCTAGCACCAAATCAACACATCGTTAGAGATGCCATGACAACCTAGCTAACGGTCTGCACAGTCGTGCAACATACACACTGGACACTCCCACATCAATTCACACGAAGAACATGCTCAGTGCTATGACGTAGGCGACGGACATACTCACGGACGTGCATATTTATTATTTTTAACATAGGCTTTTCAAATGCAGAAACGCAAGACGCATAATGAACTTATCTAAAAAGGCTTGCTCACGCTTCTTCTAAAACCATGTACCGTAATGAGGAATATAACGAAGATACGATACTGAAGATAGAACAACACGACACCATAACCTACAGCGCCCTACATTAAATGGTTTCTCCTATTCACCAGGCCCAAGTAGGCTGCAAGCAAAAGCTTTCATGAACATTGAATGAGCAAGGGTTCGGTTGCTGACCCTGCAGAATGAGCCCAGCGAAAGCAGACAGTCAAGGGCACAACGTTGCAAAATTGCATACCGCAAGCCGACGCCAAGGTCGCACCTGCAAGATAAACCTGGCACACAGTGAAAAATATAATATTAATTGTGCAGAATTCTGCCTCAACCACGGTCCCTACCTCACGTGACCGAGCCGAACTTGATAGGGTGCCAAGCCCAGGAGGAAGAAGGCGTCTGGATCCCCCGTCTCAAGACACAGGCAGATACAATTAAGCGACTCAACAGACATCTGCGACGGTGGGAGTAGTCGGCCTTCCTGCTCATGAATAAGTCCTCACATTGTCTGCACACACCCATAGTGAAACATTGTTGCAAATGACAGGTGCACCGCGAGCTGGGAACAGCGATGGTCCCAGACTGGGGGGCTTGCGGGTGAACCAATCAGAACATGGGACCCTTATCACTGACGCCATTCACATTGACCAATCCTCAGGGGTCTTCATGTAACAATTTTTATGTATCAAACTGAAGGGACAACCCGAGTATACCACCTGACTGACCCTTGACCAATAACCAAGTCCTCTATACGTATGCTATACTAACCCTACCACTCGGGGAACCAATCCAGAGTGGCGATAGGTTTTTTGTTAATTTTGCTAAGGTGACGCAAGTAGCGCATCACGCTAAGATAAAAAGGGCCTGCGAGCCCCACGCTGCGGAGAGAGTGTCAGGACGGACGCGTACGATCCTTGGCCATCCCTGCCGTTTTGTTTAATAAACAGCAGAATCACCTTGCTTCTTGCGTGTGTCTCATACTCTATCTTTTGGGATATACGGGAGGAGTTGGGGCCTCCCTGCCCGGAGGTCCGCGGACGGCCCAGCCGGCCCTGGAAGAATTTCCCCCCGACAAGTTGGAGGCACTGCTGAGATCTGTTTAAGGTCCGCTTTTATTTTTATTTTTCCAAGTACTCCCGTTGTGAGGAGGCCCGGCGGCGCGGCCCCCTCTGCCGCTGCCCCCTTTTGAGGACTACAGGACCATCGCGGAACTGCGAGAAGACCGGACGGCGCAATCCGGATAGTGGCCCTCGGGAGCCGGTTGAGAAGTATCCCGCCCGCAGTTGGCGAGTGTCCAGACGTAGTCCAGACGAGGGGAGGTGGCGAGCCGCCTGGAGGGGTGCACGCAGTCGAGAGGCCCCGCATCAAGAGAACTTGGTGAGTATGCCACGCCCAACAAGCAATGTGAAATTGTGAGGGAGGGGGGAGGAATTGAATAAGGGAGGTGGGAGGTGTTGCACAGGTGCGCGGCGAAGGTTTGAAAATTTAGTGTTGGTAATGAAATGAATGGTAGCCGGATGAGTGCGAGAGCAGTCCGCTACGTTACGGGAGAAAAGGGGGCGGAGCATGAAAACATCACGTGCGGCCGCTCGTAGAAACTGATTGGCCTAGGTCGCGACCACGTGTAAGGGTGTGTGTGTGTGTGGTTTCCTACGATTTGGCAATTATTGATCAATGAGTAGATGAGGATCCCTAGTCCGATTATATTATTGATTACCTTGTTCCAGGAGTGACAGGAAGACAGCTGTGGGGTGAACGGGGGTAGATTGCAAGTGTATTTTGGACTTAAAGAAGAACTTACCAATAGTTTGAAGAGATCGGTGACGTCACCAGCAGGGCTTACATAGGACATCTCGAGAACCAGGCATCTTTCATTTTTGAGTGGTGGGGAGGAGAGCTGTGTTAAGGGCGGGGAAACGGAGGTACACGGTAATGAGTTGATCGGGGGAAGGCGAAAGGAGGTACGTGGCTGCGCACGGATAACGCCGGCCACGGCAAGTGCAGAGGAGGGAGGAGGAGCAAGTGAAAATAGGACGGCGGTATAAGATCGTCAAAGGGGCACGCAGCCGCAGGGGGCTGCGTGCGCTCCGGCCGCAGGGGGCCGTGAGGGCGTTGTATAAAGGAAGAAACTAAAGAAAGAATATACAAATGTAAATACTATATTTTACTAATTTTTCCTTAGCGGACTATCGCAAGTCCCCAAACTTGCGGGGCCAGGTAAAGGTACAAGGTTGTATATTGTAAACTACTAGTGAGATAACCACTACCAAATAGGGGAAGGGTAACAAGTGGAGCGCTACTATGTCATACGGGACAGGATCGAGGGGGTGGGGGAACACCCTCACAACCCCGCTGCAACACATATGTAAAACACTATCACCCCATAGAGAGAAGTTGATCAAGTACAGCATAGAATGGACACAGGGGACAGACAACAAAATGACGACACCATGGCCGCCTAATGGTAGCTTCGATCCATATACCCAACACTCACTATTGAACTATCTGCACAATACATACAAGGGGAAGAAGTTAACGCACCACGTGGAGGTGTTCAACTTGTGGAGGATGTTCCAGGCGTCCCGACCAGGACCAAACGGAATGTTCATTATAGGGGAAACAATGGGAGAGAAGGAGATTAGGGAGGAGAGAGAGAGCGGGGTGAAGGGAAGTGAAGGAACACTGAACACGGGGAGAGGACAAGAGGGAGGAGAAAAGAGTGACGACTCAACCGAAAATGAAATAAAAAAGGAACAGAGCGACGATATACCTCTAGCGAAGGTAGTGAAAACAGAGGGAGGGGGGTTGTACCCTTTAAGAGAACTAGGAGAAATAGCAAGAGAACCATTAAGGGCGGCTGAGGGGTACTCGAACCCGGCATACAGCCCGTCTCCATATACAGCTACAGGTGGCCACACGGGAGGGGAGCGGACTAGTACAACGGGGTCAGCTCATGGGAAGATGATAGTAGGGGAGGGGAGGACCGAAGTAGAGCAGACTACGGACATAGGAAATGACGAGTGGGTAGCTGCACAGATATTATTAAAATTACGCGGTTCATTAACGGGAGAAGAGAAGGAGGTGGTGAGGAAAATGGACGAGGATAATGCCAGGGAGAGTGAAATGGAAGGGGAAGAGGGGAAAAGAAAGGGGGAAGAGCCATTAAGGAAAAAGGAAGAGACTTTGGAGGAACGATTAGCAGAATTAAGGGATGAACAGAATGCACTGATTAAGCAGCTCGAGAGGGGGAAAAGAGAGAGAGCACGGGAAAGGAAAGAAGGTAAGAATGAGTTGGGGAAAATGAGAGAACGAACGGAGGAGCAAAGGAGAGAAGTCGAAAGGCTAAAAGAGGAGAAAGAAAAAGAAATGTCAATATGGAAGAAGAGATTACTGTCAGAAACGACAAGGAAATACAAAGAAGGGAGGATGATAGAGAGTATAATAGAAAGGGAGAGGGAGAGATGGGAAAGGAAGAAAGAAGATGAAAAGATATTAGAAAAAATGAGTTGTGAAGTAATGGAAGAATTAAAAAAGAAAAGAGAGGAAATTGGTAGGGGAATAGCGGGGAGAGAAGAAGGGGAAAGAGAAGATAGGAGGGGGAGAGTGAAGTAAGGAGGGAGGTATACAGAGGAGCAGAAGTAGCAACAACATCAACACAAAGATGAGCGAGTAGTAAAGGAGAAAAGGGAGGAACGGACCTAATAGACTTAAAAACAGTAACGATTGGGGGGAAAAAGACAGTTTGGGGGTTGCCATTTATGACTGACTTTTGTAGTGAGGAAGAGGAAGAAATGGGGAAGGAAGGAAGAAACAGTGAAAGGGAAAGCCTAGACAAACTATACACCACCCGGACAAATAAAGATTCACCATGGATCTGCAGGAGAAAGGAAGAACTGCAGAGCAGTGAGGAGGGGGAGCATGGAATGACGGAGGGGCAGACACGTGAAGCCACGCCGTCACCGTCCCGTCATGCATGCTCCACCACCCCACGCTCATTACGTACAACATGCCCATCTAAACTAGCGCCCTTCACAAGAGAACTGACACCCTATGCAGGAAGGCTTAGAGACCTCCCTGGACGTAGACAGGGAGAATGAATACACGCGCCCAAAACAAATAAAGGAAATGATGAAAGAAGGGGAAGTGGTGGAGGAGGAACAGTGGAAAGCAGGAGAAATATGGACGAAGTTGACGATATAGAAGAGACGGATGGAGAAGAGGGGTGTGAGGACTCAATTTTGTGGAACCCAGGGAGTAAAACGGGACACAACTTAATGCCTCTTCTAGAGAGGGGAGGGGTTAGACCACAATATGTTCCTTAGAAGCACGCAGACAAGGAAAATATAAAATGTAGACTCCCATCATTAAGTGGAGGTGCGGGTAAATGGATATATGAAATGGAAAAACACACCGCAGGACAGAAGTTGGCAGTGGGAGATGTAAAGGGCCTCCTCATATCAATATTAGGTGATGCTGCGGATGACATCTGGAAGAGAGCAGGCTTCCCCGGGGTAACAATAACAAACACATCTCACGATGGGGCACCATTCGCAAACTGCAGACATGCATTATGGCAGGCACTGAGGGTACAGTATCCAGACACATCAGACATAGGAGCTATTACCTCGCGCAAGATGCGTGAGAACGAAGATCCTGTTGATTATATCCAGGAAATTCAAGAGAAGTGGCGTATGGAAACTAGAGAACAATGGGACAAAACACCAGCAATATTCTATCATATACTAGTACAGGGGCTCCCAGAAGCAGTCCAGAAACAATTGAAGAAAGTAGTGGGGATGGAAGCAAAAGCATGGCCAGAAATACAACTGACTATAGTGCATCATTGCAGGACATGGCAAGAAAAAATGAAAAAAAAGGAAGAGGATAGGAAAACGGAGGAGGCTAAACTAGTACAGAAGAGAAACTCACTAAATACACGATGGAAGGCGCACTAATAACTACACCTGCCACAATAACTCAAAGCCCCACACAGGTAGTGGCTGCACAAGACCCCTCCCAAATACAATCATCGCAGACTGTAACACAGCAGATGCCGCCACCCCAGCCATACACGACTAACATGGGAGGAGGATACACGACGCCAGGAGCTGGGTATTATAATTACAACCGGGGAAGGGGAGGAGTAATGAGAGGGAGAGGATACGGATTTAACACACAACAACAGGTGGGGGGCCTTAGGAATTCCTACCCCACCGGGTATCCAACATATCAGGACAACACAGGAAGCTTTCCATGGCAGAACAGGAAACCACCGGTGTGTTGGATTTGTGGATTGGTGGGCCACATGTCGCGTACGTGTAGAGTGAGACCAGGCACACCGTTGTGGAATGAACAGGGACAACAAGAGCTCCCGCAAGAACAGCAGGGCATCCAGCAACAGCAGACATTACAACAGGCAAATGGACGGCAACAACTAGTAACACAACAACAGCCACGGACATACCTACCGCCTCAACAGCAGGTAGCGATTTCACAACAACCCCTAACACAGCAAGTACAGCCACCTACACAAGTTCAAGACCATAACATAACCTCGACCAACACCCAACTACAGCAAACACAACTGGGTAGGGTGACAGTGCTGGGACACAACCCTTACACAGGTAGTGGTCAATCATTGTACCCCCAATAGGACAGCCCACAGACGACCTTGGTGTGTCCCATCCTGTCGGTAACACCTAATAGTGCGGAGGAACCACACATAGAGGTAACGATAGGTGACAAAAAATTATCATTCCTTGTCGACACCGGGGCGACCCGGTCTTGCATAAGGGAAGGTAAATTCAAGATGTCAGGTGAAGCCATGAACACCCAAGGATTTTCTGGGGCTAGGGGGTTGGTTCCCTTTACTGATAACATTCCCTTATCAATAGGGGATTATGACATGTCAGTTCCACTTTTATATTCCAAGGCCTCACCTGTAAATATAATGGGGAGAGACATCATGAGCAGGTTGAATATGACCATCTCCTTTACGGAGGACGGCATAATTTGCTCCACTCCAGGAATTAATATGCTCACGGCGCGACAGATTATGCAGGCATACTGTGGACAGACAGTGATTAGGGCTGAGCCAGTAGATGGTGAACTGTTCCAGTACGGGACTGACATGGCATTTGCATGGATGCCAGGGATAGAGGGAAAGATCTGGAGGAGGCCAGCAGCCTACTTGTTTAGACCAGAAACGCCAGCTAACGAACCAGAAGGAAAGGTGATTTCGGTGGACATAGAGAGCATCATAGCAACTGCTGTTTACATTGCAGTGCATGCCCAAGACAGAGAAGGAAGAGCGTGGAGGGCAGTGATAGCACTAGCAGAAGGATGTAGAATTACCCAGGTGTCAGATGAGGAGCTCTTCTCAGGAGAAAAGGAAGAAGGTGAAATGGTATTTATGATGAGTGTGGAAATATGGCTAAGGGTAACGTACAAACAGGTGGCACAGAAAATTGCAATGGCGCTTGAGGCACCCACGTCCACCCCAGTTCCCTTTTTTGAGGAGGATATGGCAAAAGTACCCACATCATTATGGACTACTAGCCCCTATGACGTGGGGTGCATAATAAGCATAGGGGGGGTAAGAATAAAACTGAAAAAAGGTGCAATACTCCCCAGAGTCAAACAGTTCCCACTATCAAAAGAGGCAGGTGAGGGCAAATGTGAAACAATAACGGCCCTTATAAATAATGGCATATTGGTCCCATCAGAATCCCCATGCAACACAGCTGTATACCCAGTACGCAAGGCTAAAGGTGGATCTTGGCGCTTCATACAGGACCTCAGGCCCTTGAACAATATAGTGGAAGCAGAATACCCAATAGCAGCAAACCCGGCCACAATATTGTGTGGCATTACGGCAGAGGCGTCACGGTTCACAGTGATCAACCTTAAAAATGCCTTTTTCTCAATACCACTGCACCCAGACTCACAAGATCTGACAAGCTTCACTTACAGAAACGCAAAGTGGAAACACACCAGATTGCCACAAGGGTACTGCGAGTCACCCTCAATTTTTAACAGAGTAATACAGATGGACTTGGGTAACATTGAAGTGGAAAGCACAGTGTTGCAGTATGTTGATGACATAATAATTTGTAGCACAAACAAAAAAGATGCAGAGAGGACTCATTAAAGATGCTGACAATACTAGCTGAAAAGGGTTACAAGGTAGACAAGGAAAGGCTACAATACTGACAGGAACAAGTACTTTACATTGGACAGCTCATATCCCAATATGGGAGACAGATTGCACCACAAAGAGCACAGGCAATTTTAAAAACACCATTGCCACAAACAGTAAGAGAACTACAGCAGTTCCTTGGCCTGTGCAACTACTGCAGAGCATGGGTGTTTGATTACAGCTCATACATAGGACCTCTACTTGAGGGGTTAAAAGAAGCTAACAAAGGGGAGAAAAAGTTGGGGTGGACAATGGAAATGAAAGAGGCTTTCGATGAACTGAAAGATGCAATATCAACCGCTCCAGTACTGGCCACCCCAGATTATGAAGGACAATTTTTCATATTTTCACATTGCGACTCAACAGTGATGAAAGCGGTGTTGGCTCAAAAAACAAGCATGGGCTACAAACCCGTAGCGTTTTACAGCGGTCACTTAGATCCTGTGATGCTAGGTCATTTCCCTTGCGAACAAGGTCTCGCCGCAGCTGCCTTTGCGGTAGAGAAAGCATCGGCAATCACCATGGGGTGCCCAACCACATTGTTTGTGGAACATGCGCTATTTGCAATATTGAACAAGCCTAAGTCCACATTAACAACGCAAAGGGCGTCAGGTTATGAGATTATATTATCTAGAGCTGAATTATCAATTGTTAGATGTAGCACAGTCAACCCTGCAAGGTTTATAGCTGAGGTAATTGAGGAAGGAGACTATGCACACGATTGTACAAAGATTACTGAAATGTATTCATGCACCAGAAGGGTTGAAGAGAATGCACTAGAGGGAGGTGATCTCTTGTTCATTGATGGGTCATCAACGATTGACCAAAGTGACGGGATTAGGAGAACTGGGGCTGCAGTGGTGAAAATGACAGAGGCACCGGTGTGTGTGGCGATGAAGTGCGTACAATTACCACAGCATTACTCCGCCCAAGCAGCGGAATTGGTCGCATTGATCTTGGCGTTGAAGGAAAGTTTTGACAAGCTAGTGACCAAATATTCCGACAGTGCATATGTCACATCTACTGTCCATTCCGCGTTGTCCAAGTGGAGGAGAAGAGGGTTTAGGAGAGCTGACGGCACCCCAGTGCAACATGCCCTCTTATTAGCTGAACTAATTGAAGTAATAAATGACCCCCAAGAATTAGCCTTGGTAAAATGCACCGCACACACTAATGGAGAGGATCATATTTCAAAAGGGAATGCAGCAGCAGACGCACACGCGAAGTATGCTGCATATTTTGGCGAGGTATGGAACCCCCCAGAGTCAGAGAGAGGGAGAGGGAGGGGAATAGCTAAGAAGCTATTAGTAAGAGAAGGGTACACCCATCTCCCAGCCACACAGATAATGGAGCTACAAGTGGCTGCACCCATGACAGAAAAAGAAATATGGGTAAAAAGAGGATGTACAATGTCACCTACTGACGCACTATGTCGCCAGTGTAGCACTGGAAAAATGGTAATGCCACTGGCACTATTGAACATCGCCCTGAGCCAACTACACCACCCAGCCCACACAGGCAAGGAAGTAATCGCAGCACGAATTAGGGAAGATTGGTTCTGCCCTGAGTTAAATTCCCATGTGTCAAATTTTGTTGGCAACTGTCTCACATGTCAACAGTTCACGGCCGGTCACACGCTGAAGGTGATAAAAGGTACCATACCCCGGCCAGAGGGACCCTTCCGACACATCCATATTGACTATGTTGATATGATCAACGTATGTCAAGGAAATAGGTATATGATTGTAGTTGTGTGCCCATTCTCTAGGTGGATCGAGGCAGGGCCCTGTTCACACCCAGATGCATTCCGAGCAGCTAAATTCCTAGTAAGGGAGGTCTTTCCCAGGTGGGGAGTGCGCGAAATATTGCGGTCAGACAATGGGCCGCATTTCGCCAATGAAATGTTCCAGCATATCACGTCCTTACTGAACATCAAGCATAAATTTGCATGTGCATATCACCCGCAGGCCAACGGTCAATGCGAACGCCTGAATGGCCTATTAAAAGAGACAATTGCAAAAATACAGCAAACAACAAAGAAGAGTTGGCTGTATTGCCTTCCGCTAGCCCTATTTGAGTTAAGGAATAGACCAGGCTCCGACCACCACCTCACTCCTCACGAGGTGGTGACCGGACGCCAAATGCGCCTTCCTCTGACGCCAACATCAAGAGCATTTACCGACCATGAGAGCACTGCAAATGTCCTTGGTGATGAAATGTACCAATATGTGTCTTCTTTGATTACTAGTGTGGTGGTTGTGTCTCAACAGCTGGAGCACACGCGGGGCGGGTCTAAGAGTAATCAACAAGAAGATGCGGATGAAGAATTGGAAAAGGGAAAACTGTGCAAAATTGCCAAAGGCGACCACGTACTACTTCGCAATTTCAATAGAAAGTGGAACAGCCCACGCTTCACTGGCCCCCACCTGGTAGAGGAGGTATCAACGAGAGCAGTAAAGCTACAAGACAAACGTGCCTGGAATCACCTGCACGACGTAAAGATCTGCAAACTCCAGACCCGCCCTAGCGTCACCGACAGGGCCATTGGAAGAGCAGCAACAGCATCGCCAACGGAGGAAGGGACTTCTACCCCAACTAACGGCCAAAGTGTCCCCATACCCTGGCACCCCCCTGATTCCCCAAAGACAACCACCGCTCACCCCATGGTCACACGTTCCAAGAGTAAAGAAACCTCTACCAGTTGAACCTGAACTCCAATCCCTCTGCCCATTGACCCCCTACCCACTGCAATAATAACCCAATTGAAGGACATTGTTTTGCACATACACATGTAAACACGTGAATGTTCTCTCTTTTTTCTCTCGCACATGCAGGTACGGCGTATTACTGTACTATTAAGAAAGCAGATAACTAACAAAGTTCACTTCCCAGGAGGAGTAGATGATACCCTCAGACAATAACTACCCTGAAGAATTATCACACCAATTTGTCTATTACATACAAAGGCCACAACACCTGAAAAGAAGGAGGGTACGTGTCTACTACACAACACTCCTCTTGGCCATAGAGCAATCAATGCCCCACATCCGGCCATACTTGCCTGTCCTAAGAGATAGATCGCTCAGATTGGCGTGGGAACAGCTCTTCGCCTGGGCACTGAACGACTACTTGATAGGGAGAGCTTGAAAACAACAACTAACACTAATAACAAGCATATTGAGAATTTTCAGGCGGGCAACTTTAACGTCGCAAGAATTAGCTGCCCGACTGCAGCAAGGTAAGAGCAAAATGCTGGTGAAACTAGCCTCTGTAATAAAGATGATAGGGATTTTGATGATCACCGGGTTTGTGGCTGCCTCTGTATGGCGGTACAACTATGCTATCAATATTTTTGCTGTTCCCAAATCTAATATACCCCCACCCCCGGCTGCAACAGGTGTTACGTCAGGTGGTACTAGCGAAATTAGACACAAGGATAATAGAGTTAAACGCAGCACATACTCAGAGAATAAAGATATTGACAGCTACATACAAAATTCAGTGCACGTCTCTAACAACATGTGGTACCAACACATGACCAAAATAGGTAAACAAACAACAGAAGAAGGCTGCTACGTCTGCTCATTGATCCCATACGCCATGAGTGCATCCCGAACTTTTGTTGCCACGGAAATAGATGAAAAAACAGCATGATGTATAATATACCTGGCACTGTTCCAAACAAAAGGGAGATTTCAAGGGAACACGGTACACCTGGTATGGAAATCACGTGACACATACCCGTACGAAAATAACTTCCTTAAGAGTTATTTGAGCTACCACAAGACCAGCCTACATGCCGAAGCATTTAGATACATAACAAGCGGCCCTGAGAAAGAAGAAACAAAGAAAGTTACATTACAGTACCTACCATGTGATTGGTACGCCACTGAAGCTGCTGGTAAACAAGGATGTTGGGAAAGACCACTGATAATAATAACAGGAAAGGTGTACCTGGGTGACAAATGGGACATAGGAGTGGTTGGCAGCAACATGGTAACGAGAGAAGATACTACAACTATTGCAGAGCACAACAACAGATGTTGGACGACTTGGGTCAAGTATGTACCCATGCTAACATGGATAGAGAAGGATGAGGACCCAATAACGATACTGCCGATGATTGCACCTAAGATATGCTACCAGCACAAAGGAGAAGTAGATGTAGGATACAACACCAACTGTGCAAGTGTGACAGAGCTACCTGAGGGGGGAGCAGGAACAGAAGAAGTAATGGACCATTACTGGGCCTGTGGAGACAAGGCGTACCACACACTGCCCCCTTTGTGGAATGGTGTATGCACTATAGTACACGTTAATGTACCATCACTAGTGGTGCCCCAGAAACATGTGAATATGGGGAATTTCCCCAAGATGGATGAAGGGAACAAAAGGAAGAAGAGATCTGCACAGCCTCAGAAAGGGCCAGAGAACCGACGCAACGTCAACAACACTGTCCTCAACAGAAGGAAAAGACAAGGAGAACCTCTGACAGGAAATTACCTGTGGGGAAGGTCGGAAACAGCACTCACCTCAATTCCGCCGGAACACAGACTATTCAGCAGAGCAGCTATGTTCTTCTCCTCAATAATACATCCTGGACTGCAGGCCTACGCAAACGCAAAATGGCTCCAGATAACTAGGTGGGAACTAATGATGACAATTAACTCTACAGTAAATGGATTCAATGCAATAAAAGAGGAATTGCGAGCAGTAAGAATGGTTGCACTACAGAACAGATATGTACTGGACCTCCTCACAGCAATGGAAGGAGGAGTTTGCGCAAAGATAGGACAATCATGCTGTACATTCATTCCTGCTAACGATGCTGAGAATGGTACACTCACGGAAGCAGTATCACAATTGGCCCAGATGCACTCCAAAATGATGGACGAAAGTAAAGGTGTAAAAAAGGACGAAAGCTGGTTTTCGACGCTATGGTCATGGATGCCATCTTGGCTGTCGGACGGACTGAAGATCATAGTTGGATGCATTATTTTGGCTGGAGCTGCACTTATCTTAATAAGGTTTTGGAAGGCCCGGAAGGCACGCACCACAGATGAGATGATCGAAATGGTCGGTATGCACCCATTGATGCCAGCAGATGACGGCCAACACGCAGGAACCATAATAAAAGAGAGAGAGAGGTTGCGCAAACAGATCATCACTAATCACCTGGACCCACCATCTGTGAAGCTCGAGAACCCAAGAAACCCGAGGAGCTACGTAGGGAAATGGGTATATTGCACACCTGGAGGAACCTGTGTATATATGTACTGGTCATTTGAAGACCATGTCAACCACTATGGACATTTGGGAGGAGTGACTAAAATATGGAGAGTAAGAGGAGATAAGGAAAAGGATATGTTTGTGGTCGACAAGTCGACCAGAGGGGGGGCTGAAGTGGGAAAAGCGACCAAAAGGCTCCCACCAATCCCCTCTCAACCATGGCCTAGAGGATCACGGCCCAGGCACCCGCCGCGAGAGGAGTTTGCCCATCTCCCAGACGACCAAATACCCTGGTACAAGAACATACGAATGTGCCCACTCGCATGCCCACCCGCATGCCCACCAGCCTGCCCTGCACATGCCGACACCTGCGGCATGGATGAACTCGACTAAACCATCTAGCACCAAATCAACACATCGTTAGAGATGCCATGACGACCTAGCTAACGGTCTGCACAGTCGTGCAACATACACACTGGACACTCCCACATCAATTCACACGAAGAACATGCTCAGTGCTATGACGTAGGCGACGGACATAATCACGGACGTGCATCTTTATTATTTTTAACATAGGCTTTTCAAATGCAGAAACGCAAGACGCATAATGAACTTATCTAAAAAGGCTTGCTCACGCTTCTTCTAAAACCATGTACCGTAATGAGGAATATAACGAAGACACGATACTGAAGATAGAACAACACGACACCATAACCTACAGCGCCCTACATTAAATGGTTTCTCCTATGCACCAGGCCCAAGTAGGCCGCAAGCAAAAGCTTTCATGAACATTGAATGAGCAAGGGTTCGGTTGCTGACCCTGCAGAATGAGCCCATCGAAAGCAGACAGTCAAGGGCACAACGTTGCAAACTTGCATACCGCAAGCCGACGCCAAGGTCGCACCTGAAAGATAAACCCGGCACACAGTGAAAAATATAATATTAATTGTGCAGAATTCTGCCTCAACCACGGTCCCTACCTCACGTGACCGAGCCGAACTTGATAGGGTGCCAAGCCCAGGAGGAAGAAGGCGTCTGGATCCCCCGTCTCAAGACACAGGCAGATACAATTAAGCGACTCAACAGACATCTGCGAGGGTGGGAGTAGTCGGCCTTCCTGCTCATGAATAAGTCCTCACATTGTCTGCACACACCCATAGTGAAATATTGTTGCAAATGACAGGTGCACCGCGGGCTGGGAACAGCGATGGTCCCAGACTGGGGGGCTCGCGGGTGAACCAATCAGAACATGGGACCCTTATCACTGACGCCATTCACATTGACCAATCCTCAGGGGTCTTCATGTAACAATTTTTATGTATCAAACTGAAGGGACAACCCAAGTATACCACCTGACTGACCCTTGACCAATAACCAAGTCCTCTATACGTATGCTATACTAACCCTACCACTCGGGGAACCAATCCAGAGTGGCGATAGGTTTTTTGTTAATTTTGCTAAGGTGACGCAAGTAGCGCGTCACGCTAAGGTAAAAAGGGCCTGCGAGCCCCATGCTGCGGAGAGAGTGTCAGGACGGACGCGTACGATCCTTGGCCATCCCTGCCGTTTTGTTTAATAAACAGCAGAATCACCTTGCTTCTTGCGTGTGTCTCATACTCTATCTTTTGGGATATACGGGAGGAGTTGGGGCCTCCCTGCCCGGAGGTCCGCGGACGGCCCAGCCGGCCCCGGGAGAATTTCCCCCCGACACAGCTAAGGTGAGTATCTTTTTAGGGATTCTCTTGCGTAAAGAAAAATGACTGTGCCAGGGGGCCACCGGTAAGTGATGCAAGTACCGTAAGTCTCGAGTGTGAACTCGGGAATGGCAGTGCTCCAATGCGATATCCCAGGTTCGAGCTGGTCAGTTTACTGGTTGGCCCATGAACGCTTCCTATAAGGCTCTTTGGGAGGGTAAGCAGGAGGTGCTGAGAGTAGTTGATCCCACTACTCCAAAGGGTCGAAGCTCCCTTGCAGTGATCGATGCAAAAACAGGGGACTGACAGGACAACCCTTCCAGCATGTCTCCGGTGGTTCCACAGGTCTGCTCTAGCATTTCTGGATACTTGGCTCCTTCTGTAGTTCGGAGTGGTAATAGCCCCTTCTGCTATCCAAGATTCGTTTCACGCTCAAATCTTGGATAACCAATCGAAGATCTGCTCTCTTGCATGCAAGCCAGACATGAACCAATCACGGTACACGGTGGTCCCAGTCATTCAGGCATAACAGAAATACTGGCACCAGTAGTGTGGATTTGGACCAGACAGTCCCAGTCCTCTTCCTGGGCACTAGCACACGTGACATGCAAGAGCCTGTGAAAGTTGCAGTTTTCACAGGAGGCTGCATGCCCAAATAAGGAATTCTGGGGACTCCTCGACCTGGGGGAAGGCAAAGGGCCAAATGGACAAAGGCCAGAACAAAAGACTTAGTGGCACGGCCATTTCCAGCACTGGCCACAGTCTTGAGCCGAACGCGGTAAACGTGAGGTGGTTTATTAAAAAGAATTAAAAATACTTTAAAAGTAAACTGCTGACACCAGTTTGTCCTAAGCACACTTGTACAATCACCACAAAATCCTTAGAGGGTGGCTAGGGTCATAAAACAAAAGACCCCTATGCGCGGTACTGTAAGGTACTTGGCACATAGATAAAATTTACTAAGAAACGGCAACATAGTCAAAGACTAAGGGAAATACATTTTTCCAGTGCTGACAGTCTGAGGGATGTGTCAGTTTCCTCAGAACAAATGAACAAAAGCTCAGAGGAGTGCAGCTGAAGGCTGTCCTTCACTGGAAAACAGCAGGTTAGGTTAGCCAATCAAAAGCAAAAAGTTTGCGGTGCCCCTAAATAGAGAGATCATTGCACCTAAGGGAAATCTTTCCTAACACTTGCCCCTCCCAGACCAAGGGGGAATTAATCCACCCCTGGATGGGACTCATGTTCAGGTCGGCTAAACATGCTGGACAACCCATCAGCTTTGCTATGTTGAACATCTGGCCTGTGCTCATTGGTGAAGTCAAACCCTTGCAGGCTTATGGATCACCTGAGCAACTTTGGATTCTCTCCCTTCATGTTTATTAGCCACTTTAAGGGTTTATGGTCGGTTTGCACAGTGAAGTGGGTCCCATAGAGGTGGGGCCTCAGCTTCCTTAGAGCCCACACGACAGAGAAACATTATTTCTCTACAATGGACCACCTGAGTTCTCTGTCCTTAAGCTGGCCACTAATTAATCTAATCGGGTGTTACTGGCCCTTTTCATCTACCTGTGATAGTACAGCACCTATCCAAGTGTCAGAGGCTTCTGCACAATAAAAGCAAACTTGTAGTCAGGAGCCCTGAGAACAGGGGCCTGGCACAGGGAGTCTTTTAAGCCATTGAAGGTCTTCTCACACTCCTCAGACCAAGAGACTTTCGTGGGATTCTTCGGAGTAGTGAGACAGTCAGAGGGGCAGCTATGGTACCACAGTCTGCCATGAAATTTTAGTGATACCCAATGAGACCTAAAAAGTCTCTCACCTGGGTTTGTGTAGTGGGTGTAGGCCAGTCTTGTACTGCTTTTACTTTACTAGGTAGAGGCTGTATCCTCCCTCCACATACTTCTTGCCCAAGGCAGACCACTGCTCCTTGTCCAAACTGGCACTTACTGCCCATTATGGTCAAGTGGGCCTTCTGAAGAGCCTGCAATACTATTCCCAGGTGTTTCAAATGTTCTTCCCAGGTGGCACTGAAGACTGCTATATCATTCAGATATGCTAAGCAGAACTCCTCCAACCCATTTAGTACATGATTCACAAGCTTTGAAAGGTGGAAGATGCATTCTTTAATCCAAATGGCATTACCCTAAACTGGTAAAGGCCTTCTGGTGTTGAGAATGCTGTCTTCTCCTTGGTATGTTCTGCTAGGGCTATTTTCCAATACCCTGCAGTGAGGTCAAATGTGCTGAGGTACATGGAGGCACCCAAGGTATCCACCAGCTCATCAGTTCTAGGCACGGGATGAACATCTGTCCTGGTGACATCATTTAGAGCCCAGTAGTCCACACAGAACATCAGTTCATAAGTACCTACCTTTAGTACCAGAACCACATGACTGGTCCATGGGCTACTGAAAGGCTTAATCACCCCAAGATCCAACATCTTGTTGACCTCGGTTTTGATGTAGGATCTCACCTTGTCTGACATCTATATCCACTACTTTTGGTAGGTACACTATCCCCAGTGTCAATGTCGTGTTTGCACCAAGGTGTCAAACCTGGGGTTAGTGAGAACTAGTGGAGAACTGCCTCAGTAAGGATATTACTTCCTCTCGTTGATTAGGAGTGAAGTGAGGGACCACTTTGACACCTCCAATGGAGCCATCTGGAGGGATACTTTGGAATAAATCAGGAAGAGATTCTGATTCCTCCTCTTCAATATCAGATGCCAAAGGTAGTGCAGCTATTTCAACACTATGGATGAAAGCCTTCACAGCCTATTTATGTGGAACACTTTGGGAACTTGACCCGGCCTCCTAAGGTCCACTAAATAGTTCTCCTAACCCAGCTTCTCCACAACTGTTTGAGGGCCTGATCATTTATCCTGTAGGACTCTAGGCATTATAAGGTTCAAAATCAGGACTTTATGGCCTGTGGTACAGTCAATAAGTGAAGCCTTCTGGTCAAACCAATGTTTTACCAAAGCTTGACCAGCCTTCAGCTTATCACTGGCCTGGCCATCAGGAGAACCATTCTCTTCCTTGACCCCAGCACACAATCCACTACATTAGATGTGATAGAAGGAGTAGGCAGCTCCCATCCTTCCTTGACTATGGCCAGTGGTCCCCTTACAGGGTGACCCAAAAGAAGCTCAAAGGGCTGAAACCAACACCTCTCTGTAGGCAAAGAGCAAGCATGGTAACATGAGATCCCACTTTCTCCTTTTGGGTTCTTCCAGAGCCACAATCATGCTCTTGAAAGTCCTATTAAATCTCTCAGCTAAGCGATTTGTTTGTGGATGATAAGCAGATGAAAACTTATAAGGGACCCCACAATCTTTCCACATGGCGTGCATGTACTTAGACATGAAGTTGCTGTCTCTTTAAGACACAACTTCCTTAGAGAAGCCAACCCTAGTAAAGATTTGAAGTTATGATTTAGCAACTGACTAGGCAGTCCATGTCTTCAATGACCTCAGGATATCTGGTGGCATGGTCAACTAGCACCAAGATAAGCCTATTGCCAGGGGATGCCTGAGGGTCAAGGTGACCAACAATGTTGATCCTTACCCTCTCAAATTAGCCCCCACCACATGGAGTGGCACCAATGGAGCATGCATTGTTGAACCACTTTTACCAGAAATCTGGTAAGTGGCACAACTCCTACAATGGCCATCTACCTGGACCACCATGTTGGGCCAGTAGAAATGCATGGTTAGCCTCTGCTTGGTTCTCTTTATCCCAATGTGGCCAGCTAGAGGAACTTCATTAACCAGTTGTAGGAGGAAGGGTCTTACGTGAAGGGGGACCACCAACTTCTCATGGTCACCTTCAATAGACTCTGTGGGCTCACTGTACAGGAGCCCACTTTCCCAATAAATTGTATATTTGCCAGGAGGCTCGGCCTCAAGCTGGGAACAGGCCTGTCTCTAAAGATGGGCACTCACGTTAGCCCTTACTAAACTCTTACCTAGCAGGACCACCTTCAACCAATAAACTTTGGAGTTCAGGATGGACACTTGTGTTGCGAATTTCAGGCAGCACCTCTTCCTCATCAGGTTCAGTTGCTTAGTCAACTACCTCTACCTCAGTGGCAGGTAAGTTTGGGGGAATATGTTCTTTCCCTCTTCTGAGTTTTTTGCCTCCCTTAGCCTTGGTTTCCCCTTTGGCTTTGGCTCAGTCTTGGATTTGGCCAGGGCAGCCTTAGTTTTTGTCCTTGGACATGGACTTTATGCTGTATCCCCCACAAGATCTAAGTTTTTGAGGTCATTTCTCAGCAGAACCTTTCCAGGAACTTGCCTCTGTACACTCACAGGTATCATTACTACTGTACCATTTATGGTTAGATTTAAAGGCATTACTGGGAACATAAGAGGGGCCATCAGCTAACTTGGTGGGCATCAAGGGAGCCCTGGCAAGCTCTTCTTGGTTTACCAAGTGGAATCCACCACAGTTCTGCTGGCCCCATTATCCCCAAAGGCAGGAGTGTCAACTCCATTGATTAGCACGCTGTCTTGAAAGTAGTGCTTGGTATTATCAGGTATACTAGCATAGGCCTCTGAAACTCTAGGCTCCCAGGAACCCAGGGATACGAAGACTGCTTCAGACTCTATCCCACTAGGGAAGGAGTCCGAAGAGAAGGATGCTCCTGCGACAATTTCTTCTTCTTCATGAGTGGGGAAAGCCAGACTCACAGAGTGGACCCCCAAAGTATTGACCTTGCATCCGGGGTCACCCTTCACATGGTGACTTGCTCCACAAGCCACACAGGATCCACTGGGTCTTTGGACATATGGAGGCTTACTATAACCAGAGCTATGGGTGGGAGGATTACTCCCACTACCCAGAACATTTCCATGAGACTTATCCTTATTAGACTTGTTGTGGCCCTTATAGGAAGAAGATTTATCAGTACCCCCACCCTCCTTATCTTTGTGCTTTTCCCCCCTCCTCCTGCTTACCGCGAGCAGGCTTGTCCTCATGGGACACTGTTTGACACCCATAAATCTGCTGCAATGGCTAACTTCTTTGGATCTATCTCCTTAGAATCAGCCAAGTGCTGCTTAAGCTCAGGTGAACAAGAAGAAAAAATATGTTCAAGCATGACTAAACAAATCATACCCTCAAAGGTGGTGACATTGGAAGCTTCCAGCCAACAGTCAAGTTTTTAAGGAATCAGTCACATACGAAACCCAGGTATTACCTTCTTTCTTTTTGTAATCTCTGAATCTGTTCAAGTATTGGGCAGGAGGCTGCCCAAACTTCAAGACAAGAGTTTGCTTACATTTTGCAAAGTCTTTTCTGGCAGCCTTTGACATTTCCAAAATAGCACTGCAGCCAGAATGGGTTAGTCGACTGAGCAACCATGCAATCTTATAAGCATCTACAACTTCCTGCACTTCACATGCATACTCAGGTGCAGTTAACCAGTCCATGATGTCATTCTTATCATCATACATACTAAGCAGTTCTTTTGGAAATCTCAGATGAGAGGTGGAGCCAGATGCATTACCAGATCCTCTAGCGGTTCCATTGGCAGCAAGCTCCAAATGGTGATGCCTGTCTTTCTGTTTCTCTGCTTTCTCTAGTTCTAGCTTAGCTATGTGAAATTCAAGCTCCTTCTGCTTAAACAGCAGCTCTTGTCTTTTGAATTCCAACATGGTCTCGGCCTCAGAGCCAGCAAAAGAAACATGGGACGGTACATCATCCCTATAATCATCTGTCTTCTCTATGAAGGCCTCAGCACTGTTACTGGGAACAGCCACAGCACCTTCTGCACTGCCATTGGAGGGTAAAGCAGCGATTTGGCTTTCCTGCCATTCCATGATCTTCTGGATCATTTCAGCTTTTGTGCCAGAGGCTGACAAGCTTCTTTCTGCACAGATCTTTCTTAGTGTCTCAGACTTGCAAGCACCTAAATTTACATTTGCAATTGCTTCCATGCTATAAGTGAGGCAGGTGGTTTATGGTTAAATTTAACCTAAGGTCACTGTGTTTTTTGTTTAAGTTAAACCTGGGTATTTCACCAGTGCACAACACTGGGTACCTCCGATCATATCCCACGGCTGTACACCAATTTGTTAAGATGTATTTCTAAGTTCTGACCTGGTGGGCAGAAGTTTAGGAGGCCATGCTAGTTTAGTGGAACAGGGGAACCTTCTGGACAAGCCAGACCAATCACGGTAGCTTGGCAGGCGGTCAAGACTAAGGGCCTCATTACACGGTAGGCAGTAAGATACCGCCTTTACCGGCATGGCGCTAACAACGTGTCTGCGTAGGTAAGAGACCACTAATTGCGTGCTATCACGAGTACGCGGGCACAAGCTTAGCGCCATGCCGGTAATGACCCTACCGCCATGCTGGTAAAGACCCCGAAAAGACCCTTTGCGCCACAGATGAAAGCGCTGATAGCACTTCCGACCTCCTGCAACACGGCATTAGCGGTGACTGCTATTAGCCGTAAAGAAGCGGAACCGGAAGTAGCGTCATCGCCCAGAAACGGGAAAGAGCACAGCGCCATCTTTAAAAACACAATCCATTGCCAACCTCTGCCCCCAGGACCTGCATCCACACCAGTGCCATACAAAACCATCCAAGACCCCCTGACAATGCCCAAGGCAATCAAAAAAGGAGCGGATCGGCAGCGGAAGGAGAAATTCACCAATGTGGAACTCATCATTCTCACGGACATGCTTGTCGCCAATGCGGATGTGGTGTTCGCAAATGACATGAGGCGTGAGACCGTAACAAAAAAAAAGGCCATCTGGGCAGAGGTGGCCCAGAAAGTCAGTGCGGTGTGCACCACCACCCGCACTGTGAAACATTGCAGGAAGCGGTGGGACGATCTCCGACTCTGTGTCCGCAGCATACTGGCTGCCAATCGGAACCTGGCCATGGCCACAGAAGGTGGTGGAGATTCACCCATCAAACTGAGGGAGTGGGAGGAGACCTGTGTGAGCACCATAGGTGTTGAATCCATAGAGGGAGTTGGCGAAATGGAGCGTGGGGAGCCCACAACGTCAGATGGAGGTGAGATAAAACATTGCACTGTGAAAGGTGAGGCCTAAATCAGCTCATGGATGTGGCCACAAACATACATGCACACAACCCTGCCCATGTGAGGGTCACATCCCAACACACACACATGCACGCATCACCACAGACACGTGCCACCCAAACCCATGCATGAATGACCCACCCAACAGTCCTATGACCTGAATGCCCACAAATGAAGTCCCAATGCATAGAACAGCATGATGAACAACATCTGCATGAAGCACGTTGACCCATCACCAATGCCATCCCCCTATTTGTCCCCCACAGGCTCACAGACTGACAGCGATGAGCAGGACACTGCGACACAGGCTCCCCCTGCCAAGAAACAAGCCAGGGGAAAGCACATCGAGGGGCACAGGGAGGAGTGCACAACTGAAGAGGGCCAAACACAGCAAGCCACCCACGTCACCAAGACGTGAACCTACGGCAGAAACAATTGCTGCACCCACTCCAGTGATCCCCCCAACGCATGAACCACCCACAGAAGGGCTACTGTCTGCTGCCAACAGTTCCATTGGTGAGGCAGCAGCCACCGCACCGTTGTCCGATGTGGAGGACACCTGTGACTTGGCCATGCAAGAGCACACCCCCAGCCCCCACCAATCAAAAGAACCAAGCCCACGGCCAACATCACAATCCAGCAGCCATGCCCAGTCTGGCGATGAAATTGTGGCAGGGTGCTGGAGCCCACCGGTGTCCTCACCTGATGCTCTACCCATAGAACAAGGTGCGGCACCCACGCCACGAGCAAGACACAGTGGCCATGCCATGGCCATCATCAGACAGCAGCAGGAGGACATAACAGCGCTGGTTGGCCAGCATGTTGATGAGGCAGCACGTTTGAGGGAGGAGTGCGGGGAGAATGCAAGGGAGATAAGACAGGGCATGGAATCCTGCACCAACAGGCTCTGTGAGGAGATGGCACTAGTGAGGCAGGTCCTCACCCGCATAGCTGACACTATGGACAGACAGTACCCCCACCACCACAAGAACAACCATGCACCTCCTCCTCTGCCAGCTCAAGACAGACAAGCCCCCGACGCCGGTCCTTGCAATTTATGCGGCGCACACCCTTCCAACCCCTTAATGGTGGGGGTGGGGATGGGAACTAGGGCCAGCCCGATGTAGCTGACACATGTACAGCAAGACAGCAACGTTGTACCAGCCATACATGGGGTTGTTGTGGGGGGTGGGGGGAAAAGGTGTTTTGGGAGAGTTGTGGGGAGGGGGGGAAAGGGTGTTTTGGTTGTATTGTGGGGGGTGGGGGAAAGGGTGTTTTGGGAGTGTTGTGGGGGTGGGGGAAAGGGTGTTTTGGTAGTGTTGTGGGGGTGGGAGGAAAGTGTGTTTTGGTTGTATTGTGGGGGGTGGGGGAAAGGGTGTTTTGGGAGTGTTGTGGGGGGTGGGGGAAAGGGTGTTTTGGGAGTGTTGTGGGGGGTGGGAGGAAAGGGTGTTTTGGTTGTATTGTGGGGGGTGGGGGAAAGGATGTTTTGGGAGTGTTGTGGGGGGAGGAGGGAAAGGGTATTTGCGTAGTTGGGTCCATGCACATCTTTAGCTCATAATATATTAAACACACTGGTGACACGTTAAAACAGAGGCTTGGACCTTATCATTGAGTATGTGAGCTTTATTGGGGGACAGGGCCCAGTGTGCGCTTCACCACAGAACCCAGTGGACAAATACCCACATCCATTCAACAGAGTAGGACCATGTGATTCAGAATATTTGGTTGATCAGATGCTGACACACATCGCGTCCCTTCTGGGCATCGCTTCCTGCATGACCTGCAGCCCCATCTCCTCCCTCCTCATACCCATCATCACCCTCATCAGGTGGTTGGATTTCAATGTCAGGGGGCGATTGGCACATTCCGTCTGATACGCATATTGTGCAGCATGACACATGCCATGGTGATCTTGGCCACCTTCTCATGGCCGTACAGGATTGCCCCACCCGACCTGCTGAGGCACCGGAACCGTGTCTTCAAAAGGCCAAATGTCTGCTCAATAACCACGCGGGTACGGGTAGGTGCACGATTGTATTCCTCTTCGTGCATGTTCTGTGGGTTCCGTACAGGGGTAAGGAGCCACCTCCTCAGGGGATAGCCAGCATCACCTGCATGGGTGCAACAATGGGGACGTGTTACTGTTCACATCAAGTGCAACCTGTACATATCACACAAATCAACTTTGCATTGTGATTGGCATCCACGAATCCCAGCATGCATGGAGACGATCTGTGTAACTGCAATGTGAGAAGGTGAGCTAGTCCTTGCAAGTGGACATGCACCATGCATGCCTCCAGCAGTTATTGGCATGTCCTGGGTGAGGTCAGGTCTTAAGTGTTCCTGGGCCCAGGCAACGTTTGTACCACACTGCTAGTGTACTGAAATCGATGTCGCCATGCTGTGAAGCGGCACTTCAGTAGTGGTGTACGGGTGTGGTTGAGTACAATGGCTACAGGTGATCCCTTTGCATGCACTCAAGGGCGCATATCTGTTGTGATGTTGTTCAGAGCACATTTCCATTGGGCATATTGGCTCCATGTTGCTGATTTGTTTCATATGGGGTATGGTATGATGTGCAATGTGCATGTGGATAGATGTGTCATGTTTGGCATATTGGATTAATTTCAATGTTGTGCAGCTTCAAAATTGCATGTGGTTTTGTTTCCGGTCCATTGTGGGCTGCCTTGGTGGACATTGGCGTACATCTGTATGTCCATTTATTCTACGGACGACAGTCCGGAGTATGCATCTCTCCCCCCACCCCTAATCACACCCAGTTGGAGTATATATCCCCCCCCCCAATCACACCCAGCTGGAGTATGCATCTATTCCCCCCCAATCACACCCAGTTGGAGTATGCATCTCCCCCCCCCCAATCACACCCAGTTGAAGTATGCATCTCTCTCCCCCCAATCACACCCAGTTGGAGTATGCATCTCTACCCCCCCAATCACACCCCGCATCACGCTGCGATGTGCTTGCCCTGCTACTCACCAAGTAGCCACGAACGTTGTCCAGCATGTCGCTCCATGTAGCGTGGTATCGTTGAGTTCCGAAGGACCATTGAATCATGGGTTGATTCGGGATATCGGGCACAACAATGTGTGATTATCTTGTTTGAGTCACATACCATTTGGACATTGATGGAGTGGTATTGCTTTCGGTTTCGGGAGACTGCTTCATTGTGATGTGGGACCACCAATTCCACATGGGTACAGTCGATGGTCCCAATGCAACTTGGGATGCCTGCCAGTGAATAGAAGCCAACTTTGGTGTTGGAGATCTCCTGGGCAGTCCGTGGCAGGGATATGTGTTCACTTGTGTGCTTCAGGAGGGCATCGAGCACCTGGGTCAGCGTGCGTGAGAATACTGGTTGTGATATGCCAAGCATCTGCCCTACCATATGCTGGTAGGTGCCTATGGCCAGGAAGTGGAGCACAGTTACCACCTTCAGTAGAGGGGGGATGGCAGTACGGATGTCTATGAGGCTCACAATGTCGTCATATATCATGTCCGCGATGCTGGTGATGGTATCCCGGTCCAGACGTTACAGGATGTGTATCTGCTCAGGGGTTAGGTTGAATGGACTGGCTCGAATCCTGGGGATTGGTGGCTGCCTCTGTGGTATTACAAGGTGCACTGGTGGGGCTTGGTGGGCTTGTCTCGCCCTCCTCCTCCTCCTGCGTCTCCTCTGTGCTGCCTGTTGTTGTTGATGCTGCAATGCAATCATGTCCTCCAGCCCATGTAATGCTGCTAGTATTGGAACCATCTTGGTGTGGGAAAGGGTGTGGGGAGGAGTGTGGTGTGCTCCTTTTGTGCTGCCCCAGTCTCCATTGCCTCCACCTGTGCTGATTGTGGCCACCTGTGGCAGGTGGGAACACTGCTCATGTCTCTTAATGGGGGGTTCGCGATGCTGGTATGTCCGCCATGCCGGTATGGGCTTTTTGGGCCAAATTCATGCCGCTATTAGCATGTCCGCATGGCTTGTGATGGTCTGGTATTAGCGCCATGCTGCTATTTCCGACATGAGGGGCACCGTTCTTGGCGGTTATCCGGGTCGTGATTGGCAAGGGAATTTAACGATGCCGGTAATCCCTTACCGGTATCGTTATTCCCTTACCGCCATCCGTGTAATGAGGCCCTAAGTCTGAGGAGGGGTGAGAGTGATCGGAAGCCCACAATGAGCACACACAGTAAAACTCCACAGAATACGCTTAGACAAGTGTATATCAAAAATACATTTACATTTATTATAGGCCTCAATAATTAAACACAAATAAACCACAGTAATATAAAACAGTTACCACACACGCCTTTCACTATTTAACATATATACAGTTATGTTTAATCTAATGCTGTGAGGAGTAAACACTGCCACAACCTGCAACAGAAGGGTAGGTTAACACAATGATAGCACTAGTCAGTTCTTCAGAATCGATCCCTAACTTAAACAGTCCAGCCCTATAAAGTGGGAAGAATTATGTTCAAAAGTACAGTAGTTCATTGAAAATGCACAATCATGCGTAATGAGAGAAATCGGGTCCTCTTCAGGGAGCTGAAGCAGTTCAGGAAGGAGCTTGAGGTGATGAAGAACAGTGTCCCACTATTCGAGGAGGGTCTACCCTTGCAGACAGAGCAACATTTGAGTTTTTTGAATATCTAAGGAGCACAGGCTAGCCCAGCTAAGGTGAGTATCTTTTTAGGGATTCTCTTGTGTAAAGAACAATGGCTGTGCCAGGGGGCCACTGGTAAGTGATGCAAGTACTCACCGACCCTCGACACAGTCCGGGACAAACTTTGCCAGTCTAGGCCAGATCGCTTGTAGGTTCATCCCCTGCAGTTGCACATAGCTGCGGCTCTCAGCGGCTGAGGGACGGGATGATCGTCCGTGGCAGCACAGTAGCCTTTTCTCATATCTTGATGAAGAAAAGAGGACAGTTCCAGTGCAGCACGTCTCAGGGGCGCAGGCAGTCAAGGCTCCTACAATGACCGTCACCACAGCAGGGTGACACAGGGACCGCAAATGCTTGTAGCGTGGCGCCCTCTCTTAAATCGTGACTCAGACCAGCGAGGACTATGAAATTTGAAAGGAGAGGGCCCAGGACCACAAGGATGTGTGAATTCGGGATAGCGGCGCTCCTATACGATACCCTGGGTTCGAACTGGTCAGTACCCTGGTTAGCCAATGAACACTTCCGATAAGGCTCTTTGAGAGGGTAAGCAGGAGGTGCTGAGAGTAGTTGTTCCCACTACTCCAAAGGTTTGAAGCGCCCTTGCAGACGGGACAACAGCAGGCTCAGGGTGCCAAACCTTCCAGCATGTCTCTGGTGGTTCCACAGGTCTGCTTTAGCGTTTTAGAGTATTTGGCTCCTCTGTAGTTCAGAGTGAATTTCAGGTGATCGTCCTGGAATGGATGCAGAGCCCCTTCTGTTATCCAAGATTTGTTTTGTGCTCAAATCTGGGATAACCAATCAAAGATCGGCTCTCTAGCATGCATGCCAGACGTGGACCAATCATGGTCCGTGGTGGTGCCAGTCATTCAGGCATAGCAGACATACTGGCACCAGAAGTGTGGATTGAGGCCAGACAGTCCCAAACCTCTTCCTAGGCACTAGCACATGTGACATGCAGGAGCATGCGAAAAAGAAAACGTTTGTGTTGGACACACACTGTCTTGAAGCAAAACTGATGCAAAGCTAGATATTAACGAGTGTGTAAGGATTTTAATAGTAAACTGTTCCCTGTATATCAAAGCCCGCCCACTGCCTGTTTTATTTTCATGATTTTTGCCCATAGATTTACCTCCACAAGAAGTCAGCTCTGTGACTTTCAGGGAGGTTTGCAAGCCATGATTCATTAACAAAATGTAAATCCATATTATTGTCAATAATTAGGTCAAGGATCTCCCACTCAGGGTTCACAGCTGAGAGTGCATCAATTAGCATAATGTGACCCTATTACTTTTTTCTCTAGTGGAATAGGTGGTAGCTTTATTGGGTGTTTAGGAAGGAGATATAAGGCTTCCAGTACCAAAAGAGTGTTAGCGTTGGGCAGAAGGTATTCCAAAGGTTTCTCTTAGTCAGAGATCTAGGTTTTCTAGCTTCGTGTCCAGGCAATGCCCGGTGTATGGGGATGCAAACAGGCTTTCCTCACACCTGGTGCACTCATCTGCTTTGCTTACAAGTTGTGGGTTTGCACATGACACTCTTCATGTGGAATCGGGCAGAAGCCACACCTCCATGAATTGTCACAGGGCATACTAGAGTAGGAAGAAAGACTCCAAGCTTTTATGGCAAGGAAGGGAATAAATGGATTTTTTTTTAAAACGACAGCCAAATGAAATAAATATAACTCGACAAATCATACCCAGAAAGTAAAGAAGTGAGGTCAGGCAAACTCTTCAATACAAGGGAAATCACATTGAAAATATGCAGACTGAAGCCCATGAGGGAGTTCAAGGGTGTAGCGGGTATACATTTACTGTCATATTCTATCATGGAAACGTGTAGTTTATCTTTAAGTGCTATAGTTTCCCAAACACCCATGCCTTTTTTGTCTATGTGTTGACCTAAAAAAGTGCATACAATTATGTTTTGGTAACTGCGACAGACATCAAAATATTTAGCCTGCTCTGGAATTGTCCAAGTGAGGAAGTTGGTCGTCTAATAATATATATGTCTGCAATATATAATGCTAACTTGTGGATAAAGGATACAAAAATAATGCCAGGGGACAATTGACTGCTGTATGCCCAGGGGATAGCAAATGGAGTGGGAGGTCAGTTTGATAATAAAGTGGGGATTGTGAAAAACAGCACAGCGTGTCTAAGAGGGCAGTGTGTAAGAGCCTATACATGTGCATGAGGCTGTATGTATTTTGATCATAGGTGAGCAGTCAGCCGTGTACGTGAGGGTTGCATATGTTTGGAGGAATTTGCCACTGTATTTAGGAGGCACTATCAATGTGTGTGGGGTGCGGGAGGCTGTGCATTTGGAGGGAAAGGTGTGTATAAGCAGGCTCTCGCAGAGCCATAGACAGGGCCTCATTACACGGTAGGTGCTAAAAAACGGGATTTACCGGCATGGCGCTATTAGCGTGTCCGCCCTCACAGGAGACCGCCAATAGCGTACCATTACGAATAAGCGGACACGCGCATAGGGCCATGCCGGTAAATGACCCTACCGCCATGCCGCAAAAGCACCTTACTGGGCCCGCCCAAAGTGCTGATAGCACCTCCGCCCTCACTGTACATGCTATTAGCGGTCACAGCTATTAGCGGTCACAGCTATTAGCATCGACCGTTAAATTGCGGAACCGGAAATAGCGTCATCGCACCGGAACGGGAAAGAGCACTGCGGCCATCTTTAAAAACACAATCCATTGCCATCCTCTGCCCCCTGGACCATTTTGGAGTTGGGAGCTGTGTGGAATCAACCGTGACACCTGCATCATGCCCAAGGCCCTGAAGAAAACCTGTGACAGGCAGCGGAAGGAAAGGTATACTAACGAGGAAATGGTCATGTTGACACAGACCCTTGCAGAGCATGCAGAGGTAGTCTTTGCCAATGACATGCGCCGCGCCACCTTGCTCAAGAAGAAAGCCATCTGGGAGGAGGTGGCAGTCAAAGTCAGTGCCGTGGGCACCAGCACGCGCACTGTGCGCGAATGCAGGAAGAGGTGGGACGACCTCAGGCTGCGGGTGAGGGGCATCCTGGTGGAGAACCACCGCATTGCCAGTGCCGGTGGAGATGGCTCCCCAATACGCCTGAAGGAATGGGAGGAGACATGCGCCAACATGATTGCCACCGAAAGCATCGAGGGAGTGGGCAGCATGGAGGTCGGCGTGGCTACCACTTCCGATGCAGCTGAGTGTACACATGACAGGATGCAGTGTGAATGTACAGTCACCCCCATATGTGAGCACAGACCCAATTCATGCATGGACACACATCCACACATGCATCCATCCATCACCATGTCAGACCCAAACACACACACATGCACACATCACCAGAGACAAGTCCCAAACTCAACCATGCATGGATGAGGCACTGAACTGGCACATCACCTGCATCCACAACTGCTAAGTCCCAATGGCCACAACTGCATCATTCCTGTAATTTACATTGATTATATTGAAACGCAATCAATGCCATCCCCCTTCTCGTCCCTGACAGGTTTACATACAGATGGGGAGGATGCTGCTGATGCATCAAAGGCACCACCTACATCCAAGAGGCCAAGGGCACAGGAGCCGGAGGAAACCCCTGCAACATCCAGGGGCAAGGGTGGAAGGCCACACCTGAAGAGTGGCAGCGTACGTCACAGTGCCACTGCCAGGGCAGCAGTAGCTGCACCACCAACTGTGGCCCCACCACCGGAGGCAAACCCACTGTCAACAATGCCAGACACCCAGGGCCCACCATCAGCTGCGGCAAGCTCTGCTGGTGAGGCAGCCGCCACTGGCCCCCAGTCCGATCCAGAGGACACCCTACTCCAGCACATGGCGATGCACACCCCAAGCCCCCCATGAAGCCCAGAGCCAGTGGCATCCCAGACCCCTGGTTCTGATGGGACTTTCGAGGACACCAACCCTGCAATAATGTCACCCATGCTACCATCACCTGTTGCATTGGAGCCATCTGAGGGCACGGCATCCAATGCACGGTCACCCGGCACTGACCTCCAAATTTACGCCATCCTGCAGTGCCAACAGGAGCTGACCATGCTGAGGCTGCCAATCTCACTGAGAACATAGTCCAGACGGTGAGGCACTCCACTGAGCGCATGGACGCCAACACGGACAGGATATGCAATGAAATTGCAAGTCTTAGGGAGGTGCTTGTCCGCATGGCAGACACAATGGACCGCCACTTTCACCAACAAGGCCAGTCTGCCCCATCCTTGACTTCCGGGTCGACACAAACAAGCCCCCTCAGGCGCTCGATGCGAACAACCAGGCGCACGTCTGGCAACCCTCAAGACCCTTCCAAGGACAATTGCAATTAGGGGGTTAATGGGGACACCCCAGTGTGCATTGGCCATGGCAAAAATGGCAGAGACATGAGGGACTGTTGTGGGGGGTGGTGGGAAGGGTGTTATGGGTCTGTTGTGGGGGGTGGTGGGAAGGGTGTTATGGGTCTGTTGTGGGGGGTGGTGGGAAGGGTGTTATGGGTCTGTTGGGGGGGTGGGAAGGGTGGTGGGATGTTGTGGGGCTTGCACTTCTTCACCTTTATGTTAGTCAATACACTGGTTTCTGATGAAAACACAGCCTTGGACATCTTCATTGTGTGTGTGTGTGCTTCATTGGCGACAGGGTCCATTGCGTGCTCTGAGACATACACCAGTGCATTCCTCCCCATATCCATGTGACAGTACAAAAACATTTTTCGCAGATTGATTGGCTGATCAGATGCTGTCTCACAGCACGTGCCTCCTGGCCATCCCCTCTTGTAACGCCTGCATCCCCTTCACCTCCGTCCACATCAACATCATCATCCTCATCATGTGCTTCTATCCCAACTTCAGGGGGCAGTGGGCTATTCCGTCTGTCACACATATTGTGCAGCATGACACATGCCATCTTGATCTTGGCCACCTTCTCATGTCCATACAGGAGAGCAGCACCAGACCTGGTAATGCACATTGAACGTGACTTCAAAAGTCCAAAGGCCTGCTCAGTCACGATGCGGGTACGGGTATGTGCATGATTGATTACCTCCTCGTGCCTGTTCTGTGGTCTCCGTACAGGTGTGAGGAGCCAGGTTTTCAGGGGATAGGCCGCATCACCTGTATGGGGGGATGAATGGGGTCCTGTTACTGTTCACCTCAAGGGCGGCCTGTTCACATCAGACAAATTGACATAGCATTGTGATGCAAGTGCTAAAATGAGCGCATACATGCAGATGGTCTGTGTGACAGCAACGTGCAAGTGTGTGGCCGACCCTGCAAGTAGAAATGGCACAATAATGCCTACAACAGTAGTTTTCACATGTCCTGGGTGTGGCCAGGTCTTAGGTGTCCCTGGGCCAGGCAAATTTCGTAGAACACTGCTTGTGTACTGACATTCTGACACCAATGTTGCCATGCTGTGAAGCATCACTTCTGTGGTGCTATAGGTGTGTGGTTCAGTGCCATGTCTAGGGGTGTTCCCTTTGCATGCATTCAAGGGTACATTGCTGGATTGATGCTGTGATGCACTGATTCTGTATTACCATCTTGACGCCATGTTGATAATTTGTGTAATATGTGGCGTGGCATGATGTGCAATGGGGATGGATGTGTAATATTTTGCAGCCTGCATTGTTCTCATAGTCGTGCACCTTCAAATTGCATGTGGATTCTTCTCAGGTACATCGTGGCCTTCCCTGAAGGACATTGGCGTACATCTGTATGTCCATTTTCCCTACGGACGCCAGTCAACACCCAGTTGGGGTATGTATCTTCCTCCCCCATTCACACCCAGTTGGAGTATGTATCTCTCCCCCCCAAAATCACTCTGCCATGTGCTTGCCCTGCTACTCACAAAGTAGCCACGTACGTTGTCCGGTGTGTCGCTCCATGTAGCGTGGCATACTTGAGTCCCGCAGAACCATGGAATCATGTGTTGATCCTGGGAATCTGGCACAGCAATGTGTGATTATCTTGCTGGCGTCACATACCATTTGGGCATTGATAGAGTGGAATTGCTTCCTGTTTCGGTACACTGCTTCATTGTGATTTGGGACCACCAATTCCGCATGGGTACAGTCGATGGCCCCGATGGAACTTGGAATGCCTGCCAGTGAATAGAAGCCAACTTTTGTGTTTGCAATCTCCTGGGCAGTCTGTGGCATGGATATGTGTTGAGGTGCATGCTTCAGGAGTGCATCGAGTACCTGGTTCAGCGTGCGTGAGGATACTGGTTGTGAGATGCCATGCATCTGTCCCACTGTACGCTGATGGGTGCCTGTGGGCAGGAAGTGGAGCACACTCACCACCTTCAGTAGCGGGGGGATGGCAGTTCTGATGTCTATGAGGCTCGCAATGTCGTCGTGGATCATGTCCACGATGCTGGTGATGGGAGCCCTGTCCAGATGGTACAGGGTGTGTATCTGCTCAGGGGTCAGGTTGAATGGACTGGCTCTGGTCCTGGGTACTGGTGGGTGCCTCTGTGGTATGATTAGGTGCCGTTGTGGTGCCTGCTGTGCCTGTCTTGCCCTCCTCCTCCTCCTCCTGCGTCTCCTTTGTGCTGCCTGTTGTTGTAGCAGCTGCGCTGCAATGAGGTCCTCCAGGCCATGTAATGCTGCCAGTATCGAAACCATCTTGGTGTGGGGAGGGGTGTGGGAAGGGGTGTGGTGTGCTCCTTTTGAGCTGCCACATTCTCCATTGCCTTCACCTGTGCTGATTTGGTCCACCTGTGGCAGGTGGGTACACTGCCCATTTCCCTTAACGGGTGGTCCGCGATGCCGGTATTTGCACCATGGCGGTAAGGGGTTTGGGGGGATTTACCATGCCGCTATTTGCATGTGCACTGGCCTTGTGATGCTGTGCTAATAGCGGCATGGCGTAATTAACGTAATGGAGGGTCGCGCGCACGTGGCCTGCCCGCTATTAGTGGCACCGTAATTAGCGGTGCCGCTAATAGCGGTGTGCCGGGTCGTGATCCACATGGGGATTTAACATCACCGGTAATACATTACCGGTAACGTTAAATCAATACCGCCTTCCGTGTAATGAGGCCCTATGTCGTGTATTTTGAGGTCTGTTTGTATGGGAGATGCTGTGTATCTTTGGAGCGGCTCTCAGTCCATTTGGTGAGGCTCTCAGTCCATTTGGTGACAATGTGCCGGAGGGGTCGAGCCCTCTCTTACCAAAGGGGCACATGGAAACCTAGGGCATGCACAATGTGTGTATGTGTGTGTGTGTACATTTGTGCATGTGCGTGTGTGTATGAGTGCAATGGCCCTCATTACGACCCAGGCGGTAAGTATACAACATTACCGGCATGGCGTAACTAACGTTTACGTGCTGGGTCAAAGCCGTAAAAAGCGGGACATTACGACCCATCGTGCACGAGCATTACGCCATGCCGGTAATGTAAACTGCGCCATGGCGTTAATGCCCCCAAAACGGCACCTACCGGCATCGTATGCCGCGCAAGGTGCACCACCGCCACCCCGACCACCGTTCATAGCGGTGACCGTAGTTAGCGGTCACCGCAATTAGCGGTGACCGTAGATAAGCGGAACCGGAAGTAGCGTCACCGCGGCGGAACGGGAAAGAGCACGGCGGCCATCTTTAAAAACACAATCCATTGGCATCCTCCGCAACCACTGGACATCCGAGCCTGAGACCCGGCAAATACCATCAGCAACCTTCTTCCTGCAAGAAAATGCCTAAAGTGGTTAAAAAAGCCTGTGACCGCCAGCGGCAAGACCGCTTCACCAGAGAGGAGCTTACCATGCTTGCGGAGACCCTCCAGGAGAACGCCGCAGTGGTATTCTCCAACCAAATGACCAGACCGGCCATAGCCAAGAAGAAGGCCATATGGGCACTGGTAGCTCAGCGGGTTAGTGCCGTGGGAACAACACCCCGCAATGTGAGACAGTGCCGCAAGCGGTGGGACGATCTCCGGCTCAGAGTCAGGAGCATACTATCGGCAAACAGGAACCTGGCCACGGCAACCGGGGGAGGATCGGAGTCCCCTATTAAATTGCAGCCATGGGAGGAAATCTGTGCCTCCACAATCGGAATGGAGAGCATAGAAGGAGTAGGAGGAATGGAGAGAGGAGCCCCGACATCAGGCGATGCAGGTAGGTGGCTCAAATCAAGCCATGCAAAATTCACCAAAGTCCATGTGTTGCATTTACACAATGTTGCCCCATAGTGTAAATGCAACACATCAGCAGGAGACTGCCCACAGATACATCCGATCTCCACCCTGTACACATGCAGTATGCACACCCTAACTGCAGGCACCCACATACCTCCATGCTACTTCCACACAAAAGGGAGACAACCTGTTTTCCCCTGCCTCAAATGTGCCGCATGTACTAACTGATAAGATGTCAGTCGTCACAATGCCCGCCCAATGTCTGCAGACCCATTAATAACACTTTCCCTCCTTTGCTCCACCACAGCTCAAATTCCGACCTTGAGGGTGAGAACACCACTGCCTCCACACCTACCAAGAGGGCCAGGACAACTGTGCCAACACCACAACCCTCCACCTCTGCCGTCCCGAGGAAAACCCCACAGCAGCCAAAATCCATGCCAGGAAAACAGGACAGGGCACTGACAGCTACCCCAGCAGGCAGCACAGAAGCAGCAGCAGCAACAGACATTACCCAAATTGTGCCCACAGAAGGGACAGGCTCTGCTGCAAGCAGCACGGTATCCAGTCATAATATCGAAAAAATAAAGTCGAATGACAAAAAAGTCGAATCAATAATGTCGAAAAAAAAAAAGTCGAATTTGTTTTTTTATTATTTATATATTTTTTTTGGGTTTGGTAAGTAAAAAAAAGGGGTAAAATAAAAAAAAAATAGAAAAAAGGGGGGTTGGGGGGGGAACCCCCCCATTTCGAATAAAAAACGTATTAAAAAAAAATTCGACTTTTTTTTTTTCGAGATTATTTTTTCGACATTTTGACTTTCGATTTTATTGATTTCGATTTTATGTCTAGGAACCAAGCAGCACTATTGGGGAAACTGCTGCCATTGCAGCCTCCTCCAATAGCGAAGCAGGGATCATTGAGGAGATTGATGTCGGAAGCCCCACTGCCCACCCTCATTCCCCCTACCTGTCCCTAAGCAGCCCGCATGCGGATGCCACACAGGGGCAGTTAGAGGATGAGGATTGGCCAGGCTCTCCATCCCCGCTGCAGGAGGTGAGCAGCCCAATGGGAATACCACTGCCATCAGCCATGGGCCAGAAAAACCAACACACCCTGGAGGAGATCGTCACCCGGCAGCAGCAACTATCCTCGCTCCTCAATGAGCATGTTGAAGAATATGGGGGGTCAAGTGCAGCAATGGAGAAATGTGCGGAGACAGTGAAGGCTGCTATAGAGTCCTCAACAAAGGACATATGCGCAGAACTCGCCGCTGTGCGGCACGTCATCTCTGAACTAGTGCAGACAATTCGGGACATGCGTCCAAATGAGCAGGCAGGAACCTCCTCGAGTGCCAGCTCGACACCAAGCAGCCCCATCCGCCGATCGGGGAGGAACCTGCGCAGCACAGGCAGGGGTGCCCTGGGGGCCAGGGGAGGGGGCTGCCAATAGTGGCCGGACAGTGGAGAAATCCTACATCAGACACTGCTGCACAGACTTACTCACACCTTTGTAGGGATTCCAGGGGGGAGGGTGGAGGGGGGAGTGGGTGTGTTGGGGAGTTCAGGGGGGAGGGGGAGTGGGTGTGTTGGGGAGTTCAGGGGGGAGGGGGGAGTGGGCGTGTTGGGGAGTTCAGGGGGGAGGGGGAGTGGGTGTGTTGGGGAGTTCAGGGGGGAGGGGGAGTGGGCGTGTTGGGGAGTTCAGGGGGGAGGGGGGAGTGGGTGTGTTCCACAAAATCACTTTCACAATACACTTTTCATATTTGCACAAATCACATGTGTGGACATTGCTCATTGCGTATGTGTGATTTATTGGTAAACAGTCCCCAGTGTCCATATAACAGACGCACACAGTGCCACAATCGTCATCTCCAGGTGACACCCCCCATTCGCGTGTGCTAGAATGATTGGTTGATCAGAGTACTACGCATTTCACGCCCCTCCTGTGCATCGCCGCCTCCATGAGGTGCTGCCGAATCCCCACCTTCATCATCCTCATCGTCAGGTGGTTGCAGTTCTGCATCAGGGGGCAGGGGCACAATGCGTCTGACGCACATATTGTGTAGCATGACACATGCCATGACGATCTTTGCCACCTTCTCATGGCGGTACAGGAGTGCCCCACCAGACCTGCTGAGGCAGCAAAACCGTGCCTTCAATAGGCCAAATGCCTGCTCAATCACCACACGGGTACGCGTATGTGCACGGTTGAAGTCCTCCTCGTGCTGGTTCTGTGGGTTCCGGACTGGTGTAAGGAGCCACCTCTTCAGGGGATAGCCTGCATCACCTGTATGTGGGCGAGAATGTATGTGTCAGTCATGACGTCTATTTCAAAACATGACGTGCCACCATGGCTTGCATCCAACTGTTACTTCGGACCTCTTTTAAATGCACCAATTGATTCACACTATGCAACCAGTATATGCTCATGGCTCTTATGGAATGTTGTGCATGCCATCAACCAATGTATGCAGGGGGGTCAAGTGCCTTGTGAGTGTCCATCCACTGTTTTCGTTCATGCCGTTTGTTTTGGTGGCCTGGCACGTGTCCTGTGAGGTCAACGCTCACATCATTGCAACATTGCTGTCAGCCTCATCATGACCCCAGTGTGCAATACTGATGTTGATAGGGACATTTTGTGGGCCTTGCTGTCTGTGTGATGGTGTGTTGATGTTTCTGTCCGTCATGTGCCTCATTCGTGCGCAGTTATGGGGACAGGCCTTTCAGTGGATGGTGTCTGGTGACGTGCATGTAGGTGCATTTCGTTGAGGTCAATGTGGTGTGAATTGGTACAATGCACTTGCAGATGGTTGTGTCATGGTTGGGGCACACCTTCATTCACGTGGTGGGGCCGCATACATCGGGCATTAGGTTTAGTGGTGTCAGCTGAAGTTTGTGCTGCTTTAGGGTATGATCTGGCTCCGTTGTCTCTGCTACTCACAGCCAGGTGGAGTATTCATCATTCCCCCCCCTTTCAGCCAGGTGGAGTATGCATCACCCCCCCCTTTCAGCCAGGTGGAGTATGCATCATCCCCCCCCTTTCAGTCAGGTAAAGTATGCATCATTCCCCCCCTTTCAACCAGGTAAAGTATGCATCATCCCCCCCCCTTCAGCCAGGTAAAGTATGCATTGGTATGTCGATCACCTACCCACTTCACATTTCCATGACCATGACATGAGACTCACCGAGTAGCCAGGATCTTGGCCCTGCATGTCGCTCCATGTAGCGTGGTATTGGGAGTTCCTCAGTACCATTGAATCATGGGTTGATCCGGAGAATCGGGCACAACAATGTGTGAAGATCCTGTTGGAGTCACAGACCATTTGCACGTTGATTGAGTCAAATAGTTTACGGTGCGGTACGGTACCTCCATGGCATGTGGGACCACCAATTCCACATGGGTGCAGTCGATGGCACCAATGCAACCAGATATGCCGGCTAGTGCATGGAAACCCACTTTGGTGTTTGCAATCTCCTGGGCAGACCGTGGTAATGAGATGTGGTCGTCTGTGTGCTTGAGGAGGGCATCGAGCACTTGGATCAGTGTACGTGAGAATAATGGTTGTGAAATGCCATGCAAGTGCCCCACTGTGTGCTGGTAGGCACCTGTGGCCAGGAAGTGGAGCACGGACACTCCCTTCAGTAGGGGTGGGATGGCGGTGGGTGTTTCTATCATGCTGACAATTTCGTTGTGTATCATGTCCACGATGGTGGTGATGGTGTCCCGGTCCAAACGTTACAGGGTGTGGATCTGCTCAGCGGTGAGGTTGAATGGACTGGCTCTGATGCGTGGGATTGTGGGCTGCCTGCGTGGTGCCACTGGCTGTGCTGGTGGGGCTTGCTGGCCCTGCCTTGCCCTCCTTCTCCTCCTGCGTCTCCTCTGTGCAGCCTATTGTTGTTGTTGTTGTAGTTGAAGTTGTAGCACTTGCATTGCTATCAGGTCCTCCAGCCCCAACATTGCTAGTCCTATTGGAATCATTGTGGAGTGTGACTGGGTCTGGGAAGGGGTTGGGTGTGCTCTTTTTGTACTTCCTGACTCTGTATTGCCTCCACCTGTGCTGATTCTGTGCACCTGTGGCAGCTGGATTCACTGCACAAGGCCCTTTACGGTTGGTTCGCGATGGCGTAATTAGCACCATGGCGGTAAGGTACTTAACGGGCTGGGTGATGGCGTTAGGTGCATGTCCGCTTGGGTCGTCATTCGCGTAGCTTTGCGCCATGCCGTTATTTGCGGTGTGGCAGGTCTCGTGCGCGCGTCCTTGGTGCAGTTAGCGGCAGCGTTAACTACGATGCCGCTAATGGCATCGTAGTTAACGGTCACGGGTCATGATCGGACCTAGCGGAAAACGATGCCGGTAATCATTTACCGGCATCGTTTTTCACTTACCGCCGGGTCGTAATGAGGGCCAATGTGTGTGTAAAGAGAGAGCCTGGCTTTAGTATCCCATTTTTGCATCAGCACCTGAATTAGTGTCTCCAAGAAGATAACATTATTTCAAAGGTATAAGTCGGATATGTGTTTCATGTAACCCACTATTGAAGGGTGAATGCTTTAATTGTCCACAGAGAAAATACAAAACAATCCACCCCAGTCAACGAGAAGAAGGCTGAAATGGTAAACTCATGTAGAATTATAGCAATTTTGCTAAAAGCCCACACTTTCAAAAACGTGTCTGCAAATGGAAGACACAGTCGCATATATATATAAGACTAGCAAAAAGTGCCTGTACTTTGCACAGGTTCTTTAGACAGACATGATAACACTCTCATCAATTGCTGACAATCACAGAGCATACGTGGAGGGGAGGTGAGAATTGTGGTGCTGCAGCATAATGGGACCTTCTGTGCATTCTCCCCATCTGTCGCCTCACCCTGATGCGGTGCAGCATGTTGCGGTGCATTGCAGCATATATATCTCAGAAATGGTGTGCACTAGGGCCTTGAAAAGTGTTTTGAGGACCTTCAAATTTTGTTCCTGGTGTTGAGACGGTGAAAAGGAGCTTTGTCCGGTCCTTTTATGACCACATTGATGTTTTGTGCATTGCAGTGCAAATATCTCCGAAACAGTGCATCCTAGGGGTTCTAGGTCAAATGTTCGAATGCAAAGGATCGAATGACCAAAGGGTCGACTCAAAAGGACCGAAAACCAAAGGGTCGAATTTCTTTTTTTGGAGGTGGGGGGGGTCCCCAAATCCCCGTTTTTGGTGCTTTTTTTTACTATACGAAACCAACAAATATATATATATTTTCAAAAAAAAATTCGACCCTTTGGTTGTTGGTCCTATTACCTCGACCCTTTGGTCATTTGATCCTTTTGGTGTTGTACCTTTGACCGGACACCCATCCTAGGAACTTGAAACATGGTTTTCAAACCTTGAAGTCATGTTCCTCGCGCCCAGATGCTTGAAATGAGCTCTGTCCGGCCCTTCTACGACCAGTGTGATGTTTTGCTGCTTCCAGGCAACCGTCTCATTTGTGCAAAGGCTGAAATTCGGGGAACAGGGTGGGGTGTCCACATGTAATGTAGCCAGTGACATCTGGAGGGTCCTTACAGGTAACTGTGCATATTGGTGTTGCTAGGGGGGGGTTGAGGGGGCTATAGCCCGGGTCTTTTGGTTGTAGCCCCGGAGAGAAGCTCAGGGGTTACAACCAAAAAGGCTAGCTAGCCCCCAGTCCCGACAGTCCCGACAGTCCCAAAATTAGCGTAGCTCCGGATCTTTTCCAGATCTAGCAACACCCCTGGGTGGAACAGAGTGGATTTGTATGAAGAACAAACAAACAAAAACACTAAAAGATTTTACAGTTTATATACATATATATATATATATATATACATATATATATATATGATAGAGTGATGGAAATTGGCTGCAGGGCACAGCTCATGCCATAGAGAAGTGCCCACTGACTGCCATACGAAAGGAAGCTAGCCTGTGCAATTATGTAGTATGGAAGTCTTATCAATGGCTTTTTATATCCACTATCATCTGAAACCATTGTCTGCATGCGCATTGTAGGGACTGTCCAAACCAAGAGCATGTGCAGCTGCCCTGCAGTAACGGTTAAATGACAGATGACATTAAGAGCACCAGCTACAAATACTGAAAGGTATTGTTAAAAATATTTGCAGAAAAATGTGCAGGAAAGCTTCAACAGAAATGACATACTATGTGTATAACAAGAAGCCCTTACTGGTCAATAACATGTTGTAACAGTTTATTGAGAAGCCACCCTCAACACAGGGATTTCCTTCCTTCCCCACTTAAGGTGTGATGCAACAAACTGTTTAACAGATTCTTATATTCAGCCCTACTACAGACACATATCATGTCCCTTCAATCGCTCCCCCTGAGCTAACAATGAGTCAAGAAGTAGGCCGGTGTACAGGAGATATATTGGTATTTATTTAAATAAAAGTAATAGAAATTAGCATAAAAATGTCAAACACCACTTTATCCTTGGCACAGCACAATCAACTACTCTCAGCATAAATCACAAAAGTGAGTTGAAAAGAGCACAATCACAATTCTTCACTTTCTGCAAATTTCTCTTCAAGAAATAATTGCACTGATCAATAACGAAAGCAATTATCATGTAATGTGCGATTTTAATTTTCCTATGGGTTTGAAAGGCTAGCAGTAGGATTTCAAGACTATTACAAATATATGTGGCAATTATGATTTCGCCCACACATTTGGTGTAAAATAAACCCAGGGTGTTTCAGTGATTTGTTTTTCAGACCCCCCTAATTTGGTCTGTGTTGGGGAAGTTGGACAGAAAAAATAGAATTTTTTGGGGAATTTGGGATTTCAGACTCCCCTCCCCTGAAAGGCCTTTGTTGGGAAAGCTGGCTAAACAGGATGGGCTGAGTTGAGAACAAATATGTGCCTCTTCCTTAAAGAAGTTGGGGTGAGCAGGACAAAAATGATTACCAATTAAATTATAGTCTTCAGTTTTCAGCGCACACTGGGAACTGAGCTTTGTTAATTTTGAATTTTTTTAAATTAATATTTTTTGTTTTTGTTTTTGTTTTAGTTTTTGCTTTGTCACCCAGAGTGGCACGGGTATGCCCAGACGTGGGTCCTGTGCCTGCTGGGCCTAGAGACCAAAGTTACTCCTCACTGATGAGGCCCAACAAGGTCGAAACATGTTTGGGGTTGCTTGTGGTCTCGTGCAGAAGGCATGTGACAAAGCAGTTCGGGCTGGACTGCCCCTTTATGGGTGGGACCAAGCCTGATTTGCATATGGTCTTTCCCCTTTTGTAAAGGCTTGGCAGGAGAAGAACAATGGTCTGGAATGTTGCCCAGAGCAATGCTAGAGGTTAGGGTGAATTCCAAACCTTCCAGCCGTCACTTCTTTTGTTTTGAGATTAGATAGAGGACAACATTTGCATCACTATTTTTTAAAAGCAGTGTAACCTGAGATGCTTTGGGGTCAGCTGGAACTGATGCCTGGCCTAAAGAGGCATTTAATAATGGTAAAAGTGGAGAGGCTACTGCCTGAGTTTGGGCCAACTACTTAAATATGTGAGAATGGCAGTTGTCCAGAAAGGGACCCGATCATTTACTGGTTCTGACAAATCTCTGGAATTGATTCCCATTAGGTGTTATACATTCTGTCACTCTGTGTCATGAACTACAGAACACGTCCCTTTTGGACTTCCTGGTCCCTGTCACAACGGGGCGTGCACTCCATAATACTCCCAACATATCGTCCAGGGTGAAACCTCTTTCTCGCTCCACGCGCTGGACGTAACGTATTCTATTAATAGACCATGCCTTCCACGGCATGCGCATCACAATGCTATTGCAAAGTAGCGATCCGACGTGTGTCCCGTAGCTCATGGTATTGTTTCCTTGTACATGTCTGTCTACCCGTTCCTTGCCCCTTCCTTTCCTCCTATTTCCTGGACTCGTGTGCTAGTTGCACCTTTCCTAGTTCCCCGGATTCCTGGATCCGCGTCCTGGAAACTGAACGCACTCTGGAGTCGGAAGAGACTCGGGCAGCCTTGTTCAAAACCAGGTCCGTCCGCAAGAAGGCAGCGACCAAGGACTCCAGCAAAGAACGGACCCAGGTGGGAAGGGGGGAACTCCCTGACACTCTGTAAAGGAGTATAGGTGGCACTGCTTTTGACTAGAGCCTCATCAGCTTTTATTCATGTGTATCTCTTTATATATAACTGTATTTGATGAGTTGAAAAAGAAGCCAGTCGTTCACAACAACCCTTAGACAAACTGATGGCTGATATCAGAACTCGAGGGCTATGAAGTTCATTTATAATTTGATAAAGTTCCTTATGGCGATTATAAGTGTTATCAATCCGCTTGCTGTAAAAACAAAGTTTAGCCAGAAGAATATGTTTAATATTCATCAACATGTACCACACATTTGATAGGCTCCCCACCATTTCCTTTGTACATGTCACTTAACTAGTTCCGCTTCACTTTTTTTAGATGAGGCATAAACCGCTTGGCATTAGATTATTTACTTGGGTGAGTGATCTTACATTTTGGTAACACATTATCAAAACTTTGCATAAGACAGAAATGAGGACTCTGAATTTCCTCTGGGTCATCTTAATTCTGTCCAACACAAAAAGGGGGTGTTTCTAAGTAGTTTCTTGGTAGATACTGATTTGGCATATAGAAATGGACAGAAGGGCCCTCATTACGAGTCTGGTGGAAACCGTGCCGGAAAAAATAGCAGGTAGCCACTGAACCCATAATGAATTGCCGCCACCTGACTTGCTGGAAAAACCAGGGCATTACAGCCTGCATTACAGGCGGCAGCAATTGTTAATCCCCATTCCCATTTGGGAATAGGGACCATGGAAGCACTGGTACTGGTGCGCCCATGAACGTCTGCGGCCGGGTGCCGTTCCGTCCACCAGGTCTACCCTGCGAGCGGAACAGCACCAGGCCACAGACTTGTACTTTGCCAGTCTGGAAACAACGGTATCGGTAAGCTTACCACCATCTTTGTTTCCGGACTGGAAAATTTGTAATAAGGGCCAAGGTTACAGATGGTAGTTGGTCCGGTTTATAGCTTGTTTTCTTTCTCCTCTAAATTGAATAACACATTTTTTTCTAACCAAACCAAAAGTACAGGCTTAAGTAGCTGGATTGTATTGTTACAATAAAAAATATAATGTAACGTATTGCCTTAGATGTGTGTGGTAATCGATTAATTGCTAGAACTGTAGAGAAACCCTGTTATCTGTCAATTGTGGAACTGGTGTCAGGCAGGTCTGGGTGACCCATATGTTCAGATGGCTTAGTATATAGAGATGTGTATTAAGACTTAGGTTGGCCACTAAGTCAGCCAAGGAGTTAGCAAACTCAGCTTGGGTGATAAAACAATACAAATGAGTACATTTGTGTAGGAGACACATTGGTTTGAAGCAAAACGGATTCAAAGATAACTATTAATAGTGTGTAAGACTTTTACTAGTAAACCGCTTTTGTAAATAAAATCTAGCCCACTGTCTGTTTTATTTTCATGATTTCTTCCCATTAATGTACGTCGAGGAAGAGTATGTAGGCTCATCAAGCCATGATTCAGTTACAAAAAAGAAAACATTATTCTTGTCAATAATGAGGTCAAGCATCACTCCCTTCTGCGCCACAGCTGAGAGTGCATTCATTAGCACACAATGGAGGTCTTGCTGATGATTTAAAGGTGACCCTATCATTGTTTTACTCCATGATAGTACAAGTGGAGCAGGTAGTAGGTTTATTGGGTGTTTCAAAAGGAGATCTAAGGTTTACATCACCAAGATAATGTTAGGGCTGGGCCAGAGGGTACTATTCTAAAGATTCCTGATAGTCAGTGGGCTGTAGGCTTTCTAGTTTAGTGTCCAGGCACTGCCCAGTGTTGTAGAACATATTTATGGGGCGACATTTAATTCGGGGAGTTTTATCCTCTCCAACCCCAATGTAGCACCACGCCAATTGATAACGTAATCAGGTTCTTGACTAACTCTGATTTTAATGCATCAAACACCACTGTAATCCCTAACTCCTTCTGCAGTATAGAAGCCAAGAACGAGGCTGGTGTGCAGGAAGAATATACGCTTAGTTGTATTTAATTAATAGACAAAGGGCCTCAACAAGGGTGCCGGTAAGCTTACCAGCACCTCAAATGGCTCCCCACCAATGGGTTGTTCTGCTGGAATAATGTACTTACTTTGAATCTCTCTGGGTGCTGCACAGGTGCAACATGAAGTCACCCTGGGTCAACTCATGGGAAGCACAGGGACCTGATTGGAGTGCCTCTCCTGGTCTCTGTTCTGGATGACCCTTCAGCATCAACCTTTCTCCTGTTTTTGTCTCCCAATTTTAGTTCCACCTTTTCCCTCTGATTTTAGTTCCTCTTGTCTGAATATATAAAGTAGGGTGGATCGCTCATTGGCTAATTATTCTGATTGGACATCTATTGTTTGTTCCCCTCAACAACGCCTCGCCTCTTTCTAATGATTGGTCATGGAGTCCCCAGACCTGAATTCTGGGAGTTCTTATTCCACCCATCTGAAATTACATTTCTTACCAACTCAAAAATGAAGTTAAAAATCTTCAACATGGCTCTTTTCTAAAATCTCCAAATAAGGGTCAGAGCCCATATATTTCTAAATTGGTCTGATCATACCAATCACAATGAACTCTGTCTGGTGTTGGCAGGTGGTTGCCTGAGCGAATGACAGAATGTTGTCATTTCCACAGAAAGGATTAAAGTTAGAATCCTGATATTTTACAGACATGTATTTGATTCTATAAACTACCAGATTCCTGGGTCTCTTATCTGTTTTTTTCTGGGATGCTGCAATCATATTTTACCTTAGAACTTTGGTTCCCTAGGTTCAATTTTGAGGGGAGTCATTTCAACAGATAAATCGGCCCCATTCTAAGTCGGACGGCCCAGTAAAAAAGTGCTGGCTCTTAACTGGACCGGCCGACTATGGGTTTGCAGGTGGGGCACCTACTTTACCTCCAGCTCAAAGCTGGAGGTAAGGTAGGCCCCCTACTAGCAAAAAAGCCACCATTAGCGTTGCTGGTAATGATGGCAAAACCCTCGTGGAGTCCTATGGGACTCCATGGATGGGATTTACACCATCACTCTGGCACTCGAAAATCCAGTGGCAATGCCACTGGAGTGAGTGCCGGAAACAGTACCTACATTTACCAGTATCCTGGCACCAGGATACCAGCAAACTCAGAAAGAGGCCCAATGCTCTTTTTGTGCATTTCTGAAACGTACAAACCATCTCTGTATCTGTCACCATTCCCAACCATGTGAGCAAAATATGATTTCCCATAGAAACCTATGGTAGCCTCTTAATTAGAGGCATACTATTAGCACCATAAAATAGCATATTTCTATTCCCAAGCGCTGTAGCGAGGCCTGGTTTTCTCTTCTGTTGACATAGTGTGAAATAAAACCTCTTTACATTCTTCCAGGGCTAATGACCTGACCACATGTTTCCTTATCTCTTTGGGCAGAGGGACTACAACTCTGGCCCCTGGGATCATGTGGCCTTCTGTTGCCTGTCAAAATGGTTTCAGGCTCTAGACCTACCACAAAACCGAATACAATTTTGGGTATTTTAGAAAGTTCAACTCAATGGGTTGAACTTTTGTTTACTCAGTGGACACCTTTCCACCCACATAAACCTCTGATGAACAGACATTATGCTTTATAAATTGCTGTATTTGCTTTCCACATGAGTCCTGCACCAATATCTTGAATTACATAATATAGATGTTGCTCCTGCACCATGCCATCAGTGTCCAACTTTACATTACAATGTATCTTTGAATTACTCTGGCAATGGAGTTTTAATCTTTAATATGCTAATTGTTCAATCATTCTGCCGAAAGCACAGAGTTCCCCTTGTTAGTTCATTCTTTTGACAAAGCTGTACTCCAGTGCATCCGTCCTCTGTTTAAAAAATATGTACCTTCCGGCCCCGTCGCTGGGATTTGGTCTGCCAGCCAACAGTTAGTGTTCCATATATTTGGACCTTTGGGCCTAACTTTCTCTTCTGCAGTTCATCTATATCCTGGGGAGGAAAGTACTACACAGTGTGGACATGCACCAATGGACTGTTGTGCTTATGAGTAGTGGATTTGCACATGTGACAGCACATGTGACATTGGGAAGGAGCCACACCTCTGCATGTTGTCGTGGAGCATACTAGATTGGAAAGAAAGACTCTAAACTGGTATGGCTAGGAAGGAAATACATGTGTTAAGAGAACACGATTGCTAAATGAAATCAATAAAACTCAACCAAAGATAACCAGAAATTAAGCCTTCAAAGAAATGAGTTCAGGCAACCTTTATAATGCAAGGGAAATCATATTCAAAATATGCAGACTGAAGCCCATGAGGGAGTGAAGCAGTGTTGCAGATGTTCATTTCCTTTCATTTTCTATCATGGAGACGGGTAGAAATTCAGTTGTCTAAGTGCTGTAGTTTCTCCAACACACTTTGTTGACCTAAAAATGTGGAAGCCATTATGTATGGTAACCACGTCAAACCTCAAAATGCTTAGCCAGCTCTGGGATTGTCCAAGTGAAGAAGTTGGCCATCTTATAATATATATGTCTGCAATTTATAAATAATAATATCTGGGGACAATTCACTGCAGAATTACCACAGGGTGACAAATGGAGTTAGAGGTCAGTTTGATAATAAAGTAGGGATTGTGATAAACAGCACAGCATGTCTAAGTGGGCTGCATTTAAGAGTCATAGGGCCTCATTCAGAGTTAGCCGGTTCAGATTTAACGGTGCCGGTAAAAACGTACCGGCACCGTTTCTGGACCTGCTAACTCTGAGTTATGTGGCCGTGTGGTGTTACACCCGCCAGGCTTAACGCCACCGGCCGCACACGGACGTGGAAACACTATCACCATTACCACATGGTGCCGGTGATTCCACTGCCCCCATTCCCATGGAGTCCTGCGGGACTCCACAGGAATGGGGAGTAATGGAATGCCGGCCCTGGAATTACCGGACCACCAGGGCTGTAATGCCCTGATAAATTCGGAAACGGTAAATCCCTACGGGTCCGGCAGCAGCCTGCAGGTTATACCGGCACCGCTACTGCCAGACTCGTAATGAGGCCCTATGTTTGTGTAAGAGGCTATATATAATTTGGTCTCAGGGGAGAAGTCCGCTGTGTGTGTGGGGGTTGCATATGTTTGTGTTTGGAGGAATATGCCATCGTATTTAGGTAGCACTATCAATCTGTGTGAAGGGGCCTGTGGATTTGGTGGGAAGAATGTGCATTAGCCGGCTCTCGAGACTCATAGAATATGTCTTGTGTGTTTTGGGGTCTGTTTGTATGGTAGATGCTGTGTGTGTTTGGAGAGGCTCTCAGTGCATGAGGTGACAAGGGGCATCATTACGAGTATGCCGGTCTGGAAAAAGGTGACAGTAACAACATGAACTGGCACGTTTCTGGACCGGCATACCTAGAGTCTGTCAGCAGATTATTCTCTGAAGCACCAGACCCGTTGACAACTGCGCCAGTGCTTCAGTAGTTCCCATTGTTGGAGCGGCTCTCAGTCCATTTGGTGACAATGTGCCGGAGGGGGCGAGCCCTCTCTTACCAAAGGGGGACATGGAAACCTGGGGCATGCACAATGTGTGTATGTGTGTGTGTGTACGTTTGTGCACGTGCGTGTGTGTATGAGTGCAATGTGTGTGTAAAGAGAGAGCCTGGCTTTAGTATCCCATTTTTGCATCAGCACCTGAATTAGTGTCTGCAAGAAGATAACATTATTTCAAAGGTATAAGTCGGATATGTGTTTCATGTAACCCACTATTGAAGGGTGAATGCTTTAAGTGTCCACAGAGAAAATACAAAACAATCCACCCCAGTCAACGAGAAGAAGGCCGAAATGGCAAACGCATGTAGAATTAAAGCAATTTTGCTAAAGGTCCACACTTTCAAAAACGTGTCTGCAAATGGAAGACACAGTCGCATATATATATAAGACTAGCAAAAAGTGCCTGTACTTTGCACAGGTTCTTTAGACAGACATGATAACACTCTCATCAATTTCTGACAATCACAGAGCATACGTGAAGGGGAGGTGAGAATTGTGGTGCTGCAGCATAATGGGATCTTCTGTGCATTCTCCCCATCTGTCGCCTCACCCTGATGCGGTGCAGCATGTTGCGGTGCATTGCGGCATTTATATCTCAGAAATGGTGTGCACTAGGGCCTTGAAAAGTGTTTTGAGGACCTTCAAGTTTTGTTCCTGGTGTTGAGACGGTGAAAAGGAGCTTTGTCCGGTCCTTTTATGACCACATTGATGTTTTGTGCATTGCAGTGCAAATATCTCCGAAACAGTGCATCCTAGGGGTTCTAGGTTAAATGTTCGAATGCAAAGGATCGAATGACCGAAGGGTCTAATCAAAAGGACCGAAAACCAAAGGGTCGAATTTCTTTTTGGGGTGGGGGGTGTCCCCCCAAAATCCCTGTTTTTGGTGCAAAAAACACTTTTTTTAAAACGCAGGCGAACAGCAATTACAGTATGAATACAGTGTACATAATGTAGGTGCGCAGAGGTTACTACACATAATAACACAATCAATGGGCACAGTCACAGCATGGAGAGGGCAATAGAGGACTGTGATAGGGGTGAGGACCCAAGCTGGTGGGGGGAAGTGGGTGGGGGGGGAAGCATCCGGTGTCGCGATAAGATCGGACATCTAAGATCGGAACCTGAGCCAGATATTCCTAGGCCTGGAGTGCGTGGGTTGCATATGGGACCAGGCTTCCTCAGAGTCCGAGGCCCACGTGACCGCTCTCAGCCATTGGGCATGTGTGGGAGGTGAGGGGCGAAGCCAGCAGAGCAGGATGGAGCGCACCGCGAGAAGCAGGCAGAGGCCAGCTAGTTTTTTGGAATCACCGGAGAGGCCTGGGAGGTCATGAAAGAGGCATAACACTGGGGAAGGAACAATGGGATGGTCGAGCAAAGCAGACACTGTCGAGCAGACTGCTTCCCAAAACTGTGAGAGGCGGGGGCAGGACCAAATCATGTGAATGTAGTCGGCATCGTCCTGGCCGCATCTGGGGCAGCTGGCAGGGTGATCAATGGACATGCAATGTAGTCTGATCGGGGTGTAGTGAAACCTATGTAGTACTTTGAACTGAATGAGTTTAAACTGGGAGTTGAAGGACACTCGATGTGTGCGCTCGCATAGGTGTGCCCAGCGCTCATCCGACATTTCAACACCAAGGTCTGCCTCCCAAGCACGCTTCAGTTTGGCAAAGTCTGGGACAGATCTGCATTGTAACATAGTATATAACCTGGAAATTTTACCCCTCGTGGGCCCGGGGGAGGTGAGCTCCTCAATGGCAGGGTCGTCCGGTGGCAACGCGGGGAACGTTTGGTAATTACGCATGAGGGTCCTGCGGAGGGATGTATATTGGAGCCATACACTCTGGCCGCTCCTCAAGGGCAAAGGGAGATCGGGCCATTCAACAAATATACCCTGGTCAAACACATCACGTAGCAACTCGTAGCCCGCGTCCGCCCAGCGACGAACCGTGCCTGGTGGAACCCGCGGGACCCCCGGGAGGAAATTCCAAAGAGGAAGGTTGCCGTGGAAGGCGTAAGCAGTTCCGGCCAGCTTCCACATTTTCGCTAATGCGATGGATGTGCAGGCGACCGGGCTCTGTGAGTCCAGTGCCAAGGGAGCGGGTTGTATCACCAAGGAGCGGATGTCCCGGTCACAGACCGCAAGCTTCTCAAGTCGGACATGCGGGGGAGTGTCTGTTGTATTAAACCAGTAAGAAGTATATTGGATTTGGGATACCAGCCAGCATTTAAGAAAGTCAGGGGCACCGAAGCCCCCGTTAGACATGGGGGTAGACAGGTTATCGATTTTTAGGCGGACCGCACCCGAGTGCCAAAGAAAGGAATTCACAGTACGGGTCAAATCACAGAAGAAGCTCCCCCCTGGCCACAAGGGTACGTTAGTGAACCTGTAAAGCAACTGGGGCAACACCACCATCTTCAACAGCCCTATCCTGCCTGCCAGGGAAATCGGGAGTTTGTCCCAGACCCGGACCTTAGCCATCAGGTGTGTGAGGTACTTCTGATAGTTTTCCTGGAAGGTCAGCGCCTGCTGGCGCTTTACCACTATCCCCAAGTAGGTAAATGTGGATTGAGCCCATGTGAAACCAAGGGTGTCAGGAGGAGGGAAAAGAGTGGATTTCGAGCAATTCACTTTAAGGCCTGAGATTCGACCAAACTGAATGATGTCCTCCAGTATTGGGGGTAAGTTGATGGAGGGAGAACGCACAAACAACAATGCGTCATCCGCATATAGGGACACTATGTCCGTCTGGCTCGCAGTGCGGACGCCTGTATGAGCGTGGAATTGGCGGAGCATATCAGCGAAGGGCTCTATTGCTATAGCGAAGATCAAGGGCGAGAAGGGGCACCACTGTCTTGTCCCCCTGGAGATCTCAATGAGGGGGTAGCAACAGTCGTCGGTGCGGACCCTGGCCATAGGAGTAGAGTAAAGCAATCTGACCCAGGAGAGAAAGGAGGGGCCGAATTTGCAACTCTCGAGAACCCGCCATAGATACCTCCATGAAACTGAGTCAAACGCCTTTTGCATGTCAAGAGTGACAGCCACTGCGTGCGTCTCGGGACTGATTCTGTTAATTATGTTAAATAGACGCCTCAGGTTCAGGGAGGTAGAGGGACCTGGGATGAAACCCGCCTGATCCGGATGGATGATAGATGGCAGGAAGGGAGCTAAACGGAGTGCCAGAGCCTTGGCGTATATTTTGACATCACAATTTATAAGTGAGAGAGGGCGATATGAACCACATTGCGAAGGGGATTTACCAGATTTAAGTAGTACTGTGATTGTGGCCTCACGGAGTGAAGGGTGGAATACACCGGCCTCCACAGACTCCTCCCAAAGAGCCAGCAAGTGAGGGAGCAGCTGTGACTTAAAATGCTTGTAAAATTCGACTGGGATACCGTCCGAGCCAGGGGCTCGCCCCGAGGATAAGGAGTCAATAGCGTCTGACAGCTCCTCCAGTGTGAGTGGGGAGTCAAGGGAACCCGCGGTCTCCGGAGACAGGGTTGACAGAGGAAGGGCATCGAGAAAGGAGTCGATCTCCGTCACTGACAACTCATCTGAGTTAGAATAAAGGGTTTCGTAGAATGTGAAAAATTCCCTGTTGATGTCTTGCGAAGAGACAGCCATGGAGCCGTCAGGCCTCTCAATTCCAAGTATGTGTGGGGCCCCCATCTCGTGACGAATCAGTCACGCCAGAAATCGACCTGGGCGCTCACCCTCCCCGTATCTCCTCACCATGCCAGGACTATCCAAAAACCTTTGTTCACGATCCGCAGGGGATCGGAACGTGTCCAACTCCATCCCGATGTCAGCCAGGTTGCCCGGGGTAGAGTGAAGTGAGCATGTAGCTTCCACGGTCGAGAGTCTGGATTCACTAGTGGCAAGATCTCTCCGATCGACTTAAGGACCCCATTCTCCTTGGACAACGCAATCCCTCTAATATAAACCTTAAAGGACTCCCATAAAGTGGCCTGAGACGTTACCGAGCCCGTATTAGTCTCGAAGAACTCTTCAATCGACAGCTCGAGCTCGGAACAGAACTCCGGGTCCAGTAAGGAAAGGGGTTTCAACCTCCAGTTGCGAGTTTCCGGCCGGGATCAGGACCCCAACCGATGGTAACAGTGACTGTAGAATGGTCAGACAGGGTTCTGGGAAGGATCATTAACTGTATAACATTCTTAACCAATTTGTTGGAGATCACCCATCTGTCAATGCGGGAATAGGAATCGTGGACTGAGGAGTAGAAAGAGTAGATGCGGGAATCCGGGTAGAAGAACCTCGATACATCCACCATGGCCAGACGGGTTAGGGATGATAGTGCAGCGTAAGCTGCCCTGGAGAGGTGACGGGGCTTGGAGCCAGATCTATCGAGAGCTACATCAAAGATTGTGTTGAAGTCACCCCCCCAGAGGATAGGAACAAGGGGGAAGCCATCGAGGAGGGAGGTGACCTGCACATAAAAATCCGGGTCATCTAGATTAGGGCCAAAGATGTTCAGCAAAACCACTTCCTTGTGATGAAGCATGGCATGGAGCAGTACATATCTGCCTTGGGGGTCAATTAACGAGGAAATGAGGGTGAACTTGAGACTCTTATGGATGAGGGTCATGACCCCACGTCTTTGAGTGGAGAAGTCAGTGAAAAACCTATGGGGGCCCCAGGTTTTGGCAAAGCGCATGCACTGTTCCGAGCGGGCATGTGTCTCTTGTAAAAAGAGAATCTTGAATCTGTGGCGCTCGGCCTGCAACTGGAGCTGCCTCATCTTTTTATAATTACCCAACCCCTGTACGTTCCAGCTCATAAAGGTCAGGTCACTCTCGATCACAGATGGGGTGGCGTTTGAAACAGAGAAAATGTCAATAACCGATGGGCCAGATTCGCAGCCCTGCGGCAACAGTTCCTGAGTGCCACACCACAGTCCGCCTTCGCTGCCAGCGCCAACTTTTTAATAACAAAACCCCAAACATGTCCCACCCCCACCCACATCCCCCCCCAAACAGAGGGATGACAATCCCAACTCCACTCAGCCAAAACCAAACCAGAGGCATCAGCGCCTGGGGGCTTGTAGGCCGGACTGGCCGCGTCGCTCCGGGCTGCTGCAGATCCAGTAGAACAAAAGGCGCCCACAATAGGAGTCGCATGTAACTTGGGCAAAGTACTTGTACATGGTGATATGGTACGTCTATGTAAGTTGAGCAGAACAAGTAGATTACGGGATAGAGGATCAGCGTGGCCCCGATGCGGGAAGGCGGCAGGGCCTGGCCACTCCCCGTCGGGAACCTAGGGTAACTGCAGAACCGTGGTCAGAGGAGGGGGATCAGCCAGGGAAATGTTCGTCAATGAACTTGGAGGCCTCTTCTGGGATCGTAAAGAAGAACACCTGGTTAGCGTGTTCTATGCGAAGTTTGGCGGGATAGAGCATAGCGTATTTGATTGAGTGGTCTCGCAGCCTTCGTTTCACCGCTTGGAAAGTCTTGCGTTCCCGTTGGACGGCTGTTGAAGAGTCCGGGTAAAGGTGAATCCTTGCGCCGCCCAGTAGTAGCTCACCTTTGAGCCTTGCGGCCCTGAGGAGGGCGTCACGGTCACGATAGTTCAGCACACGAGCTATGATGGGCCGAGGCGTAGCACCGGGCCTAGGTTTAGCCGTCAGAGCGCGGTGTGCCCGCTCAATAGCGAAGTGTGGAGAAAGCTTGGGCTCGTCCAGGAGCGACAGCAGTTTGCGCTGAACAAAATCTTCCATTGGCTCGTGGACTTCATCCTCGGGAACCCCGATGATGCAGAGGTTGTTGCGCCTTGAGCGGGATTCCAAGTCCTCGTTTTTCTTTTCCACCTCGAGGACTCGTTGGAGAGGGTGACGACCTCAGAGCACAGGGCACCTAGCGCATCCTCAGCGGAGCCGACCCGCGTCTCGACCTCCGACAACCGGCTATCAGTCCTCTCACTGTGGGCCTTAATAGAGGATATAGTGCCGTTCATGTCGTCTAATTTTGAGTGAAGTGCGGTGAAGCCCTCCCGAATAAAGTCCATCATATTTTGGGATACCGGAGCTGCGTCAGACGAGGCAGCAGGGGCCTGCTCGGCAGCCTCCTCCGACGATCTCACCGCCGCCTTCGTAAACATGTTGATGGAGCTCTGTTTCCTCGTGCCCCCCTTGGTCATCCTGGCGATATCGGAGGTCGAGGAGAAGGCAGGGGGGGCACGGACCCCGCACCTCGTAACACAGTGTACAAAATATGGTTAGGAACAGGAAGCAACCAGAGGCCGTGGATCAATGAGTATAAGATATTGCGGCAGCCAGGGCAAAATGTGGAAACTTAGCTAGCCCAGGGAGACCTGGGGGACAACGGCAGGGGAGCACAGATGCAGGAGACCCCGGGGGCGGGAGGTAGCGATGTTCAGCGGTCACTGTAAAAGCAGGGGCCCAGGCGTAGATGACTGAGTACGGTGAGTACGGGGGAGCGCTCCCCGGCTCAATGACCTGGCAGTAGGGCGGGCCGATCTCGGGCTCGAAGTCAGCAATGTGGGGTAAGGCGGGCCCCAGGTAAACAACAGATCCAGCAAGAAGTAGTGGCAACAGGAGTGCCGCGGCCCACTCAGGAGATAGGGGGCCCCCCAGTGCAGGGATGCGGGCGGCCAGCGAAGATTAGGGCTCCCCCAGCAGGGCGGGCAGGTGAAGATGGAACCACAAAGCAGGAGGGCCCACAGCCCGAGCACAGCCAGCACAGGAGGGGATCAGCGTCCGTGGTTGCCCCAGAGGCACAGAATCAAGCAGGGGGGCGTGTAGCAGCACCCCCCCTTGACGTACCTTTATCACTCCCGGCTCCGCGTCCAAGGGCGCCGGGGTCTGCCACGGGGGGGGAGGGCACCAGCAGGGTGCGGGCCAAGAGCAGAGGAGGCCCGGCCACGGCAGCACCGAGGAAGACCCTCCGGGGTCCATGCGCAGCCGAAGGCAGTCCAGGGGCCAGCGCGGGGCCGCGGCTCCAGGGGGACCTCCCGCGCGAGACGGGCCCAGGTGGAAGCGGGCGGCGGGGTCGAGATCACGGGCACAACACAGGTCCCCCCCGGAGCGGTCGGCAGTCGATGTGGGGAGGATCTCCAGTCCAGGGGAGGCGAGGAGCCGCCAAGCAGCAGCAGCCACAACCACGGGGCCTCCACAGTGGTAGGAGGCGGCCCCGGGGCAAACGAGGGGTCCGAGGCCCCGGGAGACACAATCCCACACGGTGGGACCAAGCAGGAGCAGGCGATCAGGGACAGGGCCCCGGGGCACACCGCAGCCCCTCTCCAGAGCAGCCAGAAGTCCCTGGAACGCAGGAAGGTAGGCGCGTCTCCCTCTGGCCGGGTATTGGTGCGAAGCCGCGCTGACGGAGGGGGAAGGGCGAAGGGGCGCCCGGATCTCAGGATCCCCAGCTCCGATTCGAACAGGAGCAAGGCCAAGTGGTGCCAGGTCCCCTCAGAGGATCAGTCGTGCCCTCCAGGGCAGGGTGCCAGATCGGCAAGGTGCTCAAAAAAGGATTGTGGGATCTGCAGATCATGGAGAGCTACGCTCAGGCAGCCATCTTGTTCGGCGCTCAACAGCGCCCCCAAATATATATATATTTTCCAAAAAAAATTCGACCCTTTGGTTTTCGGTCCTATTACCTCGACCCTTGGTCATTCGATCCTTTTGGTGTTGGACCTTTGACCGGACACCCATTCTAGGAACTTGAAACATGGTTTTCAAACCTTGAAGTCATGTTCCTCGTGCCCAGATGCTTGAAATGAGCTCTGTCCGGTCCTTCTACGACCACTGTGATGTTTTGCTGCTTCCAGGCCATTTGCGATGTCATCTTTGATGTCCTGGGTGTTAGTCTTAGCAGTGCACAGTGGTGGCGCGAGTTATGGTTGCTTAGCTTACCATAACTGGCGAATTTCTAGGGTTTTTCGGTTTTACTTGGAACCATAACGTCCCTTTGACAAAGTTTTTTCCACTGAATTTCATAGGTTTTTAGTAGCGCAACTTAACCATAATGTCCCTTTAACAAAGTTTTTTCACTGAATTTCATAGGTTTTTAGTAGTGCAACTTAACCATAACGTCCCTTTAACAAAGTTTTTTCATTGAATTTCATGGGTTTTTATTAGTGCAACTTAACCATAACGTCCCTTTAACAAAGTTTTTTCATTGAATTTCATAGGTTTTTATTAGTGCAACTTAACCATAACGTCCCTGGGATAGAGACACACGGGGCATGAGCGGGGGGTGGGTGGGAGGGATAGAGACACACGGGGCATGAGCGGGGGGTGGGTGGGAGGGATAGGGACACACGGGGCATGAGCGGGGGGTGGGTGGGAGGGATAGAGACACACGGGGCATGAGCGGAGGGTGGGTGGGAGGGATAGAGACACACAGGGCATGAGCGGGGGTGGGAGTGATAGAGACACACGGGGCATGAGCGGGGGGTGGGGAGGAGGGGAGAGACACACGGGGCGTGAGCAGGGGTTGGGGGGAGGGGAGAGACACATGGGGCATGAGCAGGGGGTGGGGGGAGTGGAGAGACGCACGGGGCATGAGCAGGGGGTGGGGGAGGGGAGAGGCACACGGGGCATGAGCAGGGGGTGGGGGGAGGGGAGAGACACACTGGGCATAAGCAGGGGGTGGGGGGAGGGCTAGAGACACACGGGGCATGAGCGCGGGGTGGGTGGGAGGGATAGAGTCACACGGGGCATGAGCGGGGGTGGGTGGGAGGGGAGAGACACACGGGGCATGAGCAGGGGGTGGGGGGAGGGATAGAGACACACGGGGCATGAGCGGGGGGTGGGTGTGAGGGATACAGACACATGGGGCATGAGCGGGGGGTGGATGGGTGGGTGGAATACAGACACACGGGGCATGAGCGGGGGGTGGGTGGGAGATATAGGGGCATGAGCGGGGGGTGGGTCGGAGGGATAGGGACATGAGCGGGGAGGTGGGTCGGAGGGATAGAGACACACGGGGCATCATGAGCGGGGGGTGGGCGGGAGGGATAGAGACACACTTGGCATGAGCGGGCGGTGGGTGGGAGGGATAGAGACACACGGGGCATGAGCAGAGGGTGGGTGGGAGGGATAGAGACACACGGGACATGAGCGGGGGTGGGTGGGAGGGATAGAGACATACGGGGCATGAGCGGCGGGTGGGGAGGAGGGGAGAGACACACGGGGCATGAGCAGGTGTTGGGGGGAGGAGAGAGACACATGGGGCATGAGCAGGGGGTGGGGGGAGGGGAGAGACACACGGGGCATGAGCAGGGGGTGGGGGAGGGGAGAGGCGCACGGGGCATGAGCAGGGGGGGAGGGGAGAGACACACGGGGCCTGAGCGGGGTGTGCGGCGGAGGGATAGAGACACACTGGGCATGAGCCCGGGGTGGGTGGGAGGGATAGAGACACACGGGGCATGAGCGGGGGTTTGGATGTGAGGGGCTAGAGACACACGGGGCATGAGCAGGGGGTGGGGGGGAGGGATAGAGACACACGGGGCATGAGCAGGGGGTGGGTGGGAGGGGAGAGACACACGGGGCATGAGTGGGGGGTGGGTGTGAGGGATACAGACACACGGGGCATGAGCGGGGGGTGGGTGGGAGCGATAGGGGCATGAGCGGGGGGTGGGTCAGAGGGATAGAGACACACGGGGCATCATGAGCGGGGGTTGAGCGGGAGGGATAGAGACACACGGGGCATGAGTGGGAGGGATAGAGACACACGGGGCATGAGTGGGGGGTGGGTGGGAGGGATAGGGGCATTAGCGGGGGGTAGGTGGGAGCGATAGGGGCATGAGCGGGGGGTGGGTGGGCGGGCTAGAGACACACGGGGCATGAGCGGGGGGTGGGTGGGAGGGATAGAGACAAACAGGGCATGAGCGGAGGGTGGGTGGGAGGGGAGAGACACATGGGGCATGAGCAGGGGGTGGGGGGAGGGATAGAGACACACGGGGCATGGGCAGGGGGTGGGTGGGAGGGGAGACACACGAGGCATGAGCGGGGGGGTGGGTGGGAGGGATACAGACACACGGGGCATGAGCGGGGGGTGGGTGGGAGGGATACAGACACACGGTGCATGAGCGGGGGGTGGGTGGGAGGGATAGGGGCATGAGCGGGGGTGGGTGGGAGGGATAGGGGCATGAGCCGGGGGTGGGCGGGAGGGATAGAGACACACGGGGCATGAGCAGGGGGTGGGTGGGAGTATAGAGACACACGGGCATGGGCGGGGGGGGTGGGATAGAGATACACAGGGCATGAGCGGGGGGTGGGTGGGCGGGATAGAGACACACGGGGCATGAGCGGGGGGGTGGGTGGGATAGAGACACACGGGGCATGAGCGGGGGTGGGTGGGATACAGACACACGGGGCATGAGCGGGGGGGTGGGTCGTAGGGATAGAGACACACGGGGCATCATGAGCGGGGGGTGGGCGGGAGGGATAGAGACACACGGGGCATGAGCGGTGGGAGGGATAGAGACACATGGGGCATGAGCGGGGGTGGGTGGGAGGCATAGAGACACACGGGGCATGAGCGGAGGTGGGGAGGAGGGGAGAGACACACGGGGCATGAGCAGGGGTTGGGGGGAGGAGAGAGACACATGGGGCATGAGCAGGGGGTGGGGGGAGGGGAGAGACACACGGGGCATGAGCAGGGGGTGGGGGAGGGGAGAGGCACACGGGGCATGAGCAGGGGGTTGGGGGGAGGGGAGAGACACACGGGGCATGAGCAGTGGGTGGGTGGGAGGGGAGAGACACACGGGGCATGAGCGGGGGGTGGGAGAGCTAGAGACACACGGGGGATGAGCGGGGGGTGGGTGGGAGGACTTGAGACACACGGGGCATGAGCGGGGGGTGGGTGGGAGGGAGGGCTAGAGAAACACAGGGCATGAGCAGGGGGTGGGTGGGATTTCTAGAGACACACGAGGCATGAGCGGGGGGTGGGGGGAGAGACACACGGGGCATGAGCAGGGGGTGGGGGGAGGGAGAGACACACACGGGGCATGAGCAGGGGCGGGGGGGAGTTAGAGAAACACACGGGGCATGAGCGGGGGGTGGGTGGGAGGGCTAGAAACACACGAGGCATGAGCGGGGGGTGGGTGGGAGGGCTAGAAACACACGGGGCATGAGCAGGGGGTGGGTGGGAGGGCTAGAGACACAGGGGGCATGGGCGGGGGGTGGGTGGGAGGGCTAGAGACACACAGGGCATGAGCGGGGGGTGGGTGAGAGGGCTAGAGACACACGGGGCACGAGCTGGGGGTGAGTGGGAGGGCTAGAGACACACGGGGCATGACGGGGGGTGGGTGGGAGGGCTAGAGACACACGGGGCATGAGCGGGGCTTCGGGGGAGGGAGAGAGACACACGAGGCATGAGCGGGGGTGGGGGAGGGAGTGACACACACGGGGCATGAGTGGGGGTGGGAGGAGGGAGAGACACACACAGGGCATGAGCGGGGGTGGGGGGGAGGGAGAGAAACACACGGGGCATGAGCGGGGGTGGGGGGAGGGAGAGAAACACACGGGGCATGAGCTGGGGTGGGGGGAGGGAGAGAGACACACGGGGCATGAGCGGGGGTGGGGGGAGGGAGAGAGACACACAGGGCATGAGCGCGGGTGGGGGGAGGGAGAGAGACACACGAGGCATGAGCGGGGGGTGGGGGGAGGGAGAGACACACATGGAGCATGAGCAGGGGGTGGGGGGACAAACAAAAACACGGACATGCCGCACGGACATGAGTTCGTGTGGCAGATCCCGCTCCTCGGCCCTCCGCTGGCCACCATGTGCGATGGCGTGAGCGGGGGGCTGGAGGAACGGGTACACACGGAGCATGAGCGGGGGAGGGGGGACAGGAAGGACACACGGGGCATGAGCAGGGGTGGGGGGGACAGAAAGGACACACGGGGCATGAGCGGGGGGTGGGGCAGACACGGGGCATGAGCGGGGGTGGGAGGAACAGGAGACAGACACGCTCCTGCTGACCTGACAAAGCCTCTCATGCGGGAAAGAAAGATGGCGGGCGTCTCTGAAGCCAGACGCACTGCACGCTTTCACCGCATCCAATGAGAGAGCACGTCAGATGTCCGCGGACATCACGCAAGCTGCTGGCCCAATCACTGTCCTGTCCGCGGAGCGAACAGGGAAGTCCGTCCGCGGACCGAACACAGTTATCACTAATTACTTTTGCCCTACTTTTTGGTCATTTTAAAAAAAACTACTGGACGGATTTTCACCAAATTTGCAAAAGCACGCTTTCGGGACCAAGCCGCTGCTCCCGGTCCACATTTGGTGAAAATCCGTCCAGCGGTTTGGGCTGTAGGCGCATGCAAAAAAAATGTCCCATTCAGTCTATGGGAAAAACAGAAAATTTGGGACCCCCTATAACTTTTCCCCCCCTCCACGAATCCTCAACAAATGTTGCAAAAAATTCAGAGTGGGCCATATACTTTTTTTGCAAGTTTGGTGAGGATTCGTCCAGGGGGAGCGAAGTTTTAAGCCACCCAAAAAGTGCTCTTCCTATGGAAACAGCAACTTAACCATAACTACACTGCCACTATCATATATATATATATAAGATAGAGTGATGGAAATTGGCTGCAGGGCACAGCTCATGCCATAGAGAAGTGCCCACTGACTGCCATACGAAAGGAAGCTAGCCTGTGCAATTATGTAGTATGGAAGTCTTATCAATGGCTTTTTATATCCACTATCATCTGAAACCATTGTCTGCATGCGCATTATAGGGACTGTCCAAACCAAGAGCAGGTGCAGCTGCCCTGCAGTAACGGATAAATGACAGATGGACATTAAGAGCACCAGCTACAAATACTGAAAGGTATTGTTAAAAATATTTGCAGAAAAATGTGCAGGAAAGCTTCAACAGAAAGTACATACTATGTGTATAACAAGAAGCCCTTACTGGTCAATAACATGTTGTAACAGTTTATTGAGAAGCCACCCTCAACACAGGGATTTCCTTCCTTCCCCACTTAAGGTGTGATGCAACAAACTGTTTAACATATTCTTATATTCAGCCCTACTACAGACACATATCATGTCCCTTCAATCGCTCCCCCTGAGCTAACAATGAGTCAATAACTAGTCCGCTGTACAGGAAATATATTGGTATTTATTTAAATAAAAGTAATAGAAATTAGCATAAAAATATCAAACACCACTTTATCCTTGGCACAGCACAATCAACTACTCTCAGCATAAATAAATCACAAAAGTGAGTTGAAAAGAGCACAATCACAATTCTTCACTTTCTGCAAATTTCACTTCAAGAAATAATTGCACTGATCAATAACGAAAGCAATTATCATGTAATGTGCGATTTTAATTTTCCTATGGGTTTGAAAGGCTAGCAGTAGGATTTCAAGACTATTACAAATATATGTGGCAATTATGATTTCGCCCACACTTTTGGTGTAAAATAAACCCAGGGTGTTTCCGTGATTTGTTTTTCAGACCCCCCTAATTTGGTCTGTGTTGGGGAAGTTGGACAGAAAAAATAGAATTTTCTGGGGAATTTGGGATTTCAGACTCCCCTCCCCTGAAAGGCCTTTCTTGGGAAAGCTGGCTAAAAAGGATGGGCTGAGTTGAGAACAAAGATATCCCTCTTCCTTAAAGAAGTTGGGGTCAGCAGGACAAAAATGATTACCCAATTAAATTATAGTCTTTAGTTTTCAGCGCACACTGGGAACTGAGCTTTGTCAATTTCGAATTTATTAAATTAATAGTTTTTGTTTTTGTTTTAGTTTTTGCTTTGTCACCCAGAGTGGCACGGGTATGCCCAGACGTGGGTCCTGTGCCTGCTGGGCCTAGAGACCAAAGCTACTCCTCACTGATGAGGCCCAACAAGATCGAAACATGTTTGTGGATGCTTGTGGTCTCATGCAGAAGGCATGTGACAAAGCAGTTCGGGCTGGACTGCCCCTTTATGGGTTGGACCAAGCCTGATTTGCATATGGTCTTTCCCCTTTTGTAAAGGCTTGGCAGGAGAAGAACAATGGTCTGGAGTGTTGGCCAGAGCAATGCTAGAGGTTAGGATTAATTCCAAACCTTCCAGTCGTCACTTCTTTTGTTTTGAGATTAGATAGAGGACAACATTTGCATCACTATTTTTTAAAAGCAGTGTAATCTGAGATGCTTTGAGGTCAGCTGGAACTAATGCCTGGCATAAAGAGGCATTTAATAATGGTAAAAGTGGAGAGGCTACTGCCTGAGTTATGGCCAACTACTTAAATATGTGAGAATGCCAGTTGTCCAGAAAGGGACCCGATCATTTACTGGTTCTGACAAATCTCTGGAATTGATTCCCATTAGGTGTTATACATTCTGTCACTCTGTGTCATGAACTACAGAACACGTCCCTTTTGGACTTCCTGGTCCCTGTCACAACGGGGCGTGCACTCCATAATACTCCCAACATGTCGTCCAGCGTGAAACCCCATTTCTCGCTCCACGCGCTGGACGTAACGTATTCTATTAATAGAGCACGCCTTCCGCAGCAGGCGCGTCTCAATGCTATTGCAAAGTAGCGATCCGACGTGTGTCCCGTAGCTCAAGGTATTGTTCCTTCCCCTTCCTTTCCTCCTATTTCCTGGACTTGTGTGCTAGTTGCACCTTTCCTGGTTCCCCGGATTCCTGGATCCGCGTCCTGGAAACTGAATGCACTCTGGAGTCGGAAGAGACTTGGGCAGCCTTGTTCAAAACCAGGTCTGTCCGCAAGAAGGCAGCGACCAAGGACTCCAGCAAAGAACGGACCCAGGTGAGAAGGGGGGAACTCCCTGACACTCTGTAAAGGAGTATAGGTGGCACTGCTTTTGACTAGAGCCTCATCAGCTTTATTCATGTGTATCTCTTTATATATAACGGTATTTGATGAGTTGAAAAAGAAGCCAATCGTTCACAACAACCCTTAGACAAACTGATGGCTGATATCAGAACTCAAGGGCTATGAAGTTCATTTATAATTTGATAAAGTTCCTTATGGCGATTATAAGTGTTATCAATCCGCTTGAAGTTTAGCCGGAAGAATATGTACCACACATTTGATAAGCTCCCCACCATTTCCTTTGTACATGTCACTTAACTAGTTCCGCTTCAATTTATTTAGATGAGGCGTAAACCACTTGGCATTAGATTATTTACTTGGGTGAGTGATCTTACTTTTTGGTAACACATTATCAAAACTTTGCATAAGACAGAAATGAGGACTGTGAATTTCCTCTGGGTCATCTTAATTCTGTCCAACACAAAAAGGGGGTGTTTCTAAGTAGTTTCTTGGTAGATACTGATTTGACATATAGAAATGGACAGAAGGGCCCTCATTACGAGTCTGGCGGAAACCGTGCCGGAAAAAACAGCAGGTAGCCACTGAACCCATAATGAATTACCGCCACCTGACTTGCTGGAAAAACCAGGGCATTACAGCCTGCATTACAGGCGGCAGCAATTGTTAATCCCCATTCCCATTTGGGAATGGGGACCATGGAAGCACTGGCACTGTTAGTAATGGTGCTGGTGCTTCCATGAACGCCTGCGGCCGGGTGCCGTTCCGTCCACCAGGTCTACCCTGGCGAGCGGAACAGCACCAGGCCGCAGACTTATACTTTGCCGGTCTGGAAACAACGGTATCGGTAAGCTTACCGCCACCTTTGTTTCCGGACTGGCAAATTTGTAATGAGGGCCAAGGTTACAGATGGTAGTTGGTCCGGTTTATAGCTTGTTTTCTTTCCCCTCTAAATTGAATAATACATTTTTTTCTAACCAAACCAAAAGTACAGGCTTAAGTAGCTGGATTGTATTGTTACAATAAAAAATGTAATGTAACGTATTGCCTTTTAGATGTGTGTGGTAATCGATTAATTGCTAGAACTGTAGAGAAACCCTGTTATCTGTCAATTGTGTAGATGGTGTCAGGCAGGTCTGGGCGACCCATCTGTTCAGATGGCTTAATATATAGAGATGTGTATTAAGACTTAGGTTGGCCACTAAGTCAGCCAAGGAGTTAGCAAACTCAGCTTGGGTGATAAAACAATACAAACGAGTACATTTGTGTAGGAGACACATTGGTTTGAAGCAAAATGGATTCACAGATAAGTATTAATAGTGTGTAAGGCTTTTACTAGTAAACCGCTTTTGTAAATGAAATGTAGCCCACTGTCTGTTTTATTTTCATGATTTCTTCCCATTAATGTACGTCGAGGAAGAGTATGTAGGCTCATCAAGCCATGATTCAGTTACAAAAAAGAAAACATTATTCTTGTCAATAATGAGGTCAAGTATCACTCCCTTCTGCGTCATAGCTGAGAGTGCATTAATTAGCACACAATGGAGGTCTTGCTGATGATTTAAAGGTGACCCTATCATTGTTTTACTCCATGATAGTACCAGTGGAGCAGGTAGTAGGTTTATTGGGTGTTTCAAAAGGAGATCTAAGGTTTACATCACCAAGATAATGGGGGTCATTCCGAGGTTGGAGGTAAGGGATTACCGGCGCCTGTAAGGGCACCGATGGCGGTAATCCCTTACCTCCGTATTCCGAGTTCCCTTTGCGGGTCCCTCTTTACCTCCAGCTTTTAGCAGGAGTAAATTACGGGACCCGCAAAGTGACCTTGGAGTAAATTACGGCACCGTAATTTACGGTGCCGTAATTACCTCCTTCCCCATTCCCATTGAGCCCTATGGGGGCAGAAATGGGGATGGGGAAGGGCTATGGTGAATGGGGAATTACCGGTCCATCCAACCTTGGAATGGACCGGTAATTACTCCATTCACCATGCCGGTATTCCATGGAGTAAATAGCTCCATGGTTGCGAACCATGGAGCTATTTACTCCATGGTGTAGTCCTAACTCGGAAAGAGGGCCAATGTTAGGGTTGGGCCAGAGGGTACTATTCTAAAGATTCCTGATAGTCAGTGGGCTGTAGGCTTTCTAGTTTAGTGTCCAGGCACTGCCCAGTGTTGTAGAATATATTTATGGGGCGACATTTAATACGGGGAGTTTTATCCTCTCCACCCCCAATCTAGCACCACACCAATTGATAACGTAATCAGGTTCTTGACTAACTCTGATTTTGATGCATCAAACACCACTGTAATCCCTAACTCCTTCTGCAGTATAGAAGCCAAGAACCAGGCTGGTGTGCAGGAAGAATATACGTTTAGTTGTATTTAATTAATAGACAAAGGGCCTCATTAAGAGTATGGCAGTCCGGAAACAAGGGTGCCGGTAAGCTTACCGGCACCTCAAATGGCTCCCCACCAATGGGTTGTTCTGCTGGAATAATGTACTTACTTTGAATCTCTCGGGGTTCTGCAAAGGTGCAACAGGAAGTCACTCTGGGTCAATTTGTGGGAAGCACAGGGACCTGATTGGACTGCCTCTCCTAGTCTCTGTTCTGCATGACCCTTCAGCATCAACCTTTCTCCTGTTTTTGTCTCCCAATTTTAGTTCCACCTTTTCCCTCTGATTTTAGTTCCTCTTGTCTGAATATCTAAAGTAGGGTGGATCGCTCATTGGCTAATTATTCTGATTGGACATCTATTGTTTGTTCCCCTCAACAATGCCTCCCCTCTTTCTAATGATTGGTCATGGAGTCCCCAGACCTGAATTCTGGGAGTTCTTAATCCACCCATCTGAAATTACATTTCTGACCAACTCAAAAATGAAGTTAAAAATCTTCAACATGGCACTTTTATAAAATCTCCAAATAAGGGTCAGAGTCCATATATTTCTAAATTGGTCTGTTCATACCAATCACAATGAACTCTGTCTGGTGTTGGCAGGTGGTTGCCTGAGCGAATGACAGAATGTTGTCATTGCCACAGAAAGGATTCAAGTTAGAATCCTGATATTTTACAGACATGTATTTGATTCTATAAAATACCAGATTCCTGGGTCTCTTATCTGTATTTTCTCTGGGATAATGCAATCATATTTTACCTTATAACTTTGGTTCCCATGGTTGAATTTTGAGGGGAGTCATTACAACAGATAAATCGGCCCCATTCTAAGTCAGACGGCCCAGTAAAAAAGTGCTGGCAATTAACTGGACCGGCCGACTATGGGTTTGCAGGTGGGGCACCTACTTTACCTCCAGCTCAAAGCTGGAGGTAAGGTAATCCCCCTACTTGCAAAAAAGCCACCATTAGCGTTGCTGGTAATGATGGCAAATCCCTCGTGGAGTCCTATGGGACTCCATGGATGGGGATTTACACCATCACTCTGGCACTCGAAAATCCAGTGGCAATGCGACTGGAGTGAGCGCCGGAAACAGTATCTACATTTACCAGTATCCTGGCACCAGGATACCAGCAAACTCAGAAGGAGGCCCAATGCTCTTTTTGTGCATTCCTGAAATGTACAAACCATCTCTGTATCTGTCACCGTTCCAAACCATGTGAGCAAAATATGATTTCCCATCGAAACCTATGGTATCCTCTTAATTAGAGGCATACTATTAGCACCATAAAATTGCATATTTCTATTCCCAAGCGCTGTAGCGAGGCCTGGTTTTCTCTTCTGTTGACATAGTGTGAAATAAAACCTCTTTACATTCTTCCAGGGCTACTGACCTGACCACATGTTTCCTTATCTCTTTGGGCAGAGGGACTACAACTCTGGCCCCTGGGATCATGTGGCCTTCTGTTGCCTGTCAAAATGGTTTCAGGCTCTAGACCTACCACAAAACTGAATACAATTTTGGGTCTTTTAGAATGTTCAACTCAATGGGTTGCACTTTTGTTTACTCAGTGGACACCTTTCCACCCACATAAACCTCTATCTCAGGCCCAAGCTCCGCCCCTTCCTCTGCTCTGCTAAAATTCAATGGCTTTGACCAAAAGGGGCCTGCAAGTGTTATGATAAGGTAAAGGAGTGTTTGACCTTTGTATTTTAATGGAGGGAATGTCTTCCTGGGCTAGGCACAGCTTTAAGTCAGCTCTGATGAACAGACATTATGCTTTATGTTCAATCATTCTGCCAAAAGCACAGAGTTCCCCTTGTTAGTTCATTCTTTTGACAAAGCTGTACTCCAGTGCATCCGTCCTCTGTTTAAAAAATATGTACCTTCCGGCCCCGTCGCTGGGCTTTGGTCTGCCAGCCAACAGTTAGTGTTCCATATTTTTGCACCTTTGGGCCTAACTTTCTCTGATGCAGTTCATCTATATCCTGGGGAGGAAAGTACTACGCAGTGTGAACAGGCACCAATGGACTGTTGTGCTTATGAGTAGTGGATTTGCATATGTGACAGCACATGTGACATTGGGAAGGAGCCACACCTCTGCATGTTGTCGTGGAGCATACTAGATTGGAAAGAAAGACTCCAAACTGGTATGGCAAGGAAGGAAATACATGTGTTAAGAGAACACGACTGCTAAATGAAATCAATAAAACTCAAACAAAGATAACCAGAAATTAAGCCTTCAAAGATGTGAGTTCAGGCAACCTTTATAATGCAAGGGAAATCATATTCAAAATATGCAGACTGAAGCCCATGAGGGAGTGAAGCAGTGTTGCAGATGTTCATTTCCTTTCATTTTCTATCATGGAGACGGGTAGAAATTCAGTTGTCTAAGTGCTGTAGTTTCTCCAACACACTTTGTTGTCCTAAAAATGTGGAAGCCATTACGTATGGTAACCACGACAAACCTCAAAATGCTTAGCCAGCTCTGGGATTGTCCAAGTGAAGAATTTGGCCATTTTATAATATATATGTCTGCAATATATAAAAAATAATATCTGGGGACAATTCACTGCAGAATTACCACAGGGTGACAAATGGAGTTAGTGGTCAGTTTGATAATAAAGTAGGGATTGTGATAAACAGCACAGCATGTCTAAGTGGGCTGCATTTAAGAGTCATAGGGCCTCATTCAGAGTTAGCCGGTTCGGATTTAACGGTGCTGGTAAAACCGTACCGGCACCGGTTCTGGACCTTCTAACTCTGAGTTATGTGGCCGTGTGGTGTTACACCCGCCAGGTCTGACCTGGCGGGCTTAATGCCCCTGGCCGCACAAGGACGTGGAAACTCTGTCACCATTACCACATGGTGCCGGTGATTCCACTGCCCCCATTCCCGTGGACTCCACGGGAATGGGGAGTAATGGAATTCCGGCTCTGGAATTACCGGACCACCAGGGCTGTAATGCCCTGGTAAGTTCGGAGCCGGTAAATCCCTACGGGTCTGGCAGCAGCCTGCAGGTTTTACCGGCACCGCTACTGCCAGACTCGTAATGAGGCCCTATGTTTGTGTAAGAGGCTATATATAATTTGGTTTTAGGGGAGAAGTCAGCTGTGTGTGTGGGGGTTGCATATGTTTGTGTTTGGAGGAATATGCCATCGTATTTAGGTAGCACTATCAATCTGTGTGAAGGGGCCTGTGGATTTGGTGGGAAGAATGTGCATTAGCCGGCTCTCGAGACTCATAGAATATGTCTTGTGTGTTTTGGGGTCTGTTTGTATGGTAGATGCTGTGTGTGTTTGGAGAGGCTCTCAGTGCATGAGGTGACAAGGGGCATCATTACGAGTATGCCGGTCTGGAAAAAGGTGACAGTAACAACATGAACTGGCACGTTTCTGGACCGGCATACCTAGAGTCTGTCAGCAGATTATTCTCTGAAGCACCAGACCCGTTGACAACTGCGCCAGTGCTTCAGTAGTTCCCATTCCATGGAGTCCTATGGAACTCCATGGGAATGGGAATTTACCTTTAATCCGCAGCCCATAATATCCCAGTCACACCGGGATATTGGGCGATGGAAACGGTAAGGTGAGTCTGCCGGTAATCCTCCGGTAGCACTGGGGGGTTACTGGAAGACTTATAATGAGGGCCAATGTGCCTGATGGGTCGAGCACTCCCTTACCAAAGGGGCACATGGAAACCTGGGGCATGCGCAATGTGCGTGTGTGTATGTGTGCAATGTGCACATGTGTGTATAGAGAGAGCCTGACTTTAGTATCCCATTTTTTGCTTCAGCAACTGAATTAGTGTCTGCAAGAGGGTAACATTATTTCATAGGCATAAGTCAGATATATGAGTTTCATATGATCCACGATGGAAGGGTGAATGCTTTAAGCGTCAACGAGTAGAATGCTACATGTGCCAAACCCATTGAAAATTATAGCAATTTTGCTAAAAGCCCACACTTTCAAAAAAGTACCAACATGTGGAAGACACAAGTCGAATCTACATAAGATTGAGGGGAAATGGCTGCAATTGGCCAAGCATATGCCATAGAGAATTCCCAACTGATTAGCATGAGAAAGGACGCAAGATTGTGCAATTGTGTCATTTAGGAGTCTAGTCAATGTCGTTTTATAACCACTATTATCTGAAACCAATTTATTATAGGGACTGTTTTATCCAAGAACATGTGCAGCTGCACTCCTAGGACCAACTGTATCTCGTGAGGAGACTGTAGTTTTTCAGTTGCTGGATCAAGATTATGGAATAGCATTCCACTGAACCTAAGAAGGGCAAATTCCTTATCAATTTTTAGATCAGGTCTAAAGACATGCCTGTTTAAGTAGGTATGGTTATTCTACGGTTTCTCTATGAATTTCACTGGCCTTTATATCCATCTATATTGCTGATTTTGGTTTCTCAGTTTATGGTTCCAACCGCGCCAGGATACAATTTAGATTGTTGTGCGTGTGATATAAATAATTCAAATCAATCAATTAAATCAATCAATCTTGTTGCTTTAAAGATACAAAAAAAGTGGGTAATCAGATACAATTGTCAAAAAAGAAATATGCATAACTATAGGACTAAATGTTAAAAAAAAATACCATAAAATTGGAAGACTAACTATTGTATAAGCCATTTTTTTTAGACAAAAAATGGTAGTTCTTTTGCATCACATCCACTTCTTAGGCTTCTGTGGGCCTGATCCCGAGTTGGGAGGTAGTCCTTAAATGCTGCGGTAACGCTATTACCTCAGCATGTATGGGTCCGCCCAATTACGAGTCTGGCAGCATTTACCCCCAACTCTAAGCCGGGGGTAAATGCACCAATTTAATGGCAATTTTCTGGCGCAATTAGCGCGGCGCTGTTAGGTGCTGAAAATGCCCCATTGGGTCCATTGGACCCAATGAGGAATGGGGAATACCAATTACCGCCCAATCCTTGATCGAATTTAATAGCGCCGGACTGGGTGGCGATAACGCTATCAGCCCGGCCGGTATCCCAGTGGTAATACTGCCAGGATACCGCCCAACTCCTGTTGAGGCCCAAAGTGTCTGAACGCAGAAACACAGAAGTGGAGGCGGCCAAAAGTTTACTCATTTTTTGTTGTTGTTGGAGTATTAGCCTTGTTTCACACAGGTATTATGTTGATCGGAATTGCTGCATGTTGTGTTACTAGAACTCAGCATGTGTGCTGTGATGGAAGTAGTGCGGTGAACTGCCATTGTTTTGAGAGCGTTACAGGGAGTTACAGGGAGTGCAGAGCAGACGTCTTCTCTGGGCCTTGCGATATGCAGGGGACATCTGCTACAATCCGCCACAACATGCAAGTGTATGTGTTACCATGTTTCCATGCACATACCCTGCCATGTGTGATAGATTTAGGCGTCTGAGTGCCTGGGTTCAGTGTGCTGCTGGAGGCATGCAGTTTAAACAACGCCTCAATGCCTCAGGGTTGTATGTGCGCTATACAAATGAAATAAATAAACATTTTCTGCTGTCACCGGTGATGTGTTGAGAGCATTTTGTTGTGCGAATATTTATGTTGTGCACACTGATGTACATGGCTTATTGTAAAGGACTAGTTTTGAAAATGCAAAAACATGATTTGTGAATTTATCAGCAGGACCATGCACTGTAAAATCAGCATTAAGTATTAAAATGTTCATATTGAAAATTTGTGTGTGATAAGGGACCTGGTAGTGCCCGCTTGCTTGGGACTCCCAAGAACATGCTGCAGTGATGTTTTTGCAAAGCATTGAATGTTTGCGGACTCCTCAGGGAAGGCGGTAACCATCCGCACAGTGTCAGCTGTCCAGGTGTGACCATCATCCAGGTGCAGGCTGTGGCCTTTAAGGCTGCAACACAACGCTCTGAAGATTGTTCCTGCGAGGCAGCATTTGTGTGCATTGTGACTGGAACCTCTCTCTGGGACAGGCCTTGCAATGCCGTCCCTGCATTTGCTACTTATGCACCATATGGCCCACACACGCTAAAGCAGGCTCCATCATACTTACGAGGCCCGTATGTGTTCTCAGTGCAGAAAACTAACATCGTTGAACAAAATATATATCTGTTCACCTGCTGTACACCCTTCCGAACATATTTTAGGACTGGTACAATTATATAAACAAACACCATTCAGTGCTAGAATAGAAATGGGTGAAAACACTTTGAAACACTTCCCTGTGTATAGGCACTGTATAAATAAACAATACCATCCCATATCGTTTACCCAACAACTTTTATTCATCCCTGAAATCCCACGATACCACTTATGAGGTGCCCGTGGCCATGTCATCGCTGAACACCCGATTTGCCCTGCGGCTGATTTGTACTCTGCGTGCAGGTGAACTTTGTGGGTGCGTCATGGTGCAGCGTCGACTGTAGAGTTCATCGGTCGTGTATTGCTGCAAGGAGCTATGACGAACACCAGCAGTGAAAGCATCCCGGTAAGAACGCCAAGGAGTCGTAACAACAGAACAGCCATCTCCTCTGGGATGAATATCAGCAGGTGTGGGAGTTTACATGGAAAAACTATCGAATTGAGCAAACAAACCTGGGAAAATGAAAAAGTGACTAGGTGACTTGGAGGAATGTGTCATGGATTAAGGCCTACTCCACCTTGCGCAGCCTAAAACATTGGCAAAGACATGCTGTGAAATATTTGCACCAATATACAAAATCATCAATAAATGAATCAATGTATGAATACAACTGATTAAAATAAGCACTGAGATTCTAAAATATATTGTAGCAGCAAATTTAGGAGCCGTTCAGAAATGTTGCATCCGGCACATGCAGGGGTGTTGTTAGGTCTGGAAAAGATCCGGGGCCACACTAATGTGAGGACTGCCGGGACTCGGGATAGCTAGCCTTTTGGTTGTAGGCCCTGAGCCGTGGTTAAATGTTGCGCTAAACGAAATAATGCAAAGTGTGAAATAGTGTGTCAAGAGAAAAACATTGATTGAAAAGCACTGTGCCAGGGGAAAAAATACTTAGTCTATAAAATATTGGGCTCCCAGACTTTAGTGTGAATTTTTAGGAACTTGGGATTTCACCCTAAATTACCCAGCGTAATCCAGATGTGGACCCCTTGCTCACTGTGCGTTAGAGAGGCACAGCTTCACCTCACTGATGAGGCTAGGCTAGGCCGGAACCCGTGTCTGGGCTTGCTATTAATAGAGGAGAATTGTCTAGCATTTCATGCTGGACTGCCCAAGTGGGTGGGACCAGACTGATATGCACATGTCTATTTCTCCTCTGTGAAAGGTGCAGTGAGCTAAAGAGTGGTTGTAGACCCTCCTGAGTGGGTACTTTCCGATAGAGCAGATTATTTGGCGTGTTTGTTCTCGGTAGAGGAGCTCCCATACCTCATTGTGAATATAAAATATTGTTCCTGTCCCCTTCTACTAGTCTCAGGAAGATGACGTGGTGTTCACAGATGGAGGTGGGAGAGGCTAGACGGTGGTGCACAGAACAATCCGGGGGGGATAAGATAGAGCAGGAGCACTAGCATATTTTACTAGCCTCTGTCCTCAGCGATGAACAAGACTGAAAGAGGCCTCAAACAGCCGCCACCTGCCCACAGACTCACTCTTCTGGGAATTTACAGCAGGTGGTGTAGAATGGCAAGCATGCAGAGAGCTTCTTCACATAGCAGGCCCAGTGTTTAAAGAGCGGTGTCAGGGCCTCAGCCAGCACATGGACCCTTCCTTGGAGTGGGAACCAAGACCTTCTTCTGGAATATGTCTGCTAGGATTACTAACTACGCTACTGCAGATATAACTTTAAACTTTAAGAGAGAGCACTCATCATGTTTCAGGGGTTTGCATTATGCGTGCGCCCAGTCGGATCCCAACAAAGACTCAGAGTTAACCCAAAAGATAAGGTACTTTTTAGCAACGTAAAGGCAGTCCTTTTCTGCAAATAACTCATTCTTGGCAAGCCTCCACAAGAGACGCATCAGCAGGCCAGCGAGGGTTCCACACAACTAAAGCAGTGCACGGTCAACAGCGGCTGAGAACCGAGCGCACGGGGAGGCATGAGACGCAAGACCCGCTTGACTGTAAATAGGCGCGAAACAGAAGCATTTTCATCTCTACGTGCATTCAGATTCTGAACATACTTAATTCAGACTGCATTCTCGAGGGGACTTTGTATTCAAAGGGCATCATTGCCATATTATGGATCAATGTTACCCACAACACCCCAGACATCTAAGGTGTCAAAACCCAGCATTTCCATTTTAGATGTTGCTTTAGCATCTGCGTGCTCCTTGGTCACTCGTGTGAGGCAGCCTCAGGCTTCGTTCACCTCGCTTTCAACTTCTATCTTTTCAGCTCAAGGAACGGAATCAGGACTGGTTGGCAAAGCTCAGAAATCAGTATTTTACACTAAGGGGAATGATACCAAAAACCGTGCCCCTTTAATGGGCCACAATCGACACATTCCTTTCCCACTGACACTACAGGGGAGCAGGATGTCATCACCAGTGATCCAATAGATATACAGTGTAGGATACACAGGGGCTCCATGCAAGTACGTCCCCGTGGTAGCAGAGCTTAGCATGGTATCAAAAACACCTGCAAGCAAGGATTTTCAAAATGGATGACCTTTATAGGGTGTGGCACCTCCAGTGATATGAGTGGTAAACCAAAGGGAAACAAAGGGAAATAAATAGAGACAAAAAGAATGAAATATATGCGAAGCAAGAAGGTGTTATTCACTGTTGCTGTTTTTGCCTTTGTGTAGGTTGTTAAGTATGTTCCTGTTTAATTGATTGCAACACTGATTGCTGGAGACCCGTTCACCCACATTGCCTAGTGGGGTAGTGTTAGGGCCTGCACACAATCTCCACCTGGGGAACCATTGCCTGTGCCACCATAGAGACATGCAGGAGCAAAGGCAACTTTTGATCAAATAATTGCCCTAACTTACACATCCTACGTTTGGTCATGCAAATCACACTGGCCCAAATGTAATGCATACACCCAGCTGCCAGAAATGTGACCAATGGAAAGAAGTCTGCTGTTAAAGTAAGCTACCGCAATACTTCGTGCTTTGTCCTGTACACAGATCATACTGTATATGGCAGTGCTCAACTGCAGTGCGTCACACCCTTCAGAAGGGGTGTACAGAATGTCTCCTCTAAAGGCACTGAGTAGCTTCCCCTTTTTCACCTCCCTCTCCTCTCTGTCCACAAAAGCAACAGTTCCACATTTCGAATGGCCCTCTCCACCTTCACAGTGGCACAAATTGGCGTAACAGGGGCCCCCGCGGCGTGGGGGGCGCCGCTAGCACATGTCCTGGGAAGGGGCACCAGTTGGAGAAAAAAAATTGTTTTCCCATTTTTTCTTTTTTTTTTTACATTTTCTTTTTGAATTCGCTCTGCCTTCATAAAGAAATAATTTCTTTATGAAGGCAGAGTGACTACAAAAAGAAACTGGGCATCATTACGGGTCTGGCGGTAAGCCTGTCAGTGATACCGGTGGCTTGCCGCCAAACCCCCAAAAAAATGACCGGCGCCTGACTTCCCAATAACACCAGGGTATTACAACCCCGGCGGCCGGGAAGTCAGGTGCCGGTAATTCTGTGACTCCCCATTCCGATAGAGTCCCTTAAGTCTCGCTGGGAGTGGGGACCACAGAAGCACTGGCACCGTTATTAATGGTTCCGGTGCTTCTGTTATGCTCTGATTACCATGGTCGCTGTGCCCAGCAGGGTAGACCTGCCGGGTACAGCAGCTCCGGCAGGCAGAGCCGTAGTGTGCCAGTCCGGTAACAACGGTGCCGGTAGGTTTACCAGCAGTGTTGTTACCGGACAGGCACACTTATAATGAGGCCCACTGTCTTTTTGAAGTCCGAGCGCTCACCCCCAACCTTTGACAGGAAGACCCCAGGCTGGAGGCCTCCATGTCATGGGGTGGGGGAGCCCTACGATTTAAAAAATAAAGGCTTATTATTTTTTAAGTCACTCTGCCTTCATGAAGAAATCATTTCTGTTATGGTTCAGTCCTTAACGTAAATAATTTCTTTATGAAGTCAGAGTGACTTCAAAAAGAAACAATTTCTTTTTGAAGTAATAGGGCTCCCCTCAACCCCATGACATGTGCGTGTGTGAGTGAATGGTGAAAGGGGGTACACTTAAGTATGTAGGTGGCTGCCTGTGTGAGTGTATGGTGAAAGGGTGCACACAAATGTATGGGTTGCTGCCTGGGTGTGCCTGCATGGTGAAAGGGTGCACACTTAAATGTATAGGTGGCTGCCTGTGTGAGTGTATGGTGAATGGTTGCACACTTAAATGTATGGGTTGCTGCCTGGGTGTGCCTGCATGGTGAAAGGGTGCACACTTAAATGTATGGATGGCTGTTTGGGCGTGCCTGTATGGTGAAAGGGGGCACACTTAAATGTATGGATGTCTGGGTGTGCGTGTGTGTATATGGTGAATGGTGTGTGTGCTTGTGTTCAGGGGCGCAACAAAACTGACATTTCGGGCGGGCTAATCCTTCAAATGTTGGGAGAGCCCCTAACTTCACGGGCCGTGGAGGAGGCGCAAACTTATTTGTGTGGGGGCATCTAACTTTTTTACACATTTTAATGAGACTATTCTAGTGCAGGTTCAATGTTACAAGTAGTTAACTCTCTCCTTTAAGTCTGAAAGCACCCACTAATGGACTTCTGCGAGAATGAGCGATCTCCTATTGACTCTTGGTCCTTCCAATCACTCCCCTGGCATGCAAGTACTAAACCCACGTTACGATTTAAGTTGCCTAAAAAATGTGGCATTTGAATGCAGGTACTAACAGTGAAATACTTTACGTTAGTAATTGCTGGGCCCTTGTTAACATCGAAACCCAGGTGCCGTTTAACTTCTGTGTCCTGTTCTGTCCAGTAACTGCTCTGAAGGTCAGCCAGGTTGAGTCAACATAGTCCAAACTTAGAGGGGGGGTGGGTGCTGAAGCCCAGTCAACTCAATGCTGTTATGCCACTACTTATGTTTAATGCCTTGATTACTTATTGGTCATTTTCATTACTCCTAGCCCTATTCCTCCTCCTCCCTGTACTTGTGTATGAGGCAGTACTTGTGTATGAGGGACTCTGCCTCATACACAAGTACTGGGATGAGGTAGAGGTACATAGAGGTAATGCCTGACTTAGCTACCTGTAATCTTCATTACTCCTAGTCCCACTCTTCCTCTTCCAAGTACTTACCTATGAGGCAAGGAGCCTCATACGTAAGCTCAGGGACAAGGAAGAGGGATGTGAAGGTAATTCTGGTCCAAGGAGCTGATTTTGGAGGTTGGGTAGGGGTGGGGGGAGCAGGTATGTGTGGGGGTGGGATTGTGCAATAAATCATAATGGTTGTTCATGTCCAGACTAAGCAGGCAATATATGTGGTATTAGTGGCCATAGAGGCATTTTCGTGCAGCCAGTCTAGTCATTCCTCAGTGTGGTATGACTTTTTTTAACTGCGCATTTCTGATAAAGCTGTCCTGCTAAGTGTAATTACCTGGCTAGACTGGCATTTGGTTGCTGCCAGTCTAGCCATTTCTTACTGCGGCATTGTATACTTTTAGGGGCATCTGTGATAAGATGATAAAGTATGATATGATATAAGTCATTTATAATACACCTGTACACATGTGTTTCTAGGCGCGACAAGAGGGGAGGGAAGATAGAGGGAGCACAAGACAAACAATCTTAATAGGCCTTGTGTCATTCAGATTGTGCAAGTGCGAGAACGAGAAATGCAAGGGGAAAGGGATGTGGGGAAGTGCAAGGAAGAGGGGAGGGGAAAACAGGGCAGTAATGCTCTGAGTACGTGCAGCAAGGGCAGTGCAGCTCTAGGTAGTGCAAGGAGAACACAGGACTGTAGGGTTACAGTGACAGTCCCTAAGGGCGTGGTAGGCCCGGAGGCAGCGCAAGGGTGACTGATCAGTTCAAGAGCCTGGACTCAGTGAGACTCTGAGGGCAGCCAAGCAACCAGTCAGTACAGCAGACAGGTAGGTCAGGAAGGTCAGCAAGGGAAGGAGGGAGAGAAAGCAGAGGAGAAGAGGAAAGTTTTGAGCTGCTTCCTGAAATTCAGGTGGTCTGCTCAAGTTTGAGAGGGGCAGGGAGGCAATTCCAGAGGTGGGCACCTGCAGAGGAGAGATATCTACCCCCCACTCTATACCTGGAGAAACATCTAATCCTTAGAGAGTTTGAGGTAGCTGGGGCAAGGGCTCGATAAAGAAGGTATTTTGGAAGAGAGCGTTGGATGTAGTGTGGGCCCAGACCCCAGAAAGCCTTGTGGACAATGGACAGGGCCCTGAACTTGATCCTTTCAAGCCACCAGGAGCCAGTGAAGAGATTTCAGGGCTGGAGAGATATGATCCCTAGGCTTGAGGCCACAGATAAGTCTTGCAGTCCTGTTCTGGATTAGTTGCAGAGGGCGAGCAGTAGAGGAAGGTAGATTTAGAAAGAGGCTGTTGCAGTAGTCCAGCCAAGAGAGAAACATGGCTTTGGAGACAATGAGATTCTGAGGGAAAGTAAGAAAAGGAAGAGTCCCTTTGGTAGTGGGACTTCTTGGTGACGTCCGAGTTGTGAGTGAGGAGAGAAAGAGAGAGTGGAGTTGAATATGACAGCAATTTTTTTTGCCTCGCAGGAAGGTGAAGGAAGAGGGCCCAAGGTGGACAGCCACTGTAAGAGAGGGTTAAGCAGGGGTAGGGGTCCCAATGGGAAGGATCTCTGTCTTAATGGCATTAAGGCAGAGATTGCTGGAGGTGCACCAACCCTGAATCACAGATAGACAGTCAGGAGTGAGCGAGAGAGGAGAGGAGCCAAAGGAAAGCTGAGTGTCATCTGCATAAAACTGAAAGTTAGAGGAGAAGGTAGAGATCAGGTGGGCCAATGGGGCCAAGTAGAGGATAAAAAACCAGGGTGAGAGGATAGAGCCCTGGGGAACGCCACAGGTAGATAGAGAGATGGCGGAGAGAAAAGGAGCAATTTGGACCTGGGAGGGGCAGTCCAAGTGGAAGGAGGTAAGCCACTCCACGGCCTGATCCGTGATGCCCAGGTCTTAACGTAGTTGACTGATCAGGATGGCGTTGTTGACTGTGTCGAAAGTAGAGGAAGATCAAGGAGGATTAGGACAGAAGGAAGGCTGGAATCAAGGTTATAGAGCAGATCTTCACAGGTGTTCAGGAGAGCAGTTTCCGTGCCTCTGGCAACTCTGAAGCCAGACTGATGGTCATGGACACAACCAACAGATTCAGTGTGGAGAGTAAGCTGGGAGATGGTCAGCTTTTCCAAGAGTTTGCCCAGGAAAGGGGTGAGATTGGGCAATAGTTTGCCAGGCAGTTAGGATCGGCAGATGGTTTCTTGAGGAGTGGGTGCACACGGGAGTGCTTAAGGGGAGAAGGGAAGGTTAAAGTGGTGAAAGAGTAATTACAGAAATTGGCCAAGCATGGAGCGAGGTTGTCAATCTGGTCCTTGCTGGTTATGGAGGAGCAGGGGAGCACCTGTTTGGACGACACTTTCATAGATCAGACTTGTCTAAAAACCTCGTCAGGTGTTGTCAGAGAGAAAGAGGAGAAAGTAGGAGGAACGGTAGAGATGGCCACAGGAGGGCAGAGAGAGAAAGGACAGGATGTCCTGAGTTTTAGCGGAGAAGTGAGAGACCAAAGCCATACATAGGGCCTGGGAGGGAACAGTAGAGGTAGAGACCGTAACAGTATTGACCAGTTCCTTGCAGATCTTAAAGAGTTTGGCTGTGTTGTTAAGATGCCTCAGAGACCCGGGCTTGAATGTGTGCTCTCTTCTTGATGAGTGTTAATGCTTTGACTGGCATTTTGGTGCAACTAGTCTAGGCAGGGGCGCCGAGTACGCGGGTGCTCCGGGCCCCGGCACCCGCTGGCAGAATGATGTCCTGGCTGAGCCCCCCCCACGGGCCACAGAGAAGAGACGCAGTATGGATGGCCCTTTGTTCCATCCATATGGTGTCTCTCTCTGGCCCGGGTAAAGGCGGGGTAAACAACGATGTTTAGAAATTGAGAGACAGATGCAAAGCAAGAGGCTCTTGCTTTGCATCTGTCCCTCCATTTCTAAACATCGTTTTGGGTTGGGTGTACTTCTACATCTGTGCACCACGTAGAGGTACACCCAACCCAGATTTTTAGAAATTGAGGGACAGACTTGCTTTACATCTGTGCCTCAATTTCTGCGATTGGGTGTATTTGTACATCTGTGCACCCCTCTTGGAAAGAGGGGTGCACATATGTAGAGGTACGCCCAACCCAAAACGATTTGTATAAATTGAGGGACAGATGCAAAGCAAGTCTGTCCCTCAATTTCTAAAAATCGTTTTGGGTTGGGTGTATTTTTTCACTCTTCACTTTTAATGTTACTTCTCAATAGGGCTGCTATACTTCAATAGGAAATGACTAACACTACCCTGCAGGGAATTGCCTACTCTTTATGCCACCGAAGCAGCACTTCCACCCACTAAAGCTGCTTTATTTTTAATGGCACAGTTTGTGTACTTCTCAGCCACTCAGCTTTACATTTAAACAGACTTGGCCAGAGTTTCACACTGGAGAAGTGAGCATGTGATCTGGGGTCTGCAGCCCACACACACGCAGGGGATTCCCATGCTCCCACTTGTGAGATTTGCACCAAATTCGTGAGATTGTGCTCCCATCTAGGAGGCACATGCACAGGCTTTGCTCTGAGGTTTGACACACTCACAGGATGGGCTGGCATTTCGTTCTCCCATCCTACTTGTGGTGCTCTGCCTTTTGAGGGCTACTACAACCTGGATGATTATAGAGGGGTGGATTAGGGGCAGTGATGGCCTACTGGAATGCACCTGGAAGGATTAAACCTCCTTCTTACTTGACTTTAGTATATGCAGTACATACTAGCCAATGTTTCCACTGTTCTGCGCCCCACCCTCCTTGCACCAAGTTGGTGACTACGTGCAAATGCAGTCATATGACTGCCGGTGATGTTACTTCCTGTGTTTGGGCACCCCCCAGGAAATTCATAAGTCGGCTTCCCTGAGTCTAGGTATGTCTAATTGTGGCCTGGCATGCTTTACTGTAATGTTATTATGTGTCTACACTGGTCAACATTGTGCAACCAGTGGGACATGTTTTCAATGTGGTATGACATTTTTAATAGCAAAGCATTAATGTTCCTGTGCACTGTTAGTGACTTGCATGTATTGGATTGATGTTAACCTACAAAACAATTGCAAACACTCTGGCTTTTTAGCCAATTTTTCTCAGAAAGTGTGCTGTATATTGCATTAAAACACATATTTATATCTTTCTCCTAGTACAGTGTTTGGCATACCCCTTCAGCAGCACGTTTGTGTGTATTGTGCAAGCCTGACAATCTAGGCCGGCCCAGAGTGTGGCACGACCCGTGATTTGTTGCCGAGTTGGGGGGGGCCTCAGCATGGCTCGCAGGGGGGCCACCACATTTTGTGTTACGCCACTGCACAAATACCTGGGCAAACTCTGCCCACCAGGATAGGTTTCATTTTACTATGGAATGCAGGCAGGTTTAGCATTTCTTGACAAACGCTCATTTTGTGGTCAACTGAAAATTGACAGCAAATTGAGTTACAGATGAGGCAACTCTTCAGAGGCATTGGATCGAGGCCTCTAGGCCAGAAAACATGTGCAAGTAACATGATCCTCCTGCACTCCCCCTCCACTCGGAGCACTCAAGCATTTAGAAAAGTGTTCCAGCAGAGGCTATCATGATGATGCGCTTGGGTTTCCTCCCCAAGGAACCCATTGAGATTATCAAGGACAGATAACGCAGCCAAGTCATCAGAAACTCTACTGACAACAACAATGTGTTTCTACATTCCCTGACACCCCAGTCCGGCTGAGCATTACTCTTGTCACCCTGTGATGGAGAAATATAGATGGAACATAATGGGAACAAATGTAGCTAAGGCAAAACCTCAATACTGACTAGAGAAGAATCAATGCAGGAACCAAAACAAAAAGCAAAACAAGCTCAATCTCTGTCTGCTCTGTGGAATTGTGAATTAAGGATACACCTTCAGCAATGACGCTTGATTCTTTAGTCTAGGATGCACTTAGCCCCCCTCTCTCACCAGGACATAGGCGTGGGTTGCTCAAGACCATTTGGCATTGACACCACCGGGAGGACTTCTACGCCTACAGGACTCTCACCTCCACCATAGAAATAACACTTTCAACCTCGCCCTGTTGCCCCCCACAATAAAGCAAAAAAGCTTTTTTGGTGAGAAACAAACAATCTTTGTTAATGGATTTAAATGATAGTCTTTTTATTCGCCATACATGCTGGATTTTAGATAGTACAATCCTTGCCCTTTATCGTTATTATTACTATTATTGGGGTAATTATTGAGCGAGGACCTAGCTTTGGGAAGCGACTGAGCACTTTACAATCATAGGGAGAATAACACGGTGATGGAAGCAGAGAATCAAGTCAGCAGGGAGCAAACACAGGAGGGGGAGGGCGGGCAGCTTTGTAGCAAGGGATCTACAAGCAACCAGGGGAACATTGAATCAAAAGAGTGCCGTCCAGCAAGGAGTGCCAGTAGTAGGCTACAATAACTTGGATTAAATTAGAAGGAAAGACTAATAAAGGTACATGTGGAAGGACATGGAGCTAGTGGTTACAGGGATTTGCAGGCATGGGTCACAGGGTGGGGAAGAATAGGTGGACCCAGTCATAATGTGCTGTTGAGCCCATAGCTGTGCTACCATTAGACCTATATTCCTGTGGGTTTCACACACTGTGACATTCCTCAGTGCAGCGTTAAGCCCCCGGATCTGTGGTTCCTTCATTGACTTCTGCTATGAATGAGCAAGCAACATCAGTCCCCTTTTAATACGCGGATGAAACCATGTCATTTCTTCATTAAGAAGCTCCTCCCACATTTGCCCTGGCTTTTCCTTTGCCCAGAAAACCCCTAAGGTGGCGAGTCATCAAGCAACTCCTCCTACACTTTCCCCATGCTTTTCTTGTTTAAAATATGTTATTATGGTTTGCACAAAGGTGCCGGGGAGCCTTTGCGTAGACCCTGACATCTTTCACATCAGTTCTAGGAAGATATCACATAACTTGCATAAAAGCATTAAAAACGAGGATGGGGAAAATGGCGAGGGCGGAAAATTACAGGGGTCTGGGAGGAGTTGGGGGTAAAGTGAACCAAACACAACTATTCAAGGACATTGATTGTTTGAGCTAGCATACCTGTCCAAAAAAGATGGCCACATTTAATTGTATTTCTCCATGTTGTCGTCTTGTGTAAATAATATGTTCTCTAGGGTGTCTAGGCTCCTCTGTCTTCTAGCTGTTCATCCAGTTTGGAGGGTCTGGGCCGCTTCCAACCAGATAGTACCTCCCCGTAAGTACTTGTCATTGTCCTTAAAAGCCTCAAAATCCTGTCAGTGTCATGTCTCTCATGTCTGAGCGGTGCCACATTATCAACGTGAGTGGGTCTATTCTGGGTGGTGACCCAATATTCTGGGTGATTCATGTTGCCACACCATCCCACAATGCTTCAAGCTTGTCAAAAGACAAGCTCATGTGATGATACTTGCTTTTTCCCGATGTATAGTTCTAGTCCTTGACATATCCAGTTTGGCCGACTTTTCTAGAATTCTGGAAAGCTTAAACAAAGATCTTTTTTGCACCCAAGGGATTGTCTAGTCTCTGAAGCACCTCCTTAGTTCCCTAGAAATATTGCACTATTGGGTGGAAGACAACAGGTTCCCCAACTCTGTTTGCCATCTATCCTTTAGCATGCCTGTCGGCAAATCTGATTCACTGAGCAGCAAATGGCACACACTACCACCTGCGGGTTTGAGCGGTAGATAGATTCCATCAAAGTCTTTGTCTGCATGGTTGCAGTAGACAAGGGAGAAAGGACCAGATCCACTATTTCCTCTAACTAGTTGAAACAGACACTTTCCTTCTCCCCAGGCCCATCTCCACTTGTATCCCCTCAAATGAAATTGTTAATGTTTGACTGTAATAATGAAGACACTTGTTTCAGTTCTAGGAGAGCCCATCACATCCATTTTCGTGCAGCATGGCAAATTTGATACACGGTTTCAAGTACTAAGTATGGGAGCCATGAACGTAACTCGGGCTCATGCAGTAATAGCCTGATTTCCCTTTCATCAGCAATTGTTGGGAGGACTCATTTTCCCAAGTGCCAGCTTTCCAAGCAGCATCTGATGTGGCCCAATACTGGCCACTGTATCCTTCACCAAGTTAGCCGAGTTTGGTGTGTCCTTGTTGTCCCTAGCCCACTGGCTTGCCAGGTGTAAAGCTATTGCACTGTGACACAGGCTTGCGATTGGTAGCTTGAAGGACCATTCACTCATTGTCCTCTAAAGATTATCCAGGGACAGGAGAGGCTTACTTCTTGTTTTCCATAAGAAATCTTTTGTCATCACTTCCTTCTTCTTCCAGAACTGTGCTTGCCCTTTGATATGGCAGGCCCGCGGTTTATAAAGAATGTACTGAATAGTATTTGTTTTTATGCAGATTACTCTGTCCCAAATGTTCAACTTGTTAAGCTCCCCTCTGTTAATGTCGGTCGCCAGGGATTACACCAAGTAGTCAAGCTTAGCAATGATCAGCTTTAAAGGAATCCATGGGAAGAGGATCCAAGGTAAGTAGACACTTCCTTGTACCATTTCATGTCCCAACACTCAAGGTAAATCCTGAAGCAGTGCCCTGATAGCAGCAGAACCACAGATTACACTCTGTTAACCTTGAAACCTGACACTCTCCGATATCCCTCTAGCTCCCCTAACAGGGTAGGTAGGGATTGTGTGCTTTGGGTAGGAACCCAAAATCAAGGTGCTATCCCGAGTGAGTGGTGTGTATGCCGTTCATACCACATGTTTTGTGTTTATCAACATTGCGATGACTTGGTCTAATGTACATGTAATAATCTTAGCATAGATTTTATATCGACGTTTATTCAGTATATCTGCCAATAACTGAAACACTTATTTTGTAGCTTCCCTTTCTTATGCAACAAAGAAATCTTGCTTGCTGCATGACTCACAGCAGCAGCCCTCCGATTGGCTCTCTTGATACACCTTCAATGATGTTCCATTCAGGAGGTTCTTCAAACATTTGCAAAATTCCAATAGCAATCCGTCTAAACCAGTGGTCGAAGTGTACCAAAAGGAGTAGTGGAACTATGTTCCCTGCTGGCCTGCCCCCGCTCCCCACAAACCCCATCACCACGCCCTCTCCCACACACAATACAAGCCCCCAAACACTTGCACCTGCTGTTTAAGGGAATGTTCAGTGCAATGCACTGAAAGTGCAAGCTGCAACGTCTTCCTACACTTTTATTTTAAAACAAAACCATTCCGAAACAGTTTCTTTTTAAAGTAAAAGTATAGGAGCTGTAAAACGTAATTTAAAAAAGTAGAGGAGCACCGCTCCCCACCGCTCCCGCTCACTTCGAGCACTGGTCTAAGCCTAGCCTATTTATTGTTTACCTGTCTGGATGCGTGACGTTGCTGTGTTCATCTCTTCCAGATCAAAATGCCTGTCCAGGTCTTCTACTTCAGCCTGTCTCAGTTTTGCAAGCTTTCAAGAAACGTTTTCTTCAGAAGCTACTGTGTCCTCAAAGAATTTCTAAAATTCACCAATTATATTGTTTAATTCTGTCACATACCTGCCCAGGTGGAGTTGACAGAAGATATTACGTTTCTCATTAGTCATTTCTTGAACCTAAAGGACGTCAGCATTTTCCACAATTCCATGAACAAGAGCTTAATCTTACCCTGCAAATAATCAGCCATTCCTGTGTTCCCTTTGTTAATCTTATACTTTACAGGCAGGCATTTCTGCAGATTCTTGTCAGTGGGGTTAGGTTGATACCTACTATTTAGTCTTTTCAACTGCTTCTCCACCTTTGCCAGGACATTATTGCTAATATATTTTTTGCTACACTTTATGATATTATTCTCCTATGACAAAGGCCTTCAAAGTGTCCCAAAGCACATCAACAGTAGGCACATTTTCTGAGTTTGTGTCTTGCACGTTTCTGATCTCGGTGTCCATCAAATGGACAAATGAAGGATGCCAGGTCAGAGTGTTGTTGAAGGGCCACCCTAGGGATAGGTTTGGTGCAACATATGGTAGAGGACCCAGGCACACAGGGACAGGATCAGTCAAGGCTATCTACACCATATCTGTTCTAACACCATAAACAGCAATGAGTGTAAAAGCATGAAGAGTTCACACCCTAGAGAATGATTTGTGGGCAGCCAAGAAAACGCAGTCTGGTCTGGCAGGTGTGATGGAGGCCTGGTATACAAATTCAGAAAAAAATCCCCATATCCTCCCCATCTTGATAGTGTTGTAATATGCCTTGAGGTAATAGGGGGTTTGTTTGTAAGCTTGATTGGAGCTTGATAGTTGTTCTAAGCTTGATTAGAGATGGGTTTCAGCTTGAATCTGATCGGCTGCCAACTGTGCTAGCACATCTTCAATTGAGGCCCTATTCCCAGGAGGTGTGAGGGTTCTTTCTGACTCGCCCCCAGATCCTGAAAAGAAGATGGTCTCGTTTTACTCAGAGGAGGTTTCAAAAAATTCGAGTCCCTTTGTGCTTGATTCTGATTGAGGTGGGGACCCTGGAGTACTGGGGTTTACATCAGATAGGCCAGAACCAGAGGGCGGTTCATCATTAAAGAGAAATATTTCCGTAAAAGGGGAACTTAATGCCCCAGGCCGAATAAATACCCCGGACGTTTAGGACTAGCCGATCCCACTGTTATATATGGTAATGAGAGAGAGGTAAAACCTGAGACTGGAATAATAGGTCTTGCTGGATAACAGGAATATGCATTTGGGAGAACAGAGTTTCTTTTATCCCATATATCCAGTCAGTACTGTCTATTTCAATAATTATTTTTTCTCCTTTGGGTGGTATAACAATAATCAACATGGGGTGCCAACTTTTGTCCATTGAATCAGATCCCACCCTAACACCATATATGAGGGAGGCATGGTATCACAAGTAGACAATGGGCCTCATTACAAGGTTGGCGGTCTGGCAATAACGGAGCCGGTAAGGCAATACCGGCCTCCAATACCGGTCCATACTATTATGACCCTAGATGCCGGTCCCACCAGCATCGACAAGGACCCGCTGTGGCTGTGCACCACCGTACTGGCATGCGGGCACGCGCTCGGGCGGCATGCCCGTAATACCGGCATCCCGCAACGAAGAGGACACCACGAGTCGCACGGACATGTACATACCGGCATCAAGATGCCGGTAAGAAGGGCCACCATGATGCCGCCAGTACCGGCATCGTGGACCACCTGTTAACAGCAAACCGATGTGTAACCAAGTGCCACAGGTGCACACAATCAGCACAGGTAGAGGCAATGGAGTCAGGGACAGCACAAAAGGAGCACACCCAAACACCATACCCCTTTCCAAACCAAAATGCTACCACTTGCACTTGTCATACTGGGGCTGGAGGACATGACTGCACTGCTACTCCTTGAGCAGGCAGTACAACAGGCAACACAGAGGAGACGCAGGAGGAGAAGGAGGGTGAGACATGCCCAGCAAATCCCACCAGTGCAGGTAGTTGTTCCCCGCTGACAGCCATCAATTCCACGTATAAGGGCCAATCCATTTGACTTAACCCCAGCACAGAGCCACACCCTGTACCGGCTGGACAGGGAAACCATCACCAACATAGTGGAATTAATACAGGAAGACTTGGTCAGCCTGATCAACATCCGCACAGCCATCCCCCCTCTACTGAAGGTGGCATCTGTGCTCCACTTCCTGGCCACAGGCACTTATCAACACACAGTGGGCCAAATGCATGGCATGTCGCAATCATGCTTCTCTGTTGTGTTAAACCAAGTGCTGGATGCACTACTGAAGCGTGCAAGTGCCTACATATCCCTACCACGGACACCACAGGAGGCAAATGCCACCAAAATAGCATTCCATGCACTGGCAGGCATGCCCAATGTAATTGGTGCCCTCAACTGCACCCACTTAGAGTTGGTAGTCCCACATGCCGTGGAGGTGGTGTACTGCAATCGGAAGCTATATCACTCCATCAATGTGCAGATGGTGTGTGATGCCAGCCAGATAATAACACATTGCTGTGCCAGATACCCAGGATCCACGCATGATGCCATGGTGCTGCAAAACTGCTCACTACCCCGCTACATGGAAGGAGACGTCGTACGAAGTGGCTGGCTGTTGGGTGAGTCTGCCCCCTGGGCCATGGGAGGAGAGGGATGGGGGGGCTACATGCATATGCAAGCGGAATGCCCCCTGGGCCATGGGAGGGGAGGGATAAATGTAACTTGAGTCATCCGCCTCCACACAGCCCTCACATGTGCGTACATAATGGCCCTAGCCAAAATGCATTAGGGCCTGGGGCTTTAAATGCCTAGGACCCTAGGTCATGTATGTCACTCAATGCTCGCAACATGGATTGGCATCACTGTACAGGGCTGATACACATGTGGATGTGGCTGCCATTGATGGGATTGTGCATATGAGCTTGAAAGATGTACAGGCTGAGCACACATGGCAACTGAGCATTATCCTTACACATACCTCCTTCTGCTCCCATGTAGGTGATGCTGGATATCCTCTTATCCTCTGAAGGCGTGGCTACTCACCCCTGTCAGGAATCCGCAGAACAGGCACGAGGAGGACTTCAATCGTGCACATACACGCACGCGTGTGGTCACTGAGCAGACTTTTGGCCTTTTGAAGGCACGGCTTCGCTGCATCAGCAGGTCGGGAGGGGCCTGAGAAGGTGGGCAAGATCATCATGGTATGTGCAATGCTGCACAACATGTGCATCCGGCAGAACGTACACCTGGCACGGAGCTGCCACCACCTGGTGAAGTAGGAGAGGAAGGAGTAGATGTTGGACATGGGCCAGGACGCGATACACGTGAGGGTCGCGCAGTGCAGCAACCTGGATGCAGAGGGTGCCATGTATTGGGAACTGTGGGCACTGGGTGTGTGGGTATATGGGCGCAGTTCACTATGAAGCAATACATTGACAAACAACAAATAAGCAATGTCCACTCATGTGATGTCTTGTACACAACAGGTGTATTAGTGAGATTTTTTGTACTACATGATTCAACAATCCACGCCCCCAACATCCCTCCCCTTCACCCCCACACACCCCCATGCTACCCCCACTCCCCAACACTCCCAGTACTACACCCACCACTACCCTCCACCCTCCCCCTAACACCCAAAGTCAACAATGGCACAACATGTGTCTGCATGTATTTGTAAAGAGAATCTGCACGGTGGCCCTGCTACTGTGGAGCCCCCTTCGGAGGTGCGGTTTGGATGTCTGAGAGCCGTGCACTTCGCAGGGACCTGTGCACCAGGCTGGTCTGCCTGGAACTCGCTGGCGTGGCCGATGTTGATGAGCCAGATGGTTGTGACCCCAAAGCTGGAGTTTGCTGCTGCTCCATGCTGTCAGCAATCCTGGTGAGGATCTGTCCCAAGGCATTTAAGCCATTGCGCACTTGCTGTGCACTTGAGTTGATGGCCTGGATTACGGCCGCAGTGCTGTCACGGATGACACGTCGTGTTGTCTCCCCTTCAGCAAGGTACTGCTTGACATAGCCTTGCATCTGCTCCTGCCGGCCCTCCATCCTGGACAGACGTCCCTCAAGGTCCCGTATGGCAGTGTGGGTGGTGGTTGGTGGGTTATGTGGTGGTACTGCATGCAATATGGGGCTGTGAAATGTCGGAGACCACTCACCATGGCTGCCCTGTTCAGATGAATCCCGGCCAGGTGTGTCCTGAGTGGAAGACCAGAATCCAGGGAACACTCAGGATGGGCGACGGGCACCTGAAGATCCCTCAGGCTCTGAGTGGATGAGTCCTGCATTGCCGTCATTGTCAGGGTCAGCTTCGTCATCAACACTATGCTGTGCTGATGCAGCCATCTCCCCAATTGTACTTGCAGCAGCAGACTGTGTGCTATCGTCCATGCCAGAAGTGTCCTCGGCCTGTGTCGATTGTGTGCCCGGGGGTGCAGGATCAGGTGTCTGCTTCTCCGGTGTGGGTTGCAGTGTGGCTGGTAGTGCACTGGTTGTTGTCCCACGTGCTGCTTCGCCCATCCTTGGTCCACTTGATGTAGATGGTCTGTTGCCATCACCCTGCCTCCTTGCCCTTTTGGCTGGTGTTGTGCATTGTGCACTTCCATGTGCTTCTTCCCTGTCTGCATCCGTACCTGTGGGGGACAGAGAGTGGCAGGGCATCAGTGATGTTGGTGCTCACATCATGCATGCGTTTGTCTTTGTGCAGGTGACGCAATGTGATTAGTTGCAGGCCTGGCTTCGCAACGGACTGGGTACATGCAAGGTTGGGGGTTGCTGTTTGGAATCGTGCAGGTGTTCACATGTACGCCATGGTGGCTGCTGTTGGACCTTGATGTGTGTTGGGAGTGACGTGCTGTGTGACATGTGCAGGTCATCTGTGTGTCGGGTGTTTATTCGTGTATGGGCGCAGCATGCAGCATGCATAGGGATGTGATAGTCGTGAGCCCAGCATGTGTATATGGATATGTGTTGGTGTGCATGATGGGCCATTTATTGGCTGGCGTTGCTGTCAAATTTGGAGGCCAATGGTGATGATTAGTTGTGTGTTTGTAGGGACACTCACCTTCATCTGCCGATGTTGGCACGCCAAACTCAGCTCCACCAACTCCTTCAATAGACTCCACATCTATGACTCAGCTGCAAGTCTCCTCCCATCTGGCCAATTTCACTGGTGAGTGAGGTCCTCCACCTGTTGCCAGCCACTGGCACCGACTGGCCGACAGGATGTTGCGAACTCTCAGCCTGAGGTAATCCCATTGTTTTTTGTAATTGCGCACTGTGCGTGCGGTGGTGCCGACTGCACTTACTTTCCGGGCAACTTCTTCCCAGATGGCCTTCTTCTTCAGCTGGGCTGGACGCCTGAGGTTGCTGCAGAACACCACATCAGCATTCGCCACTACGGTGTTAGCTAACATGTTCAACTCCTCATCCTTGAACCATGGTTTACGCAGCGGGGCAGTGCCTTTCTGGGTGGACTTTGACATTTTGTCCGTGGTGTGCTAGGAGTTCTGGTGGTGAAGGTCCTGTATGTGGAGGATGGGAATGGATTGTGTTTTTGAAGATGGCCGCCTAAGCATTTCCCGTTCCGGCGCAATGACGTTACTTCCGGGTCCGGTAATAACGGGCCCGTTCTAAGCACTATGTTAATACCGGTACCGCTATTTGGGGGTTGGCGAGGCCGGTGCCGTTATGTGCGCATTCGTTGATGCCGCTATCTGGGGGTTTGACGGTCGTTACCGGCATGCCGGTACGGCCGTTACCGGCATACAGGGGTGCGCGTGCTCGCTCACTCTCAATCACCCACTGTTTGCGGGTTCGGGCCAAGACAGACATGTTATTAATGGCATGCCGTTAATGGCTGCTTTTTAGTGCCAATCTCGTAATGGGGGCCACTGACACAAGAGTTGCAAGTTTCAAAACCTTTTTTGTTAGATTCAAGGGGGTTGGAAAAACTCCTGTATGGCCCTATAACTAAGATGGGAGCAATCTCGACCATCAAATAATAAAGCAACAGTCCTAGTCAGTTTTAGTCAAACAAGGCCTATACTAACAAAAACCTATTGTCTGCCCTCACTCTAATACAAACTAATGTGACATAGAAATGTGTAGCTAAAAAAGGAAAAATAAGTGGTGAAACAAAATTTCAGAATGGCAATATAAATCAGTATTAATTCTTGTCCACACGTTGTATAGCACATGGATAGATGGAATACTTGATGGACGAACACACATTGGCTTGTCAACACAGTTAGGTGGCTGGCTCGGCCCTCCAGAGCCTTGGCCATTTAAGTATGAGTCACAAGTTCACAGATGTAACCTCTCGGGTTCCCATCACCCAAGTCCAGGTCAATCTTCAAGCGTCTACACAGTTTGAACAAAAGTATAGTATTTGGTCGTAGTTCACTATGGGTTCCCCTCAATCAAGCTCAAACCTTTGCTCCTCCTTGGTGGAGTTCCCTTCCCAAAGCTTTCTTCACATTCCACACTATAGGTTCCCCTCAATTGGGCTCAAACCTCCTTTCGTATTTTGTATTTCACTGTTGACGACTTTCGAAACTGGAAGGATTTTTGCTCTTACCTCCAAATGACCACTTCGACCCTTCTTTCTTTCTTTACTTCCACTTTACATATTTTACTTCAGTTCCAATGTCTCTTGGGAAATGTACTTGCTACGTGTGACTTGCTTTCATATCAATTGCTCCTAGATCAAGCTTTTCTTTTAATGCGGTTTTGTGGTTACTTTCTTTCTCTTGTTTCCAGCGTTTTTACATTCACAGAGACCTTCAATTAGGCAATCTCACTTTGCCAGACTAATTTGCTATTTTGTATTTCATATTCACAGTTCTTAACAATGGATTCACTTTCTCTCTCAGCTTATCAGCGCTCGCCTAACCTTCATCCCTTGGATACTATCGCAAGCATTTCAATTAAACACAGACCAGGCATTCTTTGCTTCCCTCAACTCACCGGTCATGATAAGATGCATTCCGTCTTTCACGCCTTTGATGTAGGAGTCAAGGTTGTTATCACTGCCGCTTCTGTGCCTCCCCAACTCTGCTGTTCACCCGGGAGGGTGGCTGAAAACCTTGCAGCAATCAGAAGACTCTTTCTCCCTTCCAGTTGGGCTGTCATGCGCAATCCACACAGCCTTTCAGAAATAACGATCTCTCGCCGGGGTGAGTGTGGGGGCACTCTGGCTTTCTGCCTCTTTGGTTCAACCACTTGGTTCACCATAGCCCTGGAGGAACTGCACCTTCTCGTGCACCGCCTTGCTCGAAGTGTGTCTCAGTGTTCCCCCTTTTAACCATTTGGGGAGAGTTAATAGGTATTAGGTGTGCGTGATTAAAGTCACATGCCTGACCCTGCCTGATCTCGTTAGACCAACATGGCCAGTGTACTGCATGGGTGGTAATCCTTTCAGCCTTAGTCCGCCTCTTCCTTGGCTCAGTGATTGTGTAGGAATGGGGCTGCGGGGTCTGGGAAGTTGGAATATCCCATAAAATAGGATTGGATAGGGATATTGGGAAAGGGGAATACCACATCTCACCATCAGGTGTCTCTCCCCTACTCCCCGAGGACTTCTTACCCAGGTGATCCTCCCGCACTTGTCCAGATTCTGAATCCATAGGCGATGGCTGTGCGCGTGCCACCTGAGTAAGGGATGCTTGGGGTCTAGGCAGTGAAACACCCTCTGTCCATGTCCTTCATCCTTTTTTGTATAACTGCTCTAGGAGTTGATGTCCGATATCTCCCTTCTGTATGGAATGAATCTTATGCTTATCCAATCGTGGGAGAGGTCCCCACATTCTGCCCTCAGAAGACAGAGGGTGGGAGCCATTGGATGACACATAAAGACTCCATTTTATGCTTCCACAAACTCCATCTTTTTACCAGGCCGCACAATGATTTCCAAAAGCCATCTCTCCCACTGTTCAGCGCTGTGCACAGCCAGCCCAGCTACCCCCACCACCTCTTCCTCTGTCCGCATCACAGAAGCTCTTTTCTCACAGATGCCCAGGCACAAATTGTTGCAAACAGATACAGTAGTCTTTCTCTTCCTCTGAGCTCACTGCCCTGTGTGTGACCGGAGCAGAACTACCGGCTGTGCCCCATCTGTCTCCACAAACCTGCCTATGGCCTCTCGACCCCACCTCGAGAAGCCACAGTCCCCCAACCTCTCTTGATGCAGATAGACATCTGACCCACATTTTAGGAACATATATCATGGGGCATCAAACAGAGCAAAATGTCCAAGGTGGGAACCTGGGCCCGGCCATGAGAGTTTAACGGTTCTAAAGGTTGAAAGAGCAAAATCAATCAGATATCGAACAAAATGAACTCCACAGCATCCCCATGACTGTCCACTTTTTCCAATTGTTATTTGTTGCATGCCTTCAGTTCCTGTTTTGCTATGATAGATTAGTTAGCTATGTTTCATTGTGTGTGTCTGAACACCCAAGCCTCCAGCCAATCCGGTGCAAATGTCCCTTATGCATCCATGCTGGTACTGCACACTGAGCCTATGACATTTGAGTATTATGTACCTATATCAAATCGTCAGCAGTGACATGTTTCAATCTTATAATGTGATGCTCGTGTAATGCTTGGCAGTGTGCTCTCAGAGCAGTAGAGTTTTCTGCGTGCATCTTTTATCTGTTATAAAACGTTCTTCAACTTGCAATCTATCTCATGGTCTCACTCCCTACTGGGGAGTGTCCATTTATTTCTACTTTGGGATTTATGTTGGGGGACGAGTCCATTCATTTGGTGACCCCTTTGACGTGATTGGATTGCTCCAAAACGTCCACGTACTGCAGCGAGATCCGGGGCACCCCATCAAGACCACCCCATCTACGGCTGACCAGTATTCAAAATGTGTATGCTCCTGAACAGGTTACGCGGGTCCCGGCTTTGCGAATACCCAACTGCTCACCAGAGCCGGGAACGGCTTGATTGGGGGAGGCACCCCGATTGTGGATTGATTGCGAACGGAGGCTCTCAGAACAACAAGGACACATGAGTATTGATTGCAGGAAGAATTAAAGTGGGATAGGGATGGAGTAAAACTAAATAAGGGGAAACGAGCAAGATGAAATAAGTATGAATGAATAGAGTGAATGTTCAAAACGAAGCACTTATTTTTCCATGGCCATTATGTGTTTTTATTAACGAGTAAGGGTGATCAAATAAGAGGAAATACAGGAACCTAGCTCCGAAAAGGGGTGGAAGGCAGTGCCGCGTAGTACTGTCTCGACCAGTGCTGATAATACGAGGAAAAGGAAAAAGTAGGAGCTAAATATATTTAGTAGGGTTGGGAAAAATAGTATTGTTCACTTCTTTTTAGTATTCTACATCTTTCTGAAGAGAGGCGCATGAGGGGCCAGGGTGAGGTGAATGAGCAGCATTAGTATAGGGGAAGGATAATGTTCTGAAGCAGGGTTGAGGGGTTGAAGAATTATCTTAAATACAAGTTTTATGTTTTATGTTGTCAGTAAGGTGTGTTGGTCTGTTTTGTTAAACAGTCAACTGGTTTATGTCTTAACGTGGTTGTTCTTCTATGCAATAATTAAGACGATACAAGAATTAAGTGATATGCTTTGAAGTGTGATTCGAAAAAATGGTTGCTAAGCTACCAGAAGTTGAAGTGTTAACATTGCTGGTACACACAGATGCACCATGGGGGCAGACACGCCACTCGTACACATTTGGAAACACCTCCACCTCTATAGCGAAAAAATTAAGAAATACCATGGCCAATGGTTAACAGAGATTAAAGGGGAGGGGTCATCTCAGATCTGGCCAGAAGAAGGGTCTTTTGATAAGACCGTGTTGGACCTTGTAGCAACCTATTTAATGGCTAAATATAAGGGGAAACAGCTTCAAAATAGAAGTGAGGTGCTGGAATTGTGGAGGATGTTCAAAGAAACACCACCCACTGCAGGTAAGGAGAAGGGAGGGAACACTATGATCGCAACTGAGGTGGAGATGGAAGAAAAGAGCAAGGTGGGAGGAGAGCCAAAAAGGTTTTACCCATTAGTGACAAAGCCTGCTGAAGGATATTGTGGCCCATTATTTCTGCCCCAGCCAAGTGCACCAACTGCCCCAGCAGCAGCCCCCCCTCCTCCCTATGATCCCAAGGGCTATATGGACCAACAATCATGCCCTCAACCCCTGTAAGAACCACAACACAGGATTTGGGAGCTATAGTGACCAGTACTCATGTAGAATTAACAGGATTAAGGACACTGTGTGAAAATACACTATCATCAACAGGGGGAGGGCAGTCACAATTTCCACCCCATTAAGAAACTCCTCTGTGATACTTGAGGATGAATGGAAATCCGAGGACTCCCTCTTCCGGATAGACAGTACACCAATTAGAACAGTACGGGTGGAACGAGAGGGTGATCCGGTAAGTACAGGGTATGACAGTGTGGTATCTGATAGAGAAGAAGAATGTTGGAGTGATATTGTCTAGTATGAGGAAGGGGCCATAGGAGGGGGCCCGCAAGTGAAGTGGCAAATACCAGAGGTGGGAGGAGAGGAGGAAGGATGGCAGGGAAGGCTCCGAAATAGGTTGGGAAGAATGGCATTAGCAAAGAAAAAAGTAATAAAGGTAAGTAAAAACAGGGGGAAGACAAATTTGCAGATGCCCCTCATTCACAAGGGGGCCGGAAGACCTCATTATGTGTCCTGGGCATTAATGGATAAAAACAATTTGTTGAAGGCACTCCCTTCACTTTCTGGGGGAAATGGATATATGCTTTTGAGAAAAACACTGCAGGAGTCCCACTGGCCACAGGGGACATCAAAAGCCTTCTGGTATCAGTGGTGGGTGAACAAGCTGGTGGAGTGTGGGTGAAGGCGGGGTTCCTGGGAGTACCCGAGGGCAATGATAGGCATGATGGATCATCCTTTAATAATGTAAGGGCACAGGTGTGGGATGCACTGGGGAGAACCTTCCCCTGACAATGCTGACCTACACTCTATAATGCAATGCACTATGGGGGATGGGGAAGATCTGCGCAATTCATTCTTCGGGTGCAGGATATGTGGAGGGCAGAGACGGGCACGGCCTGGGATCAGTGTACCTCCCTCTTTTAATTCATTATGAAGAGAGGGCTCCCAAAGGAGGTACAGAAGGCCCTTGATAAAATTGCTGGGCTAAAAGCCAAAAGCTGGCCCGAAATACAAAGCATCATAGTACACCATTGCAGTAGAATCAAAGAGAGGGAAAAAGAAATTTCACAAAAAAGATTGGCAGTCGAGGCCAAACTTGTACAGAGCAAGTTAGTGAAGCTCGTGGCTGTAACAGCTGCACCACCCTCAGAACGAAAAGGAGAAGGAGAGGAGGGGCAGATAGCGTTACAGGCCAGGATGGCAGCCACATGGAAAGCCAACAGGCAGGAATAATAGAATGGAGAAGAGCAGTATGGAGAGACCCAGTGGCAAGGAAGGCCTGGAAGAGGAAGAGGTGGGTACCGGGGGCAACAAGGCGGGTACAGAGGACAGGGACCCAGAGGAGGAGGACAAGGAGCATGTTGGTCATGTGGAAGGAGGGGTCATTTTGATAGGGAATGTCGTATTCGTCCTGTGGCGTATTATCAGAACACACAAAGATATGACAACAAACCACAATATGGCCATCTCCACTCAGGCAGTCTTTGTGGGTTACACATGGGAGGTTATGGACAAGAGGTACAACATGACAACAGGTTCATGCAAGGGCCCAGAGCGCCACCACAAGGGGTGCAGACACAATTAACACGCCAAAGCCCAATGGGAGAAACACACAGTAATCCTTTCACCACCAGTGCAAATGGTGCACCTGCACCATTCCGAGGAACAGCCCTGGTCGGAGAAAGCGTATTCTTCTTCCCGGGGACCAGCACACACCCAGCCTAGGACAGCCCACAGAGAGCACTTGCTTGTCCAGTCCTATCAACTACCTTACATCCAGATGAGGAACCACTGGTGGGGGCAGAGTTAGGTGACAAACAGTTCATCTTCATGGTGGACTCAGAGAAATCGTGCCTATGTGAAGGCAATTTTCCGCTGTCGGGAAAACATGTGGAGACATAGCGATTCTCTAGGCCTGTTGTCACGGTTCCATACACTAAAGATTTGGATATAAAAGTAGGGGGAAAGAGTGCGAGCACCCCTACAATATCATGAAAACTCACCAGTCAATCTATTAGGAAGAGATCTCCTCACTAATCTCAATATGACAATATCCTTTACAGAAAGGGGCATAGTGATAGGGCAATGCTGTTGATCAACACAATAATAAAGTAGCAGTGCGAGGGGTGCCCATTAATGCAGACATGTTTGTGTATGGGATACACGTTTTGGCAAAAGCTGTACCTGAAATAATGCTAAAAGAATGGAGAGTACGCTCTGATTTTGTTTTCCGCCCAGTGTCAGTCCCTGAAATATTGCCAGGCACGATCCTCTCGTTAGATCTGCAGTGAATACAAGTTTCAGCTAAACAGATAGGGCTGGACACGCATGGGTGCGAGTGGCGAACAGTACTTTGCATAGACCCAAACAGGGCACTGCGCGAACTGACAAATGAGGAGCTGTTCGCTGATGATGACAATGATGGGGAGATAATAATGGAAATATGTATGCCATGTGACATAATGGTACAAAACAGACAAGTGATCAACCCCATCATGGCAATTGTCAGCGCACTGCCATCATTCTTTGACAAGGACATGCCGCAGGTACCCACTAATCTATGGACAATGAACCCCGATGATGTGGGGCTACTGATATAAGTCACCCGATTAAGAAAGCGAAGGGAAGGGCGTGGAGGATGGGGCAGGACCTCTGCCCACTTAATGACATCATTCAAAATGAGTTCCCCCCTTGTCCCCAACCCCGCCTCCATTCTATGTAGTATTCCAAAGAAAGTGACACACTTCACTGTGGTGGACTTGAAACATGCTTTCTTCTTGGTACCACTTGATCCCAGCTCCCAATATCTGACTGCATTCACTCTGAAGGGTAAAAGATATGAGAATTGTAGATTGCCCCAGGAGTACTATGAAAGCACAAGCATTTTCAACAGAATACTGCATGAAGATCTTGGCAATATTGATGTCAAGAGCACAGTGATACAATGCGTAGATGACCTCCTAATTTTCAGTGAAAGTGACGAACAGTGCAGAAAAGACTCAATGATACTGCTGAACTTGTTAGCACACAAAGGATATAAGTTAGATAAAGGAAAGCTACAATACTGCCTAACATAGGTGCTGTGCTTAGAACAACTAATATCTAAAGATGGTAAAATGATAATTCCAGACAGAGCAGCAACAGTGCATGCAGCAGCAAAATAACCACACACATTGAAGGAAGTGCAGAAATTCCTCAGCATCTGTAATCACTGCCAAGCATGCATACTGGACTATGCAGCATACACACGGCCCTTGCTACAAGCACTAAAAGAGGCCCAAAAAGATAACACAGTCATCACTTGGATACCTGAAATGCACACAGCATTCACAACGCTAAAAGAACTGATATCTACAGCCCCCGTTTTAGCCACTCCAGACTATGAACAGGAATTTGACCTGTTTTCACACTGCAATGGCACACTTATGACCGTAGTATTAACACAAAAGACACCCCTGGGGCAAAAAAAAAACCTTGGCTTACTACATCGGTACCCTCGACTCAGTAATGCAAGGACCCTTCATGTGCGAACAGGCGCTCGCAGCGGCCGCCTTTGCAATTGAGAAAAGTGCAGCAATAGTAATGGGATGCTCTGTCACATTATTTGTTGAACACTCCTTGTTTGCCATTCTCGAATGATCGAAATCTACTCAGCAACAGCCTATAAAATAATATTGTCCATCCCTAACATCCACATAGTACGTTGCAAAATTGTAAACCCAGCCACATTTCCCACTGAGCCATGCATGGTCAAAGACATACAAAAACATGAATGTGCCACATATGAGGGGGAAGGGGACGACTACCAAAGCAAGTGAGAATGCCCTAGAGGAGGGCGAACTGTATTTCATAGATGGGTCAGCTTCTATTTGCCCGGAGATAGGAGAAAAACATGTGGGTGCAGCAGTAGTGAGACTAGAGGAAGGAGAATATGAGATCATTGTACAGAAATGATTACCAGAGTATTATTCAGCACAAGCTGCGGAACTAGTAGCATAGATTGAAGCGTTGCACGCAGCAAAAGGATGCGCAGTTACCATTTAATCTGACTCAGAATATGCAACCACTACGGTGCATGCTGGATTGTCCATGTGGAGGAGACAGGGGTTCAGGAGAGCAGATGGCTTACCCTTGCAGCATGCCAAGCTTTTGAATGACTTCATAAAAGCTCTTGCAGAACCTTCAGCGGTGGCTTTGGTGAAATGCCAGGCCCATACAAACAACCGTGACAAAATATCACTGGGAAACGTAGCAGCATATGCCGCTGCCAAAAAAGCCACTTATTTTTCAAAACCATTGCCTAGAGAGTGCGTGCAAAGAGCTAGTACAGAGACAGAGAAGGGTGAAGGGTACAATACCCTACCGATAACCCAAATAATAGAATTTAAAAAAAGAGCTCCCCCGCAGAACAAGGCCTATGGTTAAAAAGGGGTTGTACACAATCATTAACAGACCTCCTATGGAAACAGAATGCTACAGGGAAGGTAGTAATGCAGATAGAACTGTTACAAATAGCATTCCAACAATTGCACTTCCCTGTCACCAAACAACATGTAGCTGCAGACATTCAAGAAGATTGGTTTGTCCCAAACCTTCATGAGCATTTAGTAAAATTCACGATCAAATGTGTCACATGTCAAACGTACAATACAGGGATGACCCTCCGAACTTTACAAGGAACACTGCCCCACCCCATCGGACCTTTCCGTGAGCTGCACATTGATTATGCAGACATGGGAGAAAGGTGCAATTGGGCATGATACTTAATAGTGGTGGCCTGCCCGTTTTCGCAGTGGGTGGGAGCAGGTCCATGTGTACACTCAGATGTGAAATGTGCAGCAAGTTCTTAGTGAGAGAAGTGTTCCCACATTGGCGAATGTGCAATGTCATACGCTCTGACAAGAGAACACATTTTGTTAATGACCTATTCAAGGAGGTAACGACCCTACTGGGGATTACACTGACGATCCAGAGTCATTGATAGATAATTACAATAAACTGACCACTGATATGCTAGATAAATTTGCCCCTTTTAAAAATAAATTGGTCAGAGACTTACCAAATCGTCATAAATGGTTCTCCCCCTCCCTGGTAGATTTGAGAGCAAGTAAAAGGCAAGCCGAACACACTTGGCGCAATGATAGTTCTACGACCAATCTATTGGACTGGAAACATAAAGAAAAACAGTACAAACTAGAAATTCTTGAGGCCAAGAAAACTCATTATAATAACCAAATTAGTTCCGCAGGGGATCAGACTAAGGAACTTTTCCGCCTTTTTAGATCCTGTAAAAAACCTACCGCCTGTGGTTCCCCTATTAAACCCACTGTTGAGGACTGTAACCGAGTACAGAAGGTTTTTGCCAACAAACTACTCAAGGCTCAAGATGAAATTAAGCAGGAAACCTTGACCTCTTTATCATCTACAGCTAAGTCCATATTGCCGCCTAACAAGAGGCTTTTATCTGACACTAAACTAACTGATATGAAACACGACGTCAGGCCTAATTCTGCCATAAAAACTGAATCTACTCCTGGTTTTACTTTTAAGGATACTACTGAAGTGGAAATGATAAATATATTGAAATCCATGCACCCTACTAATTGTCCTAGCAAACTTCTCCCATCGAAAATTATTTTAGAGCACAAGGTGCAGTTCGCGCCTTTCTTATGTAGATTCACCAATGCCTCCTTTCGGTTAGGCAAAATCCCTCAGCCACTAAAAAACGTGGCAGTTTCACCATTATTAAAAAAAGTTGGATTAGATCCCTCTAATGCTGCAAACCTTAGGCCAATTACAAATACCATGTTTTTACTCAAGATCATAGATAAGATAGCAACTATCCAGTTGCAAGACCATGTACAAATGACTGGTATACTTCATACCAAGCAGTCAGGTTTCAGAAGTTACCATGGCACTGAGAGTGCCCTTCTCAACCTACAGACCTTTATGCTTTCTAAACTGAAAGAAAGTAGGTTGGGGCTGCTGATGTTGCTGGACTTATCAGCAGCTTTCGATCTGCTTGATCATAACATCCTTCTTGACAGAATGCAGCTGGTCGGGGGCCTCTCTGTACATGCTATAGCCTGGTTGAGATCTTTTTTAGAGGGTCGACGATCACAGGTATATTGGGGGGACAGTGCCTCTGAACTACAACTACTAACTTGTGGAGTCCCACAGGGGGCTTGTCTTTCCCCTTTATTGTTTAATATTTACATCTTCCCCCTCTGTAATGATTTGGAACTCTTCCGGATATTCTTTGGTAACTATGCAGATGATTTTCAATTGGTCCTTGACATCACTGGTAATCATGATACTGACCAAAACTTGGTGGACATGGTGTATCAATTAATAAAAAAGTGGATGTCTACCAATTGGCTCTGCCTAAATGCTTCTAAGACTGAGCTTATGCTTTTTGGACCCCGCCAAACACTAACTAAACTGGACCAAGCATACTCAGGCTTTAGAATTGATGGCAGTGACATAAAAGTTGTGCATAAAGTTAAAACGTTAGGCACGTTCATGGAGAGTAGTTTAGATTGTAATGCCCACATTACAGCTATCTCAAAGAGCACTAATTACCATCTCAAAGTGCTCAGACAGTTTGCCCCACTTGTTTCCATCGAAAATCGCACCAAACTTGTGAGAGCTGTTATTTTACCTTGTGTGGATTATTGTAATGCACTTTTATGTGGGGCAAGTAAAGCTGATCTCCATGAACTCCAGAAAGTACAAAATAAAGCCATCCGCATCATTTTCCAAATGAAAAGCTCTGAACCGATTACTGCTGCCAGGAAAAAATTACACTGGCTTCCTGTTGAGGCCCGCATTTGGTTTAAATTACTTACCATCTGCCATAAATGTATTTATGGGACTGCACCTAGCTATCTGAAAGATGTTGTAAATGTCTATCAACCCTCTAGAAGACTTAGATCAGCGGAAGATCTCTTATTAGTCCACCACTGTGTGAAACGAGCCTGTGGGCTTGGCAGAGCGTTTCATATCCAAGGCGCCAAGGCTTGGAACGCCTTACCAGCTACCTTGCGTAAAATCGGGGACCTATTTGTTTTTCGGAAACTCTTGAAGACTCACCTCTTCTATTAGCATATTCCTCCACATTGGTAGCTGCCTTATCTGTCTCTCGACGCCTGGATGCCTACGGGCTTTGGCGCGGTATAAGAAAAATAACATAACATCACATACACACAAAATGTGCCTGATTTACCATCCACAAGCAAACAGAACTGTCGAGAAGATCAATGGCCTCCTCAAAAGTAGGCTCTCAAAGTTATGCCATACTGTGAAGAAAGTATTATTGTTGATACCCCTGTTGATAAATGGAGAGTTAGCTATCCATCTCTGTTATATGAATTTTATAGCATAACTGGATTGACTCCACTGTATGATACCCACCCCACTAGATAGAGAGGTTTAACATAGGTTCTCTATCATTGCTGGATGTATGAAAAAATACTGAAAATAATGAAAGGCTCGCTTGTTTGTCCTATATTTGATATAGATATCTCTGTTTTTTATAGATACTTTGAGACAATACACAATTGACCTTGTGACATTCAGTACCCTCTAACACAAGGTTTTGAACTGTGTCCTGAATAAAGCCTTACATACACGGCTAACCAATATAAGAACATTGACAAGTCGTTGTGGAATTAAAACATTAAGGCTGGAAACGAATTTGCTTACATCGACACAAGGAAAATGGGGATTGTTTTGCGCAAATATTAATAGGCTAATTCAAAGTCACCCATGTGCTACTAACATCACTTTTTGTTATAACGTATCATGTGAATGAACACAAAGATCCAAACTATTGATTAATTGTCTCCTTTTATGTTTTATGTTTGATGAGATTTGCAAATGTGACCGAATGGTCGGTTTTATTACAAAATATAATAAATATATGAGATATTTTTGTTAAAAGTGAGCCCTCCATCTCTTTATATTTGCTAAAAGACTGATGGTTTAGGAATACATGGACATGTTTTGAGATCCAGTTTTGTAACCTCTGGTGAGGATATCGAAAGGTAGCTTGTTGGTATTTCCCCCTTGTGACGCTGATAATGGGACACTATCACATGTAATTGCTGGAGTGCACGACCTCGGAGAAAGGATGAAAAAAGAAGGCGGCATAGAGCCAAGTGACTGGTTTGACACAGTTTTTGACTGGGTTCCATCCTGGTTCGGGACTACAATGAAGTTGATGGTACCCATCATCATTTTTCTGCTAATCATATTTTGTGTGCGCCAGGTAGGGGTTCAATGCTGTGCAAAATCTATGCCTAGTAGTGCAATGATGATTGTGACAGTGGGTAATCCGACAAAGATGCCTCATTATGTAAAAGACGCACAAGTACAAATAGGTGATAACATTGAGCCCAAATGCTGCATGACAGCAGTGTACAACACAGGGGATAGGGTAGATAATTTGTAGCACACAACAATTAAAGAACCCCATGAGTTGGAGTGGTATAAGGAGGTGTGGGTTGACCTGGCAGGGGACGGTGGATGCATCTACATGACCTGCACTCCAGAAGAATATGCAAGAAGGGGTTAAAGTTTAAGGTATATGTGTAGGGCATGGATGCCAATAAGGGTACCCCAGCCTGGGATGAAGCTGTAATGGAGGCAGAGGAGCGCACACGTACTAACAGTAAGGGTTATTCATTACTTTAGGAGTAACGAAAGGGGGAATGTAAGGGAGGAAGGGTCCTTTTGACCCCCCTGTACATTCTGTATGGAATGAATCTTATGCTCATCCAATCATGGGAGACGTCCCCACGTTCTGCCCTCGAAAGACAGGGAGTGGGAGCCATTGGATGACACATAAAGACTCAATTTTATGCTTCCACAAACTCCATCTTTTTACCAGGCCGCACAATGATTTCCAAAAGCCATCTCTCCCACTGTTCAGCGCTGTGCACAGCCAGCCCAGCTACCCCCACCACCTCTTCCTCTGTCCGCATCACAGAAGCTCTTTTCTCACAGATGCCCAGGCACAAATTGTTGCAAATAGATAAGGTATTATTTCTCTTCCTCTGAGCTCACTGCCCTGTGTGTGACCGGAGCAGAACTACCGCCTGTGCCCCATCCATCTCGACAAACCTTTCTATGGCCCCTCGACCCCCACCTCGATAAGCCACCGTCCCCCAACCTCTCTTGATGCAGATACACATCTGACCCCCATTTTAGGAACAGGCCAACCACCCATCCGAGGTCTAATCCCCCACTGTTGTATTTCACTAGTAAACCTAGCACATGTCAGCTTATATCATGGGGCATCAAACAGAGCAAAATGTCCAAGGTGGGCACCTGGGCCCGGCCATCAGAGTTAAACAGCCCTTACGCTTCAAAGAGCAAAATCAATCAGATATTGAAACAAATGAACTCCACAGCATCCCCATGACTGTCCACTTTTTCCAATTATTTGTTGCATGCCTTCAGTTCCTGTTTTGCTAAAATAGATTAGTTAGCTATGTTTCATCGTGTGTGTCTGACCTTCACCTCACGGAGATGAGCCCAGCGGACCCACATGCTGCTCAACGAACACCCAAGTCTCGAGCCTATCCGGTGCAACTGTCCCTTTTGTATACATACTGGTACTGCACGTTGAGCCTATGACATTCAAGTATTATGTACCTATATCAAATTGTCAGTAGTGACGCGTTTCAATCTTATAATGTGCTGTTCGTGTAATGTATGGCAGAGCGCTCTCAGAGCAGCAGAGTTCTCTGCATGCATTTTTTATCTGTTATAAAACTTTGTTCAACTTGCAATCTATCTGTTGGTCTCATTCCCTACTGGGGCGTGTCCATTTATTTCTACTTTGGGATTTATGTTGGGGGATGTGTCCATTCACAAGTCTGCTATTATCTTAAAGAAGATTGGATATTTAATATTGGGGACACATAGGCACACCAGCACATATTCGGTTTCTTCTAGCTTGCCCTTTAGGATGAGTAACCTCACTTAAAGATCAGTACATTTTTGGAGAATTTCAAATGTATTTCCTGAGGTTAAAATGCACATACGTCTGAATGAGACATGAAACAAATTGTTCCAGCTTTAACTAACCCAGCCCTGTTCTAGTTTTCCTCATCTTCCTCTCTCAAGTGAGTATTTTGTAGAAAAGAGACACTCATTTTTCCCGACTTAATTCAGTGCCACTGATCACCGGCAAGAGGAAGCAAATCCAGAGGAGTCACTTATTTCAATTTAGTGTAAATTGTATTTGGATATATTCAGGAGAAAATATACACAAACCAAAGAAGCACCTACTGTATTGGTCAGTGCAATGCATAAATACATTGGTTCCCATATGTCATACTAAAACGATAAATAGCATCCTGTCAGGGCTAAGTGGGTGTGCTTAACAAGAAACAATAAGGCCATTACAGGTGTGGAAAAGTGGAGGAGCTCAATATGAAGACCTTAGGGCTGCCTGGTGAACAACAGTTGGTTTTCCTCCACAGAAACAGGAGAGGGAACAGACCCTGAGATTTGAAATCATAAGACGGGTCTTAACCACATCACCGAAGGCTTCACAGTTCTTTTTTTTTAAACCTTTTTTTATTAAACAGCTTGGCAGCAGAACACAGGCGAACAATACACAAGGCAAGCACAAGGTAGATACAGTTAAAACAGTACAGGCATACAGTCAGTGCATCTAGTATGGACATTTTCCATCAAGAACACATACAGTGCGAACGCAATGTAAGAGAGCCCTTAGCTCAGGATAGACAACCTGCATGAATGGGTGTATTAGTTGGGGAAGTTGTATCCGGTGTCGCATTTAAATCTGACATATAGGAGCGAAACTTGAGCCAAACATCCCTAGGCCTCGAGTGGGCTGGTTGTAGGCAGGACCACGCTTCCTCCGTGTCTGAGGCCCATGTGAGAGCTCTGAGCCATTGCGCATGCGTGGGAGGTGCGGGGCGAAGCCAACAGAGCAGAATGGCTCGTACCGCAAGGAGCATGCAAAGGCCGGCCAGTTTCTTGGAATTTCGGGGTAGCCCTGGAAAGTCATGGAATAGGCACCTCATTGGGGAGGGGTCGATAGGTTGATCAAGTATAGCAGATACGGTTGTGAACACCATCTCCCAAAATTGGGAGAGGCGGGGACAGGCCCAGATCATGTGCATATAGTCGGCGCCATCCTGCCCACACCTGGGGCATCTTGGGGAGTGATCACTAAGCATACGATGCAACCTGCTCGAGGTATAATGAAACCTATGTAACACCTTTAGTTGAATCAATTTGAAACGGGAATTGAAAGACACCTGGTGTATACGGGCACACATGTAAGCCCAGCGTTCGTCCGTCACCTCCACCCCGAGGTCCTCTTCCCACGCCCGCCTTAGCCCAGTGAATTTTGGAGTGGATCTGGATTGTATCATTGTGTATAGCCTAGATATTTTCCCCCTGGTAGGTGTGGGGGAAGTCAGTTCTTCAATAGCGGGATCGTCCGGTGGCATTGCTGGAAACATGGGGTTGTTTCTTTTAAGGGTTTTACGTAGAGATGAATACTGAAGCCATGCACTCGGGCCACAGCTGAAGGGCAGCGGCAGGTCGGGCCACTCAACAAAGCAGCCCTGCTCGAATACGTCAAGGAGCAATTCGTATCCCGCCTCAGCCCATCTGCGCACAGTTGATGGCGGTACTCGTGGGATCCCGGGGAGAAAGTTCCACAGTGGGAGATTGCCATGAAATGGATGAGAAGTATCTAGCAATTTCCACGTTTTCGTTAGCGCCAGGGAGGTGCAAGCCACCGGATCCCGTGCCAAAGGAATGGGTTGTATCACCAGGGAGCGGATGTCCCGGTCGCTGACCGCCAGTTTTTTGAGTCTAACATGTGGAGGAGGGTCTGCTGTGTTAAACCAGTGGGATGTGTATTGGATTTGAGAAACCAACTAGTATTTAAGAAAATCGGGGGCCCCAAAGCCGCCGTCAGCCATCGGGGTAGATAAGGTCCCGAGCTTGAGCCTGACCGCACCCGAATGCCACAAAAAAGAGTTGATGCTGCGTGTCAATGCCTGGAAGAACCACTCGCCCGGCCACAGGGGGATGTTGGTGAACCTGTATAGTAATTGGGGTAATACTATCATTTTCAATAACCCTATTCTACCTGTCTGGGAGATCAGCAATTTGCTCCATGCCAGAGTCTTAGCCGCCAGGTGCGCAAGGGAGTTTTGATAGTTCTCTTCAAGGGTCGACTCAAACTGATGTGTTATTTCAATCCCCAGATAAGTGAACTTCGATTGCGCCCTCGTGAACCCCATAGTGTCAGGGGGGGAAGGGTGCATTCCGTGAGCGGAAAAAGCATAGATTCTGTGCAGTTTACCTTGAGGCCTGAGATGTGCCCAAAGTGGATAAAATCTTTCAATATCGGGGGTAAATTAGTGGAGGGGGACCGCACGAGAAGGAGTGCATCATCAGCATAGAGGGATACAATATCGGCTTGACCCGCCGAGCGAAGCCCTCTATGCGAGTGGAGTTGTCGAAGCATGTCGGCGAAAGGTTCTATCGCTATAGCGAAAATCAGGGGAGAGAACGGACAGCCCTGTCTCGTTCCCCTGGCAATATTGAAGAATGGGGAGCATCTGTCCTCCGTGCGGACACTGACCAGAGGGCCTGAGTAAAGCACCTTGACCCAGGAGCGAAAAACCGGCCAGAATTTGCATTGTTCGAGCACCCGCCAGAGGTATCTCCAAGAGACTGAATCGAACGCTTTCTGCATGTCGAGGGTTGTGGCGACCGCCTGCACATTGGGGCTAATCCTGCTAATCATATTAAAGAGCCGTCTAAGGTTCAGAGCGGTGGAGTGACCTGGAATGAATCCCGCCTGGTCCGGGTGTATAATAGATGGCATACAGGGGGCAAGCCTGGTCGCTAACATTTTGGCAAATATTTTTGTATCACAGTTTATGAGGGAAAGTGGGCGATATGAGCTGCACTGGGTGGCAGGTTTACCAGGTTTGAGCAATACCGTAATTGTGGCTTCGCGGAGTGATGGGGGGAGTATGCCTGCCTCTACCGATTCCTCCCAGAGAGCTATTAAGTGAGGGAGTAGGAGAGTCTTATAGCATTTATAGAATTCAACCGGGATGCCATCGGAGCCGGGAGCCTTCCCCGAGGAGAGAGAGTCTATGGCCTCCGTAAACTCCTCCGGGGCGAGTGGAGAATCGAGGGAACCAGCGGTCTCGGGAGAGAGCACCGTTAGGGGGAGAGCAGCAAGATAGGAATCCACCTCCGCCTCCGTGGCCTTGTCCGAGTTTGAGTATAGGGCTTCATAGAAAGCGAAGAACTCCGAATTGATGGCCTGTGATGTGATAGCTAAGGAGACATCCGGACGAACAATCCCAGGTATATGTGGAGCACCCAGCTCATGACGGATGAGTCTAGCAAGGAAGCGGCCGGGGCGCTCGCCCTCTCCGTATCTCCTCGCCAGGCCGGGCTATCTAGGAATTTTTGTTCTCGTTCCACCAGAGAGCGAAAAACGTCCAGCTCCACTCCCATAGCTGCAAGGGTCGCAGGAGTTGAGGACTGCGAACACTGGGCTTTCAGGGTCGATAGCTTGGTTTCGCTGACAGCGATATCCCTTCGAATTGTTCTATGTATGCCACTCTCTATGGACAGTGCTATGCCCCTAATATATGCCTTAAAGGCCTCCCACAGGGTAGCCTGCAAGGACACCGAGTCCTTGTTTATGTCAAAAAACTCCTCAATGGCTACCTCGAGCTCCGATCTGAACAGAGGGTCAAGGAGAGAATGAGGTTTCATCCTCCAGCGTCTGGTACGGACGCGGTCCCGTCCCCAGCCCATGGTGATGGTCACCGGGGAGTGGTCGATTAGGGTACTAGGGAGGATCGTTAATTGTACCACATTTTTAATCAATACATCAGAGACTACCCACCTATTAATTTGGGAATAGGAATCATGGACTGAAGAGTAAAAGGAATAGACACGGGAATCAGGGTAGGGTAGTCTCCATGCGTCCACGACCGCAAGGCGGGGAAGGGACGACAGTGCAGCATAGGCTGCCCTGGTGAGTTGGCGGGGCCTGGACCCAGATCTGTCAAGGTCTATATCAAAAATGGTGTTGAAGTCCCCACCCCAGAGGATAGGAACCAAAGGGAAACCATCCAGAAGGGATGCGAGGTGTGTGAAAAACTCCGGGTCATCTATGTTGGGGCCATAGATGTTCAGCAAGATCACCTCCCTATTCTGGAGTGTAGCATGGAGTAATACATATCTACCCTGGGGGTCTATTTGTGAAGAAATGAGTGTAAATTTAAGACACTTATGAATAATAGTCATAACCCCACGACTTTGAGTAGAGAAGTTGGTGAAGTATCTCTGGTGGCCCCAGGTTCTGGCAAATCTCATACAATGTTTAGAACGCGCATGCGTCTCCTGTAAGAAAAAGGATCTTGGATCCATGCCGTTCCGCTTGCAGCTGTATCTGTCTAATTTTTTTAAAATTGCCCAGCCCCCTCACATTCCAGCTCATGAAAGTTAGATTGTTCTCCGTCAAAGGAGCGGTGGCGTTCATATCGCCAGGATGATAATGTCTAGTGGGCCGATGTAGCAGCCCTGTAGCCCCATTAACACTGCATTGCCCTGCGGTCCGCCCTCGCTGCCAGCGCCAAACTTTTTTATAACAAAACACCCATCACAACCCGCCCTCACCCACATCCCTTCCACAACTAGAGGAATGGCAACCCCAAAACCGCTTAACCAAATCCAAACCAGTGGCATCAACGCCTGGGGGCCAGTGGGCCGGACTGATGATGCCGCTCCGGGCCTGTGGCAGATCCAGTGAGAACATGGTGCCTACAATGAAGCTTCGGACGTAACTTGACAACGATATTTGGCACAGTTTAACTTGGCACAGTCATGCAGAGTAATCCAACTAACATTTGTTGAGGAGTACAAGTGTGGTATATTCTTGGCGTCGGGGGAAAGCCAGTGTCGGCGCCTTCCCAACGGGTAAGCTGAGTAGCTGTAGAGGAATAGCTGGGGTGGAAGGTCAGCCTGGGAAATGTTCGTAGATAAACCTGGAGGCCTCCTCCGGAATCGTGAAGAATGACACCTGATTGTTTGCTCGACTTGTAGCTTAGCGGGGTATAACATGGAGTATTTGACTCCGTGATCTCTAAGCCTTCTTTTTACAGCCAAGAAAGTCTTGCGCTTCCACTGAACAGCCACCGAGAAGTCAGGGTATAGGTGTATCCTTGCTCCGTCCAGTAGAAGTTCACCTTTGAGTCTTGCGGCTCTGAGGGGGGCATCACGGTCTCTAAAGTTAAGGACACAAGCTATAATGGGTCGAGGAGATGCACCCGGCTTGGGTTTAGGCATCAGGGCCCGGGTGGCCGCTCTATAGCAAACTGCGGAGAGAGCTTTGGTGAATCCAGAAGCGACAGTAATGTGTGTTCCACAAAGTCTTCCATCGGCTCTCTGATGCCACTCTCGGGGACCCCAATGATACAGAGGTTGTTACGCCTCGAGCGAGATTCCAAGTCCTCATTTTTCTTCTCCACCTCTAGAACGCGGTTGGACAGAGCCATGACCTCCGAACGCAGCGCACCCAGACCGTCCTCAGCGGAGCTCACCCTGGTTTCAACCTCCAACACTCGACTGTCAGTCCTCTCAATGTGAGCCTTGATAGAGGAGATAGTGCCATTCATGTCGTCCATCTTCGAGTGTAGGGTGGTGAAACCCTCACGGATAAAGTCCATCATGTTCTGAGATTCTGAGGTAACAAGGGATGAGGTAGTGGCAGGGGTCTGCTCAGAGACCTCCTCAGCAGAACTGACCAGAGTCTTCGTGAACATGTTCATGGAGCTCTGTTTTTTCCCAGTCCCTTTAGTCATTGTTGCGGTGATATGACTCAGGAGAGATGAGGGAGAGCCGATGGTACCCCTCGCTTCCACGGACAGGACCAACGAGGTACGGCTCCCAGGGGATCCAGGCAGGCCTCGATGGCAAAGGTTGGCAGGGTACAACCCAAGTATCGCTGGGGAGCCCGAAGTCAGGCACCCTGGAAGGAGGAGGAGCAGGGCCAGGGCAGAGCTTCGGGTGTCGTAGGGTATCCGGCACGGGGCAGCGAGGCTGGATGATGTAGACTACAGGGGATCTCAGCAGGCCGCGGCCAGGCCACCAGGGGTCCGGGCCCCTCCAGGTGCAGACAAGAATCTAGTGCGGATGATGTTGGTGCGATCACTCCGTACGGGGTTGCAGGGGGCACCCTGCGTAGTGAGCCGGGGTTTAGGTTGAAATGATCGAATAAAAAAGGTCGAAACGACCAAAAGTTCGAAAAATGCTACCACCAAAGGATCGAACCCCAAAAGTTCGATCCTCTGGTGGTAGCATTAAAAATAAACGGGGGCTGCGGGGGTGTCCCCCGCATTGCCCCGCTCACTATACTTTATGGTATAGAGAGCGGGGGCTGTGGGGGACACCACCACAGCTGTCCGCGAAAAAAAAAAAAAACGGGGGCTGCGGGGGTGATCCCCAGCATTGCCCGCTCACTATACTTTATGGTATAGAGAGCAGGGGCTGCGGGGGAGCCGTCCGTTTAAAAAAAAAAAAAAAAAAAACCAAGAAAAGAAAAGGACCCTGCAGCGCCAGTTCCCAATCACAGAAGTGAAAGGGAACTGGCGCTGCAGGAACCAGCGTGAAGGTGAAGGTAAGTGTTTTTTTTTTATGTTGGTAGTGTGGGTGGGGGTTTGCTGGGGGGTGTGTTATGGGTGTGTTATGGGTGTGTTGTGGGTGTGTTGTGGGTGTGTGTGTGTGTGTGTGAGAGAATGTGTGTTTTAACACATTATCGGGGCTGAAATGTCCGAAAACAAAGTGTTCGAACTTTTGGTCATTCGAGCACTTTGTTTTCGGATAATTCAGCCTCGATACTTTGTCATTCGGTCAAATCACTGGGATTCGGGGCCGGGCCACAGCAAGTCACTCGGCGGGAGCAAGCTGGTCACTGGGTGTCCTCTATTGGGTGCGGGTAGTTGGTGAGCCCCGCGGAGCAGCGCAGCAATTTGACCTTATCTCCGCTTCGAGACGGCCAGGGGTTAGCAGCATCCCCATCCCCCACGTACCTTGCGGCCGCCAAGGGTCCGGCAACCTAGTCCACGCCAGTGGGGGAGCGCAGCAGCCGGCATCCGTTGGTGTGCCGCAGCTCTTCCCCGGGCGCTGAAGTCTCGTTGAAGGGGGGGGGGCCAGCGAGGGGGACAGCAGGATGAAGGCCTATGTTGGAGTCGATGAGGGCCTGAGTAGGAGCCGCCCAGCGCGGGCGCAGGTCCAGCACACGAGCGGTTACAGTTCTAATATCTGCGGTGCTCTGAGCCAGCGCTGTACAGCCTAAGCAACCACGTGGTTCGCTCCTGGTTGTCGCCGCAGAGGTGTTCCACCGCCACACAGGCCTCCACAGGGGTGGCGGGGTGTCTCGGTTCCAGGGGCCTGGACCGTCTGATTCTCCTCAAGTGCCGGATTTCGCGGCAGTTCCCGATCACAGGGTTCCCGGCGCCGTTTTTATTCGGGATTTGGACCAGATGGTCCCTGACCCAGCAGATCGCGAATCGCAGCAGCCTGGTACAAGTTGTAGATCGTAAATGCACAAGATCAGGATCGAGTGAGCTGCCTGCCATGGAGCTCACGTTTCAGGCGGACATCTTGTTCGGCGCACAACAGCGCCCCCCGACTTCACAGTTCTATTTCTTTAAAACACAGGCGTGTCTGCACACTTCAGATAGGCCTCGGAACATAAGGACAGACCCCTAAGTTGAGGAAACACTCTAAGAACATCAGAACCTGCCTCAGAGGTTTGAAGCAGTGCTTAGCACAGTGGGGAGCCATTGATAAGGCTGGTTTAGAATGAATGGCTAAACCACATTCAGGTATATCCACTTTATTATCTGACAGTAAATTTCTACTATCCACCCCTAAGATGACATTTAGGTGTAAATCTTCTTGGTAAAATAAACACTCGGAGCTGGACGTAAAAAATGTCAGGCTTTCTTGTGGATTGTCTGGGCCCATGATATTCCAGACATCCTACCATCACTGCCTTCATGAAACCCTTCCTCTAATGCCTTCTTTAAACCCCCACCATACCATGGAGGGGTTCCATTAGGCAGTAAACAGAGCAAGATTGCTTTTATTTTCTCTAACAACAATTTCTTCACACTTTTGTTTATGGATTATTATAGTGTATAGATAATTGTTAGCAGCTGTATGAAATTGTGTTGGCTCATTTAGAACATACGAGGCTATCAAACGTCTGTTGTTCCACACTCAAAGGATTTATGTAATGTTTATCTATGATGAATAATGTGCACTATTATAATGCACCCTTGAGGTTGGTAGGCTGTCACATAAGAACTTGACATGATAACAAAAAAGGTTATAAACACGCTCACTACGTTTGTTTTTCCAGCAAAAGACAAATCGACAAACCCATCACTATGTATGGCTCGAGACTGACTCAAAGCAAAGCCCTCCTCATTCTGTACATCGTTAAAGCCAACCAGTCTCAAACTCAGAAGCAGGCCTTTTTCTAATTTGCACCCAGAATCTGGAACAACACACCTGGGCACACTTATGTAACCCTCAAACTGTTCTCCTTCCTAAGGCTTCAGACCCAGAGTTTTATTCTATAACTCATTCCAGAACTACATCACCTCTGTTGATGCCACACAGAGCATTCTCAGCTCACCCACAGACACATACTAGCACTAACTAATGAAGTACCACAGACAATCCCAAGTGCACCCCAGGACTTTAAAAGCCAAAGCACCGCGCCAAGCCATGGACCTCACCAGATACCTAGGACAGATGGTCCGTCGAGAGACGCGGCCCCAAGACAGCTCCCAGGGTACTGCAAGCAAAACAGGAGCAGTAATCATGAACCAAAGAAGACACCTATGTCTAGGAAACCGGACGAAGAAGGAAGAATCATGGGAACACCAGGAGGAAGAAGCTGACACTGCAACTACACCTAGTATTGGTGTGGAAGTTATTAAAACAACTATTCACTCAAATGTAACGAGATGCAGACACCTGAAGAGACCCAGTCATCAAATACAGTCCCCTAAACTCTATCTTTTATCGTACATTTTGTGTCAGATGAAGAGCGGCAGAGTGTAAATCAAAAAGGGATGTTGAGCTACAGCGAGATGAGAGCAACGTGAAGACTGAGTTCCATCTTGAGACCTGTGTAGAACAGTTGCCTCATTGGAGCCTCCCTGACAAGCAACTTTGAGAGGGGATGAAATCGGTACAACCCGGGGGAGGAGTTCGCAAAAGCTAAGAGGAACAGATTCAGGCTCAACTCATGTTTCTGACGAAGAGATGGTGGTGAGAGCATGCCAACGCATAGAGAGAGAGCGAGAATGATAGAGAGAGTGAAAGAGAGAGAGAAAGTGAGAGGGGTCCCAGTGATCACTGTAGAAACACTGAGTGAGAGGCACTTGGTAAGGGAATCTTGAAGTGCTCAGAGAGAGACATGCCTGGTTAGCTACTGCTGAAACAGTGAGGCTAAGAGAGATCCAAGAAGAGCATGCTGACGTGCTAAGAGAGACAGACCCACTGAGAACTTACTAAGGCAGTGAGAGGGAGACATTGTGAGAGCAAGTTGTTGCCTGTAGTGCTGAGAGACAGACCTGCTCAGCACCCAGAGGTAGAATGAAAGTGAAGAAGTGTACACTAGGAGGAGTAGTCCAGAGTCTCCCCAATGGAGTGCAGAAGGCACAGGGAAGAAGAGTTGATTTGAAGTTGTGGGTCTAACGCTTCACAAGACAAAGTATGTGACGCTGAGAGGCATCATGACATTCAAAGTGAACTGCTTTGCCCAAATGGTATTCATTGGAAGCTGTAACACTTCACAAGGCAAGCTGTCTGGTCTCGTGCTCAGAGACCTCAAGAGAATCTAATTTAATTATTTACAGGGAATTGGAATCCTGTCACTTTCCAATTTGGTACATGAGGAACTAAGAGATAAAGAGTTAATTTCTAAAGAATGACATTCTTGGTTAGCCATTCCAATATAGGGGATATAGAACTGCACATTAAAGATGAACTGTGAAATATAACACTAGCTAGCCATGGGAGAGCCAGCTGAGAGAAAGAGTGAACAGAGAAAAGAAGACACTTTAGAGCTAGGCAGAACCATGTAAGACAGAAAGTGACAAAAGGAGAGAAGGAGAAGTAAGGGCAATTATGAGAAGAGAATCTACGTTTCAATTTGTAATCTGAGCAAAATAAAGAGCGTTTTGAAATGTATACATCTTGTAACATCATCATTGGCTGACACTCACCAATCTGACCAAAACGCAACATGGACACTACAGCATGACAGAGACCTCATTCGGGAGTACACAGCACCAGAAATTGAAGCTTTCAGAGTCAAAATTACATATGAGAACTGCACGCCAACAAAAGGAGAGACATCCAGAAATGGAGAAAATAACAAAACAGGCATTAAATCACCTACCCTGAATGCACCCCGTTCATTACTAACAATTAACCTGTACATCATAACCAAGGAACACTTCCTAGACTTATCAATGTATATGCCAGCACATCTACTTTAACCGATTACTAAAGGACACCACATAAGCCAATCAAAACTAAAATGGCAAAAAGGTTGAAACCACTAGCAAGTACAGAGGATAGGGCCAATAACTCAAACCAAACTAGCATCCAGAGCAAGTCCCAAGACAAGGGGAAACAGACGTCAAATAACACAAAAACAAGGGTCAAGTTCCATCCTCATAAATGCTCGCCAATCCCAAAACACAAAACCCAGGCACAAAACAGGCCCCCTTGCAGCTCCTATGGCGATATACTAAGGCCTGTCTTTGCCTCTGGGTACCAGGAATCATAGGAGCCCAACCAAACCTTGACAGTGGCCCACTTCATTTTGTATGTTCCTGTCTAGTGGGCGACATTGACCTTCTTTTCACAATTGAGATTGCTACTGCAATGTTTATACATAAATCAATCCCACCCAGTATCATGAACATGATGTCAAGCTACAAGGAACAAACAGGAGAGTGATAGCGTTCAATCAAAAAGGCAATATTGCAATGAAGGTGATGCTGTCAACTACAATACTGGATTGCACATTCCTTCTACTTTACTGCAACAGTATCCGATATACCCACTTTACCTTCCTGCTAATGTATAGCTCAAGAAGTACAACCCACCATTTGCAGAAACGTTTTCAAATGCATTGACCAACATATTACTGTACAACAAACAATTTACAACCCTAGGATACTTTTTTATAGAATTAGACGTCAGTGATGACGAGTTTTGCCTATAACAATTAATGTTCGACTGAAGTTCGAGGAAGTCAGAGCAGGACAGGTGATCGCAATGCTGCTGATTTCCATTTGTTTCTCTGTTTGATGTACTTGTCATTAAACGGACTTCCCTTTGCCAATTTACTGAGTCCTCATTATTGAGTCGTGTTGGAGTAAGTGAATCCTGCACCCGCTGTCCTCACATGGTGCAGCTATCTTGTCTTACAAGTTCTAGAGGGTGAGTACTGACCTATGGGCCCGTCAGTGAATTCCTCTCCTCCTGAACACTTGGTAGCAGAGGATGGTTTCAGCCATTAATTATTGATTATATAATACTAAAACACCTTAGACCGACGGCACAAAGTAACTCCGGGCCTTCGGCAATATCACAAGTCCTTTCACCATTCCAGCTGAGTAGACTGAGAAGCTCCCCGTGGACAATGATAGAGTAAGTCCATAAAAAATCTGCAGTGGGTCTGAAGGAACCCGCCTTTCCAAGCATAACCCTGCTCATTCCCACGGGCAGCCAATCGGACAAAAAAAACCTTAAAAGGCTGGAAGAAAAAGAAAAGGGGCAGTGATCCCGAAGTTCCAGAGAGGAAAAGATGCGATCGGTGAGTGAAACAACAAACTCGTTACTTTGGCAAATGTCCTAGGCATTAGAGCCAGTAAGGGAAAGGTAACGGTGGGTGACAGAGAAAAAATTAAATAGTCAGAAGTAGAGAAGACTGTATATATATATATATTCAGTGAAAAAACTTTGTTAAAGGGACGTTATGGTTCCAAGTAAAACCGAAAAACCCTTATAATTCGCCAGTTATGGTAAGCTAAGCAACCATAACTCGCGCCACCACCGTGCACTGCTAAGACTAACACCCAGGACATCAAAGATGACATCACAAATGTCATTGATGACATCACTGATGACATCACATGTGTATGTACTTCTCATGAAATATGTGTAGAAGGGATTCTTATTATGTTGCAAAAAAGTGTCAAGAATCATTGCAAGAAATATACCCTAATAAGTGCATTGAACGATGCATTGATATAAATAGCATCCTATTATGGGGTTCTATCTAGTATACTAAGCTACTCATACAGTAACATAACATTGTGTGCAGCGTACAAGATGAAGGTATGATATTCGTAATGTTAATATGTTGAATAATGAAATGATAATTGTTTTCTTAATAGATTTTTGTGTACTGTAAAATATGTAATAAGTAGCTAATAAAACCCATGTATTACATAATTGCATTACTATAGACAAAACACAAAGACACAAGAACACATACCAATATGGGTATTTACAGGGAAAGTGAAGTTAGCAAAAAAGCACAAGTAGTAGCAGAAACAATTCATAACTTAACTGATTAGTTTCATGCAAATAAATGATTGCTCTGTTTCAAAGCTGCTATTTACCCTATGTATATGTATCACTTGATGTGATTGGACCCTAAGGAAAGTAGTGTGAGTACAATGTATACAAATATGACCATATACAGGGAAAGTACAGCCATAAAAAAAAAACAGAACTATCAGAAAGTGCTCATAAGTCTAGTGATTATCTTTATGCACAAAAAGGATTGCTGTCTTTCAAGCTTGTGTTTTCCCATATGTATATGTTTCATATGATGTGACTGTACTCTAAGGGAATTACTGTAAGAACCTACTAGAAGGATATGTCTACAAATAAAATAAAATTCTTAGTTTCTGACTGTTACTGAAGAAAACCATGTGGCCTAGATATGTCAGCAAAAGAAAAAATAGTGAGCCAGACATGTGATGTCATCAGTGATGTCATCAATGACATTTGTGATGTCATCTTTGATGTCCTGGGTGTTAGTCTTAGCAGTGCACGGTGGTGGCGTGAGTTATGGTTGCTTAGCTTACCATAACTGGCGAATTTCAAGGGTTTTTCGGTTTTACTTGGAACCATAACGTCCCTTTAACAAAGTTTTTTCACTGAATTTCATAGGTTTTTAGTAGCGCAACTTAACCATAACGTCCCTTTAACAAAGTTTGTTTCACTGAATTTCATAGGTTTTTAGTAGCGCAACTTAACCATAACGTCCCTTTAACAAGGTTTTTTCACTGAATTTCATAGTTTTTAAGTAGCACAACTTAACAATAATGACTTTGACTTTATATACATGTCATATGGAACTGACTAGATCTCTTCTTATGAACTTGATGTCCGCAAACTTATTTAATGTTCGCGGACATGTTCGGAGAACAGTACCACTACCTAAAAACTGTGTGGGGGGGGTGGGGGGGTATGTTTGATTGTTATATCATAATATAGGAACATTTAACAAATTCAAAAAGCAGCACACAAACACATTATATATAGTAATACATAAGAAATGTAACCCATATATGTAACACACTAACCATTCATTTAAATACAATATGTTCTGAAATGGAATATACCACAAGAAGATAAATTGGCTTCCAACATAATTACCTCACAGACACAACAGAACTGAGAACAAGACCAGACCCACTGAATACATAGGACTTATCTTATCAGAAATAGTAAGTGTACTTCATTTTACTCATACATTTATTTATTATTTTTTTTATATACATTTAACATATATATTATTTTTTTGTACAGAGCATACCAGAATAGAAAAAACTTCAGAAAACCCCGTTATGGATAACAGTCTTCACAATATAGAAGAAAAAATGGATGTATTGTTGGCTAATTTTAATAATTTAAAAACTTTTGTAGAAAATCATTTCAAACCAAAAACCTCGTACCATTGCCCCACATGTACTTGTCCCTCCTCACCATATCCCAGTCAATTATCCCCAAACCCTCTCCATAATCTAAAACGTTTTGATGAGATTTCCATCCCTTCTTCACCTAATACCAATCATGTTGAAACCCCAAATTCTCCTGTTTTTGTTTCTGTTTCTGCCTCACCTTCTCTGTCATAAATTATTAATATATGTTAAATAAAGTTTAATTTTTATATTGTATTGTGAATAGTTTCTGTTTTTTTTTTAAAAGCAATAAAAGTGTCCGCGGACAGTGCAAGTGTTCTGAAATGTTCGTACATAAACGAAAATGGAGGTGTCCTGAAGAACACCACACCTGTTCGTACTGTTCGCTAGCAAGTTGAAACTGTTCTAAGAACACACGTGGTGTCCTGAAATGTTCATAAAGAAACAAAAATTAAAGTGTTCTAAAGAACACTATATCTGTCCGTAATGTTTGCTATCAACTTAAAACTGTCCTAAGAACACAATTGGTGTCCTGAAATTTTCGTAAATAAACGAAAATGATGTGTCCTGAAAAACAGTACAACTGTTCGTAGTGTTCGCTAGCAACATGAAACTGTACTAAGAACACACGCGGTGTCCTGAATTGTTCGTAAACAAACAAAAATTAAAGTGTCCTAAAGAACACTATACCTGTCCGGTACTGTTCGCTAGCAAGTTCAAACTGTTCTAAGAACGCTATAGGTGTCCTGAAATGTTCGTACGTAAACGAAAATGGAGGTGTCCTGAAGAACACTATACCTGTTCGTAGTGTTCGCTACCCACTTGAAACTGTTCTAAGAACACAATTGGTGTCCTGAAATGTTCGTACATAAACTAAATTACACGTGTCCTGAAGAACACTATATCTGTCCTTACTGTTCGCTACCAAGTTTAAACTGTTCTAAGAACACACGCGGTGTCCTGAAATGTTCGTTTCATGTGTGACGCACTTTTAATTACTTCAGAACCCGAACAGTGTCCGTAGGACATCAATGCGCATGCGCTAACCAATCTCTGTGCAATTGGTGTCCTGCGGACAGGCGCTTCCTTCGCGGACTAGTTCGCAAACAGATCATATGACCGCGCCCACGCTCATCGTGTGTCCTGAAATGCGGACACTGTTCGTGTCCCCGAACAATTTAAAAGTACATTTTCAGTTAATCCATAATATTTTTCAATAAAATCTCACCATGGCACAAGTCCCACATAGCAATCTTGAGTTTCTATATACCTTTTGAAACTTTCCGATCCTTTTTTTGTGTTCGATCTGTCCGCGGACAGTGTGCATGTCCGCGGACCGCGCACAAGCACCCCTATAAAAGACCATGCCCAAGAGCTTATTCCCATTGTGTTTCTGGCTATTCTTCAGAACACAGTGATTTTTGCTGCCACCTGCAGACTACACCATCATTGAGATGGCATCCTTGGCTGCTGAACTGCCACTTGGTGCTGCACCTGCTTCAGCACCACCCCCACCCCCTCCACCACCAACACCTCCCCAAGGGCCTGAAGAGGGGAACAGGAGTGAGGATGCGGAGGAGGAAGAAGAGGATGATGAGAATGAGGTAGAGGAAATCCCTACTACCCGCACTAGGCGTGAGTCTTGGGTGTGGCGGTTATTTACCATTCATGGGAATGGTCCTAAGGCTCGTGCGAACCGTGTTACCTGCAATGAGTGCAAAATGATACTCAGTCGCGGGAAGCACGGTAAGTACAGCTTTGGGACCACTACTATGAAGCGACACCTGAGGTCATTTCACTCTGGGGCTATTCGCAGGGTTGTACCTTGCGAAGAACGTAGCAGGTTGATTTCCTCTACTTCATCCTCTGTTTCTGATCATGTCACCACAAGGACCACCTCTGTGGGACAGCGTCTTTCTCAAGCTGCCTCACAGGCCATACAGAATGCTGATGACCCTTACCTTTCGAGGGTCACAGTTGTATGTATGTACTGTGACACAGTACTCTGCAGGGGGGAGCGACTTCGGAGTGCTTTTGAGACTATCGTCTCAGAGCACGAGAAGACCTGCTCACTACCCAAATAAAACCCACTCTACATCTTCCTCTCTCAGCTCGCCCTTTCTTATCCCTGTGGTTGGTGTCCCCCCCTTTACCCTCCTTTACCCTCCTCTCCTAGTGTGTCGTGTCTGAAAAACCAAAAAAAATACAAAATTACAAAAATCAAAAAAAAATAAGGCTCTTTTCAGAGCCGCCTTTCCCAGTTAAAAAATAGAAGTGAAAATAAATGAAGCAGGGCTCTTTGTATTTTTTAGAAGTCCGCGGACAGTTCGCGAACATTAAAAAAATTGGGTTGCTACTCCATCACAAACATTGTAATTTTCTCTGGAAAGAAGTGGTGGCTCTGAAAAGAGCCTTTGGGTGGTGTTTGTAAGTCAAAAATTGTAAATGCTTAACGTCTACTTCAAAATCGTTGTTGTAATTCCAAAAAAGGTCGCAATGCATTTTGTACATTTCTCAGAAAAATCTGATTGCCAGCATAAGTAAGATGGACTCCATCTCTGCGAAAAATGTATGTACTACAAAACATAATATTTTCATTGTGAAAAGAAGACATGCCAAAATCTCTTAGAAAGCCACAAACAGCCTTATTAACATTGCGCCTTGCTTTTTCCATTTGTGGACCAAATGAAGAAGAACGAAGCCCCATTTGTCTCTGCGCAATCCGTGAAAATATCACTTGAGAATTAGGAAACATGTCCATAACCTTCCTAAGTCCTTCTTTCATAGCGAATTGCAAAGAAATTCCAGTCACATGTCCTAAACTGTTCCCTCCACAATGAATTACAATTATGTCTGGATGTTGCTCTGTCTCCAAAGTAGCACAGAAAGGTAGCAAGTCCAACCACTTCATTCCACGTACTCCATGCCAGTGTACTTCCACATGTGGGAATCCAAGATCTACAGCTACTCCACAGCTTTCTGCATGCACCTTCAACCAATGTATCCACGAATCTCCTAAAATCCAAACAATCTGTTTTCTGAAACACACAGCCATAGCTATCTTTTGTTCTCTCAGCAAAAAGAGTATCTGAGAAAATCTCTCCTGGCACAACACACCCACCAAACTTTCCTGACCAATCCCTTTCAGTGCTTATTCTCATTTGCATGACTTCTGAACCCAAAAATCCCCAGATGTAACTCTCGATGTCCGCGAACTACCGCCATGTCCGCGGACATATCGTAACAGGAACAGCCCTTCTACCATTTCCACTACACTCTCTCTGCCATTCCCTCATTGGATGTACCTCAAAAATCACATGACCATGCACCAAACACATTCAAGACCTCTACATCTAACTGCATCATCATAGATCAGCACTGCAAATGTACTCTGAATCTCTCTGAGTACAAGTGTCATATCATTGGCAAGCAGCATCTACCAGAAATACTGTACAAGTCTTCAAGATTTCTACTTGCAGCTCCATGCATATCCATATGCATGAACACAAACTTCAGGTATGCATATTTTCTGTATAGTAGATGAACACATTTTCAAACAGACTTTTACCTTGTAAAATCTGTAAAATGAATTTACTGTACTTTTTTCAATTTCCTAAAATCAACTATCACTTATAAACCTTTATACTTATTACTTTCTTTATACACACACACTCAAATCATGTTAAACTAACATTTTTTAAATAAAATATATAGACTACATATATTCAAACAAAATTGCATGCAAACACAATCTATGTTTAAACCTTTATAAAAATACTTATACAATTTCATATTTTTTGTTTTTATTTATTTATTTACTTAATTACTTTAAATTAGACATGACATTGAGGCGCTAAAACCTAGAACAGTTTACTTACAGAAATAGTGGTATTCACTAATATATTATAAATTTCACAAGACATAGTAAAGATATTTTTTTTTGCTACAGTTAGTCATTCAATACAATTTGTTCATTAAGAACATATCATATGTACTGAACTGATGCAAAGTATCTTATGTAAATAAATTAGTTTAATGGTTTTACAGAAGGCACTGAGGATTTCAATTAAAAAATCAATATCTAAATTAAAAACAGTGCTATATACAAACAAAGTTACTAATTTGAAGCTTTTACAATTGCAGTGAAGACCAGTTTCCTGAAAAGAAGCAGCCGAATTCGAAGAAGAAAGAAAAACTAAGAAGTTACTTGTTAATTTAAAAAAAAGTAAGTAAAATATCACCATAATATTTGTATTATTAATCAAATATACTATAACATTAATACGAGCTATTTTGGTTTCTTAAAATAGAGATTTTGTACCATTTTGTCCAAAAATGTCCATGTCTTAAACAGCGATTTACAGCCAGAATGGCCCACAAATTTCTATTTTTGGACACACAAATTAGCCAACTGAACCACTACAATTTTCATATTATAGAACAAACAACTGTTTTAATTGTATACATTAGATTTACTATTTGTACTTTTCCACACCACTAGCTTACTTTTTTTTTGTCATCTGAACCCCAGTTTAGTAACACATAAATTCAAGAATACCTATCCCTACTAGTTTTAGTTCCCAATGCACAATCACACACCATTACATGCATCTTTATCATCTTACTCAAACACTCATGCACACAGCACACATACATTCCAGAACACCCTAACCCATATCTTCTTTATTTTTTTCAACCGACCCTAAAGAATGCCTACCAAAAGTCAAGTCCGTAGAAAGCAACGCAAAAGTAGAGCAAATGAAAATAAAGGTGTCCAACATAAGCATCCATCTCTAGCAGAATTTGTAAAAAAAAGTTGAAACAAAACAGCTAATACAATCATTTAGTGAAACACAAGGAGTTTCAAGTACAACAACTTCGCTTCCTCTATCAAAATGTAAAACAAACCAAAAAACAATTAACAGAAAATCAGCTATCAGTACAGATAAAACTACTTCTTCAAATTTTAATATAGTGCAAAGTAAGCATACCAAGAAAAGTATTTTAGCCAAAATATACAGTCACAAAGTCCTTCAAAATCTTATAAAAACAGGAGAGAAATCAGGTTCAAAGCTTAAAACCTATCGTAGGAAATTAATCTTAGAAGCATTGATGGACAGTGCAATTCTTCTCAAAAGAAATGTATTTATTTTACTGTTAAACAAAATGAAACCACTAACAAAACTAATAACTAAATTACAAAAAAGACTTCTCAATAAGCGAAATGTCAACAGAAAGAACTTCTTAAGTATCTGCGGAGGTGAATGGAATCACACTACGAGCACAGAACCATATTTTAATGAAGAAGCGTACAAACAAAAGCAAACGAATACGATTGCCATAAATAGCAGTGGTCGAGGTTATGAAAAAGTGAATAATACCATAATGGAACAAGAAGTACTCCTTACAAAAATATGCCCTGAAAACTTAGAATTACCCCTCCATTCAACTGAATCAGAATGTCTAGTGTACAAATGGCCATGCACGTCAATGTGTAACATTCCCAAACAATGTTTCAAATCTTTACGCCAATTCCTCAATAAATATGTAAAAAGCAAAGACAAAATCAAAATTAAATTACTGCAAAATATAGATACCTGTCCAGTGCGCAAGTACACAGGACTACAAGGACATTCATTGGCCTGCATTACAGGACCTACTTGTAAAACCACTTTCCATGATATCAAAAGGATATCAACACATCATTCAACTATAAGAAATCTAGTCTATAAACTGTACTATGCTAAAGGTCCGGCTTTAGCACTAGCAAAGTTAAATAACATCCTTCTACATGGTACAGCAAAATACCTACTTGAAGAAATTCACTATATCCAGAAAAAATATTTTGGACGTGAAAGCCATTTACAGAATGAAATAGCTTTAAACCAATTAAGCAACAATTCTACACATGGCAATCTTTTGCTAAACACATACAAAAAAGAAATACTAAAATTTAAAAGTACATCAGCTGAAGTACCAAACCATGTATGTGTATGTTGCCGTAGAAGTTTTTATAAAAGTAACACAAAAACTGTGGACCTATCATACAAAATAGAAGACAATGAAGATTCTAAATGGTTTGAATTAGCTCTCTACCTTGTAGCAGAAAACAAATATGAAATAACTGAGCCCTTAATACTTTGCAGTTATTGCACTACAAAACTTGACAACAACCAAACTCCTTCACGTTCTATCACAAATAATTTGGAATTATACCCAGTACCAAAACCTCTACAACAACTTAATTTATATGAGAGCATCATAATTCAAACAGTACACCCATTTCAAGCAATAATACGCCTTCAACCAAAAACAGCAAAATTACCTCCCTCTGAATTGGTAAAAGGCATTCATGGAAAAGTAGTTTATTTACCATTAAATCTAAAAGAAAATGTGCATACTCTAGGAGTGCAATGTCCAATGCAGCAATCTTTAATTATATTAGTAAATGGAGTACCTACAAAAGACAAAAAATATGGCAACAGCTGGTAGATTTATATAAAGTTAGACAAGCCTTCCAATATCTTAAAGAGAATAATGAATATTACAAAGAAATTAATATTGAAGAAAACTTGAAAGATACAACGGAAATAATTCAAGAAACACAAGAAGCTGGTCAATTTGAGCTACTAGATCCTGCTACAATATCAAATACTTTAAACCATTATACAATTCATCCTTTGCACTGTAATGACACCGTACAAGATGTACTGGAAACTTACCAAATGCGTCAAACAAAAGGATCGCCAATCAGTATATGGGAAGAAAGTATAGAAGCACGTGCTTTTCCTCTACTCTTTCCTACTGGCAAAGGAGGAAGGTATGATGATAGACCTATTCAAATATCAGCTTCAGAATACCGCTCATTACGGATGTATTCTGAAGATCCCAGATTTAGACAAAATGTGGAATACATATTCCACCTACTCTTTGAAAGTGAACTAGCAACTTTATGTTACGGAGTTGCACACATATTAAAATCAGGATCACACTTTCAAAATATGACAGCTACACAATTATTAGAGAAAGTGCAACAAAAGGATGAGGTTTTACAATCAAATATTACAAATCTATTAGCAAATATGCGTGGTACTAAAGAGTACTGGTTTCGACGTCATGGAGATGTACGTTGTATGATCAGAAACCTTGGCCCACCCACTTGGTTTGTTACATTAAGTTGTGCAGAATATGCATGGGAAGATTTACATGATTTCCTGCGCATATCAAATAAAAACAAAACAAACATAGATATTCTAACACCTGGAGAACTTTGTTCTTTGGATCCTGTTAATGTTCAAGATATTTTCACCATCGCTTCATTGATATGCTACATTTTATTTGTAATAAAACTGTTCCTCCCCTTGGAGAAGTGCAACACTTCTTTTGGAGAAAAGAATACCAAGCCAGAGGAGCACCACATATCCACATGCTTTTATGGATTAAAGATGCTCCTAAATTTGGTCAAGACAGTGATGCCACTGTTTTACAGTTTATTGAAAAATATGTCACTTGTGAAATTCCATCAGAAGCCACAAATAGTGATCTTTGTGCACAAATTTTACAATTTCAAAGACACAAATGTGGAAAATATTGTCGTCGCAAATACAAAAACAAAGGCAAATACTACACCAAATGCCGATTTGGTTTCCCTAGACCAGTTACAAATACAGGTCAAGTAAACAACCTCATGTCTTCAGTTAGACATAGTGTTAAAGGTAAGTCACCTAAAAATACATATTACATAAAAAGAAAAGAAGAAGAAAAATATATCAATGATTATAATGCAATCATTGCCCACTTATGGAATGCAAACATAGATGTGCAGTACATTGCAGACAATTCTACTGCAGTTGCACGATATGTCACAGCATACTTAACTAAAGCAGAAAAGACAGAGCTCCAAGACCTCTGGAATGACCTGTCATCAGATAAAACAGTATCTCAGAAATTATACAGCTTGGGCATAAAAATGCTCACCCATAGAGAATGTGGATCTTATGAAGCAGCTGATCGTTTAACTGGTACTTCATTGTATGGTAAATCTGAAAATATAGTATGGCTAAGTCTTGGTCCAGCTAAATCTAGAAAAAGAGTTCTAAAATCATATGAAGATATAGAAACAATAGCCAAACATGATCCCAACAGCCAAGACATTTTAAAAAACAATTTATTGGACACATACTACCCAAACAGAAGTTATACTTTGGAAAACATGTGTCTATACCAAATGGCCCAAAACTACACATACGAAAATAATATGAAACCTGATGAAAAAAAAGGTAAATATAGAGTGACAGACTGTGAAGGCAGCTTAGTTAAACTCACTAAACCAAATTTAATTAATCATATCAAATTGTCATTGAAGACTCCTCAACATAAAGAAGTATATTACATGTCCCTGCTACAACTCTTTAAACCATGGAGAAAAGAAGAACAATTACTAGATAACTATGACTCATATGAGGATGCTTTCAAAGCAAATGAAAGCACTATAACTGATGTAAACTTTACACAGTACAAAACAATGTTGCACAATGAACAGGAACATGAAGAAGAACTCCAAGCCCAACTAGATAAGGATACTCCTGACAGTAGTCAACCTTCTGTAACAGGAAGCCAAGAACCACTGGGAGAACCACTAATAACAAATGAGGCAGAATTAGCTATGATAGAAGTAGAAAACACCATGTGTCAGTATGAAGATAAGGAAGACTTAACTATACTACAATCAAAACTAACCAATGAGCAAAGTAGCATTTTTCAAGAAGTAACAAAACAAATTGCACATGGTGTAAAACATGAAAATAAAGAATGTTCCTGCCATAATTATAAACCTATACTACTGTACGTCAGTGGTGAAGCTGGTTCTGGCAAAACATTCCTAATCAAAATCATTAGTAAGTTCCTTCAACAATTGACAAACAACAAACTGTCAGCTGTTGTCACTGCCCCCACAGGTTTAGCTGCCTACAACATAGGTGGTGTTACATTACACCGATTAGTACTATTACCAGTAGAACACCAGAACAAATTAGACTATTACAAACTTTCTGCAGAAGCTGCAATGGAATTACGCAGAGTATTGAAACAAATGAAAATGCTACTAATAGATGAAGTGAGCATGGTCTCCAACCTGATGTTAGCTTTGATTCACCCCAGATTACAAGAAGTACTCAAAACAGACTATGAAGAGCTCTTTGCAGGAAAACACATTATTGTTTTTGGAGATCTGCTTAAATTAACACCAGTAAAAGGTGAACCTATTTTTAAAACATTAGGGCACAAACTCTGCTGTAAACTGTTGGCAGCATTGGAAATGTCAACCTTTGGCAACATTTCCAATACAGAGAATTAACAGAAAACATGCGCCAATCTGCAGATCTAACTTATGCCAACATTTTAAAAAGTTTGAGAGTTGGTATACTTTCTAAAGAAGCAGAAGCAACATTGAAAACCCGGCACATTAATGCACTTTATGGCGATAATGCATGTGCTACAGATGTTATGGAACAATTAGCCCACAAAAATGTCAATTGTATGGCCTTAATGCCAACTCTTGCAAGCTGTCTCAAATTCAATGAAATAATGTTAAGTAAAGAAATGCAACCAATAATGGAAATTAGCGCCACAGACAAACTAGATGTACATGGTATGACACTACCCATGTGTGACCAAGCCACAACAAGACTAAATAATTTACAAAAATCAATCTCAAACACAGCAGGCTTAGAAAAGATGTTAAAATTATCCTTAAATTGCAGAGTAATGCTTAAATGTAACTTTGACGTGGACCAAGGACTAGTTAATGGAGCACTGGGTACAGTTGTTGGCTTTCAAACATACCCACGTGACAACAAAATTCAGTTTGTCAATATACTCTTTGACAAACTTTCAGAAGTAAAACGGATAGGACGCTCAACAGCTAGATTCCTTCTCTTCAAAGATATGTATGTACGCAGAGAACAATTTTCTCTAACTCTTGCATACGCAGTCACGATTCATAAATCACAAGGTCTTACCCTAGACAAAGCAATGATAGATATTGGTAACACAGTCATTAAAGAAGGCATGAGCTACGTAGCACTATCACGCTTACGTACACTTGACGGTCTATTTCTAATCAACTTTGATGCAAGTAAAGTAAACGCTGATATTCCTTGCATTTTAGAATATAATAGACTTCGCTCACTATACACTCCCCATCTAAACACATATTCTGTTCCACAAAAACTAAAACGTTGTAAAAGAAAACTAAATCAAAAAGAAATGCAACAGGACGTCACTGCAAATCCTCCAAAGAGAGTAAAAGAAACTAATACTTCATCAAGTACCACAAACAAAAAAGAATCAATTAGAGAAAGTAAACCAGGTACTTCTTTAAAGAAGGAAGACAAACTCCAAAAAAAGCAGTTAGATACAGAACTACCTGGACCATTTAAATTCTCAAATATAGTTGGTGTAAGTTGCTATGCAAATGTAGCACTGAATATTCTATTTCAATTACCACCAATTGTTGACAACATTTACTTACACAGTACAGACCCATTGTGTTTGCAAATGTTAGTACTTCACAGAAATGCAGCAAACAATCCTGACAACACATATAGTGTTTTTGGAATAAGACGACAATTGGACTACTGTGCTGGAATGGTGAAATTCACTATAAACTCACAGGAAGATCCACAAGAATTTCTAATGTACTTACTACAAGTACTGGAAAATAAAAACATACCTATAAATGAAATCTTTCAGATTTCATACATGTGGAAACATACATGCATTCTCTGCAACAATGTGACACAAGAAGAAATCCCCAATGAACGCTTCATATATATATCAATACCAAATTGTGAATCCATTCCATTTCAGCAACTTGTACAAAATGCAAACCATGGTAGATTATGCTCTACCTGCAATTCAGATAATCGCTCCACGTTAGTAATACAAACACATAGTAAATACGTAATACTAATGCTTCTATGTTACAATGCAGATGGTACCAAAAACAACTGCAAGCTGACTGGATTCACACATGGTCAAATATCACTTGGTAAGAAAACCTTCACAACAATAGGTATAATCTACCACGCAGGAGCCACAACCAATTCAGGGCACTACACTGCATATATAAAAAAGAAATGTGGATGGTTTGAATGTAATGATAGTACCATTACTCTAAAGCAGAGATTACCAGCAAATCTTACAAACGCTTATTTGATGTTCTTAAAACCAAAATTTGATAAATAAACTGTATTTAAACCTTTAAATAAATTTGTGTTAAAAAAATATAAACTGTTAGAATACTCCAAAAGCTATCTAACTGCTCAAAGATTCTACAACAACTAATCAGATAAATGAATACCACTAAATTAGACCAAAAAATACACAGTTAGAATACGCCAATTGGTATCTAACTGTCCCAAAATTATAAATTTGTGTTAAAATAATATAAACTGTTAGAATACTCCAAAAGCTATCTAACTGCTCAAAGATTCTACAACAACTAATCAGATAAATGAATACCACTAAATTAGACCAAAAAATACACAGTTAGAATACGCCAATTGGTATCTAACTGTCCCAAAATTATAAATTTGTGTTAAAATAATATAAACTGTTAGAATACTCCAAAAGCTATCTAACAGCTCAAAGATTCTACAACAACTAATCAGATAAATGAATACCACTAAATTAGGCCAAAAAATACACAGTTAGAATACGCCAATTGGTATCTAACTGTCCCAAAATTTAACAATATCCAAATAGATAAATCAAAACCACTAAATTATATTAAAAAAATAGACAGAATACGCCAATTGGTATCTAACTGCTCCAAAATGTTATAATATCAAAACAAATGAAGAATCTGTTACTGCTCCAAAAAAAATACAACAAAGCAAAGTATAAAGCATTAGCCAGAAACAACAAGTGAACACTGAAAACAAACAAACAAATAAACTGTAGCATAACAGAAAAAGGTTTTTTTTTTAATCCAACATGGATTTTTTTTTCTCCCACAGACCCAATGATTTTAGCAACAAATACAGCAACTGAGCAAATTGCACAGTACTCTGATTTGTACTCTACTAAATATGAGGGTCGAAAAAAATAAAAGTATATTGCTTATACAATGTAATAAGTCATTACAAAATACTAATATTAACATGCTATTTTCTTTTATCACAGAAATGAAGAAGAAAAACATGGACTCCCATTACTAGACCAAACAGTAAGTATACAATAATAAGGACAACCATAGCAGAATATCACATCCATAGTATCTAATACCTTTGTTCCTTATACATTTGTTTTTCACCCAAAGTTATAAGCAAATATGAATGTGATATGCTGCGTGGTTGTTGCCAGGGCATAGAGTCTTGGGTGCATGGCCAGATCGCCATGCACCCAAGACTCTATGCCCTGGCAACAACCACGCAGCATATCACATCCATAGAGTCAAACATTTCAACTATGATCTATGGGAAACTTTTAATGTCCGCGAACAATGTGAGTGTTCTTAGAACACTTTGAACTTGCCAGCGAACAATACGGACACAGTTTTCAGGACACCCCCTACGAACATTTCAGAACAACGCGATAGTTCTTAGAACACTTTCAACTTAACAACGAACAATACGGACAGCGTCCTAAGGACACCCCCTACGAACATTCCAGGACACCGGGAGTGTTCTCAAAAACGTCTTCAGAACACCCCCATTTTGTTTATTTGCGAACATTTCAGGACACCGCGGGTGTTCTTAGAACACATTCAACTTCACAGAGAACAATACGGACAGCGTCCTCAGGACCCCCCTACGAACACTCCCCGGACACCGCGAGTGTTCTTAGAAGCGTCCTCAGAACACCACCATCTTGTTTATTTGCGAACATTTCAGGACACCGCGAGTGTTCTTAGGACACATTCAACTTGACAGAGAACAATACGGACAGTGTCCTCAGGACACCCCCTACGAACACTCCCCGGACACCGCAAGTGTTCTTAGAAGCATCTTCAGAACACCACCATCTTGTTTATTTGCGAACATTTCAGGACACCGCGAGTCTTCTTAGGACACATTCAACTTGACAGAGAACAATACGGACAGCGTCCTCAGGACACCCCCTACGAACACTCCCCGGACACCGCAAGTGTTCTTAGAAGCGTCTTCAGAACACCCCCATTTTGTTTATTTGCGAACATTTCAGGACACCACGGGTGTTCTTAGAACACATTCAACTTGACAGAGAACAATACGGACAGCGTCCTCAGGACACCCCCTACGAACACTTTTCTACGAACAAAACGGACACATATTGAGTCCTTAGAACACCCCCCAGTCAGTTTATTTAGAACATTTCAGAACACCCGTGATGTCCGCAAACAAATCGAACACAAAAAGAACGCCTAACACATAAAAAACACAACTTTTATCCTATCTCATACACTCCCACCCTCCCCAAACACTCCTACACACCAACACACTCTACAAAATACACATTTTGAACAAAGTTTCACCGCGCTGTCCGCGGAAGTCCGTGAATCCAAGATGGCGGGCGCTACCAAAAAATCTGACGCGCTCCACGCCGTCCAATCAGCGAACACGTTGCATGTCCGCGAACATCACGCAAGACGATTGGCCAATAAGGACACTGTCCGCGGAGCGAACAGGGAAGTGTGTCCGCAAACCGAACACAGATATCACTAATTTTTTTTTACCTACTTTTTGGTCATTTTAAAAAAAACTACTGGACGGATTTTCACCAAATTTGCAAAAGCACGCTTTCGGGACCAAGCCGCTGCTCCTGGTCCAAATTTGGTGGAAATCTGTCCAGCGGTTTGGGCTGTAGGCGCGAGCAACATTTTTTTCCCATTCAGTCTATGGGAAAAAAAAAAGTTTTGGGACCCCCCTATAACTTTGTCCCCCCTGGACGAATCCTCACCAAACTTTGCAAAAAAATTCAGAGTGACCCAAATACTTTTTTTGCAAAGTTTGGTGAGGATCCGTCCAGGGAGAGTGAAGTTATAAGCCACCCAAAAAGTGCTCTTCCTATGGAAACAGCAACTTAACCATAACTACATGGCCACTACCGTGGCCATGTAATATATATATATATATATATATATATATATATATATATAGATATATATATATATATATAGGGGGTAATGACTCGAGCATAAGAGATAAAGAGTGGATACTGGGGGGACACCCAAGATAAAAACGTAAGGATTACCAGGGGGCACCTGAGATAAAAACATAAGGATTACCAGGGGGCACCTGAGTTAAAACGTAAAGGATTCACCTTATTCCTGCGCTTTAAGACAGCGGTCAGAAGAAACGTGAACTCAGAGCCCACAGTGGGGGGACATTTAGGCTATGGTAACGTTTAAAGACGTCATTAAGGGAGTTTGTTTAAATCCCATGATGGGGTATTGATTAGAAGGCAGGTATACGTATGACCATCTGGTGTTCGTCTAGTCTGTCAAGTGTCTGTAATACGTGTCTTGTTGTATGTCAAATGTAAAATAATTGTATTAATGATTGTTTGAAATGCATTTTGACTTTACGCGATTCTGTAACTAAGAGGGAATCGCCTTTGAATTGATGGGTTTTGAGTAAATTGTTGGTATAAAATTTTGGCAGGAAAAGCTTGGATCGGAGATTGCGTATTTGGTGCTTGCTCATACTATTGGAAGGATAAAACACTGTATAAACATTGTTGGTGGCGGAATCAAAAATGGAGGTCACCCCACTTGCGCATCTGTGCATGCAACTACCTAAGCATGCACCAACACTTAAGAAGTATAGCACAGAGTGGGTTAAGGGTACCGCCCACAAAATGTTCATGCCTTGGCCACAGAATGGGTCCCTTTCTAAGGCTGTATTACAGCATATAACGACCTTCCTACACACCACATATAGAGGCGAGAAGCTAGAGAAACGTCTTGCTGTTCTAGAATTGTGGAAGATGTTTGAAGAAACGAAGGTGGAAGAATCACTCACAGATTGGATGCTAAATGTATGTACGGAGGGGCGTGAGACGCCTACCGCGCCACCAGCCCCACCTGAGCCAGTCATTGAAGGGAGTAAAACAGAGGGGCTTTACCCACTAAGAGAATTTAAGGCAGCCACAGGGTATAGCAACTACAGCAACCCCGCATATGAGTCGCCTACGTACAGTAGTGACGATAATAAGGGAAAGGACCAGGAAAACAATATTGCCTCCGTGGTCTCAAGGGACAAAGAGAGATGCGAAGATGAAGGAAAAGATTGGGCACAGAGTTGTGCACCTCCAGATAAGGAGACAAAGGGAAATAAACTTAAGGGAAATGAAGGTAGAATTGATGAGAACGAATGGATGGGAGGTCAGATATTATTGAAGTTGGAAGGAAAAGGAAGTGATGATTTGAGGCCAAGGGAGAGGTCTGATGAGACGCAAAGGAGAGAGAGAGAGAGAGAGAGAGAGAGAGAGGAAGAGACAGAAGTAAGAGATGAAAGGACAAGAAAGAAAGATAGGCTAAGGCGAGAACAACTATATCGAGAAGAGCAAGAGAAACAGCTCAACCGCAGACAAGAGGTAGCCTACGACCGGTACAGACAGACTAAGCAAAGGATGAAAGAAGAGCAAAGGGTACCTGAGAAGAGAGTGAAAAGACGAGAAGAGGAGGAAATTAGAAGGGCAAAGGAACATAGAAACAGAAGAATGCAGGAAGTAGATAAGGCTAGAGAAGAAGAGAGGAAGCTCAAGGAAGTAAATGAGGAAATGGAACGTAAGCGCAGACAGAGGGCACAGGATCTTGAATATTTGGAACGGGAAGTAATTAAACTCAATCCTACAGTAGAATGGGAAGACATAGAAGAATTCTTTCCTGCAAGCGATGCGGCACCAGGTACAAGCGGGACAAATATTGGAGATGACTTCGACACCAGAAGCATCAGGGAAACGATTGATAAAATATATACGATGAGATGGGACTAGAGCAGATATCCGATGGGGGTAGGGAAGATGAGCGCTTAGAGAGCATTCAGCTATATGACACTGAGGATGTCACCCGAAGTAGTGGGAGCAGGGGACTGTCCCTAGACAGGCTGGAGATTGGGCAGAACGAAGAAGATGCAAGGAGTTGTGTAAACTGGGAGTATTCAGTATCTGACTCCGGTGCGGAAACGGAGGATGTGGCACATGAAGAAGGGAGACAGTGAGAAAAACGGCTCCCAGGGGACTGAGGGGTACGATGGTCAGACGCTAGCGGGTCCACAAGTAGGGCACCGAAGTCTGCCGTGCAATCCGGCCGACAAGATGGAACACCCCATGGTCAGAGGGGGGCAGCAGCACCTACCTATGCAGACAGATTAAGGGCATTGCCAGGAAGACGGCAAGGCGGGAATGCCACCCCAGCGGTAGACAGAGGAGCTATGAGGACGGAAAAGGAGGACTGTGCATTCCAATTCCCATTGCTAGAAAAGGGGGGAGCAAGACCACAATATATTCCATGGCCACACATGGCCTGAGAGAACCTTAAAAATAAGCTTCCAATGCTGACATCGGGAGCCGGAAAGTGGATACATAAGTTAGAGAAAATGACGGGGGTGTCACCTTAGCTATAGGGGACATTAAGGGCATCCTAATTGCCATACTTGGTGAAAGAGCAGATGATGTATGGAAACGGGCAGGCTATCCTAGGGTAACCCTAACTAACACCTCCCATGACGGAGCGCCATTTAATAACTCTAGGGCAGCAGTGTGGAAAGCGCTGTGAACGCTATATCCAGACTCTTCTGATATGGGGGCTATAATGACTCGGAAAATGAAAGAGTCAGAGGATCCGTTGATCTATATCCAGAATTTTCAAAACGCGTGGGTGCTCGAAATGCATGAGTCTTGGACGAAATCTATTCCTGTATTCTACCACATATTATGCCAGGGGTTGCCTGAACTGGTGCAGAAGCAGCTCAAAAAATTGGTAGGAGTAGAAGCAAAACCATGGGCCAAAATACAGTTGACCATTGCACACTACTGTAGACTGCTGCAAAAAAAGAATTGGAAAAAGGAAGCAACCCGGAAGGGTGAGGAGGCAAAGCTGGTGCAAAAGAAACTCTCAAAGTATGCTCTCGAGGGAGCCATGCTGACAAGCCCAGCTGAGCCAAGCGCATAGCAAGCAACTAACCCATCGCAGAACAATCAGGGTAAGTGGGATTTTACCTGAGGAGAAGGGGTTTGGAGGAAGAGGATGGCAGAGTAATCAGGGAGGGTTTCGAGGTAACAAGGGAGGCTTTCAGAATAATCAAAATGGCTTTCAGAACGCGCAGATGGGCGGTCCAGCTAGGCCAGATGGACAGATGGCCCGACCACCGCCAGTGTGTTGACTGTGTGGAATGTCAGGACATGTGGCGCGTATGTGCAGAAGCCAAGGCATGTGGCAAAATAGCCAACGGATGGGGCAGGCATGGTGAATCAGCCTGCCGTTCCGCAGCAGGGCACTGCACAAAATCACACAGTGCAGCAGCAGGCGCCAAGCCTACAGCAAGGTGCACAGCAAGTGGTTCATCGCCCGCACATGGGGAACGTACCACAGGGACAATCCCAGCAGGCACCACTGCAAATTTCACAGGGCACTAGCTCCGGAGGGGGAGTCAACCCTGGGGCTGGGGGAAATCAACAATTATACAGTGGGCCGAACTTATATATGAAATAGGACAGCTCACGGGGGACTCTGATGTGTTCTATCCTATCAGTGACACCAGACCCTAATAGGGAACCTAGGTTGAATGTCGTCATAGGGGGTAAAGAATATTCCTTCTTAGTTGACATGGGTGCGACGTGCTCGTGCATACGAGAAGGCATGTTTTCCTTGTCCGGCGAGGACATAGATACTCAGAGTTTCACTGGAGCTCACAGAAGAGTTCCCTTTACAGACGCACCCCCAGTCTCTGTGGGAGAGCGGGAAATTAATGTACCCTTATTGTACTCATGTCAGACCCCAGTAAACATCCTGGGTCGGGACTTAATGAATAAGTTGAATATGACAATCTCGTTTACCGAGAACGGTATAGTGTGCTCCACTCCAGGAATGCATTATTCAAACATGTGCGAAATTATCAGAGCATATTCCGGACGTATAGCCATGAGAGCTATACCAATAGAGCCAGAAGTCTTCGCATATGGGGTGCGGGTGCTCATGGCGGGATTGCCAGGCATCGCAGATAGAACTTTGAGGACACCTGATGAGTTTTTATTCAGACCCAGAATACCTATGCACGAAGAGGAGGGACAAGTATTTCCCTTAATGATAAAATATGCCGCAGTGCGAGGGAAAGTGGTACTGGTAGAAGGATACGATGACGAAGGAAGACAATGGTGCACTATTATTATCGCCATTGAGGAAGAGTATCGAGTGACTGACGTCACTGATGATGGTCTGTTCAAAGAACACCCTGACCTGGAAGGGACGAGGGTGGAAGTAAGTCTCACATTTTGGGTCAAATTGATCAAACGGGAGGTGCCACAGAGAATGATGTTGGTGCTGATACATCCAGAATACTTTGATGATGACATGGCCCACGTGCCTGCCACGGTATGGACTACAGGGCCCTATGACGTAGGCCTCCTGAAGGGGGCAGGTGAAGTAAAAATTAAACTGAAACCAGGAGCAATTTTACCACGAGCGCGACAATATCTCATGTCCAGAGAGGCAGATGAGGGGATCGCAAAGACCATTTCCGCCATGATGGAGCAGGGCATCCTAGTGACGTCAGAATCACCTTGCAACACAGTTATTTACCCTGCCAAGAAATCAAAGGGAGGGTCTTGGCGTTTAATCCAAGATTTACGAGCATTAAACGATATAGTTGAAGCCGAATTCCCTCTAGTCCCTAACCCATCCACAATTCTGTGCAACATACCAAATGAGGCAAACTATTTCACGGTGATTGACCTGAAAAATGCGTTTTTCTCAATCCCGTTGCACCATGACTCTCAAGATCTGACGTCATTTAATTTCAGACAAATGCGCCTGAAAAGCACGAGGTTGCCACAGGGGTACTGTGAGTCTCCATCCATTTTCAACAGAGTCCTGCAGATGGACCTCAACAATACTGCAGTAAACAGTGTTGTTTTGCAGTATGTGGATGACATTCTGATCTGCAGCACCACTGAGGAACAATGCAGGCGTGACTCTGTCCAGCTACTGACAATCCTGGCTGAGAAAGGATACAAAGTTGATAAGGAAAAGTTACAATACTGTCAGCAATAGGTGCTGTACATAGGCCAGCTAATCTCACACGACGGGAAAAAGGTAACCCCAGAAAGGGCTGAAGCTATCATGAACACGGCTAAACCACTCACGATAAAACAAATCCAAGGCTTCTTAGACCTGTGCAATTATGTAAGAGCATGGGTTTTCGATTACAGCTCGTATACCAAGCCCCTGCTTCAGGCTTTGAAGAAAGCCCAGGCAACAAAAGAAGAAATTGAATGGACTGAGGCAATGGAGAAGGGGTTTGCAGAACTTAAGGGGGGCAATTTGTAAGGTCCCAGTTCTCAGGATTCCTAATTATGCAGAGGAATTCTACCTGTTCTCACACTCTGATGGTAAATTTATGACGGCAGTGCTCGCGCAGCGAACCTCGCTGGGGTACAAGCCCCAAGCATATTACAGCGGGAGTCTGGACCCGGTCATGGGGGGCCACTTCCCATGCGAACAAAATCTAGCTGCTGCCGCGTTCACCATTGAAAAGGCGTCATCTATTGTGATGGGGTGCTCCATGACATTATACGTCGAGCACTCGTTATTCGCCATACTAGAGAAGCCAAAGGGCACGCTGACATCACAGAGAGCATCTGCCTATGAGGTGATTATCTCCAACCCATCGATCAAAATAGTTCGATGTAAAACTGTGATCCCGGCTACATTCATAGCTGAGCCAGTCGCAGAAGGAGAACCTATACATGACTGTGTGAATTATGAGGAATTCTATGATGAAATCCCCAGGGTAAAGGAAAATGCCCTGGCAGGTGGCGAAATATTGTTCATTGACGGTTCTTCGAGAATCGATCAAGAAGACGGACAAAGATATACAGGCGTGGCTGTGGTAAAACACCTAGCTAATGGAGACTTCCAAGTACTCGTCAGTGCGCGAATACCCTCTCACTATTCTGCGCAAGCTGCAGAACTGTTGGCGCTGATACTCGCCATTGAGAATCATGCAGATCAGGAAGTAACTGTGTACAGTGACTCTGCCTATGTGACATCCACAGTACATGCGGGTGTAGCGTGCTGGAAGAGGAGGAGCTACATCCTAGCCGACGGCACCCCAGTGCAACACGCAGCCTTACTGGACAGGTTGATAAAAGCACTACAGCTCCCAGTGGGCATAGCGGCCATGAAATGCGCCGCCCACACCAAGGGGACAGATTTCATGTCACGTGGAAACCATGAAGCGGACACGGAAGCCAAGCGCATAGCATTCAAAACTGAAACCATCATGGACGTGGAGGTGGCACATACCCATGAGAGGATGATGGTAGCGCGAGCCACACCTGAGGCCTATAGTAACATTGGGCAGACTCAACTAATGGAGCTGCAAGGGGAGGCACCTCAGGAAGAGAACAATTTGTGGAAGCATCAAGGGTGTTCTTTAAGCCCCTCTGACGGGTTGTGGGGGCAAGACAGCACTGGTAGACCAGTGATGCCTGCCGCCCTGCTAAAGGTAGCATTAGAACAACTACACTACCCCATCCATATGTCAAAAGAAAATCTTGCTGCAACGCTCGCAGAAGACTGGTTCACACCGAATTTAGCAGAGCATGTTGCATTTTTCACGTGAACTGCATTATCTGCCAACAGTTCACCGCTGGGCACACATTAAAAGTAGTGAGAGGAGTTATCCCCGGCCGAATGGGCCATTCCAGCACTTACATATCAACTATGTCAACATGATTCAAGTGTGCAACGGGTACAGGTTTTTAATTGTGGTGGTGTGTCCATTCTCTAGATGGATAGAAGCAGGTTGCTGTACACACCCAGACGCTACCTGTGCTGCCAAATTCCTACTGAGGGAAGTGTTCCCTAGATGGGGGGTGTGTGAAGTAATGAGATCAGATAACGGGGCTCACTTTGTTAATGCAGTGTTCAAACAGATCAGCTTGTTGCTTGATATAAAGCACAAGTTCTCATCGGCATATCACCCGGAGGGGAATGGGATATGTGAGTGGCTCAACGGCCTGTTAAAGGAGAGGATAGCCAAGTTGAAGCTCACATTAAGAAAGGGATGGTTGCAATGTCTACCACTGGCATTGTATGCACTTAGGAACCAACCCGGCTCTGTCTATCATCTCACGCTGCACGAGATAGTTACAGGCAGAAGGATGAGGACCCCTCTTACCCTCCGAGATAGAGTTAGATGTGATGCCCAGCCAACTAGAGAGGTTCTGGGAACAGAGATGCAGGAGTACCTTAACTGTATGACATTCAGCGCCTCTGTCATTTCAGGCCAGCTGCAGAGACAGCGAAAAGGGGACAGTGCAGCACAAAACACATCAGGAAGTGCTGAAGCTGACCCCGCACAAAGTCTACATGTGCCCCTCGTCTTCCCTGGTGACAGCGTGCTTGTGAAGAACTTTACCAGGAAGAGGTGGGACGAGCCGAGATTTAATGGCCCTTTCATCGTAGAGGACTGCACCCCCTCCGCCGTCAAGCTCCAGGGCAGAAGGGCATGGATCTTCATAAATGACATTGAACCGTACATAAGGGAGAGCCCTCCTGCTGCATCCAACTGCGAAGAAACCACAGACAACGGGGAAGAACCTCAGCACATGCAGACATGATCCATGGCGAGGAAGAAGGACGCATGAGCAGGAAAACCAAGACAAAGAACCCGGATGCAAGTTGTGGCATGGAACTGGACAGGTTCCCCAAGCAAAGGGGGATAAGGACATAACGAACACTCTGTACATCCCAGTTGCAGGGTAAAGAGAAGCACATCCAAAGCCACAACAACATTGATGAAACAAACTTTTGAAAGCACGTCATGCCCAAGTAGTACAAAGAATCAAGACTCTGATAGACTGCAAACAAAATATTCTCTGAGAGTGTGACACAGTATCCTGAAGCATCCAGTATCAAGACTTTGTGCACGGAACTTATGGTACATGACAGAAGAAGTCTCAAGTGGGATGTGCTAACCTATTTTCAACTTGTGGTGTTATCATACCCATCACTCATGGGGAGAGAAGCCACTGTCACAGACTTTATTCAAGATCCAGCTAACAAAAAAGTCATCAGGCGGCTGCTAACCGTCATCGCAGAGGTCTTCGCTGAGTTACCCGAGCATAGTGAGAAGGACACAAATGCTTCCACCGCCAATAGACATTGACGAACTCACGTTTAATTTGTTCTTCCAAATAATCGAGAAATGCCCGGGGCTCGTCGGGAGAACAACTGATACACGCACTTATATCAGAGATCCAAGAAACCTAGCTCAACTAAACCAGCTGTGGACTAAATTAAATCATTTGGTGGTAATCCACGCAACGGGAAGGTGCACAGCCTGTGCGAATCAAAAGAAAAGCTTGTGATCAGGACACAGCCAAACAGGGCAAATGTCCTTATCACCCGAGGACACCCGGCTGGCACAGAACGTCCTGTTTAGATTAGTCACAGACTATCCAGAAATGGTAGGAAGGCCAACAGATGTTGACGTCATCACCTTCCTTAGAGATCCAGCCAACGCCCCACACATGGGCACACTTCTCCATGGTATAATGCTCCAAGTGGAGCTGTCCAACTTCCAGTGAGAATTCCTAAGGAGATTCCAGTGAGACTTTCTGCTAGGGACAGATCGAGGAGACAAAGTCACAGTTCTTCATTCTTCCACCGGGGACAGGTCAAGGAGGCAAAGACACAGTTCTTCATTTTTCCACCGTGGAGCAGATCGAGGAGAGAGACACTGTTCTTCAACTTGTCCCAGAGAGACCGAGCGAAAGGAGCAGACCCAAGAACTTCACCATCTTATCTTCCTTTTTCTTCATTTTTCTCATTTTTTCCTATTTTTTCATATGTTCACTTTTATTTTTAATTTTATTTTTACATTTTATTTTTGTGTGATTTTTAGCAGTTCCATCTCTTCATTCCTTCGCATTGAGCAAGTTTCAGCATGTCCTCAAGACCAAAGCAAATTCGAGGAGTGCACTGGGACCTTAACTATTATAGATATGCATAATGAATGTGATGTACCAAAGTTGCTAGCCTAACCCTTTTCCATAGTCTAGCACAGGAACTGTACTGAATACCCAGAGACTACCGTTGTCACTCACATGAGGGGGGACATTTGGAGAAGCACTCTTCACTTAATAGTAATGAACTCTCGAATTACAAGACCAGAGCAACAGAAGGAATAAATAACTGACTATGAAATCATTCACATTGGGTGCCCAGAACAGTAACTTGGTTTTATCCCCAGCAGAAGGGCATCCCACTTCCCTGGAAGAAAATGCTGCAAATTGTCGTTCCGAACGATTATGTGTATATGTATAGTTATTATTATTGTTTTTCTGTCATTAACAATCAGAACTGTTTTCTTTATTGGTGCACGAAGTGTCCCAATCTCAGTGCACCTACCAGATAATGAACGTCTGGGGCCTACGAAAGCACCCAGACCGTATATAGTCATTCCATTCCCAAGAAAACCTGATGATAAAAGTAATGAACTAAAATTGAATGTAATTAGCAGTAATTTAGACACATTTGAGGTCACAAATGAAGAGAAAAGCTGGAGACAGGGTCAGCACAAAATGATTGAAAACGCTGCACTGACCACCGCACGCACCCACACACAGGATGCACGCAGACAAGGGCAGGTGTCAATGGCTACAGGGCCTCCAACGAAGGCAGCAGAGAGGGGGAGACTGCCTGCCGAACAATCAGTTCCAGAAAACAGTGGAAGTACCCAAGAGGAGCCAAGTGAGACACTTGAGAGACAGGGCATAGCAAAATCCCTCAAAAGAACAGAAGTAGCCACAAAGGAATTCACAGAGAAAACACAAATGCTGATAGACTATCTGTTCCCCTTCATAGTCAGAGCAAAGAAACTGCATGAGGATCTGAAAGACAGGACTATAGAGACTATAACAGCGAGCACACCTGCTCCAACGCAAGGAACAAGCATCAGGCCTACAACACGACCACGCATTGGGAGGCTGGGGAGCCAATGGCGGTTAGAGGAAGTCTATGACAAAATACAAAAGGGAAGGAAAGGAAACACAAAACCTTCTCCTACCACAGCGATGCAGTCGAGGCAGCCTGCTCCACTGAGACACCCAGAGAGGAAAAGCAGCACAGACGCATTTAGAGACATAGTCATAGCAAACTTCAGAAGAACGCTGAGAATCAAGAGAAGCCCGCACGAAGATAACAATGAATTTAATAATTACCTGGACAGCACGGCCCATCTCGGAAACAACATATGGTACCAGCACATGAAGAAAGTAGGGCGAAGGCAGTCGGAAGGAGAATGCTTCGTCTGTGCTCTCCTACCATACAGCATGGGAAAATCCAAGATCTTCGTGGCTGTAGAAATTGATGTCCCTACAGCACACTGTATGTCACACGTAGCAATGTGCAACACCAGAGGACAATTTATGGGAAGAGACCCTTCACTGATATGGGCCACCGAAAAGGACTACCCAGACGAAGATGGCTACGTCCAGGACATTAGAACAAAAAACAGGGCGCACACCAGGAATCACGTGATCCGATACGAGAATCCTGACGTCAAAGGATCAGGGACACGATGGGTGACAAACCCGAGACAGAACAATCACTGAAAAACTGCAGAAGAGGCACAAATCTGGAAGAACAGAGGCCAAATGCAGATCTGGGGAACAGTGGTTTCCCCAAATGGATGGGGAGAAGGAGTAGTGATCTGCCGAGCTTGGATGGTCCTTGGAGCCTGCAATGAAGCAATAGAAAACTCTCAAAAACGGTGCAACCCCCATGGCCAAAGCTAGTAAAGTTACTAACATGGGTTGAAGATAGAGGGGGACCCCTGCAGATAGTGCCACTGGAGAGCCCGAAACTATGTTTCAGAAAAAACGGCACAAGGAAGATGGGAGAGAATCAAAACTGCAGACGAATCTTTGAAGCTCCAGGAATGACACAAGGAACCGCAGTTATTATGGACCATTACTGGGCATGTGGATCCAAGGCATACATAAGGCTGCCGAAAAACTGGAGAGGCATATGCACACTAGTGAACATCCACGTTCCCGCGCTAGTGATCCCTAAGAATGACCTGAAGTTGGACAGTTTCCCGAAAGCAGATGCTCATCTAAGAAGAAGGAGATCTGTGGAACTGGAATCCCGGATGAAGAGGGAAAATGACTTTTCTCCCAAATCAGGAGAGGCATTCCATGCAGTCCTGTACAAACACATGCTGTTCAGCCTCACCTCAACAGTATTCACAACACTACTCCTGCCCCACATCCAAGTTGGAGTGAATGCTAAATTGTTGCAGATAACCAGATGGGAGTTATTGCAGACCATCAATACCACTATAAAAGGATTCAACATGATCAAAGAAGAGCTGAGAGCAATCAGACTGATGACCCTCCAAAACAGATATGTGCTTGACATGATCACTGCAATGGATGGAGGTGTTTGTGCAAAAATCGGAGAATCATGTTGCACATTTGTACCATCACACAATGAAGAAAACAGAACCCTAACAGAGGCCATAAGCATTTTGACAAACCTGAAAAACCAGATGATCGATGAAAGTGATGAAGTGGACAATGACAGCTGGTTTGGAGACCTTTTCTCGTGGGTCCCACAATGGATGGCAGATATATTCAAGTTTCTTTGGGCTCTACTAGCAACGGTATTGCTAGGATTCTGTGTTATCAAGATAATCATTACACAGAGCCAGAAAACTGCGAAGAAAGCAATAGGGATGAAAATAATGGTTGATGTCGAGCCAGAGTGGAAGCCCAGAGACCTGACTGATGAAGAAATAAGAGACTTTGTGAAGGCCAGCAAATTTGCGCCAGAAGGGACAAGGTTCACATACCCTAAGAAACAAAGAAGGTATGAAGGAAAATGGATCTACTGCAGCCCAAATGGACAATGCCAGCTAATGACATGGAATAAAGACGAACATGTGAAAACAGCAGGGAGTTTGAAGGGAGTGATAAAAATATGGACTCCAAAGGCTCACACATTCACACCATCATGTACAAACCCTGAAGACGATGAACATGAGACCGAAGAATCAAAAGAAGTAAATGCAAAAGAGGTTGCAGAAGTGGTCGATGAACCGACCAGAGGGGGGAGTGCAGAGGAGGTCCCAGACATGGCCTGCATCCCTTCCCCTCATTTCGAGGTACCAGAACCGTACTCGCCAAGGTATGTGACGTATGAGGAGAAAATGAACCAACAAAGAGCTGCACTGGGACTCTGCCCAGTATACATCAGAAGATCCATACCTGTTGAAGCGCCCATAACCAGACAACCCTGGGCAGCACGGTACCCTATCAGACAGCCGTACCAGCCACTTATACGAAATGAAGAGTACCTACAGACGGTCCATAAAGAGACCCAAAGAACCCTAATGGAAGGCCAGTGGAAATGACTCAAGGGCCTGAAAAGACTCATGATTGAACACAAGCAGCTATCGAAGATAGCACGCCAGAGCAAGTAACTACAAAAATAAATGTAATGGACACAGAGAAGAGACGATGTTAAAGCGTGAGGAAATGTTGCTGCGAGACAAGAAGGGAGCAACCGACCTGTCAAACGTGTGTAGATAGGCTTGGAACGCAAGAGGCAAAAGAAACGATACTGCTTGCAATGCTTAGTAGAAGTTTAGAGCGGCAAGCGCCAACCATATATCTACCTCAATAAAGCACATTATACAAGTGGGACTCCATTTTGTAAAAGCAGAAATGTACCCAGGCTGCCAGAGGCCTGACAGGCCAAGTTTCGTAACCCAGCCAAAGGCAAGAGAAGGAGCGGAATCGAAACTCACCAAAGAGAGGCTCATGCCTAGGAAATCGAGGTCAACCAGAGAAAGGGAGGAGAGTGTCAGCTAACAAGACTCAAACTTCAGAGCGTACCAGCCTCCATCATGAAGGTCAAGATAAGGGGGGCCCATGCAGGTGGCGAGGCCGTGACCAGCCAGGCGCGAAGAAGTACCACCGCCTGATGTTATCCAGGATCCGAGGATGCCATAACTTTTCCCGATAAGAGACTACAGTTTCGAGGCCATCCTTAGCCAACTAATTGACACACCGCCCTAAAACACTGATTGATGGAAGGGAGGCAGGGTGAAACTTGGGACACCAGGCACATGGGTGTCCATTCTGCATGTCGCTAATTAAAATGGGGATTTATGTCTAGGGGTGTAACCTGCCCAATCACAATGGACCATGTAATCTAAGGTCCTATAGATACTGTAACCAATAGGACGTTGTACTTGTAGTGACATCAATCATGTGTGAAGTAGAAGGAGGGGCGTAGACGCCCACCCGATAAGAGTTATCCAATCCGCATGCCCTATTATCATATACAGATATAACACCTATACTTAAGTTACCTTTCCTAACCAATTATATTGTATGATGATTTTTTATAGAAACGTCAGTGATGACGAGTTTTGCCTATAACAATGAATGTTCGACTGAAGTTCGAGGAAGTCGGAGCAAGACAGGTGATTGCAATGCTGCTGATTTCCATTTGTTTCACTGAACACAGTATGTGTCCTTCTCTAGGGCGGAAGGCTCTCCAATGCCAAAGTATGTAATGGCTTGTTGTAATAACCATCTTGCTGTTCCACAAGATACACATACACATAGGGATGAACCCAATCATCGACTCCTAGGCCTGGGGAGAAATCAAACCCCTTCTAAAATCCTGGAGACCTGTGAAACTGAAAAACTCCCTAACATCAAAAGGATCAGTGAAATGAAATTTGTGAATAACACCAGTGTAAAAGAATTGCCTTTCCCTGTACAATCAAGACTAATGACTAATTTGTATAACGTTCCATTAAAATATTTTATAAGGAACAAACTGGAGTTTACAAATAAAACAACAGACATAAGAAATCCAAATTTTATCATTAGGGACATCAAGTCCCACAGTTCCCTAGGTACTGGGACGAAGAAGAGGGCTGAAGAGGTACAATATTGTAGGCGTGGCCAGCTCATTAATGCAGATGACCCACACCTCAGAGATACAGAGAGGTTCAAAAGGCACCTGCAGGTGCAGGGCATAGAGTTGGCATTGTTGGTGAAGAGTAGAGGAAGTCAGAAGCGGCGTGGCGCATGCTGGCAGCCAAGGCAGATGCTGGAGGAGAGAGAGGATGCTGGGACCACTGCTTGTCAGATATCAGTTGCTGGTCCTTAGAGGGTCTGTGCCTCCAGAAATCTGAAGTGCAGAGGTCACGCAGTGGGAAGTGTGCAGGAGGAAAACGTCCCCCCTTGTGACCTGTTCTGCAGAGGCTGCGAAGCTGGAAAGTGCAGGAAGCTGGCATGCACTCTACGGCCTTGAGGCTGTCTACGGTGGCTGGAGTGCACCAGAGGGCCTAAAGAGCAAGAGGAGCTCCATTTGGAAGTGGTGTGAGCGAAGGAAAACTTGCTGAAGTAGTTTGCCAGGTCGCGAGGCACAGCAGCAGAAGTCCTGTAAGCCGCGAGGGGAACAGAAGCGCACATCTGATTCACTGAGTTCACAGGTTGTCAGTGACCCTAGCGTGCTCTGTACCTGCTTGTGGATTGGAAGCAGGCATTCGGGGAGTGAGATGCACTTGCATAGAAGCAGAACGAGTGAAAAGCAGCAGAAGCAGCACTTGTGTGTGAATGAAAGTGATTCACGCGTTACTTTTGAATACCGAACTATTGTAAAACAGCAGAAGGAGCACACGCGTGTGGGGGTTAGTGATTCCCAAGTTAACTCTGAATACTGACCTAGGGAAAATCAGCGAAAACCTATTATATCAAAGCCGAATGACTGTAACCTTGAAAGTGTGAGTCTGTGGAAAACCCAACCAACCGTGGGGGGGACTTTGTTAACAGTTAATGTCATTAAGAGTTGCCCAAGCCAAGAGAAACTGAAACCAAGGCAAACACAATCTAGCCAATATTCCTAACAGCTGAAAGGGGCTAATGCAACATCTATAAACTCTGAAACATGTTGCCCAGATTGTATACAACATCTAGTACAGGCTGGGAGACACACAAATTGCCAAAACCAGGGGAGAGGCAGGAAGGGACCCTATTTCAATCAGTCTTTGGTTGCTTGTGTAGTGGGGAAACAAGAGTGGCAACATATCTGCCCTTTTGGGAAAGGATATCCAGAAGGAGAGGCGCATCATTTTCAGAACAGTATTAAAGAGCAGCAATGTGAATCTGGTTTTCCCCGAAACATTGTTGAAAGTTTTGAAGTTGCAATTTGTTGCATGCTGTGAAACTGTTGTAAACCTCTTGTCAGTTGACTTTGACCACAAAAGTATTTGTTGTTGTGAAACGCTGTTCGGGGAGGGGAGTATACCCGAATGGCAAATCTTTGGATATAATAAGAATGGCATGGAAGCAGGCCATGTGGAAGTAGAAGGAATAATACAAGGTGGTCCTGACAGAGACACTTTATGTTGTTAGTAGTTCTGGAGGAAAAGCCATGCAACGCTGTTACAGCGATGTTGTATTTCTTTGAGTTGTCAGAGTAGCAAATCATCCTGACCAAGACAATCATTGTTATTGAGGAACTAATAACCTGTTTAAGGAGGAAGAAGAGCTGTATATCTTCTGTGTTGAAACTTTCTGTTGACCAGTTGAAATTGCATCGAACTGTATTGGAACTTTGTTACGAATCAGTATTTTCTTATGTTCTTTTCTTGAACTGTGAAGCAAAACCATGTTTAAAGGTTTAAAGGAAGGGGAGTTTGCCAAGTTTATGAAGAGAGACAGAGGTTACATTGTGAATTCAATCATTATTGTTTTGCATTGCCATGCATTTCCTTGTTTATTTGTTATATGTATAAGTGTGAGGGACAGATATTCTTTGTAAGAGTGTTTCCTTTAGTTTATTTTATGCAGGGAAGTCCTCATCAGGGTAAGGATAGTGATCCGTTCATCCAACCTTATGATATAATAAAATGGCATTTGTTGTGAAAACCTCACAATTTGGTTTGCCTCATATTTCTGACCCCTCACACTTAGCTGATAGTATTTATCCGAGAACATAACCTGAAATGCTGCAGCTATGAGGATGACACCAAAGTAATTTTAAAATCTAAAGCAGATAAACAGGAACAAAGAAAGTCACTACATAACCACCTTGTACAAGTAGATAACTGGATGACACAAAATAGGCTCAAAGTGAACCACAACAAAATTGAAGTACTAACGTGCTGCTGTAAAGAGCAAAGTGTAAAGTGCAAATCCTCACAAGCATCCCATTGCCAGAAGAAACCGGCCTCTGATATCGAATTTAGTCAAGAACATCTCACTCTGAAACCACAAATCAAAAAACTGGTGTGAACATGCTTCTGCTACATTATGTTGATTACCGATAATGCCCTTCCTCGGTCACCTGCAAAGGACCCTCGCCATAATCTCCCTGGTTATCTTGACGCAGGACTACGCAAACAGCATCTACCAAGGGTATACATATTACCTCTTGTGATGGCTTCTGAGAGTAAAAAATGCTACTGTGAGACACGATTTGGTAATCGCCAAGATGGAAGTCATCCCTTAGCCATGTTTCTTGAAGCATAAAGAAATCGCTGTCTAGAATGTAGGAGACACCCCGGGCTGTATGAGAAAAGAGCGAAAGCCCCTGGTGCTCCAGCACAGCCAGGACAAAGCTGTCCCGGTGGATACTTGTCACCAGGTCCTATCAGCACTCAATGTTTCAGGGACCCAATTTACCATATACTTCTGTCCCTTCAAGGGGGCCTTATTTCCATCAATCACAGCACACAAGCTAGCTCTCTCAGTGGTCAACCTGCCCAAACCCAAAGATGGAACAGGCCGTCTGTCAATGTTCTGGTTTCAGAATCGATTCCCACGGTGCAAGCCCTGACATGTTTTCTGCAGACAGTAAGCATATAGCCCAATCTATGGAGCTCAGATGTGCATGTGTTAAGGGGACAACTACTTCTGGGGAAACAAATTCAAACAGAGCCCAATTAGATGAACTGTCGACCGTGGGTAACTCAATATGAATCATGTCTTTGGTATATAAATCAATTAGGCAGAGTATTCTGGACCATAACTCAAGAAGAAAGGTGCAATTCATAAATCGACTATCCCTGCATGGGTTAAGTTCCTCCATTTTTGCACATTTCCCAAAGGGGAGATGCCCTCCTCGCTCACAATGATGCTGAATATTTGATGTAGAGGAAGTGATAGCATTGGGTGCTGTGATGTTAGCCAAATTGGCAAAACCTTCTGTAGTGTCAGAGCATACAATTTGTTCCCGTGGGTGTTTAGAGGACATGTGGTACCTGCGTTTGTAGTTCTATGTGCTCTGATATTCATGAAGGGGGCCAGGTTCCCACTGGACAAGCTGGCAGGATCCCGGGTGGAAAGTAACTCTACCCAGGGTGCCGCCGAAGCCTCTTGTGGTGGCTGATGTTTGACCCAGTTGTGATCGTAATAGTTTGGTACAGAGTGGTGAGGGTAAGAATTTATCTGAGTGTCAGCCTGGCCAGGATAATGGGAACCAGATACCTCTGGCAAACAAGGGGGAAAGTGGCCATGAGAGAACGATGCATAGTTTGTGGGTGGGTGGCTGTTACGTTGTCCATTACGCCTTCCTCATGTTGTTTGGACTGTCTCCCATTAGTTGCATGGTCAACCAGCAGGGACCCACATTTTTCTGAAAAATGAGTTTCCGCATGCATGACTGACTGTGTACCTGGGTGAACCCATGCATCAAGAGGTCCACATAATTGGACCGTCTTGATGGTACTGTCCCCCTGTTTTCTAGGAACCGTCCTGGAACATAAGGGTGTAGAACTGGCCCAATGGGAATACCATCCCATAAATCACTGACCTTGGTGACGTTGGTAACAGAAGGAAGGGCCACCTGGCTGGGTCGATTTTTCCTTGCGCATTTGTCTTGCTTGCGCCTGATGAGTTTAGAAGGGCAAGAGACTACCTCAGGCGAAGTTCCCTTTGTCATTATGCAAGACAAAGCTTTCACCAGAGCTAAGGGAGAGTCAAAGGGGGGAGAATAGGGGCTAGCCTGCTGTAATCCCGGTGGCTCTACAGTGTTAAAGATGGGGACCAATAGGGATTTGGGGGAAGGCAGGGAAGGTGGGACAATTTCTATGAGATCAGAAGAAGCTAGAGAGGCATGACTGTCAGGTACATTGCTATTCATCAGAATCACGTCCACAATTTTAGCCACAATGAACTGGAGCTCCAGCTGTTCTCCTGCCATGGTGGACCATAGTGTCATCAGAGATTCAACTTTGGATAGATTGGTTTTCAATATTGCAGATGGAGTGGAAGCCACAGTGTTATCAGCATAGAAAAAAGCCTGGGACGGAGTGGCGCTTCCAACTTCACTCGATGAGTCAAAGTCTGAAGAGTCAAAGGAGGGAGATGAAGACAAACATCTTTGGAGATATGGAGTAGCCGATAGTTGGGTGCCAAACATATTGTCCAAACCCAAAGCCGCTGAAATTTGCTTTTGCGTTGCACCCAAAGAATGTCTTTGTAATGCAATGCACATCGTTAATAAAGAGTGATCATTGTCAATCGGCGGCAAGTCGATAAGTGAATTCTCATTAGGAGAAAAGGAATCCTGAATATCAGGCAAAGGTGTTAAAGTGGTTATGTCTGTTGCTTGTGTATGAGCGTCAGGCAAAGGGGCTAAGGTGATTATATCCATTGCTGGCGCCGAGTCCAATGTTTTGGTGGCAAAGAAACCTGGAATCTTGGATTGTCTCCTTGTTTCCATGCCCTGCTTGTCTTTTTTCGAGAGAGGTGAAGGGGCTGTGGGCTCCTTCATTAATGTAGGGCTGCGTGTTGTCTTACCCTTCTGTTGTGATGCACTGCGCAATGTGTATCATTTTCTTTATAGAAATTCAAGTACAAAGCGCATACTATTGACACGCAGCAATGGGCAGCATACCAAAAAGAGAGCACATCACCCTAGCCAGGAAAGCTGTCCATTGGCTCCCAGTCAAGGATAGGATTGCATTCAAAATCCTCACCACGACACACAAATGCATCAACCTTACAGCACCATCCTACTTATCTGACACCCTGTCTAGATCCCAGTCCACAAGACCAACCAGATCTACATACACCAACCGTCTCACCATACCACGCATCAATAGATCCAAGGCAGGAGGTATTGGCTTCCCCTACCTGGCACCAAAGCTTTGGAACACACTGCCCACCAACCTCAGAGCAGAAACATCCCTCCTCTCTTTCCAGAAACAACTCAAAACTGCTCTCTTCAACTAAACTGTGCACCTGCCCACTGTCGTGCTCTCTATGTACATGTACCTAAAGCATAACCTTCGCCCAATGTAACCAAGGGCACAACTGTATGTAACTAAGTTTAAGAAACACTATAACCAGCGCCACGATGCCTTCGGTCTGATGTGCGCTTAACAAATGCGAATAAATAAATAAATAAATAAATAAATAAATAAATAAATAAATAAATAAGGGCAATTGGAGGCCCGCTGGTGAGGAATAGTAAAATGAATGAGATACTATATAAAGCATGACCCTGTGGTCTCGGGCGAGTTAAAATGGATTCGGTGAGCAGCAGTGACAGCAAAGCAACGGTGAAAAGGGCTATGTGCCTGCTAAAGACACACACTCCCGAAAACACTGCAAGTTCAATCGTGGGGTAGCAGAAGCCCTTAAGCACCTCACAGACCTCCCATTGCAAACAGCTCTCCAGTCCACCAAGGGGGCTCACAGCTCCGGCTCACCTCACTTCAGCTGTGCGGCAAAGTAATTCCCGGGTCAGCGCCCAGACATGGAATGACCGCAAATGCTCCCAGGTCAGCTCCCGGGCATAACACCCCACCTGCAGGCAGGTTGCACCCTCAGCTATGAAAGCAGGGCTGCACTGCCCGAGGAATAGTGAGGAAAGGACCTCAAAACGTATCCACAACGTGCTGAGTGCCACACGATCAAAGGAAGTGAAGAAAATCCACTTCATAATACCCCTACACTTACCCCGGTGGAGGCAACTTGTTAATGCCAGCTGGACACTGTGATGTCACGTGCCATGAAAGCCCGGTCACGTGTCATGGGGCGGGCTTAGGAAAATGAAGGTACCACTGGAACTGACGTCTTGGCACAGTCCGGGTTTATGCAGCCTACAGTGTGGTCCTGTCTTCCTAGCTGTACTGTGCTGTGCTACCAGGCCCAAGCAGGCATCACCACCTTGCCGGGCCTCCGCCATAACGGAGCGCCCAACATCACAGACACAACAACTCAGCAAAACGGAACTGTACTCGAAGCACGCACACAAACAGACCCACATTCAGGGAATGGTAAAATAGACGTTTCTCACACAGAGGATCTAAAATTCAACCTCTACCATGATCTCACCGATCTATGCTTAACCGTACCCTTTTACTGGCAGGTCTCAAAGTGCCAAAAGGCAATATGAATGACAAAAGCTGCGGTACATAGCAAGATTCAATAGTATGACATGACATAACATAACTCTGCTTAACTGTACCCTTCCCTGCATTCTGATCATTGTGAATGGGATGTTTACTCCTATGTGGTTCCCTTTCTGATGTAATCAGTGCACACTGATGCTGATCCTTGTCTAGGGCACTATCTATACATGAAGAACTGAGTTTCGAAATGGGCCACTTGATACACACACTTCATCCTTACGACATTGCGGTTACCAGTTTGAGACTTCCATACTTACCAACCCTACCGATTTAGGCGGTAGGATACCGCTTTTTAAGCAGTCCTACCGCCTACCGATTTAGTGGCAACAAATAACGATTTCTTTTTGGCCCGGATTTAGCAGCCTGTTCAGCCATGGATGCAGGGTGCGCAAGTACACAGAATCCGAGGAACGTTCTTCAGTGGGGATGTGTCCAAGCTGCTGCTTTTATAATTGTGTGTTCTTACTGGCAGAAGTTAGCGGATCAGTGCGCCAGTGCAACCTCCCCAGACTGTCAGAGGCGCCCGTGAGATCCGCTAAAGCACTTCTGGATATCAACAGCCACATGGTTCACCGTACCCCAGCTCCCCGGTGCCAGTCATCTACATGCTGGGGCGAGCCGCTGAAGCAATGGCGAGCCACTCCTCCTAATGAGTTCTGGCAGGTGTGAACTTTGTGCCAGGAGCCGGGGGGGAGGGACTGCACATTTCAGCCCCGCCCTGTGCGAATCTCGGCACTTCCAGCCGCCTGCAAGGGCAATATGCTATTATTTCAGCGTAGCTGCACAAGGCAGCGCCCCTCTATCCGGCACCTGCTACATACTTGCCAACCCTACCGATTTAGGTGGTAGGATACCGCTTTTTAAGCAGTCCTACCACCTACCGATTTAGTTGCAACAAATACAGATTTTTTCAATATTTTTGAAACTTTAAGATTCCTACAGATTTTTGGTCACAGAATGTTGGCATGTATGGACTTCCTATATTCATTCCTACCATTGTTTCTCAGGGGCCTTGGTTGTACTGAAAGCTTGCAAATGAGAGTACATGTGAACTTATAAAGGTATAATCCTTTCAAGATGGCTGCCTGCCTCGTGGATTTTTTTTAATGCAAACTGCAGTTTCCTTCTCTCTAACACAGTAATGCCCCAGTCCCCCTCCCCTGTCTTTTCGGGGAAGCTGTCTCTATATAAAATATATACCAATCCACTGTTATTGAAAAGACACTCCCATGCGCATGTTCTAAACCCCATCTGGCAGACAGGCGTAATTGCATCTCCCGTTAAGAGCTCCGCAATCACAGACTATAGATTTCTGCAGCAATTTAAAAGCTTTCAGAGGTCATGTAGCAGCCGGGCATTATCTGCCAAGCTCACTTCCGGGGAAGGCGCCAACATCTCCTAAGGGCAGTGTATGTGTGATCTCATCATTTGTATAATACTAAGGCAGGGGCTATGTGTCTCACTTGTGGTGCAGGCTTCCCATTGCAATGAACATGTGCGATTATCTGGATTCACATATACTTAGATTGGATTGCCTTATGCATGCAGAAAGCTTTGACGGCCTGTGGGTCCATCCTAACAGTAGAAATGTCCAGGTTTGTATTCATTTTATTGTACCATGTTGGCATATTATTTTCAGTCTGTCCAATAAAAGCCAGCATAGCCTGAAGTGTCTGCAACAAACACACAGGAGGCTTAGGGCAGTCAACAGCCAGAGCAGAGTAAACATGCACGTTCAAAAGGCAAACAGGAGAAAGGCTGGCAGAATGCATTCAAACAGAATGAAGCCGTGACGTCATTATGGAGGCAGCGACCATTAGGTGAAGGCAGAGGCCCATGGTCACCATTAAGAAATCCCCCTCCCCTCCTCCCCACACACAAACGCACGCCCTTCTCAGCCTTCCTTTTTCTAGACCTTTCGGTGCATGCAGGTGGAGGTGTGTGCCAGGACTCACCGGGGGAGGCAATTTGATGGGGGTGAAATGGAGGAGCAACGAGGCGGGCCTTTAAATGCGCAACTCTGTCAAAGATATCGGCGGTCTTAACCACTAATAATCAAAGCGCCCAATGTTCTTTTGGATTGCGATTGCTGAAAGAGTTGGCTCTGTCTTGCTTAAAGAAGAATGTGCTATTTAGAGAACGCCATGTGCCTGGTATTAAGAAGAACGCCGCTGATTCCTTATCTCGTTTTAAGATGAAGCATTCATGACCCTCTTAGCAGGCGCAGATCTGGAGATGATGCGCTTCCGTAAGAATCTACGGGATCTTGGTGCCCAGATCTCCTAGAGGTGATTGTGTCGGCCATATCAGAGCAAAGAAGGTTTATTTGTTATCAGTGACTCGTGAAATGCAATGCATATACATGATCCGTTCTAACCACATGCAGTGAACCGGTCCCGAGGGCAGCGGGGAGGTCCTCTGCGTATGTAAAACAGCATTTGGCCACAGCATCATTCTTTGCCAAGCTGAGAGGTGCTCCAGAGCGGGCAGGGAGTTTTGGAGTAAGGAAAGCATTAAAAGGATGGAAGCATGTGTCTACCTCCTCACTGGATGCAAGGCGCCCACTGGATCTTAACAAGGTTGGGGGCCTTCTTGGGTATTGCCTGGTGTATGTATTTCACAGTATGAGGTTTTTTATTGTTTGGACTGGCTTACATCCTGGCTTTCTTTGGCGCTTTTTGCAAAAGTGAGTGTTCGTGGTGCTTTGCATATCAGACGTAGAGAATGGAATAAAGTTTCGGGATGTCCAGGTTGAAGGTCAAATTCTGCATCTGAAGATAAACAAGGCTAATACAGGCCATACTGGTTCAGGCCAGTGGGTGGGACTGTTTGCAGCCCTGGGGGCAGCCCAGGTGCCCTCTCAATGCAGTGAAACGGTCTTTCCTCAATCGGATCTTCTAATTCATTTTGCGGGGTCTCCCCTGACCAAATATCAGTTTGTGAGTGTTTTTGGTATGGCCCTTAAATGGGCAGGCATTGATCCTGTGGGCTTCTCATTTCATATTGGGGCTGCAACTATAGCATTTTGTTTGGTTACGGGGGCGGCTGGCATAAAAAGGGTTGGCAGGTGGAAGTCTGGAGGTTTTGTTGAGAGGTATGTTAGCCCTGCATTACTTTAGCGTGAAATCACCCCTCTTGTATTTATGCTATATGGTCTTTTTTGGAAAGCGCAATCTAATTTTGCACGGACCTTCACTCTTGTTTTTCTTTTTCAGGACCATGGGCCTCATTAGGAGTTTGGAGGTAGCCATGCCATTCTTACCGACATGGCTACCCCCAAACCGGGTACCGGGTCCGGGTCCCAAAAATAGGGAATTAACAGGCCATGCCGACTTTAGCGGGCCCGGTAATTCCCATTCTCGGGACCCGGACCCGGTACAACCCCATTCTCATTTGAGCCCCCATAGGGCTCAATGGGAACAGGGAGGATGCTAACAACGGACCTGTTAATGACAGATCCGTTGTTAGCATTCTGGTTGACAGATCCGTTGTTAGCATTCTGGTTTGCTCGTGGGTGACGGTATGCACGTCTGGTCCGGACCAGACGTGCATTCCGCCACCCGCGAGCAAACCTGGAATGTGGCAGCCCGGAATGAACGGTGCCAGTACCTCACCGGCACCGTTCATTCTGCGGCCGCCAGCCTCCTAATGAAGCCCCATGTCTTGTCCCCAGAAAACCTATGGTATTGTGGTTATGTGGGCATTCCTTTATGTTCCGAGCCGTTCGACGTTTTAAACAGATAAGCTGGCAGCAGTGGTCGCCCACCCAGGAGATTGCCTTTTTCTGTCCATGCGACAGGGCATGAAGTTGTGCCATCTGCGACAAGGTGTTCTGAAGATTTTGTGTGATGAGTTCCCTGAACCGGATTGCTCTGTACTTCATTTCGGGGGGGAAATGACAAAGTGCACTTGGTGGTGCAGAGGGAACAGGAGTTTTTGCTGAGCGAATTTGCATGGCTGTGCTTCTGTTTACTGTTCACTACTTTATTTTGGTTTTGAGATGATACCACATACTGCTTGGTGAACTGGCATCGCTGCACAGGCTCTGAATACAACAGTTAAAGCAGTGAACATTGAGTCGTCAAAATTGGATTGTGAACCTTGTTTGCTGAACATATGATAGGCTATTTATAACATGCTTAATACCCAGAGGTTTCTAAACGCGGACCCGGGGATCAAACCTGTGTTGCTCTGCATCGTCTTGCTTCCAAGGCGAGCATGTTGCCCCTGAGCTATCCTCCCGAGTCAGGCATGGATTGTTGCCATTGTCTGCAAAAATCTTTTTTCAATCTGATGGGGTTCATTTATCTAAGGAGGGCACTGATGATTTTCTGGAAACGATCCTTGGCCAGATATCTCTGTTTAAACATGATAGCTGGAATGGGGGAGTGGGTGCTTGCCTGTAGATACCCCACGCTGTGGGGCATGTTCATGGGACCCCTTTAAAAAATGTAGGAGGGAGAAGGGGACTAAAGTGTGGAATCTGCTTAAATTCACCTCTCGAGGTTGTGGGCGTGGGGTGGTCAGGGCTCATGGTAGCCCTACTGGTCATGAAGCCCAGGCTTATGCCCCTCAATTGCCCAGTGTGTGTTGGGTGAAGGTGTCCATGGATGGTCATGGCTGCTCCCCATGTGAACGCTTGACTGTAAGCAAATGATATGTGGACTCTTGCAGTAGTTGCTGTGCTCGGTGCTGGGTGTGGTCACAGCCATTGCGCTAATTAAATTATTGTATATACTGTATATATTCTTACGTCGATTTTTGAATAAAAGTGGCTGTTGTCTTTTCTCCCAAACATTGAGTGTTTGTTTTCCTGTGGGACCAGTGAAACAGTTGACTTTCAGGGCAAACCTTAATAGCAAATCCAAACCATAATCGCTACTTACTATCAACGGATTTTGGGCTTTTTACTTTTTCACCGATTCTCTATTCATGCAGTAATATTTGCTGTTGTTTGCTGCTTCTGTATTTGAAGTATTATTTGCTATTTGCGGATGGGGCCTGAAAGCAAGCAGATTCCTTGATAATGATTCATTGCCTGGTGAGAGTGAGAATATTTACCATTACGGTAAGCGGGGGACAAGACAAAAAAAAAAAAAAAGAAAAAAACAAATCAACAAAAGCACTTTGCGGCTGTCAGCTCTGACCCACGTTAGTGGGAGGAACTGACGCTGCAAGGATAGAGGAGTGTGCTTCCTTAAAGGTAAGTGTGGGGGGCAGTGCGGGTTCGGGAAGCAGAAAGCTGGTTGGGGATGCGGGTGAAGTGATGTATTTGATCACTGCACCGCGTTGTAATTGGCATCGAAATTTTCGTTGGCGCAGTTACGGGCGGCGCAGTGATCACATAAATTCATTGCCCATAAAGATGAAACATACCTATCAATTGATTTAGCCTTGGAAGGATATATTCTCAGCATTATGCCTGGTGGCTGGCCTTTGTAGAGTCCAGCAAAGCGCAGTACACCCCAGAAACACATGTGACATTTTGGTTTTGGACAGATGACTATGTAAAGTCCTAGTCAATCTGGAAGTACATTTGAATCCCAGTAGTCATAGCTCATGCAAATTTTAACTTTGTCAGGCCCTGCAAAAAAGGCTGAGAGGTTACATTTTCTGCAACCGACCTGACACACCAAAATGCCTGACTTAGAGCTATTAATAGATAGATCCAAATTGGACATAAAACTGACATAGGCAGTAATCAAATCTGGTAATAAATGCAGCGTTCTTGCAAGTAGCACGGTGTCATCGGCATACATTAAAACCGGGATTGAACCCAGTTTAGGAACAGCTACTTTAAGTTCAACCAAACTGTTGTAAAGATTGTTGACATATAAAGAAAACAAATCTGACAGAAAACCATTGTGTAAAATGACCTTTGCCTCCAGATCTCACACAGGCGATGTTATTCATATTTAACGTGGCAAGAACATGGACGAGCTCATCTGAATAGCTCATTGAGGCCTAAATGGGCCACAATTTTAGCCTATTGACCCTGTTGAATGCCGATCTTACACCCATAAAGGCTAAACAGAGTTTTTCTTTTTTGAGGTATATATAGGTTGAGATTATAAGGTACAAATGAAAAACCTGTCCCCAGGTTCCTTGCCCTTCCCTGAAACCTAATTGGATTAGCGCAAGAATGCTATTACCTTCAACTCAATCTTGGAAGTCAGCCAAGAATGTCACCATTTCAAACATTTTAATCAGAAGAATCCAACAAAGAAGTAGGATGACAAGACTTTGGTCGTTTTTTACTGGCCTTTTTAGAGAGTAGACACATAATAGCTTGAATCCAGCAATCAGGAAATGTACCCGTAGCAAGCATCGAGTTAAAGCCTACTGTCAATAAAGTGGCCAAAAACTCCTCTTGTCCCCAGAATCTACACGGATGCTGTCTGGACCTCGGTTCTTATCCAAAGATTGCTTCTGAAGAGCAACCATCATCTCTTCTAGAAAGAATGTAATAGGAACTGATGCGAAAGAGGGGCTGATGTCGACAGAAGAACGAAAGGTAACAGATTCAGTAATAGTCAGGTCAACATCATTTTTTATACAATTAATAAAAATGATCAACCCAGTCCAGGTCCTGCACATTTGTTTCAGGAAAATGGTAAGTTATCTCGGACCACCATTCACCAATTGCCAAAAATGTCTTGAGTCATTAAACATGACGGCTTCATAAAGTTCTTCCCAGGCCAATAAATCCAGTTCTTTCCTCTGTTGACTTATCATTTTTCTGTACTGAGATCGGGCCCCAATAATAGAAGCTCTGTCCAAAGCCGGGTCGTTCAAAACATTTAGGAGATTCTTCTTTGCAATTCTACAGGGCTGGTCAAACCAATCATTGTGTGAGTTCAGAGTTTTTACTTAGTTAAAAAATGCATCTGAGACCGAATTAAGAAGATCCAAGAAATCACAGGCAACATCATGGTCTGCAGCATCGGAACCAAGGATTTATCTGATCAATAACTGATTATTGGATAGAATGGCATGATTAAAAACATACTCCTTGGTAAAATCCCATCTAATGTTCTTACGTACCCTGGTCACCACATTATTCTCTATATGAGGGAATACAACATCAGGACTTTTAGACAGAGGGCCTTGTTAGGAGTATGACGGTCTGGCTTTAACATGCCGGTAGTTCCAATGCTGGTGTACTAGAGGAAAAAACAATAAGTTGAGGTGCACACATGGGGGATCGCAGTTATTTGCGGCGCATTCAGTTGTTACAACAGTCTTGGGGGAGTTGGTAGCCGCACTGTCTGTTGAAGCTGATTGCCTCACAGTGCAGAGGTCTAGAGGAGGTCCAAAATGCAGCCCGCACTCCACCCGTCCATTTTGAAGTACCAGGAACGTTCACGCCGAAATATGTGACGTATGATGAGCAAATAAACCAGCAGAGAGCCGCAGTGGGGCTCTGTCCAGTACCCATCAGAAGAACAATGACTATTGAAGCACCAATACCAAGGAAACTATGGACAGTACGGTACCCATTGAGAAAACCATATCAACAAATGAAACGAAATGAAGATCGTCTAAGGGCAGTCCCTGAAGAAGCCAAGAAAGTCTTAATGGAAGATGGATGGTGACGTCACGAGAACCCGGGCTGACTCACATATAGAAGAAATGACGACAAGAGAAACACCGTGAACGAGGGGCATCGTGAACCTAAAAGTGAAAGGGCAATGTCAAATGTAAGAAGCTTAAGCTGTAAGCATGATGAAGATATTCGACCAGTTTACGCATGTACATATGCTTGGAACTGCAAGAAAGCTAAGAAAATCGTGCAGCTTGCTATGCTTAGTAGAAAGATAGTGCAGCAAGCACCACCTACACATATCTACCTCAAAAGAAGCACGTTATATAAGTATACTTCTACTTTGCACAAGAAGCAGAATTAACCAAAGGTTACTAAAGGCCACACGAGGAGAGCTTCATATTTAGCAAAATCGAGAATAAGTTGCAGAAACGAAACTCAGCAGAGGCAACTTGTGCCAGAAAAATCCAAGGTTGTATCAGTAGAATAGACGAACAGTAGCTACAATTAATTGAAGCTAAGAACAGAATATCCTGCTTCAGAAAGGGCAAGATAACAAACTGGAGGAAGGTGGTGGGTGAAACAAAAATCAAATACACAAATTACATAAAGAAGAGGCAAATTCACTGTGTCTGAATCATGTGACCAGCCGAGCAAGGAGAAGTGAGACCATCACACCTACGCATGGCAGCAGGCCAGGCGAAGATATCAGAACTTTTCTAGACAGGAGATGCTGTCTCGAGGCCAACCACAGTGAAATAATTGACACATGGCCACTAAAGTGATGATTGATTGTAACAGTAATTGGAGGAAGGCCGTGGGAGCTAAGAGGAACCCCGTACCTGGCTGACCATTCTGTGTGCTGCTAAGCAAAGTGGAAAAGTATGAGTGGGGTTGACGCCAACCCAATCACAGTGGACCAAGTAATCTAGGGTCCTATAGTTAGTAGCACCAATGGGACGTCGTACTTTTAGTGACGTCTATAGTAGCCATTTTGAAGGTAGGGCTTAGATGTCCCATGTGACAGTGTTTATCCAATCCCCTTACTCCGTTACCTATATTAAAGTTACCTTTCCTGAACCAAGAGAAGTGCATGCCAACTTTTAAGCGTTAAACGTCAATGATGATGAGTTTTCAGTATACATTTTATGTTTTTTCGAAAGTTCGTTGGAGTTGAGAAGAGAGAGAGAAGATCATGCGTCTGCTGATATTCATGAAACTCCCTGTTTTTTGTACTTGTCATTAAGCGGACTCCCTTTGCCAAACTGTCGAGTTGTCATTATTTATTTGGTGTTGGAGTATTAATCTACACCCCCATCCATCTCAAGGGTGCTGGTATCTTGTCTTAAAGTGCTTCTGGGCAAACCCTGACTCTATGGGCCAGTTGGGGGTCGCGGAGTACACTTGGTAGCAGAGATAAGACACCCATTGACCGTCGACATAAAGTAACTCTAGGTCCTCGGCACTACCACGAGTCCTCTGCCATCCGGCTGAGTAGACCGTGAAGCTTCCCGTAGACAGTGGCTAGAGTAAAAAATAGAATCTGCAGACAGAGGTCTGAAGGGACCTGTGTTTCCCCACATAACCCCTTCCCACTCCTACAGGCAGCTGAGGGGGGAAAACGGCAGGAGAGGCAGTGATGAAGGCAGTGATCCCAAGCATCCAGAGAAGAAACATGCGAACGGTGAGTTAAAAAGACTAAATGCTTTGGCAAAAAGTGCATGTCTTAGAACAAGTAAGGGAAAGGTAACAGAGGGAGGCGGGAAAACAAAATATAGTCAGAAATAGAGTAGGATTTATATATATATATATATATATACATATATATATGGAAGGAAATAGTGACTCAAAGGGTGTCTAAAGTAGTAAAAGAGGATCCCGGGGAAGACATCCGAGAAGAGAGAGGAGACCGGGGAGGACACCTGAGAAGAAAGAGGATTCGCCTAATTCCTACGCTTTAATATAGCGGCTAGAAGAAACTTGCATCCATAGTCCTGAATAAAAGAGGATCAAATAGGTCACCACAGCGATTAAAGTTGCTAGTGAAAGGGATGAGTTTAATCTCCATGTCCGGGTAATATTAGAGGCATAGGTCTGTGTAACCAACTGGAGTTTGTCTAGTCTGTGAACGTCTGTCTTATGTGTTATTTGTTGTGACATCATAGGACAACATTTTTTCCTTTGAGAAACTGGCTTAAAACTACGCGATTGGATATTTGAAATATTGTAGAATAAAACCTTATGTGTATTGAGTAAAATAGAAGATATAACCTTTTGTGGATAAACGGGATTGGAGCTTGCAACGATTGGTGCTCTCTCATATTTGGAATTATTTAAGTAACGAAAGACATTAACAAGTGTTGTATAAAGAGAAAGTGAACAGATTTAAATATGGAAGACATGACTCCATTAGTACACCTGTGCAAACAGTTGCCAAAACATGCACCTAAACCAAAAAGTACAGTTCAAATTGGGTTAAAGGAACTGCAAACAAGATGTTTATGCCTTGGCTCCAGGGTGGATCGTTATCTAAACCTGTTCTACAGCACATGACAACATATGTGCACGCCACATACATGGGCAAAAAGTTAGACAAACGCCTAGCTAGTCTAGAGTTGTGGAAAATGTACCAACAGGATAAGGAGGAGGAGCCGCCAGTAGATTGGATACTTAGGGCCTCATTATGATTTAAGAGGTAGCCATTCCCTTAATAAGGGCATGGCTGTCTCCAAAATTGGGTGCAGGTTCAGGTTCCCTGAATGGGAATACCGGGCCATTCCGACTTTGGAGGGCCCGGTATTTCCTCCTTCAGGGAACCCGGACCCGGTCCTTCCCCATTCCCATTCGAGCCCCCATCCCCTCGCGGGACCCGCTCAGGAACCTCGTAATAGCGCAGAATGGGATTAACGGCACCGCACCATTACCAGCGCTGTTAATCCCATTCCACCCCTCTTGTAATGAGGCCCTTAATATATGCACAGAGGGGAGTGAGACACCCTCAGCGCCACCCGCCCCATCTGAAACGTAAATTGAAGACAATAAGGATGAAGTGTTATACCCGCTAAGAGAACTTAAAGCAGCCACAGGGTATTGCAACCCGGCATATGAGTCACTTACGCAAAGTAGTGACGAAAATCTAGACAAAGATAAAGATAGAGATATCACCTCCAAAGTCCCGAGGGACAAGGAGAGATGCAGGAACGAGAGAAAAGACCAGGCACAAGCAAGTACATCTCTCGACATGGAGAGAGAAGGCAAAAGATGGAAAGGAAATGAGGATAGAACTGATGAGATAGCATTCACACAAAATGAATGGATGGGAGGGCAGATTTTATTGAAACTTGATGGTAAAGGCATAGATGACGTGAAACAAAAAGAGAAGTTAGACGATTTACAGAGAAAAGAGACGGACAAAGAAAAAGGATTGAGAGATGAAAGATTAAGGAAAAAGATAGGCAGAGACGAGAACAGTTATATCGCGAAGAGCAAGAAAGGCAACGCGATCGTAAACAGAGAGCAGCCAATGATCAAGACAGACATGAGCAACGAAGGATAGAAGAAGAACAAAGGATACGGGAGAAAAGAATAAAGAGACGAAGGGATGAGGAAATCCGAAGGGCAAATGAACATAGAGACGCAAAAAAAGAGGAAATAGATAAGATCAGAGAGGAAGCAAGGAAGCGTAGAGAATTTGATGACGATGTAGAACGTAAGCGAAGGCAAAGAGCACTCCATCTTGAATATCTGGAAAGGGAGATTAAAAAACCTGAGCCAGTAGTAGACTGGGAAGACATAGAAGAATTCTTTCCACGATTCAGTACCAGGCACGTCTAGGGCGAATATCGAGGATGACTTAGACACCAGAAGCATCAGAGAGACGATCGATAGAATATATGATGAAATGGGGCTACAACAAGTACCACAAGGGGGGGGTGAAGACGAATGCATGGAGAGCACTCAGCTTTACGATACTGAGGACGTCTCGTGAAGTAGTGGAAATAGAGAACTCTCCCTAGATAGGTTGGAAATCAGTAGGAACAAAGAGGATGCAAGAAGTTGCACGAGTTGGGCGCAGGCAATGTCTGACACCAAAAGAGAGGAGCATGAGGAAAAGGAGGAAGAGAGAAGACGTGAAAAACGATTCGCAGGAGGGAAAGGGGATAAGATGGTGAGATTCAAGTGGGTCTGCACCAAGGGCATCAGAATCAACCACACAGTCAGATCGACACGAAGAAGTATCTCACGGTCAGAGGGGGGTGTCTCCACCACCCTATGTGAGCTGTCTAAGGACATTGCCCGGTAGGCGGCGATGCAGGAATATTACTCCTGCAATAGACAGAAGAACACTGAGAGAGGAGAGAGAGGGCTATGCATCCCAATTTCTGTTGCTCGAGAAAGGTGGAACGAGACCACAATATATACCATGGCCACACATGGATTGGAAAAACCTGAAAAATAAGCTTCCAATTTTGACATCGGGAGCCGGAAAATGGATGCACGAGCTAGAAAAAATGACGGGAGGGAACACGTTAGCTATAGGGGATATCAAAGGTCTCTTAATCGCCATACTTGGTGATACAGCAGACGATGTGTGGACACGGGCCGGTTACCCTGGTGTGACCACAGTTAATACTACGCACGACGGAGCTCCATTTAACAATAGCAGAGCCGCGGTATAGAAAGCATTATGATTGCTATATCCACATGCTTCCTACATGGGAGCTATCATGACTCGGAGTTGGAAGACCCGTTGCTTTATATCCAGAATTTCCAAGATGCGTGGGTACTCGAGACTCTGGAATCTTGGGGGAAATCTATACACGTGTTCTACCATATATTATGCCAAGGGCTGCCAGAGGCAGTACAGAAACAGCTCAAGAAATTGTAGGAATAGAGTCCAAACCGTGGTCTGAGATACAGTTGACCATCGTACACTATTGCAGGCCTGTGCAAGAAAAGAATTGCAAAAAAAGAAGCTGCACGAAAGGGTGAAGAGGCAAAATGAGTGCAGAAGAAATTGTCAAAATACGCCCTTGAAAGGGCAATGATAACTAGCACAGACGGGTCGAGCATGCAGCAGGCCAATAATCCACAGCAGAATAATCAGGGCAATACTAGGTTTTACCCCAGGGGAAGAGGATTCAGAGGAAGCAGATGGCAGAGTAATCAGGGAGGTTTTTAGAGTAATCAAGAAGGCTTTCAAAACATGCAAAATGGCAATCAAGATATGTCAAGTGGGCAAATGATCAGACCACCGCCAGTATGTTGGTTGTGTGGGATGACAGGACATCTAGCACGCACATGCTAGAAGTCGAGGCATGATGCAAAACGACCCACGAATAAGAGCAGGTATGGTGAATCCACCTGTGTTTTTACAGCAGGGGAGAAATGGAGTTGCACAGAATCACACGGTGCAACAACGAAGGCCAGGAGCACAGCAAAGCTCTCAAATGCAGAATTTGATGACTTTCCCACAAGGACAGTCTCAACAGTCGTCATTGCAACTGTCACAGACAGTAAGTACAGGACAGGCTACGAACCCTGCAATGAGGAGTAACACTGGTGATGGGCGAAGTCCATTCGCACAAGATGTGACAAAATTATATATGGACTAGGACAGCTCACTGGGAACCCTGATGTGTTCTATCATATCAGTGACACTAGCCCCTCACAAGGAACAAAGGCTGGATGTTGTTATAGGGTATAAAGAATATTCCTTCTTAGTTGACACGGGTGCAACACGTTCGTGTATATGTGAAGGCACGTTTTCCTTGTCCGGCGATGCTATAAATACTCAGAGTTTCACAGGAGCTACAAGTCATGGTCCTTTTACAGACATACTTCCAGTCTCTATAGGAAAATGTGATATGAATGTACCTCTATAATATTCATGACAACCCCCAGTAAACATCTTGGGACGAGATCTAATGACGAAGTTAAACATGACAATCTCATTCACGGAGGAGGGCATAGTATGTTCAACTCCAGGAATGCACTATTTGAACATATGAAAAATGATTAGAGCATACGCAGGACGCACGGCTATGAGGGCTGTACCATTGGAGCCCAAAGTATTCACATATGGAATACGTGTGCTAATGGCAGGGCTGCCAGGCCTTGCTGAGAAAACCACGAGGACCCCAGATGAATTTTTATTTAGGCCAAGAATACCTATGCACAAGGAAAAGGGACAAGTATTTCCCTTCGTTAACACACAGCTGCAATACAAGGGAAAATGGCTTTGATTGATGTTTGTGATGATGAAGGCCGACAATGGTGCACAGTAATCGCCATTGAAGAGGGGTACAGATTGACTGACGTCACTGATGACGATCTGTCTGACGAGCAAGCAGATGCGGGAGAAACAGCAGTTGAGGTGAACCTCCACTTTTTGGGTGAAAATGATCAAAAGAGAAGTGCCTCAGAGAATGATGTTTGCACAGAACCGTCATGAATATTTCGAAGACGACATGGCCCATGTGCCTGTCTCAGTGTGCACCACAGGTCCCTATGACGTAGGCTTATTGAAAGGAGTCAAAGAAGTGAAAATTAAACTGAAGCCAGGAGCAATTCTTCCAAAAGCACGACAATAGCCCATCTCCAGGGAGGCAGATGATGGAATTTTAAGACAATTTCGGCTATGATGGAGCAAGGCATCTTAGTGATGTCAGAGTAATCATGCAATACTGCAGTTTACTCTATCAAAAAAATCAAAGGGAGGGTCTTGGCGTTTAATTCAGGATTTACACCCAATAAATGATATTGTTGAGGCCGAGTTCCCTTTAGTCCCTAATCCAGCTACAATTCTATGTAATATACCAGTTGAGGCAAAATATTTTACGGTGATTGAATTGAAAAATGCCTTTTTCTCAATCTCATTGCACTGAGACTCGCAAGATCTGACGTCATTTACGTTTAGAGAAATGCGTCTGAAAAGCATGAGGCTACCCCAGGCTTACTGTGAGTCTCCTTCTATTTTCAACAGAGCCCTGCAGAAGGACTTAAGCAATATTGCATTAGAAAGTGTTTTCTTACAATATGTGGCTGACATCTTAATTTGCAGCACGACAGAAGAGAGATGCAGACACGATTCTGTTCAGTTATTAAGTATATTGGTTGAAAAAGGATATAAGGTTGACAAAGAGAAGTTACAATATTGTCAATAAAAGGTGCTATACGTAGGCCAGCTAATCTCACATGAGGGGAAAAGGGTTAGCCCAAAAAGGGCTGAAGCCATGCTGAACATGGCTAAGCCATACACGATAAAGCAGATGCACAGCTTTTTAGGCCTTTGCAATTATGTCAGAGCATGGGTCTTCGACTACAGCTCGTATACCAAGCCTTTGCTACAGGGCCTAAAGAATGCACAAGTGACGAAAGAAAAGATTTAATGGTCTGAGACCATGGAGGAAGGATTTGCTGAACTCAAGAGAGCCATATGCACGGCACCAGTTTTAGGGATTCCCAATTATGCAGAGGAATTATACCTGTTTTCACACACAAATGGCAGCGTTATTACGGCAGTGCTCACACAGAGAACCACAATGGGGTACAAGCCCCAGGCATATTATAGTGGAAATTTAAACCCAGTGATGAGAGGTCATTTCCTGTGCGAACAAAGTTTAGCTGCCGCAGCGTTCGCCATCGAGAAGGCTACAACCATTGTAATGGGATGCTCAATGACATTGTACGTCGAGCACTCGCTATTTGCTATTCTAGAGAAACCGAAGGGCACACTGACATCTCAGAGAGCTTCTTCTTATGAAGTGATCATATCGAATCCAACGATTAGTGAACCCAGCTATGTTTATAGCAGAACCAGTCACTGAAGGAGAGCCAATACATGACTGTGCAAATTATGAAGAATTCTATGATGAAATTCCCAGAGTAAAAGAAAATGCATTGGCAGAAGGAGAAATTGTCTTCATTGACGGTTCCACGAGGATCAATCAAAGCGATGGACAAATATATTCTGGTGCTACTGTAATGAAACACACAGCAAATGGAGAATTTCGAGTGCTTCTTAGTGTGCGATTACCATCTCATTATTCAGCACAGGCTGCAGAATTATTAGCGCTGATACTCGCGATTGAGAATCACGCAGATCCGGAAGTAAAGGTGTACAGTGACTCCGCCTATGTGACGTCCACAGTGCACGCAGGCTTAGCGTGCTGGAAAAGGAGGGGCTACCTCTGAGCAGATTACATGCCAGTATAGCACGCAGCCCTACTGGATAGGCTGATTAAGGCACTACAGCTCCCAGTGGGCATAGCGGTCGTGAAATGCGCTGCCCACACGAAGGGGACAGATTTTATCTCACGTGGAAATCAAACAGCAGACACAGAAGCCAAGCGTATGGCATCCAAGAGCGAGACGATCATGGATGTGGATGTCACAAATGTAAATGAAAAAATAATTGTTGCACGGAGTGAACCTGAGAGCTACAATAATATGGGACGAACACTGTTAATGGAACTCCCAAGGGGAGGCACCACAGGAGAAAAAAAAACCTCTGGAAGCGGCAAGGGTGTTCTTTAAACCCCTCCAAAAGCTTGTGGCGACAAGACAGCACTGGTAAACCAGTAATGCCTATAGCCCTGTTAAAAATAGCACTGGAGCAGTTACACTATCCAGCACACATGACAAAAGAGAATCTAGCGGCAACACTCGCTGAAGACTGGTTCATACCGAACTTAACAGAGCACGTTGCATTTTTTATGGTGAACTGTATAATTTGGCAATTCAAGGCTGGGCATACACTAAGAGTAATTAGAGGAGTCATCCCAAGGCCCAATGAACCTTTTCAGCGCTTGCATGTCGACTACGTCGATATGATTCAAGTATGTAACGGGTACAGGTATTTAATTGTTGTGGTGTGTCCATTCTCTAGATGGATAGAAGCAGGTCCATGTACACACCCAGACTCTACCTGTGTGGCCAAATTTCTAGTAAGAGAGGTATTTCCCAGGTGGGGAGTATGTGAAGTCATGAAATTAGATAATGGGACTCACTTTGTAAATGAAGTTTTTGAACAGATCAGCTTGTTGCTTGGTATAAAGCACAAGTTCTTGTCGGCGTATCACCCGCAAGGTAATAGAATATGTGAGAAGCTCAATGGCTTATTAAAGGAGAGGATAGCCAAGTTGAAGCTTACTCTTAGAAAGGGATGGTTACACTTCCTTCCTTTGGCACTGTATGCACCCAGAAACCAACCCAGTTCTGACCATCATCTTACGCCGCACAAAATAGCCACAGGAAGAAGAATGCGCACTCCCCTGACACCCCAAGACAGAGCTAGATGTGATGGCCAGCCAACAATAGAAATATTAGGGTCTGAAATGTACAATTACTTGAATTGCATGACATCTTGTCTTGCTGTCATTTCAGGCCAGCTGCAGCGACTACGAAAAGGGTGCAGGGCAGCACGGAACACAGAAGGAGATACTACTGCAGACCCAGCTCAAGGATTACATGTACCATCAATCTTCTCTGGATACACCGTCCTGGTGAAGAACCACACAAGGAAAATGTGGGACGAGCCAAGGTTTAATGGTCCCTTTACAGTGGAAGACTGCACTCCCTCTGCAGTGAAGCTTCAAGGAAGAAGAGCTTGGATCTTATTGGGTGACATCAAACCATACATCGGAGAAGGCCCCCTGCGAGGAAGAAAGACGCATGACCAGAGGCAAGAAAAGACAAAGAACTTTTGTTCAAAAGTTGTGGCTTCCATTTGGACATTCCTCTGAGCAAAAAGGGGATAAGGACATAAAAAACAGACACTCTGTGCATCCTAGTTGCAGGCTGAAGAAGAAAAATTGCACGTCTAAGCCACAACATAGTCTGTTGACTTTGAACTTTGGACTGAGGCACACTGAAAGCCTTGATACGAAAAGAGTATGCCAAATTTTGATCGAGGACACATACATTGGAAGAAAATACAGTACACAGATTCTTTCCACACAGAGACTTTGTTCGGAATCACTTATGGTGTCCCACAGTAGCGACATCACCAAAGATGTGTTAACATATTTCGATCTAGTGCTAAGATTGTACCCGTCACTGGTGGGGAGGCTCACCAGTATCACTGACTTTCTTCAAGAGCCTAAAAACGAAAAGGCTATAAGGAGGCTCTTTACTGTAATTGCTGAGCAGTTCCTCCTGCTTCCGGAATATAGAGAGGAAAGACCAAATGTCCCAAGCGGAGGAAGAAGCGAATAGGCTTATCAACATACTGTTCTTTTGCTTAATTGAAGACTGTCCAGATCTTGTCGGAAGAACTACAGACGTATTGACATTTCTTCGAGATCCAGCAAATACAGAACATTAAAGTATAATCCTAAACGGAATTATTATTCAAGTTGCTCTTCAAGCACACCGAAATTGCAGAAACTGTTCACAGTGAGTGAGGGCCAAACAGTCCCAAACCTCAACAAGGGCAGGACAAATGTCCCTGTCGCCAGAAGACAGTAGGCTGGTGAGCAATGTTTTCTTTCACCTAATATAGGATTTCCTAGAAGTTGTGGGGAGGCCTGTCAGTGTTGACATCCTTACATTCATCAGAGACGCAGCTAACTCTACGCAGATGGGTATGCTCTTGCATGGTATCGTGATGCAAGTAGAACTTTCTAGCCATCAGCAGAAGCATCTGAGGAGATTTTAAACTTTCCGCCGAGGGGCACATCGAGAGAGTAGTGCAAGAGATTGCACTTTTTGTTACACTGACAAGGACAGAGCATGTCTTCAGGAATGAAGCAAATTAGAGGCACAGATTGGGAACTCATATATTTTGAACTTGAACATGCACAGTAAAGAGACTTGCTGAACTCTTGCTTGATTTTGACACTTCCCATAGTCCAGCAAGAGAACTGTATCCAGAAATAATAGACAATCCATTGTTCAGACAAAGGGGGACAATTGTTTTAGTACCAGCAACTCGCAAACCAACAGAATCCAGAGATAATATTGTTTAAAAGTTTATTAAAAGTTAGCATCTTTCAACGGAAATGGGGATCTAGAGCAGGGAGGAGAGACTGTCAGTCTAGAAAATTAGACACCCCTCGAACGGAAGGCAATGCAGGATAATTGGTTGGCCGAAGACCAACCGCCTCATTTAAAGTGTTAAGAATATATGCTCATTAGTCATTACATAGTTACTAGCTTAACTAGAGTGCAGCCATTTTAAGATGACCAGAATCGCCATTTTGTTTTCTCTCTCTGTTCTCTCTAACGCTGCTACTTTGCCTCATGTAAAACTCCTTTGCTGAAGATATTATTCCGCTTCAATGGTCCAAGGTTACTAAAGACATGTTGAAACATTACGCTGGAGAGCCAGACAGAAAGGCCCCGTTCCCTCCCGCACATATCCTTGAAGGCAAGGAGCAAGGCATTTTAATCAGTACACGGATGCCAGTGAGTCTCCTTAAAAGAATAGCAATGTACGAAACTAATATTAAAGGGTTTGAATTATGTTCTTCTTTACGGCCCCCATTCTGAGCACTGCGAGGCCCCGGAGAGCAAGCTGACCTCTAGAGCGTGAATCGAAACCAGAAGATAGTAAGGCCTGGAATGTGCCAGTCCCCCTACGCGCAGTTTGTCCATGAAAACAAAAGCGCTGTGTTCTCACAAATAAAGAATAGTGTCTGTAAATTTGAGATTGCAAACTGTTACTAAATATGGTGATCTAAAGTGTCATATTCGTCACCATGGTCAATCATCCCATCCACTTCAAAGGGAATGAATTAGGGGCGGCATCGAATGTGTCAAATGTGTCATTACTGATTGTAAGATGCTCATTTTGTATATATGTAACTGATGTACAATTTTCGCTCTCTTGTGTCCCCCGAGGTCTGTTAGACATACATCGTGGGATGTGGGACCATTTGGCCAACTGGGACTATTTGTTTTGCAATAAACCCTAGATTTTGCGAATACAACCTCGTGTCTGGCGTATCAGTTCGTGTGGTGATTTTGCCTTGTTTCCACATCCGAGGGTCCCTCAGGGGCCCTTTCAAGATGGCGCCCGAATAGGGACCCTCCCCCACTTGTTCCATCGTGTACATTGCAAAATAAGGAAGGCGGTAAGAACGGCGAGGACGGGAGCGATCGAGCCGGGATCGAGAGGTGTTCGGGGCGCCCTGCGTAAGTGATCAGATTCCTTGCTGCAGATCTGCACACAGCTGATCCCTGATCGACGTCCCCGTCTAGCGAACAAGGGGGCGAGGGTCCCGAAACGAGGCCGAGCCAAGATACGCAGACACAACGTCATTGGTTGCATCAGCATACGGACGAATTGTGTCTTGAAAAGACAAATTGACTAATCACGTGAGTCATGCCCCGATTCGTAAGTGATCCTGATATTGGTTGAGAGTTGATTTTGCAAAATCAAACACCCAGAGTAAGTTTGATTAGCCAAGGGTAAGGTTAAAACATGCCTGGGGTATTGTCCACCTTAGCAGGATTTTTCCGCTGCGGTGAACAATCTTTGGAAACTGGCCAGGTCGCGCCTCTGGGGGGAATGCCGGCTTATGATATGTATGTAAAGTATGGTGTGGGAACAATAATGTTTTGTGAAATTTGGCATAAGCAAACCAGAAAGCAGGAAGATCTTCAGTGGCTGAGTAATGGTAGTTTTGAGATGGATCGGATAGATAACCTGGAAAAGGTGTTGATAAGTAAGAAAGCACGCCCTGCGGCACTTGATATCCTTAGGGACTGGAGGAGGAAAGCAATGCTCCTATCTAAAAGTAGAGAGAAACATGCGCGCAGGCATAAGTAAAAAGCGGAGAAAGCTGAGGAAAAGGAGGAGGAGGAGGAGGAGTGGAGTAATAGTTTGAGGAAGGCAAATAGACGCGATCAATTGAATATTGAAAAAATATATCCACAGAGAGAGTTACACTCATCAGACAAATTAATAAACAAAATATTAACCGAAACAAAACAAGGCCCGAGGGGAGAGACTAAAAAGACTACGGGCCTCATCACGACTTTGGCTGTAACCCTTAAAATCGGCGGTCGTACTATTACTGCTCGTGATCCGGTGCTATTAGCGCCGGGGAGTTCGGCGGTAGGGCTAATACCGCCGGCGGTAATACTGCCAGCGTTACCGCCAAAGTCGTGATCAGGCCCTACATCAGTAGTTGTCGTCCAACCCCCTCCCGTTGCTCAGCGCCTCCCAACCCCAGCACGGCCACAGGCTGCATCAGTAATTGCACTAACAACTAGTCAGCCAGCCCCGAGTGTTTCGCAATTATCACAGCCCCAACAGACATCTCTCACTCTCACTCCCCCCTCCGTACCTCCCGGCCAAGAGGGTGCCTCTGTCCTGACTGCCCCCCCAATGAGCGAAACTGAGCAAAGTGAATGCATGAGAGTGACCCTCAGCGCGATCAGCAAGGAGAGAAAGTGTGAGCTGCAAGAACAGGCGGAAATGTATATAGACGAGAATGATGGGGCATCCACGCTAGCGTCACTGTATGACTTCAGAAGGAACAATGAAAGACAGGTATTGTTGGAATGCATGGGGGAATATTTGTCAGCACAATAGAAAAAGTTAATTGGGAAGTTACCACCGCAACAATTGTTAGATTTGAATGCATTAGCCCGTTGTAGAGGGAGAGATGAAGAAACAAAAGAGCATGTGAGCAGACTGTTTGAGCTTAAGAATGAACTTGATGAGGAATATTCCCAAGTATTTGCCACACCCGGGTATGGGAGGAAGGAAATTGGTAGGAAGAAAGCGGCTGAACCTTAAATACAGAAATCCTTGCCGCCACCGGGGCAGACAGGTGATAGACATAGACTACGAGTGTGTATGCGGGAAACAATGAGATGGATGTCAAGCCCTAGGACTTCTGTGGGGGAAATAAATGAGATATGTAATGAGTACCCTTTGCAAATAAGAATAGAAGGCCTTCGAACAATAGTAGGGGTGTTACTCCAGCAAGTATCAGGACACAACAGGGGAAGGGGAAATGCAGAGGGCAGGAATAATTCGAACATGCATGGAGGGCCTTTGGGATTAAATCAATGTGCGTATTGCAGAGAGGAAGGACACTGGCGAGAGCAATGTCCACACTTGCAAAATAGAGGCGGGTATGGTCAGAGAAGGCAGCACAGAGGGAACCCAGGAACAAATGGCCACAACAGAAACCATATGCAGCTGCACCAGAATAATCACGGGAATGGTGCACAGAATCAAGGTCAGGCTCCGAATCAAACTACTTTTACCCAGAGCCAAAATCAGCAGGGTATACAAAATGTAAATAGAGGAAGAGACGGGAACATTTTTGATACTCAATCGGGTGCATATTACAATAATAGCAGTGACTACACTTCGGATGATGTGTTGTTACCGCAATAGGACAGCCCATGACAGGGGTCGGAACCGGTGTCCATTCCCGTGAATCAGAAAGGACCCTACGTAGAGATGAAAGTCGGGAATGAAGAGCATAGATTCCTCATAGATACGGGGGCACAGAACACTTGGTTCCAGATATACCTCTGTCAGGGCAACAAAATATCTCAGTAGGGTTCGCAGGTACCCCGGTAATAAATCCCGAGTCCAAATCAGTAGCAGTGACAATAGGGCCTTTTACTGAACATTGTCCATTTCTTTTAACAGTAAATTGTGGGGAAAATCTCCTGGGATTAAATATATTGAAAAAACTAAGCACAGTTATCCACTGTACACCAGATAGGGTATTCTTGACCATTTCTCCTCAGAATAGGCCAACATCTGAATTTGTGACTAAACCTTTAACAGGGGAATTGAGTGAGGTGCCAACTTGTATTTGGGCAGTGAATGACAATGATGTGGGATGCTTGAAGATAGAGCCAGTGAAAATTGTTTTAAAAGAAGGAGTAACGTTACTGTCACTTACAAATGGGGAGGGTTACCGCACATCCCGCAGTATAAAATTTCAGCAGAAGGAGAGAAAGGATTGAAAAGTATTGTTTCTGATTTGGTGAAATTGGGAGTGATTGAAGAGATTACAGGCAGCACATGCAAGCGACCCACTCTTCCAGTGTATAAGAAAGGGGGTAATGAGGTACCGTACCGTTTTATAATTGATTTGCGTGCATTAAACAAAGTAGTAGATCCCCAATTCCCATTAGTTCCAGATGTTACCACAATTTTGACAATGATTCCTGCTTCAGTAGAATACTTTAGTGTTATTGATTTGAAGAATGCTTTCTTCAGCATTCCAGTACACAAGGAAAGCAGATTTTTGTTCGCCTTCACGTTAGGAGGGCGATCATTCACATTCACACGCATTCCACAAGGCTACACTGAAAGTCTGAGTATATACAGTAGAGCATTAAAAGAACAGCTAGACGTGTTAGAACTTCCGACAGGCTGTGTATTGCTCCAGTACATTGACGACTTGTTAATTGCTGCTGACGCGGAAGAGATTTGTAAAAAAAGTACTGTCTTGTTATTGACTCATCTAGCTGCGCATGGCCATAAAGCGAGCTTAAAGAAATTTCAGTATTGTCAGAAGGAGGTAGCTTATTTGGGTTACCTTATCTCAAAAGAAGGGAGAAGACTAACGCCGGAGAGAATAGAGAGCATTTCTGGTATGCCTATTCCGAAGACACAGAATGGAGTCAGAGCTATAATTGGCATGGCTTCTTATTGTCGTCAGTGGATTGTGAATTTTGCGTTAACTGTGAAGCCAATGGTGGAGTTGAAAAAAAAGGATGTAGTGATGCCATTGCAATGGAATGAAGAATGTCAGAAAGCATTTGATTTGCTCAAGATTGTACTGTGTTCTGCTCCAGTTTTGGGCACGCCAAATTATGAAAATGTTTTTAGGTTGTTTGTGCATGAGAATAAAGGCTGCACGCTATCTGTCTTAACGCAGGAACAAGGTGGAAGAAATAGGCAATGCAGTTATTTTCTCTTCTGCACTGGACCCTGTAGCGCACGCACTACCACGATGTTTGCGAGTTGTTGCAGTGGCTGCTGCGTCAGTGAAACAAACAGAAGGGATGGTATTGGGGCACACTTTAATTTTGATGGTGCCACATGCCATAGACGTTCTACTCAATAGAACGCAGGCGCAACACCTCACCTCTGCTAGATTAACTAGATATGAAATAGTGTTGTTCGCACCCCACATTCAAATTATGAGGTGTAGCGCTTTGAATCCAGCAGAATTGATGCCAATGCCCGAGGAAGACCTTGGTAGAAATGAATCACCCCCCCACGATTGCCTAATGGTTACTGAGGAGGAAACGAAAGGGAGAATAGATTTGAGTGATACTCCACTAAAAGAACCAGATGGAGAACTGTTTTGTGACGGTTCCTGCTTTAAATTACCTGACGGCACATCAACTGCTGCATATGCCATCACCACGTTAAAAAGCATTGTAGAGAGTAAAATAATTCCCTACAACTCTGCCCAAGCTGTGGAAATACTTGCGTTAACGAGAGCCTGTGAAATTTCTGAAAATCTAAGCATGAACATATACACTGACAGCCAATATGCCTTTGGCGTGGTTCATAATTTTGGCCGACTGTGGGCCGAGAGAGGTTTTCTAACATCACATGGGGCTAGAATCCAACATGGCCCTTTGATTGTACGATTGCTGTCTGCACTTACGTGTCCAAAGCACTTGGCAATAGTAAAATGTGAAGCACATAAAAAGGTGACATACAAGGTGGGAGAGGGAAACACATTTGCAGACAGAATTGCAAAACAAACTGCCACTGATTTGAATACAAAAATGTTAACAGTGCAGTCAGAGGAAGTACCCTGTATGATAGAAAATGGAATTGTCACTGTCAAAGAGATGCAGGCGGAAGCCACTGTCGATGAAATACAATGGTGGGCTGAGGGCTCTGCAGAATTGGGTCTGCAGGGTTGTTGGGTGGACAAGAAGAGTGGGAATTGGATGTTGATAAATGCCTATGTAAATGCAATGGTCACAATGGCTCACAGTCCCACCCATATCTGTGCAAAGAAAATAATTCAACATCTAGCCACAGTCTGGGAAAATCCACTCATAAAAAAGAATGCCGAGAGGTTGGTACAGAATTGTATCACGTGCCTACAACACAATGTGGGGAAGAGAACAGTGAATCCAACAGGCAGTTTTGGCCCTCCCTCTATGCCATTTGAGGTGATCCATTTTGATTTCATAGAAATGGAGAGATGCCAAAACTTGAAGTATGTTCTGGTGGTCATATGTGCGTTCAGCAAGTGGGTGGAAGCGTATCCATTGAAAGACTGCACTGCCATGAGCATGGCGAAAGTAATGCTAAAGGATTGCTTTGGTCTGCCCTGTGTCATATGGTCGGACAATGGTATGCATTTTGTAGGTGCAGTAATACTGCAAATTTGTGCAGGTTTACAGATTGATAAACGATTCCATTGTTTGAGACATCTGATGTCGGCCGGTCTTATTGAATGCCACAACGGAATCTTGAAGTCCAAGATTAGTAAGATCTGTGCAGGTAGCAAGCTAAGTTGGTTAGATGCATTGCCAATAGCGTTACTGTGTTTGCGAACATCTATACAGGTGAGAACTGGCCTCTCCGTCCGAAATTATCATGGGGAGACCAGCAAATGTTTGGTGTGCACCTCAGCCGAAAAGGCTGAGGGAAGTGGAACATCCTGTACTCAGCATCTATTGTAATCTGTTAATGAAAAAACTGCGTTTGATTCATCAGCAGGTGCAGCAGGCGCCAGGAAACTGGGTGCTAGTGAAATATTTTGAACGGAAAACATCATTAGCACCCAGGTAGCGTGGGCCCTACCTGATCCTCCTGACTACGCAGACGGCGATACGGGTGGATGGACGAAAGGCGTGGATACATGCCACGCACGCCAAGAAAGTCCCACCACCACTTGACACTTTGACTGATCGGGAGAACGACCAGAAAGAGACAGCGGTTCCAGAAACAAAAAATACAATTGCCAGTTCTTTGCCACAGAAACTGCCTGATCATGAAACAAAGGCTGATGAGATTGCCATAAAAGAGGAAGGGCAAAGAGTGCCCCAACGTTGTCCAGCAGATTCTGCATCACTGCTGGCTGACATCAAGCGTATACCTCTGTGGCGCCCACCATCTTCTGTTGCGCCACAGCCTGCATCGTCGCCTGGGCGCCCATCATCATCTGCCATTGCACCACAGGCTGACTCCAAGCTTGAGACCGGAAGTGCACCCGCACTATTTGTCGACCACACGATACCGGGAGCAAATCGGTATAACCTATGGAGCAGAAAAAAGGAGTGATCACACCTTCATCTTTTGTGATTTTATTGCCTCTGTTTCCTATTCTCGGATGAAGTAGGAACCGGAGGCCTAGAGGAGGGTGGCGTGAGGGTTGAGCAAGCCAGACAGCTCAACAAACGCAACTCCTCGGTGTAAATCCATGTGTCCGGAACCCGAGCGGACAAGCGGGGCGCACATGGTACAAAGGCAACTGCTCTGAAACTCTAGAGCAATGTGTGAATGCACAGAGAGGCATTCACACATTGCCAAGCGACTAAGCAATCCAGGCTGATAAGAACTGGCATGGAAAGACTGTAGACATTTATCGAACTCTCTAACATTCCAAGAAGCGCATCGACAGGAGATATTCACGACGAGCACGGCGGAAGAAGAAGAAGGACGAGAGAAGATGCCGGAACCAGCAAACGTCCCCTTCTGCACCAATGCTGATAATGAGTTAAATGCAGTACATAGAAAGGTGAAAAAAGGACATGGTCGGAAGAATTGTATGCTTGGTCTAACAATAATAATGTGTATGATGAGTATATTAGCCCCAATACTAACCGTATCCGTATTGTGGTACTTGGAGGAAATGCACCCTTTGGAGGTACTTTTGCCTGTTGTGAACATTTCCACGACGGAAAGCCCAGTACATGGGATTTCCTATACCCTGTCCCCAATGGAAGAGAGACATAGGGAAGGGTATGGGAACAACACATTACTATTGATAATGAACATGACACACTCAATACTAAGAAAAAACAACTGTTGGGTTTGTGCCCACTTGCCCCAGCATGGTGGCAAGGGAATAGGATGGTATGTACAGCCCCTGCCATTGACCTCTGCATGCTGTGCCTCTCTGAGTGCCTTATATTATGGGAAATGGAACGAAAGTGAAACTGGTCAACTAGACAAAACAAACATGAATGAATTCGAGGAAGTGATTATGAAACCGGTGGGTTGCTCCATATTCCATAAAAGACAATTAATTACACCAGCAATAATGCCAGAGGATAGATTGTCTTTGCCTAATAAATCATCTGTGATCACGTTTCATATGAACCCAGAAGGAAACAAGGATGCAAAGCCCCCTTTCTATACAGTAAATTATAATCCACGTTCGGTCCCTTTTTGTTTACAGAAAAAGGGCTCTTTTCAGGTGGGGACATTAACTGGTTGCAAAAACATAGCATTCCTTGATAAAGAAGTGGAATCAATATATGTGGGAGATCCTGTGTACTTCATATGTGGAGAAAAAGCATATCCTTGGTTACCTAGAAACTGGGGAGGTACTTGCTATTTAGGCTTTTTGTTTTCTGGGGTGTTTCTTTCAAAAACAGCAGATATAGCCAAATTGACTAGGTCACGACCTCTCCGGAATATTGAGGAAGGATTGATTGTAGAAGATACAGCAAAATCATTTATACCATTTTGGAGCCAAGTAATAAACTCTTATAATATAAGACGACTGTCCAGAATATTAGAAGAAACAATAAATGGAACAACCGACATATTATATAACATGACTCTTGAGGAAAAAGGAATTAGATTGTCACTACAGAATAGAATGGCCCTTGATATAATCTTAGTTGATCGCGGCAGTGTTTGCAAAATTGTGGGATCAGCGTGTTGCGTATTTGTAAGTGACTCCTCCCCACGATTTTCGAAGCGATAAGAAAATTGCACGTATTAAGCTCTGATCTTCACCCCCCTGAAAGAGGCTGGAAATTGAACATAAGCTCCTGGTTCTGGGAAGTGTTGCGGTCCTGGGGATGGAAGCTATTTGCAATCTTAGTAGCAATTTTAGGAATATTTGTGACGTGTTGTTGTTGCATACATTGTCTCCCCATAGTATGCACTTAAATTAGTGAGGAATGTGTACAAATGGTAGAACGAAAAAACATTACTAAATCAAACACTCACAATAGTAATGAATCCAAAACCATTAAAGAATTCATGGCGATCGATATTGATAATAATAAGGAGGAGACAACGAGTGTATATGAGTCAGAATTCGAATCAAATTCCGAATCCAATCCAAACACCTGGTCGGAGGAAGATGCAATGTTTGGATGAGGCGTTTGGCATACGGCCAAGAGGAGGGTTTGTCAGTCTAGAAACTTAGACACCCCTCGAACGAAAGGCAATGCAGGATAATTGGTTGGCCGAAGACCAACCGCCTCATTTAAAGTGTTAAAAATATATGCTCATTAGTCATTACATAGTTACTAACTTAACTAGAGTGCGGCCATTTTAAGATGACCAGAATCGCCATTTTGTTTTCTCTCTCTGTTCTCTCTAACGCTGCTACTTTGCCTCATGTAAAACTGCTTTGCTGAAGATATTATTCCGCCTCAATGGTCCAAGGTTACTAAAGACATGTTGAAACATTACGCTGGAGAGCCAGACAGAAATGCCCGGTTCCCTCCCCCACATATCCTTGAAGGCAAGGAGCAAGGCATTTTAATCAGTACATGGATGCCAGTGAGTCTCCTTAAAAGAATAGCAATGTACGAAACTAATATTAAAGGGTTTGAATTATGTTCTTCTTTACGGCCCCCCCTTCTGAGCACTGTGAGTCCCCGGAGAGCAAGCGGACCGCTAGAGCATGAATCGAAACCAGAAGATAGTAAGGCCTGGAACATGCCAGTCCCCCTAGGCGCAGCTTGTCCATGAAAACAGAAGCGCTGTGTTCTCACAAATAAAGAATAGTGTCTGTAAATTTGAGATTGCAAACTGTTACTAAATATTGTGATCTAAAGTGTCATATTCGTCACCATGATCAATCATCGCCTCCACTATAAAGGGAATGAATTAGGGGCGGCATCGAATGTGTCAAATGTGTCATTACTGATTGTAAGATGCTCATTTTGTATATATGTAACTGATGTATGATTTTCGCTCTCTTGCATCCCCCAAGGTCTGTTAGACACACGTCGCGGGGCGTGGGACCATTTGGCCAACTGGGACTATTTGTTTTGCAATTTGGGAATACAACCTCGTGTCTGGCGTATCAGTTCATGTGTGGTGATTTTGCCTTGTTTCCACATCTGAGGGTCCCTCAGGGGCCCCTTCAAGACGTCCGTATTTTTCTGGAAGTAAATGCTGTAGGTTGACCTACAGAGGTATTATGTATTTACGCATTATATTCATCATTGTTTTACTGTCACTGACGATTAGAACAGCATTTTTTATTGGTGCACAAAGCATACCAATTCCAGTGCACCCACCTAATGATGCACGCATGAAGCCTACGAAGGCACCCAGACCTTACGTAGTCATTCCAGTTCCTAGGAGGTCTGATTGTGGAGTGAGTGAACTTGAGATGGATGTGATTAGCAATGACACACACACACACTTATGGTAACGAGCAAACTGAAAAGCCGGAGACAGGGTCGGCAGAGTGTGAAATAAAAAGGTTACTGACAACCACACACATGCAAAGATTGAATGCACACACGCCAGGTCTAGTGTCAATAACTAAAGAACCACAGACCAAAGTAGAAAGGAAGGTTGGGCAGCCAGCAATGAGAAGCTACCCGACAAATGCAGTGACAAGACAAGGGGAGAAAAATGAACCTGTAAAGAGACCAAAGGAGCTAAAGAATGAAACAACCGAGATAGCATTAATAAGCACACATGATCCAATGAAGGGGAAAAGTGCAAGTTCTACAATACAGCCATACATTGGACCAATGACAGAGTGGACATGGACATTTTTGACCAAGAGAAAAAGAATGCAAGAGGAGTTGGAGAAAAAACCAACAGAAATGACATTAATGAACACCCCTGATACGACATTGATGGAGACAAAATCAAGCTCAAAGAAAATCTCACGAGCACAGCTGATAGCAGAATCCATATGGCCGTCATTGGCCAGAGCCAGGAAGAGGCAAGAGAAAATAGAAAGAATTGCCAGACTTTCCTCCACTAGACTGGCACAGATGAAGATACCTACATCTTGGATCAGGGTACCTGAGAATCCTCCAGCAATAAGAAGCCATAGGGATGCATTCAGGGATGTAGTTATAGCAAACTACATGAAAACCTTAAGGCTCAAGAGAAGCATACAAGGAGATGACAGTGAACTAAACGATTACTTGGACAGCACAGCACATTTGGGAAACAACATCTGGTACCAACACTTGAAAGAATTTGGATGACGAAGTTCAAAGGGGGAATGTTTTGTTTGATCACTCCTACTGTACAGCATGGGGAAATCCAAAATCTTCGTAGCTGTCGAAATTGATGTCCAGACAGCACACTGTCCTTCACATGTAGCAATGTGCATGACCAGAGGCCAGTTCGTGGGTAGTGATGCCTCAATGAAATGGGCAACTGAAGCAACCGATCCAAATGAAGACGATTATGTCCAGGACATGACAAGAAACTATTAAAAAAAACGAAACACATTGTGATCAGATATGAGAAGCCTGGAGTTAAAGGAGCAGAAATCAGAAGAGAAGCGAACCAGAAGCTAAATGTCCAAGGACAAACACCAGAAGAAGCTCAGAGATGGAAGAATAGAGGCCAAATGCAAATTTGGGGAACAGTGCTTTCACCAGACAGATGTGAGAAAGGAGTAGTGATGGTGACTGGTCAATACAAACTTACCATCAACATAGTGCAAAATGGATGCAAGCCATTGTGGCCAAAGCTTGCAAAACTGCTGACATGGGTCAAAGACAGAGGAGGACCCTTGCAGATGGTGCCACTGGAAAGCCCAAAATTCTGCTTCAGGAAAAATGGCACTAGAAAGATGGGAGAAAATCAGAACTGTGGACGTGTTTTTGACGCTCCAGAAATGGTGCATGGAACTGCAGTAATTATGGACCATTACTGGGAATGTGGATCCAAAGCATACATCAGACTGCTGAGAAACTGGGGAGGTATGTGCACAATAGTGAATGTCCACGTTCCAGCGTTGGTGATCCCGAAGTGTCCTGAACATTGGCAGTTTCCTGAAAGTAGATGCTCACCTGAGGAAGAAGAGATCTGTGGAACTGCTGAAGCGAATGAGGAGAGAGAATTACTTTTCTGCCAAATCAGAAAAAGCTTTTCACGCAATCCCATGTGAACATAGGCTGTTCAGCCTCACCTCATCAGTGTTCACGACCATCTTCATGCCAAGATTTCAAGTTGGAGCAAATACTAAATGGTTGCAGATAACCAGATGGGAGTTACTGCAGACCATCAACACAACCATAAAGGGATTCAATGCAATCAAAAAGGAGTTAAGGGCAGCCCGTCTGATGACTCTCCAGAACAGATATGTACTTGACATGATCACAGCTATGGATGGAGGTGTTTGTGCAAAAATTGGAGAATGATGTTGCACATTTATACCATCTCACGATGAAGAAAATGGAACTCTATTGGAGGCCATATGTATGCTGACGAAACTACAGAATCAGATGATTGATGAAACTGACGAAGTTGATGACAGCTGGTTTGGATCACTATTCTCATGGGTTCCACAATGGATGGCAGATGCATGCAAGTTCCTAGGAGCCCTGCTAGTGATGATATTGCTAGGATTCTGTGTTATCAAGATAATAATATCTCAGTGCGAGAAAACTGCGAAAAAAGCCATAGGGATGAAGATCATGATTGATGTTGAGCCAGCATGGAAGCCCAAAGACCTGACTGATGAAGAAATAAGAGACTTTGTGAAGGGCAGCATTCATGCACAAGAAGGAAATATGCTTCTATATCCAAGGAGCATAGAAATTATGTGGGAAGATGGGTTTACTGCAGCCCAAAAGGACAGTGTCTACTAATGACGTAGAACAAGGACGAACACGTGAGAAGAGCAGGAAGTTTAAAAGGAGTAATAAAGATATGGACCCCAAAGAGACATTTCTTCAAACCATCATGTATAGACCCAGAAGATGAAGAAAGAATGAACCCAGATGATGAAGTTAAAGTGAATGTAGAGGAACCAAAGAAGACGGATCCAAGGAAACAGGTGAAAGTGGTCGATGAATCGCCCAGAGGGGGGAGTGTAGAGGAGGTCCAAAATGCAGCCTGCACTCCAACCGTCAATTTTGAGGTACCAGGATGTTCATGCTGAAATATGTGATGTATGATGAGCAAATAAACCAGCAGAGAGCCGCAATGCGGCTTTGTCCAGTACCCATCAGAAGAACAATGCCTATTGAAGTACCAATACCAAGGAAACCATGGACAGTAAGGTACCCATTGAGAAAACCATATCAACAAATGAAACAAAATGAAGATCGTCTAAGTGCAGTCCCTGAAGAAGCCAAGAAGGTCTTAACCGAAGATGGATGGTGATGTCACGAGAACCCGGACTGACTCACATATAGAAGAAATGACGACCAGAGAATGACATTAAGAGACGAAACCCCATGAACGAGGGGCATCGTGAACCTAAAAGTGAAAGGACGATGTCAAATGTAAGAAGCTTAAACTGTAAGCATGATGAAGATATTCAACCAGTTTACGCATGTACCTATGCTTGGACCCGCAAGAAAGCTAAGAAAATTGTGAGGCTTGGTATGCTTAGTACAAAGATAGTGCGGCAAGTGCCACCTATACATATCTACCTCAAAAGAAGCATTTTATATAAGTATATTTCCACTTTGCACAAGAAGCAGAATTAACCAAAGGCTACTACTGGCCATACAAGGAGAGCTTCATATTTAGCAAAATCGAGAATAAGTAGCAGAAATGAAACTCAGCAGAGGAAACTCGTGCCAGAAAAAGCCATGGTCATATCAGTAGAATAGACGAACCGTAGCTACAATTAATTGAAGCTAAGAACAGAATATCCTGCTTCAGAAAGGCCAAGATAAGAAACTGGAGGCAGGTGGTGGGTGAAACAAAAATCAAATACACAAATTACATAACGAAGAGGCAAATTCACGGTGTCTGAATCACGTGACCAGCTGAGCAAGGAGAAGTGAGACCTTCACACCTACGCATGGCAGCAGGCCAGGTGAAGCTATCAGAACTTTTCCAGACAGGAGATGCAGTCTTGAGGCCAACCACAGTGAAATAATTGACACATGGCCACTAAAGTGATGATTGTTTGTAACAATAATCAGAGGAAGGCCGGGGGAGCTAAGGGGCACCCTGCACCTGGCCGACCATTCTGCGTACTGCTAAACAAAATGGAAAAGTATGAGTGGGGTTGGTGCCAACCCAATCACAGTGGACCAAGTAATCTAGGGTTCTATAGTTAGTAGCACCAATGGGACATCGTACCTTTAGTGACATCTACAATAGCCATTTGTAGGTAGGGCTTAGATGTCCCACCTGACAGTGTTTATCCAATCCCCTTACTTCATTACCATATTCAGATATAGTACCTATATTAAAGTTACCTTTCCTGAACCAATAGAAGCGCATGCCAACTTTTAAGCGTTAAACCTCAATGATGATGAGTTTCAGTATAAATGTTATATTTTTTATGAAGTTCGTTGGAGCTGAGAAGAGAGAGAGAAGATCACGCATCCGCTGATATTTATGAAACTTCTAGTTTTTGTACTTGTCATTAAATGGACTCCCTTTGCCAAACTGTCGAGTTGTCATTATTGATTTGGTGTTGGAGTATTAAACTGCACCCCCGTCCATCTCAAGGGTGCTGTTATCTTGTCTTAAAGTACTTCTGGGCAAACCCTGACTCTATGGGCCGGTTGGGGGTCCCGGAGTACACCTAGTACTTCCTCTACAACCGTAATTCTATGTCCAATCCTCCCAGATGACATTTCCTTTAAATACGTGTCCAGGGAGCCTCTGTGCTTAGAAGAGCAGTGATGGGACTGCATTTGGGGCTAGGGAGGGGAGCCCGCTCTGCAGGGGTCTGGGCAAGTGGGACCTTATTGGGAGTGACGTCCCCTTAGGGGACAAGGACCCTCATTCCTGTGATCAGATACACTATCAGCATATGTGGTTTTGTCTTTTGGGAATTGGAATGTAACATCTTTATATGTGGCTGTAGGCAATGCTGATACAAAACCATTAGAGAACGTAAAAGAAGATGTCTTATACTTAAGTGAGATGAGTATAGGAGAGGAAGAGAGAGAGTTTTGGATGCAGGAGAAGCCCCCTGACATGATTTCACCAAGAAGGAGCGGAGTGGAGAATATCCACAGAGCTTGCGACTTTCAAACAGGTGAGGATCTCAAAACGAGACTCCGGGAGACCAATGAGCAAGGCACCGGGGAAACTGCTGCCCGAAAGAGAAGAGGTGTCCAGGATCTGGTGGTGGCGTGACCATTTTCGTATCATGGTGGGCAAAGTGCCCGCACAACTACGCCGAGACCTCCACTGCTGGAAGCAAGCATAGCTAAGAATACCCGAGCCAGTGCCAAGTTCTGCATGGTTCCAAGACTCACCTGAAGGTACCAGAGAACACAGGAAAAGCAGGAGGCAGCCAGGGAAGGAACACATGAGCAGTACAATTCATCACTGTCATAAAGATGAGTCAAGAGGAACGCAATTGTTGAATTTCCAATGCAGAAGGTGTTTAGAGTCAATATCCAGCAACCCTGTGAGGGGAATAGCATGTATGAAGAGTGTAACTCGGAGTGAATACCAAATACACTCAAATGGGTAATAAAGAGAGACTGGACACAAATACTCTGGGAGGAAGGGATACGGTCTCATAAGGCAAGAGTGGAAGATTGGAGAAAACACAACCCCAAAGTCGTGTTTTAAGAAATATAGTATCATAGTACCAAGAGAGTATGAGTATAGAAGAGAAAGCACTAAAGAAAGATCCCACGAGAGAGACATATACAAGGGGATCAAGACCCAAATAATCTAATCAAGGGTGAATTGAGAAGCTATAAAACAAGAGACAGGAGTGTTCAAAGGTATGTAATGACTCATTGGCCACAACATAGCCTTAAAGCAACCACACAAACCAGTGTTGCTCAATAATTAAAAGAGCTCATGGAGGAGATATCCATGCATTATTAAAGAAGGCAATAAAAAGAGGAAACATGTGAAACAGAGACATTTCATCCAGAGACTATTGAAGAAATCACCAACCCAAGAGAATAAGGATCTTCTCTTCGATGAGTCTAAGTTATTTATCTTAGTGGTAGCATCAAGTAGAGTTACATTTGGACGGAGAAAATTTTCATTTGAGGATTTCCTGATGACTATAGAGCACCATTAGTTATTTTAGATAGATAGGGTAAACTATTTAGCGATAGGGAAAGTTAGGACTTATCTATATACAATTTCATGAAAAACCACTAAAATGTTCTTAAAACGTCTGATTCCTCATTCTGACCTGCCACACCATACAGCCTGGAGAGGATGAACCCTTTTGTTTCACTATATCACAAATACAAACAGCTAACCATATAAAATAAAATGAAATACAAAACACCAAATAAAGATAATAGGGATAAAAGTCAAAATACTGCAGCTGAAAGGCACTGTTTTGCTTTATCTTGGCCACATGGGGCGACCTCATACTTCCGCTCTCCGGACCCTTGCAAAATTAGTTATTGGACTCAGATAGGCAAAGAATTACACATGAAACATTGGTTATAGTTATAGCATATATGGCACATTATAGGCCCCATGTTCCCTGATAACATACAAAAGGAAAAAATAAACACATAATCAGTTATACATAGACAAAGAAAAAACTCATCACCATAAGGATAGTTGCAGAAGACACCTTCATCTCGGCCATTGGGACAGTGCTTAGTCACACAGAAGGTAGGCAAAGAGATTGATCATCTTAACGGGATCTGGAGCGTAGCGTCCTCCCTCTCAGTGAGACTGCATCACCCGGGGTCCATATTTTAACTGCTTTCCCAAGAGGATAACCTCTTCTCTTTATGGGGCTACTTTCGATACCCGCCCCTCGTGGATTATCATGCTGCCCTTGGCCAAAGAGCAGACAATAAGTATGATGCGCAAAAAGAGTGGAATATTCCAGGTAGAAGCGGAAAAAAACCAGCTACTCTCCTTGCTTTCGTTCCCATTACCCCTTATCGCTGCACCTGCAGAACGCTCCGACTCCCTTTCTGGCTTGTCCTTCGGCAGACAATACAACAACTATTCTCTCCGGCTTGGTCATCTGACAATTATATGTGACCTTGTCTTTGCAGTAGAAATCCATGTTTGCTTGCTGAGCCCACGGAAACCTAGGCTTTCATTGCTGTTTGTGAATGGAAGTGAATGTCCAAGATGGCCGTGCATCAGTGCCATATTTTCAGGCTCATTTTGCAGATGCACTACAGGAACTAAGCCCACAGTCACTTCAGTGTTAAATAAAACCTAATTTTACAATGCAAAATACAAGTTAGCAGGAAAGACCTGCATAAAGGATAAAATGAAGTCCAAACCATGAGGCTCAAATGCCCTAGTTCCCCAGTCACCTCAATATTGATAACACCTCTTTCATAAAATATGGTACAGGACCTTATTCACATCAGGTCAAAAGTCCAGCGTAGGCCCAGAACAATGACAAGGTCACTTCAAGCAGGAAGAAAGACAAACTCTACAGTTGGAAGGTTGCCAGCACTTGCTATAACCCCTCGCAGCCACGACACTATTGCAATACAGCAGACAAGGCAATTTAGCATATTTTGACGTGACACACTAGGAACAATTTTTAAAGCCACTCCTAAAGCCTCAATGGCGAGGCTGAGGCGTGGCCTCAAATCCTTCTGCGAACTTCCTCCCAAAACCATCACAACTGTGTATGCCTCCACATGTACCCCCACAAGTGCAAGCAGTGTAATCAGCACCTGTGTATTACAATTGGGGTAAGTAAGGGTAAATAAGGAGAGTAGAGAAAGAGTAAACACTAGTAAACACTAGTGTCCAGATTAAATGGTGTAGTGCCAACACTCTTCCAGTTACAAACTACCAACTGTGAGACCACCAGCCCCCTGGGCTTTTTCTCACACGTCTCTCAGATTCAAACTCACAGTGTTTAGAGGTGTATTTAGATATGGAAGACGTATAGGAGTATGTAGAGATATGTGGAGGATGTGTAGTTCCCTATGTGGGCTTTAGCCGATGCCGCTCTGTGACTCCCCTCACCTCTATCTGTCCCTCCTCTGACCCTCCTGTCCCCCTCATGTCTTCACCTGGATACCAGTATGTGTTCCCAGGAGTTATAAGGCGACAGGAGTTGTCAGGACCCGGACCAGCACACCGGAGAGCCAGCGAGCTCCACGCAACAAACTCAGCAGGCCCGTAAAAACCAGAACAACATAGAGTAAAGGACCCAAGGACGTGCAGGGACCATCGAGCTAGAAGAAGCCGCCTTGGACAGTTTAATGTCAGTCCTCTGTTTCTCGCTCATCTGTCTAGTCACTATCAAGCTTGACATATACTGAGGTAACATTAGACAGACCTATGTCCAAAGGCAGGGAAAAGACCAACCTTGCAGATTCCAGGCCGACAAGGCTGCACCTGCACGGTCAGTCGTTTGTTTCTGACCCTCTCCTAGTCCCTTTCGAAGGGGGACCTCCCCCCACACCACATGTCTGCTGTGTGGCTCTTCCACTTATCTGCTACAGGCTGTGGCTGCCTCAGTTTGTGGTCTGCAGGCCATGAACCTGAAAGCCTGATACACAGCACGCTGCACTTCTGCACACAACATTTTGTGTCTGTGTCTTCCGGTTTGCATTGGAAATTGCCCCATTTTAACCTTGAGAACATGTGTTGAGGTTGTCGTATTGTATACAGGCCAGTAAGCCTAAAAAGCTGTATTGATAACACTGCACGGTTCTGACACTGCATAGAAATATCAAAACACATATTTAGGCTATGTGAGAGGTAAAATGCACAACAACATTCTCTGCTTTCAAATTGTGTGCTTTTATGGCTTTCATCCCATGTTTCTAAAATAACGAATAGTTTTTTTTAACTTACATGTCTTCGAAGACATGTTACTTTGAACAGTCATGTGTGACTGAGGTGTGCTTTCTTTAACTGGTTTTCTACGCACTGCCAGAAATGGGAATTGTTTCCATGTGCTTTCTCTGCTGCCATATTTATAGCCCTTTAGATGTGTTAGCAGTCCCAGCCCTGCATTACATTCATACTTCACCTAATGAAGTTTAAAGTGAAGATTCTCTCGCTTCTCTGCCAGAAGGAAGGGTCCAGTCTGTGTTTCTTTGTTACTCATTTCACTCTGCACATCTGGTGAAGAAGTCTAACAGACTTCGAACGCTAACGCATTGTACCATCTCTGCAGCATATTTCCAGTTTGTCCAATAAAAGTTATCAAAACTTGCACTGCAGGAGGCCTGATGACTATTCCCGGTACATGCGACAAACCCTTGGTGGGGATCTTTTTGAATGACTATCATATTAATGGGGTGGGCATCCAGAATAGATCCCTAGCATGTCTTATTTATGAATAATTTAATGAATTCACACATAGTCATCGGATACAGGGGAGATCTTGAGGAAATTCGAAATCTTCAACATTTTTCCAAGTGTGAATAATGCTCAAAACCCCTAAAGGCTAGGGGTGCATTTAAAAAACAAAATTCTGAATGGTTTAACAATCCCTGAATCCTCTACCTCCTGTACTTCCTGTACCAAAGCAGAGGGGATGCTAAATCACAACTGAACCTCTGGGTTTGCGCTGGGCAGATAAGTGTCTTCCAGGTTAAACAAAGTAAAATAACTAATTTAAAGGCACACTCTCTACTGAGGGGTTCCAAATTGAAAGATTTTTCACTTCATAGTAGTAAAGGAAAAGGATTCAATATATTGAGGAAAGTATTTTTTTGAATAATGGTTGTGTGGGTACATAGCTAGAAATGAAGTCTCTTCAGGGAGGTCAGAAACAAAGAGCGCTGTGCATGTACCATTTCCTTTTAACCAACAGAAGAGCGCTATGTGTATTTAAGTGAAGCCAATTCCAAAAAACCCTGCCAATTAAAATTGTCATGTCATGTTCGATGGTGCTGCATTGATTATGATTATGTTCAGCAGAATGTATTGAGAGACCTGATCGTCTGAAGTCTTCTTTAGACCTGTGCTTCTCTTCACATGTTAACAGGGGGGAATTTGAGATCAGAAATGAAAACTGCACATGTTTGTGTCTTAGATATTTTATGAATCTTTATTACCAAAGTGAATGGTGTTCAACTTGTTTGCATCGACGTTTAGGTCGGAAGGAAAAATGTTGTGCCACAGAGGCATGCATTGTGATAATTATTGTGTGATATTGATTTTTTCTATTGATTAATCAATATATATTCATCTACACACTGGTCTGATTCTTGGCTTTCCTACTGCAAAGGGGTGATGGATCATATTGGTGTGATATTTATTGAGGGCAGAGCTAGTTTGAATCTGGTAAACTGGTGTGGCGCTTTTGATTGAGGAGAGGGAAGGAATTTCCTGCATTGATGGTTGCCCCATAGGTATATTCTACAGCTGATGGCCTTTTCATTGACAAGTCTATGCTATAAATACCTTTAGAGCAGCCCAGCGGTCACCCACATTCCCGAGGCGTGCAATTCTGGATAATGAATGGCAGAATGTAGCATTGTAGCTGAAGTGAAGAACACAATGTGACGAGACAGTGTTTACATTGTTTTGTAAATGTAACATCATTCCTTTAAATTACCTCTTCAAATTCCCTGAGGGTGTGCGTCTGTACTGGAGGAGTCTGCTCCGGGTTGTCACTGAGAAAAGCTGGAATAACAAAATGAAGTCATCCATTTTAGCACAGGGCTGAAAACCTTCCAGTCTGCTTACACAATAGACCTCAAGTTCATACTATTTCCAGTGTTGACAGAGGCACGGTCGCATGCAGCATGGGCGCATAACTATGAAAATGAGTTCCATAATATGTACATCAAGGGAAAATAACAGGGCTAAAAGAGGGTATTTTCAAATCACATATTTAAAGATATGCCTACACTTCATTTTATTTTTAAACCTCTTTTTATTAGGCATTTGCAGAGATTGTAATAAGCAACTTACACAGCCCAGCGCAAAGAACAAAGGTCAGGCATCAATAACAGTGATCCGTACCTAAAAACACCCCCCCCCCCCACTCCATCCCTAAAATAGAAACTTCCCCTGTATTCACACTTCACGCTCAATGGTGAAGCACCCACCTCCCACTCAAAGATAATAATAGTAATGATAATAATAATATACACATGTTGGAGGATTGCTTGGCATTGCATGCATAGATAGAGTCCGCTCGGTTGAGATTACTGTTTCACCTCCCAATTACCAGCGTCTTTTAGGAGGTAGTATTTGGGGCATCCCGTGTTCGTGCTGCTTGTTCTAGCCCAGTGGTATTCAAACTGTGGGGTGCGACCCCCCAGGGGTTGCGGGTGCATCCCTGGGGGGCCCTAAGAGCTCAGCATGAAATATGAAAAATGTTTTTTTTTGTTTTTTTTAGATTGGAAGAAATGGGCAGGGGTGGCTCACATGGTCGGGCTGAAGCATGAAACTGTCTCAGGCAACAATGAAAAAGTGGCCCGCAGTTGTAAATGGATATTCATTCCTTTAATCACAGACTGGGCCTCATTACAACTATGGCGGTACGGTAACAACGGTGCCGGTAAGCTACAGGCACCATTTCTATCGTACCGCCATAGGAAGAGTTGAGCTCGCAGGTGCCTGACACCCCGCCAGGACTGACCTGGCAGGCTGTGCGGCACCCACGAGCACAGCTTGTCGGATGCACCGGCACCGTTAAAAACAGTGCCGGTGCATCCAAGCTCCCCATTCCCACTGAGCCCTATGGGGTTCAAATGGGAATGGGGATCTACCGTTACCGGCACCCGCGAAAGGGCAAATATCAGGTCCGCCTAACTCGGCATGACCCAGTAATTGCCCATTCGCGGGTGCTGGACCCGGATGCAACTCCGGCGGCAGCCATGCCGGTTTTACCGGCACAGCTACCGCCAGGGTTGTAATGAGGCCCACTGTTTCAATAGTACCCAAGGGGGTGCTAGTGTTAAAATGTAAGTAAATTGTGATATATTCAGCAACAATGGTCAAAATTACCAACTGCATAATTAAGTAACTCAGCAAACAGGTCCACATTGGCCAAAATGGTGGCCCATTTTACTGGCCCACACTAGCATTTTACATTTTTGGTACAGGCATTGCCCTAAAGGCCAGTCCGAGCCTGTTGGCTTATCCATAATGGCGAGGGGGCACCCACCCAGTGGCTCCTTACCCATTATGGAGGAGCTAAGGAGCCAGCCCAGTGAAACAGTGAGCACTCCCTCAGCTGCTTTTTCCAGCTGATGGAGTGCTCCTGGGCTGGCTGAACTGTCAAAGGGAAACACTGTTTCCCTTTGACAGTTCAGTTTAGTTCCACAGCCGCGCATGCTCACTGAGCCATGCAAATTCTGGGGCGTTTTGCTTCGCCAGCATTGCATAGCTCATTGGAAATGCTGGCTTGGGCACTGAATGTCTGTTTGTGCGAGGGGGAGCTCCTGGGCCTCCTCTCACATACGGACAGAGCAGCCTGGAGCAGGGCGTTTCAGCACCCACACGCAGGCCAATGCAGGAGGTACGTTTATGTTAATTGTTTTTATTTAAACATGTGTATGGATGCGTGTATGCTTATGTTATGAGTGAGTGTATGGTGATGGATGCTCGTGTGAATGATAGAGTGATTGCTGTATGAATCTGCAGCACCTTGCATACACACATAATCATGTTGATTGTGTTAGGCCCAGTGGGGCCCAGGGGACAGGGATGGTATCTTTTTACTGGACATCTATCATGCCTGACCCATGGGCCCCCAGCACCAATTGCAAACTGTTTGGCTATTTACCCATTTTTTTGTTAAAAGTATGCTCTACAATGCAACATTTTAACCCATTTTTAAAAATAAAAACAGGGGAAAACCCACCCGAACCCTCGTTTATTGGTTCGGGCTCCCTCACTATGCTCGGTCGCTATGGCATTTTTGGGGGAAATAGTTATGCCCCTCCACTTAAAAAAATCACCAGCTGCCACTGGCCCTCAGACTGTGTTGGGAACGGGATGGGGGGAAACCAGGGACTATGGTGGGAGCACAATGGGCGGGAACCATGGGATAGTGGTGGGAGCAGAGTGGGGAGATCCCAGGGTGTGTGATGGGGAGAGACCAGGGACTGGGTAGGAGTGGGATGAGGCAGCCCAGCGACTGTGATGGGAGCAGGTGACGGCGCGCATTATATACTGTCCATTTGGTCTTGCAGGGGGGTCCCGACCTGCCCAAATTTTGCTCAGACGGGCCCCGGCCAAAAAGAAGTTTGAAGACCAATGTTCTAGCCTGATACCAATCCTAGTGACAGATAGGTAGGTAGGTGGGGCCTTAGTCGATTTATGTGTCTAGTAAATCCCTGAAGTGGTCTGCCTGTACAAGTCGTTCCTCGCCGTCTGAGGACGGAACATTCAAGTGAGCAAGTTTTTAGAAATCTTTGCTAGACAGGCTTGTTTGGTGGGGGCTTGTCAGTTTTCCAATGTGTGATAAGAAGTTTGTGTCTTGAGAAGAGAATTATGTGTGTCAGTTTTCTTATATTTGGATCTGTATGCCAGTCTTCATCATTCGAGACAAATAGCATTGGCCCAGGGGCCAGGTCGATCGTGATATTGGGAACCCTGGTAACCAGTTTGTGAACTATTTTCCAATATGTCTTCATCAATGGGCATGACGACATGATGTGACCGGTTGTACCTAATTCATCACACTGTCGCCCGCAAGCGAGTGATTGTATGATACCCATACGGTAGAGTTTACAGGGTGTGTAATATAGACTTTGGACCAGTTTGTATTGTATTTCTCTGTTACAAATATTGAGTGACATTGATGTTATGTTTTTGAAATAATCGTAGATATCGCCTACACCTATTGGGGTGCTTAAATCGTTGGACCATTGTGTTGCGAGTATTCAGTTGCATTTGATGTTATTAGTGGTGCAGATGGTGTAGAAGGAGCATAATCGCAGGTACTCTGATGGATTTCGTTCCATTTCTAGTCCTCCCGCAGTGTTCTGTAGTGACTGCTTGGTTGTATTGGATCTAATCACTGCGAGTGTAGTAAAATACTGTAGCTACTCCGTAGTTCGTAATCAAAGTATTTGGCTAGGTTCTTGGAACCCCAAGCATATATCACCGTCATACAGGTCCATCACTCTAATCTCAGGCCAGTGGTAGTCTGCGTGTTTGTGTAATGTGTGGTCTAGGCCAATTGAAAGGATTGCCCATATATTGATCCAGGCTGGGGCCACCCAGACATCCAAGCCCATTAGTTATTTCATCCTATGCCATTGCATCAGCGTTGGGCCTATCAGTGGGTGTGACCTGATGCATTTAGGTAGTTTGCTTGGTGGATGGGCAAGATTTCTGATGGGATATACAGAACCAGTAGGGAGGGTTCCACTGGTCTCCAGCTGGATGTATACAATGTATCGAGGCATTGTTTGGCCCAGCATATTTGGGCCGACAGATAGTAAGTATGCTAGGCCGGTACCTCTAGCCCACCATCGTTTTGGAGGACTGTAGGATTTCGAGCTGGATTCTCGCCTTTTTACCTCGCCAGATGAATTTTGACAGTTGAGTGTCTAGGTCTTTGTACATTTGTTGCAATGGTGCGCAGGGTAGCATTATCACTAGATATATGGTTTTGGGGAGGGAGTTCATTTTAAAGGCGTTGATGCGGCCTACCATGGACAGTGTATTCCATTTGGTGAGGTCAGATTTGATCTTTCACAGAGTCGGTAGATAGTTCAGGTCTGTGATTTCATGAGGTGATAAGGACCCCCAGACATTTAATCAAATGTAACTGCAGATGGAAAGGGGCTATCCTGTCCGGGTGCCACGGTATGTCGGGTCTGAGAGGGAGGACCCCCGATTTCGTCCAGTTAACCTTATATCCAGTCATGGGCCCATACTCGTGCAGAAGTTGGTGTAGGCGCGGGAGTGATACCGCAGGCTTGCTGATATAAACCAGAAGGTCATCAGCATATAGGGAGATTCATTGTTCCTCGACCCCTCTCATCACACCATTCCAATATGGGTTGTTGCAAAGTTTCTCGGCTAATGTTCAATTGAGAGTTTGTACAAAAGGGGGGAAAGGAGGCAGCTTTGCCTGGTGCCTGAGTACAGATCGACTGAGTTTGAGACGGTCCCATTAGTGGTCACTGAAGCTTTATGGTTTGTGTATATTAATCATATGAGACCAAGGAGCATTGGCAGGAATCCGTAATCTGTGAGGGCCCAGAACATGTAGTCCCACAGTACTTTGTCGAACGCTTTCTCAGCATCGACTGTTAGTATTATTTCATCCGGGTCTTTCCGTCTGGCGAGTACATGTAACAGGCGTTTCACGTTGTCTACTGAGTGACGGCTGAGGATAAAGCCGGTCTGATCACTATGGATAAGTTGTGGGAGAGTTTTCTCAATTCTGCGTGCTAGGCATTTGGCCAGTATTTTGGCATCAGCGTTTATTAGCGAAATCGGTCGGTATGACCCGCAATCTTCTGGGTTGCGGCTCTGCTTGTGGAAAACAATTATTTTGGCCACAAGCATCGATCCTGGTAAGTGGCCCATAGTCAGCGCCTCAGTGAATACTGTTTCGAGCAGCGGGACAAGGCGGTCTACCATTAATTTGTATAGATCTATGGGTATGCCATTTGGCCCGGATGCTTTTCCCGCTGTTAGGGAAGCTATGGCTTGGGTTATCTCAGCGGTTGTGATTGGTGTTGGTGTCCACAGTTTGTTTTCTTGTGTATCGCTGATTGTATGTAAATGAAGATTGGTAAGGAAGGTGTCAATATAGTCCCGTGCTATTGGGTCTGGGCTGGCGTATAGTTTGCCATAATATTCTGCAAAGCTTTTATTTATAGCTTTTTCATTCGTTAATAGGTTCCCGGCTGGGTCTCGGATGCCGTTATATAGTGCGAGGCTTGTCTGATGCAAAGGGCGAGTGCCATCAAATGGAGAGGCCTGTCGGAATCTTGGTTGTAGCCCTGCAACCAGCTAGTGAATTAATTTTACACACGTTGAGTGGAGATTTGTTTGTTGAGTTGGGCATATGTGCTGGGATACTGGGTCCGTTTACGTTGGAATCTGCATGCGCTATGTTGGAACTAATCTGGGCTTCACGTTCCCTCCACCCCATCTAGAAATACATAGCCCTCTGAGAAAGACTTTATAGGCACCCCGGCAGGGCATGGGGGAGTATCCTTGAGTCAGATTGTTCTGCCAAAATAGGTCCGTGTCTTCGCAGAGGTGTTCAAGGAAATCTGGGTATGTCAGCACCCTTAGGTTTAGGAGCCAAGGTGGCCTGTCGGGTGGGGCTCTTGGGAGTGGCTCTTGGGAGTTTAATATGGAGGCGTACTGGTGCATGGTCTGATACCATCATAGGGAGTATTGTGCATTGTTTTATATGTGGTAGGGCATTCACAGGAGTTAACCACCAGTCTAATCTGGAGTAGGATTTATGGCAATTCGAGTAGAATGTATAGTCATGATGTTCTGGGTGGAGGGTTCACCATGCGTCTGTTAGTCGGAATTCAGACATGAGGGTTAGTAGGGTTGTATGTTTTGTGGGGTCGGGGGTTGTGATAGAGGTTTGCCCTGTTGATCCAATGTCACATCTATTATTGTGTTCCAGTTGCCCTCTATAAGGGTAAGATTCCCCATATAATGTGCACAGTTTGAAAAATACCTATGTGAAAAAAGTGGATGTGTCATTGGTTGGGGCGGCAATGTTCAGAAGGGTCAGGGGATGTTGTCAGACAAGGCCCTGGATCAGAACGTATCTCCCTTCTTTATCTGATATGGTGTGGAGTTTGTGGAACGGGATGTGTTTGGGGGTAAGATCAAAACCCCTCTTTTACCCCGATGCAGAGAATTAGCTGCTGCCCCCCAACCCATCCACGTCTTAACTTCCCTGATTTGTGTGCGTCAAGGTGTGTTTTTTTGGAAAGCAATGTCTCTCTGGACGTCCCTTAGGTGACTGAGAACTCACCATCATTTAATTGGGTGTCCCATCCCTTGTACGTTAAGGGTCACTAGGCATAAGTCAACCATTTCTGTGGAGCCCTGATTGGTTTGCAGGTGGGATAGAGTGAAGAAAGTTGAAGTTATGTCAGAGAGTGTTTAGTCAAAAAAGGTGTGCATGTGTGTAATTTAAAACCCTAACAAGTCAAACATGACTTCAAATATGCAGATCATAACATTAACATTGGGGCAAACCAACAGTATCCCAATAATACTTCTTGTAAACCCATGCCCAGGGAGGTGTAGGAGAGATAATGGGGATCCCACCCGCACACCTGGCATGCTGGTGGGATCTGTTCGGGGACCCATGGGGGAATGAGGGGTGGGTGGCTCAATGTAGAAAGCAGGTTGTTATGGCATTATCAACATGGGTTGACACATTCTGGTTAATGGGCATGATGTTTGATTGGCCTTTGTATGGTGAGGTCGACTGAAGGAGGATGAGATAGATTAGAGTCTTTCATGTTGGGGGTTGTGAGTCTTTGCGGCCAAGTCCAGTTGGGCGTCTGCCGGAGCGCTGTCTTTTGCCTTTCGAACATTGCTGTTGTTGATGGTGCCATTGTGAAGAGTTTGTGTGGTAAATTGGTCTCTCATCCTCAGTTTCAGTGGGAAAGTCTGTGGAGACAAGCTCTTGTTGTCATAAGAGGGGCCAGGCATCCGCTGGGTCATCAGAGTAGTGTCATTTATCTTGTCCAATTGGATGCACCAGATGGCAGGGATTTTCAAATAGTATTTGTGATTTGGGCCTTGTAGTGCCTCAAATAGTGGAGCAAATCTCTTCCTCCGTCGGGATAGTTTGGCAGAATAGTCATTGAATATATGGATGTCTGCCTCTTCCATGCGAATTGTGCCTGCAGCTCTATAGGCACGCAGGAGGACTACCTTATGTTGGAAGATAATGAGGCGCATTGTGATAGGTCTTGGTCGATTTGGCACGGATCGTGAGACAGGGGCCCTGTGTATTCTTTCGATCATGTATGTCCTTGGATCTTGGATGTGTAGGTGCTCCTGGAATAGGCAATAAGCGGTATGCGATAGGCGTTTTCCTCGAGGTCCGATACCTCCACCTGTTCGGGGAGGTCGACAAGGCACATGTTGTTGTGCCTCGAGCGATTTTCCTGGTCCTTGACTTTTTCTCTGGGCGCTGCACTTCTTTAATCAACCGTCTACATCGGTAGCGGCCACTGCGCTATCATCTTCAAATGCGCTAATTCGTTGATCATTGTCCGTTGGGCGTTCTGCCTAGGCATTTAGACGGGTCTTCATACCTTGAATGTTGCACTTCATTTCATGAACTGTGACATTTGTCTCTTGTGTTATTTGGCCTATTGCCCTCATTTCCATGACGATTTCTTGTAGTTGGTTTTGAACATCCATCTTGGGTTGCTGGCATGCAGACAGCAGACCGGTGTAAGGGCATTTCAGTTGAGCTTAGGTCAGTGACTCTGGTGATGTTGCTTTCAGATGAGGTTTTTGCCATGCCCAGGTGGTAGACTGTCGTCCAGCGGGAAGAGTTCATGGCCCCCTGTGGCCCATCGCAGCCCCAGAGGTGTGATCTGGTGCTGAATGAGGGGGTTAAAAGTGTTGTGCCCCTTGCCCCACAGGTACGTTGTGTGTCAATTGAGCCAATGTCTGCGATAACAGTATATACAGGAGCAGAGGTAGTGTTCAGTTTGACCCACACAGTTTATGAGCAGGATGGTTGGTTCACACAGACCACTGACATAGATCTTGGGTGATATAGTTATTTCCGTCGTTTGGAGGTGCTAGGGTGAAACATTCCATAATCGCGGCGGATTTATCTGTGACAGTGTGATGGTTTAATAACACTTCAGACTAGTTGAGTTGGTTAGTGTCAAGTGGAACTTGATGCATAGATGAATTCGGAAAGCTTGTGGCAGGAGGCTCAGCGTGTGCTGCTTGACGTCATAAAGCGGCACTGGTCAGGAGCCTGGTTTCCTCTAGTGTGCGTGGGCTGAGCCTGGTTTCCTCTAGTCAGTGCTCCTCAATAGTGGCGGGCGGGTCCCACACTGTTTCTTGTTGTGGTGCGGGGGAGCGGGCGTCTGGTGTGCTGGAAAATGTGATAGCCCATAAGGGCACTTTGTTGTGTATATTTGATGGGGCCCCTGTGGGCTTCAATGTTATAATCGCTCCCCTCTGTTTACTGTGGTATTGTTTGAGGTGAGTGATATGCAATCCGTGTGCTTCAACTATTTCTGTCGTTGGTAGTTATTGGCATGGTGCACCCCTGTGTTTGGGACATTTGACTGTGCCCTAGTGGAGGTTGGTTGCTGAGTGGGTGTTCTTTCATGCCAGAGTAGTCACAGCTCGTGTGGCCAGATGCTGTGGACCGTTATATAACTGCGGTTTGGCCCTCCCTCATGGACACAGTCCGGAGGTCGACATGGTGGCTTGCGGGTAATCTGTGCTCCGTTATGGGGCAGATTGACTTACTGCTATAACACTTAGTGGCGTGGGTACCTCTGGCGTCTTCTGCACTGATGGATCGTATAGCCCAGGCAGGAGGTGCGCAGCTTTTGCTGGTAGCCGCTGTGGGTGAGTGAGGTCCTTGTAAACCGTGTCATGTTGCCCGCGTCCCTCTCTTCCTCGTGGCGTAGGTGATGATGGGTTGTAGGGAGCCTTTGCTGGGAGAGATAATCCTTCATTCTCCTTGTGGTCCCTTGTCAGCTGCAGGGTCCCGTTCCCCTAATATAGTGTGGCGTTATCGGGGGGAGCCACTGTTCCACTGTAATCGATGGGCCGCCGATGCACACGAGACACTGTCTTCTCTTTAGCTTGTGTCGGCCTTCGGCATGCCGTTGTGTCATTTAAATTTCACAACCAGCAGATCGGGTGAGGGTGGCAGCGTCCCAATCCCCCTGCTGTGAGCTTGCCATTTCATGTTGAAAATGTGCAAACCGCGCAGATTAGGCAGTTTGTTTTACGGTATTTCGCCCGCCTACTTCAGAGCGCCATCACCTCGCTGTCATCTTGCTCGGGCTCTCGAGCGCCCCCCTTAATAGATCTGCCTACATTTCTGATAACAGTCTTAATATAACAAGTTTGCATCTGAGAAAAGCTCAAATCAATAATTTATCAGCAATAGTTGCAGCAGATTTTCTTTTAAGACTCATATTTTGAGAAATGTTGAACATGTAGTGTACTGCTCCATATTATTATTTCCAAAGTCTACATACATTTTTTAGTATTCACATTTTATGTGGATAGCTCTGTCAGTGGCATCACTAGAAATCAATATTGGGGGACAAATCAGGGGGCACAAATACAACAAGGCGGTGGGAGGTTTTGGCAAATCAAATAAGAGGCAACAGGTAAAACTGGTTTAAATACACCTATATTTAACACGCTGGTTAAGAAAATGTGACCTTAATCATGTTGAGAGTAGGTTTGAGACAATACAGGTTTTACAACATTGTACATCCTAAAATGTTAACTCCCGTTCAACAGTTGCAAAAATGCACTATGCACTCAGCATAAGACTGCATTCTTTTAACCCAAGCAGACATAACTACCAGCACAACTTCAAATATTGTGTATCGTGATATCACTCACACCTCAGTTTCAAAAGTCAAGGACAGGCTGTTTAACATATGAAATATCACCTACAGGCACCGAGTACAGGGGGAAGAAGGCAACTGCTCACTTGTTTCTTTAGCAATGGTTGCAGGAATCTCACGTTGCCCCTATAGAATTGTTTACAGTTTTCAGTTTTAACTATACATCCCATTTTGACTGGCGATTGTTTTAATTGGACGAGCGTAAATATTTCCCCAATATTTCCTGAGCATAGTGAGAGAGTTTGAACCAATCAAGAGAGGGTTGAGGGGGCTCCACTAACCCCCAAGAACATTTATAAAATAATGTCTCAAAATGGTGAATTATACATCACAATATTTATTTAAAAATTGGGTAAAAGGGCAATAAGCTTGCAATTGGTTTTGTAGGGTAACTTATGAGAAATTCAGAGATGCAAGTCACCAAGAGTGCAAAGGAGCATTTCCCCAACACATTTTCCTGATATCTTTGTGCACAATTTATGCTAGTATAAAAATATTTTAATGCTGACTGTGCCCATACATTTCCCTGCAGGCTTCAACAATATATGCCAATATTCCCTTATGAGAACATACTCATGTTTGCTTTGGACATAATGCCAGTAATGATACCATAAGAAAACATGCCTGTGCGTGTTCTGCCAATATATGGCAGTATCCCCAAGTAAGAACATACTCCAGTTGGCTTTACCATTAAAAATGCCATGCTACAGTATGGAAACATGTCCAAACTGGCTGCCTCAAAATGTCATAAATTAACACTTATGATTGCTTTATCAGAGATGCCCAATACAAAATGTCATGCCACAGACAGAAATGGCTAGACAGCTGTATTAAGATGCCAGTCGACCTACATAAGAACACGTATCATGATTGCTTTATCAAAGATGCTCAATACAAAATGGCATTCCACAATATGAAATGGCTAGACTGAAAAAAAATGCCAGTCTAGCCACATAATAACACATCTCATGCTTCCTTTATCAAAGATGCCAAATACAACATGTGATGACAGTAAGGAATGGATTGACTTGTTGCATTAAAATGCCAGTCTAGCTACATAATAACACTTATCATGCTTGCTTTATCATAGATGCCCAGTAAAAAATGCCATGCCTCTCCCCTAGCCTTGCACGCACACAATCAATGTGAGACTCAGAATCTGCATCTTACCAGACTTTAGTAACAATGAAGATCTAGACCTGGCTGTAAAATGGCAAGAGAACCTTACAAGCAGCTCAAAGAACATGATAGGACTACTGATAGAGCATGCTGACCGTGAACACAAAATATTAGAGCTACAAATAGATACTCCAGAAACTGAAATGATGAGATGCCTATACCTTACTTGACCAAAGCTAAGAACCATAAAACCCTTAATGAAATCCTAAGAAAACATCAGAATGAAGTAAAAGTAAGAAAATCACAAAAATTCTTGAGCGACAAAATAGATTACAACTATGACAGAGTCTTCACTTTCCAATCAAAATACGACAACAATGCCAGAACAACCCGCTAACAAGACAGTACACCAAACACAATGCCAGCTAGCTCTGACATGGAGAGTGAGCTAGAAAGAACAAATGAGTGCCAAAAAGGTACATCTATGACTGGTACCAGGGGAGCCATTTTATCAAACCAAAAACATTTTTAGACCAAATAAAACAATTAAAATGAGGGAACTGCCAAGACATGACCAAACATGTACGATTTACAGTTTTGCGCCCCTCATATACCAGAACACCCAACACAGATACAGGGGAAGGAGAGGGAGAGGAAGAAGATGGCGAAGAGAGATGTCCAACACGGTCACAAGCAGATTATAGAAAAAAACAAACACGCCCAAGATAGCTAAACCTGAGGTAAATCTAGTTACCAATCTGTCCCATAGGTCTCTGGAACTGCTAGAACTGATAGTTCTAAATAAGGGTCTATCATTTGCATAATTCAAGACCATGGACTATGTAGATACTGAAATCGATATTTTCAAATTTGTAAGAAAATGTAAACTTAAAACATTTTTGCGTTATGAACCAGCAACAAGAGAAGAAACGATAGACAGAATTGCACCCAGTACATTTACAGTCCAGCATATAGAAGATGCCACGCTTGTACTATCACTCGACGAAGACAACCTGGCCATAGGCTCGCAAATTGTTGAAGACTTAGGAATCATTTCGGACAGCCTAGCTGACTCAACACTGACAACCAACTCCAAATGTACCCCATTGTTGCCCCTAGAAAGCAACATCGAGACATTCCACTACAGTACTCTTTGACCTACCTAAATACATATACAGAATGACTACCAAGGTCCACCACCTGAAGTACCCAAACCTAAGCCACCAGGAATAAAGAAGCCTTGAAAACCTGACAAGGGATGATTCAATCATCAATAAGGAGGCAGACAAGGGAGGACACATTGTGATTCTTGACAGACAGGACTACATCAGCATGGGTCACAAACATCTTGGGACCCCAGGATGCTACACCAAACTAAAACACAACCCCGTGAACACCATTTTGAAGGAGTATAATCAAACAGTAATTAAATGGCACAGCAAGGGAATCTTACTAGATGTGGATAGAGCATTTCTGCACCAGGGAGCACCTACCTTACCTACCATCTATTTCCTACCAAAGATCCACAAAGCATTTGAGCACCTACCAGAATTCCGACCAATACTCAGTGGAATGGGATGGATCACAGAAGGAGCAGCCAAATACATAGACCAAATCTCCAACCCATAGTGCTCCAATTAGAATACTACACCAGGGACTCTTCAAATATCATTCAGTTACTGAACCATATCAAATAGCAGGAGAACATTCACTTCACAACATTTGATGTCAAGGCACTCTATACATCAATAGACCATGCTCTGGCAATGAAATAACTTGACTATCACTTTGCCCCACTCTCTGCAACCTATTACCTACACTTGACATCCATTAAAGACCTACTCATGTTTCCCATGAAAAACAACATATTTGTCTTTGATAACGAATACCACGAACAGACAAGAGGTGTAGCAATGGGGGCTGCCTATGCCCCAGCATTAGCAAACCTCTTTATGGCCCAATATGAGCAGACACACGCATCACAACATGATATGTTATCAAAACATGTGCATCACTGGCATTGGTATATTGACAATATATTTTTAATATGGGACAGGACCAAAGAAGACTTTGCTCAACACACAGAATATTTAAATATGAACACTTTTGGACTAGAACTAACAAGATAAATGAGCAACAAGGAAATTGCATTCTTGGACCTAATACTATACAGAAAGGATAAGCACATACACACTTGTACTTACAGAAAGCCAACAGAAGTAAATTCGACCCTACTAGCCACCAGCTGTCACAAAAAACAGGTTATTAGAAATGTCCCAGTTGGTGAAATCATGGGAGCGAGAAGAAACTGTAGTGAAACCAATATCACTGAGGCAGAGATCAAGAGAGTTCCAACAAGTTCAAACAGCGAGATTACACTGACAAAGCTATCTATGATGCCACAAGAAAAGCTAAGATAAAACCAAGCGAGGACTTTCTAACAAAGAAAGCATCGAACAAAAACATAAACAGGACACAATCAAATTTGTTACACAGTAAAGTAGCAATGGCTCACAAATCTATAAAATGCTCAACACGCATCGGCACCTGTTACAGATGGACGAATGCCTCAAGTCATTTGTAGGGGAGAAGCCAACTACAGTTTTTCAAAAAAGTCCCTACTGTGCACAACCCATTTGTGTCCAAGCTTTATGGCAGCCACCAAACTGGCAAAACATTGGCTGACGCTGGCCCGACCAATATCAGGATTCGCAATACAGAATTGGGTGTGTAGTTATACTGCGTAAACAGACTTCTTATTCAAGTATTCAATACTCTAGAGCTAATTCAAGTCCCAACACATAGTAAAAAACAAATGTAGCCATCCAAATATGTGTATGGTGGTTTATTCTTTTCACAGCCGACACGTGTTTCGACCAATCGGTTGTCCTTAAGGCAAATAATTCAAGGGATGAATCCCTATCAAGTTTTCACAAAATTTTTCTAGAATTGGAAATAGTGAAGTTGTTGTTATATGTGGTACCATTTTCATTTTATAATATTCAAGAGCATCATAGGTATGTTATGTAGATGCACGTTAGCCTAATGTGCACAAAAAGTGGGCCATGGTGTCACACATTGCAGCAAACTAGCCAAGCATAACTTGGTACAAGCGATCCACTTTGAACATTTTGAAACAAGAACGATTAACACTAAGCCCTTTATATCCTCAAGGTCAAGACATGGAGAAACCTTGAAACCAGCCACACTAGCTCACGTTGGAACCAGCCCTCTGAACTGACCACTGACTTAACGATCTCCTTCTTGAACACAAAACAAAAGTGTACCATATCCACCGATCTCCAAGTGAGTAGCAATGTTAACCAACTCTCACCTCAGGGTCATCATTATCCCAAAACGTAGCTTTATCTTTCTCCCATTGGCGCAGATATTGCTAACAAGGACACCTGCATCCCTTCGATGCATCCAACCAAACGATACCACCCAAGGATCCTCAACTTTGAACCCAGTAAGTGTTTTCCGCAACTTTGCAACTTTGCCAAACGCGCATTGGACCGTCACTGCCAGGCACCAGCATCTATCACCGTAGAGAACCCAACCACGACCCTCCAGCCTCATTGTATATTCACCAAGGAATCAGCCCCTCCTCACAACTCCTCACTAATGTTCCCACCTAATGCAAATCCACTCACAACAGGTCACTGTGGTAGCACGGCTTTATACCTTTGTTTTCTTCAACAGTACAGCATGGATTGTGAAACCATGGATGACTCACATAGTGGCACATCAGTCTGTGAACCCTTGGCATGGTTATTTGCTTACTCATAACCGGTGTGGTGGTGACAGCTATATAGAATCTATTATGAATTTGACATTATATATGGAATTGTTTTTTTTTGTTTTATATTTACAGCTTTTGCTTCTGAAGAAGGGGATTTTCCCCGAAGCGCGTTAAGCATCGACTGTATTTATATATTACACATTCATTTCATATTGGAAGATTAAAGACCAACTACTTGTTGTACGTTTAACCACATGATGTTTTCTGTGTATTTACTTTTTGAAGTGCTTTCAGCCAGTAATCTGGCATTCATTGGTGCAGAGGAGGGGAGGGCTCATAGATTGGGCTCTTTTCCTTATGTGTTTATATTGTCCCCGTTGTGCCAGGGAGGCTATTCCTCCTCTTCACCCAAGTGGTTTAAAACATTTTCTATTCAGTTACTAAGAATATTTTGTTGCATATTGAGTGCACTGTAGCCTCCCATTTTTTTCGACTTTGAAGTCATTTACATGAAATGCACTGTTGGTAATACAGTGATTTTGAGCATATTAAGAGATCCATAGATACACCCTACAGTAGAAGGCTACCAGGGTAGCTCAGCAGGTTGAGTGACTGTTGCTGAGATGCTATATATTTAAAATTGCTGTTAATCTTATGACTTTTTGCAATTCCTTATAATAAAAAAACAAGTGCTATAAAATGTGTTTGGCAAGGGGATGGGTTGGGCTGATCGCTTGCTAATCAAATGTTGGCACTCATGAGCCCACAGATTAGTTCCCAAATAACTGCTGTCAGCACAATAGAAGCATTTATTTGTGATAAAGCAGTTTGATGGCATATATATCTTTAGCAATATATCCTATGATAAAACACAAAGGAAGGGCCCCAGAAATCACAGGGAATTTATGTGATAGCCGAACAAATAAAATAAACACACTTTAAAAAATACTAGTGGATGTAAGTTTAAGAAGCATGTTTCAGTTTGGAAATGTATTTTTTGTTTTATTTTATGAAAGTGTAAGCTTCACATTTGGAAAACAATAGTGCGTTCAGCATGTTAGAATGCCTGCTTTTAACACTGATGGCCCCCACCCCAGTGATATTCATGACCCGTTGATAGTGTCCCATCCAGGCCAGAAGAAAGCATACAGGCTGGGCAAAGGACATGCAAACGCGCAAATGACAGCTGGGCTAAGGAGCATCTTTAAGACTCCAGAAAAGAGTTATTTGCCAAAGTGGAGACAGGCCACCAATTAGGCGGAGCAAAACAGCAAATAAGGGGGGGGGGGGCAATTGACCTCCCTCCCACACACTCCACCCTTTGAGACGCCTGTGAGCTCCGTAACGCTCGTGTTCAAAATAAACACTTGCATTTGCTCGGTCTTTTGTGGGAATTCTGGCGCCATGCCAGACGACGCCTGCTTCACATGTGATAAAAAAAAGAACATGCCAATCTCTTTGGCTTAGTATTCGTTCCCGGGCTCAGTAACTAAATATTTTCTTTAATTATACACTGAAGGCACACTGAGTGATGTCTGCAATTGTTGGTGGGCGAGTGTGCAATTAGCTCCCACAGCTTGCGTCACCGCTCCCAGCATCGAGCCCCACAGCTAATGCTAAGAAAACACAATATTTTGCTTTCAATGTAGTGAATGCTTCGAGGAAGTGCAAGATGCTTCCCAGAGAACACTGGGGAGGGAGTGGAGAAGCCCTGTCGTCGCTGCCCTCCCCTCATGACGACTACGCCATGACAGTTCAGACAGACACACAGACAAGAAAGACTCCACCAGCCCATTATTATTATATCACAAGGTCAAACCAGACAGAACCTGCTTTCACCTGTCATCAACATGGTGGCAATCTCACCACCCTCCCCCAAAGCAGAGGACACCCACTTTCACCTGTCATCAACATGGGGGCAACCCTAATACCCTCCCCCAAATCAGAGGACGCCCGCGTTTACCTGCCATCAACATAGTGGCAATCTCAACACCCTCCCCCAAAGCAGAGGACGCACGCTTTCACCTGCCATCAACATGGTGGGAACCCCAACTGATGACCAGTCCCCTCCCTGTTACTTGATTCTGAATGAGTCCCATTCTAAATACTGAGAGGTCTGACATGTGTGGCTCTCCAGGTATTTTAACTATGACTACCATGATCCCTCATCATTGACTTTTCTGGCAAAAATTGATGGGAAGGCACAAACATCTGGAGAGCAAAAGGTTGCAGACCCCTGCCCTATACCATAGCTCCACACTTGCCTATGCTGTAAAATCCTTCAGACCTCGGTTTGCACATACCCGCCACACAGGAATCCAGCTGCTTCTCAGAGGCTGGTGCCTTCGGATGCCTCAACTGTTTGACCCAGAGAGGCACAGACTGCTGCCCTCAGATTTGTGTTCTACTGTTGTCCACAGTGTCATTGCTAAACAGAGGTGTCCATCTATGCAGATTGTCCATGCTATTTGTATGCCCATAGCCTCTGTCCATATAACACACAGGGCGAAAATGCGTCTGCAGCTGTTCACTGGCATACGTGGTAAAACTTGATTGTCTTCAATGTGATGTGACCATGAATGTACATGTATCTTTGATTTTGCTCCTCTCTTTATTTCATGGATACATTTTAAGTGGATGGATGTCAATGTTCGGCAGGACAATGTATATTTCTGTAAGCAATAACATTCTAGTCACTGTTTTTAAGCACCTCTTCAAAGGAATCCCAACTCTGAAACCCAGTCCTTTTAAAACTCACATTAGTTTCATCCCAAACCCAATGATTCCACGCATATGCACCCCCTAAAATTCCACGTCAATTAAATCAATGTCTTCCACACAGTCAGTGTGTGTGCAGGCTGCATGCATCTAATGGGATGAAGATCAGGGACCTCTGCTACCAGTACACAAAGCTGCAGGTTCTGGTCCCCCACCAGTGAACCTATTTGCATACCTGCAATCCTTTGCATAATTACAGCAAGTCATAATTTACTATATAACTTAATGCAATCCTGTAATAATACACTGTGCACATCTAAACGTGTTTTTTCGTGGGACCCGTTGAGATCTTTTTACTATAAAAATTAATTTAAGTTATCCTGATATTATTTTTATACGTCCTTTAAAGTGAACCTAACTTATAACCGATACTTGCTACTCAACAGAAAAACTTGACCTATCATAAAAGGCCTGTTTTCCATGTTTTGAATGGTGTCCATGTTCCCAGTGATTGTTTGTCTGAAAGGGATATTCTGGTATGGCTGAGCTACACATGTTTTAGTAGTGTCAGTCATGCAATAGTTTATGGAGCAGTGCATCTTTGCTGCATTGCTGCCCAGGCCCTTATAAGAAGGCTGCCCGCTGCTTGGCCTGGCCCTCATCCTGGCTCATGCGTTTGGGGCTACACCGATAGGCTTCCTGGCCCTATTTCAGCCTGGCACGTTCCATCTACATGTACCTGAACAGCTGATCGCCGCAGCATATTCGTTCAACGTTGCCCTGCGGTGCACTCCCTCCCTGCTCATTGGATTGAGGTAAGACCTTTGAATAAGGTCAGAGGATCTCTAGAGCTCTGCTACCATAGAAAGTGCACATTAGGAAAAGGTTTTTACAGCCTTTTCCTTGTGTAAATCTGCGGCGCCGTGCCGAGTCCCTTATTGATTGCACTTTTTCAGTGGGCAAAGCCGACCATCGGCCACCTTGTGAGTCATCTGGGCTCAATATCCAAATTTATAAAACTTTAATTTGTTCACGTTACTCCTTCGGTGCAGTGCTGCCCTTGCCCTTCTAAGATGGCCACACGCTCTATTGACCTGACCCTCATCCTGTTCCATTCGTCTGGGCTACACTGATAGGCTGACTGGTCCTATTTCAGTCTATACCATCGGCTGGGAGGCAGGAGCAGGCCCAGCCTATCAAAGGCCAGGATCTAAGTCCCTGGCTGCTCCCTGTCCACTGCAGGGTTGTCTTGGGAGGTCCTCCTACACCCCCACCAGCTCAATGGGTCTGGCTCTCCTGCACTCCCTGTTGGAGCCTGATCTAATGTACACTCACACTTCAACTACCATGGGTTAGTTACCTCTCCCTCAGTTTGCTCCTCCCACATTTTTTTCAACTACACCACTGCTCTAGGACTTCTCACTCCTTCTGCCCCAGTGGTTGTGCTGTTTTCCACCTCTGCTGCCAAATTCATATTTAGCCTGCCCCTGTGGCTGTACTGTTTTCCACCTCTGCTGCCAAATTTGTATTTAGCCTGCCGCTGTGGCTGTGCTGTTTTCCACCTTTCCTGCCAAATTCGTATTTAGCCTGCCCCAGTGGCTGTGCTGTTTACCACCACTGCTGCCAAATGCGTATTTAGCCTGCCCCTGTGGCTCTACTGTTTCCACCTTTACTGACAAATTAGTATTTTGCTGTTCCACTGTGGCTGTCATTTATTTTATTTTTTTATTTTTTTTTTATTATACTTGATTCAACTATTTACTAGTTTTTACAAGTTATCCAAGCCTTGAATGGTGTTTTGATTGTTTAATCTATTAGTTTGTCCTTTATCTTCTTCAATCGTTTACAAAGTCTTTCATTTCACAATTGATCTTTGATCTTTGGTCTTCTTCGATAGTTTACAAAGTCTTTTGTTTCTAAACATGCAAAGTCTTTCATGTTACAATGTGTTCCTTGATTTTTACTGTTATATTCCCCGTCCACTATCTACGGCCAGTTTGTTGTCCAGTTCAAGGCTCTCTAAAACGTTTCCCACAGAAATCACCAGTTTGTTGTTTTCTCAGTTCATCAGTTTGGTCCACCAATATTCCTCGTTCAGGATGCAAAAGTGTGTGAAGAGGTGGGTGAGATATGTTCTTCTATTAGCCGACAGGCTCTTACAGCTAAGGACTATGGGCCTCATTACACGTTGTGCGGTAGGGATTTAACGTTACCGGTAAGGGAATACCGATACCGTTAAATCCCCATGCCAATTACGACCCGGGTCACCGCTATTTGCGGCACTGCTAAGTACGGTGCCAGTAATAGCGGCCAGGCCGTGGGCGCGCGGCCCTTGATTTCATAAATAACGCCATGCCGCCAATAGCACATCATCACAAGCCAGGCGGACGTGCTAATAGCGGCATGGAAAAGCCCCCAAAACCCCTTACCGGCATGGCGCAAATACCGGCTTCGCGAACCACCCGTTATCAGAACCTAGCAGTGTTCCCACTTGCCACAGGTGGACAAAATCAGCACAGGTGGAGGCAATGGAGACTGTGGCAGCACAAAAGGAGCACACCACACCCCTTCACACACCCATTCCCACACCAAGATGGTTCCAATACTAGCTGGAGGACATGATTCCAGTGCAGCAGCAACAAAAGGCAGCACAAAGGAGATGCAGGAGGAGAAGGAGGAGGATGGCAAGACAGGTGCAGCAAGCACCACCAGGGCACCTAGGCATACCACAGAGGCAGCCACCAATCCCCAGGATCCGAGCCAGTCCATTAAGCCTATCCCCTGAGCAGATACACACCCTGTACCGTCTGGACAGGGATACCATCACCAGCATCATGTACATGACACATGACGACATTGTCAGCCTCATAGACATCAGAACTGCCATTCCCCCCTCTACAGAAGGTGGTGACTGTGCTCCATTTCCTGGCCACAGGCACCTACCAGCATACAGTGGGGCAGATGCATGGCATCTCACAACCAGTATCCACACGCACGCTGAACCAGGTACTCGATGCCCTCCTGAAGCATGCACGGGAACACATATTCCTGCCATGGACTGCCCAGGAGATTGCAAACACCAAAGTTGGCTTCTATTGGCTGGCAGGCATCCCAAGTTGCATCGGGACCAGCGACTCTACCCATGTGGAATTGGTGGTCCCACATCAAAATGAAGTAGTCTACCAAAACACAAAAAAATTCCACTCCATCAAAGTGCAAATGGCATCTGACGCTAAGAAGATAATCATACATTGTGCCCAATTTCCAGGATCAACCCGTGATTCCATGGCCCTGTGTAACTCAAACATGCCACGCTACATGGAGCGACAAGCCGGTCAACGTTCCTGGCTACTTGTTGAGTAGCAGGGCAAGCACATGGCAGTGTGATGTGGTGGGGAGAGATACATACTCCTTCTGGCTGTTGACTGTTGTCTGTAGGACAAATGGACATACAGATGTAGGCCAATGTCCATCAGGGAAGGCCGCAATGTCCTTGAGGAGAACCCACATGCAATTATGAGCTGCACAACATAGAGTACAATCCAGGTTTCCGAATATTGCGCATCGATCCACATCCACATTGCACATCATGCCACACCACATACCACACAAATCAGCAACATGGTGTCAAGATGGTACTACAGAATCAGCACAGCACAACATCAAGACAGCAATGTGCCCTTGAATGCATGCAAAGGTAACACCCCTAGCCATACCATTGAACCACACACCTATAGCACCACTGAAGTGATGCCACACAGCATGGCAACATCCTGGCCATCACCTCTTGCATGGCCAGGAGGGACACGATGAGCGTCAGCATCTGATGTATCAAATGTAATGAGATACAAGGGAGAACTATTATGGATGGAGATGGGTATTGTTGCCCTGATGTATTTGGTGAGGCCCACAAAGGACGCTGTCCCCAATGAAGTACACATACACAATGATGGAGACCAAGCCTGTGTTTCAAATTTTCAACAGTGTATTGTGATCATAATGTGTACAAAAAGTGCATGGCCCCAACTGTGCAAACACCCTTTCCCCCCTCCACCCTCCCCCACAACACTCCCAAAAACACCCTTTCCCCCTCCCCTCTCCCCACAACACTCCCAAAAACACCCTTTCCCCCTTTCCCTCTCCCCCCACAACACTCCCAAAAGCACCCTTTCCCCCCTCCCCCCACAACACCCCCATGTGAGGTTCATAGTGTGCAGGTGTCGTGCTCGACATGTTCCAGCAAGTTCTTGATGGCCCTAATTCTCATGGGCTCCTCCGCCATTGGGTGGTTGGGATGGCGTGCACCTCATGATACGTAGACAGCGGCGGCGGGAGCTTGTTTGTCGGGAACTTGCAGAGGAGGAGGTGCCCAGTTGATCCTGTGGTGGGGGGTATTGTCGCTCCATGGCGTCCGCAATACGTGTGAGTGCCTGCCTAAGTTGGGCCATTTCCTCACAAATCCTGTTCGTGCAGGCCTCCATGGCATCCCTTGTCTGGGTTGCATACAAACTAAGGTCATCCCTCAGACGGGCTGCCTCTGCCACATGCTGGACAACCAGCGCAGTGATTTGCACCTGCCTCTGGCTGATGGTAGCAAGGCCGTGTTGACTGGATCCAGCTGTTGGGGTGGCTGCTGTGCCCTGGTCCATGCCTCTGGCATCAGGTGAGGACACCTGAAGGCTCCATTGCCCTTCCACAGTCTTGTTGCCTGATTCTACATGGCTACCTGATCGTGATAATGGCCTTGGGTTTGGCTCAATGGACCGTGGTGGGCTGGGGGTCTGGCTTTGAATCTGAACGTCAATTGCCTCCTCAACGTCTGAAAGCGGGGCGGTGGCTGCTGCCTCACCAGTGGAACTGGTGGCAGCAGAGAGTGGGCCCTCTGTGCTGGTTTCCAATGTCATGGGGTGCACTGCCGTGGGTGGAACAATTGCAGCAGCCATGGCCTCAGGCTGTGTAGAACTGGTGCTCTTGCTACCTTTGCCCCTCTGCTGCTGATCACTCTTCCCGGTTCCCCTTGAGGTGGTGGCGATGTCCCCTCTGTCATGTGTCCTGGGATTTTTCTTTGCTGGTGGAGCAGGTGTTACAGTGCCCGGTTCATCAGTGTCTGTCTGTGACCCTTTAGGGGACAAAAATAGGGAATATCATTGTTTATGGTTCTACGTGCCTTATGCAGAATGTTTACGTCATGCCGCTCTATGCATTGGGGCCTCTTTATTTTGGAATCCGGTAATGGGGATGTCAGGTGGGTCATGCATGAATGGGTCTGTGTTGCACGTGTATGTGGTGATGCGTGCATATAGGTTTGTGGCTGGATCGATGGCCTGATTATGGACTCATATTTGGGGGGCCCATCACCCTTCACTGTGCATTGTTTGATGTATACACTCACCTCCATCTGATGAAGTGAGCACACCATGCTCCATGTCTCCAACACCCTCAATTGATTACACACCAATTTTGCCGGCGCAGGTCTCCTCCCACTCCCGGAGTTTTATAGGGGAATCTGTGCCACCTCCTGTGGCCATTGCCAGCTTGCGATTCACGGACAGGATGTTTCGTACATGGACCCGTAGGTCGTCCCACCGCTTTCGGCAGTCCTTGACAGTGCGGGTGGTGGTGCCCAATGCACTGACATTGTGGGCAACCTCTGGCCAGATGGCCTTTTTCTTGAGGAGGGTCTCCCACCGCATGTCATTTGTGAAAACGACATTGGCATTTTCCGCAAGTGTCTGAGTAAGCATGATCAGCTCCTCGTCGCATAATTTTTCTTTTCGCTGGCGATCAGCACCTTTCTTGACGGCCTTGGGCATCTTCGCGCTGTCCTGGATGATTTTGTGTTGGATTCTTGCCGAAAGAGGTCCTGGATGCAGAGGATGGCAATGGATTGTGTTTTTAAAGATGGCCGCCGTGCTCCTTCCCTTTCCTGTGCGATGATGCTATTTCCGGTTCCGCATTTTAACGGTTACCGCTAATAGCGGTGACCGCTATTTGCATGCAGAGTGAGGGCGGAGGTGCTATCTGCACTTTCGTCCAAGCCGGTAAGGGACTTTTTTGAGTCTTTAGCGGCATGGCGGTAGGGTTATTACCGGCATGGCGCTATGCTCGTGTCTGCGTACTCATAATGGTATGCTATTAGCGCCCTCTTGCCAGGGTGGACACGTTAATAGCGCCATGCCGGTAAATGTTGATTTTTACCGCACAATGTGTAATGAGGCCCTAAGTGTTTTAGTGTTTCAACTGATTGGGGTTCCTCACAATATCGGCATTTGTTGGACTTAGTTTTGTCTCTGATTGCTTGAATTTCTTTAGTCTTCAAGACGTTCGAACGGGCTCTCATTTGGGAATTTTATTAGAGAGTTCACAGGCTCATTCAGTTTCTGGGTGGTTGCAGGAAGATGTGTGGTTAGCTTGTTTTTTTCCAGCCAACTCTATTGTTTTGCACCAATCTGTGTCTTTGAGTTTTTTTGTTGTTTTCGCCGGGTTCCTCTCTAACTCTTCCTTTAAGCTTCCGATCTCCTCGAGGAGTAGAAGGTTTTTGTGGGCCACATTTTGTTGTCTCTTTTGTTCATTTCTTTTCGAATTATCTCGTACATTTTCTGATTTGATGAACACATTTTCCTGAACAGCATTAGACCATTAAGGTCTACAGTTGTTTTCAATGATGTTAGACCTAGTTCTCTCCTAATAGATGCTATAGGAGCTGAGGTCGGCAAATGAAGTATTTTCCTCCAAAACATTCCCTCTAGTTTGTTCCAAAGTTCTGAGGGTATAGCCAGCCTGGCTTCCACTCCATAAACTATTGCTGGAACTACTTTTGTTTTGTAAAAAGTCAGGGAAGCCTTGAGAGAAAAGAGGCTGAACTTTTTGTCCATCAGCTGCGTTTGGATCATTAGATTTTTGGTTTTATGATGGATGGTTTCCTGCATTAGTTTCTCTTGTGGGTTGTTGCTGATAGTGACTCCTAGGTATCTGAAGGCTTGCAATATTTCGAGTTGTTCTTTGACTAAGTGCCAAGAAGGAATTGTCTTTTTTTAGGCACTTTCTCAAAAATCACCACCTTGGTCTTACTTGTATTGATCTTGAGGTCGTTCAATGAGAGGTAGACCAACAGGTTATCAAGTTGTCTTTGAATGCCCACTGCGGTCTGGTCGATGGCAGGCATCCCAAGTTGCATCGGGACCAGCGACTCTACCCATGTGGAATTGGTGGTCCCACATCAAAATGAAGTAGTCTACCAAAACACAAAAAAATTCCACTCCATCAAAGTGCAAATGGCATCTGACGCTAAGAAGATAATCATACATTGTTCCCAATTTCCAGGATCAACCCGTGATTCCATGGCCCTGTGTAACTCAAACATGCCACGCTACATGGAGCGACAAGCCGGTCAACGTTCCTGGCTACTTGGTGAGTAGCAGGGCAAGCACATGGCAGTGTGATGTGATGGGGAGAGATACATACTCCTTCTGGCTGGTGACTGTTGTCTGTAGGACAAATGGACATACAGATGTAGGCCAATGTCCATCAGGGAAGGCCGCAATGTCCTTGAGGAGAACCCACATGCAATTATGAGCTGCACAACATAGAGTACAATCCAGGTTTCCGAATATTGCGCATCCATCCACATCCACATTGCACATCATGCCACACCACATACCACACAAATCAGCAACATGGTGTCAAGATGGTACTACAGAATCAGCACAGCACAACATCAAGACAGCAATGTGCCCTTGAATGCATGCAAAGGTAACACCCCTAGCCATACCATTGAACCACACACCTATAGCACCACTGAAGTGATGCCACACAGCATGGCAACATCCTGGCCATCGCCTCTTGCATGGCCAGGAGGGACACGATGAGCGTCAGCATCTGATGTATCAAATGTAATGAGATACAAGGGAGAACTATTATGGATGGAGATGGGTATTGTTGCCCTGATGTATTTGGTGAGGCCCACAAAGGACGCTGTCCCCAATGAAGTACACATACACAATGATGGAGACCAAGCCTGTGTTTCAAATTCTCAACAGTGTATTGTGATCATAATGTGTACAAAAAGTGCATGGCCCCAACTGTGCAAACACCCTTTCCCCCCTCCACCCTCCCCCACAACACTCCCAAAAACACCCTTTCCCCCTCCCCTCTCCCCCAAAACACTCCCAAAAACACCCTTTCCCCCTTTCCCTCTCCCCCCACAACACTCCCAAAAGCACCCTTTCCCCCCTCCCCCCACAACACCCCCATGTGAGGTTCATAGTGTGCAGGTGTCGTGCTCGACATGTTCCAGCAAGTTCTTGATGGCCCTAATTCTCATGGGCTCCTCCGCCATTGGGTGGTTGGGATGGCGTGCACCTCATGATACGCAGACAGCGGCGGCGGGAGCTTGTTTGTCGGGAACTTGCAGAGGAGGAGGTGCCCAGTTGATCCTGTGGTGGGGGGTATTGTCGCTCCATGGCGTCCGCAATACGTGTGAGTGCCTGCCTAAGTTGGGCCATTTCCTCACAAATCCTGTTCGTGCAGGCCTCCATGGCATCCCTTGTCTGGGTTGCATACAAACTAAGGTCATCCCTCAGACGGGCTGCCTCTGCCACATGCTGGACAACCAGCGCAGTGATTTGAACCTGCCTCTGGCTGATGGTAGCAAGGCCGTGATGACTGGATCCAGCTGTTGGGGTGGCTGCTGTGCCCTGGTCCATGCCTCTGGCATCAGGTGAGGACACCTGAAGTCTCCATTGCCCTTCCACAGTCTCGTTGCCTGATTCTACATGGCTACCTGATTGTGATAATGGCCTTGGGTTTGGCTCAATGGACCGTGGTGGGCTGGGGGTCTGGCTTTGAATCTGAACGTCAATTGCCTCCTCAACGTCTGAAAGCGGGGCGGTGGCTGCTGCCTCACCAGTGGAACTGGTGGCAGCAGAGAGCGGGCCCTCTGTGCTGGTTTCCAATGTCATGGGGTGCACTGCCGTGGGTGGAACAATTGCAGCAGCCATGGCCTCAGGCTGTGTAGAACTGGTGCTCTTGCTACCTTTGCCCCTCTGCTGCTGATCACTCTTCCCGGTTCCCCTTGAGGTGGTGGCGATGTCCCCTCTGTCATGTGTCATGGGATTTTTCTTTGCTGGTGGAGCAGGTGTTACAGTGCCCGGTTCATCAGTGTCTGTCTGTGACCCTTTAGGGGACAAAAATAGGGAATATCATTGTTTATGGTTCTACGTGCCTTATGCAGAATGTTTACGTCATGCCGCTCTATGCATTGGGGCCTCTTTATTTTGGAATCCGGTAATGGGGATGTCAGGTGGGTCATGCATGAATGGGTCTGTGTTGCACGTGTATGTGGTGATGCGTGCATATAGGTTTGTGGCTGGATCGATGGCCTGATTATGGACTCATATTTGGGGGGCCCATCACCCTTCACTGTGCATTGTTTGATGTATACACTCACCTCCATCTGATGAAGTGAGCACACCATGCTCCATGTCTCCAACACCCTCAATTGATTACACACCAATTTTGCCGGCGCAGGTCTCCTCCCACTCACGGAGTTTTATAGGGGAATCTGTGCCACCTCCTGTGGCCATTGCCAGCTTGCGATTCACGGACAGGATGTTTCGTACATGGACCCGTAGGTCGTCCCACCGCTTTCGGCAGTCCTTGACAGTGCGGGTGGTGGTGCCCAATGCACTGACATTGTGGGCAACCTCTGCCCAGATGGCCTTTTTCTTGAGGAGGGTCTCCCACCGCATGTCATTTGTGAAAACGACATTGGCATTTTCCGCAAGTGTCTGAGTAAGCATGATCAGCTCCTCGTCGCATAATTTTTCTTTTCGCTGGCGATCAGCACCTTTCTTGACGGCCTTGGGCATCTTCGCGCTGTCCTGGATGATTTTGTGTTGGATTCTTGCCGAAAGAGGTCCTGGATGCAGAGGATGGCAATGGATTGTGTTTTTAAAGATGGCCGCCGTGCTCCTTCCCTTTCCTGTGCGATGATGCTATTTCCGGTTCCGCATTTTAACGGTTACCGCTAATAGCGGTGACCGCTATTTGCATGCAGAGTGAGGGCGGAGGTGCTATCTGTACTTTCGTCCAAGCCGGTAAGGGACTTTTTTGAGTCTTTAGCGGCATGGCGGTAGGGTTATTACCGGCATGGCGCTATGCTCGTGTCTGCGTACTCATAATGGTATGCTATTAGCGCCCTCTTGCCAGGGCGGACACGTTAATAGCGCCATGCCGGTAAATGTTGATTTTTACCGCACAATGTGTAATGAGGCCCTAAGTGTTTTAGTGTTTCAACTGATTGGGGTTCCTCACAATATCGGCATTTGTTGGACTTAGTTTTGTCTCTGATTGCTTGAATTTCTTTAGTCTTCAAGACCTTCGAACGGGCTCTCATTTGGGAATTTTATTAGAGAGTTCACAGGCTCATTCAGTTTCTGGGTGGTTGCAGGAAGATGTGTGGTTAGCTTGTTTTTTTCCAGCCAACTCTATTGTTTTGCACCAATCTGTGTCTTTGAGTTTTTTTGTTGTTTTCGCCGGGTTCCTCTCTAACTCTTCCTTTAAGCTTCCGATCTCCTCGAGGAGTAGAAGGTTTTTGTGGGCCACATTTTGTTGTCTCTTTTGTTCATTTCTTTCGAATTATCTCGTACATTTTCTGATTTGATGAACACATTTTCCTGAACAGCATTAGACCATTAAGGTCTACAGTTGTTTTCAATGATGTTAAACCTAGTTCTCTCCTAATAGATGCTATAGGAGCTGAGGTCGGCAAATGAAGTATTTTCCTCCAAAACATTCCCTCTAGTTTGTTCCAAAGTTCTGAGGGTATAGCCAGCCTGGCTTCCACTCCATAAACTATTGCTGGAACTACTTTTGTTTTGTAAAAAGTCAGGGAAGCCTTGAGAGAAAAGAGGCTGAACTTTTTGTCCATCAGCTGCGTTTGGATCATTAGATTTTTGGTTTTATGATGGATGGTTTCCTGCATTAGTTTCTCTTGTGGGTTGTTGCTGATAGTGACTCCTAGGTATCTGAAGGCTTGCAATATTTCGAGTTGTTCTTTGACTAAGTGCCAAGAAGGAATTGTCTTTTTTTAGGCACTTTCTCAAAAATCACCACCTTGGTCTTACTTGTATTGATCTTGAGGTCGTTCAATGAGAGGTAGACCAACAGGTTATCACGTTTTCTTTGAATGCCCACTGCGGTCTGGTCGATTAAGATGATATCATCCGCAAATAGCAATCTAGGTATCTTTTCATTACCCACAGAAGGCGTAAAGGTTCTGATGTTTCTCTCAGCAGATTGAACATCTCCTGTGTAGGCATTGTAAAGTGCAGGCACCAGGGGACAACCTTATTTGACTCCTCTATGTGTATGTATGTTTTGAGAGAGGTAACCCGCTTTGTTGAGTCATACCCTCAAGTGTTTGTATGAAGCACTTTGATTGGAGCTAATATTGATGTGGGACAGCCCCAGTTGGTGAGTTTAGCCCAAGGTTTTCCTCTATTCACCTTGTCAAAGGCTTGAGAGAGGTCGATGAAAGCCAGTATTAGACGTGGCGAGCCTTCTAGCACTTTAGATTTTAAAATGCTAAGCATCATTATGTTGGCTGATGTTCCAAAGTTTTTTGTGAAACCTGTTTGGACGTTATCGTGTCTTCTGAAGATAGTATCCATGTTGTAAATTTTTCCAGAAGACAGGCTCCAAAACGTTTGCCAATGCAGTCCAGCAAACCGATAGGACGATAGTTGTTCGGATTGCTTTTGTCGCCTTTTTTGTAGATTGGGACAATGTTGGTAGTTTTCCACGATCTAGGAATCGAGTTTGACTCGACACAGGTTTTGAAGATTTCAACGATCAAGGTTGACCAAGCATCGGAGTTGGCCTTCAGGTCTAAGTTCGAGAGCCTGCATGGACCAGGTGCTCTAGATGTTTTTAGCTTGTTAATTTTACCCATAATGGTCATTTTATCAAGCTCTATATCCCATTTTCCATTGTTGATATCTGGCTCGAACTGGTCTGACTGGGGTCTATCGAAAGGTTTTGTGAAGTGCGAGATCCAGTCTTGCTCGCTAACACTGTTTGATAGATTGTCTTCAGTCGTTCTTCTATCCGCGAAATTAAAGACCAGAAGGCTTTGGCCTGTTTCCCGCTCAATGTTCTGAGCATTGTTTCAGAGTCGTGTTGGTATAGGACACTTTTGGGTACTTTAAGCCAATGTTTGTAATTTTGTAGAGCTTTCTTGGCCTCTTCCTTTGTAGCTTTAGAAGGATGCTTTTTGGCGTTTCGAGTAATTTGCCTCAATTCCTGGCGTTTCAACTTCAGGGTTGGATTGTTCATGTGATGATGGGTTGTAGTAATTTGCTGTTTAGTTTGTTTATTTCTTTAGCCACCAAATATCGCCTTGTGATGTTTACGACTACAGAGTCTTTTAGTCTGAACCTGGTTCCACTTTTGTTAGTCTCCAGTTTGGATTCCAATTGTAAGTGTGGGATGGATAGTTCTAGTTGTTCTGTTTCTCATTGGGCCTTCAGAAGGTTGTGATCACTGTTCGATGTACGGATAACTTCAAAAGAAGTCATTCTTGCCAGTAGGTTTCTAGAGGTGTAAATGTGATCAAAGGTGGCTTGTCTTCCAGCAGGTTCCCATGTAGTTATAGCTAACTTATTCAGACTTTTTAACCAATTAAGGTTGTTGATGTCCCAAGCATCTGTGCTTAAGGTCCATTGTTTCCCTCTAGATACTGGTTCTGGATCAGAATAGATGTGAGTCCTCTTAGGTTTGTCACTTTGGTCTGCTGTTTGATCTGGGCCTGGAGGATCTATCGTCGCATTTAGATCCCCGCATATGATGATATGGTCTACTAAACAGTCATTGTTAGAGACATCAAGTAAGGTTTCTGTATTTTTAGTGAAGTGATCCACTGAAAAAGCTTTGGGATTTGGCTGTAATGTGTGTTTTGATTTTGACACCAAGTGACTGCATTGTGCTACTCTGTCCTGCTATTCCTGTCTTGCGCCTGCCTCTCTACTGCTTCCCCCTCCCCTCTGCTCTTCTCTCAATCCCTCCCCTCAACCCTCTTCTCTCCCCTCTTCGCCCTCCTCCACATCACCTATGGTGCTCTCTGTTTCCCGTATCTTATCTAACTGCTTCTCCATTGACTATCCCTCCCTTCTCAATAAGTCTGGTAGGAAGAAGTTCAAAAAGGATATCTTGACTTCACACCCTGGTCTCCCTTTCGTTGACACCTACACCAGTGCTTCCTCCAGACAAACCCTCACCGACATCCTCTTTGTCGTTCCTTCGCCTGATCTTTGGACTCCTCACATGGTCTCTGTGCTCTCTCCTTTCTATTCTTCTCCCATGAATGGTGGCACCTGGTGGGAGGCCCTCCTGGACCACTGCCACTCCTCTAAGGTAATCATTAATGTCTACCAGAATGGCACTGCCCTGGTCCAAGGACCTCAGGCCAACCTTCTCCTCTTTGATAGACGTTTCCAGCGCCTCATCAACTTCCTTCCGTCTCCTGCTGTGCCCTCTCTCTCCCCTCTGGATTCCTTGCCTCCCACCTTTGCCTCCTCCTTGGCTACCTTGCCCTTCCCTCCTCTTTCCTCCTCTCCCCGTCCCAGGCTCCTTCTACACCTCCACAGGGCGTACCTCCAATTTGGACCCCTCCCCGGAAGTCTTTCAAAGCTGGCAACCTTCTCTATATTGCCACGCTCAGCTGTCAAACACTCCTCTGACATCTGCCATCTACTGGAAGAGCTCAACCTTGATGTCATTGGTCTCACCGAGACATTGTTAATGGCCAGCTCTGTCATGAGCTGTGACACTCTCCTCCCTGATGGCTACAAGATCCTCTCCACACCCAGATCCAACCGTTCCGGTGGGGGTGTAGCCTTGATCTTACCAGAGTGAATTCCTGCCTCTGTGATTCCAACGCAGGCCTACTGCTCCTTCTAATGCCTTTTTTCTCTCTCCCGGCCACTCTCGAAATCATTGCTCCTATCTATCAGCCACCTGGTCAGACTACATCCTTCCTCTCATAGTGGGCTGACCTCTCCATCTCCTTCTTGGCCTCGACCACTCAACTCCTCCTTCTTGGAGACTTCAATATCCACCTGGATGCTTCCTGTCCATCTTCTGTAATCTTTCGCAACCTCTGCGACTCTCCCTCTCTTTCTATTCTTCCCTCTGGTCTGACTCACTCTTCTGGGAACACTCTGGATGTTCTCATCTCCTCTGACCTCCCCCTCTCTAACCCTCTGAGCACTCCTGTCTCATGGAGCGATCACTTTCTCCTTTCCTCCATTCGCTCCCTCTCTATACCACAGGCCAAGTCTGCTCCAGCACTGCCACCTACCTTCTCGGTCATTCAGCCCATGCAGGATTTGTCAGTTGAGGATTTCACTTCCACTTTCTCTCGCTCTCCTCCACCTCTGGCTGACTCTCATCTTGACACTGCCCTTGCCTGGCTCCTCTCTGCTATCTCTGATTCTCTCGATTTTCTTGCCCCTGTTATGAGGATCCGCTTGAAGCCCAAAGCCAAGTGCAACTCTTGGTACGACTGTGACCTAATCACCCTTAAAGGCAAGTGTAGGGTGGCTGAGAGAAAATGGCAGGCATCATGTACATCCTCCGACAAACTGGCCTGCCGCCTGCTCCAAAGGCAATACCGGTTTTCTGTCTGCACTAAGAAGAGAGCCCACATCCAAGCCTGCGTCTATGCGGCATCCAACAACTCAGCCAAACTCTTTAAAATATGCAAGGAGCTAGCCAATCCTGCTGCAGTCTCTCCCTTGCCAAGCCCTCTGCATGGCCCTGGCCTCTCATTTCATCTCTAAAACTCAGGACATCCTGTCCACCCTCTCGTCCTCTCCTCCTCCTACCTCTTCTCTCTCTGCTACCTTCAGTCAACCTGCGCCTGCCTCTACTCCCTCTTTCTCTTTCTTTCCTCTGTTCTCCCCAGGCGAGATTTCCAGACAAGTCTGATCTATGAAAGTCTCGTCAAAACAGGCTCTGCCCTGTTTGTCCAAAACCATCAACGATCATATTGACACCCTCTCTCCTGCCCTGGCCGACATCTGCAACCACTCCTTCATCTCTGGAGCCTTCCCATCCCCTAAATTCACCCTTGTGCACCCTCTTCTCAAGAAACTCAAAAAACACACAGCCGACCCCTCCTGCCCAGCTATCGCCCAATCTCTATCACTCCTTTCCTGGGCAAACCCCTGGAAAAGCTGGCCATCTCCCAGCTTAATCTTTTCACTAATTCTGTCGGCTGTCTCCATGACCATCAGTCTGGCTTCAGAGAAGCCAGAAGCATGGAAACTGCTCTCTTGAAGATCCGTGAAGTACTACTCTCCAACCTTGATTCTAATTTCCCCTCTGTCACATTCCTACTCGATCTCTCTTCTGCCTTTGACATGGTCAACCATGCCATCCTGCTCAACTGCCTCTGTGATAACCTGAGTATCACTGATCAGGCCCTGGTCGACCTCCTTCCTCTCCAACCGACCCTCCCAGGTCCAACTTGGGTCCTTCCTTTCCTCTATCTCACTCTCCACTTGTGGTGTTCTCCAGGGGTCTAACCTCTCTCCCTGGCTTTTCAACCAATACCTGGCACGCCTCGCCCACCGCATTGTTGCTCTCTGCTCTAATTTTCAGTGCTATGCGGATGACACTGAGCTCATTTTCAGGCACCCCTCTGTCACCTCTTCTCCCTCTCTCATCTCAGACTGTCTGTCTGCAATCCAGGATCGTGTGCCGCCAACGACATCTGCCTTAATGCTAGTAAGACGGAGATCCTCCTCGTCAGTTCCCCTGTACCTTCCTTTACTGTCACTCTATGGACAGCCTCCCTTGGCCCTCTCTCTGCTCCCACCTGTAAGGCTAAGAACCTCATGGACATCTTCGACTCCACGCTTTCCTTTTCTCTACACATCGCTGACGTCTCTAAGAAGTCAAACTACCAACTGCACCTCCTCAGAGGTATTTCATCTTTCCTCTCCTTCCCCCAGAAGCTCACTGTCTCTGGAACTCTGGTTCTCCCCAGGCAGGACTACTGCAACAGCCTCTTTCTAAATCTGCCTGCTACTACTCTCTGCCCTCTGCAACTCATCCAGAACAGTACTGTAAGACTTATCCTTGGCTTCAAGCCCTGGGATCATATCTCGCCAGCCCTGAAATCTCTTCATTGGCTCCCAGTGGCTGCAAGGATTAAGTTCAAGACCCTTTGCATTGTCCACAAGGCCTTCTGGGGACTAGGTCCGCATTACCTTCAACTCTCCCTTCAGAAATCCCTTCCCACTCTAGCTCTTCACTCCTCAACCTCCAACTCCCTTAGGGCTAGTCGCTTCTCCAAGCAACGAATTGGTGGTAGATCTCTTTCTTCGGCTGGGGCCTCCCTCTGGAACAGCCTCCCTGCCTCTCTTAAACTTGAGGAGAACCATCTTCGGTTCAGGAAGCACCTCAAGACCTTCCTCTTTGATTCTACCTTCTCTCTTCCTCTCCCCTGCTGATCTTTGTCTGTTTCTGCATTGGGCAACTGGCTACGCTCTGATTTCAGGCCCAGATCCTGGCCCATGCAACCGCATACCTTCACTGCCTCCTGGCAACCCTTGCACAAGGTCTGTATCTGCAATTCTACAGTCCCCTTCCTGCACTTATTAGACACTGTTTGTATGTGCCTCATTATTGCACTTGCCACCAGCTGGCCGCACTACCTGTTGTTGTTTAGATCATGTGTTCAGCACTTTCCACTCCCCCACTGCCCCTTGCACTTTCCCCCTTTCCTCTCCCCTGCACTTGCGCATTCTCTATGTCACTGGGCCTAGTAAGATCCTTGTTTTGTCCTCCCTTGTAACTCTCCCTTGCCTCATCGTGACCTGAAACACTTGTGTATGGGCGCAATATAAATAAAATATCATTTCATATCATATATCATATATTTATTGCCAACCATGGTCATATATGGTTTTCATTTTACACTACAAATTATTGACAATCTTCAGGTGAGATGAACAAAGGATGAGCTAACATGCCAGAAAATCTACATATTGATCATGGGTGTTCATAACCGTCCAAGCTCTTCAGGATTATGGACAACCATGTATGCTCATTGCACCCTTCAAGCCACAGTGCCTGCTGGGGTGGCATTCCCAGGCATTAGGTGCTCAGAAAGCCCGATTGATTTAATGGCCCACAGCAAAGTGGGAGGGGGGCATAAAGGTGGGTTTTGGGCACCTAATACACAAGAATGCCGTCCTGGTAGTTGCTAAAACCTTTAGTACACAGAGGGCAGGCTATAGTTGTGCTTCAGAAAGGTGCCCCCAAGATCTACCAGTTCCTCTCAACTTGAATTCACGTAGAGGAGGATTCCATCGCAATATCTTGGTCGTAATTTGTGAAGTGGGAAGACTATGAAATTCCAGGTACTAATCTTGCAGAGTTTTGTGCAAAGCACCTGGATGCACGTGGGAGTCTTCGTAAGCCTAGTGACAAAATACCTAGAGGAGGACCAAAAGAAACAAAAACACTGACATGACCACAAGGCCTGCACACAAACGTTTGAAGTCAGAGAGGAAATAATGGTCCTGATGCCCAACCATAAAAACAATCTTCTCAACCAGTGGCATGGTCCCTACAAAATACATTAATCCATAAACCTCCCTGCTAGAGCCCTTTGTTCTTCTAGCTGCCACTCTCTGTGGATCAGATGCTTTTCGAAGCAGAGAGGGAGGTAGATCTCTCGCGTCCCCAGGTGCCTCCCTCTGGAATGGCATCCCTGCCCATCTCAGACTTGAGCCAGATGGCCTCAAGTTCTGGACCCTCCTTTTGTCCTCCTCCTTCTCTCTTCCCCTCCCTAGCTAATGCCCCCTATGCCTCTTTTTGACTGGCTGCCTGGTTCTGTCAGATTCTTACAGAGCACCAGGCCCTCTTTGGCCAGTTTATCCATGCACTTGGTGTCCCTGGATCCCCCCTAACTCGCACTGCCCTTCGTTGTCCCCTCCCCTGCACTTTACTGCTGGGTCTGTACCCCATTCAGCCCTTCCAGCCTCGTTCTCGCACTTAGCATGGGGACCTCGTTCCCCTACACTCTGTGCTTCCCCCTGGCACTTGTTCACCTGGCCTTCTCTTGCCACATGCATAACCTATGCGCCCTCTGCCCTTACCGGCACTTCCCCTCTGCCCGCACTTTCTTGTCACTGCACTTACACGATCCGAATGACACAAGGCCTAGTAGGACTGTTTTTGTTTCTTTATCCCTGTCCACCTCACCACCTCTCTTGCCTTGTTGCACCTTGAAATACCTTTTGCTGTATGGGTGCATTATAAATACCCAATAAATAAATAAATATTAGATTCCACCAACCAGAATCAGAGCGTGAATCCCAGATATACTATGAAAAACTTGCTGAAGGTCTAGATATAGTGATGAAAAAGAAAAGTCCAGTGCCTATATCAATAATAAAGAAAAGGCCCAAAGAGAGAAACAGTGTCATCCATAATAACGTGAGGGGACACTAAGGTAAATACCCAAAAACCTTTTTGCTAACTTCCCAAAATTCTTACTGCAAAAGAGACAGTTAAGTCATGTATAAGATCAGAAAAGAATACACCAAGGACCGTATTATTGCAAAAAAGTCTCCTGCTTGATCTTACTGAAGGCGAAAGGTGCAGACGCCAAGAGGGCCGGAAGCTACCTGATGCCAGGTAATATCTGTGACACAAATGGTGATTTGTTGAATGGGAGCGTTGGAAATCAAGGCAGGCTGTAGTACCAGCTCACCCTGGAGCAAATCCAAAACCCCAGAGCAGGTTGGCCTGGGTTGCAGTGACCTGCACTAACAAGAATGCAAGCCATGAACAGGGGAGGAGAAGGAAAGCCTGCAGACATACAGAGGGCTACTGAGTGGCAGGGTCTTGTAAAAGAGGTCCACAGAGATGGAGAGGTCCAAGGAGAAAGGCTGCTGATCTGGAGAGAAAGAAAAGCACAGAGTACATTTTAAGTATGAGCTGAAGCGAGATAGCACCCTTTTGGTCAGGAAACACTGTGATGTGACCCAGCTGCATACTGGAGCGCTAAGTCCACGTTGCCAGAGCAAAGTGATGAAACTGCAAGCTGAGAATCCGCTGCATGTAAGGACACTGAGCCCAAATTCCTACAGCAAAATGAAGACACTACATGCTGACAACACGCTGCATTCAGGCATTTTAAGCACAAGTTCTGATATCTAAAATATAGAAACAGCACATTGAAAACCTTCTGCATACTGGGGCACTGAATACAAGTTCTCAGAGTGGACTGCATAAACTACTCACTGAGAAGCTACTACAGCCACAGCCGGGAGGATAGCTCAGGATACCTGAAGGGCAACGAGTTTGTCTTGGAAGCAAGACAATGCACAGCAACACAGCTTCGAATCCCGGGCTCACTCTTAAAAACCATCTCCAATATTAAGCTCGTTATAAAATAACAATTATAATTACAGCATGAGGCACTGCCATACCGATTTAAAGAAACAAAAACACCTGATCTGATATACACTGATCCACTGTTCCCAGAAGAGTCTTAGGTCCCAGAGGGAACCGAAAAAAAACAGGATGAGTTGCTGAGTCCAAGCTCCGGAAACATTGGCTGGGCTACTGGTGCACGTGGCAACACTGACTTCAGTTACCCAGCATGAACTCAAACGGTCTAGACACACTCGCCCACACTTACTGCCTATGGGAGACCTGAGACAGACCCTGACCAGCCATTACCCACTTAGAGACTGGAGCCAATTTCCCAAGCTCCTCAACCTCACCAACTTCCAGCTCGAAGCGTTGAAACCTTACTCCAGCAGCCTGTCATTCTAGAATGTGCCCGCTCCTCACGGCACAGAATGGCTGAGACAGATGTGCCCACTGCTCTGGCTTTTCATCTCATGCACAATCAAATGTAAGGGCTTGACTTTTGGCAGAATGGGACTTATTTTTTTTTATGAAACGGGAAATGTTCAAGGGTGACACATTCTATTGCTTTACCTTAAAGAGCCCTAATATCAATATCATACTATAGAGAGCCTTATTTCCTTCCCAAGAAGCACTGCTCTGGAATATGCTACCTTTACATCTTTATTTTATATATTTTTATTTTTTATTTTTATTGGCACATACTTTGAAACCAAACCTTTACCATAAAAACAATTACATAATTCCTCCCCGGGTGTGAAAAAGACATCTTTAACTTAAAAAATAATTAAACAATTAACGTTTATAAAGAGAATCAGAATCAATTTTGTTTTAAAAAGCACGCCCTCTAACCATGGCAGAGCATTGTCCAACATATTTCGCTTAATAAAAACTCTCCATTGCAACCGCCCAATTCTTTCAGAAGGTCCCCTAAATTACAGATCGTGCTTCAAGGCCCTCTAGGAGTTCAAAGACGATCTTTAGGAATAATGTACACATAGTATATTTCAAAGTATGAAAAACGCTCAGAAAATATAGTGATTCCTGATGTTTGATATGGATGTATAGCCGTCTTCTTGCGGCCACTGGCCTATGTGCGCATCCTCTCAATCTTTCTCTTGTCCCCACTGTCCATTAGTGACTCTTGTAAAAGTGGCTGGAATAAACGCGGCATGATCGGTACCTGCTATGCCGTGCTGCAGCCAGTCACACCAGGTCTCAAAAGTGTCTAAATTGTTTCTCCTGCTGACCCCTAGAAGGTGCACCCACTATATGCTACTGCGCCACAGAATACATCGCAATTCCTGCAGGAGCGGGCATTGCACAAAGGAGCCGAAACTTGCATTTTGCTCACCTCGGCACTACAATCTTTGGTGATGGCTCATCCGAAAGCAACGTTTGAGAATACACTGTGAGAATCAAAGCAGGGTCAATTCACTCTATCTGGACATGCACAGAAGTTCTGACCCAGTCACAAAAAATTAGGGATCTGCAACCGCTTGATGTTTTGTACTATAAATCCTATCAGCCCTAGCCAGCACAGTCAATGGAGAGGGATCATGGGATTTGCAGTTCAAAACTTCTGGAGTGCCGCAGGTTGCAGACCCCTCTCCTAGAGGTCAACCAAGCTACCTGGAGAACAACTTGCTTCTCCACTTATGTTGCTAGCCTGCGCTCAAGACTTAAACTGCCACAAAAGCAGAAAAATGCAGGAAATGCACAAGCGCCATTAAAGCGGAGTTAAGAGCTATACAACTAAAGGCTCAGACAAAGGGAATTATAACAACAGTAAACCTTTTAACTTAGCAACACTGAAGAGTATGAGATCAAACTACATACCATGTTAAGAGATTTAAAAATGTAGGCATGAGGAAATAAAATACGCAGTTTATTTGTAAACTCGGAAACTCTTCTAAAAGCTTTATTTTGAAAGGGACGTTAAATGAAACAGAGGTGTTAAAAACGAGCAGAGACAAACTCTCTCTGTGTTTTTGCACATCCAGGGCATTTCAATATGGATCCCCTGGATGAAGCCAGGCATTAAGCGGGAAATTCGCTCTCTGCATTTCCCAACTCTGTGGAGAGAACCTGTCAGCATCACATTGAGAACCAGGCAGAGAGGCTCAAATCCATATGGCTTCTAGGCACCATGTTGTGTAGACAAAGGACATTGGGATTGCATAAGGACTCCGGAAATGACTTCCACCATGTTTGTACATGGCGGCCACCATTACCCATCACCAGGGCCGGCCTAAGAAGCTGCAGCAAAGCAAAAATTTGGTGACCCCCTCCCCATGGGGTCGCCACATTTTTCAATAGGCATGGCAGGCGCCGTATTGTTATTAAATGCGCTCCGCTCTCAGAGCGGAGCACATTTAATTTCAATAGGGCACCTGCCGCACCTTCTCCCACCACACCAGATCGGGGGAGACCTTGAAAGGCTCCCAGAGCTGGCGTGGCAAGGGTCTAATATTAGTGCGCCCTGGGTCGGCCGCCCGGCCCTAAGGCCGGCTCTGCTCATCGCTGCTGTGCATACATGCGTTTTCCAACTGGGACAGATAATGGAACAGGAAACCGGGGGAACGCCGGATTACATGGCCATTCTTTATCAGTTTTAATATTCAGTGGAGCAGACCACAAAGACGGAGCTGGATGTGGCCAAGTGCGCTCCATTAGCTATTACATCCTCATCAAATTGAGGCTGCAAGTGTCTTCTTGTGTTTTTAAGGAGGAATGCAATAAAGGAATAGACTAGGCCACGAGGCAACCTGGTGCGACTTAGATTTGAAGTTGTTCCTGTGTGCAAAATGACCACAAGACCATGAAGAATTTTTTGAGCCTTGCCCACTACCATGGAGCTTTAAGATGTACTTAAGCAGTGGTGTTACGGCTTTACGTTGAAGGAACAAGCTCCAGGTGACAAAAGGCACCGGTGGAGGTAAACATGTTGTATACTGTCATAGGATCAACATAATCGGTTTCCCAATAAATTCCTTCCCACGTAGATTTCTAGATCAAAGTTTAATCAAACAATAGGTGAACAAATAGCATTCCATAAATGAAGCTTTGCTTTGCATCTCCCCTTGGTGGCATACGATGGAGAAGAGGAAGCTGCAGCAGAAATAGCCCCTCCCCCCACACCCCACAGAGACCAATGCAGGGTACGTGTGGCTGGAGGGACAGGTTTCCTCAGCAATTTCCTATGAGGGTAATGAGTGAGTCTTGGCACAGAATGACTGTATCTTGAGTTGATTTCAATCACACCAAATGTAATTTAGATGTTTGAACGGAAAATGGGCCAACAGAAGGATGTTGTGTGGTCAATTCTGGAAACATGTACATGTCATTAATGTGGACTTATTGGCTGAACCGTCAGAATTAAAATAAAAACAATTCGCTTTGAATTCCCTTAATATTTCTACAAAACATAGATTTTCTTGGAGTTCCGAAAAAATTGAAACATGGGGCCTCATTACGACTTTGGAGGTAGCCATAGCGCTAATAGCGCCATGGTTGCCTCCAAAATCGTGTCCGGTTCGGTCTGGTGAAGTGGGGACTTACCGGGACATTCCGACCTAGGCGGACCCAGTAAGTCCCCCTTCCAAATGCCATTCCCATTTGAGCCCCATAGGGCTCAATGGGAACGGGAAAGGCGCTAATAACGGGGCCGCTAATATCGGGCCCGTTATTAGCTCCAAGGTCCCTTAACGGGTCCCGTAAAGAACGTGTAATCAGACCACACGTCCATTACAGTTCCCGCTAAGGGACCTCGGAATTGGCAGTAAGGGATTAACGGCACCTGTCTCCTTAACGGTGCCCGGTATCCCTTACGTCCCACCTTGTAATGAGGCCCATGGTTTCATGTTCCAATTACATCTCGGCGAATGTTTGGAAAAGCACCTTTGGACACCGGAAGTTGCATACCCTTCCGCGGACTCTTTTATATTCAGTTACAAACGTGGACATCAGGTGGTCCTAATAGTAACACCTGAAAAAAGTGGTCAAAGCCAGTTGCAGTGGGCATTTCCAGTAGAGTCCCATCCTTCTAAACAAAAACCCTTAATTTTGGTTAATATCACTGTGCCAGAATCGGCAATTTTCTTTTGTAACTGCAATTTTTCTAATTACCAACTTAATTACACGATACAGTTGAAATAGAGATGCATAAGACACACTTTGGTTAGATTGCAGTTTTTAATACAGCAATCCGTATCAAGCATGTGTGGTATAGCTGCAAAGAGGTACACACCACTAATTAGCTCCAGGTTCTAACTGTGCAGTCAGCTTCATGGCAGTCAATACATTAATGTATGGACTTTTCTCTCCCTGCATATTTCCTTTTTACTGACCCATACCCTGTTTCATTAGATCAAGTGCTTAGAGCATGCAGTTGGAAGCCCGATCACCTTAAAAGCGATCTGCAATCTTTGTATATTTCCATACCTCAATTCCCATTGCTAACACAATGTACAACTGTCACTAATATGATCTTGTTATTTGATAGATGAGTGTTTAGGACCCCACCCTTGATTGTAACAAACAATGTTTAATTCAAGCAAAAACATGTCTTTCCTTACCAGTCATTTCACTGCTTCTGGGCTCCGCCCTTTCCGCCTCTTCCAGGAACCTCCTGTGGTTGGAAAAAATTGGAGATGATATCAGATCTTCACACCTGAACCCTTTATCAGCTTTTATGCTAAATCTCCATTGTGGACAAGGTGGGGGTGCGGGTACAAAATGGTAGCCTGTCTTAGTCTTTCATGGATGCCCTCACACTGGGGACCCTTAAACATTGCAACATCAGCCTCGCGCAACATCAGCCTCGTGCAACATCAGCCTCGGTTCAACCCTCATGCAGTTCAGAAACGAAATCAAGTCTCTCCTCTTCAAGGAGCCCTTTTATAAGTAGCCACAAGCCAACTCAGCCCCGAAACCCCACAGATTACCGACATCTATAGCCCAAACCCCTGTTTCACCCACACCCTCTTTCAGCACTCTCACATGTTCCCCAAAAAATGCAAACACTAATTATTCTCTGCTACCTAGTAGTATGCCGGTAATAAACGCGGTGTTTAACCATCTATTAGAAGCCGGTAGACCGTCCAAATATGCAGTGCTCTGTTGCTTCCCGTAGCTGCATTCACACTCAGCAAATACTCGAAATAAAATAAAATAAATGATATACATCCAATGTCCATGTAAAATCTTCGCGGAACATATCCTTGCTACAAAATTTTAAAGTATTCATTGCTACCCCCATAGTCCAATAGACGCATTGTTTTTAGCTCAAAGAATCCGAGTGAATGAGCCCGACCGCTTCTGCATCTGCGTGGCCAGACCGATTCCCCTCCCAATCTGATGATTCACTGCACGCAGGAGCAATAGGCCTAGGATCCCAGGCAGATCCCCCGTTGAGTTACCTTTCACACCTGCGTGAGGTGAATTTGGAGCACTTACTGCTGACACATGAGCATGCCCTCAGGAGAGACCTGCAAAAGTGGCAACCACGAATAACATGGTGAACGCCACTGCACCGCTGATTCTACTGGTTGTGCTTGTTTCCTTGATTTATTCCTTCAGGGATTTTTTTCACTGACGGCCCGTTCGTCAACATATCGTATTTGAGATACGGTGTCTAATCTTCAAGTGTATCCACGGCCTGGCTACCCTGTACTTTATGTGCAAGATTCAGTCTTACCAGCCCGCTAGACCTCAGTGATCGCAGGACCAACCTGGTCCTTCCATCGGTCCATTGTCAAACTAGAGAAGATAGACGGTTCTTCGTACTAGGATTATGCTTATGTAGCCACCTCCCCCTTGAACTTCGCCTGATTGAATTGCTCAACATATTTCAGAAAAAATAAATGAGTTTCCTTGTCAATAAGTGTTTCCCTCGCTCTATTCGTTTAAGATCATGTCACTTCATCTGCGCCCAAATGCAGGACTCCCTGTCTGGTAGGTACTCTCTCTCAAATAGGTACATTCTACACTGTGTGTAGCAAGGATTGGGAGTGCTCAACATTATTTGGAGTGTAAGAAGCATTGTTTAGAGTGCGAGTACAATCTGAACCCCCAAAGTGTGAAGGCAACTGAATATGAGACAAAGGTAGTGATGTTCACATTATAACTGCGAAACCTTTCATCATCATCTTTTCATTATGTCAGTGTAAGACAATCACAATACAGTAAGCCAATAATTAATGGGGAGAGGGAAAGAACAGTAGACCACACAAGGAGAACATTAAGCACATTTAAAAAATGTCTTCGAAAAACATTAGGTAAAATGCTAACACTCAAAAGAAAATGTGTTACACTCCACAATTATCCAGATGGAACTTGGCAAGTATTGCTGGGTTTGCTTTTACATCAGGAGACTTCCAAGGCAGAGGTCACTGGTCATTCCTTACAATAAGAAATAGTAGGTGGGGGGCGTGGCCTGGCAGCCATGGGGTAGGCTACTTCCTCACTGAGCTCCGTGATCCGACAACAGATCCTGGAGAGCGCGAGCTGCCTGCCAGATGCAATTGGCATTAAATTAACACAGAGGGTGTATGAAGGCACATGGAGCAATATGTGAGCGCCCGCGAGCTGATAGACCCACGCGTACGGTCGAATTGATACTCTGTTGCTGAGCCTGCAGTGGATACCAGCGAGAGCATCAAAGGCAAGATGGCGGCGTGGCCGGAGCACAGAGACCCATGAGGACTCGATCAGATGGGACGAAACAGGCAGCCCGCTGAAATGTAGCAAGACATCAGAGGACAGCGAATGGGTGCCGCGCTATAATTCATAAACATATAAACGTAAATATACACACGTTTCAGTCGGCTAGAATGCGACTGGAGAGCGACAGCGCGAGGCTGGGAATGCGCGGGGACCGCAGGTGACAAGAAGCTGCAGGCGATAGAACACGAGCGGGCAGAACAGCGGCCCCGACTTCCACAGGCACCCGGCAAGTAGGAGCGCCCTCGCCACAGGGGAAGGAGGCCAGCATCTGGGCGAGTAGAGCGGTCTAGGAGGCGAAGATACCCGCCAGCATAGTGGAGTGCGCAGCCCAGGGTGTGCGAATACACATGTGACCGCTGCTAATGTAAATATAAAATAACACCCGCTTTGAAATGCTGAGCAGGCGCCAGGCACCGCCCACGAAAAACGTGGGCTACAAAATCACTGCCGGGGGACAGGCACTGGGGATGTAAACATGAACATTCGTGGAGCGGCAGCTGCATCGGATCGTGAAATCAAAGGAGACACAGCGCTGGAGCCGCGGCAGGTAGCCACATGCATCAGAATACATGCGCAACGTCCAGCCAGCAAATAAGGAGAAGAGGGCAGATGGAAGATAGGAACGGATGGCCCCTTCCACAAAGTGAACAGATTACGTGGAGAGCGGAGTGATGCGAGGCTCCTTCTACTCTGGGCTGCTGGAAAATGTGAAAGTGCTGGGCAAGTGTCTTTAGGACATGCACATGGGCTATTGACAGGTAGTGGCCTATAAGGGGTATACCACTGGCACACCAGGCGACAGATGAGCTGGAGGCGAAGAAGCCACAATGACAGGGTGCCCCCCCTGTAAGACTGGCGAGAACGCCAATAACTAACACAGAGGGTGGGGGCATGCAGGGCCCCCCCCCTGGGATGCTGAGGAAGAGCAAATTGCCGGACGAGTGTCTCTGCGCTACGCAATCTGGTCACCAGTCAGAAGGGGCCAGTGTGTAACATACCAAAGGGAGATAAATGTGCTGGAAGACGAAGAGGGCACATTAAGACTTATTAGCGGACTGGGGATGAGAGAACAGCTGCAGCAAGGGGGATATTAGGTGGGGACAAACGCCCGAGAGCATACTAAGGTCCCAACAACCACAACACAGAAATAAGGCCTGTCGAAACTTGCACTGGGGAGCATAAGAACTTACCTCACGGGTGAGACACACATGGCAAGCGGCAACAGCCATCCCCGACAAGAAAAGGCCTTGGGGCAGGAACGCAGTGGAACAATGTCCGGGAAGAGCGGCAAAGCTAAGAGCAAACAACCCACGATGGACATTTTTGCGAAGTCCCAACAAACCCCTACCACCCCAGCACAAGGGACAGCGAATGCGCCCTTGGAAACAGTTGCCCCTCATGAGGACAGCGCCATTCTAGCAGCCATAGCAGATCTGAACTCCAAGTGGGGTAAAACGATGGCGGACATGAGAACGGCACTTGAGAACAAAATAGATGTCGTGGGGATCGAAGTGAATTTGTTGAGACAAGATGTGAGGGCCCTTGCAGAAAGAACAAGCAAACTAGAAAGTGCGGTGAAGGTCAACACGGACACTGGAGAGAGCAACGCAAAAGAGGTCCATATTCTGAAACAACAGGTGGCGAACCTAGAGAGCAGAGCAGAGGAGGCCGAAGGCCAGGCGAGGCACAACAATGTCAGGGTGGTTGGACTGCCGGAGGGAGAGGAAGGACAAGACCCTACGGCGTACATGGAAAACATGTTGTTGCAAGAGATAGGAGCCGGTGAGCTGTCACAGGGATTTGCGGTTGAGCGAGCCCACAGAGCATTGGTGAAAGGGCCGCAACCCGGGGCTCCGCCTAGGGCAATAATAGCGAAAATTCTGAATTACAAGGACCGCAAGAAGATATTAGAATTTTTTCGGATAGGAGGGACGATAGAGAGAGGACCGGTGACCTTCTCAGCATATCCGGACTACATCATGCTGGTGCAGAGACAACGGTATAGCTATGTGGCGGTCAAGAGAAGACTATGCGCCGCTGGACACAAATACATGCTCCTATACCCGGCTCGGCTCAAAATTGTCTACAAGAATAAGGTGCTGTTTGTCGACACCCCGGAGGAGGCAGCAAAGTGGCTGGATGCCCATGGCTGTCCGGATCGAGATGAGGAGCAGGCACAACAAGAATGCGATAAGTGACTGTTATGCTGCATAAGGAGGGAGGGGAGTTGGCAATTGGAAAAGAGTAATTGTGTGAGATGGTATAGTGATTTAAGAACTTCAGTTGCACTAAGGGTATTTTGGACATATTGGACTTGAATATAACCAGTGAAAAGTTAAATGTTAGATGGGCAGTGCAGATGGCGCTCAGTCTAATAAAATAAGTCAGAGCTATTTGTAGGAGAAGGCTCACCCCCAAGTAGTAGAATAGTTAGGTCACCACTAGGGTGACGATTCCCCGTTGAGCTGCTGGTACGGCCTAGGTCAGAAAGGGGCTAGATGCGGGTGCGCCTGAGATCCAGGAATGGAGCTGGGCAAAAGTTGGGTATGGGTGGGGGGTAGGGGAGTGCAGTGAAAGTTGGGGTAGGGGTAATGGGGGGCAGGGGGAAAGTTGAAGTTGTTGAAATGGTTTGGAGTTGGGGTCAGGTGGGAGGGGGGGACAGTTGGATGGGGACTGGGGAGTTGGGTGTGTTTTTTGTTAAGGATACGAGCTTATATGGACTGAGATGGAAGTGGGATCTGGACTGCACCGAGGGGAGGGGAAGGGGGACTCTAATGAGCCATGGGGGACCTTAAAATAATTACGTGGAATGTCAGGGGGCTCAATAGTTATCTTAAGAGGAACAAGGTTATGTTGTATCTGCGCAGACAGAAGATAGATATTGCACTGTTGCAAGAGACTCACCTGGCACGGGAAAAGATGGAGATGGTAGCCAAGAAATGGAAAGGGGTTGTGGTGGGCTCGACATATTCTGCTTATGCTAGAGGAGTGCTCACCTGGGTGGCGCCGCATGTCCCATTTCAACTGTTGCAGGAAAAGGCAGAAACGGGTGGGAGGATCATACTGAGGGGATTGGTGGAGAATAGGGAGATAGGCATTGTAAATACATACACCCCCAATCAAAATACTGCAGCATATTTCAGAACTCCGTGTACTAACCTTAGCATGTGTATGGGGAGTGCAGTGATCTGGGGGGGACTTCAACTGTGTATTAAAGCCCAGAATGGATAGGTCAGATGGAAAGATTGACAGACCCACCCCAGCGGCTAAAGCATTGCAGACACTACTAGATGACTTTGTTCTGGCAGATGTGTGGAGAACAAGACCCCCCCAAGATAGGCAGTACTCGCACTATTCCGCCCTGCAGCAGTTGCATACGGGTTGCATACGAGGCTGGACTATGTCTTCAGAACGATAACGAGAGAAGATGGTAGCGTAGCTGACACCCAAGAGGGAGTTAATCAAGAGTTTGCAGATTATTACAGGTTGTTATATGGAGACAAGGAGGGTAGTAGTCATGAGGAGATAATAGAAACGCTGGGGGATATAGGACTGCCCACGATAAGTGCTGAAGAAAGAGAAGAGCTAGACGCACCAATTACTTTGGAGGAGTTGGGAGAAGTGGTGAGGCAGCTGCCTACCAGTAAGACCCCAGGGGCGGACGGGATCCCAAGTGAATTTTATAAAGCATATAGAGAGGAAGTGCTCCCCCCAATGTTAGAAATGTTAAATGAAGCATTTGAGGTGTGACGTCTGCCGGAGTCACTCAGAGAGGTGATTATAATACCGCTTCCCAAACCCAACAAGCCTGGGCATAGCTGTGGATCCCACAGACCTTTGTCGATGTTGAACCAAGACAGCAAGATACTGACAGCTGTCTTGGCAAACAGGCTGTGGAGAGTTATTGGCAAACTAATACACCCCGACCAGACAGGCTATGTCCCGAATAGGAATATAACACATAATCATAGGAGACTCGAATGGGGGAGTAAGAATGATGGTGAAATGGCAATTGTGTCCTTGGACGCAGTAAAGGCTTTCGATTCGGTCAAGTGGCCTTGGCTGCTGGCGGCCCTAGCAGGCTATGGTATGGGGCCTGGATACATAAGGTGGGCAAAGATGCTATATAGTGATCCGCTGGCCAGGGTCAAAACGGGATCAGTGATATCTGAAAGATGGCAACTTAGTAGAGGCACCAGACAGGGGTGCCCATGGTCCCCAATGCTCTATATACTGGTCCTGGAACACGTAGCAATATACCTTAGACAACAATACGATACCATTGGTATTGAGATAGGAGGGGAGCGACACTTGATCTCCTTATATGCAGATGACAATTCTGCTGTACTTGAGGCACCCGGAGGAAAATCTCCAGTACATCCTGGAAGTGATGGAAAGATATGCAGGGTTGTCTGGTATAGCGGTGAATCCTCAAAAATCCAGCATTTTCCCGCTAGGCAGTTACAATGGAATCCCGGTGGGACGGTTGCCGGTGTACAAACACCATGGGCAGTTGATACTTTCCAGTATCTTGGGATAGATGTGTACCACACAGTGGAAGAAGAGCACAGACACAATACTGAGGTAGCCATTCAGAAAATTGAGGCAGTTCTGGATGAAGTTACCCTTAGCAATGATGGGAAGAGGGGCAATGCTTAAGATGGTGGTCCTACCTAGGCTCCTGCATTATTTTGGGAATATTCCATACATGATACCCAAGAAGTTCTTTACTAGACTGAACAGCGTGTGTAGGGATTTCTTGTGGCATGGTACCCGGAATAGGGTGGCACTATGGAAACTGCAGAATTTTTATGAAAAAGGGGGGATAAAACTGCCTAATTATGAGGTTTACTATGTAGCGAGCCAGCTGCAATACGTTGCCAAGTGGCTCTTGTTGTGATGCTATTCTTTAGAGCAGGCAGCCTTCCTGTCTGAAATGTATTTGTAAGGACCACATGATGCATCATCCCTATGTGATGTCATAGATTGTTGATTGCTGCATCTCTTGTATGTGTTCTAATGTTGTCAGTTGGAGAAAAGTTCCTGAAGGGAAAGGAGCCTCTGAGTGCTGGGGGTCTTCTTCCCTCTTGAGAATCCATAATAAATACTTATATACAACTTACCTGCCTTCCCACGCCTCTTCATAACAATGGCGACGAGGATGGGATGTGAGGCCATTGGAGCCAGGTGATGAGAAGACCCCCGGCTACCAGCCGCATCCGCTCCGCTTCGTTCGGCGTTGAGCGACGGCTTGCGATCAGCTGTTCGCATCGCTCCCGAGGTCCGCTCTGCCTGTGACTGGCATCGAGTGACCCTAAGCAGGAGTTTCCTTCCCCGTGTGCAGCGTGGACATCTGCGCTGCGGAAGTGAAAGGAAACGGGCCCGGTCCCGCCTGATGTCCGTGGGCTGCTCCGCTGTGCCCGCGTCATTCCTGGAGGGGCCGTCCTGGAGGAGTGACTGATCCAGACGTGAGAGGTACAGTCCTGGAAAGGCCGCTCCGCTTCCCCGTAGCGTCGAGCGGCCAATGAACTGCTCCAAAGCGACGTTCGGCGGCGATTGGCGTTCCCACGACCCCACAAGTAAGTGTTGTTTGTGTACCTGCGCCGTTCTCCTACAGACCCTTGCGGGCCCCCCTTTTGCCGGCATCGTCCGTTCAATAAGCCGAGGATCTACGAGAGGGAGTTACGATGTGAGGCCGGCTCTGGATACCGTACTGCACGTAATAGAGGGGGGAAGCGGACCGAACTGAGGCATTGAACTCCAACTACCGTATGGCACTTAATAGAGGGAGAAGCCAATCGGAGTGGAAATAATGAAGATTCCATAATTTACCGCAAGGAGTCTGATGGAGGGAAAAGCAAATTGAGGAGGAGGACTGCATCCTATGTGAAGTTGCTACCTGACGTGCAGAAAAAGAATAAAGGGGCATGCAGAATATTCTCTGTGGCATCCACGCAATTTGAATCTGTTGTGCAAGCGACATTCTGCAAGCATCAGTGCTGTTTAGGGACTCCCTACCTCTTGTTCAGTTGGATTGGTGCATGCCACGCTTGGAGGAAGACATCTGAAGCACTGAATCTAAATAAAAACTATAAAGGTGTTCCACACTGTGGAAGAGGGGTGATATCTGCCGTCCCACACATTAAGTGATGGCAGCCTTACCTGGCATATCAGGCCCACCCATTTTTATGCCTACCCCAGAGGCGGCAAAGATTGCTTGGCCTCAATGGCGCAAGGGCTTTATGCACTACATGAAAGCTGCCGGGGGAACAGCTTATTCCAGCGAGAGGAAGATGGCATTATTGCTACATTTTCTAGGCTATGAAGGTCAGAGGATTTTTGAAACTCTTCCTCATCTAGTAGGGGATGGAAGTGGTGATGACTTAAATGAGTTCGAGTTGGCCTTGCTGAAACTTGATAAGCATTTCAACCCCAAAAGGAGCACGATTTTGGAACGATACAATTTCCGCATGCGCATACAAGCAAATGGTGAATCTGTTGAGGACTATGTAACTGCGCTGCGAAATCTGGCCCTAACTTGTAAGTTTCAAGGAAGCTTCTATGAACACATCCGAGATCAGTTCATGACGCATTGTCGATCGAAAAAGATTCAGGAGGAACTGTGGCTGAAGGATGAACCGAATTTAGATGAAGTGTTAGAATTGGCCAAACGTGGGGAGCATTCCCTGGCATGCGTAGCCAAGCTCTCCAGAGCCGAAGGGGGAGATTCTAAAGAAAATAAGCCGGAGGTATTGAATGTGGGGGAGGGGAAGAACAAAAGGAGAGGAAGAAACAAACAGACAGGCAGGAGTAATCCGGAAGAAAAGAGGAATCAAGAATCTATGCAGAGAAGCGAAAAGAAATAGGTTAAAAAGGACGAGAGATTGTGTTATCGGTGCGCCAGTGCGACACATTTCGCGTCTTCTGTGATATGTCCGGGGCGGAAGGTCGTATGCACCAAGTGCAAAAGAAGAAGACATTTTGCAACATGCTGCAAGAACTACCAATTTGGTCAAACAGGCCAAAGAAAGGTCCTCTATGTAAATGAAGAAGAAGATGGGAGGTCATCAGAAGACGACGTTGTGATGCCATTGCAAAATGTTATTGTTAATACAGTCAATGTTGTTACTAATGGTGGAAACTCGGACGATTGTGAGCGTCCCTATGCTGTGTTGACAGTGAATGGGTGTAAGGTGTCGATGATGGCTGACTCAGGATCGAAGATAACTCTGGTGTCCAGAAGTGCATTTGAGTGTGAAATGAAAGGGGTAGTGTCAACATTGTCAGAACCCGACATAAGTCCAGGTGGATACAACCAAGATAGAATCGATTTGTTGGGTTATGTGTGGAGCAAGTTTGAATTTAAGGGACGCAGTTGTGATGGCAAAGTGTATGTTACCAAGAAGGGACAATCCTTGTTGGGATGGAGAGAGCAAAAGAATGTAGGGATCAGACTTGATCCCAACCACCCAGAGCAGGTATTACAAGTATCCGATATATCCCCGACTTACAGCAGGTATCTGTCAGAGCATGGGAAAGTATTCGATGAGACTTTGGGAAGAGTAAAAGGGTTCCAACACCAGATAGTATTGAAAAGAGGCAGTATCCCCGTCGTGGCAAAACTCAGGCCAGTACCTTTTGCTTTACGGGACAGCGTGAAGAAAGAATTACAGAAATTGTTGAAGTCAGGTGTGATCGAGAGAGCCGGGGGGGTAGAATGGGTCTCCCCAGTGGTGATTATAAAGAAAAGTTCAGGTGATCTAAGACTATGCATAGATATGCGCGAGTTAAACAAGTGTGTGTTGGTGGACAGGCACCCTCTGCCCAACCTGGGCGAGTTGTTAACCATGGTGGGTGGGGGGAAGTATTTCTCTAAACTGGACATGATGTCAGCCTATCATCAGGTAGAATTGGAGGAGGCATGTAGAAAAGTCACGGCGTTTGTGACGCATGAAGGTGTGTTCCAATTTAGGAGAATGCCTTTTGGGTTGGCGTCTGCATCTTCAGTGTTTCAGAAAATCATGGATCGTCTGTTGAAAGGAGTGAAGGGCGTGTTTTGTTTTCAAGATGATGTGTTGGTGAGTGGTGTGACATTGGAAGAGCATGACAGAAATTTATGTAAGGTATTGAGAATATTTGAGGAGAGAGGTATCACATTGAGAGGAGAGAAGTGCAAATTTGCGGTGACAAAAGTGGACTATCTGGGTCACGAAGTGTCGGGGGATGGAATTAAGCCCAAGGAAGACATGGTAAATGCTATAAAGGGTATTGAGAAGCCAAATAGCAAGAGTGAGCTGCGCTCTTTCCTGGGTATGACGGAATTTTATCAAAAATTTGTGGTAAACTATGCTGATAAGGTACAGGAAATGAGAAAGATCCTGAGAAAAGGTGCTGATTTTGTGTGGAATAGTCAATGTGATATGGAATTTAATAAGTTAAAGGAAGACATAAATATGGCTCATCCGTTAGGATGTTTTGACACAAGGAAGCCATCTATTATCACGGTGGATGCTAGTGAAAGTGGTCTAGGAGCTGTCTTATCTCAGAAGCAAGAAGACGGATCTGAAGAGGTGATAGCTCATGCTTCAAGGGGCCTGAAGGGTGCAGAGTTGAGGTATTCTGTTCTCGAAAAAGGGATGTTTTTGGGCTGTGGAACGGTTCCGAAATTTTGTGTGGGGGGTAGAGTTTGTGATACATACGGATCATAAACCCCTAAAAGCTATTTTTGAAAATAAAGGCCTTGACAAGGTTTCCCGCAGAGTGGCAGGTTGGGTCACGAGGATGCAGACACACTGTTTTAGAATGGAAGTCATACCCGGAAAGGAAAATCTATTGGCAGACAGTTTGTCGAGGGTGAGGGTAGTAGACCCCGAAGTTGTGGAAAGGGAGGAAATGGAATTAGTGTTTGTTAACACTGACAGTATTGTATCCAAACAGGAGTGGTTGGATGAGATGAAAAGAGATGATATCATAAATAGAGTAATCCCATATGCTGTATCTGCGGTATGGCCTAATAAATTGGAATTGGCAGAGGGTGTGAAGCCGTATTGGGAAGTGAAGGATGAATTATCGGTCAATGATGATATTTTGTTCAGATGGGGTAGGGCAGTGGTCCCGATTGGTTTGAGAAAGAAGGTGATAGATCTGGCGCTTAGTGGTCACATTGGAGTTACCAAAACCAAGGGAGTGCTAAGAGAAGATTATTGATGGCCGGGTTTTGATAAGGAGATAGAAAATTGTTTGGCTAATTGTCAGTTTTGTGTTAAGAGTGGAAAGGGATTGGTAGCCAAGAAACAGCCATTGGTGGATGTAGGTCTCCCATCAAGGATATGGAGTGATCTTGCCATGGACATACTAGGTCCCGTGGAATTAGGTTATGGTTGTGGAAAATACATTGTTTTGGTTGTAGATTTGTTTTCCAGATGGTTGGATTTTAAGATTGTAAGAGACATCACTGGAGAGAGTATGATAAAAGTGTTGCAGGAATTTTTTGCAAATGAAGGGTTGCCCGAAAGAGTATTGACGGACAACGGTCCCCAGTTTATAGGGGGAAGCTTCACCAATTATCTAAGGAAGTGTGGAGTTGGTCACAAAAAGACTTCATTGTATCATCCTGAGTCAAATGGAGTGGTTGAAAGGATGAACAGATGTGTGATGGAGAGTATACGTATGGGAGAGGAGTGTGGTTTGGATAAGTTAGCCACGATACAAAACAGGATGTGGGCTTTGAGGATGGCGCCACACTCTACAACCGGTTTGTGCCCATTTGAGCTCATGAGGGGCAGGAAGCCGTATTCCATGGCGTGTCCACCATTGCTTGGTAGGAGTAGGGAGACGGATCTGGTTGTGGATGAGGTGAGGAAGTCATTGGGGAAGAAGAAGTCAAAATGGGTCATGCGTGAAAACTTGAGAAGAGGAAGGAAAGAGTTACGGGTGGAGTGTGGAGATTGGGTCAGGATAAAGAAGGGTTTCATCAAGAAGAAGGGGGACTCTCTTTATTCGGATCCTGTCAGAGTTGTGGCAGTAATGAAGGGGGCTGTACGCGTAGCTGGAGGGCAAGTGTGGAATAAAGATAGAATTGCAACTGTGAAAAAGGTCATGTGTGAGATGGGAGTCGGAGAAAGAGTTAAAGTTAAGTTGTATGTAGATTATCGTTTAGTTGAAAATAATTTTAGTGAAATGATAATTGTGAGTTAAAAAAAAAAAGGGGAAGATGTGTTGTGATGCTATTCTTTAGAGCAGGCAGCCTTCCTGTCTGAAATGTATTTGTAAGGACCACATGATGCATCATCCCTATGTGATGTCATAGAATGTTGATTGCTGCATCTCTTGTATGTGTTCTAATGTTGTCAGTTGGAGAAAAGTTCCTGAAGGGAAAGGAGCCTCTGAGTGCTGGGGGTCTTCTTCCCTCTTGAGAATCCATAATAAATACTTATATACAACTTACCTGCCTTCCCACGCCTCTTCATAACAGCTCTCAGATGAACAGACCCCCGAATCCAGGTTGTTTGGACAGGACTGTGCCCCGTTTTACTTAAGAGAGATGATCTGGCTGCCCAAGGCAGAAATGGAAGGGCGCCCTAAGATGATGATGTTGGGGTGGAAGATGTGGCATCGAGCATGCCAGATGATGGGGAACCCCTTCCCATGCTCCCCGCAGGTGCCACTAGTCGCACTGACGTGGGGAGATAGGCAGCTGAGGATGACAATTAGGAACCACGGAGAGTCGGTGGGGCTAGTGACGATGGGAGATATCTGGCAAGAGGGGACCATCACAGATTTTGAAGTGCTGGGGGAGGAAATGGGATTACATGCGGGCCAGTATATCACGTATCATAGAATGGTGCAGATAATTAGGAGAACATGGCCCGAAACGGTACTGGAGGAAGAACCAGATGCTAGCATAGAAACAATTTATGACATAACGGAGGGAGGGCACGAGATCTCTAGACTATACGAGATGATAATGTCCAAGGTTGGAAAGGAATTAACACAACTAAGACTAGACTGGGAAGAGGAAGTAGGAACCTCGATAGAGGATGGGATGTGGGAGCGTGCCCTGGGGTACCACAAGAAGGTGTCCGGAAATGCTAGACTAAAACAGATACAACTATATATTACGCACAGGGCATATATGACACCCCAGAGGATATCTAGGTTTAAAAATGCTGGAAGACAAGCATGTCCCAAATGTGATGAAGAAAAGGCTGGCATTGTACACATGTTTTGATCATGCCCAGTAATTGAGCGTTTCTGGGGTGAAGTAGTAAAGACACTAGCGGAAAAAGGGGTCACGATTGTTATTGATACAGCTTGGGCATGCTTGCTGGGGGGTTCCCCAGATCGCAGAAACTTAAGCATGTGAGCAAATTGAAAGATCTAGCATATGTGCTCGCAAAAAAAAGAATTGCCATGGGATGGAAGACATGTCACAGGCCACGGGTGGAGGTGTGGTGGGGGGAGTTGCAGAAATGGGCCGAGGCCTAACCATGGTATGGCAGGAGGCGAGCAATGTAGGGGGAGAGGGGGAGGCGGGAACCCTGATGGCATGGAAATCATTAATAGCGGAATACAGAAAGCGTGGAATAAATAGGCTCGTAAAGGAGGGTGGGATAAGGGGAGCAGTGACTAAAATTAAGCAATGTACAATGGAACTGTTGATATTTATACTGCGTGTTTGGTTTGTATTGTTTTTGTTTTGTTTGAATAAATCAATAAAAATTGTTTAAAAAAAAAGAAATAGTAGGTGCATGTTCATTTAGTAAACTTGACTAAAAGAGAAAAACAATGAGAAATTGGGAATATCCCTTTTATAGGAACTTTAAAAACGAAATCAGAAGTACTGTGGAAGGTTCACTTTTCTACAGCCAACTCCAAAAGTCATGTCCATGAACAAATCATCAACAGAAAAGGTTTGATCTCTTCTAAAGTCTTAGGAGTGGATCAGGTGTGGCCCTACTTTATTGTGCAGCCATTTTTTTTCATGGCACCTGTGGCCACCCTTAGGGCGAGTCCCGCCATTTGTTGTTACCGAGATTGATCGTATCCTCAGTTCCATCATCTTCTCTTCTTTGATTTGCTCCATTTGGATCATCAGACTAAGGCCCTGCAATGCTGCAGCCATATCAATCCGTCCCTATCTGAAGGTCCTTTTGAATTCTGTCAGAGTATTACGGCCCTTTTAATGTTCTTCAAAGTGCTTCAGTAGGACCTTGACAGATCCGAACATCATGGATCTGACTTTGTAAGGTGAATAGCCCCTCAAAGTGTCTTTGCAATTGAATAATGATAATATCACCATTTATATAGCTCCTGCAGGATGTCTTCCGCGTATAAGAACGTTAATCTCATATGTGCTGGTACAACCTAATTTATCAACCGCACAAGGACAAAGAGCTGAGTCTGCTCTGTAGGAATATTACTAGCTTTATCATGTTTTTTCAAATTTCATAGCATTCACTTTTCAGCTGCTTCGCAATGTACCCAAAACTTTCACTATAGCTTATGTTTACCAAGCAGATTTGTATTTTTTTCCTAGAGTCAATTTGAAAACCCACCAGTTGAAAACCATAAAAATATTCAAAGTGGATATGTGGAGCGGAAAACTCCTCTGCCTGCAATTCTGCTTGGGCTACTAGATCTGAAGTATTTCATTTTTTCCCAGCAGGATAGCTCAGCGGCAACGTGCTTGGAAGCAAGATGACACGAAGCAACACAGGTTCAATCCCCGGGTCCGTGCTTAGAAACCTCTGGGTATTAAGCGCGTTATAAATAACCTATCATATCATATCATACCCTTGTGCTGTTTATCTGTGCGGGATGTTATCTGTATCCTCACTTCTTTCGGCATTGAGAGGCTTCAAAGGGGTTTGTGGGTTCAGTTGTCATTGTGTGCCTACTTTGCTTATTTGCATAGCCCTGTGACCTAGGTTTATCCCTTTTCGCCTGTGATATTTGTGCTGCATCTTGAAGACTGTCCTTGTAGTTTATTGCTTCATTTTGTCTTTCCTTGTAAGCCATATAATGCCTGATATGTATACCCCACCTTTCAGCAGGCCCAGTTCCGCCATATGCAGGGGTAACACTTGAAGAGAGATGGTGCTTACACAATATTCCTGGGGAGGGAAAGCAAAGGACACTGCTTATTGAAGGACTCCTTGAGATAATCTCTTGAAATAATGCCCTCAGACAAATCCTTCGTCCTCTTACTATTTACCAAAATGGTTGGAAAGGGATTCATTGTGCTTCTGTAGTTAACATCCCAACAGTTTTGCTACAAGAGGTCCTTTGGTGGAGCGAGGTTGGGGTCAACAATAGATCAATAGGCTGGAAGTTTGTATCCTTCATATTTGCTCACAATTGTTTCTGTCTCGCGTGTTAATCAAGAACTGCCTCTCGAAGTTTCACACGCAGGAATGGGTGAACTTTTTACAGCAGAGTAACATCGGTGTATTTTGCCCCTCAATTCTGCTCTGTGGCAGAGAGGAACTTTTGGCATTCCACTATGATGTCCACCGGTTCGGTGCAGGAAATAAGGAAGCAGTGATTGGCTGTAATGCTCAGAATTCCAACCAGTCGGAGTGCCTGACACATTCTGTTGGCCTGCTTGTCTGGAATGACGTGTTTTGGCCCATCAAGGCACAAAGAACAGTTTGGCTCTCCTAGTGGCTGGAAGATCATTGAGCCATTATTGACCATCACGTTCAGCCTCTTATAATGGGCAGAATTCCACCCAATTTAAAAGGCTGACGTGGCGCAAAATCCAAATTCCACACCATAGGCAAAATGGCAGAGGAAAGACCAACTGTGCCATTCGTGTATGGAGGAAGGAAAACAAGTTTGTCGTCCACACCCATGTCCTTCTACCAAGGACTTTCTGGCACCTGGCTTGTCAGCCTTGTCCCACTGAACACATCACCCCTGTCCATATCATACATTTGTAGCATGGCCCATGTGCAAGCATAGGAACATGCACAGGCACAGAATCCAACCATCATGCACAAAGTGGCCACATCTGCTTGCTATCCACCTGCAATGTGACACACCGAAACACCATATTCCGGCCTCGGTATTGATCTGTGTTGACGTTAAGAGCAAATCAGACATTACAAACACTAAAGGTTACTGAACTGTGGCAGTGGTTCAATGAATACATCAATGTGCAGAGGCGGAAGGCTTGGAAAGCTGAGGTGGCTCATCTGTGACTTTGTTCAGCAGGATCACAATCTGCATGTTGCATGATATCTAGATGCCCTGTAAGACCTTTCCATAGAAAGGCACTCAAGCAGACACCAGGCCCCCGCCACATGTTGCCATATTAAAACACGTTATACATGTGTTTACAAAGTAGATGAGTGAAACATGGCAGCATTTGAAAAGAGGATGCCGGATACTGCGGGATTTGCATGATGCATTGGCATAAAGTTAAATCCATAGCAGCTACAAAAAAGGTACGTCTCAAGCAATTACATTAAATATCCTGACCACTGAGAAGAACAATCATCAGATTAATATAGTCATTACATTAATACATATTTGGCCTCATAAGGAGTTTGGAGGTAGCCATGCCGTTCGTACAGGCATGGCTACCCCCAAACCGGGTACTGTGTCCGGGTCCCGAAAAAAGGGAATTACCGGGCCATTCCGACTATTGCGGGCCCGGTATTCCCCTTTTCTCGAGACCCGGACCCGGTACATCCCCATTCCCATTCGAGCCCCCATAGGGCTCAATGGGAATGGGGAGGATGCTAACAACAGACCTGTTAATGACTGGTCCGTTGTAAGCATCCTGGTCTACTCGCGGGTGCCGGTATGCACGTCTGGCCAGACCACACGTGCAGTCCGGCACCCGCAAGCAGACCTCATAATGAGGCGGTAGAGTGATAACAGCGCCAGCAGCTCTAACGGCGCTGTTATCACTCTACCGCCTAGGTCGTAATGAGGCCCATTGTCACTAAAGCCATATGACGCTCCCTGGGCTACTGTAAAGATGACTCATGCAAAGGAGATTGTTACTGCTGTGAGAACTGACCTGATCCACATTTGAACACTCACTAGATTTAATCCAACAAACAATGTCTCTAATGTTGTTTCATCTCTCCCTTTTAAAACATGGATCCCAATCTCTAAGTTTCCAACCTGGTTCTGGGGACCACCAAGGTGGTGACTCAGGGGGCCGCTGTCACCCCGAGATAGTGCATTTTAGACCCAGGGGTAGTAAGGGGAGGAACCCATTGCCACCATATCTTGGTCCCCTGATCGTGACAGCAGTCAAATATCGTGCCTCAGAACATGCAGCTTCTGGGGCTTGGATGTGTCCCACTCCATCAGTCAAAAATGCCAGGCTGGCGCTAAAAGCCTTGATCCTGTCCAAACCTCTTGTGAGATCTTTCAAGTCAAAGATATTGCACAACCACCCAACTGAGAGAGCCTAAAGCTCTCTCTGAACTGACCCAAACATCCAACATTAAACAAGATACAGAGTGACAAGGAGGAGGCGGAGGAATGAATACGTGGAGGTGGAGGTGGCAGTGAAGGAGGTACATAGGATATTGGAAGCAGTACATCAAGGGGAGAAGGGAACATCCACAAGAGATAAATCCCAGAGGAGCAGGAGAGTTGGCGGTGTGGAAAGCAGGCAGAGAAACCTGCTGGTAATCACCTGAGAGGAGAAAGACAAAATAGCATCAAGTGGGGAAGAAAGACTGTAGATGGAAGGGCAAGAACATCAGTTAGCAAAGGAGGGACTGAAACAAAAAGTAGTCTCCTAGATAGGCAAAGCACAAAGGTTCTGCAGGGCCAAGTTGTCCCCAAAGTAGTACCAGACAGCGGGAGGAGGAAATTCTTGTAAAATCAGAGAGATGAACGGAAGAGTAATCAGGATGAAGCCAACACAAGGCCAATCCCCAGGGACAACTCTTTAATGCTCCCTGTCAGATGCATCCACTGACCTGTCTGCTTGAAAGACTTTGCTCCCAAGTGAGTCTTGCAAGTACAGGAATCTGATCTAGATCAAACACAGGAGAAGGGTTTGGCCTCCTTGAAGCCTTTAATGCCAGGAAGGGGTGACAAAACCCCTCTTGAACTGTGCACGCTAGGACAATTAACCAAGAGGCCAGGGAGTCTGAGGAACCCGCAACCAGTTGAAGAGACGCTATGCAAGGGCAGGGTCTATGAAAGGAAAGGTACCCAATTTCATGTAGGAGAAAACCACCCTGACAATGGCTTTGTTTGCATGGCACTAGTCCACAGTGCTATTTTGCTTCGAGCATCAGCATACTCATGCGTTTGCACCAAGACCAAGATCACGGCATTCGGTTCATTGCTTTGAGCATATTTAAGACGAAGTGAACACAGTGTCTCCTTTCGATCCACTGGTCTATTTCCTGGCAGTTTTCAGGCTGGGACACTGTTTTTGTCGATTCAAGGTGAGCGTGATCATTATTCGGATTTGTTCTGTCGGGGGGAAAATTCTGCCGGGGTCGGCCGGGCCGTCCGCAGACCTCCGGGCAGGGAGGCCCCAACTCCTCCCGTATATCCCAGAAGAGATAGAGTATGAGACACACACAAGAAGCAAGGTGACTCTGCTGTTTATTATACAAAAACGGCAGGGATGGGTCAAGGATCGTACGCGTCCGTCCTGACACACACACAATCGTGGGGCTCGCAGGCCCTTTTTACCTTAGTATGACGCGCTACTTTCGTCACCTTAGAAAGTTAGCAAAAAACCTATCGCCACTCTTAATTGGTTGCTCGAGTGGTAGGGTTAGTATAGCATATGTATAGAGAACAATATTAGTGGACAAGGGTTAGTCAGGTGATATATCTGGGTTGTCCCTACAATTAGATACATGAGAATTGTTACATGAAGACTCCTGATGATTGGTTAATGTTAATGGCGTCAGTGATAAGAGCCCCATGTTCTGATTGGTGCGCCCGCGTGCTTCCCAGCCTGGGACTATCGCTGTTCCCAGCTCTCGGTGTACCTGTCATTTGCAACAATGTTTCACTATGAGTACGTGCAGACAATGTGGGGACTTATTCATGAGCTGGAAAGCCGACTACTCCCACTGTCGCAGATGTCCATTGACCCTTTTAAGTGTATCTGCCTGTGTCTTGTAACGAGGGATCCAGACACCTTCTTTCTCCTGGGCTTGGCATCCTGTCAGGTTCGGCTTGGTCACGTGAGGTGGGACCGTGTTTGAGGCAGAATTCTGCACAATTAATATTGTTTTTCCACTGTGTGCCTGGTTTAATTTGCAGGTGCGACTTTAACGTTGGTGCGCGGCGTGCGAGGTTGCAACATCGTGCCCTTGATGGTCTGCTTTTGGAATGTGGGTTTGCAACATTACGACCTTGGCTGTCTGCTTTCGCCAGGCTCATTCTGCAGGATCAGCAACCTGACTTTTGTTCTTTTAACGTCCATGGGAGCTCTTGCTTGCGGCCTACTTAGGCCTGGTGTATAGGTGGAACCGTTTGGTGCACAGGCGCTTTAGGTTATAGTATCATATTGTCTTATGACCAGTATCGTGTCTTCGTTATATTTCTCATTATGCCACCTGGGTTTAGGAGAAGCGTAAGCAAGCTCTTTAGATGAGTTCATGATGCGTCTTGCGTTTCTGCATTTTGAGAGCCTATGTGGAAAATAATAAAGATGCACGTCCGTGAGTATGTCTGTCGCCTACGTCATAGCACTGGGTATATTCTTCGTGTAGATTGGTGCGGGAGTGTCCAGTGTGTATATTGGCACAGGTGTGCTGACCGTTGGCTAGGTCGTCATGGCATCTCTAACGACGTGTAGGTTTTAGTCTAGTTGATCCGTGCCGCAGGTGTCGGCATGGGCAGGGCGGGCTGCTGGGCAGGCAGATGGACACATCCGTATGTTCCTGTACCAGGGTATTTGGTCGTCTGGTAGATGGGCAAACTCTTCTCGTGGCGGGTGTCTGGGCCGTGATCCTTTAGGCCAGGCGCGAGAGGGGAAGGACGGGAGCCTGTTTTTCCATTCTCCCACTTCAGTCCCCCCTCTGGTCGACTCGTCGACCACAAACATATCCTTTTCGTTATCTCCTCTTACTCTCCATATCTTAGTTATTCCTCCTAAATGTCCATAGTGGTTAACATGATCTTCAAATGACCAATACATATATTCACATGTTCCTCCAGGAGTACAGTATACCCATTTCCCTATGTAACTCCTGGGATTTCTTGGGTTCTCGATCTTCACCGATGGTGGGTCCAGGTGGTTGGTGATGATCTGGTTGCGCAATTTCTCTCTCTCTTGTATTATTATGCCTGTGTGCTGGCCGTCATCTGCTGGCATCAATGGGTGCATACCGACCATTTCAAGCAACTCGTCAGTGGTGCGTGCCTTCCGGGCCTTCCAAAATCTTATTATGATCAGTGTAGCTCCAGCCAAAATAGTGCAACCAACTATAATTTTCAGTCCATCTGACAGCCAAGATGGCATCCATGACCATAATAGCGAAAACCAGCTCTCATCCTTTTTCACGCCTTTACTTTCATCCATCATTTTGGAGTGCATCTGGGCCAATTGTGAAACTGCTTCTGTCAGTGTACCGTTGTCAGCATCATTGGCAGGAATGAACGTGCAGCATGATTGTCCTATCTTTGCACAGACTCCTCCTTCCATAGCTGTGAGGAGGTCCAATACATATCTGTTCTGAAGTGCTACCATCCTTATAGCTCGCAGCTCCTCTTTTATTGCGTTGAATCCATTTACTCTAGAATTGATGGTCATCATTAGTTCCCATCTAGTTATCTGGAGCCATTTTGCGTTTGCGTAAGCCTGCAGTCCCGGATGGATTATTGAGGAGAAGAACATTGCTGCTCTGCTGAATAGTCTGTGTTCTGGCGGAATTGAAGTGAGTGCTGTTTCCGACCTTCCCCATAGGTAATTTCCTGTCAGAGGTTCTCCTTGTCTTTTCCTTCTATTTAGGACAGTATTATTGCCGTTGGTCCTGTTTCCTGGCTCCTCCTGAGGTGGTGCAGATCTCTTCTTTCTCTTGTCCCCTTCATCCATTTTGGGAAAGTTCGCCACATTCACATGCTTCTGGGGTACCACTAGTGATGGTACATTGACGTGCACCATCGTGCATACACCATTCCACAGAGGGGGCAGTGTGTGGTATGCCTTTTCTCCACAGGCCCAGTAATGGTCCATTATAACTGCTGTTCCTGCTCCCCCCTCAGGTAACTCCATCACGCTTGCACAGTTGGTGTTGTATCCTACGTCCACCTCTCCTTTATGTTGGTAGCATACCTTAGGCGCAGTCAGCGGCAGTATTGTTATTGGGTCTTCATCCGTCTCTATCCACGTGAGCATGGGCACGTACTTGATCCAAGTCGTCCAACATCTGTGGTTGTGTGCATCGATAGTTGAAATAGTTTCTTTTGTTACCATGTTGCTGCCAATCACTCCTATCTCCCATTTGTTGTCCAAATACACCTTCCCCGTTATCGTCACCAGTGGCCTCTCCCAGCATCCTGGTTTACCAGGAACTTCAGTGGCGTACCAATCACATGGTAAATACTGCAGTGTTACTTTCTTCGTTTCCCCTTTTGCAGGACCACTTGTTATGTATCTGAATGCTTCAGCATGTAAACTGCTCTTGTGGTAACTCAAATAAGTCTTGAGGAAGTTGTTTTCGTATGGGTATGAGTCTCGTGTTTTCCACACCATATGCACCACTGTCCTTTGAAATCTTCCTTTCGTTTGGAACAGTGCCAAGTATATTATGCATCGTGCTGTCTTTTCATCTATTTCCGTGGCAACAAATGTTCGAGAAGCGCTCATGGCGTATGGTATTAATGAGCAAACGTAGCAGCTGTCTTCTGTTGTCTGCTTACCAATGCAGGTCATGTGTTGGTACCATATGTTGTTTGAGACGTGTGCTGAATCTTGTATATAATTGTCAATACCTTTATTATCTGAGTATGTGCTGCGTTGAACTCTATTTTGTTTGTGCGCAATTTTACTAGTATCACCTGACGTAACACCTGTTGCAGCTGGGGATGGGGGTGGATTAGGTTTGGGTACAGCAATAATATTGATAGCACAGCTGTACTGCCATACAGAGGCAGCCAAGAACCCGGTGATCATGAAAATCCCTATTATTTTTATTACACATGCTAATTTCACCGGCATTTTGCTCTTACCTTGCTGCAGTCCGGCAGCGTATTCTTGCGACGTTAGAGTTGCCCGCCTGAAAATTCTCAATATGCTGGTTATTAGATGTTAGTTGTTGTTTTTTAAGCTCTCCCTATCAAATAGTCATTCAGTGCCCAGGCGAAGAGCTGTTCCCACGCTAATCTAAGCGATCTATCTCTTAGGGCAGGCAAGTATGGGTGGAGGTGGGGCATTGAGTATTCTATGGCCAAGAGGAATGCTGTGTAGTAGACACATACCCTTTTCCTTTTCAGGTACGTTGGCCTTTTTATTTCATATACAAATTGGTGTGACAATTCTTCTGGGTAGTTATCGTCTGAGGGTACCATCTACTCCTGGTGAATTTGTTAGTTATCTATTTTCTTACCAGTACAATAATACGCAGTTCCTGCATGTGCGAGAGAAAAGAAAAGAGAGCATTCATGTGTTTACATGTGTACGTGTGCGAGACAATGTCCTTCAATTCAGGTATTACTGCAATGGGGGTAGGGTCAGTGGGTGGTGGGCAGGGGGTTTGGGCTCAACTGGCGGAAGTATCTTTACTCTTTGAGCGTGTGACCATGGGGTGGGCAGTATGGGGATCACCCCTTTCTTCTTCAGTTATTGTCTCTGGGGAGTCTGGGGAGTGACAGGGTATGGGAACACTTGGGCCGTTGGCTGTGGTAGAACTTTCTTCCTCCGTTGGTGATGTTGTTGCTGTTCTCCCAATGGACCTGTCGGTGGCGCTGGGGCGGGTCTGTGGTTTGTAGATCTTTACATCGTGTAGGTGGTTCCAGGCATGCTTGTCCTGTAGCTTTACTGCTCTCGTTGATACCTCCTCTACCAGATGGGGGCCAGTGAATCGTGGAATATTCCACTTCCTGTTGAAATTGCGAAGTAGTACGTGGTCACCTTTAGCAATTTTACACAGTCCTTCCTTTTCCAGTTCTTTATCCGCGTCTTCTTGTTGATTGCTGTTAGACCCGCCCCGTGTGCGCTCGAGCTGTTGAGACACAAACACTACACTAGTAATCAAAGAAGACACATATTGGTACATTTCATCACCAAGAACACTCGCTGTGCTTTCGTGGTCGGTAAATGCTCTTGACGTTGGCGTTAGGGGAAGGCACATTTGACGTCCGGTAACCACCTCGTGAGGGGTGAGGTGGTGGTCAGACCCTGGTCTATTCCTTAGCTCAAATAGGGCTAATGGAAGGCAATATAACCAACTCTTCTTTGTTGTTTGCTGTATCTTTGCAATTGCCTCCTTTAATAGGCCATTCAGGTGATCACATACACTGTTGGCCTGTGGGTGGTATGCACATGCAAATTTATGCTTGATGTTCAGCAAGGATGTGATGTGCTGGAACATTTCGTTTGCGAAATGTGGGCCATTGTCTGACCTTAACACCTCGCACACTCCCCACCTGGGGAAGACCTCCCTCACTAGGAATTTAGCTGCTCTAAATGCCTCTGGGTGTGAACAGGGCCCTGCCTCAATCCACCTAGAGAATGGGCATACTACTACAATCATATACCTATTTCCTTGACATATGTTGATCATATCTGGCCAGGGTATAGTACCCCTTATCACCTTTAGAGTATGGCCGGCCGTAAACTGTTGACATGTGAGACAATTACTGATAAAATTTGACACATGAGAATTTAACTCGGGGCAGAACCAGTCTTCCCTAATTTGTGCTGCAATTACTTCCTTGCCTGTGTGGGCTGGATGATGTAGTTGGCTCAGGGCGGTGTTCAAAAGTGCCAATGGTATTACAACCTTTCCAGTGCCACCCTGGCGCCATAGTGCGTCGGTTAGTGACATTGTGCATCCTCTTTTTACCCATATTTCTTTTTCGGCCATTGGTGCAGCCGCTTGTAGCTCCATAATCTGTGTGGCTGGGAGATGGGTGTACCCTTCTCTTATCAACATCTCCTTAGCCATTCCCCTCCCTCTTCCTGTCTGTGACTCTGGGGGGTTCCATATCTCACCAAAGTATGCAGCATACTTCGCATGTGCGTCTGCTGCTGCATTCCCCTTCGAGACGTGGTCCTCACCATTGGTGTGTGCGGTGCATTTTACTAAAGCTAATTCTTGGGGGTCATTTATTGCTTCAATTAGTTCAGCCAATAAGAGGGCATGTTGCACGGGAGTGCCATCAGCTCTCCTAAACCCTCTTCTTCTCCATTTCGACAGCCCTGAGTAGACAGTAGATGTAACATATGCGCTGTCGGAGTATATGGTCACCCGTTTGTCAAAGCTTTCCTTCAACGCCAAGATCAGTGCAACTAATTCCGCTGCTTGAGCGGAGTAATGCTGTGGTAATTGTACACATTTCATTGCCACACACACCGGTACCTCCATCATTTTTACCACTGCAGCCCCAGTCCTCCTTACACCATCCCTTTGATCGATAGTTGATGACCCATCAATAAACAAGAGCTCACCTCCCTGTAGTGCGTTTTCTTCAACCTTTCTAGTACATGAGTACATTTCAGTTATTTGCGTACAGTCATGGGCATAATCTCCCTCCTCAATTACTTCTGCTAGGAACCTTGCAGGGTTGACCGTGCTACATCTAACAATTGATAGTTCAGCTCTGGATAAAATGATCTCATAACCTGATGCTCTTTGCGTGGTTAGGGTGGATTTAGGTTTATTCAATATTGCAAATAGTGCATGTTCCACAAATAGTGTAGTTGGTCACCCCATGGTGATTGCTGATGCTTTTTCCACCGCAAAAGCAGCTGCGGCGAGACCTTGTTCGCAAGGGAAGTGGCCTAACATCACAGGATCTAAGTGGCCGCTGTAAAATGCTACTGGTTTGTAGCCCATGCTTGTTTTTTGAGCCAACACTGCTTTCATTACTGCTGAATCGCAATGTGAGATAATAAAAAATTGTCGCTCATAGTCTGGGGATGCCAGTACCGGAGCAGTTGATATCGCATCTTTCAATTCATCAAAAGCCTCTTTCATTTCCATTGTCCACCCCAGCTTTTTCTCCCCTTTATTAGCTTCCCTTAACGCCTCAAGCAGGGGTCCTATGTACGAGCTGTAATCAAATACCCATGCTCTACAGTAGTTGCACAGCCCCAGGAACTGCTGCAGTTCCCTCACGGTTTGTGGCATTGGAGTGTTTGAAATGGCCTGTGCTCTTTGTGGTGCAATCTTTCTTCCATGTTGGGATATAAGTTGACCAATGTAAAGTACCTGTTCTTGACAGTACTGTATCTTTTCCATGTCTACCTTGTAACCTTTTTCAGCCAATATTGTCAACATCTTTAAGGAGTCCTCTCTGCATGTTCTTTCGTTTGTACTGCAAATTATTATGTCATCCACATACTGCAACACTGTGCTTTCCACTTCAATGTTACCCAAATCCATCTGTATGACTCTATTGAAAATTGAGGGTGATTCGCAATACCCTTGTGGCAATCTGGTGTGCTTCCACTTTGTGTTTCTGTAAGTGAAGCTCGTCAGATCTTGTGAGTCTGGGTGTAGTGGTATTGAGAAAAAAGCATTTTTAAGGTCGATCACTGTAAATCGTGATGCTTCTGCTGAAATGCCACACAATATTGTGGCCGGGTTTGCTGCTACGGGATACTCCGCTTCTACTATGTTGTTCAAGGGCCTGAGATCCTGTATGAAGCGCCAAACCCCCCTTTAGCCTTGCGCACTGGGTACACAGCCGTGTTACATGGTGATTCTGAGGGGACCAATATACCATTATTTATAAGGGCCGTTATGGTTTCATATATGCCCTCATCTGCCTCTTTTGATAGTGGGTACTGTTTTACTCTGGGGAGTATTGCACCTTTTTTCAATTTTATTCTTACTCCCCCTATACTTTTTATGCACCCCACGTCATAGGGGCCAGTAGTCCACAATGATTTGGGTACCTTTGACATATCCTCCTTAAAGAAGGGGACTGGGGTGCATGCGGGTGCCTCAAGTGCCATTGCAATTTTCTGTGCTACTTGTTTGTAAGCCACTCTTAGCCATATTTCCACACTCATCATAAACACCATTTCACCTTCCTCCTTTTCATCTGAGAACAGCTCCTCATCTGACACCTGGGTGAGCCTACATCCTTCTGCTAATGCTATCACGGCCCTCCATGCTCTTCCTTCTCTGTCTTGGGCATGTACAGCAATGTAATCAGCTGTTGCAATAATGCTCTCAATGTCCATTAGAACCACCTTTCCTTCTGGTTCATTAACAGGTGTTTCTGGTCTGAACAGATAGGCTGCTGGCCTCCTCCATATTTTCCCTTCTATCCCTGGCATCCATGCAATTGCCATATCTGTTCCATACTGAAATAGTTCGCCATCTACTGGCTCCGCCCTAATCGCTGTCTGTCCGCAGTATGCTTGCATAATCTGTCGTGCTGTGAGCATGTTAATCCCTGGAGTAGAGCAAATTATGCCGTCCTCAGTAAAGGAGATCATCATATTCAACCTGTTCATTATGTCTCTCCCCAGTATATTTACTGGTGAGGCACTATAATATAGAAGTGGAACTGACAGATCATAATCTCCAATAGATAAGGGAATGTTATCAGTAAAGGGAACCAACCCTCTAGCCCCAGAGAATCCTTGGGTGTTCATGGCTTCGCCTGACATCTTGAATTTACCTTCCCTTATGCAAGACCGGGTCGCCCCGGTGTCAACAAGGAATGATAATTTTTTGTCATCTATCGTTACCTCTATGCGTGGTTCCTCCGCACTATTAGGTGTTACTGACAGGATGGGACACACCAAGGCCGTCTGTGGGCTGTCCTATTGAGGGTACAACAACTGGCCATTTACGGTATAAGGGTTGTGTCCCAAAACCGTCACTCTACCCAGTTGTGTTTGTGGTGCTTGGGGTTGTTGTGTCATCGCTACCTGTTGTTGTGGCAGTGAATATATTTGTGGCTGTTGTTGTGTTAATTGTTGTTGTTGTTCATTTCCCTGTTGCAACGTCTGCTGTTGTGGTAGGCCCTGCTGTTCCTGTGAGGGCCTTGGTTGTCCCTGATCACTCCATGATGGTGTTCCTGGTCTAACTCTACACGTGCGTGACATGTGCCCTAATAGTCCACAGCTCCAACACACCAGTGGTCCCCTACTCTGCCATGGAAAGCTCCCTGTGTTGTCCTGGTATACTGGTTGCCCTGTGGGGTAGGAATTTCTAAGTCCTCCCACCTGCTGTTGGGTGCTATATCTGTATCCTCCCCCTCTCATAATTCCTCCTCTCCCCCTGTTATAATTATAATACCCGGCTCCTGCCATTATATGTCCTCCCCCCATGTTGGTTGTGTATGGTTGGATTGGCGGCGCTTGTTGTGTTATAGCCGGTGAAGGTGGCATTTGGGAGGAATCTTGTGCAGCCACTACTTGTGTGGGGCTTTGGGTCATTGTTGTAGGTGTAGTTATTAGTGCCCCTTCCATTGTATATTCAGTAAGCTTTTTCTGTACTAGTTTAGCCTCTTCCGTTTTCCTGTCCTCTTCCTTTTGTTTCATTTTTCCTTGCCATGTCCTGCAATGATGCACTATAGTCAGTTGTATTTCTGGCCATGGTTTTGTTTCAATTCCCACTACTTTCTTTAGTTGTTTCTGAACTCCTTCTGGGAGCCCTTGTACCAGTATATGGTAAAATATTGCTGGTGTTTTATCCCATTGTTCTCTAGTTTCCATGCGCCACTTCTCTTGGATTTCCTGGATATAATCAACAGGATCTTCGTTCTCACGCATCTTGCGGGAGGTAATTGCTCCTATTTCTGATGTGTCTGGGTACTGTATCCTCAGTGCCTGCCATAGTGCATGTCTGCAGTTTGCGAATGGTGCCCCATCATGCGATGTGTTTGTTATTGTTACCCCATGGAATCCCTCTCTCTTCCAAATGTCATCCGCTCTATCCCCTAATATTGATATTAAAAGGCCCTTTACATCTCCTACTGCCAGTTTCTGTCCTGCGGTGTGTTTTTCCATTTCATATATCCATTTACCCGCACTTCCACTTAATGATGGGAGCCTGCATTTTATATTTTCTTTATCGGTATGCTTCCAAGGGACATACTGTGGTCTAACCCCTCCTCTCTCCAAAAGTGGCATTAAGTTATGTCTTGTTTCACCCTTTGTGTTCCATAATATCGAGTCCTCACACCCTTCCTCCTCTTCTCTTTCTTCTACATCTTCAACTTCGTCCATATTTCCCCTGCTCGTAACTCTTTCCTCTCCATCTTTTCCCCTTCTTCCATCATTTCCTGTATTTAATGTGGGCATGTGTATTCGTCTTTCCTGCCTGCTACTAGGGAGGTCTCTAAGCCGACATGCATAGGGTGTCAGTTCGTCTGTGAAGGGCGCGAGTTTTATTTTGCGTAACGAGCGTGAGGTGGTTGAACATGTAGGGTGCGATGGGGGAGGGCGTGATGGGGATGGTGCGGCCTCATGTGCCTGTCTTTCCGCTATTCCTTGCTCTCCCTCCTCACTTCTCCCCAGCTCTTCCTTTCTACTACTGATCCATGGTGAGTCTGTGTTGGTCCGGGTGATGTATAGTTTATCTAAGCTTTCCCTTTCACTGTTTCTTCCTTCCTTTTCCACTCTTTCTTCTTCCTCACTACAAAAGCTAGTCGTAAACGGCACCCCCCACTCGGTCTTTTTCCCCTTGATCGTTACTGTTTGTAAGTCTATTAGGTCCATTTCTCCTTTTCCTCCTTCATCAACCGCTCCCCTTTGTGCTGATGTTGTTGCTACTTCTGTGTTTCTACATACATCCCCCCATGCTCTACTCTCCCTTCTCCTATCTTCTCTTTCTCCTTCATTTCTCTCCTCCATCTCCCTACTATTTTCCTCCCTTTTCCTTTTTAATTCCTCCATCACTTCACTTCTCATCTGTTCCAATATTCTTTCATCCTCTTTCTTCCTTTCCCATTTCACCCTTTCTCTTTCTACTATACTCTCTAACACCCTCCCTTCTTCGTATTTCTTAGTTGTTTCTGATAGTAGCCTCCTCTTCCACATTGCCATTTCTTTTTCTTTTTCTTCTTCTTCCCTTTTCTTTTCTCGCAGCACTACTCTTGATACCCTTTCTGCTGCTGCTTTTACCCTTTCAGCTTCTCTCCTTTGCTCCTCAGTTCGTTCCCTTATTTTTTCCAATTCGTTCTTACCTTCTTTCCTTTTCCTCGCTCTCTCTCTCTCTTCCCTCTCGAGCTGCTTGATCAATTCATTCTGCTCATCCCTTAATTTTGCTAGTCGTTCCTCCAAAATCTCTTCCTTTTGTCTTAACAGCTCTTCCCCCCTCATTTCACTCTCCCTGGCATTATCCTCGTCTGTTTTCTTTACTACCTCCTTCTCTTCTCCTGTTAATGAACCTCGTAATTTTAATAATAGCTGTGCAGCTACCCACTCATCATTTCCTATTTCCACAGTCTGGTCTTCACCGGTCCACCCCTCCCCTGCTGGCACCTTCCTATGAGCTACATATGGTGGAGGGCTGTATGCCGGGTTCGAGTATCCCTCAGCCGCCCTTAACTGTCCTCTTTCTATTTCTCCTAATTCTCTTAAAGGGTACAACCCCCTTCCCTCTGTTTTCACTCCCTTTGCTAGGGGTATATCGTTGCTCGGTTCCTGTTTTATTTCAACTGTTTTATTATTCTTTTCTCCTTCCTCTCCTCTGTTTCCCGTGTTCTTTTGGTCCTCACTCCCCTGTTTCCCATCCTCTCCTTCCTCCTTAATCTCTTTGTCTTCCGGTATTTCCCCCATAGTGAACATTCCATTTGGTCCTGGTCGGGACCCCTGGAACATCCTCCATAAGTTAAACACCTCCACGTGGTTTGCCAACTTCTTCCCTTTATATGTATTGTGCAGATGGTTTAATAATGAATGTTGGACATATGGATTGAAGCTACCATTAGGCGGCCACGGTGTCAGCATTTTGTTATCCGTCCCCTGGGTCCATTCTATGCTATACTTAATCAGTTTCTCCCTATGGGGTGGCAGTGTTGTGCATATGTGTTGTAGTGGGGTAGTGAGGGTGTTCCCCCACCCTCCCGATCTTGTCCCGTATGACATAGTAGCGCTCCACTTGCTACCCTTCCCCTATCTGGTAGCAGTTTATCTCACTAGTAGTTTACAATATACAGCCTTATATCGTTACCTGGCCCCGTAAGTTTGGGGACTTACGATAGTCCACTAAGGAAAATTATATAAAAAATATAGTATGTTACATTTGTATATTTTCTCCTGTCTTTCTTTCTTTATACAACACCCTTACGGCCCCCTGCGGCCGAGGCGCACGTAGCCCCCTGCGGCTGCGTACCCCTTATGACGTTCTTATACAGTCGTCCTAATTTCACGTGCTCCTCCCCTTCTAAACTTGCCGTGGCCGGCGTTCTCCGTGCGCAGCCACGTTCCCTGTTTCGCCTTTCCCCGATCAACTCAGTTACCGTTTATGTCCGTTTCCACTCCCTTACCACACTTCTCTTCCCCATCACTCTCAAAACGGAGATGCCTTGTGTTCGCGATATCCTATGAAAGCCCTACTGGTGACGTTACCGACCTCTTTGAGCTATTGGTAAGTTCTTCATATATTCTTTAAGTTCAAAATACACTTGCAATCTACCCCCGTTACCCTTACAGCTGTCTTCCTGTCACTCCTGGAACAAGGTAATCAAATCAATAATATAATCGGACTGCGCACACTGCGTCGCCTCGCGTGTGATACGCCCCTCGACAGGAGGGCTTAACCAGCCAATTATCTTCCGTATTGGGCAACTAACTAGCTACCACCTACAGGGAAACGTCATCTACCTATCGAGTGTCTTGCTCGAACAATAGGGATCCTCATCTACTCATTGATCAATAAATGCCAAATCGTAGGAAACCATACACACACACACCCTTACACGTAGTCGCGACCTAGGCCAATCAGTGTCTACGAGCGGCCGCACGTGATGTTTTCGTGCTCCACCCCCTCCCTTCGCGTAACATAGCCGACTGCCCTCGCACTTGTTTGGCTACCATTCATTCCATTTCCAACACTAAATTGTCAAACCTTTGCCGCGCACCTGTGTAACACCTCCCACCTCCCGTATTTAATTCCTCCCCCCTCCCTCACAATTTCACATTGCTTGTTGTGCGTGACATGCTCACCAAGTTCTCTTGATGCGGGGCCGCTCGACTGCGTGCACCCCTCCAAGCGGCTCGTCACCTCCCCTCGTCTGGACCACGTCTGGACACTCGCCAACCGCGGGCGGGATACTTCTCAACCGGCTCCCGAGGGCCAATATCCGGATTGCGCTGTCCGGTCTTCTCGCAGCTCCGCGATGGTCCTGTAGTCCTCAGAAGGGGGCGACGGCAGAGGGGGCCGCGCCGCCGGGCCTCCCCGCAACTGGAGTGCCTGGAAAAAGCAAAAATAAAAAAGGCGGATCTTAAACAGATCTCAGCAGTGCCTCCAACTTGTCGGGGGGAAAACTCTGCCGGGGTCGGCCGGGCCGTCCGCAGACCTCCGGGCAGGGAGGCCCCAACTCCTCCCGTATATCCCAGAAGAGATAGAGTATGAGACACACACAAGAAGCAAGGTGACTCTGCTGTTTATTATACAAAAACGGCAGGGATGGGTCAAGGATCGTACGCGTCCGTCCTGACACACACACAATCGTGGGGCTTGCAGGCCCTTTTTACCTTAGTATGACGCGCTACTTGCGTCACCTTAGAAAGTTAGCAAAAAACCTATCGCCACTCTTAATTGGTTGCTCGAGTGGTAGGGTTAGTATGGCATACGTATAGAGAACAATATTAGTGGACAAGGGTTAGTCAGGTGATATATCTGGGTTGTCCCTACAATTAGATACATGAGAATTGTTACATGAAGACTCCTGATGATTGGTTAATGTTAATGGCGTCAGTGATAAGAGCCCCATGTTCTGATTGGTGCGCCCGCGAGCTTCCCAGCCTGGGACCATCGCTGTTCCCAGCTCTCGGTGTACCTGTCATTTGCAACAATGTTTCACTATGAGTACGTGCAGACAATGTGAGGACTTATTCATGAGCTGGAAAGCCGACTACTCCCACTGTCGCAGATGTCCATTGACCCTTTTAAGTGTATCTGCCTGTGTCTTGTAACGAGGGATCCAGACGCCTTTTTTCTCCTGGGCTTGGCATCCTGTCAGGGTCGGCTTGGTCACGTGAGGTGGGACCGTGTTTGAGGCAGAATTCTGCACAATTAATATTGTTTTTCCACTGTGTGCCTGGTTTAATTTGCAGGTGCGACTTTAACGTTGGTGCGCGGCGTGCGAGGTTGCAACATCGTGCCCTTGATGGTCTGCTTTTGGAATGTGGGTTTGCAACATTACGACCTTGGCTGTCTGCTTTCGCCAGGCTCATTCTGCAGGATCAGCAACCTGACTTTTGTTCTTTTAACGTCCATGGGAGCTCTTGCTTGCGGCCTACTTAGGCCTGGTGTATAGGTGGAACCGTTTGGTGCACAGGCGCTTTAGGTTATAGTATCATATTGTCTTATGACCAGTATCGTGTCTTCATTATATTTCTCATTATGGCACCTGGGTTTAGGAGAAGTGTAAGCAAGCTCTTTAGATGAGTTCATGATGCGTCTTGCGTTTCTGCATTTTGAGAGCCTATGTGGAAAATAATAAAGATGCACGTCCGTGAGTATGTCTGTCGCCTACGTCATAGCACTGGGTATATTCTTCGTGTAGATTGGTGCGGGAGTGTCCAGTGTGTATATTGGCACAGGTGTGCTGACCGTTGGCTAGGTCGTCATGGCATCTCTAACGACGTGTAGGTTTTAGTCTAGTTGATCCGTGCCGCAGGTGTCGGCATGGGCAGGGCGGGCTGCTGGGCAGGCAGATGGACACATCCGTATGTTCCTGTACCAGGGTATTTGGTCGTCTGGTAGATGGGCAAACTCTTCTCGTGGCGGGTGTCTGGGCCGTGATCCTTTAGGCCAGGCGCGAGAGGGGAAGGACGGGAGCCTGTTTTTCCATTCTCCCACTTCAGTTCACTTTAGCAGAGTTCGCCCTGATGAAGGACCGGTTGGCCCGAAATGCATTGACCTTGTTGACATCTGCTAATTATCATTCATAACATATATCATACATAAATTGATCTCCTTGCATTTTTTAAGAATTGTGGAAATTCTCACGATTTTATAACTAATTTGTTACACAGATAATGAACTAATGCTCTGATTTCAGGGTGTGAAGCCCTGACCGCAGGCTCTTCAGCCTTGGCCCTTCTTTCCTTTGTTTGCGTAGATCCCATTTTCATTTAAACTGTGCCTTCTTGTAATTAATCATCCCCAAACGAAGAAATTGAACTATAAAGTAGGGTCTTGGCATAATTCTTGATGCCAGGCGGAAATCCGTGACACTAACTACCGAAAAAGTTGATGCACCCATGTCTCAAAATCTTCACTCCCCACCAGCCACTGGCTAGTGATAAATGACGCGTGATACGAAATGGTGTCTATGTGGAGAACTGAGGGCGACCTTATATTCCTGGCTAGTAACATGCACATTCACAGTTCTATTCCTGGTTCGTCTTACTGCCTCTCCTGCAGATTGTAAATACACTTCTCCCATCTCTGTTTATGTTTAAATCAAAGGTCTCCCTTCGAGTCACTGGAAGATGTAAGAAAGATTAACTGGAAGTCTCTTCCACCAATCATACCCAGTGGAGAACAATTCGCAAACTGCTCTCACTTTTGAGTCCTCCTTCACCCACTCATTACAATATGGGTGTTGTCTTGCTCTTCCGTTCTGGAAAGTATTGCCAAGCTGCCAGCATTCCTGCTGTCCTTTTCTTGCGGAAATCCTTGCTCAGGCATTACTCAGCTCTCCTCTTTATAAAGGTTGAGTAGGTACAGCTCCGCCTAGAATACCACAGACTCTTAGTCATCATAGTAAGAGTCTCCCACACGTTCCTGCTGCTGCAGCTGCTCCCGCACGCTCCTGCTCACAACATTTCTGAAACCTCGTACCTCTCACATATGCAGCCAGGTCTTTACTGGCTCAAATGGACACCCTTTACCCAGAAGGCCTGTCATAACCACTCCCGCCGTGTGTAAGCCCTTAGTGGCAGAGGCAATTGCAACCCGTGCACCACTATCTGGACAACTTACGTGTTTTGGAAAACCTATTGCTGCCAAATTGCCCCCTGTTATTGCCTTCTCCCAACTGTCTTTTCCGGCTGAGTTTTTTTTGCGTGGAAGGTTTGTGATATTCATATGAATTGACAGGATCTTAGGAGAATGTCCCAGATAAATAGTATGCAGCTTCCTTATTGACCTGACCATAACACCTTTAATCCATCCAGGGCCGGTCCTAAGACAGGGCAGCCCAGGGTGCCACTAGCACCTGCCATGTCAGCTCAGGGGCGAGGTCTTTCAAGGTCTCCCCCGAGCTGACATGGTGGCAGAAGTCGTGGCAGGCGCCCTTTCGAAATTAAGGATGCATTTAATTACAATAGAACGTTTATGCTTTCGCATCGGCGCCTATTGAAAAATGTGGCACCCCCTGGAATGACCAGGGGCGCGTGGGGGAGCCAAATTATTGTTTTGCTGCATGGGGCGCTGCCGCCGTTAAGGCCTGCACTGAATCCATCTATGTGTGTGCTCAGCTCTCCATGATGAGTATAAATACATATCAAAATATCAAATATAAAATATCAAATAAATAAATATCAATTAAATTCAATATAGTGCACCCACCCTTTTTTTCGATCTAGGTTTTCACAATATAACAGAGTAAAGTCAATCTGTAAATTCTTAGAGATATTAATGTGGAAATCCTGACTATGGCAACAGAACAGCAGCATAAACCTACCAGTATCCCTTAGAGTCAGTTAAAACAAGATACAGAATAAAATACCCACACAGTACTTAATGAGGATATTATAAGTCATCAAGAAGTTATGTGACCTACAGAGCACCAGACGACTGAGCACTTTACAAGCCACATAGATGTAAAGCAACTCACCAAATTCTTAGAGTACTTGATGGGGTTTCATTATTACTTAAACAGCCACATGATGCTGCCATGAATACGTAGCAGTAATCAGCATTACATTACAACTCAGGCGTTAAGGGTTAACGCCACCGTTAACCCTTAACGCCTGATTCTGATTTTAACGCCTGCTTTTAGCAGGCGTTAAAATCCATGGCGCTAACCCGCCATGGTGCTAATTACGCCGCCGTAAATTACGGTGGCGTAATTAGCGCCTTCCCCACTCCCATTATGCCCTATGGGGCAAAAATGGGAATGGGGAAGGGAAAATGGGAAATGGGGATTTACCGCCCCACTCACCTTGGAATGGGGCGGTAAATCCGCCATCCACCATGGTGTAAACAGAGTTTACACCATGGTGGTAAAGTTGGTGCACTTAGCACCAAGGTCGTAATGACCTCCCTAGTCTTATCTCCTCGCGCATGACCTATAAGTGCAAGAGAGTTCCATTCAGGAGAGGGAGACTCGGCAGCCTCCAAAGTAAAACAGTGACTGGCCAAAACGGCAATACTATATCATCATAGAGGTTTAGCCCATTTGCTCGTAATAACCACACCTAGATACATTTTCCTTGAAGTGGGAGCCCGCTTTTTGGTACACCTCGGATTAATACTGTTAATATCTCCCTAAAGACTCTGGTGACCAATGGCATTGGTGAAACTTAAATAAACGTTAGGCCATCTCAGGGACATAACATCTGTTTGCCAGGCTCCTTAGCCCCATATCCTGAAGTTAGAGGTCCAGGAGAATTCTCCTTGGTTATGAAGAGGTACAGTTAAGGGTGGTGCATTCGTTAGGATAGCACCTAGCAGTTCAATAGATCAGGGCAGATGTTTATTGATTTTGGGAATGGATAGCTGAAGGAATCTATATGCCTATTTTCTTTACCTAGGTTATAGGTGGCTCTTCCCCTGCCTGGCTGAAGATGCTCTTCTGCTTAGACTGAAATCTTTGGAGTCAGAAGGTTTAGGAATGTTGTTCTGGTTCACCCCTGTAGGTGGACATAAGGCCTCTTGGCTGTCGGTGTGAATTAGGGTTCTATGTTGTTTTGACAAAGTAAATTACAACGTGGTAAGTTACTTTGACAAAATTACTTCGATTTACATCTATTTTTTTCCTTCCCTCCCCTACACTAACCAGTGGCTGGTAGGTACGTTATAGAAATGGGCCGCTTTTTCCAATGAATTCATGAATATTTTCTGATTGGTTGAATAATGAAACCAATCAGAAAATGTTCATATATCCATAGGAAAATGGTACACCATTCCCATGACATGCCTCAAGCAATATACTGCTGGAGGCATGTTACGCAAATACATTCTGCACACCAGAGAAGGTGGTGTTATGTAAACACCAGCCCCACTGGTGTGCTGAGTGCATTCTGCTCACAGAGGTTCTCCAATGATTTCCTTTGCAGACTCTCAGCGAGCAAAACCCTGTCCACAAAATACTGCTAGGGGAAGGCTGAAGCAGCCAATAAGCTAGGAGCTTATTGGCTGCTGCAGACATCTGCTGGCATTTCAAGTCTCTGTGATTAGCTGTCTTTTCTCAAAGAGAAGATAGCTAATCCTAGAAAGTGGACTTCGGCTTTGAGTGAGTGTTCCAGGAAGCAGTCGGCCAAAGCCCAATAGTTGGATTTGATTCAAACTACGGCTGAAACTCACTTGAGGCAACATTTCGGGACACTCCTACTAATCATCTCCAGCCACAGTGATGGAATTCGATAGGATTTGCTGTGGTTGATTGGATGGTCATAACTCTGAAGAATCTGATACACCTCTGTCCAAAGGTGTTTCCCGAGGGATAGTGTGATATAACAAGCCATCCAAATATGAGAATTGACAGCCTTGGATCTGTTTGCCGTGCTGCTCTTCATGATACTGAGCACCTGAATAGAACTGTCATCCTAGCACTGGTACTGCATGCAACTTAAGGAAAAGGATTGTTTGCTCCGGAGGCTGAGGGCCCCAGGAATGTGACTCAGAGCCTTTCGATGATTTATGCTGAGGCATAAACAGTACTGTGGGGCATCAGCCTTTACTCATCCTCTGCCTTCTTTAATATCACCAACCCCTAGCCTAAAATTATCAGGCCGATAGGCATTTGCCTAGACAGGGTCAGACATGTGCAGAGTCTCAGTGCCACCCAGAAAGGTGTGTCTTTGATTTGAAGCTGAAAAGCCCACCTGCCGCAGCTACCGTATAACCAGGGTGCATGCATGGTGGAGGAGAGGGAAGAGTGCAAATCCCCAGCTTTTGCCATGTACCAGATTTACAGAAGAAAATCTGTGCTCTAGTTCAAGAAAGGAAATCCCTCTCAAGGATGTGTGTATATTTCTGCTCCTGAAAATAGGTTTTCCAAAAACAGGCTGATTAGTGACTCAGCCCAGGCTTTGTGGGATAGGAGTGAGGTTTGTGAGTGGCGCTTCATGGTGCCTGTCACTAGTGTGGGTTCCACACACACTGCGATAGATGGTTAGTAATGAGTGTTGCCCTTTCAAGTAGCCAGTAGAGACCTGGAAGTTAGAAATATGTTTCAGTGTTTTGAAGTTCTGTCTTTTTTTTTTGCAAAGGGCAGCTCTCTGACACTTAATGGGTATCTTTTTCGAGGATTGCATGAGGGAGTAGGGCTGCGGTCTTCTCCAGTGGGCTTCGTAAGAATGTGTTCAACATGGACAGTTAACTTGTGAAGCCAAAGAGGACTATAAAATAATCGGTCAACTGTGATGGTTTAGACGATAATAGAGATTCTCGCTACATTTAATTATATAAAGATGATATGTTATGTTAGGTGGTATTTGTATAGTGCCTATTGTCATTGGTATGGCCTTGAAGCGCTGTCAGGATGCACGCCATTTGGAAGACCATCACCTGTGTTGAGAGTAATGAAAGGAGTGGTAAAATCTGTGTGTGCATTTATAGCCAGAAAGAAGAAAGTTAATGAGAGTGGCTAGGTCTCTAGCAGAAGCCCATTTTACAAAGGCGTGAGGAACGGGTGCTGTGTCATGGTCTCTCTGGAGTTAGGTGAGAGGAACGAGTGCTGTGTCATGGTCTCTCTGGAGTAAGGCGAGAGGAACGGGTGCTGTGTCATGGTCTCTCTGGAGTTAGGCGAGAGGAACGAGTGCTGTGTCATGGTCTCTCTGGAGCAAGGCGAGAGGAACGGGTGCTGTGTCATGGTCTTTCTGGAGTTAGGCGAGAGGAACGAGTGCTGTCTCATGGTCTCTCTGGAGTAAGGTGAGAGGAACGGGTGCTGTTTCATGGTCTCTCTGGAGTAAGGCGAGAGGAACGGGTGCTGTGTCATGGTCTCTCTGGAGTTAGGCGAGAGGAACGAGTGCTGTGTCATGGTCTCTCTGGAGTAAGGCGAGAGGAACGGGTGCTGTGTCATGGTCTCTCTGGAGTTAGGCGAGAGGAACGAGTGCTGTGTCATGGTCTCTCTGGAGTAAGGCGAGAGGAACGGGTGCTGTGTCATGGTCTCTCTGAAGTTAGGCGATGATGGCATAGAGAGCTGAACTCAACGGAATTGGAGAAGCGCCTAACTAGTGCCTTAGGGGCTTGTAAGGTGGGCAGGCAGGGTCCTGACAAACCCCACAGTGCCCAATAGGTACACTTGGACATGTTACACTTATTTTTTATTTCCAACCCCCTTGTTCTGGAAATAGAATCAATATTTCTGGGTGTACTTGATGGCAGGTGCCATGGGTATCGGTGGGGAAATAGGATAAATCGGGGTGCTTTTACGAAGTATAGGTGGCTGATTTGCAACCCCAAAAAAAAGCTCTGCAAAAAAATTCATGGAAACCAGAACTTTTGGATCTGTCTGGCACATTTTCGAAGTAGGCTTTTGGGGGATGTTGGACCAGTCTTAATCGTGTTGACTGAAATGCAGGGTTGTATGAAAAAAAAGAACGTGTTTCAAATTCCAATGTTCATTTAGACTAATGTTGTCTTCCGTTTATTTTCTGAATCATTTTAATAGGTAAATGAAATAAATATGTAACAAAGTTAGCATCCACAATGAGAAAGATTAACTTGTTTGTTTTATTATTTGTAATGCGCGCCATACCCAGGGGGAATCAGGGCACAATAGACATCAAGAGGGTTGTTCAGCTTAGGTTACAGTGCTGTGCAATATCATACATTTATATACAGTCAGTTGTGATAAGGACAATTTCTATATGAAAGGCATGAAAACTGGTTAGTTTACACAATAAAAACGCAAGAGACAATAGGTAGTATATAGATTACGGAAAGGAACTTGTCTGGGGTTTGTTATTGCTCTGCATATTCCCAAGATCCGTAGCGAGAACGGACGGTAAGCAGCGTGCTTCTGTGATTACCGTTTCCTGGGAGGGCGGGACCTGCGCTAATCAATGACCTGGCGAAGTGTAAGGTCACCGAGTGATCACTTAAGCGCCATTAGCGGCCGCGAGGTGGCCGCTTCCTGCTTGGAGCACTCCCAGCAGCTGGAGACTAGTGAACATACGATGCTCCCAGAGAGGACAGGACTCCCCCGGTGCTTGAAGGATGTGTCTGGAGAGCTAATGTTACACTCCCTGCCTTCCAGCGAGAGCCTGCACAATCTGGATGCCGACCGTCTCTGCCTCGGCAAGTCAATTTACATGAATTTTTCATCAACGCCCTGTCACTTATTCACGTTTATTGTCGATGCTCTAAGCCTTTGTCCACGCTGGCACACAGCAGAGGCTGCCCCTTTTAGTTTTCAGAAGATAATTTTTTTTTTTTTCTGGTAAACTCTGTCAATGAACGAATGTACCATTTTATACACGAGTAAAGAGCTGTGACATTGATACAGAGAAGGAAGCGTTAGTTCATCCAGTCTTCCTGCTTCACCAATGTCCTCCCACTGTTCTGCAGGCCATTCTGCGTGTTTTCAAATACAATAATGTACACAAACCCTTCATAACACGTGGGATAACTTACACCCTACCATAAGGATATTGAAAGTCACAGGGGAGTTCTGTGACCAAACAGAGCGATGAGGCCAAAGGCCGAGTTTCTTTATAAAGTTGTGAAACTGTGATGTGACTAGCAATATACTTTTAACATACATCATCCATAGTCCCACCTTAGAACGTGGTCTCTTACTCGCTCTGATGTAAGTGATCTTCCAGTTGCTTGTAGAGTAATTGTAGAATCTGAACTGTTGGAAAAACACGCCAACATGCAGCTTTTTTAAAATGTTGCATGGAATGTTTTTTTTCTGAAGCTGCACACACTCGAATTGTTTTTCCATTTATCTGGTTGTTAATTATAAACTTATTTAAACACTGAGCACTTCAGAACTCCCAAATTGTATAGGTTTCCAGCAGAGCAGCCTTTGGTTACACAGTGCAGAGTCAACTTCTGTGAGAAAAGGGTTCAAACCTTTTACATAACAAAAGTGGAGAAGGTTTTCATGGTTTATAGTGATATTTTCGAATGGCATTATGTCAATGCAATTTTGCCGAATTTTTTATTTTATTTTTTCATTTTATGTCTAAAACAGAACCCACTCCTACATTTTAAGACCACTGACACCAAAAGAATGAGCTTGGGTTTCCCATTTTAGCATTTTAGGTAGCACCCCCCTTAAAGTACATATATCATTATGGGGTCAGTTCAGTATCAATGGGGATGGGAGGATTGTGGCACGGTGATTTTCCCAACAGGCAATGCAGCGCACTGAACTAAAAGGCTGTGCATGAAGCCTGAGGGACCAGCACTTTCTTTTGATACTTTTAAATGGAACAAAGATTCATTTGACTGTGACTGCTGTGCCTTCAGTTTGTAATGGCCAGTGGTTGCAGGATGTATCACAGTCTCAATACCATCCTTTAATGCCTCCAAACCAGAAAGAGGCAAGACCCCCTCTAAGGCCCTTCTCCCACCTAAGGCACACCTAACAAAGGTGCAATTTAATGTATTATACTTATATATAAAGGGAGAACCAGGTCTCACAATTTACGTTTAGTCATAAGTGAGACAAGAGACTGTTGTGTGTTGTGTGCACTATATAAGTAAGCAATGTTAGCACATGGGGATCGATATTGACCTCCTCTCAGCCTCTGAGAATGTTCAAAGTGCAGTCAATATCTACTGGTATTGGCTGCATTCTGACCATTTTGACTTCAAAAGCTGCCATGGAACCAATAATGCAATTTCCAGGCAAGATTTCTCTCAACAGGACACCTCCTCTCTAGGAGGACCTGTTTTTTCACTGCTGCGTCCTATATAGATAACATACAAAAGAGAAAGCAATTATTGCTTAGGACAATGACCTTTCCACAATTTATGGCACTTGAGTGTGTCATTATTCTGTGATAATGACCCCTCCCCTGGTCTTTAAGGCTATATTATTATTATATAAACTGTGGTCGATCAAAGCTTGCGTTGTGTGGCACTGGGTTGTCTTACCCTCTCTCTTTCGCTCCCTCCTCCTCCCACTTTCCTCCTCGCCACCTGTTAAGACGGATTTCTGAACTCTGTCCTGGTGGCGCAGAAGTTCAGAAGGCCAACCTAATTACTTGGAACAGGGTAACCTCTGGACAAGCCAGACCAATCAAGGTAGCGATCGCGGCGGTCAAGACTAGGTCTCAAGAGGGGTGAGGGTGACTGAAAGCCCGCAATGAGCACACAAAGCAAGAGCGCTTACAAACTACTCCAAACAGTTGTTATATCAAAAATAGATACACATTTATTTTAAGGCCTTTAAAACAATGACCGTAGCGAGAAAATCACAATATCACAATATTAAACCAACACATACCATATCAACACAATATATATACAAATACACAGCCAACGGGCAAAAGGGGAAGCTCTTCGGAGGAAGTCAGGCAGTTCGGGTTAGTGCACAGCAGAAGGAGAACAGGTTCCGCAACTCAAGCGCAGCCTCCACAGCGGGCAGAAGCAGAGCGCGAGTACGGCCAAAAGGGTGCTGTTTTTACACAGCAGGGAAAAGCAATGGGATACTGCAGGAGGGCGACCAGATCCTAGCTAAACTACTCACCGGTCCCCGAAGCAAGCAGACCCAGGCTTCTCCACGTTAGTTTCAGCAGCTGGCAGGTTCAGAAGAGCAGGGAACGCCTCGTAGTCGTGTAGAGCAAAAAGACGTCCCAATTGACGAAACCAGCACAGTTTGTTGCCGCAGCAGGACAACGGAGCGGCCGTGTGTATTCGAGCCAAATGTACACTCCTCCCTTCAGACTTGGGAACGCCAAGTGTACGAAGCGTGGGAGAGTGACAAGGACTCGAAATACAACACAACCTGGCGGCAGTTACAGAGCAGGACTCCCTTGTAAGCTGGTCAGTCAACTGGATGGCCCAGAGACACTTCCGAAGGCTTACTTGGCAGGAGATGATGAAGTCGCCGGGAATAGCTGTTCCTGCTATTCCAAAGGTCGAAGCACCAGTACAGGCCTTCTGGTTCGATCAAAGGAGGAAAGGGTTTCACAGGACGACAGCAGTGCAAAGGAGGATTCCTTCAGCGGGTCACCAGCGATTCCTCGGTCCAGCCTCTTGGTTGCAGGATACTTGGCTCCTGTATTCCTTCGTTCGTGAGAACTCAGGAGATCGACCTGGTAGTGGTGTTTCCAGCTCCCTCTTATCCACGGTTCCCTTCGCGCCAAAACGGAGGGGAGCCAATGGGAGATCCGCTCATCAACACACATACCATACGTGGACCAATCACGGACCACGGTGGTCCCAGGCATTCACACCACCCTAGACTCTCTGGCACCCAGGATGTGTATTGGGACCAGACATCCCAGCCCACACCCTGGAGGCACACAAACGACATGTAGAAGCCCGCGAAAGCAACCACGTTTCGCGGGAAAGTACATGCCCAAATAAGGAAGGCCCCGGGTCGCTCGACCTGGGGAAGGTGAAGGGCGCAAGACGGTCAGTGGACAAGACAAAGGAGCCTCGTGGTCTGGCCATTTTGGGAGCCAGGCCACCATTTTGGGTTCAGTGCGAAAAACATGCTCAGAACGCCAAAAGGAGCTCAAAATAAACAAAACGATCGCTGCCACCATTCGAGTCCCTGAATGACTTGCACCGATCAAATACCATCCTAAAAGAGTATCTAGGGCCTGTAGAAGGCTAGAGACCCAAGAGAGCTGTAACTTAGCTTACAGTGCCCTCTTGTGTCATGTTGCGCGAAAGCCGCAACACGATGAAAGAAACTACGGGAAACAGCGTTCCCCGGTACTGACTGTCTTAAGGGCATGTCAGTTTCCCCGTAAGAAGGAGCGAAAGCCCAGAGGAGTGCAGCAAAGTCAAGAACAAGGTGAAAAACAACAGCAAAAAGTTTAGGGGTTGCCACATGGAAGGAAAATTACCTACAATTACGAAATCTTTCCTAACACCACCTCTATGGTGCTTTCTGTCTCCCATCTTCTCTAACTGCTACTCTATCTCCTATCCTATCCCTATTACTAAGTCAGGAAGTAAGAAGTTCAAGAAGGACATCCTGGTCTCCAACTCAGCACTCCATCCTCTTTGTCGTTCCCTCGCCAGACCTATGGGCCCTCATATGGTCTTGGCTCTCTCTCCTATCTCTTCCTCTCTCATTAATGTTGGCACTGGGTTGGAGGTCCTCTTGGCCTCCTTCACTCCTCCAAGACCCTCATTAATGTCTACCTGAAAGGCACCGTCTTGGTCCAGGGCTGTCAGCCCAATCTCCTCCTTTTCGATAGGCGTCTTGCACGTCTTATCAACTTACTTCCTTCTCCTGCTACCTACTCCTACTAGCACCTCCCTGGACACTTCCTGCCTCCACCACCTCTCTGGCACCTCCTCTTGCTACCATGCCACCTCCTGCTACCAACTCTGCCCACCCTCGGGCCACTCTACCACTTCCGCTAGGTGTACCTCTAGCCTGTTCCCCAGCCCTGAAGACTGCATCAACCTGCTCCACGTCGCTACTATCAACTCTCACTCTGCTATCAAACACTCCTCTGTCATCTACCACCTTCTTGAAGAACTTGACCTATATGTCCTCACTCTCACCGAGACTTGGGTCACAGTCAGTTCTGTCATGAGTTTTGACACTCTCCTCCCTGATGGTTACAAGATCCTTTCCCAACCCAGACCGAACTGACCCGAGGTGGAGTACCTCTGATCTTTCCACAGTGTGCCCCTGCTTCTGCCATTTCTACGTAGGCCTACTACTCCTTTGAATGCCTGGTCTGCAGGCTCTCTATCTCCTCTCACCTGAAACTCTCTGTCCCTCAGGCTAAGCCCACCCCAGCACTGCAACCCATCTTCTCGGTCATTCGGCCCATGAAGCATGTGTCAGTGAATGCCTAAGCCTGCGGCTGACTCACACAGTGACACAGCCCTCTCTAACCTGCATCTCTCTATCTCCAACACTCTGAACGTCCTTGCCCATTCATGAAAATCCATCTGGAGCCTACCTCCAAGCGCAACTCTTGGTATGACTCTGACCATGCCACCATGAAACGCAAGAGCAGAGAGGAAGTGGAGGGCTTTGGACACATCCTCTGACACACTGGCCTGCCGCCTGCTCCAAAGTCTATACATACTCTCTTTTCTGTCCAAGAAGAGAGTCCACATCCAAGGCCACATCTCTGCGGTCTCCAACAACACAGCCAAACTCTTTAAAATCTGCAAGGAGGTGGCCAATCCTTCTGCAGTCTCCACCTCTCCTGTTCCCTCCCAGGTCCTCTGTACGGCTGCAGCCTCTCACTTGACCACTAAAACTCAGGACATCCTTTCCTCTCTCTCTCCTCTTCCTCTCCCTCTACATCTCTCGGCCACCCTCTGGCCACCTCTCCCTCTCCTCCTCCTTTCTCTTCTTTCTCTCCGACAACACCTGATGATGCTTCTAGACAAGTCTGATTTATGAATGTGTCATCCAAACAGGTGCGCCCCTGCTCATCCAGAACCATCAAGGACCACATTGGCCCCCCCTTACTCCAGCCTGGTCCGATTTCTGCAATCACTCTTCCGCCACTGTATCTTTACCCTCTATCCTCCAACACTCCCTTGTGCACCCCTCTTTAAAAAGACTTTTGCCGATCCTACTGGTCTGGCAAACTATTGCATGATCTCTATCACTCCATTCCTGGCCAAACTCCTGGAAAAGCCATCCATCTCCCATCTTACTCTCCACACTGAAGCTGTTGGTTGTCTTCATGACCATCAGTCTGGCTTCAGAGCCGCCAGAGGCACAGAAACTGCTCTCCTAAACACCCATGAAGATCTGCTCGCTGTTCTTGACTCCAGCCTTCCTTCTGCCCTCATCCTCCTTGACCTTTCCTCTGTTTTTGACACGGTCAATCACGACATCCTGATCAATCAACTCTGTGAGAACCTGGGCATCATGGATCAAGTTTTAACACAAACATAGGGCAAAAACCACTGTATGGAAAAATGGGTTATAGCTCATCAGGAAATCCAGAGGTCTATGTGGACCAGGACCAATGTACTAGCACCCAAAGAGAGGGTACATGTACAAACAAGGCTGTGATGGAAGGACAGAAAAGGATAGAATGAATATCTGACTATCCCTGCCTAGGTGCAAAGCCTCCGCTAGGTAACGGTGCTGTGCCGCTTACAAACAGTGGATAGAAAAAGAAATAAACTAACCACTTCTAGGTAGGTAATACTTTCAGCCTTGTTGGACCTATGCCACTCTCTTCCACTACGTGTAAGTGGAAATAGGAAGAGAAGTGCTCAATGATCACTTAAAAAGGTGCACCTATGGTCAATTGGAGAGGCATCTAGTGGGGTATCTGTCAGTTTATTAGCCACTAGATTGTCTTCCCTTCCATGGTGAACCATGATCCGTCATATCGACATAATTTCACAACGGATTATGGGACTTGGTGTCTTCTTCATTGTGTGTTATGTCGAACATTGTATGTCAATGTATCTGTGTCGTTTTTAGACCTGAGTACACCACGGCAAGGAAGACAAACTAGTGGCTAATAAACTGACAGATACCCCACTAGATGCCTCTCCAATTGACCATAGGTGCACCTTTTTAAGTGATCATTGAGCACTTCTCTTCCTATTTCCACTTACACATAGTGGAAGAGAGTGGCATAGGTCCAACAAGGCTGAAAGTATTACCTACCTAGAAGTGGTTAGTTTATTTCTTTTTCTATCCACTGTTTGTAAGCGGCACAGCACCGTTACCTAGAGGAGGCTTTGCACTTAGGCAGGGATATTCAGATATTCATTCTATCCTTTTCTGTCCTTCCATCACAGCCTTGTTTGTACATGTACCCTCTCTTTGGGTGCTAGTACATTGGTCCTGGTACACATAGGCCTCTGGATTTCCTGATGAGCTATAACCATTTTTCCATACAGTGGTTTTTGCCTAATGTTTGTGTTAAAACTATTTTAGAGTAAGGGCCATACCCTGTTTACTCTCCCTCCCGCCCTCACGGTTCTTCTACATCATGGATCAAGCCCTGGAGCGGTTGACCTCTTTCCTCCTGGACGGACCCTCCCAGGTCCCACTTGGGTCCTTTCTCTCCACCAACTCTCTCTCCACCTGTGGTGTTCCCCAGGGTTCAAACCTCTCACCCTGGCTCTTCAATGTCTACCTGGCCCATTTGGTCAACCTGATATCTACCTTCTCTAACTTTCAGTGTTATGCAGATGACATTCAGCTCTCAGGCTCCCCTCAGCCTCCTCTCCTCTCACTCATTCCTAACTGTCCATCCATGAATCAGGATTGGTGCATCTCCAACGATCTCTGCCTTAATGCCAGTAAGATGGAGATCCTTCCCTTTAGGAATCCTGCTCCCACTTTCCCTCTCTCACTCTGGCCGCCCTCCTTGGGCACTCTTCCTTTGCCTTCCTGTAAGGCAACAAACATTGGTGGCATCTTCTACCCCACTCTCTCCTTCTCTCCTTACACCACGGACCTTGCCAAGAAGGCCCACTGAGGCATCTCCTCAGAGGTATTCTTCCTTTTCTCACTTTCCCCCAGAAGCTCACAGTTTCCAGAGCCCTGGTTCTCTCTAGGGTATACTACTGCAATAGCCTCTTTCTCAACCTGCCTTCCTCTTCTCTTCACACTCTGCAACTAATCCAGAACAGGACTACGAGACTTGTCCTTGGCCCCAAGCCCTTGGACACATCTCTCCAGCCCTGAAATCTCTCCACTAGCTCCCAGTGGCTTCAAGGATCAGGTTTAAGACCCTCTGCATCGTCCACAAGGCCTTCTGGGGTCTGGGCCTGCACTACATCTAACTCTCTCTTCCTAAATACCTTCCTTCTTGAGCCCTACGGGGCTGTAATTGTAACCCTACAATACCCCGCCTCTTTGTACTTACCCAGAGCCGCCCTGCCCTGATTTCACTTCCTGTGTCTCTCTCCCTGGCACTTCCCCCTCCCTTCTCCATGCACTTTTCCATTGTCACACTTGCACAATCTGAATGACACAAGGCCTAGTAAGATCGTTTGTCTTGCCCTCTCTCTGTCTTCTCTCCCTTGTCTGGTCGCGCCTCGAAACACAGACAGGTGGAGAATGCATGAATTGACCAGCTTAAGAGCTAAGAATGATTAGTATTCTTGAATGTATTTTGTCTAGATGTGAATCATTAATAGGATTGCTTAGCAAATGTACTGCATGCAAACCCATGTTACCACAAATTACAGGATGCTCAATGCACAAACACACAGGAATTCTATTTGCGAACAGCAAGAGTGCTGCTTATCAATTTTCTAAATGTGCTCATGCAAATATATGTTGTACCTGCACTTCACTATTATAGCGATTCTGATCCAGTATTGGATGTACACATTTATCATGCAGGAAGTAAGAAACGCAAAAGTATCACGTCACTCCTTTTATTGCAATATTATAGGCCCACCCAACTAATATAAAAATGCTTAAACATCACAGAATTTGTGAGACGTTTTTCAATACAAGACACACTGTGGGTTTAGCATTAAGGAACAAGTAATGTAAATATTGACATGGGGATGAGCGCGTAATATATTTTAAAGCTCACATTGCATTATAACAGGGAACGTGTAGTGCAGATACTGGATACGTGGACTAATGTGTGCGTTCAGATTGACATGCGTTTTTGCCTTTTCTTACATCTCGAATGCATCACAGTGCCAACTGGCGGGCCAACGTCACACCAGAGTGACGCGGCCGCATTGGGAATTGGGAACACAGTGATCGGCACATACATAAACAGACGAGTGGGAGACGAGCGGTAATGGCTGCTGCCCTTGCCGCTCGTCATTCCCGCTCGTCTGCAGGAATATTTGAAAACGCAATGTTAAATATGAGAGATTATGTAGAAAAATGCAATTGATACACCGCAAACAATTTCCTAGTTTAGGTAACAAATGGGACATTCACTACTGTTTTCAGGGGAACAACTAAACATTGAATGGCTTTTAGCCATTAAAATTGAAGCACAGGTAAATTGGAGGGAATTTGAATACATACTATCAGCTACAACTCCTCAGCGGTACTCTTCCTTTTCTTCCTTTCCTCACTTTCCCCCAGCGGCTCACGGTCTCCAGAGCTCTGGTACTCTATAGGCTGGACTATTGCAACAGCCTCTTTCTAAACCTCCCTTCTTCGGCCCTGTGCGCTTTGCAACTCATTCACAACAGAACCGTGAGACTTATCCTTGGCCTCAAGCCCAAGGACAGCATCTCTCTGGCACTGAAATCATTGCATTGGCTCCCCATGGCTGAAAGAATCAAGTTCAAGACCCTTTGCATTGTCGTCAAAGCTTTCTGGGGCCTGGGTACTAACTACCACGTTGCCTACCTAAATACTGTCCCTCACAAGCCCTCCACTCATCTTCCTCCATCTTCTGCGAGTGAGCCGGTTCTCCAAGCAGAGATTTGGAGGGAGATCCTTATCCTCAGCAGGTGCCTCCCTCTGGAATAGCCTCCCTGCCGCCCTCCGTCTTGAGCCTGAGCTTCTTAAATTCAGGAAACTCTTCAAGACCTTCCTCTTCTCTTTCTTCGCACTCCCTCTACCCTGCTAACCTGGCCCTCTGCTCGCCATCTCTTCCTCCTCTTCCTTACAGTTTGCTCACTGGCCGATTGGTGTACATCAGAGTCTCACCGGTCCCAGGCACCGCCTCCAGACCTCTCGCACTTGCCTCATGGCCCTACTCCCACCCTCCTTTACTGCACTTAGAATAACTAAAGAATGGTTCTCTCTGCACTCACCCCAGTCTCCACTGACCGGGTGCACTTGGACCTCCCCGCCCTGTTGACCCTCTATGCACTTGCACAACCCAAAGGTAACGTGCCTGTTCTCCCTTGTCGTCCTTCTAAACTGCACTTCTAAAACTGTACAATCGCTGTTAGACCTATTTGCTGTGTCTCAATTTGTTAATTGTACTTATGCACTTACTCTGTACAGGCTATTATCGGCTCAGAAATTCAAGTGACTGTTGTTTTTCCCCTTGTTCCCACCCTCCATGAGCGCTTTGAAACACTATCATGTGTATAGGCGCTATATAAATAAACAATACAATGCAATACATTCTTCTATTCCAAACAAGATTGTTTTAGTGGATCTTTTGTAACCTTGTTGCACATTTTTTCCTTACTTTTTCCTAAAATAGCTGACTCGAGACATATTAAGGTAGTACAACATGATTGTATGTTAAAGTTTATTGGTGACTGTCAGAGATTTGGGGTATTATGTAATAATCATGACTGTTCTTGTTTTGTTTTTGCTTTACCTTCCCAGTACTGCTTTTAATTTCATCTCTGTAACTGTATGATATTGTGATTAAATATAAGAAGGGTCGAGCCCTGACAACGGACTCAGTCCAAAATGCATTGGCAACTATAGACCCATACATTAGCATTGCTTCACATAACAATTTTTTTTTATGAAGAGCAATGTCTTACATGATTATGAAAGTATAATTGAATACTCAACACCTGAACACAAATGTTTATAAATTGCTATTGAAATTTGCAGCCCTACATAGGGCAATGCGAGAACATATGGTTATTCCGAGGGCAACTTTGGGATCATTCTAAAGCGCAGCTTTTACACCATTTTTCCACGGTCCTATAATTTGCAATTCTTTCAGTGAACTACACCGCCTCCCATCCCATCTTTTGTTTTGCACCAGATAATAATTCTTTCTGCATAGTTGTTTTTAAAATCCGAATCTAGAACACTGTTCAGAAAAGCTTAATTGCAACACTCTAAACCACACAGTAAATCAACCTAACACAATACTGCATCAAAACACTTTTTAGAATCATGTTAGGCAAAATAAACATGATTCACTCTAAAAGGGCATAAGAGCATGACAGGGAATGCATAACTGCAGAGTGATTAGAAGACAATTAAGCCAACTAATAAGATTACAAAAGCACCTATGCCATGCCCAAAGTACATTACCCCACCGACTTAGCATGCGAAACATATAGAGAATTGAGATAATTGCTAACAAAAACAAATTTGATCTATGTTGGCAATTGATTAGTGTGGTATATTATGCAACAACCTATACATTAACATGCAAGGTAAATATGTCAAAATAAGTGAGTGGTCTGAGGGCCTGCGGCTGAGTAGCATATGATCTCTAGCACAGGTGTGAATCTTTGTGGGGCTGACATAGTGCTTCATCCTTTCAAAATCAACAAAACAATTACTACTGGGTCAAGTAAGAAGGACACATATTAATGACAAACAGAGATAAAGAAATGTTTATCTGTGCTGGTCATTTGTACAAATACTCCAGGAAGGGATCTTAGCGGAGGTGTCAAAACTCATGAGGCCATTTATGTGTCAATAAGACCCGAGGCGGCGGGCCAATACCGCCCCAGGTAATGCCCGGGGCCATAGTTATAACGAAGCCCCGGGCATTACCGTGGGTGATATTGGCCTGCCGCCGAGGGTTTATTGCCATTAGTACCCTGGGCCGTTAGACCGGGGTACTAATTGCTTTTTTTTTTCTGTTCCGAAACGTTTTGGAACAGAAAAAAAAAAACAACCAAGAAAATGGGCGCCGCCATGGAAAGGGAAAACAGAGTCCGTTTTCCCTTTCCATGGCGGCCATCGGGAGCGGACGCGCTGGGAACACAAGTGTTCCCAGCGCGTCCGCTCCCGAAAAAGGATTCAAAAAAAAGGTAAGTGGGGTTGGGAGGGCGTTGGAGGGGGAAAAAAAAAATAAGTACCTACGTCCCCGGCAGGGGACAAGGGAAGCCCCCAGCCGTGTGGAGGCGCAGAGCGGGGATGGCCCCGCTCCGAGTCTCCACACGGCTGGAGGCTTCCCTCGTCCCCCGTTGGGGACGCAGGAACAAGAAGGTAAGTTGGGGGGGCGGTGGGAGGGAAGGGAATAAAAAAAAAAGACATACCCGAGTCCCCGGTGGGGGGCGAAGGCAGCCTCTCAGCCGCGGGGAGGCTCGGAGCGGGGATGGCCCCATTTCAAGCCTCCTCATTGGCTGAGGGGCTGCCACGCCCCTCGCCGGGACCAGAGTAGCCGGCACGCACGACGTAACTGGGAATACCGTGTGGTATGGCTCGCAAATGAGCCAATCACCACACAGTATTCCCTTTGCGCCGCGCGTGCCGGGTACTAATGAAGTTTACTGTCCTAAGTAAGGATACAATGATAATTGTTTAATTGTCAGCGCTGCTAAGATTTAAGTCTGTCTTAAACATGTTGGGGTAGTTGCTAAGGTTTCTACGGGTAAAGAGAAGTTTGAATTGCGGCTGCCATATTGGTGGCTGGGGTGACAGCGATGTTGACATGATGTTGTAATCTAGCATGAATCCAGTGTAGCTAATGGGAATGAGATATGGGTTATTTTGTTCTTTGTTTGTGTTTTAGTTGATACATTTTCTAATTGCATGTGCGCAGCAAGATAAATGTCAAAACTGCTAATAATATATAAACTCAATATAGGTGTGTCTTGCCACTTAGCATCCTATCAATCGGGCAGCGAGGAGCTCTACATGTGCATGCGAGGTAGGATATTTGCAATGGGAAAATCAGTGTGAGAGGATGCAGTAGTCCTAACTATACATGTATAGGTTCACATAGATGGGGATCTCAAGGGAAATAGGTTTTGGGCAGTATGAATATACTGATCTGTTTTGCCGCAGAGTTCTCTGATAAGCTAGGAATTGTGCTTGCTGAAAACATGGGTTGGGCAATTGAACTCTGTGTGACTGAGAAACTAGTTTTACAAGGTTGGGGAAAAGCAGCAGCAGTTGTGATGAATAACAGATGGTCAGTTTTGGGCAGGCCTCTTTATGGCCTTGTACATTGTGAAGGGGAAATGGAATCTCTGTAAGTATATGGGAGTCTGTTATAGAATGACAGATGGATTTCAGTCACCTGGTAGGGCTGGAATTTACGGCCAGGCAATTAAACCTGATGCAAGGGTTGCTTGCGAGGAAAGGAACACAGATAGATCATGGATGTTCAATTGAGTTGTCAAGGTGTGGGTTGGGACCATGTTGGATGGAATGGTAAGTCACAGAGTTTAGAATGAAATGTGAACACCAACACGTTTGGACGATAAAACCAGCAACAATAGATCAGAAGGAATTTTGTTTGTTCCCCTTCTCTTTACATCAACCGAATTTCTATAGAATAGCCATGTGCTTTACACCTGTGATAATTGAAATTGTAAGTTGTGTATCTCGGGGATGGGACTATGAACACATATGGAACATACAATTATAAGTTAAAGAAGATGATGCTTAGATGAATGTACCCAATAGGAAGTGTGGGAACTGAAGGGAATATGGTTACATTTTATAGGTTTAACCAATCTCGTGTGGGGGGTCGACTTTGTAACAAAACCTCTGGGAGCATTTTAACTGTTGCAAATTGTATAAAATGTGTGTTCTTTGTGTGGTTCAGAGAGAAAGGTTAGTTTAACTCTTTGATGTCATCTAACCCCTGCCAGCCGTTTGTGCAATAAACTTGCTTCATGGACATGCATGAACTTACTCTTTAAGGGTGGGCCTGTTTGGGTTATGGTGATCAAAGGCCCACTCCTACATTTGGCGTCCCCGGGTGGGCCTCAGGCTCTCCGAGACGTTGGGGCTCGCCGGTCCGCCCAGCTTGGCTGCAGAGCTTCTCTCCAGGGACCAGTCTTCGTGCCCAGCAAGGAAGAGGTTTACAGGTACCATATTGGTTAGAGGCCTGTCTGCTTCCCCGAAGGTGTGGTACCATGGTCCAACTGTGCAGGCAAGATTAAAGGAGCACCATGTCAGAGCGCTTCAGGGCTCACTATCATGTGAGTTAATCTTTGCCAGGTAAAGCAAGCGGGTAACAGGGGAGAAGAAACACGTTTTTTTTGTTCTTGGATAGGGCAAGATAGGTGTGTGTAAGGTTAGATGAGGTCAAGTAGGTTGGAAGAGTGAGTATTTTTGGAGGCATCAACGAATTGTTCTATGTCATATGTTTTACCTAGTTTGTTATTTTAGAGGTGTGGTCTCCCACACATGCATGTCCATTGTAAGGATAGTCTTCGTGCCCTTCAGTTTGCATGTCTGGTTGGCAGGAGCTCTCACCTTAGGGTTAGGTGGCATCTTATGGTAAGTCCACCTGTAGATACCTTTCTGGATTGTATCTTTTGTAACCCCTTACTTTGTATTGATGGTGTGGATGGAGCCCGCGCCTCGCTTTTTCTTGGTTAGTCAAAGTAGTCAAGGATATCTTTCTGTAGTCAGGAAAAGACACCACTGTAGTCAAGAGTGTTGTACTAGTAAGGAAGAGAGAGAGATACAGCGGATTTGTAGTGGAAAGCAATGCGCTCCTTTTCCTTTGAAAGTTTTTTCACATAAAATGTTTTATTGAATTACTTTTTCATCAAAATAACCATTCATTTAATTTTTTAACATCAAATGTTTGATATGTTCCAAACTTAAATTATGTATGTTTCATAACTTTTTTTTCTAAAAATAAGTGTGTATTTTATCATTTTTTTGTCTATAATTTTTTTACCATATATTTTTGGGTGGGGTAAGGTAATGTTTGGGGTGTTTGTAAGGGTTCAAAATGGGAGTTTGGGTGGGCACCCCCAATAAAAAAAATAAAAAAAAATGTATTTGGCATACATGTTGACTGGGGTATCTCTGACGCTGTCCAGTGCTGAACTTCATTGATGACTATATGCAGTCATCGGGCGCTGTCCAGTGCTGAAATTACTCGCTGATACTACACAAGTCAGAGGGGGCTGTCCAGTGATGAATAAGAGTATTACTGTATGCAATCTAGTTCAGCACTGGACAGCTCCCTCTGACTTTAAGCATGTTTTGCCAATTGTTTTTTACACAAACTGCATCTACCAATTTCACATTCAAAAAATGAAAAGTGTTTATATACCAAAACTCTGTATGGTAAAAGTGTTTCGGTATATAAACTCTTTTCACTTTATGTATGTAAATTCTGTGAAACAGTTTTCAGAGAAAAGAAATTGGTAAAACATGCCCTTGATATATATTTATCGAGGTAAAGACATGTAACCGTCTTTAGTGTATGCCTGAAGAGTGTATCATTACTGAGACGGTTGTGGTGAGGGTGAGTAAGGAGAGTGAATGTTGGAAATTCTTTAAATTTTTTAGAAAAGTAAAGGGGATTTTTTGTGGGTAGTGACTTTTTGTGCTGAGGGTTAGGTTCTTGGGGTTTATATCGTGATTTTTGAAAATGTGTTCACGTTACATTGCTTTTGAGTATGGAGACTCCATTGAATCATTTATGTCAGGTGCTCCCCGGATATTAGGTAAAGATTTTTAAAAACCATTGAGAATGGTTGAGGGAAACGAAACGAAAAATACTTAATTCCTGCCCTAACGAAGGGTCTCATGATAAAGGTACATTGGAGAACATGCACACTTTACTAGTAACTAAGTATAAAAGTTTGCAATTGGAGAATAGAGTTAATATCTTGGTGTTATGGAGGTTGTATGAGAAGGACGGGAAAACCCATAGCATTTTGACTGTTGAGGAGGGGACAAGAAAGGAGGGTGTAGGAAATTATTCTGCATATGGGTGCTATCCTTTGTCGTCCGTAGAAAGATATACCAACCCTGAGTTTGAACCTCCATACTCTCCAGTAACCACTTTGGCAGTTACAAGACGGACAGGGGTGACACCTCCGTCAGCTCCAATCTTCGAAAGATGGCATAGCCGGGGAGCAGGAGGATAACAGCTTCTTTAGTAAAAGTTGTTGATGGGTCTCGAATAGAAGGTGGATTGAGAGAAGTCTATTCTACGTTTAGACAAACACCGTAATTGAAGCTGAAGGAACAAGAGCAGGAGAGAACTGTAAGAGCAAGGAGCGATGAAGAGTTCAGAAGGGGGGAGGTGCCCCTGTCACTAGAATAGAAGATAGATTGCGGATTGTAGTAGAGAGGCAAGAACAAGGGAAACGGGAAGAAGCAGCGAGGTGAGCAGAGAATTAAGTAATGCGGTTACAACAGAGCAGGAGTGAAGAACAGGAAGAAGTTAATAGGCAAGTGTAAGAGGTAAAGTAAGAGAGATGGAGGCATGGTCAGATCCTTGCTAGGTTAGATACATCATGTCAACAAGGAAGTGTACCCCTGTGTTCTCGGAGAGAGGAAACAATGGGTTTTGTGATAGGTTCCCGATTGTATGTTGTTGGCTCTCCATAGTTGGAGATCCACGAGTTTGGGTCTATGAATACCAACCCCCAGTTTCAGTTTGCATTGCAACAGTTTCATCAAAAAGACTTTGGAAAATGAAGGATTAGTCAAAAGATTTCTTTTACTTCACAAAAAAGAAGCAATTATCAACTTGAAGAATAACAGCATAAAGAAAAAACACGAACATACAAATCACAATTCGTTAATAATCATCATACTGACCTTACAACAACAATTGTCAATGGTTGACAATTAATTTATGTCACTTATTGTAACTAAATGTTGGGATGTACAGTGTGCAGTTTATACTCGGACGATTACATAGAATTCATACTGTAGTTACTAGACAATGAAAATTGAAAAAAGAGAGAAATTCATAGGACAATTATTTGAACCCAGAAGCGTATTGTTTACTTCTTGTGTGATTCTTCTACCCCAGATTCGGGCTAATGGTCGGTATATCAATATTGGACCAAGCCTGTATTAACACTGGGGAGATAGGGGTCTCAATGTTACCCTGAATAAGAACTAGATTTGATAAGAAAATATTGTTTCATGGTCTTATTATTAAAAAAATCTTTTCCTTGGCCTACGTGGAAAGAATTTATTTAGCAAAAATCTCAAAACAGGGGACCTATCCATGTATGGTTGTTCCCTGTGGTCTTCAAGTTTCGGCGGGCACAAGCTAATCGGATGCCGCCTTCATCAGGGCTTCATATCGGGGACCCTGTGGGAAAGAACAAATGTGGAGTGTGAGTGGAGGGTTTTTCATAGAATGCCTGTAAGTACTAGGCACAAAAAACTAGTTGGGTGATTCTCGGGGCACCAGTCATAGACTTACCTACCGGAGCTTGAATCCCAATTCTCGAGTCTGAACATCCATAGGAAGCAACACAGTCCACTGTGGTGGTAACTAATGTTGAATAGTTTGGTGAGGAGTGCCAGTTGATCACAGGTGAGTGACCTGTTGATGCAGTTTCTCTGGGCATCTTGGAGGACAGGTAGTATCTATGTTTGATTCTGTGGGTAAGTATGTAGGCGTGAGTGGAGGGATCAAAGTAGGGTATAGCAGTCTGCAAGAACCTATTTAAGCATGACATCCTGGTGTAACACAGCAGTTCCGTCTACACTGACATCATTGTGCAAAATGTCAGGGTCCTAGATCCCCATTACCTGCAGATCTTCACTCTGTGCATGGCATTCCTTCGATGTGTCTTTTATAGGTTACTTCCTGGTGTAAAGAATCTGCGCCTCCCTTCTCCTGTAAGAGAAAGCGAAACCGGGGGCCATGGTTAGTGAGGTGCACAGCCTGCAGTAATCGCTGGGGCATAACACTTCTGTACTAGGATGCGTCAGGCCATGTCCCGGGACGTATATATCCTGACAGTTTTGTAGTCCATTTGTCGAAAACTTAATTCATCTCTCCTCGGGCAGTGAGCACAGAACTTCTGTGTTGACTCCGTAGACACAGAGAACTTTGTGTCCCTTATCCCTGGCGCGGAAACCTGCCTGAGTCCAGCGGATGCGTGTCTGTTGGTCAAAATAGCTAAGGGATGGAGAGGTGGCTCAGACATTTAAGCTGTGTGGGGGCAGAGGCTAGGGGCTGTAGGGCTGCCCTGGGTGTGTATCCCGAATCCTCCCACCCAGGAGTAACACCAACCTGATCGAGCCTATGTCGCGTATGTCCGCATCAGCCGGCGTTCCATCCATGCTGGAAAGAAAGGAAGGAAACGCGCATGCTGTGACGGTTTGTTTATGTGTGGTAACCATAGTAATCACGCATGCGGCATAGTGCTGCTGCTTATGCATAACGCTGTATGCCGTTTGGACATGATGTCATGCTAATGTTAAGTTGTAGTTGTACTGGGGTGAGCAGAGGTCCCGAAAGAGGAAGACAGAGTACAGAGACTTGATTTAAATATTGGCGTGGTGCCATCAAGCTGTCTGGGTAATTGTCAAGTGGTACTGGCATTTTATGTGTTTACAAGAGCAAGCTTATCTTGGAAAGGCATCCAACGGCGAGTAATCTTCACACATGTGATAGTAAAAATAGCCCTGGTGTGGGATAAGGGCTGTGGATGGTGCTGCCTATGTGTCTGTGTGTGCCTACACATCGCCAGTAGGATTTTTGGGCCCATGGTTGGGCTCCTCGGTTGTATGACTGTAAGTGTACAGTGGACACGTATGTAGAGTTAGTCTGACCCTAAACGTAGAGCTGTCTCTGATTTCTGGTGCACGTAGTTGGGCCACACCACTTAGCTCTAAGGGTTGGTAGATTACGGTGGGTATGCATAAAGGTTGTGTTCAGGAGGTGATTGGTTGGGAAATCTCATTCAGCCCATGATAATATGTGTCTAAATGGTGTATCCACCTAGATTCCTTTTGTAGAAGGCTTTGTTGGATATCCGGTCCTCCCTTTATTTTTTCTACTACCTACCAGGGAATGACGTTTGGCGTGTGGTTGGCTGCCAAGTAGTGGTTCACTAAGGGTGCTGTCTGGTTTTTGCATCTGATTTTGGACCGGTGTTCAGATATTCTGGTGTTCACCGTCCATGTAGTCTGTCCAATATATCGTAAGACATATGGACATTGTGTGCAATAGATAACATTATTGCTTTTGCAATTTGTAATGTCTCTTAGGGTCCATTCTCTCCTCCCTATTTGGAAGGATTTCATTTTCTTTGTAAATTGACAAGCAAGGCAGCTTCCACATGGGTAGTGTCCTTGTAGAGGATGTAAATTCCATGTACCACTGCTGGATGTGTCCAGTTGGTAAAGAGAATGTACAAGGTGTTCCCTTATGTTTTTGCTAGTTTATATGCAAACCTATGGATAAATTCCGCAGATAAATTCAATTCAGCAGGGTACCAGTATTTTCGTATAATTTTCTTTATTTGAGCGGAATGGGTTCCATGGGTGACTACACAAGTCATACGGTCTTCATTGGTCGCCAATTGTTCTGAGTTGGGCTGGAGTAGAGAGTCCCCATTCAAATGTTTTGCTTGTTTTTTGGCTTGGTCAAGTTGTTTTCTCGGGTACCCTCGTGTTCTTAATCGCATGGACAAGGCTTCTAAATGTCTCCAGAAGTCGTCAATGGAGGTTCAATTTCTTTGTATATGGAGAAACGGTCCATATAGAAGGTTATCCTTGGTTTGTGTAGGGTGGTTACTGGCATAATGTAACAGAGAGTTTCTGTCTGTGGTTTTTCGATGGAGATCGCGTTCCAATTTTCTGTCTTTTTGTCAGATGATGTGATCCAGGAACTTTTTTTCAAAGTTGCTATGTTCCATAGTGAATTGAATATCTTCATTGCAGGAGTTAAGCCAGGTCCAAAATTGATCCAATTGTTCCGCAAGGCCTGTCTAGTTGAAAATGACATTCTCAATGTACCTATGCCAATGACTCACTTGTTCCTTCCAACTGTTGAGGTGAGAAAACACAAACTCTTTTTCATATTTGGCCATGTAGAGTAAGGCAAGGCTAGGGGCAAAGACTGCACCCATAGCAGTGCCCTTCATCTGTAGGTATGTTTGATTGTTAAATATGAAGAAGTTCTTACATAACGCTATGGTCAAAAGTTCCACAATGAAGTTTGTGGGGACCCGGTGTTGTGTTGGGTCGGTTGTGAGCCATTTCCGTATGCACTCAATGGTGGCTTCCTGAGGTATGATAGCATATAAGGACTTAGGGCCTCATCACCAGTTTGGCAGTAACCCTTAAATGCGGCGGTAGCGCTATTACCACTGCATTTAAGGGTCCACCAGATCATGGCCTTGGCTGATTTCCCCCCGGCTCTGAGCTGGGGGAAAATTTGCTGCAGAATTGCTGATTTTCGGCGCTACTACTGCCGGCGGGAAATCCGCCAGCAGTAATAGCATGAAAATTCCCCATTGGGCCCAATGGGGAATGAGGAATTCCTGAATGGGCCCAATGGGGAATGGGAACCAACCATTCTGCCAAACCCGTGATCCGGCGCTATTAGCCCCAGCGCTAATAGCACCGGGCCTACCGCCCAACTCGTGATGAGGCCCTTAATGTCCATAGTCACCAGAACCTGCTCTGCTGGATTTAATTCCAGCCCCTTGAAGATCTTATCCAGGTTAGATACATCAGTCAAAAAGGGAGTAAATGTGGATTTGGAGGAAGGACGTGCCATCATCACAGCTGCAAAATCAGAACAAGGAAAAAGAGAAGCAGCATTCTACGGCAGTGCCGAATACACTTCTGCCCCCATAGAAAGATTAGGGCATATGGCAATAGGTAGAGAGGAGGAAGAGGATGAATTGTGCCTCCCGCTCCAGCAGTAATCATTGAAAGCATACCATGGGGCCTTCAGATGTGCCGTGGGGCTCACATGGCTGTAGGGAGCAGCGAGGACAGATGGGGAAAGCCCCAGTAAAGGTAGGGGCAACTCAATTCCCACTACTCCAGAAGGGTGAGCGAAAGGCGTATTATGTCCAGTGGTCACACATGAACCAGAATAATCTAACTACAGGGGCGGTGAAGTGGATTTATGCTTTGGAAAAACAAACCGCCAGTATCATGTTAGCTATTGGGGCCATGAAAAGTCTGTTTACAGCCTTGATGGGGGAACAGGTAGAAGAGTAGGGAAAAAAAGCAGGATATCCAGGGGTTCAATTGACCAGGAACACCCATGATGGAGCGGCCTTTAATAATTGTAGGGCACACACATCATATGTTAAAAAAGCGACTCCCCAAAGAACATGAATAAAGTGGTAGGAAAAGAGGCCAAGCACACATTGTGCATTTTTGTAAAAATCAGCAAGAGAAGGAAAGCATGGAGCATGCACAAAAGGCTGAGGCCAAGCTGGTTCAAAAAAATCTGGCAAATATCTGTTTAGAAAGAGCAGCAATAACTAACTACACCGCGGGACAGCAGAGACAATCAGTATAGCAGAGACAAATGGAAACTGGAATGGGACAAGGATGGATGGATGAGTATGCAACTGGACCGAGACTGATGAGAGTGTTTCCACAGGGTAGGTGATGATTTTCACGGGTGGTGGGTTGTTTGGCAGGTTTGGACGGATGGGACCCCGGTTTAATGGGCCGATGGGAGGAGGTTATGGAGGGTATGGAGCGCAGTATTGGGTGTGTGGGAGAATGGGAGTCATGGCAGAGAACTGTCAAAACCGGCAGCAATATTTCAATGCAGGTCCCCCACAAATGAATACACCAACTTTGCCATATGCCCCAAGCTCTGTGCCATCGCAGCAAGTCCAGGTTGATCAGAACCCAGGAGCTGGAATTGCACAGATCTGGGCACCAGCACTCACAGTGTCAGCCAAGGCACTGGTGCAGGCTTAGGAGAAAACCCCTCTACCCCATGGGAGAGTCACCCACTACACGCGGAGCAAGTATGTTCGGAGGAAATCATTTTTCACTTCCTGGTGCTCATATGTACCAGGAATAGGACAGTCCACAGGGATCTCTGATGTGTCCAGTTCTATCCGTTACCATTGATCCAGAAGAGGAACCTCGGATAGGTGTAAGTGTAGGTGAGCAGAAGTTTTCATTTATGGTAGAAACAGCGGCTACGAAATCATGCCTCAACGAAGGGGAGTTTCTCCTTTCAGGCAAAATGATGGACACACAGGGATTTTCTCGGGAGTTCTGTTGGTTCCTTATACTGAGGATCTGCGTATCAAGATAGGTAAGCAAATTGTATCTGCACCCTTGTTATACTGTAAGAATACCCCAGCAAATATTTTGGGACGGGACCTCCTGAACAAGCTTAATATGTCAATTACTTTTTTGAAAGATGTCATGGTATCCTCCACTCCAGGATTGTACCCGGTGAGAGAAGCAGTGCATTCCCCCGTGTATTACAGGGATAATGCGACCACGGGGGCGCCAGTGCATTCCGAATTGTTTTTGTATGGGGTGATAATAGTGTTGAGATTGGGTCCTGGGAATAAAAGACTGAACATGACGTATACCTCTTGAATTTTATTTTCCGGCCTGCTGAGTAATAGGAGATAGTGCCAGGGACTATTGTTACCATTTTTTTAGAAGCAGGGGTTGTCAAGAAGGACAGGTACTGATGAGGAAGGAGGCAAATGGCGCACAGTGTTGTGTATCAACCTCATTGTTAAGAGACCTGTCCGATGAGCTATTGTTTGAGTATGTGGAAGAAACAGGAGAGATGGTCTTTGAGAATGGGGTGCCTTGCCAGGTGATGATAGAGCAAAGGAGAGTACAACAGATCATGCTCGTCGCTAGGAAAACATCGCCATTTTGGAAGGATTTGGAGGAAGTGCCGGACCACTTGTGAACCAACAACCCTCATGATGTGGGGTTGTTGAAAAGTGTAGAAGCAGCATGATTAAATTAAAACTAGGAGCAATATTGCCATGAGTTAGGCAATACCCCATGTCTAGGGAGGCAGACAAAGAGATTTTTGAGACCATTATGGCATTGTTAAAGCAAGGCATTATACAACTATCTGTATCCCCTTCTAATACATCCATCTACCCTGTGAAGAAAGCAAAGGGGTTCAATTGGAGGATGGTCCAGAATTTGTGACCTCTGAGCAACATTGTTGAAGCAGAGTTTCTGCTGGTACCAAATCCTGCCACAGTTTTCTGTAATAACATTACTGGGTTGACCCATTTTACAGTAATTGATTTTAAAAAACATATTTTTCGCGGTCCCCTTACACCCCAATTCCCAGTACCTCACAGCATTTAAATTTTGTGGGCAGAGATTTGAGCACACAAGGTTACCACAGGGGTATTGTGAATCTCCAAGTGTTTTAACAGGGTCATTTAAATAGATTTGGGAAACTTGCAAGTGTCCAGTAATGTAATTAAGTATGTGGACAACTTATTGGTCTGTAGTGCTTCAGAAGAGCAGTGTCAAGGAGACTCAATGAAGCTCCTCACCCTGCTCACAGAGAAGGGGTACAATTTAATTTAATTTAATGCTTTATTGTTCATTTATAACATGCTTAATACCGGTGTGTGGTTTGTAAGCGCAGGATCAGGATTCAAACCTGTGTTGCGTTGTGTTGTCTTGCTTCCAAGATAAATGCATTGCCCTTGAGATAAATTGCAGTATTGCCAGACAGAGGTAGTGTACATGGGACAGGTAATATCGTCTGCAGGGAGAAAGGTGATGCCTGAGAGAGCCACTGCAGTTCAGAATACCCCTTAGCCAGTTACGCTAAAACAGATGCAACTTTTTCATGGGCTCTGTATCTATTGTAGGTTCTAGATTTTTGACTTCTCTAGTTACACGAGGGCCCTACTTCAAGCGCTTAAGGAAGCACAAAAAGAGAAAGGTCCGATAAAATGCTCAGAGGAAATGAGAACATGTTTTCAGAATTTCATGACTGTGATCAGTATTGCTCCAGTTTACCAGAAATGTTTTTTTCAATTTCTTTTATTTTTTCTATTTTCACATACAGATGGAAAGATTACAACAGCAGTCCTGACTCCAAAAACACCAATACGTTACAAACCCTTGGCTTACTACAGCGGGCCTTTGGATTCAGTTATGCAAGGTCAGTTCCTGTGTGAACAAGCTCTCGCGGCAGCAGCTTTGGCAATATAAAAGTCTTCAACCATTACTGTGACATTGTATTTGGAGCATGCAGTTTTTGCTATCTTGGAAAATTCTAAGCCAACTTTGACAACCCTAAGAGTATCAGGGTATGAAGGTATTTAGTCAAATGCTTCCATACATCCGGTAAGGTGTCAACTAGTCAATCCATTGACATTCTTAGCTGAACCAGTGAAACCTGACAATATTGTCCACGACTGTGCAACTTATGAGGGAGAAGAAGAAAGGACAACTGTTAATGGGGATGCCTTGGAAGAAGGCAAGGCCTCTTTGTTGATGGATCATCAACAATTGATCAGGACACTGATGAGAGGCACACAGGGTCAGCTGTTGTAAAGTCTTGTGGATGGGGAACACAGAGTTGGAGTAGAGAAACCGCTGCCTCTACATTACTCTGCGCAAGCAGCAGAACTAGTGGCACTCACCGAGGCACTAGAGATGAGTAAGGGGAAGGCAGTCACTATCTACTCTGACTCTCTGTATGTCACCTCCACGGTACATTCTGGGTGATCTAGATGGAAGAGAAGAGATTTTAAAAGATCTTGCAGGACCCTGAGTGAGCATGCCGCACTATCCCAATTAATTGAAGTGCTAACATGGGCCGCTGAGGTAGGAATAGTGAAGTGTGCAGCGCATACTAACAGAACTGATTTAATAGTGCTTGGTAATGATGCTACAGACAAAGCAGCAAAGCAAGAAGCATATTAGCCCTTTTCATAACTTCCATAAATGGAAATGGTGTCCCAACAGGTACAATTGCAAGTCCCATATACTGCAGTCCCTTTGCTTCAAATAGTAGAAAGAGGGGGTGCATGCTCTAGCCCACAGACTTGTTGGGGAGACAGGAGTTGACGGGGAAGGTAGTAATGCCCATAGAGTTGTTTCTTGTGGCTCCACAGCAACTACATCATCCTTCACATATGTTCCGATAACAAATAGGAACAGAACTCCCGGAGGAGTGGGTTAAACCAAACATTCACAAACAGGTAAGTTGGTTTGTAGGTAACTGTATAGTTTGTAAAGAATTCAATCCTGGTAAAACCACAAAAGCAGTGAGAGGGGTAATTCCCTGGTCTTCAGATCCTTTCAAGGCGCTCCATATTGATTTTGTCGATACGATACAGAAGTGTAACAAATTTAGGTATTTGATTGTAATTGTATGACAATTTTTCTGATGGCTTGAGGTTCGACCCTGCGTACACCCTGTAATCAGCAGCTACATTTTTGGTAAGGGAAGTATTTCCATAGTGGTGAAACTGTGAGGTCCTGAGATTAGATAATGGGACCCATTTTTTTAATGCATCATTTGCTGTGAATACATCACTTCTGGAGATGAAGCATAGATTGAGTTTGATGTATCACCCACAAGCCAACGAAAGAGTGGAAAGTCTTAATGGTTTGCTTAAAATGCAGTTGTCTAAATTATGTAGTGAATTGCGAAAAAGTTGGTTGTACTGTCTTCCGTTGGCCCTGTTTTACTTACGAAATCAGCCAGGGAAAGATCACCACCTCAGTCCTCATGAGGTGGTGATGGGGTGTAGATTGTATACCCCACTCTTACCCACACGCACAGATTCAGACACACATAAGTCTGTAGCGATTCTTGGAGAAGAGTTTGGTGAATATCTTCGGGCCTTAACTAAGAGTGTTAAGATTGTGCCTTCACAGGTTACAGCATCACATCCGCAAGCAATGGTAAAACACGGCAAGGAACAAGAAGATCAACAGCAACCATTGCTGCTCCCCAGGGACACGGTCTATGTGCATTCCTTTGTTTGCCGCTGGAATGAACAGCATTTTCATGGGCCTTACAAAGTGATCTTCGCTAAACCGACTGCAGTCAAAACGGAGGGCACAAAACTTGGATCCACGTACATTATGTGCGAAGGGACGCCAGAGTCCATACTCTGACACCTGGGAAGAGCAGTCCTAAAAAGGTAAGTGTGCCCTAAGGAGATGTAGTTCATGCCAGTGAAGGTGGGAGGGAGAGCAACGAGATCGAGAATTGTTATTCAGAACGTAAAACCAATGAATGCATTTAAAAATGTGTATGAGAATGTGTAGATCTATTTCTCTCTTGATTTCTGTGGTATATGTTCTCATTAGTAGGAATGTAAATGGATCTGAGTTATCAAGTACTATGGATACGGTAGAAAAATTATTAAGAGCACAAGATCTTGAAGTAGATTTTGTAAATAATAACAATGATGTAAATTTAGAAACAGTAAATGACGCACACGGCATTGCATCAGATAATTCATGGTATCATTATATGAAGAGGATGGGGAGAGAGAGAGCAAGAGAGTCGTGTTATATTTGCTCTCCTATTCCTCATGCTTCTGGTGTCCCTAGTTTATTTATTCCTGATGAGGTAGAGGTAGCGCAGGCACAGTGTCTAGTGTACCTAGCCTTGTGCAGGGTCCAAGGGCAGTTTCAGGGGCAATCTGTAGATGCTTCTATCCTTCCAGTCAAATAAGAATGTTTACCATCAGATGGGGAAAAACAGAAGGATGTCCCTTGCATGAAAAGAGTACAGTTGAATCTTGAAGGACTAATCATCGTGAACAATAAATGGGATCAAGAGGTGAAGAGTTGCAGAGCAAGAGGATTGGCGGGACTTCCTGAAGGGGAGACACAAATAAACCATGTATGTGGACGTTTATGGAAAAAGTGTATGAACTTTTATACATTGCTCAAGGAGCCAGAGAAACCTGTTAAGATCCAGTTACTTACACATTTTTCCTCTGTGTTTTAAGGGCGATGGCACAAATCAAAACTGCAGCCTCATGCTTCGCATCGCAGATCTGGCTGGACGTACAGCAACACTTCTCGACTTGTACTGGTTCTGAGGACCCTTTTCCTACAAGCAGTTACCTCCGGCCTGGCCGGCGTTTGCAGTCTCACCACCCTACATGTGCCCATCCTTGTGGTTCCCCAGAGCCAACTGACATTTTCAAATTCAAAATCTGAGTCTACATATGTGCCCCCTTTGTCCCCTGTGCCCCTTGCATCACTTGTGCCATTGGATATGGACAATCCAGGGACTTCACAGACTTTCAGAGAAACAGACTCCTTGAAACGATTGAGAAGATCAAGCTGAATCTCATCAGCATCCACTGACGCTCTTATGAAAATTCCTGAACAATTTCAACTATTCAGCCCGACAGAAAAATGTACTTCCCTTTTTGGGATCGGGTGGCCAAACCTTGGCAAATTCTAAATGGTTACAAATTGTTTGCTACAAATTATTATTATTTATGAATTCCTCTGAATCAGCATTTAGTGCAATTAAAGAAGAACTCAGGGCCTTGAGGATTGTAGCGTTGTAGAATCGGTATATCCTTGACCTCCTAACGACTATGGACGGCTGGGTTTACCAGGAAATCAGGAGTATGTGTTATACATACATGCCTCTCAATGATTTGGAAAATGGAACACTGGCCCGAACAACTAACGAATTGCACAACCTGAGCGTGGCCATGAAAAGGGAGGTGGGAATTGCTTATGAGTCTTATTTGGACTCTCTTTTTTCTTGGGTCCCTTCATGGATGAGCATAACTATGAAAATTCTCATACCTATTTTTGTCTTTTTTTTTATAAATGATCTTTTGTTCCAGTCAACTAGTTCTATGGTGCTACTCCACCCAAATGCCTAGAGCTGCTGCTATGATGGTTGTGACCCTGTCTAAGGCTAGGGCCACTGCCATTCTATCTCACATGGGTATTCAGGCTAATTCTGAAGTAAATACAGGAGTGGCCTTGTTTCGTCCACTAAATTGGGTTGAATATTGGTTGAATATGTATTCCATTCCCAAGGGCAGGAGCCCCGACACCTTTGCTCTGCTGCTGCAGAGACCCTTGGCTAGGACTACCTAAGCACCTAGCAAGCCACATAGAGCTACACTGGGCTACACACCATCTCTGTGAGACCGTTGTCATCGAGATCAGCACTCCAGTCTACACAACTTTATTCAGCTGTACCTGCTACTACCACTTGCTCACTGTGCCCCTGATGTGCATATAGTCGCACCAAACAAGCAGCGTGCGACACGCGAAGCACCAGCGCCAGCCATTATCTTCCCCAGCTGACCCTAAAATGGACGCCGCCCACCGGACACATATTTGTTTATTTGGTTGCTAGGCAACCGGAACGAGGCAGCTTCAAAAGCCCATAACAGCCGGCATCAGGCGGAAGCCAGTCGAGCCTGTCGGAACCGGGTGGGCTGGAGGCTGCCACCATGATATCCTGCTCATTTCCAATCAACCCGGACCGTCTCTCTCTACACTCCCGCATCGGCCGTCACTAACTTTGCCTGGCGGTAAGATAACCCTTCCAAGGGTCCCGTTCATTTCTGCACACTAACCCTCTTTGTATTTGCCACCTTACTGTGCAACCTGACCCATTCCCCTGCTGGAATAAACACCCCCCTGTGTTAGCATTTGCCATCAGCCCTGTCCCACCCAGCGAAGTCACTAGCTGCAGCTGCCAACCTCGCCTTTCCATTCTAAACCAAACGTCGTAGCCTTGCATGGCGCATGTATCAACCTCACACTTAAATAATGCAAAGTCAATTTTTATAACTTCAGGTCTGCCGCTCTCAACTGTGCCCAACTGCCATTGCACCCTTACCCAGTGCGGCCCACTCACCGCACCTCACGGCCTCCATCGTATCTAACTGCCAATATCTAATATATGCACCTCTGCATTCATCTAGACTATGTTGTATGAATGTTATGCATAAAAACTGTACCTGCACCTCACTTTGTTACTCCTGAGCAAAGCTTTTAATTAATTAACACATGCCCTACGGCAACTATTGTATGTGTTTTTTACGTCACCACCTGTACTGTTTAGCAACTGCTGTGTAGCAGGGCAAAGGATCTGGCTAAATGCATTACCTTACCTCAATGTGGTCCCTGTGATGCACTTGTTTTCGATGCCTAGCCCCTGTAGCCGTGCCTATCTGTATCTGTGTTTAGCACCACAAATTGCCTCACACAGGTGTGTTGCTAGGTCTGGAAAAGACCCGGGGCTACGCTAATGTCTGAACTGTCGGGACTGGGGGCTAGCTAGCCTTTTGGCTGTAGCTCCTGAGATTCTATCCGGGGCTACAACGAAAAGACCAGGGGCTATAGCCCCCTTAGCCCCCCGCAGCAACGCCTCTGGCCTCACATAATGTTATGTAGTCCACATGACTATTAAATGCATTGGTAATATCCTACATATCTGATATATTTTGCAGTGCAGGCCCAACACACTACTGTCTGTAAATCATTGCTATTTGTGTGTGCTCTAATATGGATCTCAAACTGCCTAACTCAAAAGATGTTCCCCCTACGCACTTCTTGTCACCTCTCCTTGGCCCCATACCGGCCCCGCCTGCCAAGGCACCTACAGTTGCCCACAGCCCCAGACACCATCTACCCGATTCCACACTTAATCCACTTAGCCCGCCAGAATGCCCTGAGCTTCTCACACGTCCCAGGCCCACATACATTAGAAATCAATTGCTAGGAACCCGTTCTGGACTCAGCGCAGCCTCGCAGAAACGGAAACAAGTAAGCAAAATGTCTCTGCCTACTCCTAGACCCAATATTTTTTTTTTAAAAAAAGGTAGCAGGCGCTCCTCTCCAGAATGAACATGGCATGATATACAAAAAAGGTAGCAGGTGCCCCTCTCTCGAAAGAACAAGGCATGATAACCTGTTCAGTGGTTATTAACCACATTGAGAGTTCGCAGCCATTGCCTTTTGCTCACTGTATCTTTCACAGATGGGAAATATCCATTTGCATATCAGTCTTTGTCCCGCCCACAGGGGCAGTCCAGCACCAAAATGCTATGGCAATTCCTCTCTGAACAAGAGTACCAACAGCAACCCCATACACGTGTTTCAGCCTTGTTGGGCCTCATCAGTGAGGTGAAGCTGCGCCTCTCTGAGCACAGTGAACAGGGAGTCCACGTCTGGTTGCCACCAGGTAACTCAGGGTGACCAACCCCAAGTTCCTATATACGAAATTGATCATGGAAATGAATGCATGTGTGTGAGAAATATGAGCAGGCAGGTTAATTTCATTTTCCGTAGACAAGCTGTCTGTAATTGTGTGACATTGTGGTGGCTTCCCGTATATAAAGTCTGGGGGCCACCTTTAATTTCTCTATTTAAATACATTTGGGTTTTGAGCAAACAACCTATTTCTTGCCCAGAACTGTGGGGTGGGACTCTATACTAGGCAGCATTACATTGGGGTTCCCACTTAATGAGCAACTCAAATATTAACATATTAGTCACAAGAATATCTTACACCCCATGTGCTATGTTTCCTTTTTCTGTGATATATCTTTTAAACAGTGCTCCCAAAATGATTTAAAATGCTATATGGGATTTAATTAATTCTCAGGAAAATGTTTAAATAATCTCAGGACATTGGTACTCATTTTATGCCTGTCATTAAAAGACACAGGACATATAATGGCATTGCCTGGCCTCATGCACCTCCTCCAGGTAAGCTCTCTCACCTGTCTGTGCACCTGCTCAAAAGCTTTGCTACTTAAATATGTAATTATGTAATTAACTCTTAAATTAACCATTCAAGCAAAAAATGATAATCTAGGCATAGTCCATGTATTTAAATGAAAGCTGTGCATTCTTAAAACATGTAACCTCAACTCATGTTATCCATGAAGGCAACTGTTTTCCACATGACTCTGCTAGCAATGAGCTTTTCATTTGCGTGTTGTTCAGCATACCACCCACATAATTTGAAACCTATGAACACTCAATATGTAAATACAAGTATTTACATTTTTGAAGAGCCATCTTTACATTTGTTACATTTCATATTGTGACAGGGTCATGACGGTGTTGGGGGAGTGGAACCCCTTCCATCCTGATGCCGGAAGCTCAGAGGACAAAAGCCACAGCCAGCCTTGACACAGATTCGACAAGTGGGAGTGGGGGGGGGAGATCAGTCTTTGAAACGTCCACATCCCAATGTGCTAAGAATGTTCTCCACTGATACAGATCTTTGCCTCCCAATGCCACCCAATACATTTTCTGGCTATGGTAATTTCTTTTCTATTGCAGAAGTACATCTCCTACAATACACCTGGGAGCAAACAAGAAAACCACACTGGAACCAAACATACACAAAACCTAAACAGAAACAGCAGCAATTGATTAAGACGGTGACCAGCATCTCAGAAAAGCACAGATCTCACCACAACAGCAAAAAACCTAACCTCAAGTCTTGCAGCATGCTACAAAAACCGCATGGACACCATCTGAGACTGTAAGTAAAATTGTGATGGAAAGGGGCTTAGAGGATTTTTTAAAGTCTCTCCCATGTGTATTCCAACCCCCGGGGAAAAGACAGGCATTGATTGTTGCCTTGAGTCAGGTGCGCACTGAAGCCAATGGAAGGCAGAGGGAGAGACAGAGCCACCATCTCCAATGGATAAACGGAGGACAGACGTAGAAGCTGAGTGTTGGGGTGTTAGTGGCAGAGTTTAGTACAGGTGAGGTATATTCGAGAGAGAGAGTGGCACCTGTTGGGTGTTGTGTTGTGTAGTGTAGTGTGTTGTAAGAAAAGGGGCAAGGGGTATATAGAAGGTGTCAGAGAACATAGTATAGAGTGGGAGATAGCAGTAGAAGAGTGAGGGTAGTAGTTAGTGTGAGAGGGTGTGAGTGATATCACAGTGAGGCTAGTAAGGGTGTGATGTTGGGTGCAAGGAGAAGGGTGTACGAGAGAAGGAGGATGGGAGGATAACCATGAACGCGAGTGTAGTGTAAAGGTGATCAGGGCACCATATCCCTGAGTTTGGGGACAAAGAGGGGTGTAGTGCAGGAGGGGACAATAGCATAGAGAGGGGAGGGCAGTAGGAGTATGGAGAGGGGAGAGTTGTAGTAGTGCAGACAATGGAGAGTTGTAGTTGTAAGAGAAATTATTTGTGAGCAGGAGTGAGTAGGAGGATTGGAGGGAAGGGTTGAACATCAGTGATGGGGGTATGTGGTAGAAAGAGAAACATCAGAGAGACAGAGGAGAGAGACGTAGTAAGGAGAAGGTGAGTGGAGCAGGGCACGAGGAGAGTAGGGGGAGGAGGAGAATAGTAAGTAGAAGAGTGGGGCTTGAATCTAACAGAACACCCATACACCATCCATAAGGAATTGGTATTGGTAATGCAGGGCTAGCTAGCTAGGAGGTCCCTGAGGGAGACCAGATAACCTGCTGTCAGGTAGACATCTTTAGCCGAAGGCAGTGGTTAGACAGTAGGAGTTACTGTTTGGTAGCACTAACATGGATTTATGGATGCCTGGGTTAGGGAAAGTGGTGCCAAAGGAGGCAAGAGAAAGCAGGATGGCCCTAGTACACCTCCCCAAACCCGTTTTCCGGTCCGGCACACTCTATTGAAACAATTCTATTGAATCATCTGCATGTCTATTTACTGGATAATCTATACCCTCAGAGGAGTTGATACCCTTTTGTTGTAATTTTCAATAAAATCCTTGAACCATTATGCAGACTGTTTATATTCTACATCACTGTGTGATAAGATGGGGGTATCTTGGTAAGTTGCAGATGGCAAAATTAAGAACCTTGTTAAGGTGAGAAAATGAATACTGATGTAGGCCATGTAGTAAGCTGGAACAATAATCAGGTTTATTAGGACAGTGGTAGAGATGGGGGTTATATAAGAGAGAAAGGTATGGCACAGGTGGATATTACTTCTGTTAAGGAGGTTAATCCTGGCTGTCATGGCATTGTAATGACAACTTATTGGAGCCTTAGTTTGTTCTTAAAGAGTACCCCAAGTTTGCAGGCATTTGGGAAGGGATTGAGTCAGTTGGGAGAATGGGTTTGACTTGGGAGGCAGAGATTAAAATTACTTCTGATTTGGATAGAGCTTTCAGGCAGCACAGAGCCATCCAGTGGCGGAAGAAGTTTGTATTGCTTTTCGGAAGGGGCAAGCATAAAGGAGGGGAAGGAGTAGAACATTGGGCATGGTCCACAGGCTCTCTCTCTCGCCTGTCTCCTCTCTTACTCTAGCCATCTTCTATCGGCTGCCGGGCCAGTCTACCCTCTTCTTCTCGGAATGGGCTGACCTGGCATCTTCTCTCCTTTCCTCCTCCTCCCAGCTCCTCCTGCTATGGGATCTTAACATCTGTCTTGACTCTCCTGACTCTTCAGGACCCTTACGCAACCTATGTGACTCTCTCTCTCTCCATTCTACCCTCAGGTCCGACGCACACTGCTGGCCACACCTTAGACGCCCTAATCTCCACAGACATCCCTGTCTTTATCCCTCTCTCTACCTCACTCTCCTGGACTGATCACTCTCTTCTCTCTTCTCATTTGAAGCTTGCTGCACCTTTAACACTGACACACCCTGCATTGCCCCCCACCTTCAAGGTCGCCTGGCCCATGAAAAGCTTGTCAGCAGCCACCTTTGTCTCTACCTACTTTCCTCCTCCTCCTACTCTTGTTGCTGACACCCACCCTGACACAGTCCTCAATGACTTTCACTTTTCCTTCACCAACACTCTCGACATCCTCACCCCTGTTATGAGGGTTTGACTGAAGCCTGCCAAAAAGTGCAACTCCTGGTACGACTCTGATTTGGCTGACCTTAAATGCAAGTGCACGCAGCTGAAATGAAATGGGGATCTTCAGGTGCACCCTCTGACATACTGGCATGCCGCCTTCTGCAAAGGCAATACAGGCTCTGCATCTGGTCCAAGAAAAGAGTCAATTTTCAAGCCTGCATCGTCACGGCATCTAACAACACGGCTGAACTCTTCAAAGTCTGTAAGGAACTAGTCAACCCTACTGCAGCCTCATCCTCTACTGCACCCACCCAGGCCCTTTGCTCGGCCCTGGCTGCACACTTCACAGCCAAAACATAGGACATCCTGTCCTCTCTCTCCTCTGCACCCACTCATGCACCACCATCCGTTGGGCCCCCCTTGGGCAACCCCACCCCTCCCCCGCTTCTCTCCTTCCTCTCCTCTGTCACACATGAGGAGGTTTCGAGACAAGTCCAGTCTATAAAAGCCTCTTCCAAATAGGTGGACCGCTTCCCCTCCAAAACCATCAAGGACAACATTGATTCTCTTGCTACGGTGTTGGCATACCTCTGCAACCTCTCCTTTGCCACTGGAGTTTTCCCCACTTCTCTAAAGCACTCTCTTGCACATTCTGCTCAAAAAAAACCCTGCCGACCCTTCCATTCCGGCAAACTATCGCCCGATCTCTATTACCCCTTTCCTGGGGAAACTCTTGGAGAAGCTGGCTATCTCTCAGCTTACTGTCCACACCGAATCTGTTGGTTGTCTCCATGACCATCAGTCTGGCTTTGGAGCATAGTGAAGCATGGAAACTGATCTTCTGAACACCCATGAAGAACTGCTCTCAAATCTTGACTCTGTTATGCGGATGACACACAGCTCTCTTTCAGGCTACCCTCAGCCTCCTCCTCCTCCTCCTCACTCATCTCTGACTGTCTGTCCGCAATTCAGTCCTGGCATGCTGCTAATGATCTCTGCCTTAATGCCAGTAAGACAGAGATCATCCTCATTGGGACCCCTGCTCCCACTTTCCCACTTGCACTCTGGCCGGTCTCCCTTGGTCCTGCGCCTTCACCCACCAGTGAGGCAAATAATCTGGGGGTCATTTTGGACTCCACTCTATCCTTCTCTTTTCACATCTTGGGCATCTCTAAAAAGTCCCACTACCAGCTGCAGCTCCTGAGAGGTATTTTATGCATTCTCACTTTCCACCAGAGGCTCACTGTCTCCAGAGCCCTGGTTCTCTCTAGACTGGACTACTGCAACAGTCACTTTCTCAATCTTCCTACTTCTTCTCTCCGACCTCTTCAACTTATCCAGAACAGAACCGCAAGACTTATTCTTGGCCTCAATCCCAGAAACGGCATCTCTCCAGTGCTTACATCTCTCCACTGGCTACCAGTGGCTGCAAGGATCAAATTCAAGTACCTCTGCATAGTCCACAAGGTTTTCTGGGTCGGTGGCCCTCACTACCTACAACGCTCTCTGCCTAAATACTCCCCTTCCAGAGCACTACGCTCGGCCTCTTCCAACTCTCTGCGTGTGAGCCGTTTCTCCAAACAGAGATTTGGGGGTAGAAATGTATCCTCTGCAGGTGCCTTCGTCTGCACCAGCCTCCCTGCCTCTCTCCATCTTGTGCCGGATCTCCGCAAGTTCCGGAAACTCCTCAAGGCCTTCATTTTCTCTTCCTCTTTCTCTCTCCCTCTCCCCTGCTAACCCCCTTTTCTCCTCTCTCTTGCTTCTTCCCCAACTGTGCTCAGTTCGCAGACTGGTCGCCTTGTGCACCTCCAGAGCCACACAGGTCCCAGGCTCCCCGCCAGTCCTACACTTGCCTCCGGGCCTCTGCACTATGCTTCGCACTTCTGCTCTCAAAACACGTTCCATGTGAGAGTCATCCACTTGTGCACTTAACACTGGCCCTGATGGACTGGGCGCACTTGTCTCCCCTCCCCCTCCCTCGCACTTCCTATCTGCGCACTTGCAGGACCTTGAATGCATTAGGCCTAGCAAGTTCATTTTGTCCTGCCCTCCCTTTGTCTTCCCTCCCAAGCCTGGTTGCACCCGAAACACTTGTGCATTGGCCTAGTATACTAGCTAATCTTTGTTAGATCATTCGTAAATGTCACTATTGTTTTCCCTTGTACCTTTCCCACCTGGAAGCGCTTTGAAGCACTTCTCTTGTGTATAAGTAATCTATAAATAAACAATCACAATTACAATCATGGTTTCGGACACTGGCAGTGTCATGGGCTGAACACTGGTTTCCTCACACCATAGGGCTTCCGTGACTGGAGACTACATTTCCCAGCAACTTTCTATAGAAGGCACATATGGCACCACTTATAGGTGCCTTTCTCTAAATCAGCAGCGCTCCTCAACATTTCCTGTTTGACCGCTTCACTGCGGTCAATGTATGCTACATTCTGGTGCCTCCGTGCTGTTCATATCTTCGCTGCCAGGGACACCACATTTTCCTCCCTCCTCACCCCTCATTGACCAGGACTCCTGCTTCTTTATGCTATGCTGCTGGCTCATCCATTTAGGTGGGTTGCCTTGGATTTCCTTTTTGTTTACTTGAACACCACAAGTGAACTCTGCCATACCGGGCTTCTAGATTACTGTGCCCTGGGTGCTGCCATGCTTGAAGGGTTCTCCCTTCCCAGGAGTTACCATCCCTCCTATGCAGGTTGTTGTTACCAAGAGCGGGTGATGGTGCACTGTGGGTCAATGGGGTCCACTCCTAATATCTGACCTGACACATGGGCAGAAAAGGTGGTAGTGGAAGCCAAAGAGCAAGATGAGTTTACCAAGGCAGGAGGTATGGAGGGTGAAGAGTGTGCTCAGGACCGAAACCTGGGGCTCCAAATGACAGTGGTGAAGAGGACGAGATGTTGGGGTTCCAGCAGATAAGAAAGGAGTGGTCAGAGAAGTAGGAGGCCACCCAGTCAAGTGTGATATCATTGAAGCCCAGTGAAGAGAGGGTTAGAAGAAAGGAGGGATGGTTAAGATTATAAAACGATGCAGCGTTGTCAAGTAGGATGAGAACAGAGTATGGACAGCAGTGGCAAGCAGTGTTTAGAAAGCTGGAGATGTCAGCGAGGGCAGCATTGGTGACATGTGTGATCCAGAAACCTGTTTGCAGAGGGATGAAGAGCAAGCAGAGGTCGAAGTGGGTGGGAGCGGTCCAGAGCAGTGCTCCTATACTTTTTATTTTTAAGTTTCACTGTTCCTATACTTTTATTTTAAAAGAAACCGTTCTGGAAAGGTTTAGTTTCAAAATAAAAGTATAGGAAGAAGTTGAAGCTTGCACTTCAGTGCACTGCACTGAACACTCCCATAAAGAGCAGGTGTGTTTGTTTGGGGGTTTGGATTGTGTGTCGGAGGCGATGTGGCGATGGGGTTTGTGGGGAGCAGGGGCAGGCTAGCGGGGAACGTAGTTCCACTAGTTCTTTTCGTACACTTCGACCACTGAGAGTAAGTACTCTTTGAGGGAGCCATTGATGCAGTTAAAGACAACTCCTGCAAGGATTTTGGAGTGATTATCATTTGTTTTTTATAATATACCGAAGAGGTTTTCTAAGCGCTGACCTGGGATTCAAACTAATGTTGCTCTATGTCGTCTTGCTTCCAAGACGAGTCTGTTGCCACTGAGCTATACTACGCTTGCACAAGGGAGAGGGACGGGTTGATGGAAAGTGGGATTGTTAGGATCAGCAGTCTGTGTCTTGTATATGGAGATGACATTGGATAATTTATAGCAGGCAGGGAGCATTCCTGTGGAGAGGAAGAGTTTGAAGAGGAAGGAGAGGTGGGAGCAGGTGATGGGCACAAGGTATATGGTTATTTGTGTTACGAAGGTGTCAATGGCAGCACAGCATGGATTTGCTGACGGCAGAATGAGCAGAATCTCAGTGGTGGTGGGAAGGAGGGTAGACAGAGAGGCGGGAGTATAGATAATAGGAGGAGGAGCAAAGAAGGGGGAGGCAAAGATAATAGCGTGGGCAGAGTGTCACATATTTTAGTAATATTGGGGAGGCAAAGTCAAAGCATATAGAGAGGAGAAAGTGCAGAAATTTGTAGGAGGTGAGGGCATGAATTGGAAGATCATAGAGAGGAAGTAAGAGGATACAAACTAAGTGTAGCGTAATGATTTAGCAGAGTTAAGAGCAGTGTTGAGCAGCAAGGTTGAGGGCAAGGAGAAGGGAGTGATGCTTTTGCCAGAGGCAAAGGGGGAGACAAATGGTTGTCTTTAGCTGTTGGGTGGATGAAAAGATCCATGTTTGTAGGTAGGAGATATGCAAGGGTGAAGGAATGAGCAGGGTAGTTAGTGCATGTCATAGGAACTATAAAGTGCAGCATTAAACTCTGCAAACGCAAGCATTATGGCACAGGCAGGAGGAAGAAGAGGATTTGCAGGGAGGACTAGAATTGGCGCAAGAATGGAGTAGGGTTTAAACAGCCTTTTGTTGATGGGTTTCAAAGGGGTATCTAGTTGGGGGAAATTAAGTGAATGGCCAGATGAAAGGGGTCAATGGAGAGAGCAGAGGAGTTGTGTAGAGGATGGAAAAATTAGATCAAGGAAGTTGCCATGGGTGTGTGTTGTGAGGTTATGTCGACTGACCAGGAATGTCAATAGAGTGGAGTCCAAATGTAATTGGTGGGCCTTGGGAATATAGATATGTTGAGGCCATTTCAGACATAAAGAGGTTTGGAGTGCTAGGTGGGCAATGGATTTGGAGGAGGATAAAAATATTGGAGGCAAGAAGGTGGACAGAGGTCTGCTTTATAGCAGAGGGGGCAAGGCCAGAGAGCCCTTGTTACTTAGGAGGCCAACACTGGAACCTTTTTAAGTGATGTATTGGAATTGGGAAAAGGAATATGAGGAACCAGGAATGAGACACTGACACAGAGGACTCATGGTATTGGCTAAAGACTTTTATTAAACAATAAAAGTGTTTGGACAATGTCTCACTGTGCCTAATTTACGAGGTATTTCCCAACCTAAACCAAAACTAAGGGTTTGTACTTTGTCAAGATGTCCAAAGCAAAAATGTCCTGTGTCTGAAATGCTATCCTAGTCTTCGCATTCTAAAATTAACTCTAAGGTGCTAAAAAGTGTGCACATGTTCAAGTTCAACAAAAAGATAAAATCCAAAACAAGTTCCAAATGGATAATGTTCACAGCTCCTGGGAATGGCTCACTTCCTGCAGGTTTCGCTCCACCACAACAAAATTTCCAAGTGGATAATGTACACAGTTCCTGAGAATGACTCCCTTCCCCAGGGTTCTCTCCACCAGAACATATGTTTACAAATGGATAATGTTCATAGTTCCTGTGGCTGGCTCCCTTCCCCAGGTTTTGCTCCACAAAAATAAACATGTTCCAAAGGATGGGCAAGTTCTTTAATGACTCTCTCCTCTTGGTGTTACAATCGACTCCAGGGAAAATAACTTATTTCCCCAAGTCTTTTCCAGAAACACTGTAATTCAAAACCCCAACGGCATGACTCTTCCTTGAGATTATCTTTTCAAAGCAATGCAATTTGGGCGCAGGTCCAGACTCGGCAGACAGCTGTTATACTCTCCTCCCAGGCTTGTTCATTTAATTCTTTTAAACAAGTTGGGTGCAGGTCACAGACTCACCAGAAACCTGGTATACTCTCCTGCCAGGTTATCTCTTTATTACTGTATTTCTTGCATTCACACAGTTCCAATATTCAGTACTGTTTTCACCAAAACACTGCATCTCAAACCCACTTCCATTTACTTCCCTTGTCAAATGTCCCAACACCTGGTATACTCCCCTGCCAGGCTCTCTCTTTATTCTGATATCTCTCGTATTCACATAGTTCCAATATTCTGTATTACTTTTGTCAAAGTGTCGGGTCTCGAACCCTCTTTCTTTCTCTTTCCTTTTTAAGTGTCCCAGTGACCCAACCTTCTTACTCGGGGTCATCCAACTCATGTACCTGCCACTTATCAGTAGCTGGTGGAGCTCCTAAAGCATCCTGGTGACCCAGCTTCCATTCCCCGGGCTCACGGTCTTTCTCTGGAGTTCTTTGGGTCTCTCGTGGTGAACACACGATGAACGCCCCAGCATCCCGCCTCCACTTCATGGGCTTACCGGCTTTGTCTGGCAGCTTGCAAATCCTTTGTGGCTCCCATATCACGCCTGAGCCCTTCTCTGTGTTTGGGCAGTGCAGGCACTGCTTGTCGATTCCTGCAGTCGCCAGGAAGAATCCTCTTCTCTTCCTGCTGTGATCCCAGCACGCGAACCAGCAGTCCTTCTTCTCTCGTCATCTCCCCACTTGCTTGTGGGCTTCTCAGTTAGGCTTCCCTGGCAGTAACTAACCAGTTTCATCTGCAACTCTCCATTAACTTCAGCTGTTCAATCTTTAAACTACCACTTCCAGGAAGGGAGGGGCTTGAAGCCAATCAGCTTGTCCAAACACTAGACTGCTCCTTCTGATTCTGCTGAGTATTCAGAATTACTCAGTCCCTCTTCCTCGTCTCAGTCTTTAATATTTTGTTGGTTACAGAATATTGATGGATACTATCAGCAGGCTTTAAAGGTTGTTGAAGGGGGTGATCACAATAAGCCATTAAGGCATGAGGAATGGAAGGGGTAGCCCTAAAAGGGAAAGGGGCATACCATCTATCATCTGACGATGCCAGGCTTTCCCCCTGAGGGTCACCTCCCACATGTGATCCTCCCTCAAATGGCCACACAGAGGGCCCGGATCAGTTAGCGGATGTCGTCCCCTGGGCACATGAGGAGAGGCTACCTCAGAGAAAGGAGTGATGACATCATCAGGTTCATCACAGGAAGCAAAGTCATTATGGATAGTGGCTAAAGTCACAGTGTCGTGAGTGGAGATCCAGGTCTCAGCAATGACCATTATGAAGAGTGTCGGGTGATGGGAGTCAAAGTGATTGGTAAAGAAAGACATTTTGTTACAGATGAATTACATTACAGAAGCCCATGGTGAGGTCCATGTAGAAGGAAGAAGGTGGGGGATAGGAGGAGAAGCAGTTCCTGAAAGACAGAAAGGATAGATACAATTGTTGTGGATAATGTGTGAGGGCAAGGAGTGGCAGGAGTGCCATTTGTAGTGGGAAGTGGACGGATATGAAAGAAAGGCAATGAGGGACAGTGGAAGGTGTAGGTGTAGCATGGACTTTGGTGGAAGCTGTGAGAGGGAGAGAAAATACAGTAAGAAGGATAAGTAGGGTAAGCAGGAGCATGCATGATGACGAGAGAACAGTGTGGGGAGGGCTGATGATTGTACAGAGTAGTGGGTGCACTGGAAGAGGATGGCAATCCATAGTGTACGGTCAGATACATGGTAATGATTAGCAAAGAGCACATCACTGCAATAGGGCCAATAAGGAGCAAGAGAACCAATGCAGGTAGTTTAAAAAGATACATATATTTACATTCACAGAAACAAGCTGTAGGAATATTGGTATTTTTATGTTTAGATTCTAGGTACTTGTTAGTGTAACATTCTGATATAACGTCCCCAGCTTAAACAATCCCACTGCACAATTCTGGGCAATGTAATAGACAATGTGATTTTCAAAAATGCACATATGTTGTTTTCTGTTTTTGTTGCAAGTGTGAAGATGCTGCCCTTTGCCTGTAGATAGCACTGGTGTGAAACACGTGTCTGGGGTTTGCTGTTGGTACTCTTGTTCAGAAGAGAATTGCCAGGCATTTCGGTGCTGGACTGCCCCTGGGCAGGACAAACACTGATATGTAGTGGACATTTCTCTTCTGTGAAAGGATAGTGAGCTAAAGACTCTTCTGCTGCCCATTTCTCCTTCTCTGCTGTCACGTGGATACAATCCTTCCTGGCCAACAGCACCATGAGGGTCTTTTCTTCTGCAGCAGCAGCAGACCCCATCTCTATCACCTGTGGTGTCCCACAACGAGTAATACTAAAATACTCACACCAGAAGCTATGAAGAAATGACTGCTGCCGTTAATAACAAAGATTGAAATGTCAGATAGTGTAAATATAATGAGTGAAGACATTCAGGGTATGTGGCAAAAAGCGGTGGATACACTTGCACCCAGCAGAAAACTACTACCTATTAGGAAATCTAATAGCTGGTTCACACCAGAACTACAATGGGGACATTCTGACCCTGGCGGTAAGGGGTTAACGGCGCCGGTAAAGGTGCCTGAGCCGTCAAAACCTTACCGCCTCATTACGAGTTCTGCTCGCGGGACCCACTAAGAACGCCTGGTTTTACCAGGCGGCCTTAGCGGGTCCCGCGAGCAGCCCAGCATGCTAACAACGGGCCTGTTATTAACGGGCCCGGTGTTAGCATGCTCCCCATTCCCATTGAGCCCTATGGGGGCTCAAATGGGAATGGGGATGGGTTCCTTGAATGAGGAATTACCAGGCCCTCCAAGGTCGGAATGTCCCGGTAATTCCTCATTCAAGGAACCCGGACCCGGTACCCGGTAAGGGGGTAGCCATGCCGCTAATAGCAGCATGTTTACCTCCTAATGACCCCAATGTCTCAAGTCAAACAAAAACACATATTTTTATAACTAGAAACATTCTAAATTGGAGAGTGATAGACAAGTCTTTCTAGAAGCTTCTAAAGTTTTTAAAAAGGGTATGATAGTAGCAAAAGAAAATAGAATTCACAAAGCACAACATGAATCTAAAGAATTGTTTAAAATTCTAAAAGAACTAGAAACACTGTGCCCACCCCCGGGAATCTGGCAATTAAAAAGGCAGAATGGTGTACATCTATCCAAACAGCCATGCTATATAAATTGGATATTATTAAACAAAATATTGAAGTCAAAAGAACAGAAGCAGTTCCTGTGCAAGCATATACTAGGAAGTTCCCGAAAAAATTGAAAGTACCTGCTTTTAGCTTCCATCCAGTCACGCAGACAGAACTTTCCGATATTATTGATAAACTTAGACCAACCAATTGTAAGGGGGATTCTTGTCCGGCTGAAACTTTCAAAGCATGCTCAGCCATCATTTTTTTAACACTTTGTTTATGGAAAGCCATGCCCCGGATCACCTACAAATCGCATGGATCTCTCCGTTGTTGAAGAAAACCAGTTTGTGTCCCTTCAATGCACTCAATTAGAGGCCCATCACTAATACACCTTTTTTGCTTACAATTTTTGACCGCGTTGCGTATATCGAGCTTTCAGAATTTCTTAATAACCACAATATTCTTCACGACAGGCAATCTGGATTTAGACAAGGTCACAGCGCAGAGACAGCCCTGCTGGATCTTAAGTCGAATCTATTGCATACCATGGTCAGGGGTGGGACATCAGGCCTGATGCTTTTGGACCTGTCGGCCGCCTTCGACCATGTTGGCCATCATTTACTGGTTTCCAGGTTGAAGGAGGTAGCCAATTATTCTGACACTACCTTGGCATGGATCCAATCCTTTCTGAGTAACAGAACACTTAGGGTGTACAGTGGCATAGTGGAAGCACCACAGAGGATTCTGCAGTTTGGAGTCTCGCAGGGTGCCTGCCTATCACCATACTTTTATAATATTTTTACTAACCCCTTGTCCGAGCTCCTGGGCAGAAATGGCATTGAATTCACTTACTATGCGGATGACACACAATGTATCATCCAGTTGACAGGAGATTATGAGTAAGACACCGCCAGACTGAATGAGGTTTACAATATCATTCAAGCTTGGATGGTAGAGAATGGCCTTGCACTTAACAAGGAAAAAATGGAACTCATGGTTGTCGGTACAGCCATCAATGTAAAAAAGCTAGGTGATAATTATAAAAATGTTATACTTGCAGGGCAATACCTGGAGGCCAAAACAAAGGTCAAAACTCTAGGTTTTAGACCAACATCTGAATATGAAGGCACAAGTGAGTCATTTGGTATCCTCATCAGCATACTATATAAAACTTTTCACACAAATATTTCAAAAGCCAATTGTGAAAAAATTGCAAAAGAAATCATTGGGTCTAAGTTAGACTACTGTAGTAGCCTTCTCAAAGCTATTAATAAATCAGAGTACAGCAGACTTCTCATCATACAGAACAGTGCAGTCAGAGCAATTGCGCGACTGAGGAAGCTTGACAACGTTACCACAGAAAGAATAGACCTGCACTGGCTGCTGATTGAAAAGAGGATGATATTCCGCCTACTGGTCATGGTGCATAAAAGTATCACACGTATGGGGCCTGTATACCTGTCCAATGCCTTGATAGCTAAATACAACATAAGAATGCAGAGGTCAAATGATATGCAACTAAAGGAGTCCAGATGCTCACTCACACAAGTGAAGCATTGTGCGTTTTATGCAGTAGCCCCCATGGTCTGGAATGATCTGCCGGTAGAACTGAGAAAAATTTACTTGGTTGAAAACTTTGAAAAATAACTGAAACCACACCTATTTAGATAACCAGTGTAATGGCCTGTAAACATACCTATTAGATAATGGAGCAGTGACTTCTTTCTGGAATTCTCCTCCTCCCCCTCCTATTAGCTAAGCTTTATGTTTTTTGTCTATGTTGATTGTTTGTGTTTGTTGCGCCCATATGCTTCCGGGTCCTGAGGTTCGCAGTATAAATTATTAAAGGAAAGTAAAGTAAAGAGGGTTGTGTACTTAAATACCATATCTAGTGTGTCATACCTGCGGTAGAGAAGTATGGGTGGCAGAGTAGTATTTTAAACCGATAAGTATTATTTATAGAATAGGCCCAATGTCTCTCCAATATGTAAGATACCAATGCTTATGGGGAACAAATGTACTTTAGCAGGGTTCATCCTTTATAATACCCTCCCCGTATTGCTTTGTTTTGATGTTTTAATGCAAAGGCATGAAACTTTCTTAAAACCTAACCTTTTAGACAAGGGTATGGCTTGGACTTCACCTAATCTGTCTCTGGGCCTTCATAGTTGACCGCTACTCTGTAAAACCTCCCAATAGGTGCCAATAAGGAAGTGCAACACCCCATGCACTAATGAATACATTAAAACCATTTCTAACAAGTACAGATGTCCCAGGAAAAAACATATTATGCCAGTTGTAGTCTTGTATGTGGAGAACAGGTGCATAGTCACAGTATCATCTAATATCATGCACAGCTTCATGTCATATGTTAAAGCCATCATGCACCCAGATAGAAATGCTATCTATGCAGGAACAGCCTCAAAAACTAAGCTTCAGCCTGATTTGCCTAGACAATGTCTTCATATGACAGACAACTCCTTATATGCCAGGGGAAAATAATGCATCCCCTACACACAGTATAGCCTTTCAACATCATTAATAGTCTTGTCTTCCTACTTGTGGCAATCATCTGACCGATTACTGCCTTACTTGCACAAATACTGCTATCAAATGCCAGGTCTCACCTTATGTGCCTTGTGCAGAAGCCACATGTCAGCCACAGCCTAACTTGCCCAGATACTGCTATTATTGCCAGATACAGCCTCATATGTTTGGCTACAACCATCAGGTTATGATTACAGCTTCATATGCTCATGTACATCCACTGTATACCCAGTTACACTTTCATGTGCGAAGGTACTCCCACCTTATAACAGTCATGGTCGCTGAAGCCCCAGTGCTACCATCATATGCCAGGTACAGACTCATATGTCCATGTGACAGAAGATGTTTAAGACTAGAATGATGCAGGAATTCTGCTCCTGAATGGACAAACTTCTCATCAGAACCCCCCTTTCATAATGTTTTATGCCAGAAACATGGGGCAATCATATACCTTTGCTGGGACAGTCGCCTGATATCAGTCAGAGCCAAAGGTGGCTTTTTAACTTTCTGCACTTCTGGGTCTAATTTTTGTGATTCTGCACATCAGCACACTCGTGGCACGTTAATATCTAAATATAAGCCTTGTCTTGTTATGACATGGTGGCTACTGAGATTACACAATCATAAAGCCACAAGCATTTAGGTGTCATATTATTGTCAGCTTGGTGAGATGAATCATTCATGACAGGGCTGGGTGTGTATTAGCCATCTGCCCATGGTGTACTGTGATGAATCCAATGGAGTTATCACAGATTCCCCGGCAGTGACCTCCTCCCAAGTCACCGAGGGACAGCAGTCGCTAGCTGATCCTAGTACTATGAATCAAAAGACATCAATGGACTCCAATTCCCGCAACCACCTAAGTACTGGGACGAGGAGGATGAAGGAAATGATGCAAAGCAGAAGGAGCCTCAAGGTCAATGAGCATGCTAGTTGTTTTCAGAAAGCACCTCTGCACGGGACACTTAAAGATGGAAAACAAACTATTGAGGGCAGCTGTTCAGGTTAAGACGCTGCATCTCCCTCGGAGGTGTGCAAAGTCTGGGGGCATGAGCTGGTAAGGCGGATACAAGGGGCTCACCAGAGGAAGAGTAATGTTGCACGAGCAGGACGTGCCGCAGAGCTGCGAGGAACAACAGGAAGATTCCTGGGTGTTCGGCAGCTGGAGGAAGCAACATTACCCTCACCGGGAGCTGAAGAAAGCAGGCGTGGAGGGACGGAGCCACGAGAGATGCCGAAGAGATGTTGAAGCAGTCCAGAGTGGAAAGCAGGTCTTAAAGCTAAACCGCGCAAGTGCGAATGGGACTGAAGATGCCACACAGAGCTGGTGAGTCAGCCCAAGCAAAGTGTGGACCTCGGGGGATTTCGGCATTTCAGCGACTGCGCCAAACACAGTTTAAACATTGCAAAGCTGCACAGACAGAAACAATAAGAAGATTGTTTGAGAATCAAAAGGGCTGAGTACAAACACAACCCCCAACAATATAGGAGTGCATGGAATGCAGATATGGGGAAAAGTTAAAGCGAACAATGAAATTACTAGATATACTGAACCAAGGAAGATATATGCAATTTTGGATGTAAAGAGAAACTGTAATATATGTATGGAAATAAGAAGTAATGGCAGGCGAGTAAACCAGCCAGCTACAAGTACATGAGAAGTCATGGCAGGGCAGTATACAAGGCAGTTGCAAGTTCATAAGACGTCCTGGCAGGGGAGTATACCAAGCAGTTGGAAGTGCATAAGAAGTCCTCCTGGCAGGGGATTATACCAGGCAATTGCATGCCTACAAAAAATCCCAAGAAAGGACAGTATTAAGAAGGAACTTTTTAAATGAAGAAAATACAAGGCTAAGCAGCTTTGCACCTAACAGGATTGTTAGAACAAGAACATTGTCATACTAGTGAAGAATCCAGAGGAAGGGAACCACCCCTTGGAACCAAGTTTCTGTTACCTTGGAGAACTTATATTTTGGAGGTGTTTATTTTCATTTATGAACACATTTAGCGAACACCAGGTTAAAGTAATTTCCTTTTGCATCTTATTGTATGGTTTGTAGTATGAGGGTCAGGATACAACGTGACACAGACAGATCCTTAGTTTTTGGTTTTATGTAGGGAAACTCCTCATAGAGCAGGGTCAGAGAGGCATTTTCCCAAGCCGTTTATGTAAATAAAAGTCTTTAGCCAAAAACACGGAACTTTGTGCTTGGCTTTCATTTCTGACCCCTCACAGTACCTACAACAACTATGTAGGTCCCTGACCAAGATGCTTCTCTTTTCATCCCCCTGAGGAAGGTCAACACCTTCTTCCAGGAGACAGGAACACTCCTCGAGAGGTTCCCTGGGAACTGGTGCTTTAAAGACAGTCCTGACATGACAATAGCCCTCTCACACCAGGTTGCTGATTACTGGGGTCCTTTGGAAGCAGGAAGAGGGTGGAGTTAGAGTAACCCAGGTGAGAGGTTTATCTCGGAGAGGGGCTCCACCATCTTGGATTCTGATTGAGTTCCCTAAAGAACCTGCCCCCGGCCCACTTCCTGCAAAGCACTTTGGGTATGACATCAGAAGGAAAAGGGCACTTGTTACAGCAGCCAGGATTGGACTACTGACAGCAGGCTTGCTTTTGACCAATCTGCTGTGTCATTTTGCCTCCCCTTAGTTGATTCATCTTCAAACTTTAAGAAAATAATTATTCACCTGGAACTCTGCTGGGGATACCGTTTATTTCAAAGCAGCTTGCCATAGAAGTGAAGAGAGAAGGCACCAAAGAAGAGGAAAGCTCTTCTTCCTATCTATCACACATTTGGTGTGAAATTGCTCTGTAGACAAACCCTAATACAACTGAGGCACTGGTACCCAGAATCCTACCTCTGAAGGTGACATAACCACTGTAAGTTCCCTTTTATAAACTTTCTTGGTTGGGATTGGCAGAAGAAAGGACTCACCTTGGCCCTGAGACAGTGGAGTGGGTCTCAGAGCAATGGCAGAACCAAGGAAGTGGCCCCCGGTCTTCCATGCATCTCCGAATCATCTCGATTCCGACTTGGGCTCCTTCAATGTCATCCAAGGTGCTGCAAGGGAATGGCCGGAGTCATCTATGACCTTGACTGCCTCTGCATCTCTGAGTTTGACTCAATGCAGATGCTGAAGCGCTGCCATCTTTGTACCTGAGACCCACTTCTAGCGTCCCCAACTCAACACAGATTCCTGGTTAGCAGCTTATTTGAGCTACAAGCCATTGCTGCTGCCTTACCACAAACCCATTTTGAGCTAGCCGAGCACGCTTGGAGCCGAATGCCATTCTCTGCTTCCCATCACCGGAGGCTGCCAAGTCTTCCAGTGCCGCTGACCCAACATCACCTACTGACCACAGCATCTTTGACCCAAAAGATGTCCCCTCCACCGAACAGCACTGAATCATTGGTGTCCTTCCTTGCTGTTCCTCAACTTGACCTCGGATCGGTGCCGAAAGCACCCAGATTCCTAGTTTAACACCAAAATTACTATTTCTTAAGCCCTAAAGACAAGACCATGACATATTTGAAGTGACTGTGTTCCCCCAGGTCTACCTAAAAAGGTCCCTCTCTACCTTTAGAAATACAGATACATGAATTTGCCATTTTGTACCTGCAATATTTGCCTGAGTATCCCAGTTTCCAAACCCAGAGTGCCCTTCACTTTTAAGTCTGCTTTCTCTGTATTTAAGCTTACAGGAGTGGCCCAGTAGTGTTTGAATTAGCTGTGTGCATTTTTGCTAGTTTAATTATAGATCCTATATTTATAGAACCTTCGTTGGACATTCTTTTATTTTGGTACCATTGTACTATTGTTGTGTTTGTTGCTTCTCTGCTTGCTTACAAACCTGTTGAAGTGTATAGACTTCCCCTCGGTCCACGCTACCAAAAGAGGCAAAGGAGGTATACCTGTCGGCCTGTGCCTCTCTCACCTTTGTAATTGGGTTCAGTAGTAGTGCAAGGCTGAGTAGAAGCTTCACAACTCATCACTGTACTCCTGCAGCGCAATTTTCATTTTGTCTCAGCTCAACTTACATACGAGAATTACACAATGATAGTGCCAAGGAAAATGAATTCAGACTTGCACTACAGAAAATCTAGTGTTTTCTGATACTGGGCCTCATTACGAGTTTGGAGGTAGCCATGGTGCTATTAGCGCCATGGCTGCCTCTAAACCCGTGTCCGGGTCCGGGTAGTTGGAATGGGGACTTACTGGGTCATTCCAACCTTGGAGGACCCGGTAAGTCCCCATATTGAAAACCATTCCCCATTCCCATTCGAGCCCCCATAGGGCTCAATGGGAATGGGGAAGGAGCTAATAATGGGCCCACAAATAGCGAGCCCGTTATTAGCTCCCTGGACCCTTAGCAGCTCCCGCTAAGGGTGGCTTGTAAAACTAGCTGGCCTTAGTGGGATCCGTAGGGGACCTCGGAATGCGGTGGTAGGGGGTTAACGGCACCGGCATCCTTACCGGTGCCGTTAACCCCCTACCGCCGTACTCATAATGAGGCCCACTGTTTCTAAACAAGACATTGGGGGTCATTACAAGGTTGGAGGTAACCATGCCGCAATTTGCGGCGTGGTTACCACCTTACCGGGTACCGGGTTCCTCAAATGAGGACTTACCGGGCCATTCCAAGCTAGCGGGACCCACTAAGGGCACCTGGTTTTACCAGGTGCCCTTTGCGGGTCCCGCAAGCAGACCCGTAATAGGGCGGTAAGGGGTTAATGGCGCCGGCACCATTACCGGCGCCATTAACCCCTAACCGCCCAGCTCGTAATGACCCCCATTGATTTTATTGACTAGCAAAAGTACCCATTCTCAGAACGAGTTCTGTAGACAGACATGATAACACTCTCAACAATTGTTGAAAATCAATGATCCTGTAGGTTGCTGTTCCGATTCGCTTATCGATTGATGTGCTTTGCACCCTGAAGTAAACTGCACTGAGAATGGGAGCGTCTGGCTAGCTGACATACCCCGGAGCAGACATTGGGGGGAGGTAAGAGTTGATGTGCTGCTGCATACTGGGACCTTCTGTGCTCTCTGCGCTCCTGTCGCCTCACACTGTCATGGTGCAGTTTGTTGCAGTGCAAATATCTCCGAAATTGTGCATCCTAGGGTCTTGAAACGTGGTTTTGGGACCTCAAGTTTTGTTCCTCGTGTTGAGGCTGGTTCTTCTACGACCACATTGATGTTTTGCCAACTTCAGGCAACCGTGTCATGCGTGAAGGTGCTGACATCTGGGGAAAGGGGTGGGGTGTCCTGTAATCAGTAATGACCGGAGGGCTCTAACAGGTAACTATGCTAAATTTGGTGCAGACTGGTGAAATGATGTGGGTTGGTATAAGGAACAACGCTTCGCCAAGCCACAAACCCACAGACATAATTTGAGTGTGCTGAAATCCGTGGAAAGGGGTAGGGTGTCCACATGTCATGTAGCCAGTAATGTCTGGAGTGTCCTAACAGGTAACTATGCAAAATGTGGTGCAGATTGGTGAAATGGTGTGGAAGTGTATAAGGAACAACGCTTTGCCAAGCCACAAACCCACACATTTTGACTTGTGCTGAAATCCAGGGAACGGGGTGGGGTGTCCAAATGTCATGTAGCCAGTATTGTCAGGAGGACCCTTAATGGGACGGAATCGCATACTACCAGAAATTCGAGAAGAACAGTTCAACAATTCTATTTGTGTAACTAGGGCGCATACAATCCAGACTGATCACACTAGCAATAGAGACAAAGGCCCTGAGGACGACTTAGGTCGAAACACGTTTCGGCTGATACTTGGAAATAAATCACCAACAGTTGAAAATACAATAAGACTGACTTTTTGTCACAGTAATTCTGACTAACGAGTATAACAGAGGCATAGCGCGATTTGCAGGTACCGACAAGCATCCCTGTTGCATTTGTTAGGGGTCTTTATGAGCAAACCTCATGGAACTGGTGACGCAGCTTAACACTTAGATGTAAGTGGCCATAGCACACTCTAAAGTGGTTATACCCATACAAACTTACCTCGCTATGTACTGATGTTTACTTTCTCTGAAAAAAGGCAAAGATTCTATTCAACAATTAACTAAAGGAACATTTGGTGACTAACTATTATGTTTGTTGGTTTATGTTTAGCTTTCGGCTTATGTTTAACCGTGGAGGGCACACTGCATAACTTAACTGCTTCTGCAATGGCAGGACATCAGTTTCTGGGCTTCAGATGAAAACACTATTTTTAGATCTTTCAGAGACGTTGAACATGTAAACCATTGTGTCCGAAATGTGGCAGCCTGAAACTGTTTTACCTGTAGCGCCCGATTACCAAATTTGGCAAAGTTTTGGCAAAATGTGCTTAAGGCAAGAGAAGAAGCGAGCTTAACATTGAGCTCGGGCTGTATCCGTACTACGTGGAACCGTTACTCGTGAATGCACAAAGAGCTTGCACTCTACAGTAGACAGCCCCTAAGTGAGTGCAAATGCACACTGATTTTAGATCACATACCTGCCTACAAATCACGTTTTACACCCTCACCACAGCGCCGTCATTTGATGTTGTGCACATGATTTGTGTCATGACTAATTTGGAAAAAACCATAAATGATGAAACGATGAAATACTAAAACAAAAGCAGGCCGCTCACCTTTCTAGTTAACAGCTATCCAGTCGCCGGCAGCGGCAGAGGTCCTTCCAATCCATTTGTCATCTAGAAACGAGAGAACAACCTGGCAGACATTTTTTTAAAAAAAAATGTTGCCGGGAGCCTGAAGCGGGGCCTGCAGGCGCCTGAGCTCAAAGAAAGAACTATTCATGGCCTCTGGACGGTTGGAGCGTTTCGCCTCACAGTGGTTTTCGACGTGGCAAGATTTCTACGGCTACATAGATGTCTTTTATTGGAAGAAAACATGCCTTCTGGAGCTCGAAATAAGCGAGTAGGTGTGGAGAGTCCAAAGAACTGAAGCAGAGGCCAGCACCGTCGTGAGCGTGCTGCTGTGGTCTCTCACACTGAGGGACTCTGACTGACTACACGGGGTGAGCTGTCAGCCGCAGCTAAGGTGGAGCGCCGGGCAGTATGGAAACAAAATTCCACCGCGGGATGTCTGCACGCTCAGGCCTGCTTCCCCGCTGCCTTCTCTGAAATACCCGGCATGAACAGAAAATTAAAACATTTTGTGTTAAAACGCGTTATGTGAATGCGTTGCCTCCTTCAACAAAAACAAATGACAACATCTTGAGTAAGCTGTTCGGAGTTTTGAAGCCATCAAAGGCTTCATCTTGGGGAGGCTCGAGTCCTGAACATACCTGCATGCCCATTACCTGCACACAGGTCTCTTTGTCTCCGCCGCACGTGGCAAAGGGGAACCGACTGGCATGAGCATGATTTGAGCCCTGGTGGCCATATTTCAGGTTCTGGTTGCCAGGGGATATGTATTGCAGCTGTTTAGTGTTTTGTAATCAAACCAAACAAATTACCTTTGCCTGTACCTAACCTTGTTGAGGCTGTATGTTACAACAACATGCATTTCTCAATCAATAGATTTAACAAATCCTGTTTTGTGGTTGTGTAATATAATTTGGAAAAAAACTGGGCCAGAAACGTCGAAAAACATTTTGAGAAGGGTGGGTTACAAATAAGAATTTGGAGAGAACACTTCAAGCATACACTGTGACGAATCCAGGGAATTTGTCCCTTCTACTCCAAGGGGGAGTCGCCCTCCCCCTTTGGGACTAGGGAGATGAGCCTGCTACGCAATACCCTCTCTAGCAGCCATGGCAAGCACGATCCCACTGCTGATGACAACCCCCTCTGGGGAAAAGTAATGCACAAGTAAGGATTCCATCCCACCTCCATTCACTTCATGCTCCCCAATGTGTGTTGGTTATACGGGAATTGAACATGGCAATCAGGTAGGAAACAAGACACACCGGCATCTTTTCCCTCAAAACCCATAGAAGCAAGAAGTAACACGGAACAGCCGACCACGCAAACCAGAGCAAAGTCCGGGACATACATCCACACGTCCCGAGCGACTGCCTCCATTACAGAGCAGCACCGCTGTAGAAAAGTTACGCAGAAGCATCAGCAGAGCAGCTTGAGAGCACTGAGGCTGCAACTGAGCCCACCCTGAGGTGAGAATATGAATACCCTAGTAGGGGGTGAGAGAACTGAGAAACCAAATTGGGCTGACCATGCCCTTAGCCCACACAGAGCTAACAACCTGAATACCCCAGGAGGGCATGATAGAAGCAACAGACCATTCTGGGCTAAAGAAGCCTGAAGCCCATGCAGAGCTGAGAAGCCCAATATCCCAAAAGGAAGTGAGAGAAGCAACAACCCAAACTGTACTGAACAGGCTCATAGCCTACACAGGGCTAACAACCCGAATACTCTAGGAAGAGTTGAGAGAAGCAACAGACCAAATAGAGCTAAAGAAGCCCAAAGTCCATGTAAGGCTGAGAAGTCGAATACCCCACGAGGTTTAAGCAGGCAAGTTGCCCACACAGGTCCATTGACCCGAATACCCCAGGAGAGGGTGAGAGAAGCAACAAAGCAAGCAGGTCTGAGAAGGCCCGTAACCCACACTGGGTTGAGAATACGAATACCCCAAGCGGGGGAGAGAAAAGCAATAACCACATTAGGATTGAGCACGCCTGTAACTCACCCCAAAAACTCAAGAAACTGACTACCCCATGTGGGGGTGAAAGAAGGGAGAAATCAAACAGAGCAGCACAGACTTGGAGCCTACATGAGGCTAAGATGGTTAACAACCCAGGAAGAGCAATGAGTGAACTTTGTTTTTGTTGTGAATACCGACCTATCCAGGTCAAGAGGAGAAATCTAGTTGAATTAAGGCGAGGGATTTATTATTCTCGCTGACTACCAGCAAGAGCAACTGGGCAGAGGAAATCCCCTGTACTGAAAAATGGAAGGGTCCAGCAATGTGACATAAGTTTACTGTTTTATTTGAAAGCCTTCTACAACAGGGATCAAGACTTGGACAATACAGCATTCTCCAAACTTTCTCAACAATCTCAGGTCTGTCGTCCCCCTTTGAGGCAGTATGACGTCACAAAATAAAGATACATTTCAGAAACCTAAATTGTAACAGCATTGGTTAATAAGGTAGACTACATATACAATGTATAAGGGGTAGTACATCGATTGGGTGAAACCTATCTGGTGGCTCCTCCTGTGACCACTTCCTAAATGTTGCAACAACAAATATTCAGGTTACTGTGCTGTGATTGGGTGGTGCAACAAAATGTAAGCTTAGCATGGAAGGTGAATAAGGAGTGGCCAACGAGGGTCTTCTCAGTCTTGGGGCTTTGGAAAGTTACCAGCCCAGGTGCAACTATTCAAGGTGGTGAGAACGGCCCGAAGGTGCAGCGTGTTCTCAACAAGTTACCATCTCTGAGCTTCTAGGCCTTGAGACAGAACCTTGTGCTTTGAATCTGGTATCACTTTTGTATCATCCTGTCTTTGGTTGGATGGGACAACTGCCTCTGCCTGGCTCCAATGAATAGGCTTTGTCTCCCAGGTTCAGATCACGTGTGCAGGGACCACAAACTTGATTCCACCTGCTTGCATTTATGAGGATTTTCAGCTTTTACACTCACAGGTGTCCTATCTCATCTGTTAATATGAAACATTCTTCCTCAATGTCCTTGGCAGGAACATGCACAGAGGCTGCACTGACAGCCTGGTATGTGCGTCTCTGTGAAATCAGCATGTCAGGCCCTTCTCTGTATTCTCGAGTCCTTTCAGCATCTTACATTAATTTCAATGTAGCTGTTATCTTGATTTACATGGTCGCCCATGTTAGTTGCGTTTAGCATCAGCAAATAGTTCATATGTATTCTTGTGTAACTTGCGGTTACTGCATAGCAGAAGTGTGTCTGTCCTGTATCTAAGTGGATCATAAGCATGTTCTTTATGTCTGCAAGCAATTTAATCTGCGTGTCAGTGTAGCTTCATGCAGGGATGCATATGTGCTTCACGTCTAAAGCATCTATGTCATAGTCTCCATTGTGACATCATCAGGATAGGGTGTAAATGGTTGTCTTAGTGAAAATAGTTTCTCACACCTGCAGTACATCGACGATGGAGATGAGGGAACCAGGAATGATGTACACCTTTCATTTCTTTGAGGGCTAGATGAGAATAGGATAGGTGCGACAAGGGCCATGTTTAGGTCTCTATCTTCAATCCCCCCTCTTTTCGATAGATCAACCACACTTCCTTTACCATTTTCTCTGTTTATGTGTGGCTTTTGGATCCATACTTTTGCTTCTCCTTGGATGTGACCAATAAACTTCACTTGTTCATCTAAACTCCAAGTCATATAACAGCAGTCACCGTCAGGCTTGCACCATAACCATTTTCCAATGTAATAAGGTGGATCTGGGGGAAATTAGAACCTTTTGCCTGGAGGAATGAGAGGAAATTGCTTCAGGCATGACTGTACCATGTCGAGAGTCTGTGTCTCTCTGTCTGCTTTTGTCTCAACATCCAATAATATTTTCATCCCTTTTGTGTTCTCAGTGGCCTTCTTGCACTTTGTTATAGCTACTCCAATAACATAGAATGCTAGCATTACTAGCACTAAGGCAGCTATGAGTACCTTCAGTCCTTTGGCCATCCATGCTGGTATGCAGGAGAAGATACATGTCAGCAGTTCTTCATCTTCTACTGGGTTAGCTATCTCCTCCTTCTTGGCATGCAGGTCTGATAATTGCATGATGGCTTCTGTAAGTGTTCTTTTCTGTCCTTCATGGGAGGATACGTATGTGCAGCAAGATGGTCCTATCTTTGTGTACACGCCTCCTTCCATGGCTGTGAGGAGATCCAGGACATATCTGTTCTGTAAGGTCATCAGTCGGACAGCTCTCAGCTCTTCTTTGATAGCGTTGAACCCCTTGACTGTCGAATTTATCATCTGCATCAGTTATCACCTAGGGATTTGGAGCCATTTGGCGTTCAAGTTGACCTGGACTCCTGGAATAACTGACGCAAAAAACATTTCAGTTCTGCTGAACAGTCTGTGCCCTGGTGGTATTGCATCTAGCGTATCTACCATCTTTGTTGAAATGTAGTTTCCTCTCTTCACTCTTGTCAGCTTTGCAGACCTTTTCTTCCTCTGGTTTACCTCCATTTTGGGGAACCCATCTACTTGTATGCCCTTTCGAGGCACCACTAATGCTGGAGAGCATATTCCTCCCCAGTTGGGTGGTAGTTGAATGTATGCCTTGGAACCACAAGCCAAATAGTGGTCCATTATCACTGCAGTACCAACTTTCATACCCTGTATCTCCGATGTTCGTTTGCAGCCTTTGTTCACTCCAACTTTCACTGGACTATCATTCTGGAAACACAGGTAAGCATTCTCGAGTGGTATGATTGGCATAGGCCCTGCTTCATTTTCCACCCACCTGAACAGCTTGGTGATTGCCGCCTATTCTTTGAGACACGCCCATTCTCCTGTGTACACTTGTCCATACTCCAGCACTAGAGGCCTCTGCCAGCATCCTGGTAGCCTTCCTGTCCGCTTTTTTCATGTCTTCAAGGACGAGAACTCCCTGAAGACCTTTTCGAGGGTCTTCAACTGAATTTCTGACCATGGCTTTGTCTCCATCCCCACTAATTTTTTTATTTGCTTTTGCACCTGTTTTGGTAAACCCTGGCTTAATATATGGTAGAATAAGCCTACTGTTTTGTCCTATGGTTCACGCCAATGTTCTTGTATCTTCTGAATATACTGAAATGGGTCTTTGTCCTCACACATTTTGTGTGCCATGATTGTGCTTATGTCAGATGGGTCTGGGTAGTGTACTCTCAAAGCCTGCAATACGACAGCTCTGTGGTTATTGAAGGGCGCTGCATTGTGCGCTATGTTCTGCGCTGTCACTCCAGGATACCCTGCCGGTTTCCAAATATCGTCAGCTACCTCCCCGAAAATGTCTGAGAGTAAACTCTTCATGTCACCCACTGCCAATGTCATACCTGCCATCAATCTTTCTTACTCGTAAATCCATTTCCCACTCTTGCAGTCAACGAGGGTAGCTGACAGCTCAAGTTATTGCATTTGTCTGCCACCATTCTCTAACAATGGGAACTGTGTCAGCCCCACACCCCTGTCATGCCTCCCTAAGCCTTTTAACAGTAAACGCTCCCTTCATGCTGGTTCTCCTTCATCCGGGTAATGCCCTCAACCTCTGTGCATATGGGATAACTTCGTCTGCGCTATGCTTGCGATCTGAAAAGGGGATATTGGTGCACTTCTAATGTTCACAAGTGAATATCTCAAAGTCTTGGAGATTATTTAACCCATCAAGGGTTTCAAGGTGCAGGGGGGAACTATGACTTTGGCACAAAACCACCACAAAACACAAAAGAAAGATGATTCAAAGTTCGAATCCTCCCGTCCCCTGAACCCTCATATAAACTGATAAAACAGCTAAATTATCTTCAAATTAACATTTATTTATAATTTGTTACGATCAATCAATAAAGAAATGCTTTCTTAAAAAGAATAACACTAATCAAGCGAATTTTTGTAAAAAATATACATATGTGTATTTTTTGGTTATACAAACACAAGATTATTGTATAAAGCAAAACAAACAGAATGTAAACAGAGTGTAAATATGCAAGTCCGTTCTTTCCAGCTGACGCTTTTCGAGGACTTCTTTCCTCTTCTTCAAGAGCCTCAATGGACTGTAAGGAAATGTTATTCAGAAAAAAACATCAATATAAATAGGATAACTGTGGAATACTTATTGAAGTTTACAGGTTGATCTCATCATTCAAGACTACTGGTAGGTTCTAACGCTGGCTCAATGTACAACCAAGACAAGATGGCACTCTTCATTTCCATAGTAACAAGCTAGTACACTCATTCTCAGAATGAGGCTCAGTAACTTATATCTGCATGTGTGCGAGCTACAGACTTGGACCATCTTTAAATCTCTTCTAATCCTAAATGCTGTTATCTCACTCAGCGGTATCACTACATATTATCCCCACCAAAAATATCACCGTATATATGGTCGTTTGGAATGGCCATAGGGGGTATTTTTGGGGGGGATAATTTTTGGGGTTCTTGGTAGCTGGGGTTGAGGGGGTGGCACCCGCTCCTTTAAAAATAATGTAGGGGTTGCGGGGGTGTCCCCCGCAGTTTCCATGCCTTAATAGTGCCGCAAATTGATAGCAATATTTTTGTATGGCAATATTTTTGCTGGCATATTAACACATGGAACCCACTCGGCATTATAGGTTAGTTCGCCTTCATGTCGATCACCCTAGGGCAATCACAGAGATCTGAATCTATATTTTTCTCAGTATCCCTTCATCTTGGTATCTAGGGGTCACCAATGTATACCCCTTTCTTTTTTTCTTTTTCTTTTTCTTCAACTTCAAGGCACACTGGGCCTCATTATAAGTTTGGCGGTAGCCTGTTCAAGGTGTCGCGCTCTGTTACCTTGATGACAGATGCACCGCTCGGAACTGCACCCCCGTGCAGACGCTTTCATCAGTAAGACTTTCTTAACATTTCCCTCCCTATATATGGACTTGCCTATTCACTGTTTGAGATCAGACCAGTACGTTGAAATAGTTACAATCTTTGCTCTCTTTCACCCTAGAGATACTGCACAACGTTTGTGCGTCAAGCAGTTTTGTTCCCTAAATGCTCTTATTTTTGTGGTCACGTCCAGCAGTATTTTCTGCAATCGTACTCTGCTTGAAATTATGATGTGAATTCGTCTTTTGAGGTATGTTCAATCCACCCAATACGTTTTATCCCAAATTAATATTCGGTATCTGTAGCACGATGATCCTGCTATACATAAGCCTGACATGTCTATATTACCTTTTTGATATTTAGATATTAGAATCATCGTTTTCATCTGCAGACGAAGCTCAACGCACTGTCACACGCAAGTGTCCTATCTCATCTGCTGATATGAAACTTTGCGTCCTTGGCAGGAACATGCACAGCGGCTGCACTGACAGCCTGGTCTGCGTGTCTCTGCAAAATCAGCATGTCAGGCCCTTCTCTGTATTCTCGAGTCCTTTTATCATCTTCCATTTATTTCAATGTAACTGTGTCTTCCAACTTGTTTTGCATAGCCACCCATGTTAGTTGCGTTTAGCATCAGCAAGCAGTTCTTATGTATTTGTGTGCAACTTGCTGTTACTGCACAGCAGAAGTGTGTCTGTCATCTATCTAAGTGGGTCATAAGCATGTTCTTCATGTCTGCAAGCAACTTAATCTAAGTGTCTGTGTAGCTTCATGCAGAGATGCATATGTGCTTCATGTCTAATACATCTATGTCATAGTCTCAGTCATGACATCAGCAGCTTCTGCATGGCCACAGTCAGTCTACCTGTTCCATTGACTGCAAACTTATATCTTCAGTGACGTGATCAGGATAGGGTCTAAATGGTTGTCTGAGTGTATAACATTTCTTACACCTAAGATACATTGACGATATGATAGGTTATTTATAACATGCTTAATACCCAGAGGTTTCTAAGCGCGGACCTGGGGATCGAACCTTTGTTGCTCCATGTCGTCTTGCTTCCAACTCAAGCACGTTGCCACTGAGCTATCCTCCTTAGACAAAGGGAGGTGAGGGAACCAGGAACGATGTACACCTTTCATTTAGATGATAGTGGGATAGGCACAATGAGGTCCACGTTTAGGTCTCCCTCTTCATAGTGTTCCGACTATCTGCCGAGGACAATATCTGAACCAAGAAAACAGTTGAGAGACATTTTGTTTTATTGGAAGCATTCTCCGAAACCAAGAGCTGGAAGAGACTGTCAAAACTCTTTGATGGGGGTCAGAAAACAAGACACCACAAAGGGGGAGTTACGACATGCTAGGCTTAAGCTTAGAGTATCTTTCTTTCTTTCTTTCTTTCTTTCTTTCTTTCTTTCTTTCTTTCTTTCTTTCTTTCTTTCTTTCTTTCTTTCTTTCTTTCTTTCTTTCTTTCTTTCTTTCTTTCTTTCTTTCTTTCTTTCTTCCTTTCTTCCTTTCTTTGGTAGGGTAGATAGTAGGTTTGGACTTTGGCCACAGTGGGGAACCAGCCCCTGAACTTACAGTTGCAACGTTTGAACAAACTCCCATGTTCTGGGAATGTACCACAATGTATCAGTAACAGAGACTGCTTCAGTTATTTGCCATTTATATTCTTGAGAAGAATCAACTACTTTAGAATTGGCCCATATATCTGCCCCTAAGGAGGGCTTGGGTTTTCCAACTCAGTTTGAATAACATACGTCTTGCCTTGAAAAGGACCTGTTGTTTTGGGTCGAAACACTTGTCGGCAGTCTTGTTTTTGCATCAACTCATAAAATCTGTTTCAACAGCGTTTTTTTTTTTACTGAAGAATCTATTGCTTTGGACTCTTTGTTTCACTGTATTTGTTGTCCAGTTACACATTCAATTTGAATAGGCCATTTACCATTCGCTTAGGGCTGCGCAATCATTTAGAGGTGATATTTTTCAAGTGTTTGCAGATAGTAGGTTACCCTCCATTTGGACCAAGGACAGAATTTATTTGTGAGACATCCTGACAAGCACCCGTTTGTTTTTTTCTAGCATATTGAATCCATCACCTAGATTGGGATTAGAGGAGGTTTCTTCAATTTCTTTAATATACCATCTGAGCCAAACATGTGCTCTTGTCCATCTCCTTTGTCTGACTTAGCACAACATTCATGAGCAAATATATCAAAATACCCAACAATTAAATGTAACCCATTGCTGATAGAAAACCCTCACATACTGTCTGTGATGGCTCATCATTAGCGGAAATGTGCCTTTAACGCACCAGTCCTTAACGTAGCCGGCCATTGCAATTATGCTATTCATTTAAACAAATGGCAATTTGCCTGCTCTTGTTTCAGTAAATAACATTATATTTGCCTATCAGTGCATGTATGTGGGTGTGTGTGAGGCCCAATGCTCTGCATACCCTGCAGCCATGCACACACAGAGCCACACTTGTGGCGGGGTAAGTGGGTGGAATGGCCAGGCTTTTAATGCAGATCGGGATGCTTTGTTACAAAGATCCCAGAGCTCTAGAGCAGGACCAGCAACTCACCCAGACCACCGAAAATCTTGCGACTTCACACATATAAGAGAGCTTCAGGAGAAACATGCTAGCGAGCAGCCACGGATTAGGATGTCGTGCATAGAGGAAAGCCACTAGCTCAGTGCCAGCTAGTGAGAGCGAGGGGAAAATGGCCTTTGCAGAAATGTTCTTTTGTTTGAATTTGTGAAGTTTTAGAAACTTCATTTTGAGCATACTAGCTGAAGAAGGGTTTTAATGCAATGTGAAACGTTCTGGGACAACGTGATTTAAATATGTGGGATTATTGAAGTAAAGAAACGTATTACAGTATAATAAAATGCTGGATTATTACTGTGGGGCAAAGTTTGGAATTGAAAGTTTTATGTACTCCCCTTGCACATTAATGCATTACAATACTCAGTAGGCATTGCAAACTGCACTGTTTCTTGCTTGTGTGAGGTGAGGCTTTAGGCTATATTGCACATGTCTTTAAGATGAAGGCTCTTTGCCTAGTGTGTAGTTATGCTCACCTTCACATCTCTCACTTCTGACGTGTTTCCCTTTGGGCATATGTAAGTGTGTTTTAGGCTCCTGTTTTCTTAGGAAAAGTAGTGTTAGCAGACAGAAGTCATCATGCTGTAAACATTCTCACCAGCCACACAGCACAAGTGAGTCTTTTAAGAATGTATTCAAATTCACGAAATATATGACGTTATGCTGTCCTCCCTTATAACATGTAACAACGCAGAACGTATCAAAGACTTGTATAGTGGGGATTTGTTTTCTGCTTGCAACATTGTTTCAGTATGATTCCTTGCCATGTCTGGACCCCCCTTTCATGGTCTTTTGGGTATAAGAGAATGGTCCATAGAGGGAGGGAGGTTCTCACTTGCGCCGAAGTCTAGTACTGGAGTTTGTTTGTTTTGTCCTGCTATTCACTTTTTACTGATAAATACTTCACCAATACCGATCCACCGGAATAGTCAGTGGTAATTCTTTCCACAGCATTACTCATAAATATCTGTTATAATAGTTGATTGAAACAAATAAGGAAGATTATAACTGCTATGTGTGTGTGTGTGTTGTATCGAAAATTGTTGCGTGTTTGCAAGACTGCTGGAAAAGTAACAACGTTTGTTTCTTTTGTTTCATATCTGTGCAAGGTTCGGGTATAACATATGACCAATTGCACTTAATACTTTCTATAATTCTTTCGCTATCATGAACTGAATTTATTCTCATCCCCTAAAATGGCAAACAATGGCTGAATAAGGTAATGCATAGTAGTACCTGGAGTGGATATTTTTCAAACATAGAGTCCATAAGGCCATGGCTTGCACATCTCGACTCTAAATCTCCCGCTGTTCTCATCCTTCTTGACCATCTCTGCCTTTGACATGGTCAACCATTCTATCCTCATAAAATGACTCCTTGCTACTCTCAGCATCACTGACCGGGCACTGAATTGGCTGACCTCTTTCCTCACTAATCGCCCTTCCCAGTTGCAACTTGGTCCTTTCTCCTCCACCACCACACTTTCTACCTGTGGCTGTGGTGTCCCCTAGTGCTCTATTCTATTACCATGGCTCTTCAATATCTATCTTGTCCCTCTGGCTCACCTGATCTCCTCCTTTTCTCCTTATTTCCAGTGCTATGCTGATTACACTCAGCTTTTCTTCTAACTTGCCTCTACTATCTCCTCTTCCTCCTCTCTCATCCCTGAATCTCTGATTGTCTGTCCGCCATTCAGGCAGGTTTGCAGCTACCGATCTCTGTCTTAATGCCAGTAAGACAGAGATCCTTCTCATTGGGACACTTGTGCACTCCTTTCTTCCTACCCTCTGGCCACCCTCTCTAGGCCCTCTACCGCCACCATCCTGTGAGGCCAAAAACCTCAGGGTCATCTTCGACTCTGCTCTCTCCTTCACCCCTCAGATAATGGACCTTACCAAGAAGGCCCACTTCCAGCTCCACCTCCTCAGAGGCATTCTCCCTTTCCTCATCTTCCACTAGACGTGCAATGGCTCCAGAGCTCTGGTCCTCTCTAGGCTGGACTACTGCGCCAGCCTCTTTCTCAATCTCCCTCCTTCCTCCTTACGCCCCCTCCAGCTAATCCAGAATAGGGCTGCAAGACTTATCCTTGGCCTCAAACCAAGGGACCATATCTTTCCATCCCTAAAATCTCTCCAGTTTCTCCCGTTGGCTGCAAGGATCCAATTCAAGACCCTCTGCATCATGCACAAGGCTTTATGGGGCCTGGTACCACACTATCTCTAACTTTCCCTTCCTAAATGCTCCCCTGCTAGAGCCCTCTGTTCCTCTAACTCCAACTCTTTGATTGTCAAACGCTTCTCCAAGCAGAGTGGGCGACAGGTCTCTCTCCTCGGCTGGTTGCTCCCTTTGGAACAGCCCCCCGCCCCTCTCAGACTTGAGCCGGACCTCCTACAGTTCCAGAAACTGCTCAAAACAATGCTTTTCTGTACCTCTTTCCCTCTGTTCCTTCCATGCTAATCACTGCACTGCGGCTGAGACTGGTGGCCCGGTCCCCATGAATCTCACAGGATACAAGGCCATTCTACCAAGCTGATAATAGCACCTCCTCCCCACTGCTCTGCCCCTGTGGGCCCCTGCTTGGCGGCTCTACATCCCACCCATGGGAGTCACCCGCACTAGCACTTAGTCTGAGGCCTCCTCCTTGGCTCCCCTTGGCACTTCCCTTCCGGGCAGCCCACCAGCACTTGTCCATTCCTTGCCCACCCACCCACCCATCCCTATCTCCTGCACTTCTTCACCGCACTTGTAAGTCCAAATACCACAAGGCCTAGTAGGACCATGACTGTATATTTACTGTTTTGCCAATATTTTCTCTCTCCCCCGTTTCCTTCCCATTTATCCTTGTGGTGCTTTGAAACACAATTCTGTTGTATAAGCACCTAACAAATACTCAATAAAATAAAATAAAAAATGGTTCCTGATAGCTATGAGGATCCAATCATCTCCCTCTCTCCCCCAGTACCCTCAGGTGTCGCTACTCACCCCACTGATCCCCTCCTAATTCTGGTCGCCTCAGTTTGTCATCAGCTGCTGTGTGCCTTCTTCTCCCTCGTGGTCCCCTGTTGCTTCTCACAGCAAGTAACACAGATGGCATAGACACTGAAAATGTACTACTGCCCGAGGACCGGTGAGTGTCAGTTGTTCAGAGACCATGACAGAGTGTTTCCTTATTCTTTTTCTACACCAAATTTGGTTTGTTACCTACGGCCGGCAGCACGACTGGGTGCCTAATATTAATATCACAAGGAGTATAGAGTAGATGGGGTATGGATATGTCATTGTCAATGCATTATTGGGTACCATTGCCTTTATTATTCATTTGTCTGCTATTCATGTCACTTCCTAGTTTCCTAATTGGTCGAAGGGAGCAGCTACATGCCTAGAGCAGCACTGGCAAATATCACTACCCAGAAGGGGTAAGAGAGAACACTCTGATGGGATGTGGGATGGAGCAAATGCAGCCCTTGCAGCATAGAGGGCTGTCAGAGGCGTGTCTCTTAGTGACCAGTTAGGTTGTTTGTAGTGGGCAGCAAGCTATATAACTGGGGCACAGCTGACCAACACAGATGTCAACAGTGGTGGTCTGTGCGTCATGAAAGCACTCAGTTCAACCACTGAGGAACTCCTGACCCATTTTATCCATGGTGTTTTACTGTTGCAGGAGTGGCACTGAAATGCAACTTTGCATGTGTCGAGGTGCAAGACGTCCTGAACAATCAGCTCATGAGAATCCAGGAAGATGTTTTCCATCGCAACTGGCCAAGGGAACTTGGAAACAATTCCAGCATCTCTGAAGACACATGGCGGAACCTGTGGAAGTACAACAGTTGGAGATGTTGATGATGAAGGTGCACACCATGCCTGTGGATGGCACCTGGGCACTGACAAGCCAGAACATACCCGATGCAATTGGCACTGGGTAAATTATTGTGATGTGAGGGAATTATAACCTCCAGGAGGCACAGCTCAAAATCTGACTACTGCCCCAGGAACACCCCCTGACTTTTGGATAGGATCAGGCACCAATTGGATGCTATGTCCCCCAACCTCTACAGCTGCAATATCTTAACAAGCTAGATAGGGGTCAGGTATTATTAGTGGAGTATAGAGTTTGCAAGGAAGAGGATGCGATTGAAACTGCGCTTCAGGGTGCAATTCTGTTTCAGGTAAATAGCATCTGTATTAAATTTGCGTCATTGCCCTCTATAGTTGTTAGTTTTCATTTCCAGATTGATACTAGGATGCATGATGTATTTTGACCAGTGTATAGGAGCCAGGTGGCAAGATTGCATACTAATGTTGAACAAAATTGGACCAGCTTAATTCCACTGAGGTCTGAAATTATTTTAGAATTAGTGCCACAAGTTGAGAAAATGAATGAGGTTCAGAAAGAGTTGCATCTGTTAGAAGGGATATTCGATAAAGAAATGCAGGCATTCTACATAGCCAACTGAACTGCCGCTCCATGCACCTCATATGATGTAATATGGTATTTCACTGAGAATAGTAAGGGAAGACCTTTAGTCAGCATATCTTTGAGTCTAATATAATGTTCTGTTCTTTTAGCAGGGTCACTGATGCGTTATTGCAAATGCAGAAGTAGATGGGACCCCATTCCAGTCACCACCTCCAAACCCGCTGAAGTGATAAATATGGTATGCATTATTCCACTGTGATGTTCAGTGATATTTACTATGAGCCAAATTAATTAGATGAAGAAGTAAACACCTTGATGAGAATTGCAGTTTAGATTGCAATATTTGGGAGAAATTAAAGGCCTGTCCACATGGGCCCGATTCTCATGAAATCTGGGTCTCTGTAACAGGACAAGGGACTACAGATTGTTTCAATAAAAGATGTATTTTTTGTTGTGTTGGGTTAGTGCAGAAACGTGGGAATATGGAGGAAAATGGCAAATAAATGAAATACATTTAAAAAATGAGCTGTAATGGACAATAATCACAATAAACCTAAACATTGATCATACCCTCAATGATGTCACGCCCGAACTCCAGAGGTTTTCTCTTTTAGTGAACTCACTAATATCCTATGGTTCTGTTGGCTTTGCCACTGTTGGTTCTTTCCATGGACGTTTTGGGCAGACCCACTTTAATGGACTAAAAATTGCTGTTCAGCAGTAATCTATGCAAAGGTTGCCGGTTAGGCATTACTGTCCCAGCATTCCAAAAATAAAAAGATTTCCGGAACCCCAAGCCTTTTGAATAATTGTAATCGAGTCAACCCCACAAAACCTTCTTGTGTTTGTGGCCAAGCTAGATAGTGTCCAACATTTTAGAGTTGAATCAGTTCTAGAATAAGAACGTTTCATGTTAAGTCTATATTTTACTGTGGTGCCAACACTTGTCGATTGTTTCAGAGAAAATTAAGTGAATTGTTCTGTATTCTTTTTTAATCAAACAACCACCGTGAATTAATATGTTTATATTGGTAAGGATATTATTCTATTGTCTGGATTAGCGATTCATATTTGCTTTCATATGCATGGATGTTTGTGTGTACTGTGAATGTAAACATAAGTGAGACAACATCATGTACATTTGTAGTCTTTAATTCCTTTTATAGAGCAATCACCATGATCTAATAAACCCCACCATGACAAGCCCACCGCATAATCTGGGACACGAAACAGGCTGTTTTTAATCTGACTAAACCAAAAAGGAGGTAGAACTGCTGCTGCCAAGGTTCAGCACCAATTTTTGTCAATAAATGAAACAAAACATGTAATTTAAATTGGGGAACCTGGTATGCTAGTACTAATGGATTGAATCCCTAAATTCATAACCCATGAGATTGTCCAGAAGGGAAAAAGAAACTCACACACATCAAAGACTGTGGATATACATAATTTGTATTGAGACAAAAATATCAAAAAGCAATTGTGAACACATACATATAGCAGAATTCAATATTCTAAACAGACAAATGGTGAAGTCAAAATTTAAAATCATCATGATTAATTTGGAGTACAAAACATAAACATGTGGAAATCATAAACGTCAGTAACTTGGCGCTCTTGTGGACCTGTAATCATCTAGGTCCTAAAATAGCTTATATACGGAAAGCATCTAATCTTGCAGGTGCCAACGTAGCAGGGGGAACGTGGCCAGGATAAAATATTGAATTCCAGCCAACAAAAAATGGTAGAGATTATATAAACAATATATAATAACGGAACCCCAAAGAAATGAGATTATGCATCCCCCTTGCACATAGTACACGTTTCGGCAGCAAAATCATCCAACTTGAAAATACATCAGAGGGATATGTGTTATTGTACGAGAACCACCTTCATCGGGGCGAATAGGTGGCCCTGTAGCAAGAAAACCAGGAGAAAAAGAAAAGAAAAGGAAAAATAAGTATGGAATTCTTCTTGGTCAAAAACTTTATCCTTTCTGGACATATCTGGGTTAATTAGTAACAACAAACATTGTTCAAAAGATACAATGTTATCGCAGCATCTGGAATAGACTTAATTTAATAGAGGGCTGAAGAAAAGCAAAAGGTAGAAATAATTGCAGCTACAATTTAGAAGTGGTGAGGATAAAAATGCCTGACTAAGGCCTTGTAATGAATCTCACTGTGGGGCAGGCTCCCCGGACAGGCCCAACCAGTAAACCTGGACTATTGTTCCGGGCAAGGAGAGTGTGCGGCCGTGCCAAGACCCCGAAGTGGGCGGCACGGGAAGAACATGCTCTGGAAAAAAAGCCAAAGAGTTAAAAAACATGGTGAGACTGTGTGCTGCACTCATGGAAGAATAGTGCATGTCAAACGCCGGGGCCATGTTGGATTTGCTTGAAATCATGCGCCCACCGTGGCTGTGTGGGAAGCTGGAGGAGGTTTTTAAGTGCCCATACATGATATACAAATTAAGCATGCTCAATAAAGGGCGTGGGAGGGGGAGGGTTGGGGGAGGGAGGGTGGGGTTTATTTTTAGGAAGGGACACATGAATTGTGTAGAATCAGCAAGGTAGCTGGGCTTAGCTTGGGTGGCTCCCCAAATCTTGTAGTAGGTGACAAGCTAGGAGGTCTGGGCGTGCCTCTGCTGGAAACATCACCGTGTAAGAAATAGACCTCTGACAGGTAGAGGACTGGTGTCTGGATGCTCCGATAAGTATGGGAGAGAGTAAAGGAGACAAATCCCTCGTTGCAGGATATGAAAAAGTCTTGAGGTGAGTGTGTCTCGGAACGCAGGCTAATAGCATTACCTTAGGAGTAGTTCAGTGGAACGTTCAAAATCGTGCTGTCCAGAAGTTAATTCTAAATGGACTTAAATTTGCTCGTGAATGCTCGTGAGCGAATGTTTGTTCATCTGGTCTGCAGGAAATGAATCAGGGCTCTGGCATCGAGTCCCAGCCAGACGCGCTGCTGCAGGCAAAAGAGCATATGCAGTTCTGGCGTCTGTGGATAAGAAGGGTGTGTGTGTCTCTAAGCCAATTGGAACGCAGGAAGCGGTGTGGCCTGATTGGTTCTCGCATCGAGAATGCAGAACCGACTCGATGTAACCAGGGGAAACCCTGGGGGCGGAGTCAACGCTCTGAACGGCACCAGACGAACCGACAGAGAGAGTGAGTAATGTAAATGGGTCGTGAAGTTGCACAAAGCTAAAGATTGTGCGCCATGGAGAAAGCGCCCTGAAAGGTGGGTCAACTCCGGAGAAGGAGACTGTATGAAAGGGCGTCAGCCCAGTCTCAAGTCGGAGAAAATGGGTGTGTGGTGGCTGTCCAATCAGGGCAGAACGGGAGCTGTGCGCTGATTGAAGCAGTGCCACAAGCCCGGAATTAAGTGCTGCGTCTGTCGGCACTGTATACGTTGGTTGCAGGCAAAAATGCCTAAGGAACGGTGCACAGAAAAGTGCTATTTCTGGTATATGGCTCACCCATGTATGCTAAAAGTATGTTTGGCCTCCACACTCCTAAACGATCTGTGTATCTATTGAAATCCCGGCTTAAAATTTTCTCCTGGATAAAGGTCCCTCACTCCAGGGCTGTGACACATTCATGGCAGAATGGGAGCCCACTGATTGACTAATTTGTGTGAGTTTAGGAAAAAAGAGTGAAACATGTCTGTGACTTCCAGGAAATTGGAGAGAGGTATATTTTCTCCATGGGAAAATTGTTTGTCTAGGGGTCCCAGTTAGGCGAATCAGTCCCATTAGTGTGGGAAAATGAGTTGTTCGTTGAGACCCTGTTCTATGCAGTCCAATCTGTGTATCCACCTGCATTCTAGGTCCAGAAGTCGACCTTGGATATTGGGACCGTTGCGGACTCTTTCAATGACCCACCATCTGATATCTTGTGTGGTGTGTCTTTTCTCCATATAATGTTGTACCAGAGGAGATGTGAGATTTTTGCACCTGATCTGTGACCGATGTTCGGAGATCCATGTACCAATGTTGCGCATGGTTTGGCCAACATATCGTAAATTGCAAGGGCACTCTATACAGTAAACCACTTGGTTGGTTTTGCAATTGGAAATGTCATTCAGGATCCACGATTTTTGTCCAAATTGGAATTGCTGTATTTTGCATGTAAATTGACAGACCGAGCAGGACCCACATGGGTAATGTCCTTTTAGTGGTCCTAAATTCCAAAGGTTGCTTTGCAGGGATTGTTTTATGTACATGGAGTGCACTAAGTGCTCTCTAATGTTGCATGCCCTTTTGTATGCAAATCTAAGTTTTTGTTGGTCCGGGAGGCACAGTCTGACAATAGGCCAGTATTTGTGAACAATGTGTTTGATTTGGAAGGCATGTTGACCATGGGTGATCACACATGTGATTTGATCTTGGGGTCCCTCTCGGGTTTTGGGAGTAAGGAGTGAGTCCACGGCATGTGAATCGGCCCATTTTCAAAGATCTGGACACCAATTTCATGGGTTAACCTCTTTCGTACAATCTGTTACTAAGTAGGTTAGTGTCCTGGTAGAAGTCATCTAGAGAAGTGCAATTTCTGCGTATCGCAGAAATTGCCCATATGGTAAGTTCTCTTTGATGTGTTTCGGGTGATCACTCTGGAAATGTAATAGGGTATTTCGGTCGGTAGGTTTGCGAAACATATTGCAAACTAATTTGCCCTGATTATGTCCAATCGTCAAATCCAAAAAATGTATTGTGGTATTACTGTGTTCCATTGTGAATTGTATATCTGTACTGCAAGTGTTCAGCCAGACAAAAAAGTTTTGCATTGTGTCTTCTGATCCTTCCCATAGGCATATGACATCATCGATGTACCGATGCCATTGTTTGATGTTGTCCTTCCACATACTGATTTGATTAAATATGAACTTCTGTTCAAATTGGGCCATAAATAGGATTGCCAAACTGGGGGCAAATGCAGCCCCCATAGCAGTTACCTTAATCTGACTATTCTGTTTTAAGTTAGTGCCGTAACTTTAAATGCTGTGGTGGACGTCACCCAATATATTCCAACTAAACACAGCCAGCTTATCTATAGAAAAGAAAACACAGCCTGCCTGTAGGACTCCATGGGGATGGGGACAATGGAAACACCAGTTCCGTCTATGACGAAGCCAGTCTTTCCATTTGCGCCTCAAGGCAGGTGGTGTAAATCCTGCCATGTCAGACCTGGCAGGAGTGACACCTCCCGCCTGCAGGACTCTTAATCAGCTGGTCCGGAAACAACGGTGGCAGCGGTTTTACCACCACCATTCTTTCCAGACCGGCAGGGTCTTGATGAGGCCCACAGTATAAAAATAAAACTAGTTTGTGCATCCAGGACTCAGGAAATAGCTGAGTATCATATTCAAAATTAAGATTAATCACCCATAGTCAGAGAGTGTTGTAACGCAATACTCGTGTTCTCAGTTTAGGCCTGTAAGTACTTCAACTAGTTCTACTCAGTTTATTTCTACACCTCTGTCGGGAACTCAAGCAAGTAATAGATATCTGCACCCTGCCATTGAGTGAATGAGAATGATGTTCATATCATTAGTGGACTGGGGGAATACCTATATGCACTTGAGATGAGAGCACATGAGGATCCTAAATTGCTTTCAACCATTAATGTGAAAGCATAGCAAAATGAAGCGGTGCAGCTGCATTGTGAAAACTAGGCCCTTTTTCTCCCCCATTCAGGATTTTCAAACTTAGGTGTGTCTAAATGTGCTTTTTGTGAGCTCTTTAATCCTGAGTGTCATCCTCTTGCCCCACTGCTCTATTTGGTTGCCTCTCATGTCCTGTCTGCCTACACTAGTGTCCTTCACTAGTGTCTCCCTGTATCCCTTCCAGCCCCTCCTCTCACACCTACTCTATGGTGCTCTCTATCTCTCCTATCTTTTCTAACTGCTTCTCTATTGACTTTCCTGCGCTCCTCACTAAATCTGGTAGGAAGAAGTTTAAAAAGGACATCCTGGTCTCCAACTCAGGCCTCCCTATCGCTGACACCTACACCAGTGCCTCCTCCAAGGAAACTCTCCGCTGACATCCTCTTTGTCATGCCTTCGCCAGACCTATGGACCTTTCATATGGTCTCTGTGCTCTCTCCTTTCTCCTCTTCTCCCAATAATGGTGGCACCCGTTGGGACGCCCTCCTGGCCTCCTTCCATTCCTCTAAGGTCATCATTAATGTTTACTCTAATGGGACCGTCCTGGTCCAAGGCCCTCAGGCCAACCTTCACCTCTTTGACAGATGATTCCTGCGCCTCTTCAACTTCCTCTCCTCACCTGCTGTTCCCTCTCCCCTCTCCGTGACTACCTCGCATCCCCCTTCTACCTCCTTGTTGGCTACCTTGCCCTCCCCTTCCCTCTCTGCCCCATCTCGGGCTCCTTCTACACCTCCGCAGGGCGTACCTCTGATCTGTACCCCTCCCCGGATGTCCTTCAAGGATGGCAACCTTCTCCATATCACCACTCTTAACTCTTGCTCTGCTGTCAAACACTCCTCCGATATTTGCCACCTTCTGGAAGAACTTGACCTGGATGTCCTCGGTCTCACTGAGATATGGTTCACAGCCGCTCTGTCACTAGCTTTGACACGCTCCTGCCTGATGGCTACAAGATCCTCGCAGAGCCCAGGTTCAACCACTCTGGTAGGGGTGTAGCCCTGATCTTCTCCGAGTGGATTCCTGCCTCTGTCATTCCTACGCAGGCCTACTCCTCTTTTGAAGACCTCGTCTGCAGGCTCTCTCTCACCCCTAGCTATTCCCTTACTGTGGCTACTATCTATCGACCACTGGTCAGATCTCTTCCTTCCTCTCTCAGTGGGCGGACCTCTCCTCCTCACTCCTGGCCTCAACCACTCAACTCCTCCTTTTTGGAGACCTCAACATCCACCTGGATGCCTCCAGTCCTCCCTCTGGACTCTTTCACAACCTCTGTGACTCTCTCTCACTCACTATCCTCCCCTCTGGCCTGACTCACTCTGCAGGGCACACTCTGGATGTTCTGATCTCCTCAGACCTTCCCCTTGCTGTCCCTCTCACCACTCCGCTCTCCTGGAGTGATCACTTTCTCCTCTCCTCCCATCTCACCCTCCCTACCCCTCAGGCCAAGCCACTCACATCACTGCCACCCACCTTCTCGGTTATCCAACCCATGAAGGCGCGTGTCAGCTGAGGCTTTCACCACCACCTTCTCACCCCCACCTCCCCCTTTGGCTGACTCTCACCCTGACACAGCCCTCTCCATGCTCCACTCTGCTATATCCGATACCCTTGACATCCTTGCCCCTGTCATGAGAATCCGCCTGAAGCCTAAAGCCAAGTGCAACTCCTGGTACAACTCTGACCTCGTCACCCTGAAACGCAAGGGCAGGGTGGCCGAGAGGAAATGGCGTGCTTCATGTACATCCTCTGACAAACTGGCCTGCCGCCTGCTGCAAAGGCAATACCGGCTCTCTGTCCTTACCAAGAAGAGAGCTCACATCCAAGCCCGCGTCTCTGCGGCACCTAACAACTCAGCCAAACTCTTTAAAATCTGCAAGGAATTGGCCAATCCTGCCGCAGTCTCTACCTCCTGTCCCTTCCTAGGCCCTCTGCACAGCACTGGCTTCTCAAATTCAGGACATCCTGTTCTCACTCTCCTCCTGCCCTCCCTCCCCCTACTCGCTGCTCTCCCTCTGGCCCTTCTGCAGCCACCTCTCCTTCCTCCTTCTCTGCCTTTCCTCTGTTTTCCGCAGACAAAGTTTCCAGACAAGTGCGATCTATGAAATTTCACCCCTGTTCCTCCAAAACTATCAAGGACCACATTGACTCCCTGGCTCCTGCCCTGGCTGACTTCTGCAATAACTCCTTCACCACTGGAGTCTTCCCATCCCCCCTTAAGCACTCCCTTGTGCACCCTCTTCTTAAGAAACCCTCTGCCAACCCTTCCTGCCCGGCTAACTATCGCCCAATCTCCATCACTCCCTTCCTGGGCAAGCTCCTGGAGAAACTGGCCATCTCCCAGCTCAATCGCCACACTGAATCTGTTGGTTGTCTTTATGACCATCAGTTTGGCTTCAGAGCTGCCAGAAGCACAGACACTGCTCTCCTGAACATCTGTGAAGGCCTGCTGTCCAACGTTGACTCTAACACCCCTTGCGTCCTCATCCTGTTTGATCTCTCTTCTGCCTTTGACACTGTCAACCATGCCATCCTGCTCAACCGTCTCCGTGATAACCTGGGTATCACTGCTCAGGTTCTGTCGTGGCTGACTTCTTTCCTCTCTGACCGACCCTCCCAGGTCCAACTTGGGTCATTCCTCTCCACTATCTTCTTCTCTACCTGTGATGTCCCCTAGGGGTCTAACCTCTCACTGGCTATTCAACTAATATCTGGCACTCTGCATCGCCGCTCTCTGGCCCAACTTTCAGTGCTATGCAGATGACACCCCGCTAATTTTCAGGCTACCCTCGGCCTCCTCCTCTCCATCCCTCATCTCTGACTGTTTATCTGCTATCCAGGAGTGGTGTGCCGCCAATGATCTCTGCCTTAATGCCAGTAAGACTGAGATTCTCCTCATCGGCACACCCGCTCCCTCCTTTCCTGCAGCTCTCTGGCCGGCCCCTCTTGGCCCCCTTCCTGCTCCCACTGTCAAAGCTAAAGACCTTGTGGTCATCTTCGACTCCACACTCTCCTTCTCTCCTCACATCTCTGACATCTCTAAGAAGTCACACTACCAGCTGCACCTCCTCAGAGGTATAATTCCTTTCCTCTCCTTCCCCCAGAAGCTCACTGTCTCCAGAGCTCTGGTTTTCTCCAGGCTGGACTATTGCAACAGCCACTTTCTAAATCTGCCTGCCTCTACTCTCTGCCCTCTGTAACTCATCCAGAACAGGACTGCGAGACTCGTCCTTGGCCTCAAGCCCAGGGATCGTATCTCTCCAGGACTGAAATCTCTGCACTGGCTCCCAGTGGCTGTGAGGACTAAGTTCAAAACCCTCTGTGTCATCCACAAGGCCTTCTGGGGCCTGGGGCCTCAATACCTCATACTCTCTCTTCCTAAATATCTTCCTTCTTGAGCTCTTCGTTCATCCGCCTCCAACTCCCTCAGGGTCAGTCGCTTCTCCAAGCAACAAGTTGGAGGTAGATCTCTTTCTTCGGCTGGGGCCTCCCTCTGGAACAGCCTCCCAGCCTCCCTGAAACTTTAGGAGAATCATCTCAGGTTCCGAAAGCACCTCAAAACCCTTCTCTTTGCTTCTGCTTTTTCTCCTCCTCTCTCCTGCTGACTTTCCAACTGAAACTGAAACTGCACTGGTTACCTGGCCACCTTCTGATCTCGGGCCCAGGTCCCCTCCCCTGCCAGTCGCACACCTGCACTGCCTTCCTGGAAACCCCTGCACTTGGGTACTGTTTCTGTATCCCTACAGTCCCACTACCAGCACTTGACACTTTTTATCTGCCCTTACCCCTGCACTTGCCACCTGTTGGCCGTACTTTTGCTTACTGTTATTTGTTGTATCATGTACTGCACTGTTGCCTCCCCTTCCCACCCACACTTTCCCACTTCCCCCTCCCATGCACTTGCACAATCTGAATGACACCTGGCCTAGTAGGATCGTTGTCGGTCTTCCCTCTGTTCCCCCTCACTTGCCTCGTCGCGCCTTGAAACACTTGTGTATAGGCACGTTAGAAATGCCATATCATATCAGTCTTAGACCGCCAGCGTGATCTAATTACCAAAAACTGTACGAAAGATGCTTTAGAGAGACATTGGCTGTTTGCAAAGGTGTGAGTCATGGTGCTGCAAGGGGTTGCCTAAAGCACATTGTACTTCTCTACCTAATTTGGGTCAGTGACGGCAGGATTTCCATGACTATAAAGTAATTAATATGTGTTAATATCAGTGCCAGTATGATTGCTTTTGGTCAACACAAATTAGCCTACCTCTTCCGGATCTTATTTTATTATTCCATAGAAAAAGGAATTGTTCGACCTGTACTGGAGACAGTGTATATCAAGACTCGTATAAAGAAAATGTGACAGCTATTCCCACTGGTTAGATACCGCCCAATCTCCTTCCTTGTATCAGTGGATCAGCATCTCAAACATTCGTCAAACAACAGCTACTGGACCATGTGGAATCAAGTATCAGACTCATTTGGAACTGAACGTACACTCTCAGCTCCCTAAATTAATTCAAATAATAAGATGGATGTTGATGTTGCAAGTGCCATCATCCTCCTGAACATCTTAGCAGCCTTTAATACAATTAGTCATGTGAATAATTTTCAAAAGCTAACATCATCAAGTAAGACACATGAAATGCCATTGCAGTTATTCATCTGGACTGTCAACAACATACATCACCTAATTCTTAGGATAGCATCTCTCAACCCAGACACCTCAGCAACAGAACATGTGCCAAAGTTTTCTTTCATAATAAGATTTTTACCATCACGCATAAGAATACCGGCCCTCTGGAATCACAGTCTGAGACCAGAGGTGCATTCCTAGTCTTTAATTACTGTGGTATTATCTTAGCCACTTTGGGCCTGAAATCGGCTTCCCCTGTGGATCCAATTCCATTTGGCATTCTTAAAGCTATTATTCCTGTCATTGCACTTGTGGTATTTTTTGCAGTTAACTCATTCTTTACTAATAGTCACATTCCTTCATCACTCAAGCATGCTCTTATTATTCTGCTTCTCAAAAAGCCCAATCTTGATCCCTCTATTTCTTTGAACTTTTGTCAAATTTCTCTTTTTCTTTCCCTGTGAAACTTGTTGAAGCTCTGATCGCAGCTCTTCTGCGCTCATTTCTCAAGAACTGTGGTTTTCTTGATCCATTCCAGTTGAGGTTGTGGCCCAGCCGGGGAACTGAATCTATATTGGTGTCTGTAGTCAATGATTTGACTCAGATCGTGGATCAGAGTGGGTTCCGAGCCTTGATGCTGCTCAACCTCTCTGACGCATTTGACACCGTCGACCATACCATCCTAATTGAGAGGTTGCCAGCAGTAGGTATCTCTGGTCTGGTTCTGGACTGGTTTCTATCATTTCTTTCTGACCATTCTCAGACTCTTTCCCTTTCCCCATTTATCTCATAGCCTATGCCCCTCACTTGTTTTGTACCTCAGTGTTCTACTATATCTCCTCTTCTTTTTAACCTGTACATTCAACCTCTTGTCAAGCCTATCCACTCTTTTTGGTTTCAGTGTTACTCATACACAGATGACACTCAGATATTGGTGCAGCTTGATTTGTTGCTTCCTGTTTCTGCCATGCAGTGTCGCTCCTGCTTGTCTGCTATGCACCGCTGGATGGGCAACAATTGGCTCTGCCTTAATGGCAAGAAGACAGAGGTCTTAATTGTTTTTCTTCTCCAGAGGCTTCACCCTGGTCTTCAGCCTTTTGGCCTGATGAACTTTGTTCTCTGCCTCTGTCATCTGCAGTTGTTAAAGCCCTTGGTGTGAAACTATCTGCTTCCTTTTCTTTGAAGGCCCAGGTGAGTGCTGTGTGCCCGTCCGTTCATTTTAAACTACGGATCTTGCACAAAGTGCGACCTTATCTTCCCCCTCATCTCCGCTCTTGGTTGTATCCTGCCTGATCTCTGGACTATTGCAACTCTCTTTATCTTGCACAACTGGCTTACATACTCAATTGCTTACAAATTCTTCAAATTTCAGCGGCTAGGCTGGCCAACAGTGCCTCCATCTACTCTTCTGCTTCTGCCACCCTGAACTCCTCCACTGTCTCCCAGTGCCTAAACAGATTAAGTTTACAGCCCTGTGCATTGTGCATTGTGCCTTCTATAAAATGGAGCCCGAGTACCTTCAAACTAAATTCTGCTACTATACTCGTCCTCGCATTCTGCGCTCCTCTCCTGCTCTGCGGATTATTGTCCCACGTTTTAAGTATTTTCAAGTGGGAGGCTGCTTCGTCTCAGTGGCCGCAGCACAACTTTGGTACTCCATCCCTTTTCCCATTTGCGAGATTTGTGAAAATGTATCATTCCGGAGGCCCTGAAGACCTTTTTGTTTTCGGCCTGATTCAATTCCTGTCACTGCTGTTGAGCCTCCCCTACAGTCTTGCCCCTCCCCCCCCAGGGCCATGATGCCCTAGTTGGTGAAGGTTGCACTTAAGAAGTGACCTTAACATAACAGGTTCCATTATAACAAATGTATAACCATAACACACTAAGGGTGACATTTATTACATTCCTCTGAGTGTGCTATGCTTGCAATAATCTAAAATACACCTTTATTACACTGTGCATTTCATAGTGAGAATGTGCTGGAGAGGGCTTCTGCCAATACTTCTTTAGCACAATGGGCTGAGGGCACATTTTCTTTCTCATCACATCTTGCCACTATAGATGAGATAATATGCACATTTGAATTTGTAGACATCCCCTACCCCTCCTTCACAACATGTGATGTAAGTGACACTTGCTGTCATCAGTGTAAGCTTGAGCTACCAAATATGGGGTACTAGCATGGAAGAAGGCGTGTCAATGAGCCTGATGTCCTGTGCTGGAAAGCCCCATTAGTCAACTCAGGGAAAATTCTAACTACTGATAGGAATCCACAATAGCGAACGAAATGTACTGTTTTCCTGTTACTTCATTTGTTTAGCCCATGGTGCTGTCAGATGATTTCAAAATGATGAACATTTTTGACAATTTTTTTGTCACACCTAAAATGGCCAGTCTAGTGGTTGCTTGATGGAGGTGGCCATGTTATCTATGCAATGCAAAAGTTTGTTATGCAATAAGCATTTGTACAGCAGCACAAAATGTGCACTCACCTTTGGCTAGTGATAATTATCTCTTGGCAAAGTAAGACATTGTGTGTGGTTTGTACGTATAGAATTGAGGTGGTGAGTGAATTTGTTATGGCCGGCTAGAAACTTGCAACTTGAACATGTTCCCGTTTCAGTTACCACAGCAGCGCTCCTTTGGGGACAAGGTTTGTTTGCAGGAGAGAAACTTTGACCACCAGACCTAGTTCTGTGGTTGGAAGGTGAGGGGAAGTAAGGGAACGAAGGCCTATGGGAAGTGGGAACAGGTAGCAATGAGGGGAGGGTTAATGTGGGAAGAGCTGAAAGATCGGAGTGGCATTTGTTTCTGATTGAGTGTATTCCATCTTGAATTTTCCTGGTTGGAGCGAGGGGTAGCAAAGATGCAGAATGGGGATGCTAGAGTGCAGTTACACATATGTTTCTGTTCTTAAGGCAAATCTTAGTACTCCATTGTCAGTAGTACTAATAGTGGACTATGTGCCTTCATTATGGGCTCAGGATGTGAACAAGGTAGTCTAGAAGCCTGATTGAATTGGGTATGCTTATATGTCCCAGGTTCAACCGAAGACGCAAATGCCTGTGGATTCACATGACTTATGCTGTTTATCACCGCTGGTTCAAGTGAACTGTCAAGTGAACTCTGTGTAAGAAATATGATGGGGTGTAGATAGAAGGGATGATGCTAGCGGCGACAGGACACTTGCAGGGTAATTCATAGAATCCAGCGCACAAGTAGCGCACGCGGCTGGCGCACAGCGTGCGCCTGCGATAGTCTGCGCCAGCCGCGTGCGCCAAAACCGAATCCGGCGCACAGCGTATTCATGGATTTTAGCTTCCCCAGGCAGCCGTGGCGCACAGTGGCGCAGCGACTCGCTGCAGCGCCAGTTACGCCCCCAGGAACGCCCCTTGCGCTGGGAAATCTCATAAAAATCACAAACCAGCGCAAGGGGCTGCGCTAACACTGGACCATCACGGCAAGCGGCCCATGCGATTTTCAAGGGTGCGCGGGAAGTTTCACACGTCAAATCCCAGGCTACGTCCATTTCAGGGGTGCGCGGGAAGTTTCACACGCGAAAAGCTAGGCTACGGGAATTGCAGGGGTGCGCGGGAAGTCCCACACGCGAATAGCCTGGGCGCGTGTATTTCAGGGGTGCGCGGGAAGTCCCACACGCGATTACAGCAGGGTACGTGTATTTCAGGGGTGCGCGGGAAGTTCCACACGCGAATAGCCTGTCCGCGTGTATTTCAGGGGTGCGCGGGAAGTCCCACACGCGATTACAGCAGGGTACTTGTATTTCAGGGGTGCGCGGGAAGTTCCACACGCGAATAGCCTGTCCGCGTGTATTTCAGGGGTGCGCGGGAAGTCCCACACGCGATTACAGCAGGGTACGTGTATTTCAGGGGTGCGCGGGAAGTTCCACACGCGAATAGCCTGGCCGCGTGTATTTCAGGGGTGCGTGGGAAGTCCCACACGCGAATAGCCTGGGCGCGTGTATTTCAGGGGTGCGCGGGAAGTCCCACACGCGATTACAGCAGGGTACGTGTATTTCAGGGGTGCGCGGGAAGTTCCACACGCGAATAGCCTGTCCGCGTGTATTTCAGGGGTGCGCGGGAAGTCCCACACGCGATTACAGCAGGGTACTTGTATTTCAGGGGTGCGCGGGAAGTTCCACACGCGAATAGCCTGGGCGCGTGTATTTCAGGGGTGCGCGGGAATTTCCACACGCGAATAGCCTGGGCGCGTGTATTTCAGGGGTGCGCGGGAATTATCACACGCGAATAGCCTGGGCGCGTGTATTTCAGGGGTGCGCGGGAATTTCCACACGCGAATAGGCTGGGCGCGTATATTACAGGGGTGCGCGGGAAGTTTTACACGCGACTTCAGCAAGGTACGTGTATTTCAGGGGTGCGTGGGAATTCTCACACGCGAATTGGCTTGGTACGTGTATTACAGGGGTGCGTGGGAAGTTACACACGCGATTAGGCTGGGTGGGCCCTCACAGGTGTACCCTGTACACCCTCCACGGCCCCTGCAGACAGCCCACAAAACAGGGGACTACCCTGCACACCTGATCATGTCCCCCTGCACCCCCATCCACCAGGGGCACCCTCCACCAGGCCCCCACCCATGTCTCCCACCACCCCCACCCCCCAGCAGTGCAGGGGCACCTGCCATCAGGCCCCCACCCATGTCTCCCACCATCCCCACCCCCCATCCACCAGGGGCACCCTCCACCAGGCCCCCACCCATGTCTCCCACCCCCCCCACCCACCAGCACTGTGGGGCACGTGGCCAGCAGGCAGTCAGGCAGCAGCAGATGGCAGGTGGGAGCGTGCTCAGGGCTCTGGGGGACTGTAATTTGGCCTCCTGGCCAGGAGCGTGGTCTTTCGTGTTTGAACGCGTGGACAGCCTGATAGGGAGTGATTTTGCACGTGAAAACCCCACACTCAGCGAATCGCGCGAAAACCCGTCACCAGCATATGTGCGTCTATAGTTACCTGCACGTGCAGTGTCAAAGCGTGTGATTGGTGAAAATGGATCTACACGCAGGAGTGACAAAGCGTGTGATTGGTGAAAATGGATCTACACGCAGGAGTGACAAAGCGTGTGATTGGTGAAAAGTGAGCTACACGCAGGAGTGTCAAAGCGTGTGATTGGTGAAAAAGGATCCACACGCAGAAGTGACAAAGCGTGTGATTGGTGAACATGGGCCAAGCACGTACACGCCGTAAGTGACGCTGTACGTGTGGGCCTGTATATAAGGTAGTGTTGAACACCATTTCCTTGTACGTGCTTTTCGTGGAGAGCGAGTGGGTGAATTCTGTACTTCTTGTCGTTTCACACGCGATTTACTTCACGGCGTTTCCAGTTCGTACTCCCTGTTACCTCTGACAGCTTTTTCTCTTTTTCCTCTTGTACTGGTTTACCTGGGCCTGTTCCCTCAAACAGTGTCCCCTTCTACTGTTGTCCTGTCTCCTCAGACAGCGTACACATCTTCTTTTGGCGGGGGTGTTGCCAACCAAACGCGCTCATTTTTCACGCTCTTTTACCTGGCAGACGGTGAGTCACGCACGTATCTAACTTCTGTGCTTGCCCCGTGTGTAGCCTACCCCTTCAGAGGTCATTCTAGGCTGCGTGTGACACGCATACGTTCATTGTGTTACTGGATGCCACAGCGTAGTGCAGGGTTTTCCATCAGCACACGTGGTCTAGGAGGGGTATTGTGCACGTTCCTTAACTTTTCTGGGGTGCCTGTGCGTTGCGTGACCCGTCATCTTTCCCCAGGGGTGTCATATAGCCTTGCCACTGCACTAGGGTACGAATACCATCTGGTACCCAACCCCTTTGACACCCAATTGCCCAGGACAATTGTGCACACCGACTCCCATACGCACAATAACATCAGTGCCATGGTTGGGAGGCGTGCAAGCCGTAAGGGTGGCAAAGGTGGCCGAGCCACACGTGGTGGCCGTGGAGGATCCACTAGGGGACGTGGTTGTGACTTGCAGGGTGCCCCTGTCCCCCCCAGTCTGGAGGACCAGTCAGGGACACCCATGCCCCCCCCCCCCCCCCAGTTGAGGGTCATGTGGCTGATACCAACCCTGATCAGCCCTTGTTGGACCAGCCCATTGTGGCAGCAGACCTGTCCGAGGGTGATCCCATCGCTGACATCCAGGTCAGCAGGTCCACTGCACGTGCACCGGTGCACATTGGTGTCATCAGGGCACGCGCATCTATGCCAGATAGGTCATCTGCTGGCCCCCGTAGCCAGGGTGTGGCTCCATCCACCCCACCTCTCATACACCCTGCCAAGACTGTGTCGGTCCTAGTTCATGCACCTCAGATCAGGCCTGACCCCATCCCACTACCCCCAATGCCTGCACCTACTCCCATGCTGAGTGTGCAATCCCACACACCCAGTACTGAGTCCACCACGGCTCCTGCCCCTAGTGTCCACAGCGGCGTAGGACACTCTGGATCCCCACCCCCTTCCAAGCGCAAGAGGAATAGTGCACGTCCGGCACAGGCTGATTCCCCAGGCACGGCTGCACAGTCCGGCCCATCAAGGAAGCCAAGCTTCACAGACGCCGAACTGAATGCACTTGTTCAGTATGTGTCAGATCATGATAGGGAAATGGTCATCGTTGCAGGGTCCAAGACCACACATGCCAGACGCCAGGCACACTGGCAGACCATTGCTGACAGAATAAGTGCCCTTGGAGTAGTGAGGCGCACAGCTAGTGATTGCCAGAAGCGCTGGAATGACCTTAAGCGCAGGGCAAAGGATAAGCTGGCCTCAAGTCATGCCGCAACCTTGGTGACTGGAGGTGGGTCCCCAGCACAGGAAATAGAACTCACACCACACGAGTCCGTAGCTGGATCCTACGTCACCGAGGGACAACTCCAAGGTGTGGGAGATCTCCCTGATTACGAGGCATCATCCGGTGAGTGCACATGCATGTGTGTATTATCCATGTGCATGGTGTGTGTGTGAAGCATTCATGTTGGGTGCCTGTCAAGGGGGTGTGTGGCAGAGTAGATAGTGGCACCCATGTGCCTCATCCAGTATGTTCAGTGCAACACCATCTGCCCACAGCACTATCCCAACTGGCAAAAGTGCACATATGGCCCTACACCATGGAAGTTGCCCTTGAATTGTCATTTTGTCACTACATTGTTGCTCATACTCCCCTGTCTATTCATCTGATGTCTTACATACCATTCCTATACTTTCCCCCAGCCAATCAAGTTTCATCTTCACATGCCTGACATGCAATGATACCACATGCTAATGCGTCCTCTGTATATAAATGCCAACCAACATGCTGTCATACTGTGGATGTTGCCTTGACATCCACCTCCTACCTGTGTGCTTTGGTACCGTCTGGTTTCGAGCCCCATTCCCTCACACTCCATGCTGCTCTTCATGGTCTATCTTCCCTGACTTCTACAGTTCAGACCATCGTGCCCTACTCACGACACCTGCTTGCTAACAGTCAAATGAGGGCACCCTGCCCTCCAATGCGACCCACCCTATTGCTGACAAGTGCATCTGAGCCTACTCAAAGCCAACTCTCACTGACATCTGCTCATATATGCCTTTGCCTGTCCCATAGACCCTTCACATGGTCCCTGTCCTCTCTCCTTGCTCCTCTTCCACCATCAATGGTGGGACCCGTTGGGGTGTACTCCTGGCCTCCTTCCAATCCTCAGAGGCCACAATTGATGTGCATGGTAATGGGAGCATCTCAGTCCAAGGCCCTTAGGCCAACCTCATTCTCCTTGAGAAATGCTAGCCACATCTCATCAACTTCCTTTCCTCTCCTGCTGTCCCCCCTCCTCTCTCCTCATCAATCCTGCACTGCCTCCCTGCACCCTCCCATGATCCTTCTCCGCCTCCCACTCCAACTCCTACACATGCTGCACCTCTGATCTCTAGCACTCCCCGTAAGTCCTCCAAGGCTGTCAACCTCCTCCACAATTACACTCCTTTCACTGCGGCTGCATCAGGCATTCCTCCGATATCTGTCACTTACATGAGGTTATGCACCTTGACATCCTTGGTCTCATGGAAACATGTCTGACGGCCAGCTCTGTCTGCATCCTTCACACACTCCTACCTGATGTTCAGGAGACCCTCTCCTTGGCCCGCCACTACTGTGCAGGGGGGGTGTGCCCTTGGCTTCCCTGAGGGTATTCCTGCCACTGTCACTCCTACTTAGACCTACTCCACTCTGGAATGGCTTGTGTGACGTCTCTCTCTACCACACCTTGACATTCACAAACTGTGCGTACTGTGTCTGGGAAAACTGGTCAAATGTACTACTTCCTTTCTGAGTGTCCTCACCTCTCCTCCTCACTCATGTCCCCAGACACAGAAATCCTCTTCCTTGTTGCTGTACGCATCCACCTGCATGCTTGTTGACCCCCCCACGTGACCTTTCTGTGACCTCAGCAACTCCCTCTCATCCTCTAGACTCCCGTCTGTCCCTACTCATTCTGCAGGGCACACTCTTGATGCTCTGATCTCATCTGACTTTCCCCTCTCCGTCCATCTCTGCACATTCTCCTCTCCTCCCAGCTCACCCTCACCACACCACAGGCAAAGCCACCCTCACCACTGTCACACACCTTCTTGGTATTCCAACCCATGAAGTGTGTGTCAGTCGAGGCTCATGCTGCCAAAATCTCCCCCCCATCCAGCTCCCCCTTAGGCTCACTCCCATCCTGGCAGGGCCCACTCCATGCTCCACTCTATGTCAGGTACACTGGATGTCTTTGCCACGGTCATGACCACCTGTCTGAAGCCCCATGCCAATGCAGAGTCCTGGCATGACTCGGATCTTGTGAACCCAGACCACAGGTGCCGGGTGGCAGAGAGGGAATGTCCTGCATCATGCTCATCCTCTGGCAAACTGGCCTGCCACATGCTCCAAAGGCAATAGCGCCTCACCCTTTTCACCAAGATGAGATCCCCAATCCAAGGGCACATATCTGCGGCATGTGACAACTCTGCAGGACACATAGAAATCTGCAAGGACCTTGCCGAGCCAGATGCAGTGTGTACCTCCCCTGTCCCCTCCGAGCCCACAGCACTGCATGATTGTCTCAGTACCCCTATAGGCCACCCCCCCCAGCACTTGTCTGCGCCTAACACCATCTGCCCTTGACGTTAAGTCCTACTTACCTTGTACAGCACTCCCAGCCGCCACTTCCCCTTGCACTTCATTGTGCCACCCACCCCTGCACTTGCGTGACATGAATGACACCAGCACCAGTAGGATTGTTGACTGGCATCCCCTACTGCCCCACCACCCCTCAGTGCTCCGCTGTACCTTCATACATTTCTGGACCGGTGCTTCACGAATGCTATATGATTCCTTTACAGGTGATGGGGAGGTGGAATCTCATTGTTTACTGCATTAAGTTGATGTAGACAAGGCACTGTGCATCGTGGCCAATTTGGACTAGCAGATCCATGTACAACATGTCAACTTATTGATGTGATGATGCAATGTCAGGACCAGAGTGGTAGAAATCCTAAAAAGTTGCCCTCCTCTCCCTCTTCACTTGGTGGCTATGTCACATGCCATGTGTGTGATGGCATGTGCCTTTGACATGGCAATCACCGGCCAATGTGTGATGGCAGTGCTAGGCAGCATGGTGAGCAGGCGTTGCTCTCCAATCTGTACATTGTATGCCCTGAGCCTCCCCTACAGACCCAGTGATGGTGAATGCATAGGAGGTCTCCCAGTCATGTGGGACATGTGTCGTAGAACTACTGCCTCTGTTGTTCATCAGCCCTTGTTGCATGCCATGGTGCTAATGCCTGTTTCCATTTTTCTCTTTCATGTCTTTGCAGGGGACGAAGCACTTGTTGATGCTGGGGATGTGGTGGTTGAGCCGTCCCAGGAGGGCAACCCGGGCCGACCTTCCACAAGTGAGGGACGTGGTGTGTTTGTGGGTGAAAACCCACAAGTGCTGCAGGTCGTGCTGTCGAGGGGTGTCTCTGGGGGTTCCTCCCCCGAGCAGTATTCAGGTGTAGACTCGGAGGATGACACCTATGTGCAGTCGCAGGTGAGTGTTCTTGGGAGAGAATCTCCTCTGTCCGACCCACCTGCAGCCGGGCCATTGCCCTCAATGGGGATGTCAGTGTCGGCAGCTCAGCCTCCGGTGGTTACGGATGCAGGGCCACACCACACAATCTCTGATCCTGTTCCTGGGGCTGCAGATCAGAGAGGGAATGCAGTCCTGCAGCCTGAGGCCTTGCCGGCACAGCAAGGCGCAGTCCGCCTTGCCCCAGGCAGGTGTGGTGCCCGTCAACGTGGTGGCCGTATGCCACCTGGCTATACCGCTTGGGAGCAATCCATCTACGGTATGGCCAACCAACAGGCAGCATCATCCGAGATGATTGCACAGGCCATGGATAGGGTGGCCACTTCCATTGTCCCCCCAGAAAGGCTGATGGAGGGACTGGAGCAGGCTACAGAGTCCATCTGCCAGGCACACAGGGAGGATATGTTGGCGTCCAACAAGGACAGGCGGGCGGCACTGGCGACTCTGCGGGAATCACTTTCCATGGAGTCCCAGCGCCACAGGGAAGGCCTGAGGGAAGAATTCCATCACCTCAGGTCGACCCTGTTAGAGCTTGAGGCTTCATCCCATAGAAGGACAGAGGAGCAGCTGGAGCGTCTGACACGGACGCTCTCGGCCGAGATGCAGGCAAGTCGTGCGGAGGTCAGGTCATCCCGGGAGTTACTGCATGGGGACCTCCGCATGATTATAACCCAGAACCAGAACTACCAGACCCGCCTGCTTGCAGCCATGGAGGAGCAAAGTCGTGCTTTGCGTGGGCTGCCTCCCATTGTCACACCATCTTCTGAGGCAGCTTCCCCACCTCCTGAGTCAGCTGCAGGGTCTGGCCAGAGCGATAGCGACTCATCTCCCACAACAGAGTAGCCGTGTGGGCCACAAGCCTATGGGGTGTTTTAGTTTCCCATGATCCACACAGGTGGATTGTGGCGTGCATCCTGTCCTCGGACCTCATAGGTGCCCCCCCCCCCCCGCCGGCCCTTTCATGGCCATTTTTTCTCAATTTTCTTTTTTCTTTTCCAAGAGTGTTGCCTTGTGTGGGTACCTGGGCATACACTGTATTGTGGCTGGGCACATGCAGGCTTGTCCTGAGTTTGGTTTAGATGCTTGGGTAGCAGACATCCACACCCCTCCTGCTTCCGTTTCCATGGGCTTGCAAAGGGTGTGCCCAAGTGACAGCAAATTACACGGTGACATTGGACTCCCATGAGCTGTTGGCCAGTCCATAGTCAATACTGTGTAGACATTCATAGTGTACATTGTTGTTGCACCTAACTATGCATGATGGTTTGATATGTGCCTCTACTTACATATGTTGCTCATGTTTTGCAGGTATTTCACACAGTTCTTCACACGGGCATACTCTCTGGAGTCAGACTACATGTCGGTAGATGTGCACTGACACTTTTGCGTGGCGCCATCACTGTACATCTGGACGGTGAGGACATACCAGCAGAATCAGGTAATGAGACTACCATTGATTACATGCATTGTGTCTTGTTTGGGTGGGCTTCAGGGTGGGTTGGTGTGTAATTTGATTGAAATTACTCTTACACAGGTGTGTAGTAGTGGCTCCAGCGCGGTTAGCTGTTCAAGTGCGGCTATGTTCCATTTGGGGCACTGCTATTTGTGACACCGGTGTCATGTTGTGATGGCCAGTTTGTTTGCTCTCACATACCATGACATGGTGTCCTCAGTGGCGGGACTGTGAAGGGAATGGGTGACATGGCAATGTTGTCATGTAGTGAATCGCCTGTGGCAATGCATATTTGATTGATGGAGTTGTGTCTTCTCGTTGTGATGCATTGCTGGTGTATGTGTAGGTAGGGGTGCACACATAGTGACACTTCCATGTTAACAATCTCAGGCTGATGTGTATCTGACAGTTTATTGTCAAGTAATTTTGTGACATTGTCAGGTAGTGTCATCATTGATTGTCAGATGGTATGTGCCAGAGCAGTGTGCACTAGCCAGCACTGTGATTCCTAGGTGAAGAAGTTGGCCACCAGTTGCGTACGGGCTGCCACCCCCCGTGCCCTTTCCCCTCCCATGCGCAGCGGGCGTGCATGTGGTTGTGGATGTGGGGGCACCACCATGTCCACGGGCAGGCCCCGGCGTGTTGCAACGTTGTGCAGGACACATGCTGCCACTATGATCCTGCACACTATTCGGGGAGCATATAACAGCTGCCCGCCAGAACGGTCAAGGGAGCGAAAGCGTGACTTCAGCACTCCGAATGTGCGCTCCACTATGCCCCGTGTTGCAATGTGGGCTGTGTTGTACCTTACCTCGGGTGGCGTGGTGGGGTTCCGGATTGGGGTCATCATGTGGGGGCTGATAGGGTAGGCACTGTCCCCTGCGGAGGTGGTGATGGGTATCATTAGTGGTGTTGTGTCATGACCCAGTATCTGACATGCATGCATGTGCAGTGGCATTCATGCTCACCAAGCAGCCATGTATCTCCATGCTGGCCAGCCTCCAGGTCCCGGCATAGTGTAGACATTCTGTAGATGAAGCTGTCGTGGGTGGACCCGGGATAGTTGGCATATACTGATGTGATTATTCCCTTGGCATTGCATACAACTTGCACGTTGATGGAATGCCAGTGCTTGCGGTTTCTATAGATGTGCTCTGTTGCCCTGGGTGGACGTAGAGCCACATGTGTGCAGTCAATTGCACCAAGCACTTTGGGGAATTGAGCCACACCATAGAATTCCTGGATGCACGTCCGCCTTTCTGCATGAGTCCTGGGGAGATATATGTGCCTGCGGACTGATGGCCGTGCAGTGATGATGTTCAAGACCTGGTGTAGGCAGCGTGACTGCGTGGCCTGTGACACACCACCCACTATGGCACTTGTCCGCTGAAAGGATCCAGTGGCCAAGAAGTGCAGTACATTCAGGACCTTCTGCAGGGGGCTGAGTGCTTGGGAGCACAGGGTGGGTGATGTGAGGTCATCCTCCCACTCACTGACCAGGTCCAGTATGATGTGTGCTGGAAACCTGTACCTCCCATACACCTGGTCATCAGGCATCCCGAATAGGCTGGTTCTGGGTGTGAATATTCTGGCCCTGACTCTCCTCCTCCTCCTCCTTTGGTAGCCCACTGCCACTGCTGCTAGGAACGGTATGTTCATCCTGGCATCTGGCTTGTTTATTGATAAGTGCGCAAATTAATGCCTTGCGCGTGTTCTAGGCGAGCGTGTGACCCTCGCACCCCTGGAATCTAGTTCCCACTCCAATAGCGTGTGGAAATTCCCACGCAGCAGGCATACAGGTGCGCTGACGTACTTGCGTGTGTAAGTGCCCGCGCACCCCTGTAATACACGTACATAGGCCAATGGCGTGTACGCGCACTTTTGGCCTATTACACGCGATGTAATACACGTACATTGGCCAATCGCGTGTACGCGCACTTTTGGCCAATTACACGCGATGTAATACACGTACATTGGCCAATCGCGTGTACGCGCACTTTTGGCCAATTACACGCGATGTAATACACGTACATTGGCCAATCGCGTGTACGCGCACTTTTGGCCAATTACACGCGATGACACTCTGACGTGCAGTATTTCCACGTGTGCTCCGTCATCACGTGCTGAGTGGGGAACGCCCGTGCGGATCACGTCAGACGCGCTTACGCGGTGAGGGACTCTGGTCCAATAGAATCGCGTATGCGTGCTGATGCACTTACGCGCTAAGGCCCTTTCCTCGGATTTCACGCTGACGTGCAGGAATTTCACGTGCCAAATCACTCCGTATCAAGCTGGCCACCCGAAAACACACGGAACACCACGCTCCTGCCCAGAAGGCCGAGTTACTGCCCCCCCAGTGCCCTGAGCAGCCTCCCACGTGCTATCTGCTGCTGCCTGCCTGCCTGCCTGCTGCCACCGTGCCCTGCCATTTGGTGCCTGCACATCAGCCATCTGCAGGGGTCCAGTTGCTGTGTCCACCCCTGCTGGAACTGAAGACTCCCAACTGGGATTACATCGCTCCACAGCCCAGCCCCAGGACCCAGTTGCCCACCCACACCTGCCTCTGGGGTTGCCATGTCGGGCACTTCGACATCTGGCACCAGTGGCAACCCCAGGCCAGAGGGGCAGAGGGGCACCAGCTTCACTGCCACCGAAGTTGGTGTCCTGGTGGAGCATGTCCTGGGGCAGTATGATGCCCTCTTTGGATCGTCCCGCGCCAGCAAGGAAGGACGGGAGAGGATCTGGGCCGACTGTGTGGTTGCCATCAACGCGGAGGGGGTGGCAACCCGCAACGTCCAGAAGATCAAGAAGCGCTGGGAGGACTTGAGGTCCAGGACCCTTGTGAAGGCCCGGCGCCTCGTGGAGGGGGGCCGGGGCCGCATGAGTTCCATCCAGAAGAGGGTCCTGGAACGCGTACGCCCAGCGCTCCACGCCCAGGTCCTTGAGAGGGAGGCCCGTCTGGAGTTGAGCGGTAAGTGTGCAAGCATTACTGTGTGAGACAGGGCATGTTGCGGTGTGCTGGTTCTATGATACTTGCCTGTATGTGTGCCATGGGCCATGTATGCATGTATGTGTGCAGGGACATCATGGTAATGCATGTGCGACCAGTGATGTGTGACCCACATGGTTGTTGCATGTGTTGAAATGTGGCATGGGGAGCCCTATGCAGATTTAGGACATGAGAGCATGCCAGTCTCTGTACCTGGACATGGATGGGGGTGAAGGATGGGTGCTGATGCCAGGTACATATATGGTAGCCATGTCTGTGTGCCTGACCTGCGTGTCTGTGACTTGTGCATGCCATGGATGCATGACACATGTGTGTGACAATGCACAGATTCTGTTACGCACCCAACTAACCCTTGTTTCGCCTGTGTTCGTTGTGTTTGGGGCCAGATGGATGTGACTGAGGTGAAGTGTGTGCATGTGATATGCATGAGCCATGATGCATGTGAGTCACATATCATTGAATGTTTCAAGAGTCAATTGGACATGCATGGAAATGTGCATGGCATGCACCATGCCTGTTACTGTGTGTGTTTTGCCTGGACTGACCCATGTGTTGTGGAGGGACATGATGGAAGTGTACTTTGACAGGGGTGCTCATCTGCTATTGCTTCCTGTCTAGGGGACCATTTTACAGTAGCCTGATGCTTGTGTCCTTTGTCTCCCTCTACGCAGCGGCTAGTGATGAAGAGGGCGGAGACGGCGCTGTGGAGCAAGGCGGCGGGGATGCCCCCACGGCTGCAGCGGAAGGGGTGGGTGAGCCCCCACAGGGGCCTGCTACGGCGGGAGACGGTGAGGAGCCATCCAGGTTGGTGGTTTGCACAGAGGAGGAGGAGGCCGACACTGGTGCACACATGGGGCCTGGTGGGAGCATCCCTGCTGGTGCAAGTGGTGCAGTCCAGGGCCAGGGGCAGGAGGCAGCACAGGTCACCGTGGAGGTGCCTGTGCATGTCGCTGTCCCTGACCCTGTGAGTGCACCACCATGCACCAGCAGGGATGCCCCGTCCCAGGCCCGTCCGCAGGTAGTGGGGATGTCCATGTCAACTGACTCCCCTCCACCTGCGGCCGTGGGAACCCCTGGCCGCGTGGAGCAGGTCCTGATTGGGGTCGCGATGCGCACGGCTGTGATTCGTGATGACGTGCGTGCTTCCCGGGAGGAGCACGCACGTCATCACGAAGTGCACCGTGCCGACGTGGCCCAATTGGGATCGGCCATGTTCGGGGGGTTCCTGCATGTGTTGGCCAATCTGACGGCCCTCTCCTCCTCTGTGCAGGCTATCCAACGGTCGTTCTCCTTGCCGTCTTCCGGCCCAGATGCCACCATGGCCCCCTGTGGACCTGCCCCGACCAATGCAGCCAGCTCGGTGGGGATCACATCCCTGCCACAGTTGGGAGTCGGAGGTCCAGCAGGGGTGGACGACACAGCAAGTGGACCCCAGCAGATGGAAGATGTGCCGGCATCATCGGGCAGGGCACGTGCACGACGGCGTCGGTGGTTACCATCAGCCTGGATGCCGTCGTGCTGGCAGAGGCAGTGGCGTCGGAGGCAGAAGCGGGCTCGACGTGGGAGGCATCATGGCTCAGGGCCATCAAGATCAGAGGGGCAGGCATCGGCCGGAGGGCAGGGCAACCCTGGCATGGCGGTGTGTTCCGTGTGGGAGGAGTTTGGCCAGCGGATAGGTGCGGAGCGGCAGCGGGCGGAAGAGGAGCGGCTCGCCATGGCCAGGGCGGAGATCTCCATGCATCGGGCATTGAGGCGGGCTGAGTGCCTCGAGGAGGCTCGCAGGGATTTTGGTGAGCACATGGGGTTGTCCCTGCGAGACCTCGGGGCCAGGACAGAGTCCCGCCTCCAGGACATTGACATGGAGTTCGAGGATGCCCTGGCCAGCATCACCAAGTGAGCCGCAGGACTAGCCCGCTGCCTTTGTATATAGTTTTTTAGTTAGTTAGTGCTAGGTTTCCTTTATTTATTTTTATTATTTTGGACCGCTTGGACAATGGCCACTTTTTTGTACATATTTATTTTATTAGTTAGTATTAGGTTTCATTTGTGCTGTTGGGCTCATGGACCCTGGAACATTCCTGTATATATTGTTATATTTTGGGAGATACATTTTTTAATTTTTTTATTGTTTACACCATGACGTAATGGTTTTTCTTTGATTTCCTACTACATGGTTTTGCTTTGGACAAATTATATTGATTTTTTAATCCTTTGTTTTTTGGTTTATCATTTTTGTTCTCGGACATGGACCTTTTATTTACTTTGCCACATAGTTGTATGTTTTATTGGTTTACTTGATTTGTGTTTTTAATACATTTTTATATTATCTTACACTTGTGTTATTTTCTCTTTGGTTTCTTACATGTCATGATATGGGTTTTGACATTCACTTGCACCCATTGTGTATGTGTGTGTGACAGACATGTGTTCTTTTGCATACTTGCCTTTGGGGTTGTGTCATGTGATTGCATTCACTATGTGGGTGCATGCAATCCTTGCCTGGGTGTTTGTGCTGGGTATGCTGGCCATTACTGCCATGATTGTGTATCGTCAGGACCTGGGGCCAGGGGGACATGGGTGGGGGCCTGCTGGCAGGTTCCCCACAGTGCTGGGGGTGGTGGGAGACATGGGTGGGGGCCTGGTGGAGGGTGTCCCTGGTGGATGGGGGGTGGGGGTGGTGGGAGACATGGGTTGGACATGGGTGGGGGCCTGCTGGCAGGTTCCCCACAGTGCTGGGGGTGGTGGGAGACATGGGTGGGGGCCTGGTGGAGGGTGTCCCTGGTGGATGGGGGGTGGGGGTGGTGGGAGACATGGGTTGGACATGGGTGGGGGCCTGCTGGCAGGTTCCCCACAGTGCTGGGGGTGGGGGTGGTGGGAGACATGGGTTGGACATGGGTGGGGGCCTGCTGGCAGGTTCCCCACAGTGCTGGGGGTGGGGGTGGTGGGAGACATGGGTTGGACATGGGTGGGGGCCTGCTGGCAGGTTCCCCACAGTGCTGGGGGTGGTGGGAGACATGGGTGGGGGCCTGGTGGAGGGTGTCCCTGGTGGATGGGGGGTGGGGGTGGTGGGAGACATGGGTTGGACATGGGTGGGGGCCTGCTGGCAGGTTCCCCACAGTGCTGGGGGTGGTGGGAGACATGGGTGGGGGCCTGGTGGAGGGTGTCCCTGGTGGATGGGGGGTGGGGGTGGTGGGAGACATGGGTTGGACATGGGTGGGGGCCTGCTGGCAGGTTCCCCACAGTGCTGGGGGTGGTGGGAGACATGGGTGGGGGCCTGGTGGAGGGTGTCCCTGGTGGATGGGGGGTGGGGGTGGTGGGAGACATGGGTGGGGGCCTGGTGGAGGGTGTCCCTGGTGGATGGGGGGTGGGGGTGGTGGGAGACATGAGCAGGTGTGCAGGGTAGTTCCCTGTGGTGTGTGCTGCCTGCAGGGGCCGTGGAGGGTGTACAGGTAATGCCTGGGAGCACACAGCCATATCGCGTGTGGAACTTCCCGCGCACCCCTGAAATCCACGTACACGGCCATATCGCGTGTGGAACTTCCCGCGCACCCCTGAAATCCACGTACCCGGCCATATCGCGTGTGGAACTTCCCGCGCACCCCTGAAATCCACGTACACGGCCATATCGCGTGTGGTACTTCCCAAGCACCCCTGAAATCCACGTACCCTGACTAATCGCGTGTGGAACTTCCCGCGCACCCCTGCAATCCACGTACCCGGCCATATCGCGTGTGGAACTTCCCGCGCACCCCTGAAATCCACGTACACGGCCATATCGCGTGTGGAACTTCCCGCGCACCCCTGAAATCCACGTACCCGGCCATATCGCGTGTGGGACTTCCCGCGCACCCCTGAAATCAACGTACCCGGCCATATCGCGTGTGGGACTTCCCGCGCACCCCTGAAATCCACGTACCCTGACTAATCGCGTGTGGAACTTCCCGCGCACCCCTGCAATCCACGTACCCGGCCATATCGCGTGTGGAACTTCCCGCGCACCCCTGCAATCCACGTACCCTGACTAATCGCGTGTGGAACTTCCCGCGCACCCCTGTAATCCACGTACCCGGCCATATCACGTGTGCAACTTCCCGCGCACCCCGGTATGCACGCACACGTTTATTTTTTCTCTCAGCGCGTGTCTGTGTTTGTGGGTACCCCTTTGTACGTCATTTGTCCTGGAGGGCCACAGTATTGGACATTGATCATGTCTGTATATAGGTGCTATTTGTTGGCGCACCTTTTAGCGCACATTTCTTGCAGGCGCAGAGACGCTACCGCCTGCTTTCTTGTGGCGGTCGTGTTTGTGCCTGTTTGTGCCTGTGCGCTGCTTTGAGCGTGCGCTTTTTTGCCCTATTCTATTCCATGAATACGTGTTGTATGCGAGCGTGTGGGCGTTCCGCGCACTTGCCTCCTATACTTTCCCCGTGCCGCCCACATTCTTCCCCATTCCGAGTGTTGTGCCCCATTTTATTCCCCATTCCGAGTGTCCCGCCCTGTGTTCCGCCTACTTTAGAGCTGTGCGCTGCGCTCGGAGTGATAGCGCAGTGGCCGTGGCGCACGCCGTTGGTTGACCTGTGCGCCGGCCTGCGCCGCGCGCTTTTTCAGCGCACGTCCTCTGCTTTTCTTGCGCACGGACTTCCATGAATCGACGTGCGCTGGTTTCCCTGCGCTTTTCGCTAATTTTCGGCGCAGCGCACGTATTGGCCCCTCTGCGCCGGAAATTCCGGCGCACATTTATTCCATGAATCGGCCTGCAAGAGTTTCACACCTGCTTGGCCGCATGTTGTGTTCATTGACCAATGTACCCATATCCATAACGGCCCACCGCTAATGGAAATGATAAGTGAAAACCTTATAGACTTCAAAACACACAAATTATGGTGAAAATACATAGAGAAATCTTTAGAATATGGAGAGGCGCACTCATGAGCACCTAGAATGATTTTCACACTATATCGACCAAATTAATGGCCATATTAAATGTTCAGCCACCATTGGCCAACCTGGTGAACAATTTCAGCATGTAAAAATAGGTATAGATGACTTAAGATTCACCACAAAATTCTATAGTAACCCTACAAATCGCAAAGATCTATTGCATTGTCTAGGTTTTACCCACCAAATACACTCAAAGGTCTTCTGTATAGTCAAACATATTGTCAACACAGAGGCAGAGTGCACAAAGGAACTACATGGCATGTTGCGAGCCTTCATATCTCTAAGTTACCTACACAAATAATGATATCAAGTTAGAAAAAAGGTAAAAGAAACAACCATTTCAGCCCCTATGCAATAACCTCCTATGCAATAAAAGCACACCCATCACTAGTAAACTTCTCCAACTATCCTTAAAGAGTAGGAAGATTAAACATATAATTCTCAAACACTGTAGGGTATTTAAAAATGATGGCAGGCGCTGTGAATTATTTCAAATCTCACCAGTGTTTGCTTACAAATGCAGACAGGACCTCATATATCTCCTTGTGAAAACAGACTTGTGACATTCACAGGAACAACTACTGGTCATAAGAACAAAAAGAACTGACACTTCTCCCTGTCTGAGCTGCACCAATTGCAATTACATGACCTAAGGCAATGCAGTGTTTCACCTTAACTCCTAGAAGGCTGAAAAGGCTGAAAAGGCTAAACGCCCGTTGTGATTTATCCTTGCCCGAGAAGCTCACACTTAGATATCTGTACATGTTTTGTTAATGCTCAAATATTTATCACTATGAAAATTCTAAAGACCTGTAGAGTCCTGTTCACTATTAACACAACAGCTAAACTTGTTGAATTGTTGTGAAGCCTATTTCGTAGGGGCCAAGTGTGACATTTAGATGGCCCAGTGTAGAAATTAACACTAATCTAGAGTGTTAAAGTGTGCACCTTTTTAGCACTGCTTATAGGGCAAGAGGCAAAATAAGTGTCTGGTGCTATGGGGCCTTTTCATTTATGAAACACTGCTTTTGGTGTTGAAGCTTATGAGATAGAACAAATCAAATGGTTAGAATGTACAACCTATAGTTCATTGTCAGTAGGAAAAAATGTGATTTAAGGACGGTTCTGGTGTATTTAGAAAAATAAAGTCACAGCGTGGTTGTGGTGTAACTTTACTGCTGAAGGAGCTATCACATTCTTTACAGTTTGTTTTCAATTTAATGATTATAAAAATCACTTTGTATTCTCGGACATTGGGCCTCATTACGACCCTGCCGGTCCGGAAAGAACGGTGGTGGTAAAACCGCCACCACCGTTCTTTTCAGACCGACTGATTGAGAGTCCTGTAGGCGGGAGGTGTCACTCCTGCCAGGTCTGACCTGGCGGGTTTAACACCACCCGCCTGCAGGCGGACATGGAAACACCGGCTCTGTCATAGACGGAACCACTGTTTCCATGGTCCCCATCCCCATGGAGTCCTATGGGGCTCCATGGGAATGGGGACTTACACAATTCCACCAGCGGAATTCCCGGGTCAATGGCGTCATAATGCCCCGGTAATTCAGGGAATCATGGACACGGAATGGTAATACGAGTCTGGCGGTAACCTGACGGTTTTTCCGGCTTGGTTACCGCCGGACTCGTAATGAGGCCCATTGTCTGTGAATATACTTATGTCAGGCTGTGCAGTTATTAAGCAGCTATTTTTCTTAACAGCCATTGGCAGCAACTCATGGAATGATCACATTTTAAACCTGATAATGTTGACTCACATCATAGCATTTGGTGACTCACTTCTAAGTGTTTTACAGAGGCATCATACAAAACCAACTGGGCTAGAGGCTAATAATAAAATGTAAAAAATATGCTGTGACTGGCAATCTTTAAGTAAGAGTTAAAATTTGTTTTGCAGGCGTTTCTTTCTATGTATAACACCAGTCAGGGCATGCATCACGTTTACACACAGCATAGCTCAAACAGACCCCCAATAGAATGGGAAAAAGTCGCAACACTCAGATGTGGAAGCCCAATTTAAAACAAAATTATAAGAAAATTACTGAGCATTGTGTAAAAGCCCTACTGTAAAAAGAAGCAGATTTTACAATCTATGTTTCAAAGCGCTTTTGAAAATGCGGAAGAAGCTGTTTTGATGCTACTAAAGCATCCGAGTGGTGATACTGGCATCTTAGCGGCAGAGGTTTGTGAATTAGCTATAGGGTTTCAGGCAGATATTACGATAGACGATGGTCCGGTTGTTCAACACAACACCATCATTATAGGAGGGACTCATAATGCATTTCATGAAAGATTCATAGACACGCAGCTCGCTACAGCGCTAAACAAAGCCACTGCTGTTGTACACAACGCAACAGCCATCAGTGCTTTTTCAGACGATTGTTTAGCTGCTATTCCACAAAAATGTGTGGGGTCTAATATATCCAGATCTCTGTCCGCACCCGCTCCTGGAATATCCCAGATGCCAGATATATCAGACGAGCACAAAAAGTTACGAGTAGAAACTAATGACAACCGACAAAGCCCCTCTATTAAAAAACTCAAAACCACTCACAAACACATCCCGGCAGACATCTTCTCTGAGAGATCAATTAAAAACACAGACAGTGGCAGCATCATTGGCACAGACAGAGTAGTTGTTCAAAGCGGCGGCGGCCATCTGTTTCAACAGAACCCTAAAAACAGAGGCCAAAACTTAAAATGGGCCAGATCTCAAGCACAGAGACGTCGACTATTTAAAATCTTGAAAAAGGCCTGATTGGTTATAGCCCAATGTGATCAAACTCCCACACCGTTGCTGTCGCCGCCCCAGACACCCGATCCACCGGTGTATTTGGAAAGGGTGCAGGCTTATCAAAGAATTTATAAAACCTTTGCAGCCATGGAGCATTACGAGGAATTTCGATTCGTAAACCTGAACCACTTACAGTCCCTAGGACACGGAATAACGGTAATAACGGAGGCGGTGGAAACGCTAGTTCACCAAATATTGGAAACTGTTGGTCCCAATGATTTCGGTCAAATGAGAATGGAGGCTATGGGTTTAAACATACCCTTGATTACAAGGTGATCACATCGAGATCATTTTTGCGTTTTTCAGTTTTTGGAGAATTTGCAGAGTAAGACTGAGATTTTGTGCTTTGACTCGCTGAAAAAAGTGCCGGTTGTTGTCAGACCACACTTGGCCAGTGCTTATAAGCCTTTGATAAGATTCTGCACAGCCACATCATACAATCTAAACGCTGTTGCTTACTACATTTTGATCATGGACCACTAAATCACAGAATGGTGTCTAGTCTTATAGGTTTAATTGAACCGCACAGCATAACAGATGCCGATATACGTGCAAAAGCTTTGCAAGTGCACACAGAGTTGGTACTCCCGATGGACACACTGGAAGGGTTTGGAAAACGGAATCTCTTTGAGGAATATTTTAATGGACCCATCAAAAATCTCTATTTTAACAACAGCGTTTGGCGATATTTCCTGCTAGCAGCTAAAACAGCTAGAAATACTTTATATGTTATACACCACAACAACTATTTCTATATTTCTATGGTCTATTGAATCTAAAAGTTTTTTTGGGGGGGGGGGGCTAAACAGCTCTGTCAGCATTGTCATCACATTTCCAAAAACATAGACACAGTTGTAAATATTACTGTTGTCTGTGTTTAAGAGAAGAATGTCAAATGCTTAAGGAAAAACCTGAAAAATATCCTAAGTGCCACACGTTTGCGAGGTTGTGGCGTTGTCTAGACACGCACATTCAGAAAGCAGCCTTGGGGGCGGTCATGTGTAAGCCACTCATTGTCTGTCCCACGAATCAAACATGTATTCCTGTAAGCCACAGCTGTACCAGAATAATCAGTAGGATGTGGTAAGTTTCCATTGCCAACACGGCTGAACAATTGTGTTACATAACAAGCGGGCAACTTCAAAATAAAACCGAGAACTACATAGTATATCACATAGATGTCCGCAAAGAGAATATAACCCATCAACCGAACTATATCTATGCCAGACATCTAACAAGAGATAGCTGTTGGGAATTTACAAACTACTTTGTGGCTGCCTTTCTAAGCACTTTTGTAACAGGTAAATTCACGGGCTACACCTTTCTAGCCCATAATTTCCAAATCATACGATGGTTACTTTGTGTTGAGACAGTTAGTTTGGAAACATTAAAATAAAATTTATCACCCAAGGTGCTAAGATAACGGCCATCTTTGTGGTACCGCTACAAATATGTTTTATTGACTCCTTGAACTTTTTACCCAGAAACTCAGCATACTTCCAAAGACATTTAGATTTCCCGGTTCAGAGGGTTTCTTTCCTCATCTTTTTAACACAGCAGCTAACCAAAACTACCTGGGACCGATTCCAACCCCGGCCCAGTACAGCATTCATTACATGATGCCTAGCGAGAAAGAACAGTTTATGACCTGGTACAAGTGAAATGAGCACAGTGTCTTTGATTTTCACCAGGAGTTACGGGCCTACTGTCAAGAAGATGTCAACATTTTAAGAAAGGCTTGTAATTTGTTTAGGGTTAGCATCATTCAAATGATGCATCGTGAAACACCTATAAAGGGTGTGGTGCATGTGTCATACATCAACCCTTTTCAAAATATCACACTGGCTGTTTGTTGTATGCAGATCTACAGACAGCTCTATCTAAAACCTGAAACAGTTGCTACGTACTGCCCCATGATTGATATCATGGCTGGCAAAACCATTATTCAATGCCGTCTTTTCAGTGGCTCTTATACAGCTCAAAAACAGAGAACATCTCTATACAACACGCCCTAACTGGCGGTGGTGAACAACGATACGGACAGTCTTGGTCGGAAGGCTATGCAGTGGTTCAGGAAGTGGGGTTACATTGATGATTACTATAAACATAAGGGCATGCGCTTTGTATGGAACACATTGAGGACCACCCCGCTTGGCAGCTGTTGGCAAAGTGATGTCTTAATTCTTTGTGGGCTAAGTTTTCACCAAGAGTTAATTTGTCCAACACATCCATCATCACAGACCCTGAAATGCTTCACGCCTATCTATTTGATCATTCTTTTGATGTGTGCAGCTGCATGCTCATAGACCATGATGAAACGGCTTGTCTGTGCTGGTGCTATGCCATGGAATACCCAACAAATTCAGACAACACACATTTTTGTCAGCTGTCCTGGGAATGTCAACCCACCCACTGTCAATCAATAGGTGATCTAACTTCTGAGTTAGATCCTGAAAAGGACACTGTGAAGTTCATATCTGTGGGGCCTAAGACATCCGCCTATCGCACATCCCTACGAACCGTCAACATGAAAGTAAAGGGTATAACATTAAGAGGTTGATTCATGGAATTATTTGTGTGAAAAACGCAGATTTGCGCGACTTTCTGCCCGAAAATCCCTATACTTCACACAGGGATTTTCGGCCAGAAAGGCGCTCAAATCTGCCTTTTTCACGCAAATAATTCCATGAATCAGGCTGTAAATGTTAACAACACGGCCCAAATAAACGTTGACAGTTTAGAAGATCTGGTGCAATCCTTTGTACAGGGAGATGCCTGTGACAAGCTACAGTCTATCGGCGTTACACATCCGTGTATAGTACGTGATAGAAAACTGTGGGAAATTAGCACTGTCACTCTACAAAAGATGCTCAGGGTTGTGTTTGATAAAAGAACCCTGGCAGCAGATGGGTTACACACCCCATATGGCTATTAAATATTTTAACAAGAACCTCTACAAGCCCCAAGCTTTTTCACAGCACTTCTGTAGTTGTAATTGTGCTGTGACCCTTCACGCTGCGTGTCTGAGATTTTGTTTATTTGCATCTGCATGTTTATTTTTTCTATTACATTAAATGTTTTTACACATGTATTTTTCCTTTCTGTATTAAGTATATTTTTTTTATAAATAAAATCTTTTTACAATTCACAACAGAGTCTTTGAGATTTTGGATCTTTTCATCTGTATGTTTATTCTTTCTATTACATTAAATGTTTTTGCAGATGTACTTTTCCTTTCTGTACTAAGTATATCTTTTTTTATAAATGAAATATTTTTACAATTCATAAACTAGTCTTGTTCTTTATTACTTGGTCCTATGTAGTATATGTATTATAACACACAACATTAAAAGTTTATTTAGTTCATACGTATAATACTATGTTGTGCATGGGGCCATCCACTTTTAGACACTGGGCCTCATTACGACCCTGGCGGAGTGGGTTTACGCCAGCGTTATTCGCGGCGGACCCGTCCGCCCTACTACGAGTTCCCGTAGCGCCATGGAGCGTTTTCCGCCTGGTTTTTCCGGGCGGAGAAATCCATGGCGCTACGGGACCTTGTTGTTAATTACGCCACCGTATTTAACGGTGGCGTAATTAACGCCTTCCCCACTCCCATTATACCCTATGGGGCAAAAATGGGAATGGGGAAGGGTAAAATGGGGAATGGGGATTTACCGCCCCGCCAAGGTCGGAATGGGGCGGTAAATCCGCCAACCCCCATGGCGCTATCGGCAGCTTTCCGCTGTGCTCCATGGTGCATTTGGCGCCACGATTTCCGCCAGGGTCGTAATGAGGCCCACTGTCTTTAATCACGCTGTAGAATTCTGTAGTTTTCAAATGTTTACTTTTTTATTTTCACATGCATTGTTTAAACTCTTGACATCTTTATGGCAACATGTATTTCTGCCAGTTTTATACAGGCAGTGTTTGCCCTCCGTACCCATTCAACATAAAAAGACACACCCAGGTTTTATAAAACAACAGATTTGTATTAATATTTAAAACATGTATTTTTATTCAGATTTTATTCACAGTAAATAACTCGAGGTATCACATGTTGCACAATGATCTTCTCAGATACTTATCTCGTGGTATCATCAATTACTTCATACACAGAGGCCCTCATTACAAGTTTGCCAGTCTGGAAACAATGGTGCTGGTGAGCTTTCCGACACCGTTTTTTTTCCGGACCGGTAAACTACAAATATCCGGGCGTGTGCTGGTGCTTCCGTGGTCCCCATTCTCATGGGAACTTACAATTTGCCAGTACCTGACTTTCCGGAATGCCAGGGTTGCAATACCCCAGTGTTTCCGGCAAGTCCAGCGCTGGTGAATCATTACGAGTCCGGCAGCAACCTGCCAGTAGTACCGGCACGGTTACCGCTGGACTCATAATGTGCCCCAGACTGTCTTTCACTGCGTCAATAAGCAGATATACATAGTATATACATAATAGCGAGACGGTTGACAAAAAATCATAAATGATTAAAAGCCATAATATCTGCCTGTCATTGTTGATTGATCTCACATACTACGGTCATTCGCCATTTAAAATGTTTGTAGACTGGCTTATGCAGCGCATAGGCATCCTCCCCTGATGCCATGTCTTAACAGCCTCCCTGTGACATCTTCACACCAACAGTTCGCAGATGACGATACAGGCTGTCAACCCCACCATTACTGCCGACACATCCTTCATCATAATATATTTTTGACAGCTTCAGGCCAGACATGTCTGTCCGTACCAGATCTCAAATGGACCATTTTATTGCAACTTGAGAATATAAGTGATGCTAACATTAAAAAAACTTTTTTTAAAAGAACAATGGCTTATTTTTTTGACAAAGTCCTCTGAATTAGGACTGAATGAACAGGTTGATTGGAAGCATAATACCTAATTCTTTGTACCATTTTTACAGTGCTCTATTCAGGGTTTACCATGCACCACTTCCCAATGCATGTACCAGTTGCTTTACAAATATAAACGATATATCAATGTAGCTGATAGAGTCTAGAGTCATTTAGGTGAGCAGACTCTATTAGCTAATCATCGTGTATACATCCATGGGATCGCAGGTGGGTTATTTTAGTGACCCGCTGAGCACCATGTACAGACATCTAAAATTAAACCCAAATACTTTGCGACTATACCTGGCTGTTTCGTCAGGCGTGCATTATTTGCTCTCTCAGTGCACTCAGCGGCAACCTCTGATATTCTTTTATGGGGGCGTGCTTCACAGTATTCCGCGACAGATAGTAGGCGTGGCTTGTTGTTAATGGCCGTGATACGTGTACCATCACATGTTTTCACGCAGCTTTTCACGTCTCCATATAACTTCCGGAAGGAGACACAAACAATTACAACAGAGGTAGGTCTCGAGACGGGGGAAAGATGCACTTCCATGAATAAACGAACGGGCTACAGTTCTTAGACAGTATCGGTAAGTGGACTAATGAGTGGAGGAGACGATTGGAGCGTCTTTGACCTTACTCAGTTCTTTAATGGCACTAATTGGGTTACACGTTTCTACATTCATGTCTTTCAGACATCTGTGTCCGGTTTGATGCAAACGTGGGTGCGCAGATACACAATAACATAGTGGACAAGTGGATTATGAAGTGCTGGAAGTATACACACTTAAGCTGAAGGTATGCATGCCTAAGTAGTAAATGAAAGCATGGTGTTATAAAGCAAGTAGCAAAGTGTTCATCCGTGGCCGTAGTCATTAAGCAACTTTAAATGAATAGTGACTGGACACCAGTGACAGAACCAGATAGGGGTTAGTTTACCATGTTAATCGATGGTCAGTGTGACACAAGAATAGCATTGTTGACATCCTGACGCGCCTAGAGTTTTTGCGTGGTATTTGCTCCTAGGTAGTGTCGTGTTGTTGGGAGCACAATGTACTAAATTGGCTCTTCTTTCTTCTTTTTTATCTTCGTCTCTCGTGAATAGTGTGATTATTGTCTACTAGCAAGAAGCTCCCCCGTTACCGGGTTCAAGACTAACTTTGCACTCTTTTTAATTATGGTAAGTCTTACGTAGGTGAATGAAAGCCTAGTAAGATGAACAGTATACAGTAGTAAATCATTTTCTGATCACTGTTCCTATATTTTTCTCTACTTCTGTCCTGTCTCTGTTTCTTGTTTGTTTCACTCCACAATAGGCTTGGAAGTGTTGAATTTGGAATCAGCACCGTACTGTCTACATACCTACGGATGTAGAACAACAGCAAATTACTGTAGTTAAAGATGTGTGGACAGGGCACCTTTGGTCCCCTGATGAAGTTCATAAAGTCAATGTTAAGCAATTTATGAACGAAACATGTTGGGTTTTGTGAGGCACCAGAAATTATAGTGGTACCTGATAATAATATATTGAATTGTTGTATTCACCCAGGTAGCATGAATTGGGGTAGAAATTACTTAGAGTAAATTAATATTGGTATTCCTGGAACAATTCCTGAATTAAGGATTCCTAGGTGCTACTAACCATTGCGTTGTTTTGCACACTGATTTGATTTTGTCTGTCACAAATTGTATTTTTTAGATTTCTATAGGCAGGGAATTTTCTTTGGAGTGTTAAGGGTACATCTATACAGTTTTTTAACACTTTCTGTACTGTTGGTTTAAGAAATGTGCACTAGATTTTACACATTTTTTTTATCTTGATGTATGTTTTTGATATGTAAGAAAAGGTATTGATTATAATATTATGATGTGTTAATAAATTGGTCATCATTTTTCATCAGTATCGACTTGGTACCTATTTGGTCTTTGGACCGAGTTCTTTAGTAAATAGAAAGGCGACTCAGGAGAGGGACGGTCAAATTCTGTTGTTGTATATTGTCTATAATGTTTTGGTTGGAGTAAAATCCAGACATCGGTTAGCCACTCCATTAGTCTCTTATTAAAGACACAGTCTGTTTTTATAAACAACCGTTTTTATTCGCATTTAAAAACAAACATGTTATTAAAAATATATTCACATTAAAACATTCACATTAAAATAATACATGCGAATACCACACAAACACATTGCATATGCAGAACATATTTTACATAGCGAATTATCCATGTAAGCTTTTTCCAAACACTCGTGAGCATTCTTTTGTGGATCATTATTTTTATGCCTGTAGCACCACCTGTAAAAGGGTTGTTTTAAACACGCTCCCGTTACGATGGCCGCAATTCCCTGGGTGGCATGAATATCAGTGCGAAGAGGGGTCTTCGTGTCCATGTCGATCTTCATTAGCACAATACAATCCTTACACAGATTGATATTCGCCAGGCTTTCAATTTGTTTTGAACGACAATTACATTGAGTAGTGGCCTTGTCTTTAAGGCTGTTGGTCTCCAGCAGTGAAAGACAGGCCTTAAACAGGCTACTTTCAAAATCCCCAGAGGTTTCAAGATGGTTGGAACAGCAAGCGCAATAAATATTAATAGTCTCTGCCGTATTCTGGTTCGCCCCATGCCCGCGCACATGGCCCTGTTTTTCATCAGCGTTCCGGGGGTCGGAAATGGTCTCTGTCGTAATCTCTGCATCCGCCGACAACACTGTAGCTTCTCAGTCCTCATCTTCGGGGTCTGCATCGACTGCAAATGACAGCTCCAAAACTACCTCGTCATTGTCCCAAAACTCTTCGGGTTCATAGCCACCCATTAGATCCTGATCATCCTTCATCCCCTCATACACCAGCAAATCTACTGCATTTCTTGGGGGTGTTTGCCCCTCGCAATAGCTACAGCTGTTCATAACAGCTGTTTCTGAAATAATCCCTGAAAAGCTCAAAAAGTGTTGTGTTTTCCAGCCCATCGCTCAGCGGTATATATCCGGATTGTCCGACCCACCCCTGTGTCACCATTGCGGTCTTAAGACGACCCGTTCAATCAAATTTTATATTAACATTATATCAAGTTTAAATAAAAGGTAATATTTTGATATCGAGAAATGTTGATATAAAATATAATTGCGATATAAAAATTCTGATAACATTTTAATGATATACAAAATGTTCATATAAAAAATGATATGCAAAAGATAACGATATATAAATGTATGAATCTAATTTTAATTTCTAAAGAATTCTTTAATATAAAAATACTTTTGATTTCAAACAATTTTGATATAAAAAAATTGCTATAGAAAAATATCTGATATAATTTTGATACAAAAAAAGTTGATATAAAAAAGTGATAACACAAACTGTATTGCGATATAATAATATCCAATATAATTTTGATATAAAACACTATTTCTGAAAAAAACATTGATATCAAAATAAATAATTACGATAAACACAATTAGCAATAAAATGTTAATATTAGACTTATTATTTTTGATATTTTTGATATATAAAAATAATATAAAGTTTATATAAAATCTGTTCTACAATTCTATCAAATCTATATTAAATTATGACATAAGTAAGATCCAACCCACTCCTGTGTCCTCGCTGCGTCACTAAACCCTAACACTCGCCATCTAACTCATCACAACTCACTTTGCCCTCGACCAAGCAATAGCGCACATGCGCTCTCCCATATTAAAAACATTTTGATATAAACTTTATATCGTTTTGATATAAACTTTATATCAAACTGTATCAAATTCCACAAACACACTTCATAAATCCCTTTACATAGAACAAATATCAAATCGATATAAAAATTGATATCAAAACATTTTGATATAAAAAATGACTTGATATCAAATTCCATATCAAAAAGAAATCAAACCCATATCAAAAGGGGTGTTCCCACCTGTCAAAAATGTTACATTGGAAAACTTGATGTAACTACAATAAAGCAATTTACCTGTAACAGAACTGAAGTGCCTGCGGACTTGCTTTACATCAATGGCACAGTCGGCAGGAGGTGCAGAAAAGGAGAGAGAGGACCCACTGCCCATAAGAAGTCCCATCACCCAGGGAGAAGTAAGGGGTGTTGTATCATCCAGTAAGAAGACTGAGGGCAAAGTGGAAGTGTCTCTGGGCAAAGAAGTAGACACCCAGGGTGAAGTGCCCCAGGGCAAAAAAGTAGACCCCCAGGGTGAGGGAAGAAGAGTGTGCTCCAAAGAAGCAGAAGCAACCCAGGGCTCAAGCTATCACACTGGGCACTGAAGAAGTGACACCCAGGGCAGAAGAAGAAGTAGGCACCTAGGCGCCAGTGTCCAAGGCTGGAGAAGGAATACCCAGAACAAAGTAGAAGAAAGATCACAGCGAAGCAATTAGAGGCTTTGTAACAGCTGCTGTAATGGCTGTGAAGGAAGAGAAGACACTGCTGCCTTTGAAGTTATGAGGTAAAGTAGGGCACCCCGTGGTGGTAGCCTTTTAGCTCTGTACTTTCAGTAATCAGAGCAGTAACGATGGTGTTAGCGGCAAAGTTTCAGTATCCCTCTTGTGCTCAAGTATGCTGTGGCGAGGATTTAATGGAGACGGTCCGACCTGTGGGAGTCGTTTATCCGAAGTGTAGCTCCACCCAGAGTGTTTGCTGGGCCGGAGAGGTGTCACCAGCTGGTTAGCACTGTGCACATCTGCCTAAAGCGCCTACTGCGTGGATGGTGGCGGTTGCCAAAGGACTTAATATATGCATCTTGGAAAGCAGCGGGCAAAGGGCTAAAGTGATTGTACCTCTAAGCAGCATTCGTTGGATGCGAGGAGACCTGGCTTCAGAGCCGGAGGAGGGCTCCAAGCGTGTCCAGTTTTGATCGGTGAATGATGACGTCATGTAGGGTTAACGGGTGGATCTGAAAAAAGGACCTGGTGGCATCTTTCCAACGTGAAGGCAAGATGCTGGAAAGGTTGTCAAGGCAATGCTTGGAGTCAGGGAAGCGTATTTCTGTTTTCGCATGGAAGGATTTGTAGAGTAGTGCATAATTTGGTGCACAATGTGTCATTCTGGCTGTTAGTTGAGAACATATTTACAGTATGATCATTTAGTGCATGTGAAGGATTTTTGTTTAAAGTGCAGCAGTACCACACAGACTGCACATGATGATACAAAGTCACTTTTCTGTTTTGGCAAAGAGAGGCATAACAATGGAACATCTTGGAGCACTCTACCCCACTTCCTCGACATAGTCCCTTAAACCCACCAAAACATGCACACCTTTTTATCGAGCATAGTTGCTCCGTGGATAACCACACGCATTGCTATTCCACCTTCTTCCAATGACTACCTCACACCAAAACTTACTACAGCATGCACACCTTTTTATAGAGCGGTGTCGCTCTGTGGATATTGCACCCATACTCTCAAAGCTGTCCAACTTACCTATGACTACCCCACACACCGGAGGTAGTAATCCCATACTTTCCCCTCATACACTCATATTGCATTTAAAAAGTGCAGTGTTGCTCTGTACCCATGACCACCCCACATACCGGAACAGTAGTCCCATACTTTCCCCACATACCCTCATATGGCATTTAAAAGAGTGCGGTGTCAATCAACCAATACCACACACAGAGACCTGGTGCAATCACACACACCCCAACAAGACATGTTAGTACTAGCACACATCTCGAGACCACACACAGAGACCTGGTGCAGTCACACACACACCCCAACAATACATGTCAGTACTAGAACACATCTTGGGACATTTCTTCAATGTTTGGATGTTTTTCTTAAAACATGGCCAATGCAATACTTGTTCTTGTTCACATAATATTGCTAGAGAATTTGGACTTCCACACAAGAACAAATACAAGATTTTTACTAGTTGTTCAACACTTTTTTACATTTATATTGTTTTTTTTACATTTAATGTGTTGTGTGTATGTAGTACTATCCATTAACTGAACGAAATGTCAACAAACAGTTGAGAGGTTTAGAAAACTCAGGCATTCCCCCTTCAGAGAGAGAGGGTGTAAGATGTGGCGTTCTTATCACTCTTTATATTCCTTATGTCCCATAAATGCATAAGTTATTCTGGTGATGTGTGGTTTACTCAAGTGGATCCATGTTCATGCAGGACTAGCTACAAACAGAGTGCCATAAACAGCATCCTCCTACTAACGGGACCCCCTCCTGAACATTATCATTTAAGAGATCATAGATTGACAGTTTACTTGCTAGTTCCCCTGAAGAAGGTCCATGTCATAGGAAGAAAACATATAAGGGTAGATGCTCTGCTGGAAGTTTGTGATCAGGGGAGACACGGCAATTAAAACCAACAGGTGTTGTTTGTTGCTTTGTCTGTTGTCAAAAATATGATACACAGCTAATGTATGTGTTTTTAAAGGATACATTTGCCCATCTCTGAATCAATGTAATGTAATACCACAATAAAGGCAAGAGCATGTTTTTTGGAATGTGCTCGTTAGTGGTCAATCGGGATATATAAATGACTGACAACTTCTTATACTTATATAAGATAAACATAAATCATTTAATAAATAAGGAAAGGTATTTCTTGCATGGTAGGGAGAAGAAACTCTACACAAAAGGGTCTTGTGTTGCATACAATGAGCTTAATAGGCTACCTTTTGTCTAAAAAATGTCTTCCCTTCCAGCTGTTGTGAGAAGTGAATATCAAACCAACTATATTAACATCAAAACAATGTACTGCATTGAGAATCAGTAGACCTTGATATGTCAATGGTAATGTTCTACATGTATTGTATGGTTCCATATCATTTCAACGACGGTAATTACTTCGTGGTAATTTACTATGAAATAATTACTTCGGAATGTTACTTTAAATGTTTTATTTTTATTTTGTGGGTTCCTCCAAAAAGGCCCTTCTTCCCCTTCATGCCTACCCCAAAACCCTCCCCACCCCCTTTTTACTCCTTAACCCATGAATACCCATATTTGTCAAAGCAATTTAAGTAATTACTTTGTAGTAAATGACCACAAAGTAATCACTGTTGAGAAAGCAACGGGATGCCGTATTGGATGTACACATGTTTATAGAGCTCTTAACAGGCATTGGGCCTCATTACAAGTAGGGTGCAAAGGGATACCGGGCACCGGTAATGACACCGGTCCCGGTAATCCCTTAGCGCCCTACTACGAGTTCCCTTTGCGGGTCCTTCCTTAACGCCTGCTTTTAGCAGGCGTTAAGGACGGGACCCGCAAAGGGACAACAGAGTCAATAACGGTACCGTAATTTACGGTACCGTTATTGCCGCCTTCCCCCTTCCCATTGAACCCTATGGGGGCTCAAGTGGGAATGGGGAATGGTTCTCGGAATGGGGATTTACCGGTCCCGCAAAGATCGGAATGACATGGTAAGTCCCCATTCCGGGAACACGGACCCGGAATGCGGTAAGGGGGTAGCCATGGTGCTAATAGTGCCATGGCTACCTCCTACCTCGTAATGAGGCCTGACTTTTGTCAAAAAAGCAGGAACAGTGAAAAGTCTGGCAACTGTGTGGGAGCGAGGGGCCAGCAGGCCCCTCTCATCCTTCACTTCTCAGTACAAGACTCGGACCAAGTGCCTCCAGTAGTGGGTTCGCCCCTTGCCCTTATGCAATGTTAACTTTGGGTTACATTTGCGTAGATGGGACCAGTGAGCAGGACACAGGGCATCAATTTTTGTACCCCCTTTCAACTCCATCTTGGTGACCAGGCCTCACTGCGATAGTACGAAACGCTTCTCTCCCTTTCCTCGCAGCGGCCAGGCGCAGGGCACATGGCCCCCACCCTCGTTCCCACTCTGACTGGAAAACTCTGCGGCTCCATTCTCATGCTGAAGCCGGAGGTATTTGCAACTAATAAATGTAACACATCACTCTTCCTCTGAGATAACTGTCCTGCATGTGAACCGGCATGAACTAAGCCCACAGCTCGTTCCTCTCCACAAATGTGTCCTTGCCGCCACACCCTCACCAGTGGAAACTTACTGCCATTCTGACTCCCTGCAAGGTATTCCTTTCATGTACCAGACCACTGACAACGCCATGATGTCCACCCAGCAAGCCCCCAACTAACATTAGACCCCTGCTGCAGTATATCCTGCCCAGTACTAACATACGCCACATACCTAAGATTCTTGTAAGCATAAACCTACACTCTGGTCATTGTATTATAGTGATGAAGATGCCTAACGTATGACTTGTATAATCCAAAGATTACAGATGATATAAATACCTGTGTGGCTTTTATAGAGACATGACAAATTATTGAGAGTCTTTGAATCACTATTATTTAGTGCATGCATTATAGAGAATGTATTATGTTAGCTTAGATAGTGACCACCCTGCTTCACAGCGACCTGACCTTCACCCATCCAGAGCACAGATGTCTGACGTCCATCCTCCCCCCAACTGAGCAACCAACCAAGAGGACGAGATGATGCCCACACCTAAGATACCACCCTAGCTGACCAATCCGGGTCCAACGTAGTATCATATGTTAGACGCACCATTGTACCTATAAAATGTACTGTAACATTAATTTTGCCAGAGCGCTCTCAGAGATCTAGATAAACTTTTCCTTGGACTCTCGCAGCCCGCTCTCCTTTGCCTTATTCCCTGTCCGGGGAGTGTCTGTTTTATTTTCTTGCACGTGTAAGACAGGGAGGGCACAAACATTTGGTGGCCCCCTGCGACGTGATTTGGAGAGGTGCCTCGAGGCCGCGCTGTGCGGCGAGATCCGGGACGCCCCCCAGCAAAACCATTGCCTCGGCGGCCGGCCAGCCTGTGCGCACTACAAGAAAGAGTCAAGGGTTCCCTGTTGACGAATACCCGACTGAAAAGCTGCTCGCCGAGGCGGGCCACGGCTTGGTTGGGGTGCGGACCTAACTGGGGTTGGACCGCGAACGGTGACCCTCGGATCACCTGACTGAACACGTGAGTGCCGGTTGCGAAGGTTACCAAGGAAAGGTAAGGGGGAAATAGGAGGGAACAGGTAGTAATGGGTTATAGGGAAGAGTAGGGCCTGTGTGAGTGATGATGAGGCTTTTCTGATCTGTCCTTTATATGGCCATTAGGTTTCGTGAGAAGTGAAAAGAAGAAGAGAAGAGGTATCCTAGCCCGAATGGGGTAGAAGGCGACGCCGCGTAGCATTGTCTCGTCCACTGCAGATAATATAAGAGAAGATAAAGAGAAAATAGTAGGGGTCTCGTATATTGCGTAGACTCAGAGTAGTTATTTAGAATATTCTTTTTCCGTGTAAGAAAGAGTTCTTGGGGAAGAGTAAAAGGGTGTAAGAGGTGGGGAGTGAATGAGAAGAGTAGGTGGAAAGGGGAAAGGATTGGTAACGGGAACAAAGAGGAAATAAAAGCGCACAGATAGTGCATGTGCATGTTACGTGTTATATGTTTTTCCATGTCCTGTCCATTATTTTGGTCAAGAGTATCAAAGTATTGTAATTGATTTAGTGGTAAAGTGGTACACATGTGAAAATGAACTGTTGAATTTGGAACTGCAATAATTACAAAAGTAACAGTGAATGTTGATACATAAAAATTACTAGCCATTGAGAAACACTTGATATATTGTTGGTCTAAAGGAAAGGACAAGCAGGTGGAACGGGGATTAGGGGGAGAAAAACATCGTCATGGGGGGAATAACACCATTAGCTCATATTTGTCAACACCTTCCATTATACAGTTAAAAGATACAAAAGTACCATGATCAATGGTTGACAGAGATAAAAGGAGACAGCGTAACGCCAATTTGGCCAGAAGGAGGGTCATTTGATAAGAGAGTGTTAGATTTAGTGTCAACGCACTTGCTAGCAAGATATAAGGGGAAGCAGTTACAGAATAGAAGGGAAGTGCTGGATCTATGGCGAATGTTCGAGGAAGTGACTCCCACAGCAGAGGTAGGTAAAGAAGGACAAACTGAAAAACAAAAATCACAAGAAGAGGTAAGCGGAACGCCAAAGGGCGAGTGCACAACAACCACAGCTGAGGGTGATACAACCAAAATATATCTGTTAATGACAAGGTCAGCAGTAGGATACAGCGAGCCCCTGTATATACCAGCATGTCCCACCCCCACTTCCTCAAATGGAGCGGTAGCTACAGCACCACCACCCCATGACAAAGGAGGTCTGTATGGCCCAACGAGCACCCCTCCCGTGAATTTAGCACACTTGACAGGGGAATTAGACCGCCAGCTAGCACATGCAAAAATGGAGATAACACGGCTGAGAGCACTCTGCGATAGGGGCCAAATGCTGCCTGGGGGAGGGGAGGTGCCTCCATTATCCGTAGCAGATCTCTCACCCCCACCAAGCACGACAGGGGAACTAGCACCAGCCACATCAGAGCCAGCATGATCCATATCGTCTCAAGGGACACACATACCACAGGGGCGAGAAAAAGAGTGGAGATCGGGGGAGTTCCTGTTCCATTTGAATGACAAACCAGTGAGGATTATACGCCCAACCACACCAGAAAGTGATCGAGGGGAAGGACACAATGAGAATGGTGAGCAAGAGGAGGAAATAGAGGAAGTGTAGAGCGATCTAGACGAATACGAGGAAGGAGCGGTGGCCGTAGGGTCACCACTACCGCATCATTTTGATGACATGGATCCACGGTCACCCCCACGATGGCAGGGTAGATTAAGACAGCGAACAGGGAATATGTTGGTGAGCAAAGTCAAGAAGGGGACAGTAAGTAAAACAGGAAAGAAACATAAGTTACAGATGCCACTGATACATAAGGGAGCAGGCAGGCCGCACTATATCCCATGGGCCCAAATGGACAAAAATAACTTGTTGAAAGTTCTCCCTCCACTATCGGGAGGGGCTGGGAAATGGATACACGCGTTTGAAAAACACACGGCAGGGGTGCCACTGGCAATAGGCGATGTAAAAAGGTTGTTAGTATCGCCAGTCGGGGATCAGGCAGATGCAGTATGGGAGAAGGCAGGATTCCCAGGAGTAACAATGAGTTGTGACCGCCACGACGGATCACCGTTCAACAACGTTCGAGCGCAAGTATGGGACGCATTGCGGCGTACGTTTCCAGACATTCCAGATTTACATTTAGTGATGCAGTGTACAATGGAGTGTTAAGTGACTTCAATTCAGCAATCCCACTAAGTTAGTGCCTCGTCTGGGACGCCCAAGTGAAGCCCTTATATATGTATTTTTATGACAAGTTATACTCTGGATGATAAACCCTTATATAACGCCCCTCTCTTTGAATCCCCCTGACCTCACTGAGCCAAGAAGTAGGTTTGTTTTGCAATTTAAAAGGTTTATTGAGAAAGTAAACAATATATATATATCACACTTTTATGAATAAATTAATATTTGGTATCACACTTTAGAATATGACAGTGATCAACAATGGATAATATTAAAAAATCACAAGAATAAGGATATTAATTATATAATTTTGACAAGTCCGTACTATGATTTATCCACCTTTTTTTTTAAATTATGCTCTGGCCCAGAGGGGTGTGGTTTCCCAAAGCACATGGTGGAATTTCTGGTTTGTCCACTCCCTCCAACTCAGGCTGCTCACAGAGGCACTGCTCCTCCCAGTTTCTCCCAAGTGGAAGCCATTTACGACCCCCCCCTAATTTAACATTTGCCTGAGCCAAGGAAGGCTCATTGTTCTGTTTCCCTGCTCCCAGGTGCTCCTCCCCTGATTCAATCAGAGAGGTGTAATCTTCTTTTGGTGGGAACAGCAGAAGGCAGCCAGGCCTGCGAATGCAGTGGCTGAGCAAGTTTCAACTCCTGTGGGGGGTAGTTGCCGGGCAGAATTCAATCTCTTCAAGCCAGGCTTCAGCCAAATGTCACTTTTGTTCCAGTTTTCTTCATTCAAATCAAACTTACCATTTTTACACATGCAGCTAGAACGCTGATTCTAAGTTATTGATATTTAAACAGTTGCAGCCTATGTGACACTCAAAGTAGGTCACTCATTTATTTTAAACATTTCGATTTTAGTGGCTTTAAGTCCAATTTCACTTCAGCTGCTGACATCCACAGCTCAGCCAGTTTTGTTATAAACATTGTTTTGGGCTCTTCATCTTTCCAGATTTTGTATGCACACAAGACTACATTCTGCCAAATGTCTGCTGGTGTTCAGTGAGATTTTTGAATATCTTGCAATGTTTAAAATAGGCATTTTTAGCTTGCATTTCAGAGAAACAAAGGTGATTTCAAAGCGCTTTTGAGCTAACAGGCACTGCTGTTTTTCCTTTGGCACCACGTTTCACTCATGGCGCTTCTGGCCCATCACGCTCGCACTGGTGGGTGGCAGGTCAGGTGACCATTTTGGTGTGCGCAAAACTGCGCGGTTTTCCTGGATTCTGGTGCAAATGTGGCCTTTTCGGCCATCTTGGATTTTCTAAGCCCACCGCACCAAATGTTGCAGCATAATAACTTGAACGTGGGTCAAGACACCCAACAAGCCCCCCCGCCCGACTGCACTTTGATTTCGAGTCGAGGGGGAGTCGGGTGCAAAGGATGTTTTGATCCATGCACTGGTATGTTCGCATCATCTTCTTCTGATTCCGACGATGGCCCAGTTCAGCATCTTTTCCTCCATCAAGGTGGATCGATCGGTTCTCCTCGCCGGTCCTGATGGGAGTATTGGGCGGTACCCTGGGCCCCTCGGATATTTGCTCTCGGTCCCCAGGTCGTCCTCCGTGGTCAGTCTCCAGGTTTTCTTTCTCCTAGGATGACAAAGCAAAGCGGCAATACCTATTTGTAGACATTTCTCCCCCACTACTGATATAGTGGGGTGGTATATACATTTTATAAATCAATAGACATTTACATTCTTATTTTAAAAAAACAAGATATAATCAGAAGACATTTTCATTCAAGAATCATAATATTTTAGAGACTATATGTGGGATATTTTAGGGTTAGAACTGAATTACTCTGGAGCGGCCCCCTCTGGTATTGCAGAGCACTCCTCCAGTTGCTGCAGAGTGTGCCTAGGATGGCAACACTTTAGCTGATTGATGTGGACCCACTTGTCTTCCCCTTCCGCCTAACTGCCTTTGGGGATGCGGATCTTGTAAGCGACTGGGAAGATCTTGTCTACAATTTCAAAGGGTCCCTTCCATGTAGGCAAACATTTTCGCTGTTTGGCCTGGTTCCTCTGGAAATTGTATAGATAGACCCGGTCTCCCACATTGTATTCTTTTATGGTAGTTTTCAAATCGTAATGGGTCTTCATGCTATCAGCTGATCTTTCTAGATTCCGCTGAGCATAGGCAAAAGCATGTTGGAGGTGCTTCCTTAAATTCTCAACATATTCGTGAGTTGTGGAGGCATTGATCAATGTCTGCTCTTGGGTCCTGTAGAGCAAATGCTGGGGAAGCACCATCTTATGTCCAGTCATCGGCTCAAACGGTGACATTTTATTTGCAGATGAAGGGGTAGATCTGATGGCCATTAGGACCAGAGGTAATCGGATATCCCAACTTGGCCCAGAATCTGCCACAAACTTTTTTAATATGCTCACAATGGTGGTGTTGTATCTCTCCACTGCACCAATAGAGGCTGGCCGGTAAGCAATATGTAGCTTCCTTTTAACGCCCAGTATCTCCCACGTCTTAGTCATTACTTTGCTGGTAAAATGGCTACCTCTGTCTGACTCAATCCTTTGGGGTAGACCAAAACGTGAAAAGATGTGGTTGATCATCAGGGCAGCTGCTGTTTCTGCCTTGCAGTTTGGGGCCGGGAGGCATTCCACCCATTTAGTAAATAAGCATGTGACCGTCAACATGTACTTATTTCCCCTAGAGGAGCGTATCACGGGGCCTATGAAGTCGATTTGCAAATCTGATCATGGCAGTGTCATCCCCCTCTTTTGGAGAAGCGCACGGTGTGTGAGGGATGTTGGTGGAAATTGTGCACACACACGACACCCCTTCATGTATTGGTCGAGGTCCTGCCCCATGTGTGGCCAGTATGCAACCTCTCTTAAGATCTCAAGTGTTGTATGAAACCCCCTATGACCGGCTGTGGCCGCATCATGGGCGTGACTTAACATCAGGCTTCGGAATGAGGAAGGGACCACCCACTGATCATGGCCAGCTTGGGATTTCCTTACCAACAAACCGTCTTAGATTCGGAACATTTTTGGACATTTCATCAACACTCTAAGGTCCTCTTTCCCAATGTAATAGGTATCCGTCAGGGGAAAGTTCTCAGGGTCCTCAATGTGTTGGTAAAACTTACCAATTATTGGATCCCCCTTCTGAGCCGTGATCAAATCAGCATCTGGGGTCTCTTTACTCCATTGTGCGGTTGAAAGATCATTGTGAGCATTTGCCTGGGACCTAGTGATAGCAGTGACCAGGATCTCCCCCAACAGGGACTCAATCTCTATTAGATCCCCTTGGATGGCCCCAGTTTTGGCCAGCTGATCAGCTAAGTCATTTCCAGTTTTGTCTGGTCCCTCTACTTTGGAATGACCCTTGATCTTTTTCCAGTAGATGGTCATCCCATTCACGGTGACCAGATCATCAATGTTTTGAATTAACTTCCCATGTTTCAAGGGTTTGTTATTAGCACATAACATGCCTCTGGTTTTCCAATTAACCAGGTGCCTCACAAACCCATTCCGTACATAATCTGAATCTGTGATTATGACCAGTTCGTGGAGTTGATGTTGGACAGCAGTGAGGATGGCTTGATACACAGCCATCAATTCTGCCACCTGACTACTTTGTGGACCAATTTTGTATCCAGCGGAGGGTTCTGGGGACTCATTCACCCATGCATTCCCTACGCCAGCCACAAGTTCTTTTTCCCTGTTGTTGTCAACATGGTAAGAGCATCCAACCACATAGACAGTGGGCATTCCCTCACACTTGTCTTCTTCAAAGACTTTGTGTGGGGAATTAAGGTATGCCTCCATGTTGTCCTTGATTTTTAGACTTTCGTCCTCGAGACAGTTTTCTCTGGCACAATCATGCAAGTCAGCCAGACCTTGCGCGAGGGCACTCTTCTTGTTTTGGCCATATCTGACCTCCACAGGAAAGCCTTGCATTGACAGAATCCATGAAGTTATTCGGGAATTACTCACATTTCCGTCCCGGATTCTGTCACTTTGGAGATATTGCAGAGGCTGGTGTGGAGTCTCCACTATGATGTGTTCCCCCTAGATAAACCGGCGGTAATTCTTCAATGCCCACACCTTTGCCAGGAGTGCCTTCTCACAATCATTGAATTTTTCCTCCACAGAGGATAAAGTTTTGCTCGCATAGGAGATTACTTTATTGACCTTGTCATGCTTTTGGTATAATACTGCCGTCAAGCACGTATTAGAGAACCCTGTCTCCAGGAAAAACTCCTTGTTTCTGACAGGGTAAGCTAGGCAGGGCGCTTGTGAGAGGCTTCTTTTGAGCTGTCTTACTGCCTCAGATTGTTCTGGACCCCATTCCCACTTTACCCCCCCTTCAAGAGATGAATCAGAGGTCTGGTGATCTCTGTGTAGCCCTCAATGAACTTTCTGCTGTAATTAGTCAGTCCAAGGAGGCTCCTTAGTTCCCGCAGAGTTGTGGGGTCTTTCAGTTTCTGGAGTGCTTCCACTTTCTTTTCCTGGGGACAGAGACCCTGAGGAGTAATCTCATGCCCCAAGAAATTAACACAGGTTCTACACCACTGTGCTTTCTGAAAGGAAAGTTTTGCTCGGGCGGCCCTCAACTGGGTCAGAACATAACGGATCTCCGCTATATGTTCTTCCACAGTTGAACTTTTGATGAGGACATCATCTACATAAGCCATGTTACCCCTTGCACCCAGGTCGGGCATGGCCTTATGTAGGAAAATGTTGAATTCATTGCCGCAGTTGAGGTATCCGAAGGGAGTCCGGGTCCATGTGTACTGCTGGCCCCCAAAGGTAAAAGCCAGTTTGTATTGGTCCTCCCTACTGACAGGCACGGTCCAGTATCCATTGGTCAGGTCTATTGCAGTGAATACCTGTGACCCCTGGATCTGGGCCAGCCCTTTGTCAATGTAGGGAAGAGGCCATCGGGAAGTATGGACCCGTTTGTTGAGCTCCCTAAGGTCGGCGCAGAGTCTCCACTGGCCGTTTGGCTTCAATATTCCCAGCACCGGAATATTGAAGGTGCTGTGGACTGGACAGATTATTCCCCGGGACTCAAGGTTCTTAATTATTTCAGTAAGGGACTCCATGGATGCGAGAGGCAAGCGATATTGCTCCATAAACACTGGAGTCATGCCAGGGTCCGTGGGAATTGTTGTTGTGTGGATGTCGGTGCAACCACAGTCATATGAGTCTACCGCAAAGAGATCTTGGAAATCCAAGAAAACTTGTTTCAACTTTTGCTTCTGTTCCAGAGTCACACAGGCGTCAGCTAGGTTGACTCTCTCTTCCACCATCTGCCTGAAGCCTGGAAAGACTTCTGGTTTTGCTATCTCAGTGGCCTCCTCCAGCTGGGTGGAGAAGTCCCTGGTCAGAGTGCTGATTTGGACTGGAGGCTTCAGGTGGGAAAGGCAGCCCTCATGGACCTGGAAGATCACCTCATCCCTCCTGAAGTCACAAGTCACATCTTCCTTACCATAAGGGCAGGAAGTGTATACCAGGAAGTTCCTCCCATGCCGGGTAAAGATCCTGTATGGTGTTGTATTGTCATCACTGTCACTGTCAAAACAGTCCTTGGGGATTGGTCCTAACAGTTAATTTCCTAGATCAATGGAGAAATGTCGGTCATCAACCGCCATTCCAATAATGGTGCCTGCGGCTAGAGTAATACTCTTTAAGTCGCTGTTATTCACCTCTATTGGAATGGTGTCATGTTCTATGTTGACTAATGGTGTTGGGTTTACCCCCAACCCTTGCTGTTGGAGAGAAGGATTTAGATGAATATAAGCATCAGGGTTTTTCAATTTTTGTCCTCTTTTAACTTTCACTTCCAGGGAGAATTGTTGGGTCCTTTCTGGGATGGTGACTTCCTCTTTAATCTGAATTTCAACTGCATAAGGTAGCAATTGAGCTGACCTGAATGCTTTTTCTGGATCATCAAAGCCCATGGGATTATCCGCTAATCGGGTCCAGGCTTTGAAGTTTATTAGGTCCAAACTAATGTCAAAGCGATTGAGAATGTCACTGCCTAAGTAAAAGGCGGCAGTGACGTCTCGCACGACCCAACAATTATGGACTATGCTCTTGTTGCCAATGGAGATTTTGAGCATACACCTGCTTGGCAGGAGATGTTTGGAATTGGGTGCTTCCAGGTCCATTTCCCATTTGTCTATCAGTTTGAATGTGGGAATGGCTGGATCTTTTTGGAGTTGGCGGAACATGGCTTCGCTGATGAAGCTCTTACCGTTGTTCACACACACTCGGGCGAGAACAGAGTCCTTCCCTTCATTTAACTGAACAGGGATGAACAACTGCTCTCCAATTTTCTGAATATCAGCCAGGCTCTGAGCTGATTTCACATCTTTCTGGACTATCGGAGTGGGAACGTCTGATTGTGGATTAGTAAAGAATTTCAGAGTGTTTCCTTCCAGTGTGGAATATCACCTTAAACTGGAAGGAAGGTTGATTTTCAGAAATAGAGAGGAACACCCATCACCAGTCTGTTGTCCTACTGCTATTACTGTCACGTCTGGAATTTGGTTGTTCTGGAAGTGAAATTCTACTTGGTCAGATTTTTGTTCAACCATGTGGCAGGTGCCGTTTAAACTAACATGGTTGACGCTCTGTTTTAATTTTATTGGTCGGCTAGTCTGGGTCCAGAGGACCTTGTTTATGCAATCTATTAGGGGTGACAACCTTCTCAGGAGGTCATTCCCACGTAAACAAGAGGTGCCCTCTGGAGTCACTGCTATGGCCGGGTGTTTCACCTTGTGTTGCCCAATTTTGATGTCCAAATCTGCAGTCCCCTCGACGGGAATTTCCTTCCTGTCAAAGTTCTGAAGTTGTCCAGGAAGAGAGGTGAGAGGAATACAGTAATTCTCCCCCCTTCCTGCATTTAGTTCATCAAACGCCCTTTTGGACAGAAGAGTAGCTTGGGATCCAGTGTCCACCAGTGCCAAAATTGTACCCTGCCCCTGTATTTGTACCGGGGCATAGTATCTTCCCTCCTTCTCCTCAAGGGGGCACAGATAATGCACATTTTTGGACAGCTGGTGGGCTAATTTTCTGGTTTTGGACATTGAGAGAGAAGAGATCTGGGCAGAATTCTGTGGAGAGTCTCGGGAATCTGAAAGAAAAAGTTGGCAACTGGATATGGTTTTGGGTTCCCCTGGTTCCGGTTCTGGGCCGCCCCCCCCTTTTTGGAGGCAGTCACCAGGATGGGTTTGGACTGGTTTTTTTTTGGTATTGTTGGTTCTGGGATAGGATGATGGGCGGTGACAGCTCGTTCCCCACATCTACCCAGTCTATTGATTCGGTTTTAGTTTCCTCTGGTTCTGGTTCTGGGCCGCCCCCCCCCCCTTTTTGGAGGCAGTTACCTGGATGGGTTTGAACCAGGGGTTTTCGGTATTGTTGGTTCTGGGATAGAATGATGGGCGGTGACAGCTCAATCCCCACATCTACCCAGTCTGGATTGGAATCCCTTGGGACCCATTTTTCCTTGGGAGGCGTTCCCCCATCTCTGAAGGAGAAGATCCTTTTCCCAGGATCCTCTGAGGATCCCTCTCCCTCAAATTGGAAGATCTGTACCTCCTCCACAAAATGGGTCTGTTTGGGTCCTTTGTTTCTCCTACCTCCTCTCTGCTCCTTGGGTGGCAGACTTTCAGGGGTAAGAGATTTTGTTTCCGGTTCCTGGGTTTCCAAGGGCTGTTTACAAGTGGGGAAGGAAGCTTCCTCCAAGGCTTTACACCCCCCTTCCCCTTGTGCCTCCTCCCTGGGAACCAGTGGGTTATCTGGATGCTGCTCCCGTCATTGTTCTGGAGCACCAGGCCCAGAGTTTGGGGCATTCTGCGGTGGCATGCTCATCTGAGGGTTCTGTTGAGCCCTCAGTATGTGACCCAGATCCTGTGCCATATTTTGGACCTGGCGCTCAAGTTGGAAAACCCGCTCAGGCTGATACGGGGTTCTATTTTCTCCCCTGGGCTGATCCGGGGAAGGGGAGCTATCCCTTCTCTGGTAGTACCCCGGGTTGGGAAGATTTGGGTACCCCTCCACCCTTGGCCTCCTCTCTCCCGGATTAGGTGGTCTGGGCTCAGGGAAATGGGGAAAGAAGGATGATTTTGGGGCTGGAAGTTGGGTGGATACCTGGGGAACAAGTTCTGCCCAGGATTTGGGGAATTTCTGCCCTCCTGTGGGAAGTTAGGAGGGAAGTTCCCTGGGTCAGGTGCTTGGCTGGATCCCCCCCGTTGGGCTGGAGGAGTCTGTTTCCCTTGTAGCGGGGACTTACATAGTCAGGGGAGCGAGGGACCCCATTTGTGGGATTACCACCTTGACTTCTTGTCTGTGACTGGCCCGAGGGCCTTCTGGGCTGTGAATTATTCGGTGCAGGCAGGTTTTTAGGCCCCCCCATCTCCAAATCTAAAACGGGGGCAACCTTTACCTCTGCCACCTTGGCAGCAGCAGGGGTGCTGTTGGTTTTGGGTTTTTTGGGCTGATTCTTGTTTTCCACCGGTTTTTGCACCTCATAGATGCGGGTGGCTTGCTCAATGACCCAGTCTAAAGATCTTTTCTCGTGAAAATCTCTCACGAGCTGGGTCATTATGTATTTGGGTAAGGCATGGAAAAACATATTAACAAATTCTTTACTGTCCGTGCGTACCCTTTTTGTAGTCTGCGCAAAAGCACGCTTTAACTCCTGCACAAATTCTTGTGGGGCCTGATCCTCCCCACATTGCAAATTGTAGGCTGCCTTGCGAGCCTCTTGGGGATTTCTGTGAACAGAAAAATGTTTCAAGATGGCCGCCCTGTAGGTGGACCATCTTGAATGATTTTGGTCCTCTAGCCCCGCAAAGAAACTGGAGTATTCTGGGGAGAATGTCCATTTTACATACTGAATGCAGCTACTGCTGTCTTTCAAATGGAAAGTCTCCATCATTTGCTCATAAAGCTCCAAGTGTTCCCAAACAGAATACTTGGCATTCTTGTCGTAAGGCGTGATGACACTCCTTATTGCCTTAATCTGTTTTAAGGGGTCCTTAAGCAAGGCCCTTTTTGCCTTATTGGCCTTTTTGGTTCGGGTAACCCTGGTCCATTCATCCTCTGACTCAGAAGCACTGCTCCCAGAGGTACCCGTCTGATCTTCCAGGCTCTCCCGGATTCTGCGAGCCTGGGAATGGCTGGCAGAATGTGGGGACCTGGTCTCCTGTGTCCTGTGACGTTCAGAGGAGTCTTCAGATTCCTCCTTGCTGCCAGGATTTGATGGGTACCCCCCCCCCACTGACCTAACTGGGCAGAGGTTTTCAGGATGCCCTTAGTGGGCCTACTCTCCTGGGGTTCCCCACTAAATTGCACTGTACTTAGGTGCCCATACCCGGATGCCCACCCATCCATTCCTGGGTAGTACTGGCCTATGAGCCCCATACTTTTGGCTGGATAGTAATCTGCCATCCCTGTGGCCCTGTGCTCATGTGCGCCAGGGGACATGGGGGTGGCAGAGTCTAAGGACTGGGAGAGATGAAGGCCTCTGGTACTAGGGCTACTGAGGTTATGCAGGTGTTTCCCTTCCCCAGCGAACTTCATCTCTGTCAGCCCCTGCTCCCTGTTGCAATGCAAGAGCCTGTGCTTTCAGTTCCTCAGTTAAGGCCTTACTAGACTCTATCAGTCTCTCCTGCATGGCTACCTGTTGCTGGAGCCTATATTTGTGCTGACAGAGAGCCTCATTTTCTCTCTGTGCCTCCTGATTGGTCCTGGAATACTGGTCCAGTCTTTGCTGCAGGAGGGTTACCTCCTGAGTCCCATCCCTACTGGCCTGTTCCTTTCTTGCCAGAGCATCTTCCACCCTCCTGGTGTGCTCTAACAAGTTCTGATGCTCTTTTTGGAGGTCACCCAGTCCCTGGAGTGCCAAGTGATTTTCTTCAATTTTTTCTTTTAATTGGCAGACTTCCTGGCCTAACTAAGAGCCTGCATCTGTGCCGCCAGGTCGTCCCTCTGCCTTTTAAGGGCCCCAGCTTTCTGGCGCTCTTCTTCAAATTCTGTCTGGGTATCCAGGTCTTTCAGGATCAGTTTGTTGCTCTCTGTCTTCTCCCTATCTAGGTGGCTTTGCAGGGTGACTACCTGCTCAGCGCATGCCCTATTGAAGTCCAGTTGTTGCTCCAACTTTTTCTGGCTCTGCAGTAGGGCATCCAAACCTTCTTGGTACTCCTTCTGCAAGGCCAGAAATCTGGTATCCTGGTCAGACTTTTCCTGTTGCCGGATACCCATATCCTCTTTTATTTTAATGATATCCTGCCTACTATCATTTTCTGACTCCTGGCTCCTCTGCAGCCTCTGCTCGGAAAAGACCAGGTCAGATTGGGCCTTCTCTAATGCCATCAGTTGCCTATTTGCCAGATCTTGGCCTTCAGCACATTTGTCCTGTATGGCTCCCACATATAAATATAAATATGCCGCTACCCTGGCAATCCTGTTGTGCTCATCCTTAGCCTTAGGGGCCATATATAGTTCACTCAGGGCCACATGTAAGGGACCCTGATCTCTCCATATATCTGACCCTGTTTCAGTGCTCTGGGGTGCGATTGCCTGCAACCAGACCGCCTGGTCCTGATGAGCCCACTCACCTCTCACAAATAGCTTATGTAAGAGGTGTTCTCTAGCTATTTTGATATCTACCAAGGGCGTCATTCTGGAAATTGATTTCCTTCCTGACTTATAGAAGTTTGTATTTTATTTTGCAAAACAAATCGTTTCCTTAGAGTGTTCCTTTGAGGGGTGTTTTTACAGTGTAACACGGCGTGGTGATCCAACAGGATTATGTGTCCTGTCATTTAGCACACCGTATTAATCTGCACAAGTGATGGACCTAATCCAGAATCCCCGGCTCGAGCCCCCAATCTGTTAAGTGACTTCAATTCAGCAATCCCACTAAGTTAGTGCCTCGTCTGGGACGCCCAAGTGAAGCCCTTATATATATATTTTTATGACAAGTTATACTCTGGATGATAAACCCTTATATAACGCCCCTCTCTTTGAATCCCCCTGACCTCACTGAGCCAAGAAGTAGGTTAGTTTTGCAATTTAAAAGGTTTATTGAGAAAGTAAACAATATATATATATATATATATATATCACACTTTTATGAATAAATTAATATTTGATGTCACACTTTAGAATATGACAGTGATCAACAATGGATAATATTAAAAAATCACAAGAATAATGATATTAATTATATAATTTTGACAAGTCCGTACTATGAATTATCCACCTTTTTTAAAATTATGCTCTGGCCCAGAGGGGTGTGGTTTCCCAAAGCACATGGTGGAATTTCTGGTTTGTCCACTTCCTCCAACTCAGGCTGCTCACAGAGGCACTGCTCCTCCCAGTTTCTCCCAAGAGGAAGCCATTTACGACCCCCCCATTTTAACATTTGCCTGAGCCAACAAAAAAGGCTTATTGTTCTGTTTCCCTGCTCCCAGGTGCTCCTCCCCTGATTCAATCAGAGAGGTGTAATCTCCTTTTGGTGGGAACAGCAGAAGGCAGCCAGGCCTGCAAATGCAGTGGCTGAGCAAGTTTCAACTCCTGTCGGGGGTAGTTGCCGGGCAGAATTCAATCTCTTCAAGCCAGGCTTCAGCCAAATGTCACTTTTGTTCCAGTTTTCTTCATTCAAATCAAACTTATCATTTCTACACATGCAGCTAGAACGCTGAATCTAAGTTCAAAACTATGACATTTAAACACTTGCAACCTATGTGACACTCAAAGTAGGTCACTCATTTATTTTAAACATTTCGATTTTAGTGGCTTTAAGTCCAATTTCACTTCAGCTGCTGACATCCACAGCTCAGCCAGTTTTGTTATAAACATTGTTTTGGGCTCTTCATCTTTCCAGATTTTGTATGCACACAAGACTACATTATGCCAAATGTCTGCTGGTGTTCAGTGAGATTTTTGAATATCTTGCAATGTTTAAAATAGGCATTTTAGCTTGCATTTCAGAGAAACAAAGGTGATTTCAAAGCGCTTTTGAGCTAACAGGCACTGCTGTTTTTCCTTTGGCACCACGTTTCACTCATGGCGCTTCTGGCCCATCACGCTCGCACTGGTGGGTGGCAGGTCAGGTGACCATTTTGGTGTGCGCAAAACTGCACGGTTTTCCTGGATTCTGGCGCAAATGTGGGCTTTTTGGCCATCTTGGATTTTCTAAGCCCACCGCACCAAATGTTGCAGCATAATAACTTGAACGTGGGTCAAGACACCCAACAGGAGGAAAACGAGGATCCTACGCAATTCATACTACGGGTGCAAGATTTATGGAGAAGCGAGACTGGCACGGCGTGGAATCAGTCCACCGCCTTGTTCTATTTTATTATCAAAAAGGGGCTTCTGAAGGAGGTACAGAAGGCCTTGGATAAAATAGCTGGGATAGAAGCCAAGGGCTGGCCTGAGATTCAGAGTATAATTATACACCAGTGCAAGAGGATCAAAGAGAGGGAAAAGGAGATAACACAGAAAAAGTTGGCAGACGAAGCAAAACTCGTGCAGAACAAATTGGTGAAGGTCGCTGCCGTAAATGCCAGTGTAGCAGCAGATAGAGAAAACGAGGGGGATGAAGGAGCGGGAAGTAGGCCAGTGACAATAGCAGCGTTGCAGAAGGCAGGAGAACAAGGACCGTGGAACGGAGAGTATTCATACAGCAGAGAACAGTGGCAAGAAAGACCAGCAAGAGGAAGAGGTGGGTACCGTGGCCAAAGAGGAGGATTTGGGGGCATGGGTAATAGAGGATTTGGTGGGCAGGGGATGAGAGGAGGACCACAAGGGTCTTGTTGGAACTGTGGGAGATGGGGACATTATTCGAGGGATTGCAGAATGCAGCCTTCAGGGAATTTCCAAGGGTAGCAGCCCATGGAAAATGAACAAGGATGGGGATGCCCACACCCAGGTAGCCCCTATGGGTTACCAATGGGAGGGGGAAGACAACAATACCAGTGCTATAACAAACCCCCAATGCAGTAAAGACAGCCATCCCCACAACGACATAACCACATCACAGCGCACAGCAACCCATGGCGAGACAAAACGCTGTAGGTAATGCAAATAGTAACTGTTTCGCAACGGCTGCAAATGGCGCACCTGCGCCATTTCGCGGCGTGACAGTGGTCGGTGACAATGTCTTTTCAGTACCAGGTCAAGAAAGGTATGCAGACTAGGATAGCCCACAGGGAACACTTGCGTGTCCAGTCCTATCCACCACCCTACGTGCAGAAGAGGAACCACTAGTGGCGGCTGAGATAGGAAACAAGCAGTTTATCTTCATGGTAGACCAGGGAGCAGAAAAATCATGTCTTATAGAAGGGCGGTTTCCGCTCTCAGGCAGGAATTTGGAACGCAGGGGTTCTCTGGGGCTATTTTAAAAGTTCCTTACACAAAAGATCTTGACATAACAGTGGGGGGAAAACTGTGCGCGCACCCTTACTGTACCACAAAGACGCGCCAATCAATTTACTGGGCAGAGATTTTCTAAGAAAATTGAACATGACCATTTCGTTTGCTGAGCGGGAATAGTGTGCTCCACCTCAGGAGTATGCCCAGTATGAGCGATGTTGATGATTAATACAGTGATGAATGAAGTTGTGGTGCGAGGGATACCCATTGACATAGACATGTTTATTTATGGCATCAAAGTACTAGCCAGAGTGGTACCAGAGATAACGAAAAAGGAATGGAGAACACCATAAAGATTTTATATTCCATCCAATTGCACACACAGATGTTGTGCCAGGCACAATCATATCCATAGACATCGAGGCAGTTCAAGTATCAAGCAAAGGAGAGCACCACAGGAGGAGCAAGAATTGTGGAGCAAACAGGGGTGCAAACAATCAGCCACAGACCTAATTTGGAGACAAGAGACAACAGGAAAGGTAGTAATGCCAGTAGAGTTTCTAGAGGTAGCATTCCAACAGCTGCACTTCTCAGCCCACGTAGCAAAACAACATATTGCTGCAGACATCCAGGAACATTGGTTTGTCCCCAATTTACAGGAACATTTGTCAAAAGTTGTAGTAGAATGCATAACATGCCAAGCATACAATTCAGGAATGACGTTGAGAACACTGCGTGGCACCCTGCCACGACCAGTAGGACTATTTAGAGAACTACACATAGATTACGCTGACATGGGAGAGCGATGTAACGGAGCAAGGTATTTAATTGTAGTGGTATGCCCCTTTTCCAGGTGGGTGGAAGCGGGTCCATGTCCCCACCCAGACGCGAAGTATGCGGCGAAGTTCCTAGTGCGAGAGGTCTTTTCTCGATGTGGGATATGTGATGTAATAAGATCAGACAACGGCACACACTTTGTGAATGACCTTTTCAAGGAAGTGACGTCACTCTTGGGGGTGAAACACAAACTGTGTTCCATTCATCATCCGATGGCGAATGGGATGGTGGAAAAGATCAACGGATTGCTCAAGAGTAAACTATCAAAATTGTGTAATACACTGAAGAAAAACTGGGTGTATTGCTTACCCCTAGCACTGTTTCAACTCAGAACTCAACCATGTAAAGATCATCATCTGAGCCCCCATGAAATTGTCACTGAGAGGCGAATACATACACCACTCTCCCCGATTAGGAGAGCATCAGACGCACACAGGGCTGCCACAGTGCTGGGGGAGGAATTTAAGGAATACCTGACCCAGTTAACGCACGCAGTACGCAGCATAGCGCGACAGATAACACCACCTTTTACTGAAAATGTGGCAACTGATACTACCACACCAGCCACAGACAGCACAAGTGGGCCGCTAATGCTCAGAGCACAAGTGTATGTCCGGAGTTTTGGGAGAAGATGGAATTCACCCAGGTTTCACAGCCCTTACGAGGTTATATATAGTACACCCACTGCAGTGAAAGTCAAGGGATTGAAATATTGGGTGCACTTATCAGATGTGAGGAGGGCACGCAATAGTACAATCCCCCAGGACGAACAGGAATATGCTAGTAGCACTACAAATGAGGTTGAGAAGTAATGGAAAAATTGTTTGACAAAAAGGAATATGCAAAAAACAAAAGTTATAATATACGCCTTGTTTTCTCATGATCTATCTCCCTCTTCCTTCCTTTCTTTCTCCCTTTCTTTCTTCCATCTCTTCCTTTCTCCCTTTCTTTCTTCTCTTTCTTTCATTCCTCTCTCTCTCTCTCTCTCTTTCTCTCTCTCTCTCTCTCTCTCTTTTCACGAAGGACTTAATAAAAATAGATGAGTAATAAAAACAAGCCAAAGCAAATGTTGATCAAGTATGAAACTGAAATGTAAATACATGTATATATTGTGGTGACTTAACAAATTTGTATCGCCGCACCAGGTGAAAATGGCCCAACGAACCACAATCGCAGAGAATCAATTAATGCTAGATAGCAATAGGGATGCCATTAGGGCTAATAGATTTAGCAATGTTGAATGCATTTTAAAATGTGCTGCAGTATTGTTTTCAGTAATGTTGTTTTTTATGGCCTGGTACTACACACTTCTATCTTTGGTAAATGACATGCAGAAGGGGGGGAAGCGGGGCTAACTTGATACGAGAAGGCTTGCACTTGATATTGGCTGGAGTAAAGACAATGTGGAAAGAAACATATGACATTGATGCTAATAGTACAAATGTAATGCAACCTCCAGAACACGCCACCGCAGGCCCAACAAGTGTCTCCTTGTTACTTCCAAATATAAATATGAGTAATGATTATGAACTTAATGAATATGATGGCGATTATTATTGGCCAAAACTAACACAAGTATGCATGCACAGACAACCATACACCCTACCTCATATCACGCTGCTGCCACTGATGAGTATACACATGCTATATTGAACAACAATGACACAGCCTGGGCTGGAATGTTTCCAATACATTACAAAAAAGTGAGAAACAATAAGGAGGGAGGGAGAAGGAGAAGAAAAAGGGGGGCGGAAGGGAAGAGATATGACATTTATCATGAACTGGGGTTAGATGAAATAGAAGATCCCCGCCACCCTGATCAATCGAATAAATGGTATTCAGACATGAGTGCCACGGCGAACCAAGCAAACAATGAAAGCTGTTACGTCTGTTCGCTCATCCCGCATGCATCAGGAACACCGAAAATGTTAGTACCCCAGGAAGTACCCTTGTCGGAGACCCAATGTTTGATTCATTTGGTTTTGTGCAGGATAAAAAGCACCTAACAAGCGCACAACGTCACAATGGAAAAATTGGAAAATGAGAGAACATGCACAAGCAAGCGCCAAGGAGTCATTTGCCTTAAGGAGCCATTTCTTGTCATCAAAGGGACGAGGTATGCAGAAAATAAATGGCACGAGGAAACTATCGAATGCAAAGCAGAAGCACTCCAAGGGCTATCCAATGACACCTTCCAATGGATAAAAGAAGTATGTGTCCCCATCTGGTCGCAACATGTCACAAAGCTAACGTGGGTCACAGCGTTGGAAAAACCTATCAAAATACAGAAAGAGGTACCACATGAACTGTGTTTCCATGGGGAAGGAAGAGTAAACATGGGGGAAACAAAGAAATGCAACAAGACGGTAATCATACCTGACATGATTAAAGGCACCGCTGCACTAATGGACATGTACTGGATTTGCGGCAAACAAGCCTATCTACACCTCCCAACAGCATGGAGAGGTACTTGTGCCTTAGCCACCCTCCATACAGCCCTAGTGGTAATACCAGTAAGCCACATCCAAGGAACGACGGGAGATTCGGCTGGCATATCGGCAGCAGGGCAATCGGCTGAACCATCGACAGCGCCCGAAATAATGATAACAGATGCTCCAGGTTACGAACTTTTGTCAGAATATGAACTGAAGAAAAAACTATCACGCAGTAAAAGATCCTCCAACTATATCTCATCTGAATCATCAAAACTCCTTGCTGAGATCCCACAGAAGTACAAGCTCTTTTCATCAGCAGAGACATTTTTCGCCTCACTCCTTGTCCCGGGTCTCCAAGCATGAATAAATGCCAAATGGTTGCAGATAGTACGCTGGGGGCTCATCCAACTGGCTAACGACACTGAAGAAGGGTTCAACGTTATAAAAATAGCGCTCTGTGCACTGCGCCTAATGACAATGCAAAACAGACATGTCCTAGATCTACTCACAGTAATGGACGGTGGTGTTTGCCGAAAAATTGAGGGGCGTGTTGCACGTTCGTGCCAACTGAAGATGCTGATAACACTCTCACATGAAGACACTCTCACATGTGATAACAGCAGTACACAATTTAGGAGAGAGGATGAGAACAGAAGGAGGCGCAGAGGAAAGCACATGGTTCGACAATCTGTTCGGCTGGATACCATCATGGGTAAACATGGTAATGAAAATACTCGTCCCCATCATCGTCTTTGTGCTCCTATTCTTATGGGTGTGCCAACTGGGACTCCGGTCCTGTGAAAAGAGCATGCCTACTTCGGTTATGATGATGGTAACAATGGGCCGACCGACAAGGGTAGCTACCATGATAGATGCACAAATACAAACAGGGGAATGCACCACACCGCAATACAGGATGACAGCCATTTACAGGCAATATGGGGACAGGGTTGATAATTTGCATCATACAACAATAAAGGAACCAAGTGAGTTGCAATGGTACAGAGAGGTATGGTTGGACTTAGATGGAGATGGTGGGATCTACTTGATGTGTACACCAGACGAATATGCAAGAAGAGGGAATAGCTTGAGAAGCGTATGCAGGGCATGGATGCCAATAAAGGGTACCCCAGCGTGGGACGAAGCAGTTGCAGAAGCTGAGTACTACCGAAGGGAGAACGAAAAAAATAAAAAATAAATATTAGTTACTTTAGATGTAGGCCCCTCTCATCCTTCACTTCTCAATACAAGACTCGGACCAAGTGCCTCCAGTATTGGGTTTGCCCCTTGCCCTTATGCAATGTTAACTTTGGGTTACATTCGCGTAGATGGGACCACTGAGCAGGACACAGGGCATCCATTTTTGTACCCCCTTTTGACTCCATCTTGGTGACCAGGCCTCACTACGATAGTACGAACCGCTTCTCTCCCTTGCACATGGCCCCCACCCTCATTCCCACTCTGACTGGAAAACTCTGCGGCTCCATTCTCACGCTGATGCCGGAGGTATTTGCAACAACTAATAAATGTAACACATCACTCTTCCTCTGAGATCACTGTCCTGCATGTGAACCGGCTAGAACTAATCCCACAGCTCGTTCATCTCCACAAATGTGTCCTTGCCGCCACACCCTCGCCAGTGGAAACTTACTGCCATTCTGACCCTGTGTCCCTGCAAGGTATTCCTTTCATCTACCAGACCACTGACCACACCATGATGCCCACCAAGCTAACCCCCAACTAACATTAGACCTCTGATGCAGTATAACGTGCCCAGTACTAACAAACGCCACATACCTAAGATTCTTGTAAGCATAAACCTACACTCTGGTCATTGTATTATAGTGATGAAGATGCCTAACCTATGACTTGTATAATCCAAAGGTTACAGATGATATAAATACCTGTGTGACTTTTATAGAGACATGACAAATTATTGAGGGTCTTTGAATCACTATTATTTAGTGCATGCATTATAGAGAATGTATTATGTTAGCTTAGATAGTGACCACCCTGCTTCACAGTGACCTGACCTTCACCCATCCGGAGCACAGATGTCTGACGTTCATCAGCCTGCCAACCGAGCAACCAACCAAGAGGACGAGATGATGCCCACACCTAAGACACCACCCTGGCTGACCAATCCGGGTCCAACGTAGTATCATATGTTAGACGCATCATTGTGCCTATAAAATGTACTGAAACATTAATTTTGCCAGAGTGCTCTCAGAGATCTAGATAAACTGTTCCTTGGACTCTCGCAGCCTGCTCTCCTTTGCCTTATTCACTGTCTGGGGAGTGTCTGTTTTATTTTCTTGCACGTGTAAGACAGGGAGGGCACAAACACAACTATAGGCGAGTCAGCCTGCCCTACTGTAGGAGCTGCTAAAAGAATATAATGGAGGTCCTTATAAAGGGGTCAATTCTGTGAAACATGTGTCAGCTGTTGATCATTTATGAAATAAAGACAATACATTCAGTCAGATGAATAGACTTGTCTGACTAGACTTAGGTGGTGCATAAATAATCCATTTTGCATTAAGGTGACACATAGCATTACAATTAAGGAGGCCATGATTGGCCTGAATACTGAACTGCCTGCAGCCTCAATAAAATTGGAAATGGCAATTTAAAGCAAGCAGGTCAACAATAATTATTATTCTTTTTTGATTTCTATTAAAGGCTGAGGCAGGATGTCATTTTGATCAGAAATATATATAGTATACCACAGTATAAAGTTACAGAAGTCGGAGGCAGTCCTTAGGTAGGGCGCCTTTATACTTTAGATTGGTTTCGATTGGTTGAATGGATAAGGTAGAAATAGTGATGAATGAGTCATATCGGAGCATAGACTTGATAGATAGTACTTGATAGAGGTACTAGGGGACAAAACAAACGGACGTTCAGGCCATAGGGTCAGTCTAAACCTAATTATAATGTATGTTTGCATAGTCCTGAGAAGTAAGCTTGAGAAATATTTTGGTAGGCCAGTAGGGAGGGGAAGGAAGGGGGCAGCCCCACTCGCTATCAAGTGAAGTTTGGGCTCGGTCTGGAACAGTTTTAATGAATGTCATTAATGTGCCTGGATGAGCACATTCTAGTAGAGTTGGCAAATAGAGAGAAAGAGCACAATTATGAGGACACGTATGAGGGGACACAGTGAACTGATAGGTCATTGAGAAAAGAGGAATGGGAAGTCCTAGAAGGAGAGAAATGCCATTTGCAGTTAGTGAGGAAGTGGTGGGGCTACATGGATAAAGAAGCAGGAATTCAAAGAGAAAGTGATCTTGCACAGAGAGACATCCATCAAGGTGATGGTAGGCTGTGATGGGGGAGGATCTGGAGATGTTGAAAAAGGTGCATATAGCAAAGTCAAAGAATTTGCTGAGGGGAGCAAAGGAGTAGAGAGGAAGACCAAGAAGTAGGCTCACACAGTAATCCATTTTGTTGAGCACTAGGGTAGAGGTCGGAGTAGGGTGGGGCACGAGGTGTGGGTGAATTATTCTTACCTTGAGGAGGTTGAAGCTGCTTGCAATGCAAGTGTCCATGATGAACAGGAAGCATTTCAGGTCAGTATCAAAGAGGACCCCAAAGTTGTGAACCAGGGGTGAAGGAATGAGAATGTCAGGGGGTAGGAGATCAAAGAAGTCAGGTTGGGGTTAGTGATGGAAGCTGGGATTAAGAGGACCTCCATCTTCAAAGGAGTTAAGCAGAAGGCAGGGAAGAGCCATCCAGAGAGGAATGATGAGAAAGCAGTTTTGTAAATGTTTGGAGGTAGCCGGGGTGAAGGAGAGAAGGAGAAGAAGACATGGGTATGAGCAGTAAAGTGGTGATAGTTCAAGTCAAAGGAAGACATTAGTTTACCCAGAGAGGAAGTATAGAGTGTGAAGAGGGTTTGAACTAAGACCGGTCCGTGGGAGACACTCATGAGGCATTGTGTACCAAAAGAGGAAGGATTGGCAAGAGAAAAATGAGGAAACCCATTCAACTACATTGTCCTTAAAGCCAATTGAGAAAACATTTTGGAGGAGGGAGCAATGGTCTTCTGTGTTGAAGGATCTGGAAATGTCAAATAGAATGAGGGTGGAGGAGAAGAGAGGGGAGAGTGATAAGCAATGCGAAGGACGTTAAAGAGATGGGTGGTACCAGTTTTGGCTACTACTTGGACGGCAATCCTAAGTGATGGGTGCCACAGAGTCAAGATAATTGACTATGCATGTGGGGGCAACTCTTTTCTGGATTTTAGAGTGGGGGTAGAAGAGAGATGGGAAGATGCCAGTGTGAGAAAGGTTAAAATGGTAGAAAAGTTGAAAAGAGGTGACAGGTGACTATTGCTTGACAGTTTACAGTGCAAGGGGATTGATAGGGGTCCAAGATGGGCTGGCAGAGCGTAAGGTGGGTAAGAGTTTGGTATGCAAAGTGGGAGACAAGTAAGATAGTGATAAAATTGTGGAGATTTGGAAGGCGGGTCTCATTTGGGCACAAATGCCCACAAGCAACTTTCTATTGATTAATTTATTCTGAGAATTGTCCTGATGAATGAATGTTGTGCATTGTTCTGATGCAATAATTCTATGCACTGCTCTTATGAATAGATCCCATATATTGGTCAAGCATGTTTGTTTGTTTATTTATTTGTATTGCGCACCAGACCCGTGGGTATCAGGGTGCAAAGCATAAGATGACTTACAGCTTAGTTACACATCGGAATAATACAGTTATACAGTAATAATACAGTACATATGATTTATACAGATGAGGCACATAGTACAGGAGAGATCAAGGGCAGGGGGTCAGGGCAGTGTTAGTGATAATTACCCATACAGAAGACGAAAATAATATAATTAATAATATACAAATCATGGGCAGGTAGATGCTGGCTACATTATTTTGGGTGTGTAAAGTCTTTTCAGAGTTAACTCATACCTTCTACTGATAAATGAATGCCCATATAATACCGTGATGAAGTAATCCTACACTTTATTCTGTTGAAGTAACCCATAGACATTTCTGCTGCCGAAGTCCCATGCATTGTAGTGCTAATTAAATCCTCTTTAGTGGTTTGCTGAAGTCATTTTGTGTGTCCTTCTGATAACATACTCACTTGCATTAATTTGATGAGATAATTCCATGCAGGGCTCTGGTAACATGATGCAATATTCTGCTTATTTAAGTCTGCCTATTGTTGTCATTAAGTAATAAACGAGGATTTAAAAGTAGTGCTCAGGCTACTTTCATATTCCTTTAAATAACAGAAACTTCTACTATTAGCTTTTTGTAGAAAAATAAAAAGGGGAAACAATTGTACGCACCTAATGGGTCCGGGAACTTGTGGATAGTAATGACAATGATGCTAAAAGGGCATGTTGTGCATATTCTGGGGTCAGTCGAAGAAATGTATATTTTTGTGACTGTGTGCATGCATTTTATTCATGTCTAGGGTGCCACTTTTCTCCCCACCCATTAGCCTTATATGTACTCGATTCATCACCAGTCGTTTGTCATACATTTAGCCTGGGAGTAGAAAGGGTCCCTCTTGGCCTTGTACTGTTTTTATATAAACTCTGTGTTTACCTATGTGTTATGTTTAACCCAAAGTACTTATGTGAACGGCTAGTTTGTATATGTGTAATTCTAAATAAAGAGTGTATATTACTCAGTATACCCGTATAGTATACCCATTTGGTGTGTCTTTTTGGGATTACCCATGCCTATCCACCAGCCTTCCTTGCTCCTTGGAATGATGCATGACCTCACTTGAATAAAGAGAGCTTGTTTTATCTTCTGGTTGGAACCCTGTGGCACCTTAGAATAGATGGTTACACAACCCTCCCCAGAGGGCTGAGCAAAAGCCTTCCTAAAAACAACCACTACTGATTATTGACCCTTTAAGTAGAATGAGGTTGGGAGCAATGGCTGGAGGAAGGCATTCCTTTTGGTAGTGGGAGGAAGATACATGAGAAAGATGGATAAGTGAAACATAGGAGGTTGCTAGGCGTGTTTTGTTGGTTAGATGGAGTGGGCAGTAGTTATTAGGTTTCTGTGGGAGGTTGGTTGCTGAAAAGCCAAGTGCTGGAAAGCCAAGTGCAATTCCTGGTATGGCTCTGACCTAGCTACACTTAAACGTAATGGAGGACTTCCTGTTCATCCTCTGACAAACTGGCCTGCTGCCTGCTACAAAGGCAATACCGACTCTCTGTCCTCACCAAGAAGAGAGTCCACATTCAAGCTCGTGTCTCTGCGGCATCTAACAACTCGGCCAAACTCTTTAAAATCTGCAAGGAGCTGGCCAACCCTGCTGCAGTCTCTACCACTCCTGTTGCCTCCCAGGCTCTTTGCAATGCCCTTGCCTCTCACTTCATTTAAAAAACCCAGGACATCTTGTCCACTCTCTCCACCCACACTCCTCCTCTTCCCTCTCCATCTGTGCTTGCTGACCCTCCTTTAGCCACCCTCCCACCATCCTTCTCGTCCTTTCCTCTTTTCACCCCTGACGACGTTGCTAGACAAGTCCGATCTATGAAAGCCTCTTCAGAACAGGTTCATCCCTGTTCCTCTAAAACCATCAAGGACCACATTGACACCCTTGCTCTGGCCCTTGCTGATTTTTGCAACCACTCCTTTGCCTCTGGATCCTTCCCCTCCCCTCTGAAGCACTCCTTTGTGCATCCTCTTCTCAAGAAACCCACAGCTGATCCTTCTTGTCCAGCTAACTATCGCCCAATTTCCATTACTACCTTTCTTGGCAAACTCCTGGAAAAGTTGGCCATCTCTCAGCTTAACCTTCATTCCAATTCTGTTGGCTGTCTCCATGACCACCAGTCTGGCTTCAGAGCTGCCAGAAGCACGGAAACTGCTCTCCTAAACATCTGTGAAGATCTGCTCACCAACCTTGACTCTAACATTCCCTCTGTCCTCATCCTCCTCGATCTCTCTTCTGCCTTCGACACGGTCAACCATACCATCCTGCTCAACCGTCTCCATGAAAACCTGGGAATCACTGATCAGGCTCTGGCCTGGCTGACCTCTTTCCTCTCAGAACGGCCCTCCCAGGTCCAACTTGGGTCCTTCCTTTCACCTATCTTCCTCTCTACCTGTGGTGTTCCCCAGGGGTCTAACCTCTCGCCCTGGCTTTTCAACCAATACCTGGCAACTCTCGCCTACTGCATTGCCACTTTCTGCTCAAATTTCCAGTGCTACGCTGACGACAATCAACTCATTTTCAGGCTGCCCTCTGCCACCTCCTCTCCCTCTCTCATCTCTGATTGCCTAACTGCCATTCAAGATTGGTGTGCCACCAATGATCTTTGTCTGAATGCCAGCAAGGCGGAGATCCTCCTCATCGGCACACCTTCACCATCCTTTCCCCTCACTCTCTGGTCGGCCTCCCTTGGCCCTCCTGCTACCCCCACCTGCGAGGCTAAGAACCTCAAGTCATCTTTGACTCCACCCTTTCCTTCTCCGCCCACATCTCTGAGGTCTCTAAAAAGTCAAATTTCCGACTGCACCTCCTCAGAGGTACTCTGCCTTTCCTCTCCTTCCCCCAGAAGCTCATGGTATCTCAAGCTCTGGTTCTCTCTAGCTTGGACTATTGTAACAGCCTCTTTCTAAATCTACCTGACTCTACTCTCTGCCCTCTGCAACTAATCCAGAACAGGACTGTGAGACTTGTCCTTGGCCTCAAGCCCTGGGATCATATCTCTCCAGCTCTGAAATCTCTTCACTGGCTCCCAGTGGATGCAAGGATTAAATTCAAAACCTTCTGCATTGTCCACAAGGCTTTCAGGGTCCAAAATACCTTCAGCTATCCCTCCGCAAATACCTCCCCTCTCAAGCTCTTCGCTCCTCTACCTCCAACTCACTCAGGGTAAGTCGTTTTTCTAAGAAACGAGCTGGGGGTAGATCTCTGTCTTTGGCTGGGGCCTCCCTCTGGAACAGCCTCCCTGCCACTCTAAAACTTGAGGAGAACCCTCTCCGGTTCCGGAAGCACCTCAATACCTTCCTCTTTTCTTCTGCCTTCGCTCCCCCTCTCCCCTGCTGATCTGTTCTCTCTTGGCACCATGCACCTGGCCACCCTCTGTCTTTTGGGCCCAGGTACCTGCTCATCCTGTCACCCTCCCGCACTGACTCCGAGCCACCCCTTGCACTGGGGTCTGTATCTGTACCCATACAGCCCCCCCTTTTTCTTCCTGCACTTATCGGACCTACCCTGTCTGCTGCCTTAAACCTAGCACTTGCAAATTGCTGGCTGCATTACCACTGTTTGTTGCCTTTATTATTTATTTGTTATTTTATCTGTTTCCCCTGTGCTTCGCACTTTCCACCTCTCCCCCTTCCATGCACTTTTCCCATTGCGCGTTCTCAATGTCACTGGGCCTAGTAAGATCGCTGTTTTGTTCTCCCCTGTTCCCCACTCTTGCCTTGTCGCACTCTGAAACACTTGTGTACGAGCGCGATAGAAATAAAATATCAATCAATCAATCAATCAATCAGTGATGGGTGAGAGGCACAGGGTCATAATGGGGTAACAAAATAGGCCTGCAAACCAAATAAAATGTGGTCCACAATCAAATACGTCAATTCGTCATTTGCTGTGACAAATTGTTTGCGTAGCACCCAAGCAGATGTTTTTGGCAACCTTTATGACAAACAGTACATTTGGAGCACATTCATTTAATAGCATTGGGCAAACCCAGCAACTGCAAAGTGCACAAGCTCATGGAACTGGCCCACACAAGCTGGCCCACAATAGAATGTTCACCCGGCCCTTTGTGCATTGTCCTATTGCTCTACTACCAATCCAAGCCTGGAGAGGCAGTTGATGGCCAGAGAAGTGGACAGCTTGAAGATGGGATATAGGGTGAAGGAGGTGGCTGGGCAGAGGTTGAGGCTAGAGATGGAGGGATGGAGGGATTAGGAAGCAGGGGAGATGTCAATATGGGAGAGCTGATGGTTGACTTTGCGTTTTCGTGTGTTAACAGCAATAGATCCCTGCAGCGGAGACATTTTTAATGACAGTTATTGGTCTCTTCACCTGCATATGTGACTTAACCTTCAACTGGGGCTACTACATTAGGTGGATGCCAAAGGTGCATTATTGCATTGCATTGTTGGCGATGTCTTTCCATAGACCTAAACTCGCTGATATGTCTTTTCATCAGCAACTTTTCATCACAAGTCCTTTAATATGGAAACACAAATACACAACAAAAAAGTGAACTGAAACAAGAGTAACAGGTAAAAAGTTAAAAGTAGGGGTTGGCAATGCAGTAAGAGGAGATTAAAGTGGTCCCCTCCCTGTTTAAAGTACATCCAATGAACACAATTCAAAAAAGAAAAGAAAAACAAAACAGTTTGAAAGCCTCATACAAAAACATGCAGCGTGCCAGCTGAATGGCAATTATGCTACTTTGTAAACCTAAGGAACAGAGCCTAGGATAACAAATAAGTCAGTGGCAAATTATCGATCCAAATTCTGAATAAGCTCAATTTTCACTATACTTCCAAAACGTTTAAAAGATTCGGGTACACGGGTTTGGACATGCAAATGGCAAGAGCCTTCTGGAGATCTTCAACAGTCAATGGGAATCTCCCAGAGAGGGAAAAGGGTGGAGTGGACTGATGCCTGTTGCTGTTGGAGAGCTGCTGTATTTTACTTCCTTTTCTAGCTAAGCATGTTTGGGATTCTAACCAAACATCGATGCATGCCGTGCATTTAATATATTACCAGGAGAAATAAACAGAAGGAACGTTTAAAATGAAAGGAAGCTTTAGGTGTCTGTTGTTGTTTGAGAGCTGGAGTATTTAACGTTCATTTCTAGATAGGGCTTTTGGGATTATTAAACAAACCATCATTGCATGTTGAACATTTAATATTTTTAAAGGAAGACACAGAAAGAAGGAACCATTTAAAATGAAATTACACTTTATCCAAGCGGGAACATGGATAGGGAGATTTTAGACAGTTGGGGGTGCTGGGAAAACTGTTGGCAGTGCCGATCACAGGCAGTGTATATTAGTGGCGGGTTGAGTGCATTCAACATGTGTGAACATTGCAGCTACATTCAGCAGTTCAGGTCATGTGTAAGAGTATACAGCACTACCTCCTTTTGAAAAAGGCTCTACCGTGGCAGCCTGTATCTATGGTGTTTGATTTTTTTTTAAAAAGCAGCATACTAAGTTAGGGGGACAGGAAGACACTGTGGAAATGTTGCACGGTTCACTTCAGAAACAGCTGCTACCATTTCTTGGGATGCACACGTTGCACATCAATCACTGCTACACATGACAAGTGCTTCTGATGTTATCTCTAGCTTAGCTGTTTCTACCACTTCACTGCAGCTGCCCAAATACTGACGTCCCTAAGATCATAGTCTGGCACAATGTGTGCTGTATCCCATGTTACCTTGTTGCTACAGACCATCGCACATGTCCAGGTTATGCAGAAGTATGTTGAGGTGCCAGCTGAAGAGACTGGCGCTGAATATGGGGCAGAAGGAGCAGGTAGGTGTTCTGGGGGGTGGACGGATTTGCTGTTCTCTGCAGTAGATCAGGGGCAGCAGAGTCATGCTCAATTGCCTATGTTAGATTGGCAGGATGTTTTGCCAGCCTAGCACACCAACTGCATCTCCACACTTTCCACTCCGTTAGCCTATGATTTTGATGATGGCAATGGGGAATATAGTAATGACCAGGACCAAGACTACGCCCTGTCTTCTTGGAAGAAAAGACTGAGAGAGGTTATTAAAGCTACACACACACACATTGCATCCAACCCCAGCAGTGTGCAGAGGGAGTGTTGGAGGAACAAACACAGACTGGAAGGGCACCTACTATCACCACAACCCCTGCACGGGTTCAAACTGTATACATACGACCCAACGCAAAGCACCTGTTCTGTCTACACAATTTTTACGGCACCTAAGTGAGCCCCAGGTGGCAGTGATGTATGTCAATCAAAGACAGCACCTACCCATCCATCAAAGCAACCGGTACCACATCCTGCACCTGTGTGCCTTGCCTTCGGTGTGGAATTTTGTTATGAATGGCCAAGAGTAGCATCTTGCCACCTGCAGGAACGTTGCGTCCTGTGTGAACCAAGGGACTTATCTGGATACGTCATCATTGCTGGACCATATTAAGTGACATCATTCACAACAGTGGGACAAACATATTACACAGCATTCCCCCAGGAGTCAGCAGGCATTCAGCAGCATGCTGGCAATCCCCTGTGTGGTGAACCCTGAATTGGGAGCTATGTCTGTCCCACAGAAAAGTAGTGTGTCTGCCAGTGCCATTAGCAGAACCTAAAAGCAAAGTAGCAGTAGAGGAACAATGTTTATGTGTCAGCCCAGCCTCAACGAGTCATTTGTGTGCATTCAGAAATATCCTCGTAACCATCCTAGAGTACATCTACTCAATGTTACATTGGTGGTAATGCTGGCAGTGCTGGCAGTAGACCATCTGTCATAAACCTTTTTGGAAAACAAAGGATTTAGAAAGCTGATGGCAAGTGCTGATGCCCGCAGCCAAATTCACAGCCAGGCTTACTTGTCATGCAAGTCTGTATCTGTGTTGTACGATGCAGTAGTTCTTGTGGTGAGAGGTGAGGCCTTGGGCAGATCAGAATGTGGAAAATTGCCCTTTACTATGGATACGTGAACAAGTAGGCAAAGCACTGATTGGATGGCTATAATAGCACATTAGGTCGCCTTGCCCTCTAGCATCAATAAAGGGAAGTAGGGAGAGTATTTGCATGCTGCATGTCATTCACTAGCAAGGCACTTTGATCATGCAAGGCTTGGATGGTATGAGCCACAAGGATCGGACATCTGGGATAGAGTGGAGTAGGTGGTGGCATACAATGGCTCCAATGTCAATGCTGCAATACAACATGGGAATACAATGGGCCTCATTATGAGGCTGCCGGTAGCCGTGCCTGTAATACAGGCATGGCTGCCGCTGGTATTCATTTTTTTGCGGTGCCCAGAATTGGGCATTTACTGGGTCATTACGACCTTGCCGGACCGGTATTTGCCCATGCCGGATGCACAGGCACTGTTTATAACGGTGCCTGTGCATCTGACATGCTGTGCTCGCGGGTGCCTTTCATTCCGCCAGGTCAGACCTGGCGGAATGAAAGGCACCCATGAGCGCAACTCAGAGTTTGCCGGTCCAAATACAACGGTACCTGCAAGCTTACCTGTACCATTGTATCCTGACCGGCAAACTTGTAATGTGGCCAAATGCATCTACCATGCTTTGCAGAAATTCTCCTTTTTGTGTTGACATGTTTTATCAACAATTGCCTCCCTATCTGTGATAGGATTGCTATGGCACATAAGATCTGCTTTCATTTCAGTCGATCAGACAGTGTGGAAATGCTCTGAATACTTTGTGGGCACAACACAAACTGCCACACTACTAGCTACAAATGTATATTACAAGCCGCTTGAAATTGACTCTGTATACCGTTGACTGGCTGTGTGAGCAAAGCAACGCTGTAAGTCATTACAAATATAGTCACAGTTCCGCATTGAATGATGCCTTCTTCGCCATTACTCAATGGCAGCTCATACACAATGTCTGCTGTTTGCTACAGCATTTTAGGGAGGCAAAAAGCATATGATTCAAAGGTCAGTGTCCTTGAGCAAGATACGTCCATTGATCTACTGCGCAAAGCTAACCTATCCAAAATAGCAACGGGACACGATAACATTGCATAGCTGGTGAGAGAACTGCATGCAGTCTTTTAGGATAGCCCATGTATTAAATTCATAAAAAGCATTCAATATCTTTTGGCACCTTTTGTGACACCCATTTTAAGGTTAAAGTTGCTGCATTCCGGACTGTGGGCAGTAGGACCACACATACAAAAGACATAGGAGGTCATTACGACCTTGGTGCTAGTTGCACCAACTTTACCACCATGGTGTAAACTACGTTTACACCATGGTGGATGGCGGATTTACCGCCCCATTCCAAGGTGAGTGGGGCGGTAAATCCCCATTTCCCATTTTCCCTTCCCCATTCCCATTTTTGCCCCATAGGGCATAATGGGAGTGGGGAAGGCGCTAATTACGCCGCCGTAAATTACGGCAGCGTAATAAGCACCATGGCGGGTTAGCGCCATGGATTTTAACGCCTGCTAAAAGCAGGCGTTAAAATCGGAATCAGGCGTTAAGGGTTAACGGTGGCGTTAACCCTTAACGCCTGAGTTGTAATGAGGCCCATAGTTGGAATGTGCAAGACTACATTTGACAGGCGTTCGCAATATCACTTGCTTACAAATCAGAGACTGGAAAGATGGACAACAAGAAAGCATCCCCAACGACCAGTCAGAGGATTGTTCAATTTAATTTTGTAGCACCCTCTCCACTGTCAGGTGCAGGGGCACCTCATGTAGGTTGAGCAACTCTCACAAGTACACACCTGTGAGGCTCACTTCAAGATTCTGAATTCTTCACTGTGTCTTGGACTGGGAGAACAACAGATAGCAGTAGTGGGCATACAGCTACACAGATGGTGGCTGTCGGTTTGAGGGACACATGGCAGTTTCGCTAGGGCAATGGCCCGCTGCAGCATTGGTTCTCTATGTAGTATGTGTGGCCAGCAGAGTGTACCCGTAGCCATTGACATCTTAAGCTGCCTCCAGCTAGCTCCATCGAGAGTGCATTATTAGTTCTGCTGGCATTATTGCATCTACCCACAGGAGAAGCCTCTCTGTAGCTCATGTAGAAGAACAGATGTTCATTAAAATGAATGATCACCATATCCCAGTTGGCTATGGCATGACACCATTGCTTTTGCAAGCACAGTAACTGGATCCTCAAAGTCAGCCGTACATCATAGTTGAGTCAGAGGATGACATGTCTCCCAGTGGACAGGTAGTCTCAGATATGTGGTGGAAGGGTTGCCAGCTGCTGTGTTGTCCATTGATAGCACTAGCTGAGGCTCTGAAGATTAAATTGTATTATAGTGGCAATGGATGGTGACTGAGCTGATGAAGATAAACAACAATTTTGATGACACCTTCACCCAAAACATGCAGTACCAAGTGTGCTGCATTTTCTGTGTCTACTATCAGAGCACAACACAGGTCTTTGTGATCACTGTATTCTAGGTGGTCTAATGATTGAACAGACTCCCCCCTTAATATCTCTTCTCTCTCACACAATATACTTTTGCCTCTCTCCTGGCTCTCAGGGGTGGCAACCACAATGATTTTGTACAACTCTCCCAGGAAAAATTAGCCCTAACAGAGAGGAGTTGCTCGATGAACCACTCTCAAGTCTGCAAAGCGTACCTTCACATGGTAGGACATTGCAAATTAGCATTACTAAATGTAAGCAAGGCATACTGCACTATTGCCACAGGGAAGACTTACACGCATTCTTACACCGTGTATGTGGTGTTTGGAAAGATAACAGGCTTTCTCCTTGGGCAAGTGAATAGCAAAAGAGAAAAGAGAGACTATACACAGTCTCAGTGAGTGTCCTATGATTCCATTGCTGTCCAAAATAATGTCATCCCGATTCATGAACCGAGTTTAAAATGTCTTGATTGGCTATTTGCTTTCTCCACATTTTTAACATATGTAATTATTTACATTTTAAGGGAGGGAAAAACAACATACATAGCATCCCTTCAGAAGCAAACCATGATTTAGACAGTTCACCCAGGGCCATGCCATGACCCCAAAATGCTCAGCATTTTAAAATGTGCTTGGGGTGGTGCTCCTCAAAATGATGCTGTGAGCTGGCTATTATAACTCCATACACCAATTCTCCACGACTGAAGCATGCTTGCATATCAGGCTTCATGCTGATCTGCTGGGCAATGTTGGCCATCAGCCTGACCCCCAGGACATTCTCCCTCTTTCCTACAGACCCTAGGATTGCACCTGCGATCGGCATGGCCCTTTTGTCTGTAGGTGCCACCCTGTTACTACGTGAGCAGGACACAGTCCCTGCATGGACACGCCTGTGATTACGAAGGTGTCACTGCTCCCTTGTGCCCTCCTGGGAATTCCATAGTGCAGTCTCATCATCACTGTTATGCGCTTGAGATGGGCAGAACTGGTCATACACAAGCCAGTGCCAGCGCCACAGGTGGTTCAGGAGGGCTGTGGTACCCAGTGAATGGGCATCAGAGCTCTTCCTGCTCCTAACAGTCTTTGACCCTGAGCACAATGTGCACTGCATGGATGAATCATCTGCTGCATAAACTGCATTTAGCACTTTAAGGCAGAGGTCTTCAAACTGTGGGGCGCGCCCCCCCAAAGGGGCGCCAGAGCCCAGCATGAAATGTAAAAAAAAACTACAAAATATTTTTTATTTTTTTTTTAGATTGGAGGAAATGGGAAGGGGCAGCTCACATGGTCAGACTGGACCATAAAACGATCTTGGGCACCAATGAAAAAATGGCCAGCAGATGCAAATGGATATTCAGTCCTTTAGTCACAGGCTGTTTGAATAGTACCCAAGGGGCTGTTTTTTGTTCAAATCGTTCAAATGTAAACAAATTGTGATATTTAAAGAATATTTATTCAGCAACAATGGTCAAAACTACTAGCTCCATAGTGAAGTAACTCCTTAAACTGGCCCACATTGGCCATAAAAGGGGCCATTTTGACTGGCCTACACTAGAATTTTGTATTTTTGGTACGGCCATCGCCCTATTGCCCTATAGGCCAGTCCAAGCCTGCCGGCTCATCCATAATGGGTGAGGGGGCGTCCACCCCCTGGCCACCTCACCCACTATGGAGGAGCCAAGGAGCCAGCCCAGTGAAACTCTGAGCACTCCCCCAGCTGCTTTTTCCAGCTGAGGGAGTGCTCCTGGGCTGGCTGAACTGTCAAAGGGAAACACTGTTTTGCCTTTGACAGTTCATTTCCCCAGCCGCACATGATCACTGAGCCATGCAACGCTGGGGCGTTTTGCTTCACCAGCCTTGCATAGCTCATTGGAAATGCTGGCTGGGGCACTGCATGTATGTACGTATGTATGTGCGAGGGGGTGCTCCTGCGCCTCCTCGCACATACGGGCAGAGCAACCTGGAGCGGGGCATTTTAGCAACCAAGCGAGGTACGTTTATGGCGATTTATTTTTTATTTAAATGTGTATGGATGTGTGTATGCTTGTGTTATGGGACTGTGGTGGGAGCAGGATGGGTGGCAGCACTGGGATAGTGGTGGGAGTAGGGTGGGGAGAGCCCAGGGTCTATACTCGGAGTAGGGTGCGGTGACGGCACGCAAAAGTCCATAGCGATTTCTACATACTATCCATCTGGCACTTTTAGGGGGGCCTGGCCTGCCCAAACTTTGCTCAGGGGGGTCCTAGGACAAAAATGTTTGAAGACCACTGCTTTAAGGTAATCCCATGCCCAAATGGATGACAGCAAAGGGGGTGGGTGGCACTGTATTCTTATGTTCTACGTACGTTCAGAGGAAGGCCTGGGCTTTCCCTGAACCCTCAATGGCCTTTGTGCCTCTTCATGACCTGTGTGGGACTATCTCGCCTCCTCCTCCTGAACGCTGCAGTACTGGCTCTCCACCTGAGAAGTACTAACTATGCCTCTCGCTTCCCCATTGCCTCTACGTCACCACTACTCCCACCGTCACTGTAACACCGCCATCATCACAACCAATCCCACCAACAACTTGTGCAGGAGCTGCGTCTGATGGAGGAAGTAGATTGTGGGCCTCAGGCCTAGAATGTTCATGAACTCTGCCTCCCCATTTTCTGATTCCAAATAGGATAAGAGATCCACTTGCAAGAGAGCACCACAACAGATTCCTCCCTCTGCATCCCATTTACTTGTACAGCAGGTTCTCCTAAACAAAAAAAATCAAAATATAATAATTTTTTCTAAAAATAGAACAAATGAAGGATTCTGAAACTGAAATGTCAAGGTCCTCTCTAACAAAAAAACTGGCTTCCCAAATAAACTGACCTCAAAAGTTAGAAAGTTCCCCATATTAAGTAACACATTCAAATCACAGCATAGTTTAGTTTAGTTTGTTTATTTATAAAGCGCATCCGAACCCTCAGGTAACTGGGCGCATAGTCATGTGTACAGCAAGGTTACATATCCTGGCACAAGCATCGTATAACAACAGACAGAGCGTACATTAGTCCAAGCTCTGAGTGCTTACATACAAGAGTAGAATATACCAAGAAAAGAGAGGTATGTACAAAGAATATAGGATGAGGAATAATAGTTACAGTGGCTAATGCGGACCAGGTTACAGGTTGATCCTGAGTATGCTGTAGGTAGAGTAAGCATTGCTACAGGTGTAGAGCGGCGGCTAGCAGGTCATGATGGTGTTAATCTGGGTGTTTAGGCTAATAGCCAAGATTTTACCATAGCTCTGAATGGCCAGAATGCGACTTCCGATCTAATTGCATAAAAGAGTGGGATTACCTAACAAAGGATTTCTTGCCAAATAAACTGCCTTAGTTCGTGATCCCAAAGTAAGAAAATAAACCGGTAAAAACAGAGGTTTTGAAATCCCAAATAACGCAGACGGTCCCCTAAGAAAAAAAATGCTGCTTAACCTCTCTGAAAGTCGTTTCATCACAGAATGTTTTTTCACTGCGGTTTTTACCGTGATTTTTTTATGAAACAACTTTTGGGGTGTTAGACAAATATGTGTTTGGGGTGTGGGTGTTTGTGAATAGCAAAACAATTAAAGGGGATGGGTTAGGGGGGAACCCAGCAAAAATAATAAATAAAAAAAATTCGATGAGTTTTTTTTGTAAAAAAATCAGCGTTAATAACCCCCGCAAAAAGCATCCCGCGATTGAATGACATGGAACCCTCTGAAATGTCTCTCTTTTTCTCACTCCTGGTGTGGATCAGCTCTTCCTCATCTTGCTGCAGGCAAACTCAACCAGAAAGGAAATACGGTCGTGGGCAAATCCTTCCACAATGGCCGAATCCATGTGCGGCCTCCCCCATCTCTTCCGAATTGGCAAGACAGAACTTTGGTTCACAATTCTTCCGCGAGCTTCCACTGATTTTGACAAACGACGCCACGAGAAGTTGCTGCTGCGCTTTCCAGAGTTTGGACAGGTTAAATGACGAGTGCGCATTTCGAACATTTATCGGTCAGAAGACCAGAATTGCGTGGGCAGTGTGTGTGAGTGTGTGGCAAGACTTATATTGTGCCTGAAAATAACTTGAACTCTTTCCAAGCACTTCCTGTCTAAATAATCTGCGTATCATAACAAATGCAGTTCTCCTGGGCATTCCAAAGCGTAGAGGTGGAAATATAACCTGTTTGGGGGTTTATAACAGCAATGCATATAACGTGTCAAAATAGTTCTCACTGAAACAGAAAATCTCCCATATCTATCATATGTTAGTATAGAACCTTGGTGTGTACCTAAGAAAAAAGACACCCTCCCTAATGAAAAGGTTTGTAAAGGGGCTTGAATCACCCGCCTGTGACGCAGATGGAAAGTACAGTCATGCGCCCATACAAAGGCTGAAGACCTGAACTAGAAAGCAGGAGTGCGGCCGATGAGTGGTGTGCGATGCCTGTCAGGCACCACTCTCGAGAACAATCAGTTCACATCGTAGCCCTGGGGGCAGCTAACCATGCCCCCACCTCATCGTCTCTCTCCTTTCTTCTACGCTGCCCATCATCCGCTCTCATTAGCTGGCTTTCTGACAGCCTTTGAATTAAAAGGCACGCAGTCGCTGTCAATCAAGGATGTATCCAACAAAGTGTGGCATCACTCGCTTGCTCGCAAGGTTTCCTTGTAACGCGGGGCTCTCACATACATCGGCACCAGGGGTGTCCTAGGGCTTGAGATTGTACTGTCACGTCTCACGCGTACGCAAGCACGTTCATGCTCTCCGGTTTTGGTACAAATAGATAAATACACGAAGGTAAAAAAAATGCCAAGAGGCACGTTATGTGTCGCTTTATGTATTTTGTATTTCTTATATAGCAACATCAAAGGACACAACCACCAATCCTGGGCTTCAGAACATACTAACATACATATTCATAAAGTCAATTGTATATCGAATTAGCAATATTTCACAGCACACGCGGGAGGTTTTCTTTCCTTTGATGTGATGGCAATCTGAACTGGCCTCACACCCCACTCCTACAGAGCCCGTGGGTCTAATGTGTTCTTTAATACTGGAGGAATCCTGCAGTGTGGCGCATGTCTTGCTGTCTGTCACACTTTTATGAACCGCTAAATCTGATAAATTGCTCATCAGTCAGAAATCACAGTTACTTAAATATACATATACATATGATGGAAATCCTAATAAAAACACATTGATCCCCCAGACATGGGATTATGGCTAGCTATGCTAACGCATACAACGACAAGATAGCAGCACAGTGTCCTCTCAACCCTTACCAATTAAGACGTAGACTACCACGACAGTCCTCCCAAACTAACTTTTCCCTAACTAACATGGAGGATTGCATTGACTTTCACCAAGTCTGTCCTCCATGTTGTTAATAGATTGGGTTATTTTCTCTCAGTGTCCCTCATTCCGAGGTTGGCGCTATTAGCGCCATGACTAGCACCACTACCGGTACCGTGTCTGCCCTGGTTCGATGGGGATTTACCGGTCTAGTCCGACCTTTGCGGGACCGGTAAGTCCCCATTGAAAATGTCAATCCCCATTCCCATTTGAGCCCCCATAGGGCTCAATGGGAATGGGGAGGGTGCTAATAACAGTGCCGTAAATTATGGTACCGTTATTAGCTCTGAAGTCCCTTTGCGGATCCCGTCCATACCGCCTGGTAAAAGCAGGCATTAATGACGGGGCCGCAAAGGGACCTCGTAGTAAGGCGCAAAGGGATTACCGGCACCGATGTCCTTAACGGTGCCCGGTATCCCTTTGCGCCCTACTCGGAATGAGACCCATTGGCCCTCATTACGACCCTGGCGGTAAGTGAAAAACGATGCCGGTGAAGAATTACCGGCATCGCTTACCGCTACGGCCAATTATGACCTGAGAAAGCGCTATTAGTGGCACCGTAATCAACGGTGTCGCTAAAAGCGCCAAGGGCGCGGGCACGTGACCCCCATGGCGTAAATACTGCCATGGCGCTATGTGGTGAACATTACAAGTCACGCGGACATGTAATTAACGCCTTTGTGAAGGCCGTAAAGCACCTTACCGCCATGGTGCTAATACCGCCATCGCGAACCAACCGTAAATGGCCATGTGCAGTGTTCCCAGCTGCCACAGGTGCTCTCAATCAGCACAGGTGGAGGCAATATAGACTGGGCAAGCACAAAAGGAGCACACCCCACCCCTTCCCACACCCAGTCACACTCCACAATGAATGCAATACTACTAGCAATGCTGGGGCTGGAGGACCTGATTGCAGTGGAAGTGCTACAACAACTACAAGAAGAACAACAACAGGCAGCACATAGGAGACGCAGGAGAAGGAGGGCAAGGCAGGGCCAGCATGCCCCCCCAGCACAGCCAGTGCCACCATGCAGGCAGCCCCCAATCCCACGCTTCAGAGCCAGTCCATTCAACCTAACCGCTGAGCAGATCCACACCCTGTACCGCCTGGACCGGGACACCATCACCACCATTGTGGACATAATACATGACGACATTGTCAGCCTCATTGAAACACGCACCGCCATCCCACCCCTACTGAAGGTAGTGTCTGTGCTCCACTTCCTGGCCACAGGCACCTGACAACACACAGTGGGGCAACTGCATGGGAGAGATGCATACTTCACCTGGCTGAGATGGGGGGGGAGAGATGCATTCTTCACCTGGCTGAGATGGGGGGGATGCATACGTCACCTGGCTGAGATGGGGGGAGAGATGCATACTTCACGTGGCCGAGATGGGGGGGGGGGGGGAGAGATGCATACATAACTTAGCTGCGAGTGCCAGAGGGAATGAAGCAAGCTCATACCCCAAAAGCAGCCCAGACTGGACCTGACACCTGACCACATAATGCAAGATGTAAGCAGACCTACTATGCGAATGAAGCGGTGTCCCAAACATCCCACAGACATCTGTATGTGCACTGTACCAAATCAGACCGCATTCCCCTCAACAAAATGCAGCTACAAGCAACCACTAGCCAATACACAGCACAAAACATCATTACTGCGTACAAAGGAGTCACATGAGGGTCAAATACATCAATACACCACCACAATGACACAGAGGCCCAACGAAATTGCATGACACCATTTGTTGTGCGTAGTGAGCGCATCATGAGGCTGACATCAACGTTGCCAGGATGAAAGCATACAAATAACTGGACATCTGCAAGATCACAGAAACAACGGTCGTGGACTGACACAGTGCATATGCACTCACAAGCCACTGGACCCCCCAGCGCACACTAATCGATGACATGCAAAACAGTCCATTAGAGGAATACACACATAGCAGTCACATCGTGTGACTCCATTCATGCATGGAAATGGGGTTGAGATGAAGAAATAAATGCATGCCATGGTGTCACTTAATGAGGTCAAACATGATGAGTTGACTTACACATACATTGTTGCTCACATGCAGGTGATGCAGGCTATCCCTTGAAGCGGTGGCTCCTTACCCCAGTCCGGAACCCACAGAACAGGCACGAGGTGGACTATAATCGTGCCCATACACGAACCCGTGTGGTGATTGAGCAGACATTTGGCCTCTTGAAGGCACGGTTTCGCAGCCTCAGCGGGTCTGGTGGGGCACTCCTGTACCGCCATAAGAAGGTGGCAAAGATCGTCATGGCATGTGTCATGCTACACAATATGTGCATCAGACGGAATGTGCCCCTGCCCCCTGACCCAGAACATCAACCACCCGACGAAGAGGATGAGGAGGGTGGGGATGGGGCAGCACCTCAGGGAGGAAGCGATGCACAGGAGGGACGTGACATGCGCCGGACTCTAATCAACCAAATCTTCTAGCACACATGGATGGGGGGTGTCACATGGAGATGGCACTTGGGGCTCTGGGTGTGTCAGGGACATGGACACTGTAGACTGTTAACCAATAAAGCACACGTACGCAATAAGCAATGTCCACACATGTGATTTCTGCATAACCAAAAAGTGTATTGAAAAGGTAAATCTAAGTGAACACACCCACCACCCTACACACCCACTCCTCCCTCCCCCTCTACTCCCCAACACACCCACTCCCCCTCCCCCCTCTACTCCCCAACACACCCACTCCCCTCTCCCCCCTCTACTCCCCAAAACATGGTGTGGATGACTGTGCACAAGTGCAGCATGTGGCACCAGTTCACAAGACTGCGCCTATTGGCATCCCCCGCTCCCAGCACCTGGTGCACCCCTGTCGGAACGCCGCAGGTTCCTGCCCGATCTGCGCACAGGGCTGGTTCTGGTTGAACTGGAAGCCGAGGAAGAACTGGGTTGCTCACTTGGACGCATGTCCCCCATTGTTTGTACTAACTCAGAAAGTATGTGCCGCACCGCGGCCAGTTCAGCACGAATGTCCTTAGAACTGGACTCGATAGCAGACCTAAGAGTAGCAGCACAATCACGCATTTCATCCCTAGTGCTGGTGCATTCTGTGACATGCTGTGTCAACAGGGCTGTAAGTTGCTGTTGGCGTGTAATGATTTCCTGCATTGCCTCTTGGGTGTTGTGGCCTGTGGCTGATGGTTGTGGCGTGTCCATTATACTGCACATGTGCGGTTGGGCTGGGAGTAACCGGCAAGAGTTTCCAGGAGATAGCCCCTGTATGATGTTGTTGTGCTGGCTGCACGGGGACAGATAGGGGGACTGCAGGGGGCCAGTGGGGGGACTCACAACATTATCAACATCCCCTTCCTCGTTGTCGGAGATCGCTGCAGTGGCAGCAGTTTCACCGATGGTGCTGCTTTCTGTGGATCCAGTGCCTTCGGCGGACAACACTGGGCAGATGGTGGATGCCGGTGGCGCCGAAGTGGTGGACTTGGTAGCCATCGGTGCCGTGGCCTGTGCTGTGCTGTGGGACATTTCCTGTTGTTGGGGTTTCCTTGTTCCCCCTGAGGTGGAGGGACGGTGTTGTGCCTCTTCGGCCCTTGCCCTCTTGGCAGTGGTTGCACCTGTGTCATCATCGGCGCTGTCCGAATGTGAGCCTGTGGTGGACCAAAGGAGGGAGAGTGTTAGTGATGGGTCTACGGGCATTGAGCAGGAATTGTGATGGCTGCATTTATTTTGATTGCTGGATGGTTCACATTGGAGGCAGTGACATACAGGTAGTCTCACTCTTAGGTGGTTGATGCATGGAGGCATGTGGGTAGCTACAGAAACGGGGAGCATTATGCATGTGTACAAGGTGGGGGTTAGCACTGCCTATGGGCAGTCTTGTGCTAATGTGTCCGGTGGACCCTGGTATGCATCATTGCACTTCCCAATCATCTGGACATCATCGTGGTGAGATTGGCATAGTTGGACTTGAGGCACCAACCTGCATCGCCTGATGTCGGGGCTCCTCTCTCCATGTCCCCTACTCCCTCAATGCTCTCTGTGCCTATGGTGGCGGCACATGTCTCCTCCCACGGATGTAGTTTAAGGGGCGACTCAGCACCTCCACCAGTCGCCATGCCGAGATTCCGATTTGCCGCCAGTATGCTTCTGACACGGAGACAGAGATCATCCCACCGCTTGCGGCATTGTTTGGCAGTGCGGGGTGTTGTGCCAACGGCACTGACCCTCTGGGCGACCATGGCCCATATTGCCTTTTTTCTCTGCAGCGCCGGTCTGGTCATCTCCGTGGAGAACACAACATCAGCATGCTCTTGGAGTGTTTCGGCTAACATTGTTAGCTCCTCCCTTGAAAAGCGCTCCTGGCGCAGCCGATCTCTGCTTTTTTTCAAAACTTTAGGCATCGTGATGTCAAAGGGGTGGTGTAGGAGGTTTGTGGAAGTTGTGGGGGTCAGGTGTCTACTGGTAACAGAGGATGGCAATGGATTGTGTTTTTAAAGATGGCCGCCTTTCCCGTTCCTGTGCGGTGACGCTACTGCTGGATCCGCTTATTTACGGTCACCGCTAATAGCGGTTACCGCTAATGTCGATGGCTAGGGTGGCGGAGGTTCTATTTGCACGGCATACGATGCCGGTAAGTGGGATTTTACGCCCTTTAGCGGCAGAGCGGTGCTTCCATTACCGGCATGGCGCAATGCTTGTGCCCGAGAACTCGCAATGTGCCGCTTTTAGCGGTCTCTGGCCAGCACGGACATGTTATTTGCGCCATGCCGGTAATGGCCGATACTTACCGCCAGGGTCATAATGAGGGTCATTGTTTTAATGAGACAACAAGTCACCCTCCCATCCAAAACAAAGCTGGGATAATATGAAGTTACTCCACGCAGCTAGCAGGGACGTCATTTCACCAAAATGCCATGGGTAGCGGAAGTGACATCACACGACCCTTGACCTCTGATGACATCACAGGAAGTGATGTCATTTGACCCCTCCCCAAAGTAACATCACAGGAAGCGATGGAACACAACCTTTCACCCCTTCACAAAACAGGAAGTAGCATCACATAGCATTGTTTCTAAGTACACTATGAAAAATATGGTTATGATAACACTTTAAAGTGATATACATTTCATACAAGAATGGATCACCATATTTATCGTAAATATCAGCGCAAAGGCCCATTTACCAAATTACTGTCAATGCAAGCAGACGTCCAAGGCCAAATGATAATGTGTTATTATACAGCACTTACACTTAAGCGCTTTATATAGAACAGAAATACATGCAATATCACCCAACCTGTATTGGTACTCATTTATCAATCTCAGTAGGATAAAAGGCTGAGTTGACCTTGCCAGGAGCCGAACCTGCAGATCACACGCATATTGCAGCAGTGAGTGCTCAACCCACTGAGCTATTGTCATGATGCCTGCCTCCAAGGAGCCAAACCAGGCCCGGCACCCTCAGAGACAGACACCGTGCATTCAAGGGAAGTCCCAGCAGCCCCAGATGGGGGCCCTTTGGACTCAGTCCTGGTGCCGTTGGCGTCAGGCTCATAGAGGACATCAGTCCTGGCGCCATCGGCGCCAGGCTCATACAGAAGTAGGTTGGAAGTAGTGCTTGGTGTAAACTTACCTGTGCAGACCATGCTGCAACTTCCAAGACTGGAAGGAACTATTTTTCTAGGGACTACTTGATCTCTAGGGTGTGACCGGTGGAGGAATACATATTTCTGGGGGAAGAATACATACCTGGAACTACTTGAAAGGCTATTTAAGCCACACCCAAGCAGCAGACCACGCTTCGCGTTGTTCTGCACTTAGCAGCTGGACGCTCACCGTGCCTGCTCCTGCCTTGGTCCTCCATCACGCCTGCCAGCATCCTGGAAACACCTAAAGAAGAAAAGGGAAGAGAACAGGTGAAAACAAGAACCTTACCTGATACATCTGCACTCTGGATTCTGCACGGCGACGATCCTGCAAAGAAGGCAAACATTTTAAACGTGCATCGCGTCGCGTGCAGCTCGCTGCATTTCACTCACCTGCACGTGGCGTTTTCGAGTCCTGCGACGTCCATCCGGAGCTTCCACCGCCATCCAGCACCTATTGGAAGGAAGGAGAAAGAGAGGTGAGAAGGGAAACACGAATCTAAGTAGAACTTACCTGTGGTTCAATTCCCTCTCCGCCTTCGGGTTTGTGCCATACCTTCTCAGCACCCCGGCCCCTAAGGGGAAAAGAAACAGACATTGTATTAGTGAGAGCATGTGAGAACATTAGCAATACGCTCACTCAAGACTTACCCATTTGCAAGAGAGACACAGCAGCTCTTTTCGGGTCGGCGCCTTACCTCCGGCATTGCCGTACCCCGGCCCCTATGGGGAAAAAGACATTGGACATTAAAGGAGATACTTAAAACTGCAAAGGAATCTCTCATCGGAATTCTTACCAGAATTTGGCTTCATCCAAATCGCCTGCAGCCCGGAATCTTCTCCAGCACCTGCGAAAGAAAAGAACAGATGAGTGAATGTAAACCCAAACTTGCCATAAACATTTGCGGTATGACGGGAATGGACAAACTAGTTTAAACTCATCAATTCAGTGAAGTAACTGGAATCACAACGCGCCCCTGCATCAGAAGCAGGATGGAGAGCTCGTCATCTTGGTCCCTAAGGTGAGTCTTCGCAGGGAATCCCAAAAGGGTTTCACGGAGGGAGAGAAGGGAAGTGGGAGGTCGGAACATTAACCCTTCCTTTTCACACACAGTGGGATATTCCTCCGAGCCAGAAAAGCCAGGTTGGGGAATCCAGTCCAGTCCATCTTCCGGGTCTTACGCATCTCTGCAGAAGAGGTCACAGCAGTTCCAGCCACGCCCGCACCTCCTTGGGAGCCAGGTGAGCGTTACAGAACGCAAAGCCTACCCATAATTTCCCACCCAGGCGCCATGGAGACTTCCGAGACAGACCAACTGGCCCAATTATTGGGGGAATTACGGGCAGAAGTGCATGCCGCCTGCCAGGAAACTAACGCCCTTAGAAGGGAACTAATCTTATCCAAAGAACGAACTGATGATTTGGCTAAACAGCTTTTGCAGAGTCAGGCAGGACAAACGCCTTTACCCGGCTCCGGGATGAATTCCACTCCAATGGTTTCAACCAACCCGGTGCAAATTAACCTGCCAGGAAATATGCCTCTGGCCCCCCCTGAGCGTTTTACTGGGGATCCCAAGAAATACGCCGTTTTCATGAATCAATGTCGTTTACATTTCATATGTAGACCTGGGGACTTCCCTAATGACCAAACCAAGGTGGCTTTTGTGCTATCTTATCTCAGCGGCAGTGCTGCCGATTGGTCGATTCCGTTGGTAAATCAAGACGACCCAATCCTTCAGGACTTTCAAGGCTTCCAGGCAAGAATGGAAAGATTATTCGCTCGACACGCTCAGGGTGAGGCCTTGGATAATGAACTTCTGTCCTTTGCGGCAAGGAAACGAAGATCTCCTATCTTATATAGCCACATTTAACAGATTGGTCGTAGAGACTGGGTGGCCTGAGAATAAAAGAATTACATTATTCCACGAGGTCTGCGTAGAGAACTAAAAGACGTTCTTGCCTAAATAGTGAACCCGCCTCAACTCTGCGCAGAATACATTGACTTAGTGGTCCAACTTGATCATAGACTCCAGAATAGAAAAGCGGATCGGTCCAGATTTGAAACCCGAGTTCCGATCAAAACCCACACAAGCCCCAAGGGTACCGACGCTTCAGAGTCAATGCAAATTGGGGGAATTAAAGGACCACTAACTCAGAAAGAACGAGAAAGAAGAAGACAAAAACAATTATGTCTTTACTGTGGAGCTTCTGGACACTTGCTGCGGGATTTCCCGGTAAAACCACCTAAGAAGGTGGCTGGAGCCACAGACAGTAATCTTCCAGAACCTGATTCGGGAAACGACCAAGCCCGACAAGCGTAGAGGTCCGCTTGCCGAGCGTGAAGACAGACTCTTTGACCTCGCATTTCATCATGCCTATGGTCCTCATAGATCCAAAACAGCCTCAACGGTTGCACGGAATAAAAGCCTACCTCGACAGTGGGGCTATTGGAAATTATGTACAAGAAGGGAGTTGAGGTGGAGATGCGCTAAACACCATATGAATAAGGAGCACTAATTATAAAATTGATGCTTTAATTGTTGCAGAAACAGCCGACACGTGTTTCGACACGCAGGTCGTTTTCAAGGCACAAGAACACAGAGTATATCGGAGAAATCAATAAATGGGAAACCCCTGAATGAGTTCAATCGTGTTAGTTGCTGGCCGCAGTTGCGGGTGGTGAGCAGGTGAAGACTTGTGCCCTATCTCTGAAATGCTGCATAGTGTGGAGTTGCCTGGGTAGCAGTGACGCCCACAGTGAGGTCACTGATCTGAAATATTATGAATGATGCGAGCGGCAGGCTGCCGTTGTAATGAATGAGCACAGAAGCAAAGCAGGACACGCGTCTGATGTCTGCCTGGCTAAGCTTGTAAACACTGTCTCGGAAACTATTGGAAATTATGTTGACCTTGAATTGGCTTCCAGGATTGGTCTCCCTCTCCGTCCAAAAACCACCAAGGATGTCATTACCACGGTTGATGGAACCGAAATTGCCTCCGGGCCGGTAACACACTCTACCACGGAAATGACACTGGTTGGCCAAGATGGCCATCGGGAAACCATGGTGTTTGACGTAATCAAGGCTCCACAATTTCAGGTAATCTTAGGGATCCCTTGGTTAGAAACACATAATCCTCGAATTGACTGGCGAGCAAAGAGCATAACCTTCCCTGATTGTGCACAAAAGTGTTATCCAGGAAATCCACAGATGGGTCTAGCCTCAGTAAACTCCACAACAGTACCATTACCCTTTGAGTATCAAGACTTTCAAGACGTGTTCCAAAAGGAACAGGCCAACACCTTACCTCCTCACCGGCCATATGATTGTCAGATCGACCTGGTACCCAATGCTCAACCGCCTTGTAGTAGAATCTATGCTCTTACTGAACCGGAGAACCTTCATTTGCGACAGTATTTGGATCAGTACCTTGCCAATGGTTTTATTCGCCCGTCAAAGTCACCTGCTTCCTCAGCTCTATTCTTCGTACCGAAAAAAGAAGGCGACCTTAGAAGTTGCATTGACTACCGCGCCTTAAATCAGATAACGGTCAAGAATCGTTATCCTCGAATCGTTGTTCAAGAATCGTTGATCCCTGAACTCCTTGACCAGGTAAAAGATGCTTGTATCTATACTAAGTTAGATTTAAGGGGAGCTTACCACCTGGTACGCGTCAGAGAAGGCGACGAATGGAAAACTGCCTTCCGCACCAAATATGGACTCTTTGAGTACCAGGTAATGCCTTTCGGGTTGTGCAACGCACCTGCTGCCTTTCAATATTTTATGAATGACGTTTTTCGAGAACTCATCGATATTTGTGTCATTGTATAAATTGACGACATCCTGGTGTACTCCTCCTCGGAATCCGATCACCGAAAACATGTTAGAACTGTCTTGGAGAAACTGCGCCAGCACAAACTGTTTGCAAAACTTGAAAAATGCCTTTTTCATGTTACGGAAGTTGAGTTTCTCGGATTCATCCTAACACCTAAAGGAGTCCGAATGGACTCACGGAAAGTGGATGCGATCCTCAAATGGCCGTCTCCTAGTTCTGTGAAAGGAATTCAAAGTATGCTAGGTTTTGCCAATTTTTACAGAAGGTTTATCCCGGAATTTTCTCAAGTGGTTCAGCCCATCATGGCGCTCCTATGAAAAAACAGATGCTTTGAGTGGTCTAAGGAGGCAGAACAAGCTTTTCAGGAACTAAAAACCAAATTCACCTCTGCACCTGTGTTAAAACATCCTCGTCCGGACCTCCCTTACGTTGTGGAAACCGACGCTTCTAGTTTAGCCATGGGGGCTGTCCTTTCTCAAAGGGATCCAGTTTCAAATCAACTACATCCCGCAGCCTTTTGGTCCAGGAAATTCTCGGCTCCTGAAGTGAACTACGGAATCACAGACAAGGAACTGTTGGCTATTAAGTCAGCTTTCAAAGCTTGGCGTCACTACCTGCTCGGCGCAAGACACACCGTTACAGTGATTGCAGATCACAGGAACTTGCAATACTTGAAAACGGCCAAAGCTCAATCTTCTCATCAACTCCGTTAGGCTCTGTTCTTTGCAGAATTTGACTTTATAATCACATATCGCCCGGGTTGCAAGAATGGCAAGGCAGACGCTCTATCTCGAATTGGAATGGGTGACATTGCCTCAAGTCTAGAGCCAGTTCCGATTATTCCCGAACAGAGGATTTTGGGTGTAATCTCTTCTCAAACTATTGAGGATGTTCAAGGTAGAGTTAAATTGCTTTTCGACGCTACAGCTTTACAAGAATGGAGCCAGAAAGGCTCAAACTATTCCATTAATAATGATTTACCCTATTTCCAAGGGCGGTTATTTCTGCCTCACAAGGAATTGCAAGAACTCGTTATAGCACATTATCATGATACACTAATGGAAGGACACCCGGGCATCGCTAAAACAGAGGAAAAGATCAAACGGCATTTCTGGTGGCCATCCTGGCGAAAGGATATTAAATCCTTTGTTATGACCTGCAGAGTGTGCGCCCAAAATAAAAGTCAGAAGCAAAAACCAGCCAGTCCTTTACGGCCCCTGGACATCCCTCCGGCACCGTGGCACACCTTATCGATGGACTTTATAACTGACCTGCCTCCTAGTCATGGGTATAATACTATCCTGGTGATTGTAGACCTCTTCTCCAAGATGGCTCATTTTATCCCATTGAAGGGGTTGCCTTCAGCCCCCACCTTAGCAAAGGAATTTCTTGAAAATGTTGTTCGTTTACATGGCTTCCCATCCATATTGGTTTCTGATCGGGGAAGTCAATTTATTTCTCATTTCTGGAAAAGGTGTTGCCAAATGGCCCAAGTTATGTGCGACTATCCACCAGCCACCATCCTCAAACCGATGGTCAAACCGAAAGAACAAACCAGACCCTGGAACAGTATCTGCGGTGTATGTTACCTCAATCTGAGGGTAATTGAAAGGACATTCTATGGATTGCCGAGTACGCGCACAACAATTCTTTGCATTCTGGAACGGGTCAGACTCCTTTCTATACCCTATTCGGCCATCATCCCAGGACTTCGGACCTTGAATCCCCTCAAAGCCTTGAAATGCCCGCCGTGGATCATTTACATGCCACAATAACCCAAGCCTTCAAGGAAGCATAGACTCATTTACAACAAGCCAAAGAAAGGTACATTGAAAATGCTGATTTACATCAAAGTAAAGTACCTCCTTACAAAGTAGGAGACCAAGTGTGGCTTGCAACTAGACATTTACGGCTTAAAGGTCCACAAACTTTTAACCCAAGATATATAGGGCCTTATCCAATCAAAGCTATCATTAACCCGGTAGCCTTCAAACTCGATCTGCCACCTAATATGCGAATCCATCCCGTTTTTCACGTATCACTGTTGAAACCAGTACCACCCGGAACCAGGTTATGCAAACCACCAGAACCAATTCCAATAGATGGGGAATTGGAATTCGAAGTTAAGGACATATTGGATTCTAAGATGTCCAAGTCAAAACTCTTTTATCTGATTGATTGGAAAGGATATGGACCTCAGGAAAGATCTTGGGAACCAAGTGAGAATGTACATGCACCTCGACTAATACGGAATTTTCACCGGAAGTTCCCAAATAAACCGAGGCCTCCAGGTTGGACACCCTTGGGAGGGGCTATGGGGGGAGGTACTGTCATGATGCCTGCCTCCAAGGAGCCAAACCAGGCCCGGCACCCTCAGAGACAGACACCATGCATTCAAGGGAAGTCCCAGCAGCCCCAGATGGGGGCCCTTTGGACTCAATCCTGGCGCCATTGGCGTCAGGCTCATAGGGGACATCAGTCCTGGCGCCATCGGCGCCAGGCTCATACCGAAGTAGGTTGGGAGTAGTGCTTGGTGTAAACTTACCTGTGCAGACCATGCTGCAACTTCTAAGACTGGAAGGAACTTTTTTTCTAGGGACTACTTGATCTCTAGGGTGTGACCGGTGGAGAAATACATATTTCTGGGGGAAGAATACATACCTGGAACTACTTGAAAGGCTATTTAAGCCACACCCAAGGAGCAGACCACGCTTCGCGTTGTTCTGCACTTAGCAGCTGGACACTCACCGTGCCTGCTCCTGCCTTGGTCCTCCATCACGCCTGCCAGCATCCTGGAAACACCTAAAGAAGAAAAGGGAAGAGAACAGGTGAAAACAAGAACCTTACCTGATACATCTGCACTCCGGATTCTGCACGGCAACGATCCTGCAAAGAAGGCAAACATTTTAAACGCGCATCGCGTCGCGTACAGCACGCTGCATTTCACTCACCTCCACGTGGCGTTTTCGAGTCCTGCGACGTCCATCCGGAGCTTCCACCGCCATCCAGCACCTATTGGAAGGAAGGAGAAAGAGAGGTGAGAAGGGAAACACGAATCTAAGTAGAACTTACCTGTGGTTCAATTCCCTCTCCGCCTTCGGGTTTGTGCCATACCTTCGGCATCTCAGCACCCCGGCCCCTAAGGGGGAAAGAAACAGACATTGTATTAAAGAGAGCATGTGAGAACATTAGCAATACGCTCACTCAAGACTTACCCATTTGCAAGAGAGACACAGCAGCTCATTTCGGGTCGGCGCCTTACCTCCGGCATTGCCGTACCCCGGCCCCTATGGGGAAAAAGACATTGGACATTAAAGGAGATACTTAAAACTGCAAAGGAATCTCTCATCGGAATTCTTACCAGAATTTGGCTTCATCCAAATCGCCTGCAGCCCGGAATCTTCTCCAGCACCTGCGAAAGAAAAGAACAGATGAGTGAATGTAAACCCAAACTTGCCATAAACATTTGCGGTACGACGGGAATGGACAAACTAGTTTAAACTCATCAATCCAGTGAAGTAACTGGAATCACAACGCGCCCCTGCATCAGAAGCAGGATGGAGAGCTCGTCATCTTGGTCCCTAAGGTGAGTCTTCGCAGGGAATCCCAAAAGGGTTTCACGGAGGGAGAGAAGGGAAGTGGGAGGTCGGAACATCACCCGCAGACTATTAACCCTTCCTTTTCACACACAGTGGGATATTCCTCCGAGCCAGAAAAGCCAGGTTGGGGAATCCAGTCCAGTCCATCTTCCGGGTCTTACGCATCTCTGCAGAAGAGGTCACAGCAGTCCCAGCCACGCCCGCGCCTCCGTGGGAGCCAGGTGAGCGTTACAGCTATCTTGATGGCTATAGCTATCAGAAAACCAGCCACTCCAGAAACAAAGAGCCACATGCTGCTGGCCCAAAGAGCCACATGCTGCTGGCCACAGTCCAGGATCCTCAATTTAAAAAAAAAACAACTTTTTTTTAGGGGTAGCAAGGGAGCCCTCAGGGGTCGCAGTTGCGACCCCTGGCGACTCCTAAATGATGTCCCTGGCAGCTAGGGTGAGTGGGTATGCAGTACTGTGATAAGTCAGGACAGAACACAGTGTAATGTAGAATTACCTGTTAGTAATTAGGCCATTTCCAGTCTCACTGACAGCATTGACAGCTCATTACCATACTTGTGATAGCATAACTGATGGAATTACATATGACATCATCATGATCACCATTGTTTCTGTCAGTGAAAACAATACACAGAAAATCTCCAACATAACCTTGACAGGACTTTCTAATTGCAACACACTGAAGCCAAAATTCCATTACTGCGTGAACACGACACACACAATAGTTAACCACTCACCGGTAGTACAAAAAACACGCACAATTGGAACACTATATCAGAAAAATATTATTGTGCATTACATATAGGCAAAATCGCTGCCACAGATAAGTGAGCCCAATACATTCCCAACAAAGAAACATATATAACACTGTACATACAAGTTAACATACTTATGGACTGTCTGGTGACTAACAATATACATCCCCTTGTGTATTGTACAGGATTTGACATTAATGTTGAATTAAACATCAGATATTCGGTATCCAGTGTGAGTGGCAGACACAAATATTCATAAACAGTCGACACGTCTGTATTTCAGCCTAAAACAATTGGTATAGCTTTTGATAACAACAGCCTTCATCAGGACCGGGAATTGTGATCCGGGCTCTTCACAACCTTTCCTGTGATGTGACTCTATAACATAAAACAAATAAACAATACTCTGGTAATAGTGTGTTTGTCAATGTATATAAAGCATAATAAATAGCTAAGAAAGTGTCCCGAGGAGGGGAAACTTACTGTGCTTCCATATTGTGGCACAGCATATCGCAAGCCACGCTTCTGGCTGTGGCCACATTGTCCTTCAAATTGGACTGTGCAAGCTAAGACTTCAGGGGTCCTAGCAATATCTATGAGGGGAAACGTGAACACAGGGAAAAACCTTCACTGCTGTGTGAATTCACCATGTGTTGTCTGGTCATATATATTTCCAATAGTAATCTTGTCTCTACACCCCCCAATCTAACGAGAGTGATGTAAAAAGAGACTTACCCCAATTTCACAATCTGATGAATCAGGGGGGTATGCCGGAAGCAGGGTCCTCTCTTAGCACATGTAATGAAAGATTGAATATAGGTATGGTTTTTGTCACTTACTGGTTGGAATACCATTGTCGGGTTGTCATCCTTTGCCCTGAGAGCTCTGTCTATCTTTTGTCTGTGTGTGTTCTTTCAGAATGCCATATTTTATTGTTACTTATTTCAAACATGTCAGATTTGAGTATGGGCAACTTACACTGTCCTCCATGTGAGCAACATATCCTGTGAATACCCGTGTTCTCCAAACACAATCTGTGGGATTGGTGTTATCATGTGAGCTCCTCAGTTACAATAATGAAACATCACTTTGGTCTCTTGTGATGTCATCAGTGATGTCTTTGACAATGTCACTGATAAGGTCTTATTTAATGTCATATGGTCTTATTTAATGGCATATTTTGATGTCACTGCTGATTCAATTTTTGAACATATCTGTGACACCACGTGTCGGGTGTATATTGTATGCCATGTTGATGAAAAGTTTTAAAATTTAGTGAGTGCTTTTCAAATGTATCTGTGCCATATGTAATGTAGTGCCTGATTGCCACTATTTTTGCATGACCCAGGTGTGTTTCCATCTAATGTATGGTTGTTTTGCTAGTCATGGGCATGATGTATTTGGCAGTGTGGGGTGTAGTTTGATGTAGGTTGTATGTTGTGAATGTTGATTTATATGTATTTAGTGGTCATCGCTCGTGGAGACCTGATGTTTAATGTAGTTGTTGAGGAGTTTTGTGGTGCGCTCCAGTTGTGCAGCACCAGTGGTAGTAGTACAGTTCTGTAGCACCAGTGTTGCTAGTATTGTAGTGGTGCAGTTTTGTAGCACTTGTGGTGATGTTTGTAGTTTTAGTGCAGTTGTGTGCACCTGTAGCAGATGAGGTCGTTATGCAACAGTAAGTTGTAGGAGCATAGTATTAGTCCTGGAGGGCGTAGTTACGCCAGTGTTGCGTAGGTGTCGTGATTATAGCCGGGTTAGGTGCTTTACATTGCTAGTCTAGCTAGTGGCCTAGCGAACCGCTTGTTAGTCTGTGGTAGTCCCAGGGTGTAGGTTTGCACCAGGCTGGAGTAGGAGTTATGATTCTATTTCTCACCGGCTAGTGGCCTAGCAAACCACTGGTCAGGCTTGAGGGGTCTCCAGGGCGTGGTTGTGGAGTCTATGCACTGTTAACCACTTGGTGTTTTTGCAGGAGCTGATGTCAGGGAGGACGCATCAGGGCACCGTTGTGCAGGAAGTTGTTGTAGCTAATGTCAGGGAGTAGATGTTAGGGCACTGTTGTGCAGAAAGATTTGGAGTGTATTATTTCCGGGAGTAGATGTTGTTGCACTGTTGTGCTGGTAGTTTGCAAGTGGTGTGCATAAGCAGAGGTGTTCAATTATCAACTTATTGGAGAATGACCTAGGCATAGGATTGACTACCCTGTGTATGGGTGAGTAGTTGGTTCCACATATACATGGACTAGTCGACCATGTACTTGGTTCTTGATGTGCTGTTTCTCTGCAGTACATTTGTTTTAATGCTGGTTGACCCCCCACCTCAAAGAACTTAGACTTAGAAAAAGAAAGTTAGAATCCCTGTGGCGACACACCCCCCTCGGACAAAAATAAACTACAACTAACCAACTTTGCTAACAGCTACAAAAAATAATTTGTACCAAAAAAGATCTCTTCAATGAAAGAATCTCCAATGCCAGTTCTAATACTAAGGAACTTTTTGTGATCCTTCGGGAATTAGAATCCCCCATACCCACTATTGACAATGTACCTAAAGAGTAACAATGGTGCATCAGCATTCAGAATGCCTTATCTGACAAAATAATCTCACTTCAAAACAAAATGGCCAAAAATAAAGCCTCCCTGAACCCCACCGAGACGCAACCTAACAGTCCCCCTAAAGCCACCAGCATTCCAGCCCCTTTCAGATTTACCAAAGTTTCCATTCTGGAAACAGAGAAGATTATCGCATCCCTGAAGTGATCTAACTGCCAAGGCGACAACTGCCCCGGCCAACTAATCAAAAATGCTGCAGGAGACCTAGTGCTGTTCATCTCAAAGCTAATTAATGCCTCTTTCATGACCAACACTGTCCCAAGCAACTTAAAAGAGTCATGGGTTCTACCTCTCCTCAAGAAACAGACTCTTCCATCCCCACATATTACAGGCCCATTACCACAGTACTTTTCTCCTTAAAATAATAGACAGAGTATCCTATCTACAAATTCAGAACTACCTTGAAGCAAACCACCTCCTAGGCTCTCGCCAAACTGGATTCAGGCCACAACAAGGCACGGAAACGGCATTAATCTACCTAAAAACTCAAATTGACGAGCTCAAGGTCAAAGAAAAAACTGCCATGCTGCTCCTACTTGACCTGTAGGCGGCCTTCGACCTGGTGGACCATGCAGTTCTATGCAAACACCTAGCGTTGGCAGCCCACTTCTCGAGAGAGGCAATAACATGGGTCCAGTCCTTCTTAGACAATAGAACAATGAGAGTTTTCTCCACATCATGCATCTCGCCAACTATGTATAACATATTTACCAAGCCCCTATTTGACAAATTGGACAGACTGGGCGTCACCTACACTAATTATGCGGATAACACCCAGATCCTCATTCCCCTTTCGGGCAATTTTGTCACTGATACGGCCTTGGTAAATGAGATATACCTCCTCATTCAGGCATGGATTGCATCCCATGGCCTCTGCCTGAATGACGACAAAACAGAGATCCTGATCATGGGATCTGATGCCAACCTCAAAAACCTTAACTCCAAATACTCTGAACTCAACATAGATGGCAACATAATTAAAGTAGTCAAAGAGGTGAAAATGCTAGGTTTCTACCTTGATTCCACTCTAACCTTAAGGAAACAGGTACATTCCATGGCATCATCCACTGCTTACACCTGTAAGCTCATCAAGGCCTGCAGACCTTTTCTTTTTTATTTTAATGAATTTTTATTATTCAAGATACAGAAATGATACACGTGTTAACACGTTACAGAGTTTGAGTGGTCTTGGTAACCTTAAAGGATGAACATAGTTAACAACTTTAACAAGTAAGAATATAATCTTTATCCAAGACATACATTAATTGAATTAGCTTGTTGTATTACGTTGAACAAGAATAGAATTGAAATTGGAGGTAGTGTTGTTTCAACCTGGATTATTATGAAACATATCTGTAAAGAGTAACTGATATGGAGATAAGAATAGAGATATGGGGAGACAAACAGGGAGACAGACAGTAGTCATACCGGAAACAGATAGGAGCAGGGTGAAGGGGGGGAAAAAGGGTATAATAAATTATTTCATAACACTGATTTTTCTATAACTGTAATACTATAAAGCAAGCATTTGAATATAAGATAGTGATTTGGTTAGTAAAATGAGCATAAGACTATATGTTCAGGAACAATGAGCAGTTGCATTTAAACAGTTAAGATAACAGGTGAAATAGTACCATTTAGCACTGTATTTAGGAATTGTATTTTGATTTTTAGCCATGCACATTTCCAATTTATGAGTTTGACATAAAGCGTTCCACCATGATCTGGTAGAGAGTGATCTAAAGTCTTTCCAGTTCGCTGTGATACATTTTAAGGCTATACAAATGAATAGATCGTATAATTTGGCAGATTCAGGTGGAATATATGTAGTAATGGCTATAGTTCCTAACAATATACTCACAGGAGAAAACGGAACATCTACAGAGAAGATACGCTTAATGAACTTCCAAATAGCAAACCAAAATTTGATAATATATGAACATTCAAAGAACATATGCATATAAGTAGCGGGAGATAAGCCACATGACCAACATTTAGCATCATAATTCTGGTTAGCTTTAGCTAGTTTAGCCGGAGTAATGAATGCTCTATGAATAAAGAAGTAGTAGTGTTGTGTAATGTTAGCTGAGACCGATAATTGTTTAGTTTTAGAAAACAGGCGGAGCCATATGTGATCTTCAAACTTATATCCTAAATCAAGTTCCCACTTCAGATGAATTGGGTAAATATTGAATGTTGAGGTTAGCATATTAGATATTTTTGAGGCTTTGACCTCATCAGTTATGGTAAGCTGTAGTAGTCTAAAGGCGTCTGGAGAAAGAATCTCATAGGAAAAGTTATCTAGTGCATCAAGACAGGAGTTGATTAATTTATTGTAAAACTGAAAGTATGTCTTGGGTATGATAAACATGGCAGAGTTTCTGGAAGGAGAGAATAGAAGGACCATCTATAATGTGTTGGATGAATCTGATTCCTTTTTTAATCCATGCTTTGCGATTAAGGATCTTTTTTTAATAACTATATTCTTATTATGCCATAGTAACGGGGAAAGTTATTTATTGGGATTTTTGGTAAGGGGGAAGAGAAAGGTTTGTAAGGCTAAAATGGAAGCTTTGATAGGTTCCGAGATGTTCTTTGAAGTATGCTTAAATATACATATATATAATCAGCAATATTGTATGGATGAACTATGTGTTTCTCTAATGTACACCATGTAGGGGTATCAGCAAATCTGGGATCTGTGAACCATTGGCGAGATTGTTTTATGAGGAATGCAGAGTGATATAGCTTAAAGTCAGGAAATTTAACTCCTCCCAATTCATAGGGTGCTTTAAGTTTAGTAAGCGCAATTCTTCAATTCTTTTGCTTTTTCCTATACCCCAAGAAAATTTAAAAGTATAGAATATATAGATTTGAAAAAGGAAAGGGAAAGTGGAACGGAAAGAAGCTGAACATAATAGAGTTCAATAGGGAATAGCATCATTTTAATTGTATCCAAACGCCCCCACCAGTAAAGGTAAAGAGGGGACCATCTAGATGTGAGGTCTTTAAGGGTATCTAGTAATGTTTTAGTGTTGAGCTTAATAGTTTCTTGGATTGTAGGGGCAAAACGAAGTCCTAAATATTTGATGGATCCACTACACCATTTGAGGCCGAAAGAATCAATGTCGTGCTTGAGGCAATAGGGATTTAAGGGCATCATTTCAGATTTTTGCCTGTTAAGTTTATATCCTGATACATGACCAAACTGAGATAGTGTATCTAAGAGGTTAGGTATATGAAGTTTGAGGTTTTTGATTAGGATAAGAAAATTGTCAGCATAAGCAGCAATTCTGGTAATAGAGGAGCGTACTTGAATCCCCGGGATATTTTTGTTTGATCTTATTGATTCCAACAATGGTTCAAGTGAAAGAATATATAATAACGGTGAGAAGGGGCAGCCCTGCCTTGTGCCTCTGAGTAAGGGAAAGAATGAAGAACTTTGTCCATTTAAATAAATAGCCAATTTGGGGGTTGAATATAGAAGTTTAACTAGTGAGATACATTTTTTGGCAAATCCATGCCAGAGTAGGGATTGGAACATAAAATTCCAATCTACACGGTCAAAAGCTTTTTCAGCATCCAATGCAATGGCAGCATATCTTTGTCTATCTTTTTTGTCTTTGGCTGCTAGGTTAATGGCATTGAGTAGGAGTCTAGTATTTGAGGATATGTTACGTCCTTTTACATAACCTGTTTGATCCGCTTTAACAAGATTTGGGAGGGAGGATTCAATTCGATTAGCAAGTATGTTAGAAAAAATGTTACTTTCTATGTTGATAAGAGAAATGGGTCGATAGTTACTGGGGAGGGAAGGGTCTTTGTCAGGTTTAGGGAAAATGATAAGTAAAGCTTCTGAGAATGATGAACCAGAGGAAGATTTTTGCGATATAAAGTATGAAAAGAGTGTTTTGAGTTTTGGTGTTAATATATGGGATAAATTGATATAGAATTCGGTTGATAATCCATCTGGGCCTGGTGCTTTGCCTTTGTCCAGGCTATGAATAACTTTAGTGATCTCTGAGGAGGTAATATCATTGTCAAGGTGAGAGAGGTCTAATCTGGGGTATGAAGTACGACTGATATTTTTAAAAAAAAGAATCAATTTTGTCTTTGGGAATAGAGCTTTCTGGAGTATATAAATTGCCCGCTTTATTTGAAGTTTGGTATATCTTTGTTTGGTATTTAAGTATGGAACCTGCTGCAAGTTCAGTTATTTCTTTATTAATTTCAAAGCGTAGTTTTATTACATGTCGTAAGTTAGTTGAGTTAGTGTCTACATAATAGCGTTGTTCTCCAAGGGTGAGTTTCGAGTAAAGGTCATCTAGATGTTTTTTCCTACGTTTTTTGGTCCTACCGGAGAGGGCCATTATGTGACCTCTTAAGGTGGCTTTGACTGCATCCCAATTATTAACAACCGAGGTATCACAATCTTGATTGTTAGCAAAATATTGTTGGATGAAAGCTTGAACAGATTGATTAAACTGTGGATCATTTAGAAGGAAGTTATTGAGTTTCCATCTAGTAGCAGTTTTGTTTGCCTTGGCGAGGCAAAAGGAAGTGATAACAGGTGCATGATCAGATATGATAATATTAGCAATTTTAGAATCAATAATGGATCCAGAGAGGGTTTTGGCTGCAAAAATATAATCCAGTCATGATAGAGTATTATGTGGTGATGAATGGAAGGTATAGTCTAATTGTGTGGGATGGGATAGTCTCCAGGTGTCAATTAATCCTGTTTCCGCTAGGCAGTTAATAAAAGACTTATGAGATTTGTTTGATATGAACATACAGCTGGATTTTCAGTTTAAAAAAGGATCAAGGACCTGATTGACATCTCCGCACATAATCAGATTAGTGAAGTTATTTTTGAGTATCATTTGTTTGATTGCAGTCCAGAAGGGGGGGTCTGGTAATGTGGGACCGTAGATGTTAAGGATAGATACTTGTGTAGAATCAATTAAAAGTTTTCCCCAGACCCATCTGCCATTTGTATCAGCATCTTGATCAAGGATTTTGTAGGGTTGTTTTTTACTAATTAATATAGCAACTCCATTTTTTTTGGAAATAGCAGGACTGGAAATAACCTCCTTAACCCAAAGAGACTTAAGTTTCATAGATTCTATGTCGGATAAGTGTGTTTCTTGTAAGCAAGCTACCATTGGCTTAAATTTATTCAAATGAGATATAACTTTGCATCTTTTAATAGGATTTTTACATCCTTTAATGTTCCAGGTTATGCATTTGAAGGTCATTTAGTCAGATACATAATGATAGACATGCAACATATGGCTGTGGTGCGCTGATATAATCAGATCTTTAGTAATGTAGTTTAAAACATATATACCCAGGCAGTGGTACAGGAGGATAGAACATTGAGGGTCAGGGACGGGAGAAAGGGGTTTGATCATATTTTGGGAGGATACAGACAATGGAATACAAAAGGTTTTGGAGATCAAACAGGACATAGGAGTCGGATCCGTGAGGAAAGAAATATCGGGGATAGGTAACGCCAACTGGGTCGCCAAAAGGAAAAGAACGACCATCAGTGGAAGAGGGACACCTGAATGGCGCCCGCCTCACTTAATTAGAGTAATTGGGTAATAACTGCATTAGGTGATTGATAATGTTAACAAACAGATAATAAGACACATTAAACAATAACTGAAACCAAAATTTCAGGAAGTAGATGATGTTGAGGTACTTGCAGGGGTGGAGGTATCCATGCCATCACTTTTTAGGGATTGTATGAAGTATCTCAAATTGGCTGGATCATCAAACACAGCAGTGCGACCTTCATGTGTTATCTTAAAGGAGCATGGGTGGTATTAGAGCAGGACGGAAGGATAGAAATACTTTTCTTCTCTGAGCCGTGCTTCTGGCTACATCCTGCGAGATATATAGCTTACTGCCATGCCATATGAGTGATTTACGCTCTCTTGCTGTTGAAACAATGAGTTGTAGTTGAGAGTATTCCAAAAGGTAAAATTCAAAAGGTAGAGTTCTAGGCAGCTGACGAGATATGGAAGAAGCTGAAGGTTGACCTATTCTATGAGCCCTTTGTATATTGAATTTTGTGTCCAAGGGAAAATGTAGAATAGCTGGTAAGAATTTTTGTAGGAAGACAATGGGGTCAGATCCCTCAGCTCCTTCAGTTAAACCTGAAATGCGTAGGTTATTGCGCCTACTGCAATTTTCCAAGTCTTCGGTATGCCTTTGGAGGTCTTTAATAGATTTTTCTAACTGTGCAACTTTAGGGGATATATCTTCAAGAACACCAATTCTTTTCTCTACTTCTTCCACTCTATTGTTAACACCCATCCACCTTTCATCTAGTTGCTGTAGCTTAGTGTTGGTAGTTTCAATGAAGGGTTTAAGTGCCCTGATTTCTGCAAGGATGGCTTCGATGGCAGGATCAGAAATTCCTAGAGGGGGTGGTGATTCACTTTTAGGTCTTTTAAGATTTGTTGAAGAGGAGTTGACAACTTTAGCAGAAGATGCATTTTTTTGGTTAGCTTTATTTGCTGCCATAATTGGAGATTGTTAACTGGACCTTGTAATTAGAGCGTTGACTGAAGCGACAAATTGAAGAAATGTATAAATATATCAGAACAATTGATAGTTTGCCTTCAGATATATAACCGCCTTATTGTAAAAAGTTAGAGAGATTTGTAGACTTGAAGGCGTATGGCAAATCCTCTTTATGAATATTTTCTATGACGCCCTATAGTATACAATTCTTACGTCCATATTATTCCTACTGTAGTATCCTTGGGTAAAGAGACCAAAATGGAAACACAGAGAATAATAAGGCATATACTACAGAACCATAAACATTTGAAAATATCTTGCAGATAATAATGGTAGCATAAAGGAGTCCTGAAGCTATCCTCCAGTGCAGTGTATAAAAGTCGATGAGACTGTATGTATAGTTATGGAGGTGAGGAGGTTGGGGGTTGGGGTACAACAGTCAAAGCTGTGGCACTTGCAGATAAAGATTGTTGAAGAGATAATGACAAAATGTATAGAATTTAAATTTTTGGTTGATGTCTATATTAATTCTCTGACAGAATACTTCAACTCTTATTTCTTTCTCCCCTTTTCACATCCCCAACCTCCTCCTCTCCTCAACTCTTTATTTCTTTCCACTTTGTACCTCCGTTTTATGTTACACTTTTCTTAGTAATCCATTGTACAGCTTCAAAGATTTTTTTTTTTTTTTATATTTCTTTTTGTCCACCAGGTGGCAGAGTCTTCTTAGGAGCCGTGAAGCGTGACGCCGTGCTTCTCCTCATGAGGGGCGGCGCACCTCACACACCGACACGGAGTCCTCCCTCGGTGTGTGATGCGGCCGTCAGAGAGGCTCTTCCAGCAGTCGGAGCGGCGCTGAAAATCACCCGGTCCCGTTCTCAGCCACTTTGCGGGATGGAACGTGAAAGAAAAGGTAAGTTTATATTTATAAAAAAGATACCTAATACTGTGTTAGTAATATAGTGAGGCGGAGCAGCACGACTAGGTGGCCATCTTCTCCGGCGCTTAGCCACGCCCCCCCTGCAGACCTTTTCTAACAAAAGCAAGGTGCATCATCCTCGCCAATGCCTTAATATTGTCAAAACTGGATTACTGCAACACCCTTTACCTAGGAGCCAATAAATATATCACTGACAAATTTCAAACACTTAAGAACAACGCCCTCAGAACCTCCCTGAACATACCCAACAGATAGCATGTATCCATAATGAGAAGAGAACACCACTGGCTAAAGATAAGTGACAGGATTCTACTCAAAACAGTCTTCAAGTGCCTCAACAACGCAGCTCCCCCCTACCTAACAGAGAGAATGGTTAGGAGAATCTCGTCCCGCCCTTACAGAGCAGCCAATATCCACTGCCTAGAGATACCTAGATTTGAGCTTAAATAATCTGGTGGAAGCAGTTTCCCAGTAAAAGCCGCTCAGTCCTGGCACGCACTACCACTTAACCTCAGAACTGACCAGTCCTACTTCAGCTTTAGGCACAACACTCTTAACTGTCTGAGTTCCAATGATGCTTAATCCCCTCGGACTAAACCTGGCTATATCTAGATCTATATCAGCCTACGTAACCTACTGTTCTACCTCTCTGTACTTGTTATGTATCTGCCTTTGTAACCTACTGCTCTATCTCTCTGTACCTGCTCGCATTTTTCTGTTTTTTTGTTGCACTGTGTAACCAAGCTTTTAAGTATCCTTGTACCTTGTTGAGCCCAGTTCCCTAAGGGTTCGGTGCACCTTACAAATCAATAAACAAACAAACAAACAATGTGTTCTTTGTCTTGTTAGTGGCTTTTCTTCCTTCTTTCCTTTATGTGTTCTTAGGGAGAAGTGGTTGTGTTGGTATCTTGGTTTGGGCGTGTTTGGTTTGTGCGTGTTTGGTTGTATTGTATTCTCAGGATGTATTTGGTGGTAGGGACAGGTTACGGTTTGTGTGTTGGTTGCTCTGGTTTGTGGAGTTAGGTTTTTCTCAGATGTGGCAAATCTGAGGTTGGAATGTGGTAGGTTCTGGCAGAAGGAGGTTTGTTTTCTTTGAGGGTTGCGTGTGTGTGGGTACGTTTACTGGTTCTGTGCATGCAGGATTGCTTGGTTCGGAGCAAGTTGTGCTCAGGTGTGGCAGGTCTGAGGCCCTGGGGGGCCAGCCCAGGCGTGAGGATGAATCATTTTTTGTCTGTAAGTAACCTGTGTTGTATGGCTGGTTGTAGCGTGGGTCCTGAGTGTTTGGTTGTGCTGTGTGTTAGGGTTGTTCTTCTGTTCTTTAGGAAGGGAGGTGTGTGGGGTCTGGCATGTTTACTTGGCATGTGTGCATGCAGAGTGAATGCTTTCCTTGCTGTCTGTGTGGGTCAGCTACCTTAGGAATGCCAGAGGGAATGTAGAATGTGGTGGGTGGTGGGATTCTAGAGATTACTGTTGTGGGGACCTGGAGATGGGAACCTGCAGCAGAAGGATGTCTAACCCTATCTCTCCCCTGTAACCTTCTACCTGAGGTTTAAGCAATAAAGTACATTTCCTGTTTGTACTTCTCTGACACTGGCGTGGTTCCTGCGTGCTGGCTGGCTTACCTGAGGATCCCAGATACTATACATTTCTTTATTTAAATGTGTTTTATTTTGTCTACGGTAATGGTGGCAATTGTTTGAAGGAAATAAGCGGACATAATCTGTACATTTAAAAATTGCAACTGGAGAGGGCAACCCTCCACCCACTGACATCTTCAAAATGCAATCAGCAATAAAGTACCCCCAAATGTCAACTAAAAATGAATATTTGGGTTTGGTACACGAATGAGTAAAGCACGTTATTATTGTAATTTTCAATGCATGACCCAATACATCGTCACAAACCAGTAAGTTAAACCATACAAAGTTCACGACAGCATTTAGGATCAATTAAACTCTACCACCGCCATCTGGCTTTAGTGTTCCAGAAATGCAGACAAAACCAGCTCACAATTCTGCACAACAGCATACAGGCAGGGCGTGCTATCACTTTATAAGTCCGGTTGCGCCTAAGGCAACACCGAAAGCGTCAGACACCTTCAGACTGGTATGATCTGACCCAATGTTACCGCTGTGAAGTCACAGCTGAGAGAATCGGTATATGGTTTTGCGGTATTATACTGACTTCATCAAATAGTCAACTTATTTTAGTGCAACCTACTTATTTTATTTTATTTTATTTTATGCAGTATTTGTAATAAGGCGCAGGCGAAGCCTCTTGAGTGGACGGGGCACTAATGGGAGTCAAGATGGTGGTGGGTCCAAAAACAAACAGTGGGTAGCAGCAGATAGAAAAGGGACGGGGAGGCAACGTAAATGTATGCGTTATCAAAACAGCCACCAACCCCATAGGGATTGGGGTCACAAATAAGTTAAATGTGGGGCTACAATTGCATATGGTGTTTCATACCGGCGTTAAGATGATTCATCAGTGCTCCCAGGTTCAGAGACGTCTTTATTGGAAGGGCAAAAGGGGCACTTTCCCCGGGCTCCCACCTTGGAGGGGGGCCCAATAAGGCTGCATTATCTTTAGAAACCAGTTTCCATTGTTGGGCTAACATAAATGGCACACGTTAGGATATTTTATGGGCTGCTGCCGAGGCTAAACCTATTGCCTGTCTGTTGTTGACAAGAACATTGTGTTTCGATTAATTCACCCTGTAATACTTTCTTTGTTCACTGTGTATACATAGTTGGTGCGTCCACAATAGCACACACCGGTCCTGTAGCATTTTCACCTTTCTGTGGGGACCCTATTGATCATGTGCAACAGCCAAAGTTGAAATGCATATTGCTATATTTGAGTGCTGCAATGGTGAAGAAGATAGCTCAGCTTGTTTTTTTTATTTTTTTAATAACAATTTGTATTGTTTTTCACATATAGCCTTCCGCAATTACAAACCATTACTTAGTCACACAAATATATAACCAGTTATATGCTTTTTTCTCCCCTCCCCCACCCAACATGGCCCACTTCGCGCTCCACCTCCTCTATTCCTTCCATTATTCGGCCGTTCCAGGACTCTCCTCTCCATACCTAGACTCGCCTTCATCCTGGGCTGCTTGCCCCGGGACGAACAAAGCAGCGATCAGTTGCCTCCAAGCCTCTAGTCCACCACCCGGTGATTCTTCATTCCTCCCCTCCCTTCTTGCCAAATACCTCAGCGTGTTAAGCACTCATTGCTGAGATCTGTGTTCATATGCAAGATTACAAACCTAAATTCCACAAAGGCCGACTCAGCCTTTCCTATGTCTGAAGTTGATCAACCAATATGTCTATGTACTTTGCTTTGTAGCACATTAGGTTCTATTGACAGCAATGTGCCTGCACCAGATAGCGGTTGCTATAAAAACGCAGAGCATCAGTTTGGTGAAGGTCTAGAAATCAGAAGTCGGTTTCTTCAGACAGGGATTGTAAAACCCAGGCAGCCACCCCTTATGATGAGCATGAAGTGTTAATTCAAGAATGTGAAACCAAGACGTACATTTGCGTGTCCGTGCTTTGTCAGCAGATGATACAGTCATCCTGGTCAAATCATTTATTTAACTGACAGTACTGTGCTGTCTTCTGCGGAAAGGTTTCCCTTATTACATGCTGGTAGCATCGTTTAGCCCATTACCTGATATTTTTATTTAAGTCATTTGAGTGGAAGGGGTTCTACGCAGAAGAAAACGGACCACATATTGAAGGCCTCTGGCAAGCATCTTTTAAACTCTGTTCATTTGACACAAAAAAATGGTTTGCTTTTTTGTACAATGCACAGGGTTATCTGTTCGTTAATAAATAAATAATTTCACAAGCCTGTGTTTTGGGAATATTTAAAGCTTTAAAATAGAAAACAGAAAACCAGATGAAATCGTTTAAGATCACATCAATTAGTATGCTGATACTTAAATACTTTCCATGATGATGGAGGAAATTGAGGTAGAATCATCCCCGTGTTTCATTATACGCCTCTATAAAATGTCGTTTTAAAAAAACTGTCATGTTGGGTTATGTGACTTGTGTACTTTCCAAGTTGCTTGTATAAAATTAGATTATTTTAGTTCATGGTGAGATCTGGAGAATAAACTAGCAGCAATTGCAGAATGGGAACGAATCCCAGCATCACTGCTTAAGCAATGTGTGATCCTCATCTCATTTATCTCATATTGCCCAACTCGTCTCAATTACCAGGCACCAAACCTTTCAAAAGGGTCACCTCTCAGAGTGATTTCGTTCTCAGTGTACACATGACACATGCTTTCAATGGCTACAGTGTTAGTATTCATAAGAGTGAGCATGTGTATATTGCACACCACAAGCACTACAGAAGTACCCTTGTCGTGGACTGCTGCTGCTGCTGCTGCTGCTGATGCTGTTTTTGAAATGCTGCTTCTTTATCATTCTGATGGGACTGAAAGGTAGTACCTATGCTTATTTTGCGAGGCAACATATCAAGCCATCGGTGGTGATCGTGATGATGGGGGGTGCGCCCTAATATTCAGATCCCTTAATTCTTTTGGTTTGGTGGAGGGGGGCCCCAAAGGTATCTGTACCCCGGGCCCCAAAAGTGATTAAGATGGCCTGCCCAGGTTTGAAAGAAAGAGTAAGGGGGCGATAAAGTAATTGCACAGGACCAAGTAAGTTGTTCGAGTGGGGTCGCCAGGAGCATAACTCGGGGACCCTTGCCACTCTGCTGATAATTTGAACACATTTCCAGGTCCTTTGTTAGAGACAGGGCAGGGCTGGAGGGCCGTCATAATAACACACGCTCTGGGACTCATTGTGCGAGTTGCCATTATGGGCTGCATGTACTAAGGCCCACACCCACCACAGCCCCACATCCTTAACTATGATATCTAATGCCCTGTCTTCCAAGAGATGGGAGTCACAATGGCAGTATGTGCACGACTTGCCCTGATCCTCAATAAGACATGCACTGCAGATTGTGGGAAGGAGCCCCTGATTTTCCCACCACACAAGCAATGGGTCAAACAAGAGTCCCCCTGTGTAAAGCCTACCCCCGGAACCTCGCGCTCCGCATGTATGCCCACTGATCCCATGCCACGGGAATAATAGAAGACTTGAAAATGTTCATATGCAGTGCCAATGTTGCACACCTGTAAGGCAGGTTTGCTGGGAGTAATTTAGCTCAGTGTGTTAATGTGCTTATAGTAGAGCAGCATTTGCAGTCTGCAGGCTGTCGGTTAGAAGCCTGGTGGCCAGACTTTCAAAGTCGATTCAATGAATACTATGTAATGGGCTAATAGTAACATTAATAGGGTGTCCAGTCAATTCGTCGACCTCAAATTGGTCGAATGACATTTGGTCGACGCAATTTCGTCGAAAACCATTTCGTCGAATTTTTTTTTTAAATTATATATATTTTTTTGGGTGTTCGTTTAGGCAAAAAAAGGTTTTTTAAGGCAAAAAAGGGGGTTGGGGGGGACCCCCCCAAAAAAATAAATAAATAAAGGGTTAAAATAGAAAAAAAAAAATTTCGACGAAATGGTTTTCGACCAATTTGCTTCGACCATTTGTCTGGTCGACCCATTTTTTTCGACGAATTGACTGGCAACCCATTAATAGCACTTAAGTGCAAAAGGGTTTTATGTCTATGATATGTTATGCTATGTTATTGGTGTTTATATCGTGCATCGCTGCAATTTGCATGCTCTGCAAGTGCTTACGGGGGGTCTGCAAGGGAAAGTGGAGTGTGGAGTATTGGTTAGGGGAGGACAGGGAAAAGACAAAGGGCCTCATTACGACCCTGGCGCTAATGGGTTAACAGCGCCGTAAAAGGCTGCAGCGCCGTTAACCCATTAGCGCCTGATTACGAGGTCCCTTTGCGGGATCTGACGTTAACGGCTGGTCTACACCAGCCGTTAAAGTAGGGACCCGCAAAGGGACCTTGGTGCTAAGTACGATACCGCAATTTGCAGTACCGTACTTAGCGCCTTCCCCATTCCCATTGAGCCCTATGCGGCAAAAATGGGAATGGGGAAGGGCCATGGAGGAAGGGGGAATTACAGCCCCGCCAACCTTGTAATGGGGTTGTAATTCACCCTTTCACCATGGCGGAGTCGGTAAGTTACCGGCATGGACCATGGTGCTATTAGCACCATGGTTTTCCGCCTGGGTCGTAATGAGGCCCAAAGAAGTTGTGGCTTAACTGCTGTTGCATGTAGAACCAGGAGCAATTAGCATCTGTATCGGTTTGATTTCCTTGTGAAGTGATTTCTACATCAGAGGAGTTTCTTTTCTGGATCGGAGACCTCAAGCATCTGATTCGTCAGGATGCTTCAGCCAATGGGTGGGGTTTGCAAGTTGATTCGAGAGATATACAGTTGCCATTGTTTTGATGGGGTGGGGGTAGAGTTTTATCTAGCAATTTGCGCTGGCATGGTGATGTGCGAGGGTTGAGCATGAGGGCATTTGATGAAATGACTATTGCTCTGAAGAAGACGAGGGATGAGTATTGGCTTAACCACATACTCAGCCCCACACTACTACTAAACCAGCAGTGATCCCAGTCATAAAGGTGAAAGAGGCACAACCCAAAATGAATGCCCCCTTCGCCTTGTGTGTTAACGCAGCTGAGGGCAGGCTATATGTTCACAGAGTTACTATGGCATATTCGTCCATTCTTAAATGATGCAAATCGAGCAACACTAGCAGCCAATAAACTCTAAGCTAGACTACTGTAAAAGCTTACGGATTGAAACATCACAGTCAAACATGGTAAAACCCAAGGATACTCAGAATGGCACTCTACACCCCGTTTGTGTCTTGAAGTGCCAGGCACATGTGACCCAAGCTCGTAGGAGCCTACACTGGCTGCCAATTCAACAAAGGATGCAATACAAGGGCCTTGTGACAGTTTTTAAATGCCTCAACAATGAATCCCCTGCCTATCTCAAAACTAGGATTACAAGGAATCCTATCAGACTTACTCTACGTGCCAACCACTTGTCCGCCTGAAGAAAAATGTTGGAGCCAGTTTCAATTCTTGGGCCCTTCCTTGTGGAACTTACTGCCCACACATCTTGCAGACTGGGACTCTACTACTATCTTCAAGAAACATCTGAAGACCTTCCTTTTTGATGAAGAGCTTGGTTAATTTTTTCAATGTATTCCTCACTCCCCACTGTTCTGTATTACCCCCTTTCTGATGACTAGTTTCCCCACTTTTGCCCTTTATGTTATCTTTGTGAGCACCCTGAGGCCTATGGGTTAGTGGTGCTATAAAAGAGTAAAGGAGAGCAAATAGATAGATAGATAGATAGATAGATAGATAGATAGATAGATAGATAGATAGATAGATAGATAGATAGATAGATAGATAAGGGGTGTGTGCTAATAACAGTAGCAACCCAAACAGCAATAGTACAAGAGTCCAAAATAGAAGACTGTCAAATCAAGTTTCTATAGAAACAGAGTTTTAAACACTAAAGATGCAAATTAAGCTAAAGTAAAATCACAATGAAAAACCCACTTCTGTGAAGAAACACAAATGCAACCTGTAGTAGAGTAGTACTATGGGTAGGTGACCAGGGGTGTCCAGGCACTCAGTTGGCACAATGTTAGTGTTTAAGAAAATGTCTTGTAAGAAAAAGCCAGAGCAAGGTGTTCGAGGGGAGCCGGGGATAAAACTGACCATGGTCCCAAATGTCCCATTATTGGACATGGGGGTCTTTGCCTCTTCACAGTACCTTAGTACCTTATTTCTCTGTCTTGGGTGCTCGACAGCATAGCTTTTATGCGATTGAGCTGGTGTTGAGATAGGGCAAGTTGCGTTGATCCAGTAGTGAGTTGATGGTAAATTGGCATTGAGCCATGACGTTCTGTGGATTGAGGCAGCCCTCAAGACGTTGCAAGCTGGTGAGTCCCAACCGGCTTGAGCCCCCAGCAGAGTTTGGTCGAAATTATGATTCCACTGGGTCGTGTCAGTGTGTGACACAAAGGCTTTGAGGCAGGGTTCTGTTGGGTCGAAACTCTGCTCAGGATGTAGCGAGTCAGATGCTCCCACAGCAATGAGCCAACGCTCGAGACGGCAAGTAATCTGATCTTGTCAAGAGGGAATGAGGACCACTCTCAGCCTGGGGCAGGAAGCATACTAAGGTGAACATCAGAGTCAGTCCTACCCCAGAGGGGGAAGGTGACAGTTGGAAAGGCCCCAATTCCTGGCCCTTCTTATAGTGCCAGCTTGCTTGCTTACAGCGCCACTTACAAGGAGAAAATACCTTTTTCATGTGATACTGGCCATTCTTTCTCTATTGTTTCAGAAAAACTACATTGCCCAGCTTCCCCTGTGAGAAGAAGGAACTATATCAGCTAAACCAAAGTTTCCCCGATTGACTGAGAGCCTGAAAATAGCTACAGCAGTATTTTGAGGAAAAACTGCTAAGCGACCTCGGAAACAACCATTAGGGCTGCTGCGTGAACCAGTAGCATAGAAGGAGCACACACGCAATGGATGCTCTATAGACGAGATCCGCGGTGCAGATCCCAGTCAACGAAGCGGACCAGACCAGCACTAGAACTGGGAATTAAATTACATTTTGCTTACATTGGAACTGATAGGCCAACATGGCCATCATACAAACTGGACCTTAAATGCCATTACCAATCAATGCAGGCTGCCATTTCCAAAATGCGGTAGAACCACAAACAAGAAAGGGGCAGGGGGGTTAGACCCCTTCTGTATGCTCTGGTGTTTCTACCACGTCTGGGTGGGGAGAATAGGGGACAATTGGCTCAGGAAACCAGTGGGGTGGGATGACCAGTGGGAAGAAGGAGGGAAGTATAAAGCGAGAGCTGGGAGACAAGAAGTGATGGGTTGTTTGGGTGAAGTCAGAGAAGGTAGAGGTGGACGAAGAGACTAAGTGAAGGAAGGGTGGTGCAGATGAGGGCGGAAGAGTATGGGACAGGCAGTGTGCAAGGTGAGGTAGTGGTTGGTTATTATCAGGACCCAAGATGCCACACAAACAAACACAGTATTCCTGTCCCTCTATTTAATATACACATGTCATCTTTATGACTGTTGTTAAGTGAGCTGTCATATTTATTTGTCAAATCAATTGTTGACTGATGACGTTACAGAGAGCTGTTTACATAACTCATCTGTCCGCAGTGCAGATGGAGCGTGTTATTTGAACTAAGCACAATTCAGTGCGATAGAAAAAATATGTTTTAAATAAATTACCATTGATATGATGTGGAATCAACTGGGAAATGCCCTCCAAGACAAATACAATTTCCTGGATAAAAAGGTTTGCATTTGGGCTAATTTGCAGACCAACAATGCCTTGCTGTTGTGGTTCAGAACTGAAAGTGAACTTCCAGCAACGGCTACTAGATTGTGTTGTGGAATGTGTGAATTAGCTCAAATGGACTACCTAAATATATATATTCTGTGAAAAACATTTCTTAAGAGAGAGTTAAGGTGATCAGATTGAACTCAACAAAACCATCGAAATTCAGCCCTCACATCTGAAGCAAGTCCACCTCCACTTTGCGCCCCCTGTTGTGCAGTGTATGACCACAATGATCACATCACAGATGACATCACTGATGAGGCCATGGCTAGTGGGCCCCATAGAAACCTATTGGTGCAACATGTACAAAATAACGTTTTTTGTTTTCTTTTGTTTTTGCGGCGTGACAAACGTTTTGTTTGGAAAATGTTATCCCAATCCGTTATGCAAGTCAAAAGTTATTAGCAATAGAATTTTCGGATTTTCTATGGCTCAGGGCTCTCACCTTAAGCAACTGCCGCCCTATGCAGAATCATTTATTTGAGTCAAGACAAGCATACCAGAGTGCCACCTAGTAACCATTAACTGGAAATTCATTCCCGTTCAGAGCCACATCAACAAGACACTGTCTGTATGTAAATTACTTAAATACAAGCTTTCTGCTCTAGGAAATTGTATTTGTCTTACATGGCAGTGCCACATTATACATTGCATTCCCACATTCCCACAATACCTTGCTGATGTGGCTCTGAACTATAGTGAACTTCCAGTCAATGGTTACTGGGTGGCACTGTGATAAGTGTGACGTGGCTCAAATTAATTATTCTGACTTCCCTCTTCAGTTGAGAGGGTTTTTTTAAGCCTTTTTAAATCCACCCTAACTTTGCTGGTGTTGGTTATATACATCTCTATGTACTCACTGCATGATAATTAAGGCGTGTACCTTGTTCCATGGGTAACCAGAAATTTGAATTGCTAATAGTTTTTGACTTGCACGACGGATTTGGCTGATATTTTGCAAACAAAAGATTTGACCCATCCCCCGTCCCACAGACAGGAAATTTTGGGAAAGAGTGATTAAAAACCTAAAAGTTATTAAGAAAGCCAAAAAATGCTGTTTATGGCCTACTCCCATTCATTTTCCCATAGAGAAAAAGTCAACATTTCTGTCATAACAAAAACCGCTGGACAAAATTGGACCAAATAAGAAACAACTTGGGCATGAAGTGTTGACTCGATTTCCGAGAGGGGGCTGGGGTTATTCTGTCCAGTTTTTTTTAAAATATTTGACGAGGGAGGGGTGCCCCTTCTCTCAAACTTATAGCTATATCTCACATGGTGCATTGCAGCATAGAGGTTTCAGACATGAAAAAGCAGCCCTTTTTTTTCTCCAAAATTCAATTGCTAATACCTTTTAACTTACTGGATAGATTTGATCGAAATTTTCAGAATAAATGAATTGTCAATAGTCCACCAAACTGCAAATTTTGGGAACAATATGTTATAAAATGGAAAACATATGAAGAAAAGAAAACACCACAGTTTTCAGCCCATTCATTTTCCTATTCAGAAAAAGTGCAGTTTTTGAAAAGCCATAGCATGAAACAAATAAGAAACAACTTTGTCACAAAGTATTGAGGTAATTCCATTGAATCATTTGGGGTAAATCTATCCAGTAGTTTTTAAAATATTTGACAGACAAGGGATGCCACGTGCTCCTTAAAACTTGTATTTTGGCCTCAGTGTTTTGCAGTAGAGAGGCTGACAGAGGCTACTAACTTTTGACTTGCTTAATGGATTTGGATGACATTTTGTAAACAAAAGTCTTCTCAAGAGCCACACCCAACCTGACATTTTAGGAATAATTAATTCGAAAATTATAAGATTATTAAGAAAATATAAAAACGCTGTTTTCAGCCAACTTCCATTCATTTTCTCATAGAGAAAAAGTGCAGTTTTTGAACATCTATAGTGCGAAAACTGCTTGGCAGATTTGGACCAAATATGAAAAAAGTTAGGGATTTGGGGATGGGTTGAGAAGCCACTTACGGGTAGAAAATGATTTGTTTATCAGGGGAAGATCGCGTGAATCTCACGAGATTATAGCGGCAATGCCGCAAGATGTACTCAGAAAACAATGTCCGTCACACGAAGCAATGAGCGACAGGGGGTAATGGGAGAGGGTTAGGGAGAGAAAAATCTATTGAGTAGAGTGAGGGGATCTGGGAAAAAAGAAGGGGGACACATGTTGAGTGCCTGTGAGGACATGGAAGACTTAATTCTTAGCAATGTTTCCGTTATCATAGGAATCAGCGAACCACAACTCTACTGCAAGGAATTTCTATTATTGGAGATGATTACTGTGAACATATCATAGGAACAAGGAGTTAGAAAAAAAAGGTTTACATTTGCAGTGCCTGGGCAGAGGGCAATGGGTGTTTGGTAACAAATGAATGGTGTGACATGGCCAGTGGCCAAGGCTAGTCGGCCCAAAAGAAAGATATTGGTGCAACATGCACAGAGGCCACGGCTGAAGGCCATAGCTTGTGAGACCTCAGGAAACTATGCAGCTTGTTCGTCCATAGCCTCTGGCTATGGCTAGTGGGCCCAAAAGAAACCTATTAGTATAGCATGCACAGTGATCACGACCAAAGGCCATAGTTAGTGAGGAAACTAAGGTATTGCAAAACCCTTGAAATTCAGTGAAAAGCCATTCATTAAAAGAAAGTTATAGTGATCAGATTTAATGCACCAAAACCTTTAAAATTCAGGACTCGCATTTCAATCATGTCCACCTCGGAGAAGAAAATGCGTGGTGGGGGTAATGTCCAGAAGCGGGCCTGGGAGGAAAAAAACTATTGAGCGGAGTGGGTGAACCATGGAAAGAAGAGGGGGGGCACTTGGTGAGTGCCTGCAAGGATAGGGAAGGGATTGGGATTTTCAGGGCATTACCGGGGGAATCCCAGAGGCATGGGTAGTTCAATGCCGCTGTATGTGTAGTTCTTTGCCATTATCAGGGGAATCTCAGGGGAATCCCGCGGGAATGGGGAGAAGGTGAAAAAAGTTATTTTACACCTGCAGTGATTTTTTAAATGTATATAGCACCAATGCAACCAGGCTCATAGGCATAAAGGCGCCAACAGCAAACAGCAACACCAAAACAAAAAAACACAATAAAAACAAACAACTAATATACAAAAGAGAAACAGGAAAAAAAGATACTGAATCAGGAGCAGCAAAAAACTATTTTAGACAAACAGGCCTGTTTTTAGTTTCCGTTTGAATGTTTCCAGAGAGACTGTGTTCCTCAAATCCAGCGGCCGATAGTTCCATAGTTTTGGTGCTGTGGCAAAAAATGCTCCATTACTCACCTGAGCCAATTTAGTCCTCTGAATCAATAATAGATTTGAGTCGTTAGATCTTAAGATCCTCCGGCTGGGAAGCTTTACAAGACTTTCCACGAAGTATGCCGGGCTCATGTCAAAGAGGCATTTGTGTGTTATAGTCAGGATCCAGTGCAAAATAATAGCTTCTATGTTTTGTATCACTTGAAGCCTGGAACAGCTAATGCCATAAAGACGGCTGACACAATAATCCAGCTTAGTGCCAATAATGGCCCTGGCGAATGGTTGCACAATTCTTTTTGGACAGGAATGGACATATCTGCGTAAGCAGTTTAATATGATACACTGAGGTCAAAACAAGATTAGTGACCTGTGTGGTCATGTTCATGTATTGGTCAAAATAGACCCCCAGTGTTTTGACCTTATGTAGAGTGGTAAGCTTACAACCAGATATATTGAAATGTTGGTATTCAAACCCAAACTTACGTAACCTGCCAGCTGTTCCGGCAAACACAAGCTCAGTCTTTTCACTATTTAATGCTAGTCCTTTCTAGACCATCCATTATTGAATCAGGCAGTACACCCTGTTTACCTCCTCCGATTCCCTTTCATAGACCCCAGACAATGGGATTAGACACAGGGTGTCACCAGCATAGTTGGTAAATACACTCCCCTTGTCCTCTAGTAGCTGAAACAGCGGCAGACTAAAGAAGTTGTAAAAAGAAGGGGATAAACAAGACCCCTGTAGGACTCTGAAATGGATCTTAATTGGGTCAGCTGTTGCTTCTGCTTCACTGCCCTAAACCCTGTCTGAGCAACTTTCTGGAAAGGATTTAACCCAGTCTCCCATTGAGGTGGAAAAAGCGGCGACTTGTTGAAGACTCTTCGTTAGGAAAGAGTGGTCCACCAAGTCAAATGCATATTCCGTGATCTTAACATGAGGAACTAATTCATGGACCACATGTTTGTTTGATGCCCACATCTGGATGCAATTTGTTATCTACATATTGCTGCACTTTCATGTTGGATGTATTTGCACATCATTGTAATACGCTGTGAATGCTTTTAGCATTTTCACTTTTGTGATTGAGCGATGATGAGTATGCTTGATGGTGTGTGATTGCGTGTTTTTTGACAAGTACATTTTTTTAATGTGATTATGAACTTTACTGGCACTTTAGCACTTATGCACCTTTTCTTGTCTCATTACATTTTGTGTATGTGATTTTTTTGTCAGTGAAAACCAAATAAATATATATTTCTGGGAATATTCAGACTCCAATGTTTTTGGGTGTGGACTCTTGTGGGTGTCAGGACATTCCTTCGGAGGTCTACCTATACTTACTGTGTTTAACCAAGTGATGCCCACCTACCCTCATGTGTTACCAGTCCTTTGTTTATGGCTGAAAGATCTAAAAGCATCAGCAACACCATCGGACCCCTGTCCATAAAATGTAAGATATTTGACTTCAGATCCAATAAAGCTGTTTCTGTCCCATGGGCAGGCAGGCCTAAACCCAGAGCAAAGGATATCCCCCAGGCGGGGGTAATGGATCTCTGTGCCAAAGGCCATGGCTAGTGGGCCCCAATGAAACCTATTGGTGCAACATGTAAAGTGGCCACGGTTGAAGGCCATGGCTAGTGGGCCCCAAAGAAACCTGTTGGTGCAACTTGTACGGTGCCACGGCTGAAGGCCATGGCTAGTGGGCCCCCTAAGAAACTATAGTATAACAAAACCCTTGACATCCAATGAAAAAACTTAGGAGTGAGTTAAGGTGATCAGATTTAAAGTGAAAAATACATAGCAACAAAACATTTGAGATTCAGGGGGGAAAAAAAGTAGTTAAGAGATAGTTAAGGTGATCCGATTTAACACAACAAAACCCCTGAAGTACAGCAATCAAATTTTGAGCAAGTCCACCTTAACTATGCACCCCCTGTTGCGCAGCGTGTGACCTCATTAATAACATACCTGGTGACATCACTAATTACATCATACATGACATCATAGATGAAATCAATAATTACATCAAATATGACAGTACTGATCAAATAAGTTCAAATATTTTTGTTGACCTCTTTTTATAGATATTTTATTTTATTACAGTTAATAATAATAACAACATGGCATGAAACAATACACTGATACAGAAGTGTGATATGATTATGTGTGGCACATTTATTTGGAGTTCTTATCAACGTATACCCTTATAACGTATAAAATAAAAATGTGTAATGTTATATAAAGGGTTTGAACTTCATGTATTAGTAAACAATTACAATACTTCATTGCAGGGAAAGTACCTGATTCTGGTAAATCTATTTCAGGTGTTTCAAACATAAAACAAGGAGAGAGAGAGCCGGTCAGGAAGAAGAAGGCTGAACCGAATATTCGAGGAAAGCCTGAAGGCGGTGGTGTGACCCAGACAGGGTGGACAGAGCAGTCAGTGAACAACGCCAACAACGTACCAGGAATGGCTCTTCTGAGCTGTGTAAGGAAGAGGGAAGAAGAAGACCATGCAGGTTATGACGGACAGCCAAGCCTGACCCCAGGAGAAGAACCAGTGATGCCTATCCTGTATGACAGAGGTAACAGGAACAGAGGTAGGCCCAGGCAGGGGAAGTGGTACGAATTGAATGAAGATTATGAAGGGACCAATCCTACTTGTCCCAGCATCAGTGAATGTTGGAAGAATAAGAAAGATTACCAAAGGATAAGTCATACTCATCCCAGCACCCGAGAAGGGGGTGAAGTTCATAAAGATTGTTAAGGAACCAATCATACTCGTCCTAGAACCAGTGAATGGTGTGTAGTTAACAGAGATTATCAAGGGACCAGTCATACTTGTCCCAGTACCCGAGAAGTGGGTGAAGTTAATAAAGATTACCAGTGGCTCAATCATACCAATCCCACTACCAGGGAATGGTGTGAATTTAACAGAAATTATCAGAGGACCAATCATACTCTCCCCAGTACAAGTGAAAGTGGTGAATTTAACTGAGATTACCAAGAGACAAGCATACTCGTCCCAGTACCCAAGAAGGGGGTACATCTAACAAGGGTTACGAGGGAACCAATCATACTCATCCCAGTTCCAGTGAATTGTGTGTACTTAAGAGGGATTATCAAAGCACCAATCACACTCATCCCAGTACCAGTGAATGGTGTGAAATTAACAGAGATTACCAAAGGACCAATCACACTCATCACAGTTCAAGTGAATGGTGTGAAGTTAATGGTAATTATCAAGGTACCAATCATACTCATCCCAGTACCAGAGAATGGTGTGACTTTAACAGAGATTACCAAGGGACAAATCATACTCTTCCCAGTACTAGTGAATGTTTGAAGAGAAACAAAGTTTATCCAGGGACCACTCATACACGACCCAGTACAAATTAATGGTGTAAAGATAACAAAAGCTACTGAGTGAGTAATCAAACTCAACCCAGTGCCAGTCAAGGTTGGGAAGAGAAAGTAAACTATTAAGAAGACAGTGTTGCAAGGTATAATATACATGAAATGTTGAGAGAGCGAAGTGGATCAATTGTCCATGAATACTGGAAGGATTGTATGTGAAACGATATACCCACAGTACAGGGGAAGATACCAAGTATTTCATAAATTGACAAGGAACAAAGAGACTTTTACTGGTTTGGAGGATAGCCAAGGCCAGGAACAGTGGCTATGAAAGCTTGGACTTGAACAAGGAACTGTACCAGTAGTAGGAAATGGGAAGCACCTGAGGGACAAGAGCCCCTTTGAAGAATTAAAGGAACTTGTGCACAGAATCACCAAAAGCCATCCCAGGAAAGCCTTGCTGAGGATATAAAAGCCTCTCAAAGAGAAGGGAGTCCTTTTCCTGGACTCCTCTTTTCCTTGAGTCTTTTCGAATAGTGGTAGGAGCAGAATAGGGTAGCTTGGACTGGAGTAGAGTTTATTACTTTGGACACTCTCACTGATGTCGAGCTCCCTAGTTAGATTTGCATTAAGTAGGGCAAACACCATACTATTGGGGAGAGACAGACCTTTTCCATTATTATTTGAGGCTGGGATTGATGGCCAAGTGCTGAAATGGTTTATCGCGTTCCTGGTGGATCACTCGCAATCAGTAACTCTTCCCCCTTTCCGCTCTGCCCCGGTTCATTTATCCTGTGGCATTCCCCAGGGATCAGCTCTATCCCCTATTTTATTTCATATCTATATGAGATACCTTCTGTTCCTCATTGCCTCACATGGGTTCTGCTTATACTCCTACATGGATGATACCCAGATTCTGGTCCGTCTTGACCTAACTTAAATCGAAACAGCATCTCGCCTTAGTCATTGCCTTGAGAACTTAGGTATATGGATGTCACAAAACTGGCTAAAACTTAACGGTAGCAAAACCGAGGTTCTTGTTGTAGGTGCCAAAAATCTACAATCCTAATGGACTGCTGAGTTTTGGCCTCCCTCCCTCGGCACTCTTCCACTACCGGTATCATCGGTACGTAACCTTGGTGTACGGATCTCAGCCACAATGACTATGGACGAACAGGTCAGTGTGGTATGTAAATCTGGCCATTTTAAACTTAGGATCCTCCGAAAGGTTCTTCCTTTTATTCCAGCCGCTAACCAGGCTCCGGTGGTTACGGCTCTGGTGCTGAGTGTGCTGGATTATTGCAAGTCACTCTATCTGGCACAACCTGCCCATCTGATAGGACAGCTACAGCTTCTGCAGAATACTGCTGCCAGATCCATTCTCCATCCTCCTTATGGCACCCACATGACCCATCTGCTGCGCCAGCTGCATTGGCTTCCAGTTGATCAGCGAATTATGGTTAAACAATGTGTATGGTACACAGGGCCTTCTATGGTATTGAAGCTGAATACCTGCAGGCTAAATTCCCTCGATACCAACCCACTCGTGTCCTCCGCTCTCAAGGGACCTGTCGACTGATGGTAACCTGCTTCAGACTTGCTCGTAAAGGTGGCCGCGCATTTTCGGTAGTGGCCGCTAAGGGATGGAATAATCTGCCTCTCCCCCTGCGTGAGACCATCGACCATCTCACCTTCCGGCGCAATCTTAAAACCTTGTTGTTTAAATAGTTTGCTGCCCTCTGTCTGCTTTTTCCAGTGTCCTCCCTCTCTCTTAGCGCCATGACACCTCTGGGTGTATGTGCGCTGATAAATGTCAATAACATAACATAACATAACATAATTTAAATAAAATTGATTGCTAAAATGCCACCTGTGACTATGTTTCCTTCTTCTGACCTACCAAACCAAGGACTTAACCCAGAGCTCCTGAAAATTAGGGATTTTTTTGAATTGCTTACAACTTGGAAATTTGTGGTGCATCCCTACTTGAATATTTTAGTAAGTATGAAATATGTACATATATGTTATTTAAAAAAAACAGTTGTCATATTTCAAAATGTAATTAATCAAACCAATGACATCAGTGATGACATGCATGAGGTAATTAGTGACACCTTCTGTGATGTCATGTATTATATAATTATTGATGTTACCAAAATGGGCTTGCTCGAAATGTGATTGCTGAATTTCAGGGTTGTTGTTGCATTACATCTGATCACCTCAACTCCCTTAAACAGGTTTTTTTCACAGAATATATATATATATATATATATATATATATATATATATATATATATATATATATATATATATACTCAGTGAAAAAGTTTTATTAAGAGAGAGTTAAGCTGGTCAGCTTTAATGTGAAAAACACATAGCACCAAAACCTTTGAAATTCAGGGAAAGAAACCACCCTGAACCCCCCAACTTCACATGGTGTCATCTTTCCCACTCCTGACCTCTAGCATGATGTACTGCTATTGCTATTGGTATTTATATAGGGTCTATGGCCAGGCCATCTAAGCGCTGTGGTTCAAAACAATCATTGTTGCCATAGGGGTGACTTCATAAACAGAAGGGTTTTGGGTCTCTTTCTGAAGTCGAGAATGTTATTAGACTCTGTAAGGTAGTGTGGGAGTTCATTGCAAAGTTTGATGGCATCCTGTTTCCTCCTTCAAATAAAGTTTGGAGTACTTTTATTTGTGGCTTATCCCAGTAATATCGCAGGAATCACTTGCATTGAGAAACAAAAGGCAGCTTTGCTCTTTGCCTCTCTGCTGCAAAACCCAAAGGCTGATATAAAGGTTTTAAAGAAGGGGGGGGCATGTCCATGTCTCTGTCAAATATTTTTAAAACTACTGGCTGGATTTACCCCAAACGAGTAAAGGAAATTAAGTCACTACTTTGTGCCCAAGTTGTTTCTTATTTGGTCCAAATCTGCCTAGCTGTTTTCACACTGCGCCTTTTAAAAATTGCTCTTTTTCATTTCTGAAATTCCTCTCAGCCTCTTTGTTGCAAAGCATCATTGGAAAAATGTAGCTATAATTTTGGGAGAAAGGGTCACCCCCTTCTCCATCAAATATTTTATCAACTACTGGATGGAATTTAAAGAAATTAATTATCAGCAATAAGGCTCTGCAGTCAGCCCTTCAGCCCTCCCTGAAGGTAAATATACTCTTGTGCAAAGAAGAAACATGTGAGCAGCCAGCTGGGAGTGCATGTTTAATCACTGCTTCTTACAGCTGAAAAAGGAAATGTCTCAGCTTTGTAATGCATACATCACGATTTTATACATGGCAACAGATTACACAATGATTTTATACTAATATGAAGCTGATTGGCCATTTCACTTAAAAATCAAAACATCAATTGGTTCCCATTGGACATAAACACTTCCTAAAACACATGACTTTGTAGGCTAATCAGCATGACTAGGTGATTTCCACATTTTCTGAATCATCTGACATATGTTGCAACCTTAAAACTGGACAGAACAAGTTTAGCACATGGCGCACATCTTCAAACGTCTTAGCAAATTGTGTTCAAGACATAAATAAGTTGCCTGGTTTTCTATTGGCTAATGTCCCTACCTTATAATTTTCTGACTGTGTTCCAGTTTTGCATACATATGCTTGTATTAAATGTTGCCAACTGATCTGCACCTGTCTTCAGCTGCTTTCGTCAACCATGGCTGGGGCTCAACCATTTGTCTGGGTTTTTCCCAACTCTGTGTTTCTGTGATTCAAAACATGTGCAAACTCCTATAAGACTTAAGGCCTTTATTCATTTGCAGGTAAAACTGTGAGTCCATTTTAAGATAATGGACGTCTCTTGCAGTCACATTTCTTTTGTCATGGAACCATTTTTCTGAACACTACCAGTTTTCTGATGTCTGATTTTTCTGAACACTACCAGTTTTCTGATGTCTAAAGTCTATTGAGTGTGAATAGCATCCTCCATATCTAAACACAGTGTGGGATAATGTCTGTGTTATTCTATAATAGATACATTTTTACCTTGTCTCTTATGCAACTACACAATGTCATAGGTGAAATGGCATCACTTCTGTCATCCTTGGTACACACCATGTTTATCCTCACTGTTTCTGTTTAGGGTATGGATTATACAGTTGTCTGAGTGCAAAGTTTTTCTCATATTTGCACTATTGGACCAGGGGGCGGGACACAGCCCCTAAATGGTATAGTCACCTGTATGTCACCAGAGATTGGGGGAGGATCTACTCCTCAATAATTCCCCCTCTGGTTGACATGTTTTACCACGTATCTATTGTTTACCCTCACCCGCATGCAGTGCACTGATGCATCCCTATCTTAGTCACCCCCTCAACTCAATGCTCTATCCTAATATGGGAGGTATCACGGAAGACAATTCTAAAGAACCGATAGTGTCTCCAATCATATTGTATTCTAATTCATTGTAAATGTATCCTTTTTTTCAAAGGTGTGGCATGTGTTGCCCTCTTTTATTATTTGTGTATATGTATGTATCCCCAGAAAGTAACATTGTATACTTCCATCTTGTTCCCACCCGTCTAACCCAATTAAACATTAATTTACATGCACAATGAGTGACTCGATTCCACTATGAGATTCGGGAGATATCGTTAAAAGACATTTCTATATTTTCTTCTGAGGTGACCCACCAGCTCATTCATTCTGGAATAACCCAGACCCCTCGCAGAAATTAAGTCAACCCTTTGTGCCAAAGTTGTTTCATACCTGGTCCAATTCCATCTATTGGTTTTTGCTGTGCGCTGCACAGAAATTGTGACTATTTCTCTATGGGAAAATGAATGGGAGTAGGCTGAACTTTTCCTTTGTTTATCAAATCTTTCCCAAAATGTCTAGTCTGGGCCCTGACAAAATCCTTGCTGGCAAAATATCAGCCAAATCTGTCATGCAAGTCAAAAGTTATTAGCAATTCAATTGTCTGGTTTCCTATGGAACTTGATACTCACCTATTTGACTATTATTTATTTTAGACATGCTGCCTATGATTGTACAATATTGTGGTGACTTCCCCTGCATAAAGCTTGGGACCCACCTTTGCATTGATTTTACTTTAATAAAACAAGGGGCAACATGTATCAATAAATATCTTCAACAAAAATAGCTGCTCACTATTCTCACCGACCCATATCTAAAATCAATTGCAGAAACACAGATTTCAAGTTGTCACCTACAGGTCTGAAATGCTCTGCAAGTTCTGAAGTTTTGCATTCCTTCCCAGCATGTGTATTTGTATTTCTCTACTATAAAGGCGGGACTACAAGCACAAGAATGCTAAGTGTTGCAAGCCTAAAAGCCAAGACTGTCTGATCATCTCCTACCTAATGTAGAATGACATGAGGCACCTGTGGGCTCCCTTCTGGTTTAAATATATACAGCCATTTTCTAAAATATTTTATTGGCACAAGTGATGAGATGCATGTGCTCTGTTAAGGATTTCAATCAGGCAATACACCCTGGTCTTAGCCTAGTATGTAGTGCGCAAATGACATACTTATTTATTGTGTCTATGGGTTCAATATTATGAGTGATATACCGCTCATATCACACCCCTTCTCAAAATACGCCTAGGTCACAATGGACCAGGAATCAGGCTGGTTGGTAAAGGTCATTTTTATTTATTTATTTAAAATTCAAAACAAACATATGCTTTAATATATGGGGCAGCAATCACCAGTGTGGTGACAATACAATCAGAAAGTAGATAAGGCAGTAGAATTCACTTTTGAGCAGCACAAAAGATAAAACAGAGAGAAAATAACACTTTTGGCTTGTTGAAAAGATAGCGCTTAAGTTAAGATTTCCCCCTGCAAAGTTCTCAATTCAAAAGTGAGCAATTCTACAAAGATGTAAGTAAGCAGCAGGTATTCAGGAATAAAGCACAGTACAGGGTTTGAATACAATCTTCCCTCGCCAAACAAGAGAGAAAACGTTTTTGGAACTTTTACACTTTTAAAATGACAGTTAAAGATGGCTGAAAAGCAATGAACAGTGTGCAAAAAGTCCTTAAATTGATATAAATTCATATGGGAGCAAAACTGAAAAGATCCTAACAAACATAAGCTATAAGACGAGCAACATTACACACTTTGAATCAGAATAGAAGTTTTGGAAATACTTTGAGTTGGAAACCACATGTGTAAAACTTTTGCAGAAATGCAAATTCCCGCCTAAATTTCACTATGCGATTTTTAATAAAAACGGGTCAAACACTGTTTCTGTTGAAATTAAGTCTCTAGCTATAAAATTGAGTAAGTTATACAAGTTTGAATGCGAGGTGTTTGTGAAAATAAAGGCGCGAAATGAAAACAGAAATCAGTTATTACAATGACAATTATGCTCTAAACTAGAGTCTTCAGGCTGGTTACCAGTTTGAAACACAGTAAGCTCCAGAGTGGTCACGGAAACCAGCCCCAGCACCTCTGTATCCACCTTAGAGGATTCAGTCTGATTACCAGAGGGATGATTAAGGGTTTGGGATTTCACAAGAAAAAAGGATTTTAAAGAAATTATCACTAGCACAAGGAATCAAAGCCAGGTTTCAAGACTGGTGGGACAATATTACAAGTTCTTAAATTAAAGAGAGGATGGGTTATAGATTTGGATAGGACAAGGCAATATACTATGGTTTACTATGATTCCTATTGATACTTACAGTCCCCTTTAAATTAAGATTGGACCGTCAGGTTCTGGTCATCACAGATCGGGTCTACAGGCAGCAGGGCACATCTGGTGGAATTGGATCAGCTGGGCAGTTCTGGTCAATGGACTGGCACCTCAGACTGGACTGGATTTGATTGGGTTGGCCCTTCTGGTTGCTGGACATTGTAGATCAGTGGGATGGAGAGTTTCAGCAGGCAAGCATTAATGGTAGCAAGCCAAACTGGATCAAAAAAGTTCTTCCCTTAAGTTTTGGGATGGTTTCAGGATTTGGGCCTAGCTGAAAAAGAGTTCAGCACTGCTGAAGCCTTGGCTTTTCAATAGATCTGGATTAGGAACAAGATGAAGAATTCAGAACAGGGTGCTAGGTGGAAATCAGGATGGAGTCAGGAATCAGTGTGTTTTGGTGTGTTGTGAGGTTCCCTTATTTATCCTGCCAAGTGACATCACTCGGTTTATGGTAGTGGCAGACTTGCAACCCACAAGGCTATGATTGGTCAAAGGCACAGTTCCTGTCTTGCTTTTTGCTGGTAGGATGACAGAAAGTGTTGTCATGCTTTATGATGTGCCTTGGGAACCTCCCACAGTTATTTGGACCAAAATGTCACTTTCCCATAAATACATATTTATATAATTATGCCCTTTAATAAAATCGGACACATACATTACATATTTTTTGGTTACATTTACATCCAACTCCTGAATCGGAGGGACCTGGTGTTGCCTTTCTATTGAATTTTGCAATTTTTAATCATAACAATTTGGCCTAACAATTCCTAATTCGGTACATATGTGTGCAATTACCCCTAGCACATGAGTACACAATATTAGATTTGCAGCATTAATAGTTTTGGCACAATTAGTCTTTTTGCATAACTTCAGTTCCTTACACAGTAAGAAATCCTACCAAGTCTTCAAATGTCTATCATAAATTCAGATTTCAATGTATGTACTTTTCATTCCTTTACTTATTTTTGCTGCCAAGTTAAATGTCATGAAGTTCTGTGGCAAAATAAGAGAATTAACTCCAAAATCACAAGTCAGGTTATGTTTCTTACTTCACAAGTGTGAGCAAATGGCCAGTCCTTTGAAGTTCACTAAGAAGCCTCTTCCAGCATCCTGCCCCTCTTCTGGGAGGATGGGTGTCCAAGCCTTCTATTGTCTTTGCCTGAAGCAATGACGAATGTCTAATGAGGGCCTTTGTTGTGAATATGCAAGGCCTCCCAGCAGCAATTAGGCCTTCCTGCCAGCAGTGAAGTGTCAACCTGAAGTGTCATCCTATCCCAGACTGAGGACTGTCAAGCAGAATTGTTTTTTTTTTATTTTTATAGTTAGTTAACTCCAACCTGGGTTACTTTAAGTTTTCACCTACATCTTTCATTAAAACATATCAAAATGAACACAGTTTATAGATGGACTCTTACATAAGCAATCCTTTGACATTTCTTAAATAATTAGGCCTTTCAACAAAAACATGCTTTCAAAACAGGCGATTTTGCACTTTCTTCATGGAAAAACACATTAAACTGAGTTCTTTTAAATCCTATTTTCCTATCCAGTACATACACCGTTGATTTAGCACCAGTTCTTCCCTTGAGTGCTGGGATTGTTTGCAGTCTGGATACATGTATCCTGCCTCTGTTTAAAGTTTATGTCTGCATGGCCGATTTTGTTACATGTTGCAATTTTAGCTGCATTTTTCCCATGGAACTGAAAACACATGTTCCTGGACTGTCTTTTCCCCAGATACATTGCATAACTGCTGTCAGGCAATGAGGCCCGATCCCTCTGAGCCACAGTGGGTGATCCTTACATTTCAGTACCCTTTTACTCTCAATGATTCAATGGAAATGAATGGATCTAGCACCAAAAAAGCACTTTTGAAGGTTGCAAAGCTAAAATTTTAAAAGGCATTTTCGGTTTTCAGCACAATTCTGCTGCCAGGTCCATGTTGAATGTAACAGAACCCCCTGGCAAGCTCCTGCAGTGATAACTCTGTTTTCACCCCCACTTTGACTGTCTGTGGCAGGGGTGCAGCCTTTCCTTGGTTGTGACCCAAACGCGGGTTTGCAGATTTTTGCGCGCACAGGAGTCAGTGCATCCATTTTGAGCTGTTTCTTTCGCCCTTCGTAAAGTGATGCAGTGGGGCACATTGGAATGGGTCAAAATATCCCACAGCACATCTCGGTCACTTGTGGCGAAAAATGTTGTACTTTCACCACAAAGAGCAAGATGCACACTTTTAGGTGCCCTTTCTCACCCCTTTGCAAAATAGCATGAATAAGGGGCATTTCTGTATTTTTTAAAACACCCCAAATGAGGTGCACTTTTCAAGGTGCAGAAAACAATATCACCCGTCCTGCACCTTTTTTGAACAGATGCAGTTGGATGTGCGCACATGACACGGTCATTTCTGACCCTTCCATGATTTTTTTTTTCACAGTGTAACTGTAGTGGCATGAACCATTGCTTCACATTTGCATTTCTGTCTCCCATACAGGGATAGAAATGCTTTTATATATTTGTTTACATTTCACAATAACATACCGTTGCTGTGAAATACACTGCCAGGTGGTTGCTGGTATATTTTCGTACATTCGTTTCTGTATTCAAGCTGGCAGGCCAGCACATCATTTGCACTGGCGCACAGCCCCCCTGATATGCGTGGGTCATCTTTAAGAAAAAGTGACCTGCACATTTCCAAGAATTCTGCAAGTAAAAATAGCGCATCCTCTGCACTTATTTTACTTGCAAAACTTTTTTAAAATGTGCCCCATGGATGACCCCTCCTGCTGAAGAATACCTCCCTTTTTATTCGTGACTGGCAACTCCTTCCAGCATGTTGATGATGTGTTTACAATTTAGTGTCAAGCCACAAAAGTGGTTGAAGCACACCACACTATTCATTATATTCAAACTACGAGTCACGGAAAAAAATAAAAATATACCATGGAAATGGACACAGAATCTTTAAGATGTTTTAAGAAAAAGCGTTAATTTCATTATTCCTTGTAATCATTATTTAGTTTTGGCTATTATGGGGTGCTTTACTGCCACCTATAAAGCCAGAACTATTGGCATAGGAGTACAAATAGGTGAGAGATGGAATTTGAGGAGGGAAACAGAGACTGGGTGCTGTTTGGCTTTTTACCAACCCCTGCACCCCTCATGGCCATTACCACACATTAACTACATGTCCAAATACTGTTCTGAGATCTCTTTGAGGTAGCTCTAGCTCTTAGTAACATCAAACCATGGGCTTTTGCGGGGTTGCTTTTGCTATTCTAAGCAGTCTTATGACGGGTAATTGTATAAGTGGTGCTGTAAATAAGCTCCAGGCATAATAAAAATGCCTTAACCATGTGTGCCTTCAGCCATTTGATTTTAAAGCAATATGTATGACCTCACATATTTTGCTTGCACTGAATTCCTCTTCAAAATAAGCACTTGCTAAGCCTCCACAAAAACGTTGGCAATTACTGTTTTGGGGGCTTTGTGCAGTGTTTGGAATTCATATTTTTTTGAGTTTTTTTTATTATTGTTTTGGTAGTAAATATACTTTACACCTTTACAAAATTTGATCATCATAAAAATACATTTAAAAACATGTTATGTACATGAGCATAATACAATAATTTTGCATCACCACCACCTAAATTCATTTCCTCTAAAGAAAACCTTAAGGCCAAACCATTCAAATATACAAATACACTGTGGACACAACACAAATCACCTGCAATACATCATAACAAAATACCCACCACCTACGGATAGGCCACACCTATCCTATTAAAAATTGCACAATTCATTGGTAACAGCTGATCTTCGATCATTGAAACAAGTCTAACAGTTGCTAAAATAATGGCATTCGAGGAGCCCTGCATGCATCTGAACCATACTAAATTGGCTTCAAAACTAGAGTAGGAAAAAAACACAGAATCCAAACAGCATTGCCTTTGCTTAGCGAAAAATTCACAATGCATAAAAAGATGTTCAAGAGTTTCATTTTCAAACTTCTTCAGGCAAAATCGACATTCATCCCACCTCGCCAAATCCCTAAACCCAGCCCAAAACCGAATACGTGCTCCAGTGTGGATAAGATCCAAACGGAAACGCATATAAATCTGTCTAGCCCTTTTATCAGGAAAACATAGGATATAAGGCAACCTTGGAGTAATTGCATGTCTGAACATGGCATAGGTCGAAAAGGAGGAATAACCCCCGATCTTATCTGAATTTTGTGCCCAAGAGTTGTGAAAGAAGCGAGTTTTAACTTTAATTGGGGTATTCGTCAAATCCATCAGAGTCATATTGAGCGATGTTAGAGTCTCCATTATGACTTCTTTCGCTTCTAAAACCGAAGCCGGGCAATTTTTAACCAACATTGACTGAAAGTCCTCATAAAGTGAATTTGGGGGAGGCAGAAGGATTTTACAGAAAGCAATTACCTTCCTCCAAAGATATTTATCAGCTAGAGGATAGAGCCCCAACTCATGTAAAATGATGGAATTTGGTACATAGCCTGGTAACCCTAAGATTTTCTTCCAAATTTGTCCTTGGATCTGATTTAACAAAGGCCCCAGCTTCAACAGACATATATCGAGCGTATAAAGCAGAATAGGCTCTATTTTCATAGTGTAAAATTGAATAAGAGGCAAAAGAGAAAAACTGCAGTATTTAGCAGAAATTATTCGCATTTGACCCATAAGTGGGCTAAGCTTCGCGTTCAGCAGAGTCTGCCATCCACCAATTGAATTCCCATTCGACAGGTGATAACCCAGGTAAATAATCGCGTCCTTCCTAAAAATCGGCTGCTGATTGATAGTAAAGGTAAATCTACGCAATTTTTTTTTTGCCGTAAAAATCATAATATGTGATTTCACCGGGTTGACGGTCATGTTGTTTTGCAGGCAATATTCATAGAATGTGTTTAATTTGTTCTGAAGACCGAATGGCACTCTGTCGAATAGGATAAAATCATCAGCAAATGCCAACCAATGCAGTCGCATAGAGCCCAATATTACCGGAAATGCATTAATATCTTTCCAGAGATTCTCAATATCTGCGAGGTAAAGATTGAATAAAACCGCGGCTAGATTGCAGCCCTGTTTGACACCTATCGTCGTAGGAATATTGGCAGAGAGAAGCCCTTGGGCATTTATCCCAATCTGACATGAGGTATTCGTATGTAAAGCAGCAATTAGAGCCACCAAGGTGGCTGGGATGCCATAAGCCAGCATCTTCTGCCAAAGGCGAGTTCGAAGGACATTATCGAAGGCACACGTGAGATCCACGGCTGCCATATAAATGGTACCCTTTGATTCTCCATGCACAGATCTCCTAAAATGTGCTAAAATTGAGGCATTTAATTGAGTACCCATAGCCCTTCGAAATCCTACCTGAGCTTTGGACAAAATATTAAGGGCCCTTATATGCGTTTCTAAATCAACCAGAATAAGTCGTGTAAAAATTTTAGCAGCTGTGTCAATCAAGGCAATGGGTCTAAAGTTTGCAGGATTGCTTAACACACCCTTTTTATGTATGGGAATAATGATGGCTGTTAGCCATGATGCCGGAATACTCCCAGTATGATAAATCAACTGATAACGTGGAAGTAAGTATCTGGCCCAAAAGTGGGGATCGGACTTAAACACACATGGGGGCAACCCATCAGGGCCGGCTGCTTTAGATGGTTTCAATTGCTCAATCGCCCATATAATATCATTTACATCCCAAGGACAGATCACCGGAAGGGTCAAGTGCACGGGAATGCTTTCTGATTCGATGTACCTAGCAGGTAGGGTGAATTTCAAACTGAAGAACCTCTCCCATTCTGGGCCTAAAATAACAGCCACCATGCGAAGATCGACCTTTCCTGTTGGATTTCTTAAAATGGCCCATAAGTCCCGTACTTTTTTTTTACACAACAGACCAATCATAAGTTTGTTGGCTAGAATATGGGCTGCCCGACACAACAGTATTATTTGGTGCTTATAACGCGCCTCAATCGTGTTTTTTTGACGCTTGTATCCAAACGGACATATGACGCGCTTCCTTAAAAGCCGCAGCTCGCAATTTCTTTGCTTTTTTAAGCACGCGACCTGGGAAGCATTGACCTGGGCAACCCCGATTCTAGCCTTCCCCACGGGATCTTTTGCAACACCTACCAAATGCATATGGATCATTTTAGCATTTATTTCATTAATTTTGATCTCATTCTCTATAGAAATCTTGGCATCCCAGTTCACTAGGATGTCCCTGTTAACCAAAAAAGTCACTTTCCTACACACAGCGGGGTGCCAGTTTACAGATATAATGTTTCTGTCACATACCATTAGGGCTGCAGGGGCAGAGGCTGCATAACGTTCACACCCCATATGCAGACGAGAGAACAGCATATGGTGATCGCTCAGACCCAAGTCTAATATCAATATAGGTTCAAGCAGCCCAGAACACGCTTTAGAAGCGAATAAATAATCAATGAGTGAGGAGGCTACACCTCGATGCCAAGAGAACGGAATGGATTGTGGAGCCAATTGTATTGGATATAGCCCCCATGATTGGAAAAAAAATAATAATTTCTGCCCTCTATCCTTAGCCTGTTGGGTATAGGCTGAGCAGCAAGAAAGGGAGCGTATTGCGCCCTTTAAATATAGATAGCAATTCAAATCGCCTCCGATCATGATTTCATAATCGGGGCAAACACTAGCTGCATAGAGTAGAATCCGTTCCAGATCCTCCAGTAACAGGTCCAGAGGAACAACTTTAGGATTCCAATATATGGATAGTAAGAGCAAATTCAAAGCTTTGAAGCCTTTAAGCGTCAATTTCACCAACACACAGGAGGCCGATGAATCCACTACAGATGCTATAGCTTTCAGTCCGTTATTTATAAGAACCGCAATACCTCCTGAGGGACGACCTGTACTAATCCTTTCAGCCACGATGGAGAAACAAGAATAGCCATCTAGGCTAAAGGCATTTAGTGACATAGTTTCTTGAAGAAACAAAATATCGGGCCTCTTGTCTGTCTCAACTTGCTTGTGCCATGCTGTGAGATTGCCTAACCCACAACAATTCCAAGAGGCCACATTCAAATGTGGAAGTTATGAGCCTGGACTGGGCCCTATATTGGCGACTGCCACTTTTATCAAAGGTTCCAACCAGGCTAAACCACTTAAGGCTTGCGAAAGTGACGCCAATTGGATAGTTAATTTGTTAACTTGTGAGTCAGGCAGGTCACCAACCAAAGCATTTGAACATACTGGGGGGGGGGGGGGCGGGACCCATTCAAGGAATGCCCATGCGGATTCCATATCAGAGAACAATCTAGGAACAAGTCCAATGGAATGAAAGTCTTCAGCAAATTCAAATAACATTTTAGTAATAATTTGTGATTGGACTCTGCTGAGTACTCTGTTGTTATTGTGGGTCGCTAATTTGACCCAGTCCAGGTCTTTAGATGAGAGATTTCTTAATGCTGGAATTTGAAAGAATGAATTCATTAAAAAGGATCTATTTATACGAGCGGGCCCGTTTATCTCTGGGTTGCTAGTCCAACCTATTATTAGTTTCATATCCTTTGGCGTTTGCGCAAAGGATGGTGCCTCCAGATCTGACCCTCCCGGAGCTACTATGGGTAGGGGCTCAACTTCAACACAGAGAGCACACGCCGGAGACACTGAAGCTGAAGTACTAAGTGTTGACCTAACAAAGCTGCTCGGCTCTTCGAGAAGTCCCTCCTGTAAAGCAGCGGGGCCCAGGGCCCCCTGGACATCCGGTTTAACCGCAATAGATATCTCTTGGGTAGAAGAGGAACTTTGTAAAGGCGCCATTGCTGCTTCTAGCTTGACAACTGTCGACCTTGTAGCCACTTTTTTAGAGGCAGTATTGGGGAAGAAGCAGTGCATCTTAGGTTGCAGCTTATCAGTGCCTACCTTTACCGGGGGACGGGGGACAATCTGAGCGTTTCCGTTCTTCACGGCAGCAATCTGCAGATGCCGCCTACTTTCATCGTCTAGATCATACAAGGCCATTCCCAAGTCATCGTGGCAGGTACCATTATTAGGACATGGCCTCACCTCCGTCACTAAAGCATTTTCAGGACCGGAGGTGGCCATGTCAACTTTCTTTTGTCTCGCTTTAGTCAGTTTCAGACGCTTCTGAGCTCTTAGGAAAGATTTCCTAGCTTTCCGCGAAACAAAGTTCCTACCTTCGTGTTCAACAGGGTCGTCCTCGAGATCTGGGGGCGGAGTAGGGGCCATGTCAGGGGGCCTAGACTGAGCATTAACAAAGTCTAGCAAAATAGAGGGGCTATCAGGCGGGGAGGCCTGCCCCTCACCAGCCAAAATCTCCTCTTCTGCGCCACCTTGAAGGTCTGGCGTACGCTGTACGTCAACAAGCTTATATACTAGCTGTTCCATCTGCAACAGACGCACATGTTGGAGTTTCAAAGCCTCTACCAAATTGATGTCCTCGGCCCACACATGTTCCACTCTATCACCCTTTCCTCCACTCACCACCTGGGAGTAGGATCTCTGTGGTGCTTCTATAGCAAAGGCAACCCTATCCGTTTGAGTGCTTTGGGAAGCGGTCGTAACCCCAACTGGGGGCTGGATATGGGTAACTGCTATCCTTTCCAAAAGTGTTTCAACTTGGGCCAGATAGGACGATCTAGATCGTTCCTCCGCCATAATAAAGCCTTCCACTTTTGCCATTTTGTCTTTCATTAAAGAAAGCGAACCCTGCATCTCCCTAATAGAGTAATGTGTGAGCTCGTGACCTCTATCTAATAAGTTAAGTAGACTTGAGATTACGGGAAAATTACATGGATCAGCGGTTTGGACTGGAGGCCGTAACTCCTCCGGGGTTGAAGCAGAACCACCCTCCCCCTTTGGAGCGGCAGCATCAAAACCCTCTGAACCCGAATCGAAAGGACTAACTCCAGCTGTCTGAGTAAAACCTGCAGGCGAAACTACCCCAGCCTGGAGGTCGTCATAAAAGCAGGCGGCCCCCCCGTCGGCATCTCTACATGGCATCAACACCAAATTACTCGTACTGCCTCCAGATTTTGGACAGCTATACAGTGGAGGCTGATGTAGGTGTACTTGTTCACGAAAAGGAAAGGAAGATGCGGCTGGAGAAGAAGGGCCCAGCGAGAGCCGCATTCTTCAACCTAATTTGTTGACAATCGTGGGGGCCAAAATCGAAGTATCAGAGCTACAAGGGAAACCTTGCTGAACTTGGGGATGAGAGCAATTTGCAGACTGACCAAGACAAACCCCAAGCCCCCCCTCCCCTACATTGTCATTCGCCTCCTGTAGAGAAAAGGAAGACCTCAATGTGGCCGAGACCTTTCCAGCCAAAGGCAGAGGCTTGGGAGAACTAAGAATAGCCTCATTTTCATATTCAAGTTTGCCCTCATACATTGCCCCCTCCCCCTTTTCCTCCTGCAAGCCAGTCGTAAGCAATGGAGAATTATTGAAGGAGGGCGACAGGGGGAGCAGAGCATTATCTGAAATGGTGGAAGACTGCCGACCAGTTTCCTTAGAGGCAGAACCGGATTTCCCACTTCTTAAGATGGGACCCATTTCCCACCATTAAACCCACCACAAAACCAGCTGCAAAGCCAACTCTCCCTTGGATAGACTCATTTTTGAGAACCAGAAGAGAGCACGTTATTCACTCCGTGACCGAACACCACCCCAACGCCTTTTAGCTAAGGAACGTTGCACTGCATACAATGTGACAACCCAAGCTACGGCCCGTTCAGCAGCAAAAAAAAAACAAAAACAATCAATGATAAGCCATAGCTCCAAGGATAGCCGCGGCCATCCTTTTGTGACGACAACGTAGAAGCTGATGGGACTAAGAGAGGAACACTAGGAGTTAATCTCCCACACCGCGCACCCCGCAAACCGCTAACAGCCAACAGTACTTTGCATGTACTTGGCTAGGTGCGCGGCGCGGGTGCGCCGGGGGATGAACCTTTATCCTGGCTTCCTGGGCGTCGCACAGCACAGGGGGGCGGAGCCACCAATGGGGAGGAAACCTGGAGGGGGCAGAGTTACAGATAATCAGGGTTAAACACACCTTCAAGTGGGTGTAGGTTAACACAGAAGCCCTACATAAAGTAACACAAGCCCCTAAACACAGGGCAAGTAGAAGAAGAAAAAAAAAAAAAAATGGGCGGAAGAAAAAGTCACCTCCGGCAGCAAGTGAGTGGGCCAGGCAGTCCGGGTGTTTCACAAAAGGACTTCCTCCTCAAGACCACGTGAAACGTTCCTAGGAGAGCGAAGCTCTCAAAAGCAGAAAGTCAATTGTAGCGCGGAAGAAATCCAGACGGCGGGTCATTCCCATCCGCAGCCAACAGTACTTTGCATGTACTTGGCTAGGTGCGCGGCTAATAATCATCTAATAAATCATCCACACCTCTAATCACCAAATATTCTATAATCATTGCTGTGTAAAGCTGTCCTTTGCTCAAAACAAGAAAGACACTGCCTCAGCTGCCAATCCAGCCCTGCTGCACATGTAGCATCTGACCCCTTTTGAGAACTCTAGCTGGCAAGGGGGCTTCACATTGTCACCGGCACCCCTGCCTTACTCTGCGCTCCCAGAGTAGAGCTGCAATCTGTTGTAAAGGAAAGTAAGTAGCTACGAGTGGAGTCAACTTCAAAAGGTTGGGGGCCTGGAGGACAGTTTTAAAAAAGCGGGTTGTGTGTGGTGCCATCATGATCCCTCAATACCTAATGCACCTCCAAGTGCCTGCAAACCCATAATCAGCTGTGCCTGTGTGCACTCTGGCATCAGTAAACCTCAGCATACATAAGCTGCCTCTCTGCTCCCAAATGACCGGGCACACAAAGGAGGAAAATAAGGGAAGCATTGCGGTCAGTGTTGATAAGCAACTTGTGCTGGGAAACAAACAGGCCAACTTCTCGTGAGGTGTCTACAGGTGCCAGCATAGCAAGAAACCATGTACCAGTATCTGACCAGGAACTAGATGAGCGGCCTGCATGTTACATACAGAGTGTAGCCCGAGGTGCATTAGCCTCTCGGGCTGTCACACAGACACCCTCTTCCTCTGAGAACAGGGGGTTCAATATCTATTATACCTTCCTTTGGCCACTGCATCCACCTTCCACTCCACTCCATCCCCAATTATTCGGATTTTTTCTTTCACAGAGAGATGCTAATCTCTGGGAGGTGTGGCTCATCTGGGTCTTCAGGACATCCCTAAAAACGTGGCTATTTGCAGAACTACATATGGTGGGATGCCTTCATATGGGCATGGACACTTATACCGCTTCTTTATATGTGTAACTGGATCTGTAACAGCGCCTTGATGCCCCCGGGGCTTAGTGCGCTTTATACATGAGAAAAAAAATAGATAAATAAATGAAAGCTAAGCAGAGCAGCGGGGTGGGGTGGTATTTCTGTCCTATGTACTTTGGTGCTGCTGCCTATTGTTTAACCACTCTGCCCTCACAGGTGAGAAATTGTCCAGGCTCTTGCTGCAGCGCCCCTTTCACATCTGCACCCTGGGATGAGCGTCATTGTAGAGTTCTGCCTTCAACTTCTTGCATTGGGGGGGGGGGCTGCAGCAACTCCAAGCACGTGGCTGCCTTCGCACTGTGTGTAGCCAAGACGACAGCTTTGCCATCATGCCCCCGTGATTGAATGTATTAACTGAGTATGTCCACCTGTGCCATTATATAAGATAGCTCAGGGGGTTCTATCCTTCCAAGATTGTAAATGTGCACTAGTTTCGTGGGGTGATAATGATGTCACATACACAGGTTCTATGTAAGCTGCTTTGGGGACAGCACTGCAAAAATAACATATTGTCTTTATCTTCCCCCTTCCGTTTAAATGCACCACATTACAAACTCGAATTCTGTAAATATATAGCGCCAAATCAAGGCTTTGAAATGTAGGCACCATCCGCCTTACATGAAGTTAAATCTGCAACACAAACACAGCGGTATAAACATGTTCCAAAAAATAAACATTGAAACATACAATATTGCCCTTTTCTGTCTTCTGCATATCGTCAGTAGGATAGCATTCGTTTTCACTGGCCGAGTGTGCAATGTGACAGCAAGAAAGCTAGGTTCAAATCTCGGCTTCCGTACTTCACCAAATCGTGTAATCGTGGCCCGGGCCATTAACTTCACCCCTTGCTTCCGTTGCGGTTATCTGCCAAAACTGGGAGCTCAAGAACGGGCTAAATGCCAATATTGGCCGCTACACAAACAGCTATAGCTCTGCTGCCAAGGTGTTTTAAATGCATGAAACCGCTCAGATTCGTTTACTGGTTCCTGTTTCTTGTGCGTCCATACTGACCCCCCCCCCCCCCCTACACAGGCCACGTAACCCTCTTCGGGCTGTTCATTGATGGCACAGCAGTGACCGTGACAAACGAGGCACACGCGCCTCCCACAGAGCGGGCAATACACAAGGTTTGCGCCAATGTTGCTGCGCAGTGCCCATTCCACCGAGGCACACGCCGAAGCACAGCCACAGCCCTTTTGCTTCCCTGGAATGCACCTTGTGCATTTAAAGCAGGATCATACCATTTCTGTAAAACTAGAAAAAGCGCATCTTACCTCCCCAGTTCAGGAATCCAGTTGTTCTCCTCTTCCAAACTGTGATCCATCACCGACACGAACAAATAAACCATTCCACGGCTCCTCTCTCTGTCCACGCATAATAACAGCCCTGCGATGTGTATTTATTCCACCTTGATGTCACATTTTTCCACGCAGCCCGCATGCCGCGAGACGCATATTTTCACCCCGAGCCTCGGCGGCGTTCCTCCTCCCTTATTTTAATTATGCGCGGGGAGCCTCGCCCGCCTCACTGCTGTGCAGAACTGGGAAGGCTGTGCTTTATTTGGAGGCTTCGGGGAAGCGCGTGGCTGGCGTGCGCTGCTTGCTCCTGCTGCTGCTGCTGAGGCAGGGCTGCGCCGGGAGTGGGCCGCGCGGCGCCCCTGCTGCTACGCAGCCCATTGTTTACCTTGTGCATTCTCCCCCGCGGGCAGTATGAGCTCGCGAGGCCCGGGCCGTGGAGGAGAAAGGGAGGGCAACATGGAGAAAGGGCGACTCTGCCAGCCTTGATGGATGGTGTAGTGGGTGGGGAAAATGGGCCAGCACCCCACCTCGCCGTCCCTTCTGTAAAGTTGCCAGGTTAAACGTGACTGAAGGAATACTGGTGCGCCAGAAATCAGCAGGGGGTTTGCTGTCACCTAGAAATCTACAAAGTGGGGGTGAACAATGCCCACCTTGGAAAGAATGTCATGTTTCATATTAGCATGAAAAGTGAACACGTGCACAGATAGAATGTAAATAAACCGCTCATGTGACTGCGGGATGGGAATCTCTTTAGGCCGCATCATTTTAATGACAGCATGACACATTATAGAAACGTTTCTGTTTTTCAGGGTACTGCAATTCTCGGTTTGGCCACACAATTGCAAATCTCAAACCTGCATGAAGTACAATCGGGTTGTCAGCCTTCTGCACGCAGTTGTATTTACCACAGACTATCGTCATTGCGTCTGAGTATTTGTCCCAGCTGTGTGTAACTGACACGCCTTTGACGTTCTGTTGACATAAGTCAGTGACAGTGATTTTGCAGCATCTGTGTCATTTGCACACTTCCCTGGCATCTTGCAAGACGTGCGTTTGATCTTGTCAGTTCACAGCACCCCAGTGCATACAGATAATGCTACACGAGAGGAAAGACGCCACCTCCTTAGTGTTGAGGAATAGCTCTTGTTAATCAAGATGCAGGCATTCATGTTCTGCTGGCCGCCTGGCTGTCTTTCTTTGAACTTCTCCCCGCAAGCACCGCAGGGGGTGTTGCCTGTGCTTCAGGAATCCAACCCAACTCTCGATATTTTGCCGCATGCAGCACAGGCAGAGGTAGACTTCTGAATTGTGCGTGCATGTGGGTGATAGGATCTTCCCATTTATTGAAGGCCACGCCCCCCCCGCCAAGAAATGCTCTCTTTTGTCTTTTCATACATTTTAGTACCTGCCATCACTGCACTCTGTACGTATATTTCTTTTCATCAGGCGAATTGGCTGCATCAGCCACAGAGCCTGCGCGGGTCTGGCCCCCTCCTAACTTTGATATTTATCCTGCGCTGCCTTTTTAGACATTGTTTATCATTTCACCATGAGGTCACCCCTTACGATTTAGTGGGGGTATGAGCACCCTCTCCTTTATGCGCTGGCTTTGTCCAGAGGCATTCTGCGATTGTGATGCAGGTGTCCTTTTAAGCTCATAGGTGGCGTTATCCAAACTGTATATATATATATATATATATATATATATATATATATATATATATATATATATATATATATATATATATATTTATTCAGTAAAATAAACTTTGTTAAAGGGACGTTATGGTTGAGTTGCGCTACTAAAAACCTATGAAAATCACTAAAAAAATGTTGTTAATGGAACTTTATCAATGATATTTGTGATGTCATCTTTGATGTCCTGGGTGTTAGTGTTAGCAGTGCACGGTGGTGTCACGAGTTATGGTTGCTTAGCTTACCATAACTGGTGAATTTCGGTTTTACTTTGAACCATAACGTTCCATTGACAAAGTTTTTTTAGTGAATTTCATAGGTTTTTAGTAGCGCAACTTAACCATAACGTCCCTTTAACAAAGTTTTTTTTACGGAATTTCACAGGTTTTTGGTAGGGCAACTTAACCATAACGTCCCTTTGACAACGTTTTCTGACTGAATTTCATAGTTTTTTAGTAGGGCAACTTGAGCATAACATCCCTTTAACAAAGTTTTTTTACTGAATATACACTTTCATCATGTGAATTTGGGAGATATTTACTAGGTTTCCCTTACTTTGTGTACATGTAACATAGAACATACTGAACCCCCTCGCTAATGATATTTGAAGGGCACGGACTGAGCGTCTGTCCACAGACAGGCGCGGATGAGAGCAACACTACCCAGTCAGGGGGGTATCTGAAATTGTTCTATCATGCCATATAAAAACTGCACAAGTTTAAAAAGCAGCACACAGACACATTATAAGTAGTAATAAATAACCATTGGAACCTACACGTCTCACACATAACCCATCCATTTAAATACCATGTGTAATGAAATGGATTATACCATAACAAAAAAAGATATGCCTCCAACGTAATTACCTTACAGAAACTGTACAGCTAGGAGCGACAGTAGATGAACAAAACACAATGAATACAAATTTCAAGAAAGTAGTAAGTGAACTTGACTTTTCTTGTATGTTTGCACACTTTTTGTATGAGGTGCAGAACAAATAATGTATTTCTGTTGTTTTCACACAGAAATGTGCAGTACTTTGGACTGGCTGGAGGAGAATTTTCCGTATGGCGAAATGTTGGAAGATAGCGATAATAATGGTACACACTTCTCTGCATAAGCAAATGAATAGTCAGTACTTTATGGGTACTTAACATATATATATTTATTTTTAACAGACCAGGTAAAAATTGAAGAGAGTCCACCAAAAGACACAGTGCAAGACACCTTGAAACGCATAGAAGACAAAGTGGACATGCTAAAAGAGAATTTTAATGGGTTAAGGCAATTTGTGGAGGACCAAGTCAAGGGAAAACTTAGATACCACTGTCCAACCTGTACCTGTCCCCCTTCTCCATTTCCCTGTGAACTATCCCCAAACCCTGAAGAACAACATAAACGTTTTGACAAAACTTCCATCCCTTCATCCCCTCACAACCAGCCTGTGGAAGCCCCTAATTCCCCTATATTTGTTTCAGTGTCTGCTTCCCCCTCTCTCTCTCTTAATTGCTGTATATGTGTTTAATAAAAAAAAGTTATGTTACTTTTGATGGAATTATGTGTGTCGAATTTTTTTTTTTTTTGAAGAGTTAAAATGTCCGCGGACAGAGCACCTGTTCTGCCTGTCCGTAATTAATAAAATATGGCTGTCCTAAGGACAATACACCTACCCGTACCATTCACAACCAATATGCAACTGTTCTTAGAACACACCAGCTGTCCAAGATGCCCGTAAATCAACAAAATGGGGGCGTCCTAAGGACATTATAGCTCTCCGTACTGTTCACAACCAAGATGAAACTGTTCTTAGAACACACCAGGTGGCCGGGATATCCGTAAATGAACAAAAAGGGAGTGTCCTAAGGACATTATACCTGTCCGGTGGTACGGACAGGTATGATGCAGCGAAGATGGAACTGTCCGTAGAGCAGGCGCAGTGTCCGGCATGTCCGTAGTCAAACAAAATGGAGGTGTCCTAAGGACACTATACCTGGCTGTACAGTCAGCAGAACATCTATGCACATGCGCACCACACCTGTAAATCCTGCGAACATCGCGCCTGTTCGTAACTGTCCGTCTCACTTGTGTTGCACTTTTAATTAGATTCAGGACCTGAACACTGTCCGTAGAACACCCATGTGCATGCGCACAACCGTTCCTGTGCATTTGGTATCCTGCAGGCACCCATTTCCTTCGCGGATGTGTTCACGACATCATCATGTGACAGCACCCATGTGCCCTAATTTACGCACTTTGTCCGCTTCCGCAACATTTCAAAATAATTTATGCAGACCAGCCAAATTATTTTACAATACAAAATCACCATTTCACATGTCCCATACAATTGCCCTAGCTTTCCACGTATTGTTTGGAACTTTTTCAATGCTTTTGAGTGATCGATATGGTCACGAGGCGCACCCCTCCACCGCTATAAAGGGCCACACCCTCGGGCTCATCTTCATTGTACTTCTGGTGATTGTAGATTGAGTTTTGCTGCCTTAAGTGCTCAGAGATTATCTCACCAACCCTAATGGCATCCATGGCTGCTGTTGCTACATCAGCCTCAGCACCACCCCCAAACCCTCCACCACCACCACCTCCCCAAGGGCCTGCAGAGGGAAATACGCATTAGGATGTAGAGAGCGAGGAAGAAGAGGATGAAGAGAATGAGGTGGGAGAACTCCCTACTACCAGCACTTGCCGGGAGTCGTGGGTGTGGCGGTTGTTTACCGTTTTTGGTAACGTACCAAAAGCATGTGCGAACCTGGTCACCTGTAAACAGTGCAATTTGGTGCTGAGTCGTGGGAGACCTGGTGCAATCAGCTTTGGTACGACAACCATGAAGCAACACCTAACTTCGTTCCACGGTGCGGACATTCGCAAGGTGGTACCATGTAAAGAACGTAGTAGGTTGAGTTCCTCCGCAGCATCCTCTGTGTCTGATCCTCTCACCACAAGAGACACTCCTGTGGGAGAGCGCATCCCTCCAGCTGCCTCACAGGCCATTTGCGATGCTGTTGACCCTTACCTTTCGAGGGTCACAATATTGTATATGTTCTGCGACGCAGTACTCCGCAGGGGGGAGAGTCTTCAAAGTGCTTTTGAGACTACGGTCACAGAGCACCAGAAGAGCTGCTACCTACCTAAATAAGGCCCACACTACATCCTTCTCTCTCCACCTGCCCTTTCTTATCCCCGTGGTTGGTGTCCCTTCCTTACCCTCCTTTCCCCTCCTCTCCTAGTGTGTCATGTGCAAAAATCCAAAAGAATATATAACAACAAAAATTATTAAAAAAGGCTCTTTTCAGAGCCGCCTTTCTCAGTTTAAAAATGGAACTATGAAGTAAACAGTGTAGGCCTCCGCGCATTTTTCAAAAATCCACGGACAGTCCTAGGACAGACAAAATTTTAGGGTGCAACCGTAGCAAAACCAATGCACTTTTCTCTGGGAGTAAGTGGTGGCTCTGAAAATAGCCTTTTGGTGGTGTTTTGTGTGTTTGAAAAACTTGTATTCCTCAACATGTAATGAAAAATAGGTGACTATAATGGCAAAAAAGGTCACAAGGCATTTTGTACATTTCGAAGAAAAATTTGATTGCCAGCATATCTAAGATGGATTCCATCCCTGCGAAAAACGAATGTGCTGCGGAACATAACATTTTCATTGTGGAAAGAGGACATGCCAACATCTCTTAGAAAGGCACAAACAGCCTTATTGACATTGCGCCTCGCTTTCTCCATTTGTGGACCATATAAAGAAGAACACAGCTACATTTGTCTTTATGCAATACGTGAAAAAATTACTTGGCAATTTGGAAACATGTCCATGACCTTCCCAAGTCCTTCCTTCATTGCAAATTGCAAAGAAATTCCAGACACATGCCCTAAACTGTTTCCTCCACAATGAATGATAATTATATCAGGATGATGCTCTGTCTGTAAAGTAGCACAGAGACGTACCAAGTCCAGCCACTTCATTCCACGCACTCCATGCCAGCGCATTTCCACATGAGGGAATCCAAGAGCTGCATATATACCGCAACGTTCTGCATGCACCTTCAACCAATGTATCCATGAGTCTCCCAAAATCCAGATAATCTGTTTTCGAGCACACACAGCCATAGCTGTCTGTTCTCCTCTCAGGAAAAAGACGTTCTCACTAATTCTCTCTGTTCACAACACACCCACTGAACTTTACTGACCAATCCCTAGCTCTGCTCATTCTCATTTGCATGCCTCTCCACCCCAGAATCCCTGTATGTAGTACACGCTGCCTGCAGACTACCGCCATGTCCGCGGACATGTAGAGGATCTGAGCGTGATGACTGTACATTTAAATAGTGTTCCCCTTTTCCCCTTTAAGGTGGGATCTGAAAAGAGCTATTTTTTTTGTTTTTTTTGCAGATGCCTGACAGACACCTGTTATTTTGTATTTTTTCGTTTTTTTTCTTCTTAGTTTACTCCTACAATCCTCACATAACCTTCTCCAAAGCAAGCCTTACATTCCAAAAGAACATGGCATTTCCCAAAAAAGATAAAGAAACACCATCTGCTTCAAAATAAGCTGCATTACTGGAAACAATGTTCTCGTGGCTGCAGAAAAACATCAAGCTCTTAACATGAAAGCACGCATACTGCGATTGATTGCACACATACAAATACTTTGATCAGGACAAAATACAGAACTGTTGTCCCATTTTGCTCTAGGGAGTAAGCCAGAAAAAATTACTTTCGCAGTTGGAAAGATGTTGATGAACCAACTGTTCCAAATCTCCCAACAAAGTAGGTGAACTCACGTAGCCCAAATGGAAAGCACCATAGTGCAAAACGACCACATGGGGACTGTTCATCCTACGCATATCTCTGCAAACTTGGAGAATTGCCTCTACATTGCAATCCGTCACAGCGCTCCACACCACCTCCACTCCTCTTACATCGAAATTGTTTGCCACATGCCTACATTAAGAATAGTGCTGTAAACCATGGACAAATATATCTCCGAGCACCAACACCCTGACTGTCTCCACCTCTGCCATCTTCACTACACACACTTTCTTTCTACACAAATCAACAATGTCAACATCTGATTGGCTGATCCCTACAGTCCCCTTTCCATGCTGGGTTTGCTGGAAAACCCCATATGTGGCACGCCCTACCCGCGGACAAGCGCGTTGTCCGTGCAGCACGTAACTCTTATCCAGCCCTTCTACTATTTCCACATCACTCGCAAATCCATTTCCTCATTGGACACAGCTAAGCAGTCACACAACCATCCACCAATCACATCCAAGACCTCTACATCTAACTCCGTCATCAGAGTTCCGCACTTCAAATGTACTGTTGATCACTCTGAATACAAGTCTCATATCATTTCAAAGCACCTACTACAAAAACTACTGTGCAAGTCTCGAGGATTTCTACTTACAGCTCCATGCATACCCACATGCATGGTTACAAAGTACAGGTATGCATATTCTATTCAGAGTACATGCACAACAGTTATAAATCCTTATAAACAAAGTAATGCCACTAAATCTGCATAGACAATACAAAAAATCCAACAAATACATTGGAAATTCCCACTACTTCTTAATATCTCCCGCATAACCTATACATACGTGCCAACCCTCCGAATTTACACGCGAAACTCGATTTTTCATAAAAAAAAGTCACAATTTTTTACTGTCTTCCACCTAAATTAATGCTACTTCAATGCGATCGTACGAGAAAAATAAACTTTCCTGATTGCTGTTGTCGGGGGGAAATTCTCCCGGGGTCGGCTGGGCCGTCCGCGGACCTCCGGGCAGGGAAGCCCCAACTTCTCCCGCGTATCCCAAAAATGAGTATGAGGCACACGCAAGAAGCAAGGTGATTCTGCTGTTTATTAAACAAAACGGCAGGGATGGGTCAAGGATCGTACGCGTCCGTCCTGACACTCTCTGTCTCTTCGTGGGGCTCGCAGGCCCTTTTTACCTCGGTATGACACGCTACTTGCGTCACCTGGGAAAGTTAGCAAAAAACCTATCGCCACTCTGGATTGGTTCCTCGAGTGGTAGGGTTAGTATAGCATACGTATAGAGAACGCTGTTAGTGGTTGAGGGCCAGTCAGGTGGTATACTTGGGTTGTCCCTTCAATTAGATACATGAAAATTGTTACATGAAGACCCCTGAGGATTGGCTAATGGTAATGGCGTCAGTGATAAGTGCCCCATGTTCTGATTGGTCCACTCGCGAGCCCCCCCGTCTGGGACCATCGCTGTTCCCAGCTCGCGGTGCACCTGTCATTTGCAACAATGTATAACTATGGGTATGTGCAGACAATGCAAGGATTTGTTCATATGCTGGAGGGCAGACTACTCCCACCGCCGCAGATGTCCATTGAGTCGCTTCATTGTTGCTGCCTGTGTCTCAAAACGTGGGATCCAGGCGCCTCGTTCCACCTGGGTCTGGGACCCTGTCAGGTTCGGCTTGGTCACGTGAGGAGAGACCGTGGTTGAGGCAGAATTCTGCACATTTAATATTGCATTTTCCACTGTGTGTCTGGCTTAGTTTGCAGGTGTGACCTTGGCTTCGGCTTGTGGCATGCGAGTTTGCAACATTGTGCCCTTGACTGTCTGTTCTCGCCGGGCTCACTCTGCAGGGTCCCGCAATTGTACTCTTGCTCGTTCAATGTTCATGTAGGCTCTTGCTTGCGGCCTACTTGGGCTTGGTGCATAGGTGGGGATGTTTGATGCACAGCGCTTTAGGTTATGGTATCATATTGCTTTATCCCCAGTATCATGTCTTCGTTATATTTCTCATTGCAATGCATGGGTTAGGAGAAGCGTCAGCAAGCATTTTATATGAGTTCGTTGTGCGCTTTGCGTTTCTGCATTTTGAAAAAACCTATGTGAAAAATAACAAAGATGCGCGTCAGTGGGTGTGTCCGTCACCTAGGTCATAGCACTGAATATGTTCTTCGTGTGGATTGCTGTGGGAGTGTCCAGTGTGCATGTTTGCACGGGTGTGCTGACCGTTGGCTAGGTCGTCATGGCATCTCTAGCGATGTGTTTATTTACTGTTGAATGGTTCAGTCGAGTTCATCCATGCCGCAGGTGTCGGCATGGGCAGGGCAGGCTGGTGGGCAGGCTGGTGGGCACATCCGTATGTTCCTGTACCAGGGTATTTGGTCGTCTGGTAGATAGGCAAACTCCTCTCGTGGCGGGTGTCTGGGCCGCGATCCTCTAGGCCAGGGGCGTGAGGGGATTGGTGGAAGCCTTTTGTTCCATTCTCCCACTTCAGTTCCCCCTCTGGTCGACTTGTCGACCACAAACATATCTTTTTCCTTATCTCCTCTTACTCTGCATATTTTCGTTACTCCTCCCAAGTGTCCATAGTAGTTGACATGGTCTTCAAATGACCAATACATATATACACAGGTTCCTCAGGTGTGCAGTATACCCATTTCCCTATGTAGCTCCTTGGGTTTCTTGGGTTTTCAAGCTTCACAGATGGTGGGTCCAGGTGGTTGGTGATGATCTGTTTGCGCAGTTTTTCTCTTTCTTTTATTATTGTGTCCGTGTGCTGGCCATCATCTGCCGGCATCAAGGGGTGCATACCAACCATTTCGATCATTTCGTCTGTAGTGCGTGCCTTCCGGGCCTTCCAAAATCTTAGTATGATCAGTGCAGCTCCAGCCAGTATTATGCATCCAACTATAATCTTCAGTCCGTCCGACAGCCAAGATGGCATCCATGACCACAACATTGAAAACCAGCTGTCATCCTTCTTCACTCCTTTACTTTCTTCCATCATTTTGGAGTGCATCTGGGCCAGTTGTGATACTGCTTCTGTCACTGTACCATTGTCAGCATCGTTAGCAGGAATGAATGTGCAGCATGATTGTCCTATCTTTGCGCAAACTCCTCCTTCCATTGCTGAAAGGAGATCTAATACATATCTTTTCTGTAGTGCTACCATCCTCACTGCTCGCAGCTCCTCTTTTATTGCGTTGAATCCATTTACTGTAGAATTAATTGTCATCATTAGCTCCCATCGAGTTATCTGGAGCCATTTTGCGTTTGCGTAAGCTTGTAGTCCCGGATGTATTATTGACGAGAAGAACATTGCTGCTCTGCTGAATAGTCTGTGTTCTGGTGGGATTGAAGTGAGTGCTGTTTCCGACCTTCCCCATAGGTAATTCTCTGTCAGAGGTTCCCTTCTGAGGTTTTACAGATCTCTTCTTCCTCTTGTTTCCTTCATCCATTTTAGGGAAGTTCGCCACATTCACATGTTTCTGATGCACCACTAGTGATGGTACATAAACGTGTACCATTGTGCATATACCATTCCACAGAGGGGGCAGTGTGTGGTATGCCTTGTTTCCGCAGGCCCAGTAATGGTCCATTAATACTGCTGTTCCTGCTCCCCCCTCAGGTAACTCCATCACGCTTGCACAGTTGGTGTTGTATCCCACGTCCACTTCTCCTCTATGTTGGTAGCATATCTTAGGTGCAGACAGCGGCAGTATGCTTATTGGGTCTTCATCCTTCTCTATCCACGTTAGCATGGGTACGTACTTGCCCAAAACCGTCCAACATCTGTTATTGTGTTCATTAATAGTTGTAATATTTTCTCTTGTTACCATGTTGCAGCCAATCACTCCTATGTCCCATTTGTTGTCCATGTACACCTTCCCTGTTATTGTTACCAGTGGTCTTTCCCAACATCTTTGTTTACCAGGAACGTCAGTGGCGTACCAGTCACATGGTAGGTATTGTAGTGTTACTTTCTTTGTTTCTCCCTTTTCAGAGCCACTTGTCATGTATCTGAATGCTTCAGCATGCAAACTGCTCTTGTGGTAACTCAAATAAGTCTTGAGGAAGTTGTTTTCGTATGGATATGTGTCTCGCGTTTTCCACACCAGGTTCACCACCGTCCCTTGAAATCTCCCTTTCGTTTGGAAAAGTGCCAAGTATATTATACATCGTGCTGTCTTTTCATCTATTTCCGTGGCAACGAATGTTCGAGAAGCGCTCATGGCGTATGGGATCAATGAGCAGACGTAGCAGCTGTCTTCTGTTGTCTGCTTACCTATTTGGGTCATGTGTTGGTACCACATGTGTTCGAGACGTGTGCTGAATCTGTTATGTAGTTATCAATACCTTTATTATCTGAGTATGTGCTGCGTTTAACTCTATTTCACTTATGTGGAATCTTGCTAGTACCACCTGACGTAACACCTGTTGCAGCCGTGGGTGGGGGTATATTAGGTTTGGGTACAGCCAAAATATTGATAGCATAACTTTTCTGCCATACAGAGGCAGCCAAAAACCCGGTGATCATCAAAATCCCTATCATCTTTATTACAGAGGCTAGTCTCACCTGCATTTTGCTCTTACCTTGCTGCAGTCCGGCAGCTTATTCTTGCGACGTTACAGTTGCCCGCCTGAAAATTCTCAATATGCTTGTTATTAGTGTTAGTTGTTGTTTTCAAGCTCTCCCTATCAAGTAGTCGTTCAGTGCCCAGGCGAAGAGCTGTTCCCACGCCAATCTTAGCGATCTGTCTCTTAGGGCAGGCAAGTGTTGGTGAAGATGGGGCATTGATTGTTCTATGGCCAAGATAAATGCTGTGTAGTAGACACGTACCCTCCTTCTTTTTAGGTACTTTGGCCTTTTTATGTGATAGACAAATTGGTGTGATAGGGCTTCAGGGTAGTTATCGTCTGAGGGTAGCATCTACTCCTGGGCAATGAACTTTGTTAGTTATCTGTTTTCTTAGCAATACAATAATACGCAGTACCTGCATGTGCGAGAAAGAAAGAAGAGAACATTCAAGTGTTTACATGTGTATATGTGCAAGACAATGTCCTTCAATTGGGTGGTTACTGTAGTGGGTCGATGGGCAGAGGGTTTGGGCTCAACTGGCGGAAGTCTCTTTACTCTTTGATCATGTGACCATGGGGTGGGCGGTATAGGAATTACCAGTTTCAGTAGTTGTCTCTGGGGAATCTGGGGGGTGGCAAGGTATGGAGACACTTAGGTCGTCAGCTGTGGTAGAAGTCTCTTCCTCCGTGGGTGACGCTGTCGCTGTTCTTCCAATGGCCCTGTCGGTGACGCTAGGGCGGGTCGGGAGTTTGCAGATCTTTACGTCGTGTAGGTGATTCCAAGCACGCTTATCCTGCAACTTTACTGCTCTCGTAGATACCTCCTCTACAAGGTGGGGACCAGTGAAGCGTGGGCTGTTCCACTTTCTATTGAAATTGCGGAGTAGCACGTGGTCACCTTTAGCAATTTTGCACAGTTTTTCCTTTTCCGGTCCTTGGTCCTCGTCTTCTTGTCGGTAACTCTTAGACCCGCCCCGCGTGCGCTCGAGCTGTTGAGACACAAACACTACACTAGTAACCAAAGAAGACACATATTGGTACATTTCATCACCAAGAACAGTTGCAGTGTTTTCATAGTCTGTGAATGCCCTTGATGTTGGCGTTAGAGGAAGGCGCATTTGTCATCCGGTCACCACCTCATGAGGAGTGAGGTGGTGGTCGGAGCCTGGTCTATTCCTCAGCTCAAATAGAGCTAGCGGAAGGCAATACAACCAACTCTTCTTTGTTGTTTGCTGTATCTTTGCAATTGCCTCCTTCAGTAGGCCATTCAGGCGTTCGCATATACCGTTGGCCTGCGGGTGATATGCACATGCAAATTTATGCTTGATGTTCAGTAAGGATGTGATGTGCTGGAACATTTCATTTGCGAAATGCGGGCCGTTATCTGACCGCAGTACCTCGCACACTCCGAAAACCTCCCTCACTAGAAATTTAGCTGCTCTAAATGCATCTGGATGTGAGCAGGGTCCTGCCTCAATCCACCTGGAGAATGGGCATACTACTACAATCATATACCTATTTCCTTGACATACGTTGATCATATCAACATAGTCAATATGGATGTGCAGGAAGGGTCCCTCTGGCCGGGGTATAGTGCCTTTTATCACTTTCAGCGTGTGACCGGCCGTAAACTGTTGACATGTGAGACAATTGCTGATAAAATTTGTCACATGGGAATTTAACTCGGGACAGAACCAATCTTCCTTAATTCGTGCTGCAATAACTTCCTTGCCTGTGTGGGCTGGGTGGTGGAGTTGGCTCCGGGCAGTGTTCAATAGTGCCAATGGCATTACCATCTTTCCAGTGTTACCCTGGCGCCATAGTGCGTCAGTTGGTGACATTGTACATCCTCTTTTTACCCATATTTCTTTTTCTGCCATTGGTGCAGCCGCTTGTAACTCCATTATCTGTGTGGCTGGGAGATGGGTGTATCCTTCTCTTATCAACATCTCTTTAGCTATCCCCCTCCCTCTCCCTCTCTCTGACTCTGGGGGGTTCCATATCTCACCAAAATATGCGGCATACTTCGCATGTGCGTCTGCTGCTGCATTTCCTTGTGAGATATGATCTTCTCCATTAGTGTGTGCAGTACATTTGACCAAAGCTAATTCTTGAGGGTCATGTATTACTTCAATTAATTCAGCTAATAAGAGAGCATGTTGCACTGGGGTGCCGTCAGCTCTCCTAAACCCTCTTCTCCTCCATTTGGACAATCCTGAGTGGACAGTAGACGTGACATATGTGCTGTCAGAATATATAGTTACTCTTTTGTCAAAGCTCTCCTTCAACGCCAAGATCAGTGCAACCAATTCTGCTGCTTGAGCAGAGTAATGTTGTGGTAATTGTACGCATTTCACCACCACATACACCAATTCCTCTGTCATCTTTACCACTGCTGCCCCAGTTCTCCTTATCCCATCACTTTGGTCTATTGTTGATGACCCATCAATGAACAAGAGCTCTCCTCCATTTAGCGCGTCCTCTTCAACTTTTCTAGTACATGAGTACATTTCGGTAGTCTGCGTACAATCATGTGCATAGTCGCCTTCCTCAATCACTTCTGCTATAAACCTTGCAGGATTAACTGTGCTCCATCTAACAATTGATAATTCTGGTCTAGATAAGATGATCTCATAACCTGACGCCCTCTGTGTGGTTAGTGTGGATTTAGGCTTTTTCAATATTGCAAATAGTGCGTGTTCCACAAATATAGTGGTTGGCACCCCATTGTAATTGATGATGCTTTCTCTACCGCAAAGGCAGCTGCGGCGAGACCTTGTTCGCAAGGGAAATGTCCTAACATTACAGGATCCAAGTGACCACTGTAAAATGCTACTGGTTTGTAACCCATGCTTGTTTTTTGAGCCAACACTGCTTTCATTACTGCTGAGTCGCAATGTGAAAATATAAAGAATTGACGTTCATAATCTGGGGTGGCCAGTACCGGAGCAGTTGATATTGCATCTTTCAGTTCATCAAAGGCCTCTTTCATTTCCATTGTCCACCCCAATTTTTTCTCCCCTTTGTTAACTTCTCTTAATGCCTCAAGTAGGGGTCCTATGTATGAGCTGTAATCAAATACCCATGCTCTACAGTTCCCTCACTGTTTGTGGCAGCAGCGTTTTTGATATGGCCTGTGCTCTTTGTGGTGCAATCTTTCTTCCGTATTGGGGTATGAGCTGGACAATGTATAGTACCTGTTCCTGACAGTACTGTAACTTCTCTTTGTCTACCTTGTAACCCTTTTCAGCCAATATTGTCAGCATCTTCAATGAGTCCTCTCTGCATTGTTTTTCGCTTGTGCTGCAAACTATTATATCGTCAACATACTGCAACACTGTGCTTTCCACTTCAATGTTTCCCAAGTCCATCTGTATTACTCTGTTGAAAATTGAGGCTGACTCGCAGTACCCTTGTGGCAATCTGGTGTGTTTCCATTTTGTGTTTCTGTACGTGAAGCTTGTTAGATCTTGTGAGTCTGGATGCAGGGGTATTGAGAAAAAGGCATTTTTGAGGTCAATCACAGTAAATCGTGATGCCTCTGCTGGAATGCCACACAATATTGTGGCCGGGTTTGCTGCTATGGGGTATTCTGCTTCCACTATGTTGTTCAAGGGCCTGAGGTCCTGGATGAAACGCCAAGACCCTCCTTTAGCTTTGCGCACTGGATATACAGCTGTGTTACATGGTGATTCTGATGGTACCAATATGCCATTATTTATAAGGGCCGTTATTGTTTCATATATGCCCTCATCTGCCTCTTTTGATAGTGGGTATTGCTTCACTCTAGGGAGTATTGCACCTTTTTTCAATTTTATTCTTACTCTCCCTATACTCTTTATGCACCCCACGTCATAGGGACTAGTAGTCCATAATGATGTTGGGACATTTGCCATATCCTCCTCAAAGAAGTGAACTGGGGTGGATGTGGGTGCTTCAAGTGCCATTGCAATTTTCTGTGCCACTTGTTTGTATGTTACTCTTAGCCATATGTCTACACTCATCATAAATACCATTTCACCTTCTTCCTTTTCTTCTGAAAAGAGCTCCTCGTCTGACACCTGGGTGAGCCTGCATCCCTCTGCTAGGGCTATCACTGCCCTCCATGCTCTTCTTTCTCTGTCTTGGGCATGTACTGCGATATAATCAGCAGTTGCTATAATGCTCTCCATGCTCACTTAAATCACCTTTCCTTCTGGTTCATTGGCTGGTGTTTCTGGTCTAAACAAATAGGCTGTTGGCCTCCTCCAGATCTTTCCTTCTATTCCTGGCATCCATGCAAATGCCATGTCTGTTCCGTACTGAAATAGTTCGCCATCTACTGGCTCAGCCCTAATCACTGTCTGTCCACAATAGGCTTGCATAATTTGTCGTGCAGTGAGCATGTTTATTCCTGGAGTGGAGCAAATTATGCCGTCCTCCGTAAAGGAGATCGTCATATTCAACCTGCTCATTATGTCTCTCCCCAGTATGTTTACTGGTGAGGCCCTAGAATATAAAAGCGGGACGGACATGTCATAATCCCCTATTGATAAGGGAATGTTATCAGTAAAGGGAACCAATCCCCTAGCCCCAGAGAATCCATGGGTGTTCATGGCTTCACCTAACATCTTAAATTTACCATCCCTTATGCAAGACCGGGTCGCCCCGCTGTCAACAAGGAATGACAATTTTTTGTCACCTATCGTTACCTCTATGCGTGGTTCCTCCGCACTATTAGGTGTTACCGACAGGATGGGACACACCAAGGCCGTCTGTGGGCTGTCCTATTGTGAGTATAATGATTGACCACTTCCTGTGTAAGGGTTGTGTCCCAGGACCGTCACCCTTCCCAGTTGTGTTTGCTGTAGTTGTGTATTGGTAGAGGTTATTTTATGGTCTTGAATTTGGGCAGGTTGGTGTACTTGCTGCACTTGATGTTGTTGTGTTATCGCTACCTGTTGTTGTGGTAGTGAATATGTCTGTGGCTGTTGTTGTATTACTAGTTGTTGCTGCACATTTCCCGGTCGCAGTGCCTGCTGTTGTTGGGTGTCCTGCTGTTCTCTTGTAGGCCCTTGTTGTCCCTGTTCTCCCCATGATGGTGTGCCTGGTCTCATTCTACATGTGCGTGACATGTGCCCTAGTAATCCACAAATCCAACATACCGGCGGTTCCCTGTTCTGCCATGGAAAGCTCCCTGAATTGTCCTGGTATACTGGTTGCCCGGAGGGGTAGAAATTTCTGAATCCTCCCCCTTGCTGTTGTGTGTTATAGCCGTATCCCCTCCCCCTCATCATTCCTCCCCTTCCCCTGTTGTAATTATAATATCCAGGTCCTGGCGTTGAGTATCCTCCTCCCATGTTAGTCGTGTATGGCTGGGGTGGTGGCAGCTGTTGTGCTACAATCTGTGATGGTTGTATTTGGGAAGGATCTTGTGCAGCCACTACTTGTGTGGGGTTTTGAGTCATTGTTGCAGGTGTAGTTATTAGTGCACCTTCCATCGTGTATTTAGTAAGTTTTTTCTGTACCAATTTAGCCTCTTCCGCTTTTCTATCCTCTTCCTTTTGTTTCATTTTTTCTTGCCATGTCCTACAATGATGTACTATCGTCAGTTGTATTTCTGGCCATGCTTTTGCTTCCATCCCCACTACCTTCTTCAGTTGTTTCTGAACTGCTTCTGGGAGCCCTTGTATTAGTATATGATAGAATATTGCTGGTGTTTTGTCCCATACGCCACTTCTCTTGAATTTCCTGGATATAATCAACAGGATCTTCGTTCTCACGCATCTTGCGTGAAGTAATTGCTCCTATGTCTGATGTGTCTGGGTACTGTACCCTCAGCGCTTGCCATAATGCATGTCTACAGTTTGCGAATGGTGCCCCATCGTGTGAAGTGTTTGTTATTGTGACCCCAGGGAAGCCTGCTCTCTTCCAGATGTCATCTGCTGCATCCCCCAATATTGATATTAGAAGGCCCTTTACATCCCCCACTGCCAGTTTTTGTCCTGCGGTGTGTTATTCCATTTCATATATCCATTTTCCGGCACCTCCACTTAATGATGGGAGCCTGCACTTTATATTTTCCTTGTCTGCATGCTTCCAAGGGACGTATTGTGGTCTAACCTCTCCCCTCTCCAGAAGTGGCATTAAGTTGTGTCCTGTTTGACCCCCTGGGTTCCACAAAATCGAGTCCGTGCACCCCTCCTCTTCTTCCGTGTCTTCTACATCGTCAATTGCGTCCATATTTCCCCTGCTCGTAACTGTTTCGCCTCCATCTCTTCCCCTTCTTTCATCATTTCCTTTATTTAATGTGGGTGTGTGTATTCGTTCTCCCTGTCTGCGTCCAGGGAGGTCTCTAAGCCTGCTTGCATAGGGTGTCAGTTCGTGGTGGAAGGGTGCGAGTTTAGGTGGGCATGTTGCACGTAATGGGTGTGGGGTGGTGGAGCATATTGGACGGGATGATGAGGGTGTAGCTGCACGTGTCTGCCTTCCCGCCATTCCTTGCTCTTCCCCCTCACTTCCCTCCAGTTCTTCCTTTCTCCTATAGGCCCATGGTGAGTCTCTATTTGTCCGGGTGATGTATAATTTATGTAGGCTTTCCCTTTCACTATTTCTTCCTTCCTTCTCCATTCCTTCTTCTTCCTCACTACAAAAGTCATTTAGGAATGGCAACCCCCAATCTGTCTTTTTACCCCTAATCGTTACTGTTTTTAAGTCTATTAGATCCGTTCCTCCCGTTTCTTTTTTACCAATTTCTCCCCTTTGTGCTGATGTTGTTGCTACTTCTGTGTCTCTGTGTACATACCTCCTTACTTCACTCTCCCCTCTCCTATCTTCTCTTTCCCCTTCATTTTTCTCAGCTATTTCTCTACCAATTTCCTCTCTTTTCTTTTTTAATTCTTCCATTACTTCACTACTCATCTTTTCCAATATCCTTTCATCTTCTTTCTTCCTTTCCCATCTTGCTCTTTCCCGTTCTAATATACTCTCTATCATCCTCCCTTCTTCGTATTTCCTTGTCGATTCTGATAGTAATCTCCTCTTCCATATTGCCATTTCTTTTTCTTTCTCTTCTTCCTCTCTTTTCCTATCACGCAGTGCTGCTCTGGATACCCTTTCTGCTACTGCCTTTACCCTTTCGGCTTCTCTCTTTTGCTCCTCAGTTCGTTCCCTCATTTTGTCCAACTCATTCTTACTTTCTTTCCTTTCCCGTGCTCTCTCTCTTTCCTCTCTCTCGAGCTGCTTGATCAGTGCATTCTGCTCATCCCTTAATTCTGCTAATCGTTCCTCCAAAATCTCTTCCTTTTGTCGTAACAGCTCTTCCTCCTTCCTTTTCCCCTCTTCCCCTTTCATTTCACTCTCCCTGGTATTATCCTATCCCATTTTCCTTACTACCTCCTTCTCTTCTCATGTTAATGAACCTCGTAATTTTAATAGTACCTGCGCAGCTACCCACTCATCATGTCCTATTTCCGCGATCTGCTCTTCGCCAGTCCTCCCCTCCCCTGCGGGCATCTTCCTTTGAGTTGATCCCGTCGTACTAGTCCGCTCCCCTCCCGTGTGGCCACCTGTAGCTGTATATGGTGGCGGGCTGTATGCCGGGTTCGAGTACCCCTCAGCCGCCCTTAATTGTTCTCTTGCTATTTCTCCTAGTTCTCTTAAAGGATACAACCCCGCTCCCTCTGTTTTCACTACCTTCGCTAGGGGTATATCGTCGCTCTGTTCCTTTTTTATTTCATTTTCGTTTGAGTTGTTACTCTTTTCTCCTCCCTCTTGTCCGTTCCCCGTGTTCTGTGCGCCTTCACTCTCTTTTTCCCCATTCTCTCCTTCCTCCTTAATCTTCGCTTCCGTTGTTTCCCCCATAGTGAACATTCCGTTTGGTCCTGGTCGGGACCCTTGGAACATCCTCCATAAGTTAAACACCTCCACGTGGTGTGTCAACTTCTTCCCCTTGTATGTGTTATGCAGATGGGTTAATAGTGAATGTTGGGTATATGGATCAAAACTGCCATTAGGCGGCCATGGTGTCGTCATTTTGTTGTCCGTCCCCTGTGTCCATTCTATGCTGTATTTGATCAGTTTCTCCCTATGGGGTGACAGTGTTTTACATATATGCTGCAGCGGGGTAGTGAGGGTGTTTCCCCACCCTCCCGATCCTGTCCCGTGTGACATAGTAGCACTTCAATTGTTATTCTCCCTCTATATAGTAGTGGTTATCTTGCTAATAGTGTACGCTGTACAATTTCAGATCTTTACCTGGCCCCGTAATTTTGGGGACTTGCGATTGTCCGCTAAAACAAAATAGTAAAATATAGCCTTTGCATTTGTATATTCTTTTCTTTCTTTTCTTCCTTTACCGAACACCTTTACGGCCCCCTGCGGCCGAGGCGCACGTAGCCCCCTGCGGCTGCGTGCCCTGTGTGACGTTCTTGTACAGCCGTCCCACTTTCTTTTACCCCTCCTCCTATTTCTTCACTTGTCGTGGCCGGCGTTCTCCGTGCGCAGCCACGTCCCCCTTTTCACCTTGCCCCGATCTACTCGTTACCGTTTATCTCCGTCTCCATTCCCTTACCATTATTCTCTTCCCCACCACTCTCTGAAAAAATGCCTCGCGTTCGAGATATCCTATGAAAGCCCTACTGGTGACGTCACCGATCTCTTCCAAAACTACTGGTAAGTTCTTTTCATGTTTTTTTAAAAGGCCAAAATATGCTTGCAATCCACCCCCGTTAGCCCCACAGCTGTCTTCTTGTCACGCCTGGAACAAGGTAATCAACAATATAATCGGACTGCGCACGCTGCGATGCCTCGCGTGTGATACGCCCCTCGACAGGAGGGCTTAACCAGCCAATTATCTTCCGTATTAGGCAACCAGCTAGCTACCGCCTACATTGAAACGTCATCTATCTATCGAGTTTCCTGCTCGATCAATAGGGATCCTCATCTACTCATTGATCAATAATCACCAAATCGTAGGAAACCGCACACACACACACCCTTACACGTGGTCGCGACCTAGGCCAATCAGTTTCTACGAGCGGCCGCACGTGATGTTTTCGTGCTCCGCCCCTCCTCTTCCGTAACGTAGCAGACTGCTCTCGCACTTGTCCAGCTACCATTCACTTCACCGTCAATACTAATTTATCAAACCTTCGCCGCGCACCTGTGTAACACCTCCCACCTCCCGTATTCTATTCCTCCCCCCTCCCTCACAATTTCACATTGCTTGTTGGGCATGGCATACTCATCAAGTTCTCTTGATGCGGGGCCGCTCGACTGCGTGCACCCCTCCAAGCGGCTCGCCACCTCCCCTCGTCTGGACCACGTCTGGACACTCGCCAACCGCGGGCGGGATACTTCTCAACCGGCTCCCGAAGGCCAATATCCGGATTGCGCTGTCCGGTCTTCTCGCAGTTCCGCGATGGTCCTGTAGTCCTCAAAAGGGGGCAGCGGCAGAGGGGGCCGCGCCGCCGGGCCTCCTCGCAACGGGAGCACTCGGAAAAATAAAATAAAAGCAGATCTTAAACAGATCTCAGCAGTGCCTCCAACTTGTCGGGGGGAAATTCTCCCGGGGTCGGCTGGGCCGCCCGTGGACCTCCGGGCAGGGAGGCCCCAACTCCTCCCGCGTATCCCAAAAATGAGTATGAGGCACACGCAAGAAGCAAGGTGATTCTGCTGTTTATTAAACAAAATGGCAGGGATGGGTCAAGGATCGTACGCGTCCGTCCTGACACTCTCTGTCTCTTCGTGGGGCTCGCAGGCCCTTTTTACCTCGGTATGACGCGCTACTTGCGTCACCTGGGAAAGTTAGCAAAAAACCTATCGCCACTCTGGATTGGTTCCTCGAGTGGTAGGGTTAGTATAGCATACGTATAGAGAACGCTGTTAGTGGTTGAGGGTCAGTCAGGTGGCATACTTGGGTTGTCCCTTCAATTAGATACATGAAAATTGTTACATGAAGACCCCTGAGGATTGGCTAATGTTAATGGCGTCAGTGATAAGTGCCCCATGTTCTGATTGGTCCACTCGCGAGCCCCCCAGTCTGGGACCATCGCTGTTCCCAGCTCGCGGTGCACCTGTAATTTGCAACAATGTATAACTATGGGTATGTGCAGACAATGCGAGGATTTGTTCATATGCTGGAGGGCAGACTACTCCCACCGCCGATGTCCATTGAGTCGCTTCATTGTTGCTGCCTGTGTCTCAAAACGTGGGATCCAGGTGCCTCCTTTCGCCTGGGTCTGGCACCCTGTCAGGTTCGGCTTGGTCACGTGAGGAGAGACCGTGGTTGAGGCAGAATTCTGCACATTTAATATTGCATTTTCCACTGTGTGTCTGGCTTAGTTTGCACGTGTGACCTTGGCTTCGGCTTGTGGCATGCGAGTTTGCAACATTGTGCCCTTGACTGTCTGTTCTCGCCGGGCTCACTCTGCAGGGTCTGCAATTGTACTCTTGCTCGTTCAATGTTCATGGAGGCTCTTGCTTGCGGCCTACTTGGGCCTGGTGCATAGGTGGGGATGTTTGATGCACGGCGCTTTAGGTTATGGTATCATATTGCTTTATCCCCAGTATCATGTCTTCGTTATATTTCTCATTGCAATGCATGGGTTAGGAGAAGCGTCAGCAAGCATTTTATATGAGTTTGTTGTGCGTCTTGCGTTTCTGCATTTTGAAAAAACCTATGTGAAAAATAATAAAGATGCGCGTCAGTGGGTGTGTCCGTCACCTAGGTCATAGCACTGAATATGTTCTTCGTGTGGATTGGTGTGGGAGTGTCCAGTGTGCATGTATGCACGGGTGTGCTGACCGTTGGCTAGGTCGTCATGGCATCTCTAGCGATGTGTTTATTTACTGTTGAATGGTTCAGTTGAGTTCATCCATGCCGCAGGTGTCGGCATGGGCAGGGCAGGCTGGTGGGCAGGCTGGTGGGCACATCCGTATGTTCCTGTACCAGGGTATTTGGTCGTCTGGTAGATAGGCAAACTCCTCTCGTGGCGGGTGTCTGGGCCGCGATCCTCTAGGCCAGGGGCGTGAGGGGATTGGTGGGAGCCTTTTGTTCCATTCTCCCACTTCACTGTGGTGACATCTCCCTCTCAGGTGCTCCCGATTTTTCGCATTCCTACTTATAATATGAAAGTATTCACATTTTTCCCATCTACTATAATAACATATCACTTCCAAACCTCTCTGCTATCTACAGCACAGTTGAAAATTTTTTTTTTTATATTTCATGAACTTAAAATTGTACTCATTTGCGAAGCAGGTTCAACTAACATATTGTAAATAACATATAAAGGCTGCACATAGTCAAATGAAATGCACGCATACACTGTGTTGAGATATCAAACGAGAATACTTCCACGAAAGCTGAAAAATTAACGTGTACATTAACATCAGTGCTATAAACACACAAAATTATTAACTTCTTCCTTTTACAATTGCAGTGAAGACCACTCTCCTGAAAATCAACAGCATCTACACTACAAACAACATATCTGAAGAAACCTGGTCATTGCACAAAAAAAGTAAGTACAAAACTACCTTTATATTCTTACTGTTCCTCAAAGAGACTGTGTGGGAAATGTATGTAATTTGCGCACCAAAAAAAACCATCAATTTTTGAACCATTCTGCCCACAATTCCCCATTTATTAAACAGAGATTAGCAGGCAGAATGGCACACAAATCCCTGTTTTTTGGAACACAAATAACATACTCAACCCTTAGAATGTTAGTACTACAAAACAAAGAACTGTTTTAATTTTATACCATTACGTTTACAATTAATGCTTCTCCTCACCACTAGCTCACTTTGTACTCTCATCTGAACCGCAGTGTAGTAACATACAAACAGAGGAATAGCCTTCCCAGCTCATTGTAACTGCCCAGTGCACATTCACACACCACGACATACATCTTCCCCATCAAACTCATACACGCATGCACCAAGCACACATACATTGTAAAACAGACCAACCCATACCTTCTTTTTTTTCAACAGACCCCAAAGAATGCCTACCAAAAAGCAAGTCCGTAGAAAGGAACGCAGAAATAGAGCAAATGAAAATTAAAGTGTCCAAAGTAAGCATCCATCTCGACCAGAGTTTGTACAAAACGTTGAAACAAAACAGCTAATGCAGTCATTTACCGAAACAAATGAAGCTTCAACTACAGAAACGTTGCCTCCTCTATCAAAATGTGGCACGAAACAGAAAATGCTGAAAAAGAATTCGGCAACCACTACTGCTAACACTGCTCCTGTAAATCCTGATATACTAGCAAGAAAACATAGTAAAAAAAGTATTTTAGCAAAAATGTGCCGCCACAGAATCCTTTAGAATCTAATAAGAAGAGGAGTGAAATCATCCACAACCCTTAAAACGTACTGTAGAAAATTAATCCTAGAAGCTCTCGTAGACAGTGCAATCCTTCTCAAAAGTAAGTTATTTATTTTAGTCTTAAACAGGATGAAACCACTAACAAAGCTAAGTACTAAACTACAAAAGAAACCTCTCAATAAACAGAATGTTAACAAAAATAACTTCTTAAGTATTTGTGGAGGTGAATGGAGTCACACAACGACCACAAAACCATATTTTAATGAAGAAGCATACAAACAAAAACAAACAAACACACTGGCCATCCATAGCAGTGGACGAGGATATGAACAAATCAATAATACCATCATGGAACAAGAAACTCTGTTTACAAAAGTACCCCCAGAAAACTCAGAATTACCTCTCCATTCGACTGAACCAGACCGTCCAGTATACAAATGGCTGTGCACGTCAATGTGTAACATTCTTAACAAATCTTTCAAATCTTTACACCAGTTCCTCAATCAGTATGTGAAAGGTAAAGACAAAATCAAAATGAAAGTGCTGCAAAATATGGATACCTGTCCAGTGCGCAAATACACAGGACTGCAAGGGCACTCATTAGCCTGCATTTCAGGACCTATTTGCAAAAGCACCTTCCATGATATCAAAATGATATCAACACATCATTCAAATGTAAGAAATCTAGTGTATAAACTGTACTATGCTAAAAGTCCAGCTTTAGAACTAGCCAATTTAAATAACACTCTTCTGCATGGTACACCCAAATACCTACAAGAAGAAATCAACCGTATCCAGAGATAATATTTTGGAAGGGAAAGCCACGTACAAAATGCAATAGTTTTAGAACAGACTAGCAACAATTCGGCACATGGCAACCTTCTATTACACACATACAAAAAAGAAATACTAAAATTTAAACGTACATCCGCTGAAGTACCAAACCATGTGTGTGTGTGTTGCCGCAGAACTTTTTACAAAAGTAACACAAATACTATAGACTTAACATACAAAATAGAAAACAATTAAGATTCCAAATGGTTTGAATTAGCTGTGTACCTTTTAGCAGAAAACAAATACCAAATAAGTGAACCCCTAATATGTTGCAGTTACTGCACTACAAAACTTGACAACAACGAAACTCCTTCATGTGCTATCACAAATAATTTGGAATTATTCCCACTACCAAAACCCCTGCAACAACTCAATTTGTATGAGAGCATCATAACTCAAACTTTACATCCATTTCAAGAAATAATCCGCCTTCAACCAAAAACAGCAAAATTACCTCCCTCTGAATTGGTGAAAGGCATTCGTGGCAAAGTTGTTTATTTGCCATTAGATCTGACAGAAAATGTGCACACTCTAGTAGTGCAACGTCCAATAGAGCATTCTTTAATTGTCTTAGTAAATGGTGTACCAACAAAAGACAAACAAATTTGGCAACAACTCGTGGATTTACATAAAGTTAGACAAGCCTTGCAAAATCTGAAACACAATAATGAATACTACAAGACATAAATATTGAAGAAAGCTTAAGGGAAACAACTGAAATAATTCAAGACTCATGATAAACTGGTCAATTTGAACTTCTGGATCCTACTGCAGTATCCACTCTTCTGGACCATTATACAATTCATCCATTGCACTCTAATGAGAGCATAGATGATGCACTAGAAACTTACCAAATGCGACAAAACAAAGGGTCACCAATGAGCATATGGGAAAAAAGTATAGAAGCACGTGCTTTTCCACTACTATTTCCGACTGGCAAAGGAGGAAGATACGATGATAGACCCACTCAGATAACAGCATCAGAATACCGAATAGTTTCTTAAGATCCCAGATTTAGACAAAATGTGGAAAACATATTCCACCTACTCTTTGAAAGTGAACTAGCAACCCTATGTTATGGAGTTGCACACATATTGAAATCTGGAACCCACTTTCAAAATATGTCAGCTATGCAATTAATACAAAAAGTGTAAGAAAAAGATGAGGTTTTACAATCAAGCATAACAAATCTGTTTGAAAACATGCGTGGTATGAAAGAATACTGGTTCCGACGTCACAGAGATGTACGTTGTATGATCAGAAACCTTGGACCACCCACTTGGTTTGTTACATTAAGTTGTGCAGAATATGCATGGGAAGATTTACATGCTTTCCTACGCATATCATATCATATCATATCATATCAGACAACAACAAAACCAACATAGATATACTAACATCCGGAGAACTTTGCTCTCTAGATCCTGTTAATGTTTCAAGATATTTCCACCATCGTTTCATTGCTATGCTACACTTTATTTGTAATAAAACTGTTCCTCCTCTCAGAGAATTGCAACACTTATTTTGGAGAAAAGAATACCAAGCCAGAGGAGCACCACATATCCACATGCTTTTATGGATTTGGTTTCCCTAGACCAGTTACAGAAACAGGTGAAGTGAAGAACTTCATGTCTTCAGTTCGACACAGTGTTAAAGGTAAATCACCTAAGAACACTTATTACATAAAAAGAACAGAAGAATCAAAATATTTCAATGCAATGCAATCATTGCCTTCTTATGGAATGCAAACATAGATGTGCAGTACATTGCAGACAATTCCACTGCTTTTGCACGATATGTTACAGCCTGCTTAACAAAAGCAGAAAAAACAGAGCTGCAAGACTTCTGGAATGACCTATCATCAGACAAAACACTATCTCAGAAAGTGTACACCCTAGGCATACAAATGCTCTCTCATAGAGAATGTGGCACCTATGAAGCTGCAGATCGTTTAACCGGTACTGCTTTGTATGGAAAATCTGAAAATATAGTATGGCTAAGTCTTGGTCCTGCTAAATCTAGAAAAATAGTTCTCAAATCATATGAGAACATCGAAACAATAGCCAAAAATAATCCCAACAGCCAAGACATATTAAAGAACAATTTACTAGACACATACTAACAGAACAGGAGCACCACTTTGCAAACCATGTGTCTATACCACATAGCCCAAAACTTTGCATACAAAAATAATATAAATCCCGGTGAAAGCAAAGGTAGATATAGAGTGACAGATTGTGAAGGCAGCTTAGTGAAACTTACCAAACAAAGCTTAATTAATCATATCAAATTGTCATTAAAAACTGCTCAACAGAAAGAACTATATTACATGTCCCTGCTACAACTTTTTAAACCATGGAGAAAAGAGGAAGAGATACTAGATAAGTATGACTGCTATGAAGAAGCTTTCAAAGCAAATGAAAGCGCTATCACCGATGTGAACTTTATGCAGTACAAAACAATGTTGCACAATGAACAGCAACACAAAGAAGAACTCCAGGCCCAACTAGATAAGGACACTTCCGACAGTAGTCAACCTTCTGTAGCAGGGAGTCAAGAACCACTAGGACAGCCACTAATAGCAAATGAGGCAGAATTAGCTATGACAGAAGTGGAAAACACCATGTGTCACTATGAAGAAGATACAGAAGACTTAACTGTACTACAATCAAAACTTAACAAAGACCAGAGCACCATTTTTGAAGAAGTAACAAAAGAAATTGCACATGGTGTACAGCACGAAAATAAAGAATGTACCTGCCAAAATTACAAACCTATACTGCTGTACGTCAGTGGTGAAGCTGGTTCAGGCAAAACATTCTTAATCAAAATCATCAGCAAGTTCCTTCAACAATTGACAAACAACAAACTTTCAGCTGTTGTAACTGCGCCCACAGGTTTAGCTGCCTACAACATAGGCAGTGTCACTTTACACCGATTACTACTCCTTCCAGTAGAACACCAAAACAAATTAGACTATTATAAACTTTCTACAGAAGCTGCAATGGAACTACGCAGAGTATTAAAACAAATGAAAATGCTACTAATAGATGAAGGGAGCATGGTCTCCAACCTAATGTTGGCTTTGATTCACCTCAGATTGCAAGAAGTACTTAAAACAAACTACGAAGAACTCTTTGCAGGAAAACACATTATCGTTTTCGGAAATCTTCTACAATTGACACCAGTGAAAGGTGAACCTATTTTTAAAACCTTAGGACACAAACTCTGCCATAAAACTGTTGGCAGCATAGGAAATGTCAACCTTTGGCAACATTTCCAATACAGAGAATTAACAGAAAACATGCGTCAATCTGCAGACCTCACTTACACCAACATTTTTAAAAGTATTAGAATTGGTGTACTATCTCAAGAAGCACAAGCAATATTGAAAAACCGGCACATCCATGCACTTATGGCGATAACGCATGTGCTACTGATGTTATGGAACAATTAGCGCACAAAAATGTCAATTGTATGGCCTTAATGTCAACTCTTGCAAGCTGTTCCAAATTCAATGAAACAATGTTAAAAAAAGAAATGCAACCAATAATTGAAATTTGCTCCACAGACAAACTGGACGTACATGGTATTACGCTACCCATGAGAACAATTTTCTCTGCATATGCAGTCACCATTCATAAATCCCAAGGTTTTACCCTAGACAAAGCATTGATAGGTATTAGAAACACAGTCTTTAAAGAAGGCATGGGCTACGTAGCACTATCACGCTTAAGTACACTTGACGGTCTATTTCTAATCAACTTTGATGCAAGTAAAGTGAACGCTGATATTCCTTGCATTTTAAAATACAATAGACTGCGTTCACTGTACACCCCCCATCTGAAATCACATCCTGTTCCAGAAAAAGGAAAACATTGTAAAAGAAAACTAATTCAAACAGAAATGCAACAGGATCTGACTGCAAATCCTTCAAAGAAAGCAAAAGAAGCTAATACTTCATCAATTACCACAAGCAAAGAAGAACCTATATGTGAAAGTAAATCAGGTACTTCTTCAAAAAAGGACTACTGTAACAGCCTCTATCTAAATCTTTCTGCCTCTACTCTCCTCCATTTGCAACTCATTCAGAACAGGATTGCAAGACTTGTCCTTGGCCTCAAGCCCAGGGACCCTATCTCTCCAGGACTGAAATCACTGCACTGGCTCCCAGTGGCTGCGAGGATTAAGTTCAAAACCCTCTGCATTGTCCACAAGCCTTTCTGGGGCCTTGGGACAAAATACCTTCAACTCTCTCTTCCTAAATATCTTCCTTCTCGAGCCCTTCGCTCATCCCACTCCAACTCACTCAGGGTCATCCGCTTCTCCAAGCAACGAGTTGGGGGAAGATCTCTCTCCGCAACAGGGGCCTCCCTCTGGAACAGCCTCCCTGCCTCCCTGAAACTTGAGGAGAACCATCTCTGGTTCCGAAGCACCTAAAAACCTTCCTCTTTGCCTCTGCTTTCTCTCCCCCTCTCCCCTGCTAATATCACTGAACCTACACTGAATCTGCAACTGGGCCACTCACCGATCTCGGTCCTTGGCCCAGCCACTCTTCCCTGCACTGCCTCCCTGGCAACCCCTGCACTGCGGGACTGTCACTGTATCACGGCAGCCCCTCCTCCCTGCACTTACCTTGCACTTGCCACCAGCTGGCCCTTATTATTTATCTTGTATTCTACTAACCTTGTACCGCACTTTCCCCCCTCCCTTTCCCCTTGCACTTTTCCCTTCCCCTCTACCCTTGCACTTGCGCAATCTGATTGACACCTGGCCTAGTAGGATCGTTGTCTGTCTCCCCTTGTTCCCCCCGCCTCATCGCCCCTTGAAACACTTGTGTATAGGCACGTTACAAATGCCATATAATATCATATCATATCATAACACAAACTCCGAAAAAATCACTCAGACACAGAACTATCAGATCCATTCAAATTTTCAAATGAAACTGGTGTAAGTTGCTACGCAAATGTAGCAATTAATATTCTATTTCAATTGCCACCAATTGTTAACATTTACTTGCACAGTACAGACCAATTGTGTTTGCAAATGTTAGTCCTTCATAGAAACACAACAAACAATCCTGACAACACGTATAGTGTTCACGAAATAAGACAAGGATTGGACTACTGTTTTGGAATGGTGAGGTTCACTAAAAACTCACAAGAAGATCCACAAGAATTTCTAATGTACTTACTATGAGTACTCAAAAACAAAAACATAACTATAAATGAAATCTTCCAGATTTCATACATGTGGAAACATACATGCACTCTCTGTAACAATGTGACACAGGAACAAATCCCTAATGAGCGATTTGTGTATGTATCCATACCTAATTGTAAATCCATTCCATTTCAGCAACTTTTACAAAATGCAAACCATGGCAGATTATGTACTATATGCAATTCAGATAATCGCTCCACCTTACTGATACAAACACATAGGCCCTCATTACAAGTCAGGCGTTAAGGGTTTAACGGCGCCGTCAGCGCTGTTAACCCTTAACGCCTGATTCACACTTTAACGCCTGCTCTTTGCAGGCGTTAAAGTCCAAGGCGCTAAGCGACCTTGGTGCTAATTACGGCACCGTAATTTACGGTGCCGTAATTAGCGCCTTCCCCATCCCCATTATGCCCTATGGGGCAAAAATGGGAATGGGGAAGGGCAAATGGTGAATAGGGAATTACCGCCCCACTCACCTTGGAATGGGGCGGTAATTCCGCCATCCACCATGGCGGAATCCGGCATGGACCATGGTGCTAATAGCACCATGGTCCACCGCCTGACTTGTAATGAGGGCCATAGTAACTACATAATACTAATGCTTCTACGTTACAATGCAGATGGTACCAAACACAACTGCAAGCTGACTGGATTCACACACAGTCAAGTGTCACTTGGTAAGAAAACCTTCACAACAATAGGTATAATCTACCATGCAGGAGTCACAACCAATTCAGGTCACTACACTGCACATATTAAAAAGAAATGTGGATGGGTCGAATGTAATGAAAGTAGCATTCCTCTAAAGCAGAGATTACCAGCAATTTTACAAACGCTTATTTAATCTTCTTAAAGCCGAAATTTAATAACTAATGTGTACGTCAACATTAACAAAAATTCAATTAAAAGACTATAAACAGTTAGAATACGCCAACAGGTATCTAACTGCCCAAGATTGTATAACAACCACACAGATAAATGAATAACACAGATTTGTAACAAAAAATACACAGTTAGAATACGCCAACAGGTATCTAACTGTTTAAAAAAATCTGCAAGAAGCCAACATATAGAACATTAATAAGAAACAACAAGTGAACACTCAAAGGAAACAAAAAAAATTGTTTGTAGCATAGCAAAGAAAAGGTTTTTTTTAATCCGACAAGGATTTTTTTTTCCCCCAAACCCAATGATTTGAAAAACAAACACAGAAACTGAGCAAAATGCACAGTACACTGGTTTGTAAACTAAATATGAGAGTAAAAATAAAAAGCTAAAATGTCTATTATACAATATAATAAGTCTTTATAAAATACAAACACTAACATGCTATTTTCTTTTATCACAGAAATTGAAAAAGAATACTTCTTCCAAGTACTAAAGTCATGTAAGAAATATATGGAATCTCAACAAATTAAACAGTAAGTATAATTTCACACATTTCATACATATTCGAATCTATACGTGTGATGTATGGTTGTAATATGGTGCAGTGGCTGTGGACAGGGCCTAGAGTCTTGGATGTATAACCTTCGGCCTACACCCTGCGGCCATGCAACCAAGACTCTAGTTCCTACCCACAACCACCGCAGCATATCAAAACCATGGTGGCTTATAACCTCACTGCTTATAACTTTGGTCTAAGGTGCATGGCCTGCGGCCATGCACCTAAGACTCTAGGTCGTGCACACAACCACCGCACCACATTACACCCATGCTGACTTATGACTCCAGTGCTTATAACTTCAGTCTTGGGTGCATGGACTTTGGCCATGCACCCAAGACTCTAGGTCCTGGCCACAACCACTGCAGCATATCACACCCATTGTGGCTTATAACTTCAGTACTTACAACTTTGGTCTTGGGTGCATGGCGTTTGGCCATGCACCCAAGACTCTACATCCTGCCACAACCACCACATTATATAAAAACCATGCTGGCTTATAACTTCACAGCTTAAAACTTAGTTATTGGGTGCATGCACCGAAGACTCTAGGTCCTGGACACAATCAGTGCAGTATATGAAATACATGTTAGCTTATAACTTCAGCGCTTATAACATTAGTCTTGGGCGCATGGCCTTAGGCCATGCATCCAACTTCACTGCTTATAACTGCACTGCTCATAACATTGGTCTTGTGTGCATGGCCTTCGACCATGCACCCAAGACTGTAGGTCCTGGATGCAACCACTGCAGTATATGAAACCCATGGTGGCTTATAACGTCAGTGCTTATAACTTCGGTCTTGGGTGCAATGCCTTTGGCCATGCACCCAAGACCTTAGGCCCTGGCCACAACCACCTGATAGATATTCAATTCTATGGATGTATCTATGGTTGTGATATGCTGCGGTGGTTGTGGCCAGGGCCTAGAGTCTTGGGTATATGGCCTACGGCCATGCACCCAAGTCTCTGAGCCCTGGCCGCAACCACTGCAGCATATCAGAACCATGGTGGCTTATAACTCATTGTCACATCCATACAATCAAACATTTTAACTGCGGCATATACTCAATGTGCACACAAGCCTCTACGCCCTGCCCACAACCACCTCATAGATATTCAATTCTATGGGTGTGATGTATGCGTGTGATATGCTGCGGTGGTTGTGGCCAAGGCCTAGAGTCTTGGGTGTATGGGATACGGCCTACGGCCTGCAGCAATGCAACCAAGACTCTAGGCCCTGGCCACAACCACCGCAGCATATCACACCCATGGTGGCTTATAAGTCATTAGCACACCCATAGAATGAAACATTTTAACTGCAGCATATACTCAATTTGCACCCAGGACTCTAAGCCCTCCCCACAACCACCTGATCGATGTTCGATACTACGGGTGTATCTATAGCTGTGATATGCTGCAGTGGTTGTGGCCAGGGCCTAGAGTCTTAGGTGTATGGCCATAGATATTGGAATCTATGGGCGTGCACTATATAAAACCCATGTTGGCTTATAACTTCAGTGCTTATAACTTTGTTCTTGGGTGCATGGCCTTCGGCCATGCTCCCAAGACTCGAGGTCCTGGCCACAACCACCACAGCATATCACACCCATTGTGGCTTATAACTTCACTACGTATAAATTTGGTCTTGGGTGCATGGCCTTTGGCCATGCACCCAACACTGTAGGCCCTCCACACAACCACCTGATTGATATTCAATACTGCGGGTGTATCTATTGCGGTGATATGCTGCGGTGGTTGTGGCTAGGGCCTAGAGTCTTGGGAGTATGGCCTACGACCTACGGCCTACGGCCATGCACCCAAGACTCTAGGGCCTGGCCACAACCACCGCAGCATATCACACCCATGGCGGCTTATAAGTCAGTACCCCACCCATAGAAACAAAAATTTTAACTGCGGCATGTAGTCAATTTTAACATCCGCTAACACCACGCGTGTCCTTAGAACAGTTTCAACTTGCCTGCGCACAACACGGACGGAAGTACTATCCTTATGAGACCCATCATTTTCAGTAATTACAAACATCCCGGATAGCGCGGGCATGGCGAATATATCATTAGCACCTGCCGCCTAAAAAATACAGTATTTCACCCATCTCTTACTCTCTGAACCTGCCCAAGCACTGTGACACACCAAAACACTCCCCAAAACAGCATTTCGCCTCTGGTCGGGGCCGCGCTGTGGGCGGATCCAAGATGTCAGGCGCATCCAAACAATCTGACGCACATCACGCCTGACTCCAGCCAATCGGAGGACATGTTGCATGTCCGTGGTCATGATGCGAGCCCCTTAGTCAATCGGTATATTGTACGCGGAGCGAACAGGGAAGTGTGACCGCAGAGCGGACATAGATATCACTAATTTTTTGAGACATACTTTTTGGTCGTTTTAAAGAAAACTTCTGGACAGATTGGCACCAAATTTACAAAAGCACGCTTTCGGGACCAAGGTCCTCCTCCTGACGCAAATTTCGTGAAAATCCGTCCAGCGGTTTGAGCTGTAGGCGTGTGCAAAGTTTTTCCCCCATTCACTCTATGGGAAAAAAAGACGTTTTGGGACCCCCCCTATAACTTTTTCCCCCCTGGACCAAACATCACCACACTTTACAGAAAAAATCAGAGTGGCCCATATACTTTGTTTACAAAGTTTGGTGAGGATTCGTCCAGGGGGAGCGAAGTTATAAGCTGCCCAAAAAGTGCTCTTCCCATGGAAACAGCAACTTAACCATAACTACACAGCCACTAACGTGGCTGTGTAATATTCACAGAAAAAACTTTGTTAAAGGGACGTTATGGTTAAGTTGCACTAATAAAAACCTATGAAATTCAATGAAAAAATGTGGTTAAAAAGAAACGTTATGGTTAAGTTGCACTACTAAAAACCTATGAAATTCAATGAAAAAACTTTGTTAAAGGGACGTTATGTTCAAGTTGCACTAATAAAAACCTATGAAATTTTATGAAACAACTTTGTTAAAGGGACGTTATGGTTAAGTTGCACTACTAAAAACCTATGAAATTTAATGAAAAAACTTAGTTAAGGGGACGTTATGGTTAAGTTGCACTAATAAAAACCTATGAAATTCAAGGGAAAACATTGTTACAGGCACGTTATGGTTATAGGTAAAACCGAAAAACCTCAGAAATTTGCCAGTTATGGTAAGCTAAGCAACCATAACTCGCACCACCACCGTGCACTGCTAAGACTAACAGCCAGGACATCAAAGATGACATCACAAATGTCATTGATGATGTCACTGAATTGAATTCCATAGGTTTTTATTAGGGCAACTAAACCATAATGTCCCTTTAACAAAGTTTATTCATTGAATTACAAATGTTTTTAGTAGTGCAATTTAACCATAACGTCCCTTTAACAATGTTTTTTCAGTGAATTTCAGTGCATGCTATTTTCCTACAACTTACTAATATCATACTTAGCCAATGAGCAATATTTTTGTCCAATTTACAAAGTTTCACCTTAAAACTCTGCCATTTCCCACCTTGTAGCATCATTTTTAACACGTCTATACACTTTTTGAAATAGTTTTGCATCTGTAGATGTCCGGGAACGTCTGATGTAATCGCAGACCTTCTGGACAGTGCCACGTGACCATACACTTGCGCGTGGCATGGTGACATGTTCGCGAAGGTGTCTGCACTTTGTGATCGGATCTGTGCTTCGAAAACAGTTTTGAACTGCATTTTCTACTGATCTAGGAACGTTCAACTTCAACATTTCCCTTGCACACCTCCTACACCTTTTCATACTCATTATCCATTACCAATCTAGTACACAGTACATACTTGGAAGAATTTGATCAAAACTGCTATTTATCTTAAAAACGGCATCAGTTATTGCCATCCCTCCTCCCCAAAAGCTATCACCAGCTGGAGGACCTTCACAACAACAAAAAAAAAACATTACTTTCAAAGACAATGAAGAGGACCAAGAAGATGAGGTAGAGGAAGTTTCTACTTCTAGCACCAAGATCGAATCATGGGTGCGCCAGTTCTTTGATACTGATGGGAGTCTACCAAAGGCTAGAGCTACCAAAGTGAAATGCACTGAGTGGAATGTTGTACTCAGTAGCAGACTACCTGGACAGTACTCCTACGGGACAACCTCCATGCACCGCCACACCAAATCCAGTGACCGCAATACTCTCAGAAAGGTTGTTCCTTTCTCAGCAAGTAGTAAGCTAGCTTCCTCCACTTCATATTCCTCAACAAATACTGTAACCACACAGCCTGATCTCTGCGGGCTTTGGCACGTTATAAATAAATAAATAAATAAATAAATAAGGGCTACAGACCACTATCATCCATTGCAGCCCCTTAAATGGGGGATTAATGCCATTAGCACCCCTGGTTCCCAAAGCGGGAACACAGGGTACTAAAACATACATTTTCCTTCTTACAGCAGGACGCCTGTGGCATCCCGCTGTAAGAAGGAAGGATTATCCTTCCTACAGTGGGACACCTGCGGCGTCCCGCTGTAAGAAGGAACATCCTTTTCCAAGACAGCCAATATGGAAAGAAAAGGCAGGGCTCCGTACACAGCCCCTCTTCCCTTGCCATGGCAGCCTGCAAAACCCTTTGAACATATTACCACAAGCACTTTTTGTCCTTTTCAAACCTATCCTACCTTCGAATAACTTTACCACATAGCGGGTCCCAGGTAGACATAGCCACTTCAACACCATTTTTCGTCCCTAGCGGTCATGACCTGTAGCCAGATTGTCCGCATCATGACCTTATGCCATGACTCAGACAATCTGGCTAGTGGCCACGGCCACAGGCTATACCTCAGTCACCAAAGGTATATGACTATTTTTTGTACCTACATTATGACACTCGTCAAAAAATAAAACACGGGCACATTTGCAAAACCATGCTTTAATGTCTTTGCCAGTGCTCCTCACGAATTTGCTTGAATCCACCTATGTTTTATTTTTTTAAAAGTATCAAAATGTATGTGCATACAATAGTCATATAACTTAGCCCCCACTTGACAAAATCCATTCAGTCTTTACACAAACATTGAAGGTTGGGTCTATAATCTTTCTTAAAACATTTGTCCACATTCGTCAAATAGCAACAAAGCTATAAGCCATCTAAAAATGTTGAGACCCCCCCTATAATTTCGCCCCCTCTTGAGAAAATCCCACCAAGCTTTAGAAACCATTTATATCTAGATCCAAAATCGTTTTGCCAAATGTTGTACAGAAATTTGTCAAATGACATCACATTTATATGCCTTTACAATATTTTGGGACCCCTCTCTAAATTGCCTCTTTTTGACAGAATCCCACAAAACTTTGCAAAACCATTCAGGATTAATTCTAGAATAAAATTGCAAAATTACATGCAGTTTCATTGAGCGGCGCAAAAGTTATAAGCCACCCAAAAACTGCTTTTCCCCAACCCTGTAATGCAGAAATAGGTACAGATGTCCTAGGACCACAGGACTCTGTGGGTCCGTGAACACTCCAGATGTCCCCAAACACCACAGGACTGCCCCAGGACATCTGAGTGTTCGCAGACTTTCGGGGGGGGGTGAAACAACCCATTTTTTGGCTTCTTATGGCCATATCCAATCCTCACCTCCCCACATCCCCAGAGATTGTTTGTTGAGTTTGACAAGTGCAATGCTGCTTTTTTTAATGTTTTCACTGCGCTGTCAGCGGACCCCAAAAAAGTCAGCAAATCCAAGATGGCGGGCGTTTCAGGCCAAGCGACGCATTTCACGTTTTCTCACCACCCGATGTCTGCAGACCACGCAAAAAATCGCACATTTTCTGGCCACTCAGTGGCCAGTCCGCGGACTGAACAGCCAATCAGAGTTTTGGTCATTTAAAAAAAAACTACTGGACCGATTTACACCAAATGAGCAAAAGCACGCTTTCGGGACCAATCTGCCGCTCCTGCTGCAGATTTGGTGAAAATCTGGCCAGCGGTTTGGGCTGTAGGAGCGACAGAAACTTTTTCCCATTATGTCTATGGGAAAAAATTAATTTTGGGACCCCCCCATAACTTTGCCCTCCCTTGACCCAACCTCACCAAACATTGAAAAAATATTCAGAGTGGGCCATATAGTTTTTTTGCAAAGTTTAGTGAGGATTCAACCAGGGGAACAAAGTTATAGGCCACCAAAAAAGTGCTCTTCCTATGGGTTTAGCAACTTAACCATAACTACATGGCCGCTACCGCAGGCCATGTAATAAATGTCAACATTTGTGGGTTTGTGGCTTTGCGTATGTTCCCTATACAATTCCACACCGTTTCACCAAATTTGGCACAGTCACCTGTTGGGTCCCTCCGGACATTCCTGGCTACATGACATCTGGACACTCTACCCCTTTCCCCGGATTTCAGCAAAAGTGAACATTTGGGTGTGGGTTTGTGGCTTCCTGTATGTTCCATATACAATTCCATACCGCTTTACCAATCTGCACCACATTTTGTACAGTCACCTCTTAGGACCCTGCGGACATTACTGGCTACATGAGATTTGGACACCCCACCCCATTCACGAAATTTCAGCAAAAGTCACAAAGGGTTGTGGCATGGCCAAGTGTTGTTCCTTATGAATGCCCCACTGTTTCTCCAATCTGCATCAAATTTTGCACAGTCACCTGTACCTATGAGGGAATGAAATCCCAGGCAACACAAGGTATATCAGCTAGTTTAACATAATAAAAGACTCATTAAACAATGCCTTCAAAATAGTGGCAAACACAATTCATTAATAAAACACATCTTAGACTCAAACATTTATATATATGAAAGGACAGATGTATGTTTGTCATATGCCATCATGCACAGTATATGCTGCCGAATGCACAGACTGCTCCTTTCCTTAGGAAATACAGTGGTCCAATTTGCGTAGCTTGACCTGTTGTCACTACTAGAGGGGGCTGTTCACTAAGGATAGACAGTGGCCCTACTGTGTTAATTAAAAACTGCGCTTAGGCCCGTGTACACATGCCGGTACACTTGTTTGTCTAAAAAAACTGAATATTGTATGGGAGGAAAGGTCTTCATAACCCCCACCCCTCCATTGTGACTCAGCATTCAGACTATGACTCGTCCAGCAGCCACCCATGCGCCTGTGGCCAGGGATGCAGGATGACTGCAGGCCGACACATGTGGCTGCAATGCTCATCTGGTAGGATGGTGCCAGGCTCCATTTTGTGACACACTCAGACTCCATTTTGAACATAACATCTTAGGCCTCACTCAGTCTGCAGGGCTGCAGCTCTCCCCTTCTGACCACGCACAGCAAGCCCGGCGCTTCCCTCGCCCTCCTCCCCTCGGCAGCTCTGTTGCAGGCCAGTTCTCACAGGAGACTAGGCGCGAGCAAGTTACATGACACACTGTATCTTTTACTTTACGCAGTACATCATTGACCTGCAGATGACCGGGCTGAAGCTGGGGTTTGGGAAAAACAAGCTATCTCCATAAAACTTGTCCTGTCCCCTCGCAGACCCCACATTTATGATATATAATGAGGATAACCCCCCAACCCCGTTCCCCGTTTGAAGTGCCAGATATGTATGCCAAGCACGTGTGCTACCCTGGTTCACCCCTTGCAGATAATCCCCCTCTGAAGGAACTATAAATTCACCGCTGTTGTTCTTTACCACGAGATTAAACAAGGTGACCCCCACCTACAAGCAGAGACGCCATGATTTGTATGTTTAAGACCCTCGCCCATGATGAAACAGTACTGGTTGCTGTCCACTGCACAAGGCACTGTCTAATGCCAATATGTATTCAACAATTATCTAAAAGTGTATAATGTCCTGCATGACCTATCAGCACCACCGCATGTAGGGCCTGTTTTAGGGTATGTGGTACAGTAGTTATAGAACATTTTTTCGCAAACATATATATATATATTTGCTAAGAATTGAACCATGTAACTAATGTAATAAGTGACGAATTGTACACCTTGTTATTGTATTTACACACAAACCAAACTGTTCCTACCTCATTCGTATGCTCGATGTGTGTGGGTGTGTCCCTTGCCCAACTAAACAAAGCACAGCCAGCAAGAGTATAGGGCCTCTTCTCCCCTCTCTAAAAGCGCTGCATACCAGCCCCCACCCTTCTCCCTCCTCTGGCTAGGCTGAGATGTAAAGCCTTGGGCCTACCAGCGATGCAATACTATCACTTCAACCCCTCACCTTCCCCCTGGAGTCAACACTGGTATTCGTCCTCTTGGGCCCCCCCTGGCCCTCTCCCCTCTCATCTCACCACCTCTCTGATGTATATCATGTGCCTCCTGACTGGAAAACAGTCGAGTTCACCCCAACCCTGACTGACCATGATGGCCATAAATTTACTCTTGTACTAACAACGATAACAATGTCTCTTTGCTAGATCTAACGTAACGAAAGTAACAGATGTATTCCTGGAATGTGCCCCCTTACGAGTGACCTAAACCCATGAAAGCTGCTCACTAATCGTTCACCCCTCGTATAGTAATTTGTCTCCCAAAGTGTTGAAATGTTCGCCTTCAAGTTATGTTTTATCTTTCCTTGTGATGTTAGAATAACAATTTGTAGGATTTATTGGGTATAGTGATTTACAATTACCGTTCGATAAGTATGTGTGGCCACAAGGGCAAATGCTAGAATAGTTTAGATGTATCAATCAACCACCATCCGACCCAAACTCCACCCAGAGGAGTTCAGCAGCTGACCTGCAAGAATCATGCTGGCACCACGTGGACCTCCCCAATCTTGGAGAAGCGGCTTACACATTACATAGTATCCAATCTTCACCACCCAATCCCAACAACTTGTATGCCCCCTACATCATCTATGATGCAACTCTGTAATAAATGTGAATGTATGCTGATTTTTGGCAGAGCGCTCTCGGAGTTCGCAGAGTCCTCTGCTTGAATTAGATCAACTTTTACCTTTTGACTTCACCCACACTTGGTCTTGGTCTTGGTCTCATTCCCATCTGGGATGTGTCATCATTGACTCTGATTGGAGAGGTGTAAACGCCTTTACCGGGGACGCTCACTTTCAAGTGGTGACCCCTGGAACGTGATTGGTCCCTTCGTTCCTTTAAGCACGAGACATCCCGGCCACAGCGTGCCCCCTCAAGAGAGCTGCCCACCTACGGCAACTGGTACACTTAGACGTGCGCACGCAGTAGGACGAAAGGGTACGGGTCCCACTTGGCAAAACCCAAAGTACCGCTCGCCGGGGGCAGCCTTTGAGGGTGGGGCAGTGCCCCCGGACGAACCGGGTCCGGAGGGTCTCGGATCAAGACGGACACGTGAGTATTAACTGCAAGCTAAATCAAAAGGAGTTGGATGTAGAATGTAGTATACAAGGTCAACCGGAGTTAGGGGGGGCTCTTGGGAGTACAATAGATGCTATCTTATTCTTTTTTCTTTCTCTGCATATGGCCATTAGAATGAGTTAAGAGATTATGAGTGAAAAGGAAGACGGGAACCTAGCTCTGAAAGGGGGTAGAAGGCGGCGCCGCATAGTGCTATCATGACTAGGACTGGGAATAAGTGGAAACTAGAAGACATAAGTGGGAGTCTCGTATAAGGGGAAGACTCAAAATACAATTTAGAAACGCTATATTCGTTTCCTTTTTCTGATCTACAGGAAGATATTTGGACAGTCTAAGGGGTAAGGGATGTAAAGTGCTGGGGTAAGGGAGATCCTTGTTAATAAGAGCATTGAGAGAAGACCGGGAGGGTATGTCTTATGTGTTGTATGTGAACTGTCTGCAGGTCAATGTTGTGTATTGCATTTGTTATGTCTTTTGTAAACAATGCTTTTTTGATAATGGATAAAATGACTGTATTGTTGTCCTATGAATAAGTGGTCATTGTAAATGTGACATTTTTAAAGACTCAGAGGTGTATAGAAGTAGTATATCAACGACAAGATACTGGTATAGTTAGCATTGTAACTACATAACGCACACCAGCAAGAGGTACAACGGAGGGGGATGAAAACTTAACATGGGTGCGGAAACACCACTGGCCCATATATGTCAGAGTTTACCAGGTTATGCAGAGAGAATAACTAAATACCAGGATCAGTGGATCACGGAATTAAAAGGAGAAGGGCTACCACAGGTATGGCCCCAGGGAGGATCATTTGATAAAAATATACTGGATATGGTGGCCACATGCCTATTTGTAAAATATAAGGGCAAACAATTACAAAATAGAAGGGAGATATTAGACCTATGGAGGTTATTTGAAGAAGTACCTCTAATTAAAAGGAAAGAGCAAACAAAGGAACAGGTAGCCTCTCCCCTGGCAATAGAGGATAATGAAAAGAAGGGCGAAGAAAAGAAAGGGTCAGTAGAGGTTGTACGAATATACCCCCTCCTAAATAAGCCAGTACCAGCTGAGGGATACAGTGACCCAGCGCATGTGTCAAAACCCACTTCCCCCACCACGCCACAACGTCCCACTGCGCCCCCGCCCTATGAGTGCCCAAGAGTGGGTGGACAGGTGAGTACCCCGGCAATAGACATTGAAAAATTCACAGAAGATTTAGACTCACGGTTATCAATGGCCCGAAGTGAACTGTCCTGGCTAAGAGATATGTGTGAACAAAGTGGATCAGGTACAACAAATATCGATCAGACACAGAGGTCGCAGACACCCGACAGATCCATAGAAGAAGGGTGGAAGAAGGGGGAAATACTATTTCGAATAAATGATGAACCAACAAGAATTATAGAGCTAGAGCAGCACACACTCGGGGAGAAACGATGGGAGAGGGCATGGCAGCGGGAGAAGCGGAAGAACTGTGGTGCGACATAGAGGAAGAGGAGTCAAAAGAGAGAAGAATAGGGATTGCAGCAGGAGGAACACCAATGAGGTTAGACGAAACACCTCTGGGACAGACAATGGAAGAAGAATGGAATGGACGGCTAAGAAGCAGAGTGGGGAGGATAGCCGTACTGGGAAAAAGAGGGATGAAGGTGAGTACGGGGAAAGGGACAAAAGGAAGGTTGCAGCTGCCGCTGATACACAGGGGAGGAGGGAGGCCGTATTACATACCATGGGCACAAATGGATAAAGCAAACCTATTAAAGTTATTACCCCCCCTTTCAGGAGGTGCAAGTAAATGGATATATGCATTCGACAAAAACACTGCAGTGTGTCCTTTGGCAGTAGGTGACGTTAAAAGCTTGCTGGTGTCCACAGTGGGTGATCAAGCTTATCGGGTTTGGGTGAAAGCAGGCTTCCCAGGATTAACATTAGATTGTGATCGGCATGATGGTGCTTCCTTTAACACGGTAAGAGCAAGAATCTGGGACGCATTAAGAGACACATTCCCAGATACACCGGACTTACAGTCAGTAATGCAATGTACAATGAATGATGAGGAGGATGCAATGGCCTTCATTTTACGAGTGCAGGAGATGTGGAGAGCAGAGACGGGCATGGCCTGGGATCAGTCAACCTCCCTGTTCTACTTTATAATAAAGCGAGGGCTCCCGAAGGAAGTTCAGAAAGCAATCGATAAAATAGCTGTGATAGAAGCCAAAGACTGTCCCAAGATACAAAGCATCATAGTACACCATTGCAAAAGGATCAAAGAAAGGGAGAAGGAGATAGCACAGAGAAGACTGGCAGACAAGGCAAAGCTAATTCAGACGAAACTCGTGAAGGTCACAGCAGCTGTAGCCGCACTCCCCACAGATAGGGAACGAGAGGAGGAGGAAGGGTCAACAGCAATACAAGCTAGAATGGCAGCTAATTGGGCAGGAAACGGACAGGAGCAGTGGAATGGTGAAGAGCAATACAGAGGGCCACAGTGGCAAGCAAGGAGTGCCTGCGGAGGATGAGGTGGGTACAGAGGGCAAAGAGGGGGTAGTCAAGGGTATGGAGGGTATGGTGGCTACAGAGGTCCAGGTCCAAGGGGAGGACAAGGAAATTGCTGGAATTGTGGGAGGTGGGGACACTTTTCAAGGGAGTGTAGAAGCAGACCCATGAATAGTTATCAAAATGACCCACAGTATGGCCACCCCCACCCAGGAAGCCCACATGGGCTGCCAAAGGGCGGCGGAGAGAGAGAAGAACAACAGGAGCATAGATACACAGATGAGCATAGGCACCACCGCGTAATGTCCAACAGCACCCACAATACCGCGAACACATGACACATGTACAAAGTAACCCTTTCGTCACAGCGGCAAATGGTGCACCTACACCCTTTGGTCGAGTGGCAGTGGTGTCGGGAAATGTTTTTGACAATGGGGGAACGACAAGGCACCCAGCATAGGGCAGCCCACAGAGAGCGCTTGTGTGTCCAGTACTATCAATGACCCTCGATGCAGCTGAGGAACCATTGGTGGGGGCGGAGATAGGGAATAAACAATTAATTTTTATGGTAGATACATGAGCCGAAAAATCATGCCTACGAGAAGGCAGGTTTCCGTTATCTAATCGTAAATTGGAAACACAAGGGTTCTCTGGGGCGATGGTCGAAGTTCCTTACACAGAAGATTTGGATGTAACAGTGGGTGGGAAGACAGTACGAGCACCCTTACTGTACTATGAAGAATCACTGATTAACTTGCTGGGGAGAGACCTCCTCAGCAAGCTCAATATGACCATATCATTCACTGAAAGAGGGATAGTATGTTCAACCCCGGGGATCTGCCCATTGCAAGCGATGTTTGTAGTACACACACAAGCCACAGTACAGGAAATACGCGGCATACCAGTTGATCCAGACATGTTCATCCAGGGGCTAAAATACTAGCACGAGTGGTCCCTGAGTTCAAGCGCCAAGTGTGGAGAGTGCCCTCAGAATTTGTTTTCCACCCTATAGCACGTCCAGAAATAATGCCAGGAACAGTGATGTCCTTGGATTTACATGCAGTACAGGTGTCTGCGCAAAGAATAGCAGTAATAGGAATGGACATACACGGGTGTCAGTGGCAAACAGTATTGTGCATTAATGCTAACATTGCACTACGAGATTTGTCAGATGAGGACCTTTTCACTGATTCCAACAGCGATTGGGAAATAGTGATGGAAATTGCGATCCCCTGCGATATCATGATCCAAAAAAGACAGGTACCAATACAGCTAACGGCAGTGGTAGGGGCGCCACCTTCCTTTTTCAATGACGACATGCAACTAGAGCCACAAGAGTTATGGCCCACATGATGTGGGTCTGCTGCGCGAGGTAACACCAGTAAAGATAAAACTCAAACCAGGGGCATTGTTGCCCCGGGTAAAGCAATACCCCCTGTCCCGGGAAGCAGAAGAAGGGATAAAAGAGACTATACATGCACTGCTAATACAGGGAATAATAGTGCCCTCAAATTCACCATGTAATACTTTCATTTTCCCAATCAAGAAAGCAAAGGGCGGGGGGTGGAGGATGATCCAGGACCTACACCCCCTTAATGATGTCATCCAAAAAGAGTTCCCTTTGATCCCAAATCCTGAATCAAATTTGTGTAGCATACCAAAAGATACATCATCTTTTACAGTGGTGGACTTGAAAAATGCTTTCTTCTCAGTCTCACTGGAACCTGAGTCCCAATATTTGACAGCATTCGCCCTGGGATGGAAAAGATATGAGCATTGCAGGTCACCTCAGGGATACTGCGAGAGCCCAAGTATATTCAACAGAATTCTACATGAAGATTTAGGGAATATTGTCACAAAGAGTACGATCATTCAATATGTGGATGATCTCCTGATTTGCGGGAAAGATGAAGAAGAGTGCAGGAAAGACTATTACTCTTTTGACATTGTTGGCTCATAAAGGTTTCAAGGTGGACAAGGAGAAATGACAGTACTGTCGAAAAGAAGTGTTGTATCTGGGGCAATTGATATCAAAAAATGGTGAAAGAATCATACCAGACAGGGTGGCTGCAGTACGCTCTTTAAAAGAGCCCAAGACAGTGGAAGAAATGCAGAAGTTTCTCGGCATGTGCAATTACTTCCATGCCTGGATCTCAGAATATGCAGGATATACAAAACCATTATTGCAGGGACCTAAAGAAGCACAGAGAGAAAAGATAGAAATACAATGGACAGCAGATATGTATGACACATTCAGAACATTAAAAGAACTGATCTCAACGGCACCAGTACTCGCGAACTCAGATTATGAACGCAAGTTCTATTTATTCTCACATTGTAATGGGACACTAATGAAAGCAGTTCTAACACAAAAAACATCCTTGGGTCATAAGCCTCTGGCGTACTACAGTGGTACGCTAGATGCAATGATGCAAGGACACTTCGCTTGTGAGCAGTTTCGCAAGTGGTGAAGTGGTGTATTGCCGTAAAGGTGAAGAGGCTGAGATACTGGATACATTTGACAGACGTATGAAAAGCTTATGAAAATGTAACACAAGAACAAGAAACGGAAATGGCAGAAGAGGAAACACAAACTTAATAAGAGTAAGTTGAACATTGAGAGGTACAAACGTGACAAAAGGGAGAGGCACTAGATGAAGAATTTGAATAATATAAAAAAAGGACTTAAATGGAACAAAGAAACATTGCTCCCTGTCTCTCTCTTTCTCTCTCTCTTTCTCTCTCTCTTTCTCTCTGTGCCTCTCACAGCTCCAAGTAATAGTATGTTAACGATAATGGAATTAAATACCGGTAATGATAAGAAAATTAAATGAACAAAAATGTAAATGAGAAAAAGTGTGATGTAAATGACTTGATTAATACGCTTTTATGTCTCATTATGTAGGGGAAACGATGGCAACAAAAGGAGCCCCCGATGGAAACAGCATTAGAATAGATAGAAATGGGAATAGTAATTTTGACTTGCGTAGATACAGTTATGAATGTGGTTTGTTTATGTGTGGTATGATTTTCTTCTCAATGATGTTTGGCCTAGTAATATATTGGTCCATAGCATTTATATCAATTGATATAAATGAGGGGGGAGGGAATGGGACAAGCATGTTAGCACAGGGGACCCACCTTGTATGGGATGGCTTTAAAATAATATGGTGGGCACGGGACACACCATGGTGGCACACAGCATACAAATAGTACAAGTGATGCACAGGTATCAGTACGCCCCACTGCCCCATAAAATGCATCTGAATACAACATCTACGAATGGAATGACTTAGTTCTTCTGAATTACCCTGGTTGTATGATGACACAACCACGACTGGAGCACCACTATCTGTAGCTACTATAGATACTCAATCCCCCACAAGTACAAAGGAAGAAAATGTGGACACAGCTGAGAGGTTTATTGCCTTATACAATGCATGGGAAAATGGGGGCGGGGGAACACCTTTAACGCAGCATGACGTGGAAAAAGAAAGGGTTCCATGTCGTCCTTTTGTAACAACTTAGACATTTGGTCTAAGTAGAACATCAGTGCATAGGTACGTTTTTTGTTTGTACCATCTGCGAACACAGACCACCAATCTTCACCACTCATTTATATTTGTATTTGTATTTTGTTTACTTATATAGCGTGCCTGGCCCAAAGGCATTTGGGCGCATTTCTTATAAGTTACATGGAAGGTCTTTCTGCTATAAAATTTCCCAAGTGCCTTGTTCTCAATGCCGGTCAAAATAAAGTTAAGTGTTTCAGGGTATCATCAGCACAATTACACATGCGGCACTTGCGATCGAATAACTGGTTGTTTTTTCTCAGGCGTTTCTTCTCTTTAGTTTAAAAAAAATCAGTCGAAATTTCATAAATGAAACTCTCCAGTCTTTGTTTGGAAACTGATCCAAGTAGTTAGGAAGCTTGTTCAAGGGTCTTGACTCTAATGCAGCATTTTGCATTTGTTTATGCCTTGATCCCTGTTCAACCATGTCCACCCAATCCTGCTTCCACAATTTATTTTTAACAGAGTTTGGGTTGACTTGCAGAGTGTTGTTATCGGTTTCAAGCGCATCAAACACGTTTTCACATAGGTCAGCACATTGACACAAAGTTGTTTTCGACCCACTACTTCTTGGATTGTGAAGTATGTTAAATTGTGGTGGACGATCTTCAGCAATAATTTTTCTATAAAGCGTCAGCTTATTCCATTCCACTCTCGGATTTATAGATGTGAGGCCCAGCTTGTATCTAATGCATGCAGTAGGAACACCCTTTGGGAGTGCCAGCACTGTTCACCAAAAGGTGTTTTCAAAGAATGACCATAATGTGTATGAGCTGCCCAGTACACATTCTGCTCCATGGATCAGTGCTGGCACGAGCTTTTGCCTATAAAAGTCGACTATTGGCTTCAAAGAGAGCTTGCCACATTTGTTGTTTATTGCCATACCTGTTAGTTGATGACATTTCGCTTTTGCCTTTTCCACCCAAGGAGCATCGTTAATAATGCTGTTGATCCACATGTCCAAATATTGAGTGTGATTCACACATTTTAGGACTTCATTCCCCAGGTACCACCGTTGCTTCTTTTTGGACATACCCTTTCTTCCTCTAAGATTTTGGAGGATTAAGATTTCAGATTTTGCAGGGTTTATTTTGAGACCATTTGCATCAATGTATTTTTCAAGCGCAGACAACTTTTGTTGGAGACCAATGGGGGTGACATCTAGAAGAACAAAATTGTCTGCATATAACATCCAACCTAGATGGTGCCCATTGATTTTTGGTGGAAAAGCAACCATATCATCCAGTGTTGGACCAATGTCTGATAAAAACAGGTTGAACAAAATGGAGGCCAAGGGCACCCCTGTTTGACACCTCTGTAGGTTTTAATAGGTGCCGACAGGGATCCTGTGCGATCAAGGCGGATTCTTATTTCTGTTCCAGAGTGTAACTCTTTCACTGCCTCGATCAAGCTTATTGGACATTTCCACAGTTTCAATTTTTTACATAGCAGTTCCCTGTCCACGCTGTCGAAGGCGTGAGCCAGGTCAATGAATGCAAGATATATTTTTGTTCCTTGCTGAATTGCCTCCATCTTCAACAGATTAATCAGTAGCAAATTCAGCCCACATCCCACCCCTTAGTTTGCCTTAGATCATATGTACCAGATGTTTTAATACATGATGTTAATAGATGTTGAATTTGGGTGGCAAAAATCTTTCCTATGACGTTGAGGAGGGCAAGCTGTTGGTAATTTTTTGGCTCTGATCTTAGACCTTTTTTAAAAATAGGCACCACGATTGCACACTTCCACGACTCAGGCATTGCACACTCTTTCATGATTATAGCAAATAGTATGGAACAGAATTTTGCTCACTCTTCTGGATTTTGTTTTAACATTTGTTTTGTGAGGCCATCGGGGTCAGGGGCTTGAGAAGAGTGGATTTTGGTGATGTTGTCTAAAATGTCATCTTTCACCATTCGAATGTTCCATTGGTTCAAAGATGGACCTTCTGGGTCTTCCATAGAACTGTTTTTCGCAAAAAGTTAATTGTAACGATGTACCCACTGGAATTCTGAAACCATGTTACTTAAAATGGCTTGTTAAGGAGCATTTATATCATTTAAGAGCATCCAGAATTCCCTCGAGTTTTGGTGTGACAGGGTACTCATCATGACCTCAGCATCATGCTGTGCTACTATATGTCTATGTGCGATTAGCCAGTTCGTATACTTTTGTTTGGCTTTTGTTTCCTCTTCTAGTTGGTATACCTCCCCAGACTTCATGATAGATCTAATGATTTTTCGAAGCTCTCTTTTCTTTGTGAGGATCTCAATATCATGAGCATGTCGTTTTCTAAACGTCGTGTTGCCTGAACCTTGAATAAACTTGGATTATTGTTCTAGCAAGGCACAATACTCAATGTTGTCATGGTTCTTTATGCTTTTGTCATTCATCAGAGCATTTGTGATGTTATTTGCCTTATTGGCGTCCAACCGTAGTCTAATTCTGTTAGGTTCTACCGTTAATGATTGAGGCCAGATGGCTGAGTTGGTTTTTGTGGATCCTTGAATTGTTATTATTACAAGGTTATGGTCGCTCTCAGTAGTCGGAATGACCTGCAGTGTGGCATGCTCTGAGACAAAGAAATAATCGAGAATGGATTCTTGCTGGTTTCTTTCCCATGTGGCTCGTGGCGGAATGTGACACAGGATATTTCCATTTAGCATGGACAGATCCCTAGCATCCATTTCATCCATCCATCCATCGAGTGGCAAGTTGACTGCAAGATTTTACCTTTTCTTTTTTGGACCTCCCATTTTGGGTGGTAAATGTACATTCAATATTGAAACCACCACATAGTATGATATTTGGGCACTGGTCTGTAGACTTGAGGTTGTCTATTATCTCACACATCCAATAAATGAATAGTGACGTGCCAACTGCATGATGCTGCCAGTACACATTGAGAAGGTGCATTTTGGTCCCAATGTCTTTCATGCGGCAGTTCAAGTGTAGTCAGTTGTATGTAGGAGGGCAAATTATTTGTACTGCTGACCCGGCACCCACTCTTGCTTTACCAACGAAATCAGACCAGCCATTGGATGTCATTTTTTTTTGTTTGATGGCAAGATTTATAGTTATTTCATAACCTTCAACTGTAGGTGCCACAGCGAGCCAGGTTTCTTGCAGGCACAATATGTCCGGCGACTTGAGTTTATGGAACTCTTTGTTAAACAGAAGGGCAAAGCCCCTCGTATTCCATGTGCCGATCTGGTATCTAGTTTTTAAAAATAAATGTAATTACAGCCACCCAAGATCCCAGCAATGCAACTCCAGTCGTCCTTTTCATCAGCCTTAGGTTGATCCTTTTTATAATTTTTTGCTTTGCCTACTTTATTATTGCAAGCAATAGTTATTCTTATTTGATCACCTAAATGTATGTTATCCAGGGACTATGCTGAGCTTTTTCTGCCTATTTTTTGAGCATTTATTTGGGTCACTTTTCCCAATCTGAATTGAGTCGGCTTTGTTGACACCATCATCTTAGATTTATCATATGCACTTCGATCATCACGAGCGTATGAGTTATCTCGGTTTTCCTCCGATCTGCAATCTGTGTCGACTTCTGAGATGTCAAACCCTAATGGATTAATAAAGGGCACTGCACACAGTATCATGCCATGTATCATTTTTGATTGAATGTGGAGGAACACCCGATCATGTATCGCTTCTTCCATAAATTCTACCTTTCTAATATCTTCCGATACGATTGTTCTTAAATTGGGCCCATGATGTAATAATTGTAATATCTTTTTTCTGTTCAAGATGAGGCCATCTTTGGCAGGTAGAATGTGTTCTAATAACAAGTAAGAGTTAGAACGGGTTTTTTGTTTCCCTCTTTTGGTTTCAAGGGAAAAATATTGCCATTTTTGTTTCTCTTCCCTCCGCGGGTCCTTGGAGTTATGATTACACTCCAGGTACTCCTCTCCACTTCCTTGATGAAACTTGCCACGAAACGACAAGCTTTTCACTTGCGTTTTGCCTTCATTTGCAGTATATCTGCATAATGATGGGCAGTTGTGGTTTGGTCAAATATCTTTTAGGAGCATTTGCGCTTCTATTTTCGCTCTCTTTTCATCAAGAGTGCAGAAAAGTATAGATTCAGCGATACTGCTCCTCGACTCTTCTTCAAGTTCAGATTTGCCATCAGGCCTTGACATGATTTTACAGATTCTTGAGTTTTGATCTACGTTGGTCTTCAGCGGCACAACACTGCCTGATTGATCTGGGTCCTCTTCAGATTCAATGCAGATGGCATTACTTGAATCTTCTTCTGAGACAGATACATCCGCTTCTTCACCCGTTTCCTAAATTGATAAATTTAGGAGTTCCGACATAATTTCTATGTTTTTGGACTCCAGCTCCTTGGTTGCAGTTGCCTGAATTGCTTTTGTTAACTATGGCGCTTTTGTGTTCGGATTGTTGGTTTGGCTGTATTAGATGATCCAAAGGTAACATTCAGGGACTTGATGTTACGAAGGAATTTTCGAGAATTATTGGTGTTGTGGCTCTTGCCTTTCATCGGATTTTTAGTTTTTTTTCCTTCTGGAATATTACTTACACGCACTTTGCATGCTTGAGTCTTGCTGGAGTGAAAGATGGACTACGTCCCTTCATCCTTATTAGCAACAACCATCACATTGTTCACAGAGCTTACACGATTGTCAATTTGGCCCTCTGCATTTGCAGAGGTGGAAGGTCTAGTTGAAGGGCCTTAGTCCACCCCTGGGACTTCACTGGTTTCTCCTGTGGGCACCTTGATCTTATCACTTTTTTCCTTCCGGTTTGTGACACTTCCAGAGTTATTCGCTTTGGTGGTGTAAGTGTCTGAAGCCCACAGAGGTGTGTTATTAGCTACTATGTTGACTTGTTCTCTTTCATCGCTGCAGATTGGTATATCACATTGACACTCTGCATGAGCAAGTTCCTTCTGATGTGGTATTACAAGTGGTTCTCGTGTTACATTTTGGTTGCTAATTCCTTGGTTTCTTTTTAATCGAGCCAAGGCTTTTCTTGCAACTTCTGCGAGAGGTCTCTTGTTTTCTGTGTTGTTTTTCAGGTGATCCATCAGAGAATTCACAGAGGGTTCAGATTTTTCTTTCCCATTTGTTATGCGTGTTTTAGTTCCATTTGTTTCCACTTCAATGCTTACAAGTTTGGAGTTCATTATAGCAATCAAGGTGCCCTGATCTCTAAGATTGTCATTAAGTTGTTCATACATTTTTAGAAACGGAGAGACCACAATTGTTAAAGCGTACATTATATTCGGATTTAACTCACAGATCACTTTATCCACGATGTCTTTTATGTTTTCATGTGAGTTTAGAGATCTATTATTTCCCCTAGGAACACTTCTCCTGATTTTTGTGAATTCACGTGCAATAAATGAAGAATCAGAGGATGAGTCATCAGAGGAGGCCACCTGGTTTTCCGTCTAGGACATGCTTCTAGTCTTGAGTACCTGGGGATTAGTCACGGTACCTGAGTAAGTTCCATTTGATTTCAGGATACATTGCCCTCTACTTTGGGAGAAAGTAATTGGTGGTGAACTGCTGGAAGTCACCCTTCTTCGCTTCTGGGCTCTATTGCCCATGTCTGCTGTACACACCGGGCTTGGATGTTGTTCCAGACCGTCCACAATAGCAGGCGGCAGTGGCAGAGTGGATACGTTTTGGCCTGTTCCATCACACAGTTTGCTGCTGACCTTACCTTATTGGTCAGGTGTGTCAGGTCTCGAGGTAGCTTATCTGCTACAGCTAAATAGTTACGTCGTTGTTTTGTGCCACCTCCCTCTTGGCTGGGGCAATAAATCTTATCTTTGATTGTTGGTTGTAAATGCAGGCCAGGTAGAACGACTTCGAATACTTCGTCCAAGGGCTTGTGTTGCAGGAATCTCGACGGCATCATTGTTTGATTCAACACTTCCATCTTGTTGTGTTTATTTGCCATTACGTCTGAGTTTGGTGAACTCTGGTCTGTATTTGGCTCTTTATTTAATGATTGCTCTGGAACTTGTTTAGTTTGTTTCCGTTTTTTTGCAGTTCCCGTGTTGTGCAGTGGACGTTCATCGATATGGATACAAAATGCAATTCACCAGCTTGAGTACCAAATAAGAGAGCAGATTTTGTTTCCTCGCACTGTGAAGCAATTTCCTTTAACACCGGCTTTGTTGGATTTGATGAATTTATTAATGATGAAATCCCTGCCAAACTGTAAACATCAGGATTGTTGGGGGGACTCGTGATGTGTCATTAGGCCCTTGTTCTCCTCTTTGCGCTTGACCCTTCCGATGCTCTCTACGCCAGCACGTGCAGTATCGGAACCAAGACAGGGGCCGTGGCTGTTTGAATGTCACATTTAACAGGAGACTCCGCTTTTGCAGAGTACCCACTCGGCAACCATCCTGGATATGCAGCAGGCACTGAGCTACAAGCCCTGAGGGGTAATACGTGGTATTCGGCACGGGATAAGGTGAGGGGTATGACTCTACATCTAAACCTCCACACCATCCACTCCCTCCACTTGCCCCGCCTCCCTCTTTATCACACAAGTTCAGAGATTGTATCAAAAGTGGGCAAGAGGAGGGGCATCTAACAGTTGCTACAAGCGTCTCTGGGCACTTTTGACTGGGTCGCAGGTTTAGATGCAAAGAGTTATTATCAATAGCAGTGAAAGTCTCAAGCATTTCATTCATACCACTTACTTGGACTTCATGTTGTGAACGTTCCATCAGCAAAACCCCTGGCAGTGTCGATTTGCAGCGACGGTGTTGGCTGCGCAATTTGCTGACCAAGGTCCTGGGCAAAACGAGACAGACGGAAGTTTCTTGAAGGGTGCAGGGCCACCATGCTTCAGCCCATGTCAACCTGAGGAAACACGAGAAACACTCCCCGCACTCTGCGATGCTCTGACTGGAGTGGTGAGTTTTTGAATCTTTTGGCTCCTCCTCCTCCCCAGGTGTAGCAGTAGATAGCAAGAAAACACTGGAAGCAGGGAGCACAGTGTATGATTGTACAGGGTACCAAACACCAGAAACACTCCCCGCATTAATCTAACATAAAGTTCCTACTCCAGGAGAATGTCTCCCTTCTCCTGATGCTCAGATAGTGTTTTAAAAGAATGTTCGCTTGTAGCAAGAATGCCAGGGGGAATGACTCCCTTCCCCTTGCTTGCGGGTTTTACACAGCTTTTAAATCATTTCCACGTCCAGGAGAATGGCTCCCTTCTCCTGGTATAGGTCTGCACAGTTTCCAATAAAGCCAGGGGGAATGACTCCTTTCCCCTGGCATCTCTAGCATAACTCAACTCCCAGTTGGGGACCAGGAGAATGACTCCCTTCTCATAGTATTTCTTGGCACAGTTCACAATAAGGCCAAGGGGAATTACTCCCTTCCCCTGACGTCTTTAGAGTTTGTCCCAAGAGCTTTAGCCCCTTGCACAGGAAAACGACTCCCTTCTCCTGGTGTCTAAAACGTTATTTCTCACAATCGTCAGCTTGATGTACACTCTGCCACTCTGCTTTGGTGTTAGAAAAGTCCCAAATACTTCTTTGTTGATCACTGGGCTTAGTGCCACCACTGCGTTGAGGAAGTTCTCCTTGCTTGCTCAGTTCCCTTTTGTTGGGGTCCCAGACACTTCTCTGGGGGTCAGTAGGCTTATTAATGCTACTGCAACAAGGAAGATCTCCTCAGATGCTTGGTTTCCAATAGTTGGGGTCTCGGACCATTCTCTGGTGGTCAGTGGGCTTGTTGTTGCCACTGCAATGAGGAAGCTCTCCTTGGATGCTTGGCTTTGTACTGGTTGGGGTCTTTGAACCACATCTGGTGGTCAGTGGGCTAATTGTCACTACTGCGACAAGGAAACTATCTTCGGATGTTGGGTATACAAGTGTTAGGGTCCTCGACCCATCTATCTTCCACCCCCGTGTCCCATCTGGGTCACCTCCTGTTACCATTTGAGGGATTTTGGCACGCCTCTGGGACTTCCTGGGACTGGAGTTCTTCTCTCCGATGCACAAGGATTCTCCCTCTGGTTTCCACAGCACTGAGGCAGCTTCGCACTCTAGTATGCTGCTAGACTCTTCTCTCCTGCTTGGCGTTCGAGCCTGCGTCAGTTTGACCCACAGAGAACTCCTTCTGCACTTCGCCGGAATCCTCTGCTATCCTCCAACTATGGTCTGCCCACAGCATTTGAAACTCCTGCTGTTTTCTGCACCTGTTGCCTCTCCCAGCTGGGTTTGACAAGTTAAGTCATTCTTCCATTTTTAAAGGAGTTTTCCACTTTGGAGAATTACAAGAGTCTGTTGTCTGTTTTACAGAAGCAATCTCTATGCCTCCTCAGGGCTTCCCATTCTAGTACTACTGGACTTTAACGAGTTACAATATAGCATCTGAGTACAGTAAGACATATCTGGTGGTGTACTGGTATGCTGGATGATGGGGTTATTAATGAAATAAGGTGGTTGTGGCCCAGTATATACAACCTCATCCCCAAGAGGGAAACCCTCCCCTGGAAGGACCTCCCTCATGTTACCACCCCTAGGCAGAATATTGGTTAGCGGGCGCACCACCCTATACTTACAGGGAAGGGCGCCCTCATGTGGAGAATTCATGTCATTCAAAGATTCATCACAGGGCCCTTACAAATTACATTGACAATATATATTCTTCTGCATTAACAACTTAAGTATAAGTTAAAAAAAAGGTTGGTAGTAACAAAAATGTAATTCTGGAGGAGAGAGTAGTAAAATCAAAAAGTGATAGATGCAAGGATTTCAATGAAACATTAACGCTATCATTGCTCTGCACAGAATTACATGCCACAATTCTTTAGTATGTCTGTGCCATTACAGAAGGGGACAAGCCATTAAAAAATTAGTCGGTTCTGCCACAAAAAGGTACAGTTCAGTCTCAATTGCTAGACCATGTACTCTCTGCACTGGAACAAAAGAAACCACAGGTATTTTTAGGCCTTGTAGTGAAGCAGTCTAGCAGTTTAGGCAGGGCTGCTCACATTAGTGTTAGGGCCAAGGTTGATTTGCAGACAATGGTGTGGTTGACCAGAGGAATGCTGATGGTTATGATTGATTCAGAGACTTACATCCATCCTTTTTGAGTTTTGCCTATTAGGTGTAAGGCTGAACTTTTGCAGTTGAACACAGATAGGATGGAGACAGGATGTGAGGGGAAACACACATTCTATGGGCGTGTTTGGTCATTTACCAACTCAATGACTAGCATGGCTAGGTGAATGCCTATGGCATTACTACCAACTACCTGCCCGCCACCGCCAAAACGTACCCTTTAGGGAATCTTTGAGCAAGCTCTATCACAACTTAACATCAATCTCTGTGCTGTATAGGACCTGGCAGTGTTATATTTAAAGGATAGTTCCGGGACTTTTTTTTTATTGTCCCTACGGTTCGGCCATGTGTTTTTAAGCATAACTTGGTAGATCGTAGAAAACTTTCCTATGGACCTTACCCGACTTTTCGTCCATTAACGCACTCGAAATCAGCCGCCATTTTCTGATAATCCTATCATTTCCCCCCATCGCCCTGGCGCACCTGCTTTTGTGGCACTAAATCAAATCCCCCGCCCCTGAAACAGACTTGATCAAAACATTCATATTCCCCGCCTCTATCCGTGGCGTGACTGAGCTGCGTAGGCAAACGCGCCCAGGCGTCTTCTACGCGACTCCACACAGAACCAGGAAATCAACACAGATGAGCTCACACAACACAGCGCGCCACAATTGGGAATATGAAACTGTACTTTTAGATTAAACCGCAAGATTGTAAATTTGGTAAAGTACATTTATTTGACATCAAATGTTTTGAGAATATTCAGCGATTTGCATTTTTATTTGCGCACGTTCCAAAAAGTTAGTTTTTGAGGCACACGATGTTCCTTTGCTGTACACAGGGTTTTAGATCATCTCACAATACAGCGCCACAATTCGGAATATGAAACTGTGGTTTAAAAGCAAACGGCAAGATTGTACATTTGGCAAAGTACATTTATTTGACATCAAATGTTTTGAGAATATTCAGCGATTTGAATATTCAGCGGTCGCACTGATAATCGCATGGCTGTTCCAACAACGAGGCACTAGGCCACCACAACGGTCTGTATGTTGCATCTTGCCGTTAGTACCGCGTAAGGGCATACTTGTACTTGGCGATCGTCCCATAAAATGGTCAGGGTGGTAACGTTGTTCACGCGGAGAAGCAACTGGCGGTTGAAAAACCCATCCGCCGGTGTCTGGTACTCGTGACACAGACAATAATGGATGATGTACCTGTTTGACAAACATAAAAAATGAAATTAGTCTCACCATCAGATCTTTATTAAAATTATTCATTTTATATATTAGGTCTTGAAATTATTTCATAGCTAGGACAGTGCAACTGGGTATTATACGTCAAGGGGGGGCTGTAGGATACTGAGACAGTCCCCCAGTGCAGGGGTTGACAGGGAGGCAGTGCAGGTGGAGAGTGGAAGGGCCCAGGACCGAGGTCGCAGACAGTGGACCAGTTGTAGCAGGGGAGAGGGAGAGAGAAAGCAGAAGCAAAGAGGAAGGTTTTGAGGTGCTTCCGTAAAAGGAGATGGTTCTCCTCAAGATAGTGCGCGGTACAAAACAATGTGCCACATAGAACGAACAAGTACAACTTAACCCGTCTTTAAAGCTACTGTATAGTAATTAAATTGCGGTATAAAGTCATCTAAAGAGTTACTTACATTATATTTGCATTTTCCATTGTGTCTGTGCGTAGGGCAGCCCCGAAATACCACTCCTTCTATGCCGACGTTATTTCTTCTAATGAACGAACATTAAATGGCTTTCGTTTCTGAAATTATATTCATTATCGTTTCTTACGTTATTGCCCCACACCCCCAAAAAGAAGTCTTTCGGGATGGTCCCGGCCTGTCAAGGTCAAATAACAATAGAACCTTATACTGAGTCGTGGGCCATTCCGGCACCCGAGCAAAAAATCAAAGCAGCTGACCTTCACTTTGAACGAGCACACATTCCTAGTTAGCTACATTCAGTGTAAGGCCATCTCACAGGACTTGAAATTTACACTCCATCTTTGCATTTTGTCTGCGTGCATTTGCAGCCCCAGAGAACCATAAATACGGAGACATTCTATATTTTTTGAAAAATGATTTATATTACTGTTTGGTTTAATTTAATGCGCAAATGAACAAGGTTGGATAGACACATTGCATGTACATTGAGCAATCACTTTTATTTACACAATACATAGTTACACATATTCAATGGGCCTGCAACATGAGGAGACTCCAGAGCAAAGTCACAGGTGACACCCGGGTGGTTCGCACAACTGCACGGTGAAGGGAGGGGCAACGGTGGAGAGACACATTGCATGTACACTGAGCAATCACTTTTATTTACACATTACATAGATACACATATTCAATGGGCCTGCGACATGAGGAGACTCGAGAGAACAGACAATCAAATTACAATCATTTAAACCGTGATGTGTATTTCTCAATGAGCTCTTCTTTAGGTGGACATGGAACAGAGGCAATGTTGGGTGGCAATGCAGTTGTCCCCTGCACAGGTTCGTTCACAACTCCATTTATGTGCCTATCTAGGACGTCAACAATAAGTCTCTCAATAAACTCATATTGCATATCCTCAAACACTGGTTTGATCACCCATTGTTTACTTCTTTTAGTGAAGGCCTTATTGTAGCGAAGCGTCCCTAAAGTTCCGGTCGTCCTACTTTGTTGACGGCCAACATTATGGTTATGTGCCAAGACCGCTAGAAGAGTCCGATTTATCATGCCCTCCATGCCAAAATGCAATCGTTTTGGCCTGTACTTTAGGCACATATTGTGGAACACCTCCAAATATCCTGTGTGGCAGAATTCCGTGAGTCCCCTCAAATCTCTTGTTATAGTTTTATCAAATACAATCTTTTCAATGGCTTTGTGAGTGGGTGATGAAGGAATCAACCACTTCTTCTTCCGTGCCTCCTCTGTGGACAAATGGCCATGTTCACAATTGTGGAAATGTTGGTTTGTGTTCCAACGGTGAACGTTGGTACAGTGTAGCATTACTGACCGCCATTTTCCAGTAGAATTTCCAACAACCCTCCACATGTTTTTGAGCTCCACCAAAGATGGTTGCTGATTGACTTGGACCACTGTGAAATACCTTGCATTTCTTTTTTTTTACCTGCAGCCGACATTTTTTTATTGATTGTTTTTGCAAGATGCCAAACGTCAAATTGGTGATTTATATTTTTGTACTCTTCTCTCATTGTCTTGGCAATTGAAACGTGTCTGTCCGTGGCTATCAGGTCGATCACCATTCCCCGCGATTGTAGTTCTTGCAATGATGCTACAAAGCCAACTTTCTCCATGGCCACTGAGGATGTACTTTGTGACACCTGCACGACCACCGAACTCACCATTTTCTTACTTTCCATGTCCTGAAAGTGGTAGGTGCAGTACTTGGCTGAAAATCTTGGGCTGTCGCACTGTCCATCACCGGCTAGCCTGAACCGTTTGCCCGCGAATGTACTATCAATAGACATTTTTTCCATTCTCCAAGCTTCGCTAATGGCTGGAAATAGATAATCGGTTTGGTATTTGTAGAACTGAGTTTTCGCAATGAAATGGATTCCCACAAACTGAAAGAAAGACTCTAACTTTTTAAAACTTGAACCACTAAAAAGTGCAGCCGCTGCACAAAGTAGATTGCCTGCTGGCAGTTGCCCCAGCATGGGTTGTGCAGACCATGAGAAAGGATGATATTTTGTACAGGTGGCATGTATTTTAAGGTTAGTGCCTCGAATTGCACGAGTCACATTAATCAATGGCTCCCCACATACTTCCCCACCTACCGAATGCCCACATTTCAACCGAATAATAATATCAATCAAACAACTATCGAATACAATGAATTTGGCCACTTTCCTTATACTGTCACTCTGCATCCCAGCTGGTTCGGCCTGTAACGTTGAGGACATGTCACTCACATGAAAGGTAGAATCTCTGATATGGTCTTCCGCTATGTTCAGTGATATTGATGGTGTTTCATTGTAGTCCACTTCATTCTCTTCCATTGCAACATCTGTTCCTTCTCCGGCGATGGGTGAATAAGACAATTTCTTCAACTTTCTAGCGGTCTTAGTTTTTGCGGGTGTGGATTCTGTGAATTGATCTCCGACTGCATCCGAACTACCAGGAGGACATTCACTATCAATGGCTGGATGTGGTATAGCTCCGTTGTCAATCACTTCATATTCTTCCCATTGGCACGATGCATCTCCAGTCTCAAGTCCCTGCCAAAAGGTTTGACAAGCAACATCTCTCGTTCGCTTCACTGTCTGTGTAGATCTAGTTCGTACACCCACTCGCAACTAGAAGACAGATTGGAAAAGGGATGTTCAGTTTAAACACAACTTACAGTATTGAACTATTAACAGTGAAAAACAACATAATATAGTGACCAGGACACTAACCTTCTTTTGCTTTCTTTTCTTTGAAACTTTCTTGCCTCGAACTTCAACATCAGGACGCTGTTGCTCCGACTCGTGTGTGCATGTCTCCACTTCCTCTTGCGCTGCAACGACTATATTTTCATGATAAGCACATCCATCACGCACTGACGCTCCATCGACTCCCTGAAACATAGAACTTTCATTAGTATGTATAATAATATCGAAAACACAAAATGTACTTGGGGACCAATACCCACGTACATCTCAATAGCAAAACACAAATGAACGCTTTGTGTAGAACATTCAAACGACAATTATTCACGCATTGTTGATCTAGTTAGATGGAACTGTCAAGATCCATACCTCGGGCTCCTCATAGACTTCCATTGATGATATTATTGAAGATGATGCTTCAGTAACTCCCTGAAACACAGTAATTGCATTAGTATGGTTTTCTATTTTGTTAAAAATAACATAAACTTTGTGCAGGCGTCAACGGCTCATCTAAATAGACCTGCACAAATGATCAGTTGTCTAAAATAAATAATGGATATGTAAATATGATTCGATTTGCGCGATCGTTGGAAGTGTCACCACTCAGAGATCTGCATCAACTACTAGGGGTGATGTTCTTGTAGAAGAAGCTCCGTCATCTCCCTGAAACATAGTACTTGCGTTAATAAAGAAGGAAGTATAGCGGATGTAATCAGGTCATATGATTTCGCTTGATCGAACTGTCAGTATCCATACCTCGAAATGCATAAGAACATCAAGGGACGATGTAACTGCGGTGCACACTTCTGCAAGCTGTTGCGCCGACCCGTAACTGCATGCTCCCCCTTCTTCTTGGACTAATGCTCCATCGACTCCCTGAAACATAGGACTTTCATTAGTAATGAACACAATATTGAAAAAAGAAGACACATAGGAGGGCGACGACAGAAGGACATATCAATGGCTAAAAACGAAAGAAACATTGTGTGTAACAATCACGCTACAAGAATGCAAGATCTGATGATCTCCATCGATGGAACTGTCCGGAAACGTACCTCGAGCATCTGAGTGACATCAACGGTTGTCGTCAATACGTTGGACTCCTCAGCATCTCCCTGAGAGACAGTACTTGCATTATTTTGGATAACAATAATTATAACTGAAAACAAAGACTACAGGACGAGTACAAGGGTGTACCATTAGGTAAAATAATTACACGATCAATTAAAACTATTGATTTACATGCCTAAAAGAAGTCAGTGGCAGAATAGCCAAGTAAGATTACCCGATAGGCGCTTGAAGTGGCTGATGACTGCAATAACGACACGGATGGAGAATCTTACGCCTTCATATTGAGTGGATACATAAATGGGGAAATTATTGTTAGCTAATGCTACACACTACCGCAAGGCCGAGAGATAAATACGTAAACTTGACTCACCAGTGGAGGGATGTGGACGAATAGAGTGGGAATAGCAGTTGAGAGCAATTTTCGCCTCGCTCGCGGTGTGTTCTTCTTTATTAGCATTGATGTGGAGTACATGTCTGAGCTAAAGTGCCTGCTGCAGATGCAGTATCGATCACCCCTCTTGTCCGCAAAGACTTCTAGGACTCTACTTTCAAGCTCAGACGGTGGATATCCGCAATATCGGACCCATTCTCTTATCTGATCTATTGTCTTAGGGAAAACATGCATTATAGTACCTTCAGATTTATTATGGGTCTTCGAAGGGCAACCGCCAATGGAACAGGCAGGCATTGTGGAAAGTTCTGAAAAGTAAAGATCAACAATTCTCTATGAATACCAATGTGTTAAAAAATTAAATGACACATAAAAGGTTCAATGCAAGGTTCGTTTTGGTTCTTGTAACTATACACGTTATTCACATGCGGATAAGTATTTGAATAACTTTAAAAAAATAGAAAAATAATTTGACTAAACTCAGAACATGTGACTAGTTCCTTGCATGTACTGTCTTGAACGAAAAGAAATTGGACGCAAAATGATTATGGTACATGGCCTTACCTTGACGAACAAACAGTTAGATGCAGGGATCAGAGTAGTTTCTTGTCGTAGAACAGGGAGCAGTTCACAGGTTGCAAACTGAGGAGTTTCCTCGAAGTGGTCACGGAAGTTCACAGAGACGAAGAGCAGATAACCAGCACCTTCACGGGTTGACTAGCAAAGCGCAAAGAAGTGCTCATTAGAAATATGAAGTGGGTTATAAAGGATTCGAAACAGGGGTGTGTTTGTGAATGAATGACGTGTATATGTCGTGGCATTATGCGGTTTGCAGGGGGGCGTCCAGCGTGAGGGGGATGCTTGGCAGGAGACACGGGGTTTGGAGGTAGACATGGGAACAACAACCCATGCTCTATAGACCACTTTGAAGTGTACATGGTCTTTGGCACCTCTTGGCCTTTATCGCTCCCTGACAGCTCCACTTGCCAGCACAAGTACCCCGGTGCGAACTGCCTTTGATAGGGCGGGGGGTGGATTGGGGCGGTGGTCGTGCAGACTAGACACAGGAAGTCTCGTGAATGGAGACACACTTATGTGGATTGCAGGGGGGCGTCCAGCGTGAGGGGGATGCTTGGCAGGAGACACGGGGTCTGGAGGTAGACATGGGAACAACAACCCATGCTCTATAGACCACTTTGAAGTGTACATGGTCTTTGGCACCTCTTGGCCTTTATCGCTCCCTGACAGCTCCACTTGCCAGCACAAGTACCCCAGTGCGAACTGCCTTTGATAGGGCGGGGGGGGGTGTGGATTGGGGCGGTGGTCGTGCAGACAAGACTCGTTTGCCGCAGGGCCTCACCAAGGAGAGGCCATCTAACTGCATGTAAGAGGCAGGCTGCAGGATCTAGTACATGGAAGGCAGGGGGTGAGTTTATAAATACCTCACCCTCCCAGGAGAATATATGGGTGCAGTTCACCCTGGAGACCCTGGATGCCTAGGCAGTTAGTCAACGAGACATGTGGTGTGACAAGACAAGGCACAGGAAGACTATTCAATGGAGACACACTAGATTCATTTAAAAAATCAAAACAACCATTGTTAAAATATATGTTGGGTTTTATTTTAGATCTTAATTTCAATTGAACATAAATAATAAACATTACACATTGTAAAGTTCCGGTTGCAGCACATCCAGGGAAAATCCGCGGTATTGTCCACTGTCGCTGGGGAAATGTTGTCTAATGGCAAGTACCGCACAGGCAGGTATTACTCTCCGAACGCGGTGTCCGAGCCTCCCGTGAAGCCACCAAGTGAAGCAACGATAGGCCACCAGCCTGTACCACCTCTGAAAATGAAAGATGCAAACTGTATTAAAATGACAAAACTTTCTTATCACTGTCGATTCAGGTAAAAAATGTCATTCTGCTTTGAAAAAAATTCTATCTAGAAAATGCACAATATGGAACCAATTTACATGCATTCGAATGATATGTAGATGTAATTTTATATGTGGGAGACGACCATGACATAGTAGTGGCATCACTGACATCACAACCAGAGTATACTTACTCGTTACTCGGATTACGCGGACGAACAGTGCCGCGAAGTTCGTGCATAAGCACCATCATCATCCTCAACACGGTCCGTGAGAGGCAGGCTTCCCTGAACTCTGGCAGCTCGGTGATGCATTGCGGACTTGGCTCGCCTTCCGAAATTTAGGCCAAGCACCCGGAATTTTCACGGCAGCAGCAGTTCTCCTCCTCAGTTGGCATTAGCTCGCACCGATTGCACGTGCACCAGGTGGAGACGCCGTCCATGCGACATGGTCCAGGCTCTTCATCCGTTGACTGGTCCTCCCAACTGCCGTCCGAATCCCCATCGTTTCCGTGTGCTTGCCTTTCCAGTAGTTCCTCCTCGGTGTACTCGGGCTCGTACATATACGGCATTATTGTAGCCATTGTGTGGTAAAGAAAGTAAAATAATTTACAGAGATGGTACAGGTGTTCACAAGGCCTAGAAGCGGCGAAGGTAGCTGACCAGAGCACAGAAACGAGTCACAGAATACTCAAAGTAACACAGAGAGAGGAATGGAATCGAAAATCTGCTGCTGTGTGTTGTGAAACGGTGTGTTTATACTTATTGAGGAAAGAGGCGTCCTGCCATTTCCATGGCGACACTTCATTAGCTGAGGTGCAGCGATTGTTGACACGAAACGTGCTTTGGCGTTGGGAAATGGGCGGTACGCGTCTGCTGATGTCAGGCTCAGGGGCGGGGGATTTGATTTAGTGCCGCAAAAGCAGGTGAGCCAGGGCGATGGGGGGAAATGATAGGATTATCAGAAAATGGCGGCTGATTTCGAGTGCGTTAATGGACGAAAAGTCGGGTAAGGTCCATAGGAAAGTTTTCTACGATCTACCGAGTTATGCTTAAAAACACATGGCCGAACCGTAGGGACAATAAAAAAAAAGTCCCGGAACTATCCTTTAAGCATTTTTTGAGTTGTTTAATTACTTAATTGCCTCTGTAAATGAGCTGCTGTTGTGGTTAAAGTCTCTTAGTGTGTGTCTTTAGCCATCTTATTTTCTAAGCAATATATGTGTCAATGTCTCTGTTCCTTGCACGGGAGTCCTGTTTAAGACAAGCAATCGCAAAGCCAGCAGTTTTGGCTTGTGTATAGGTATTAGACAGACATTTGCCAGGCAATGACATCATAAGCCCAGGTACTTGCACAGTTCCCCCTGCTGTTCCCATCTTATGGCCAGGTGATACCCTTGTGACAGTGCCTGGCAAAAGCCTATCCATGCCTAATCAAAAGCCAAAGCTGTTGGCTTTGCCAATGCATGTTGGTTTCATTTTTTCTCCCGAAGTGAAAGTGTATGTGCCCAAATGTGGGTGCTTCATTTGCTATTCCTAGGGAATTAAGCTGCACCTCACCAAGTTGGTCCAACAAAGCCCTACCTGAAAATGACAAGGCTGGGATGGCAAGTATGGACCCGTTTCAGATCATCTTCTTATGACTACTTACGAGTTCTGACCTAAAAATAATGTATATTTTCTGTGTGGAAGCCTAGCCTGAACTGCCAGAACATTTCATGATTCAAACTGATAAGTACTGAATTGATAACCTCATACTGCTTAACAGAGTTTGCATGCAAACAGAATACGTCATGTTATTGTGGGTCTTGTTTGGAAAGTATGATGTAAATCCTGGGTGATTAGGAAGTGCTGGAAATGGAAATGATTTGCTTTGGGACCCCCAACAGTGATGGGGAGGGGAGCAGGTTGGGGGAATTGGTTGCACCTCCGCCCCCATTAAACATTTGCCTCTCAGAGGATTAATCATGAACACCTGGAAAATAACACAAGAGAGGAGCATTTTCTTTAATATTACAGGCAAAGCATAAAAGGTGTCCATCTTTTAAAACTAAAAACAGTATTTAAATAAGAGAGGTGGATTTAACATTTGGGCAAGGGGCAACTGCCCGTGCCCCTTCCCACCCTGATCTGCCTCTCTCCCCTCAAATACAAACAGCCAGGGCTGCACAGGCCCTCCAGTGAGGTTGTATCTTTTTAATGTGTTTCAGAGGCAGATTATTTACAACAGGAAGTGATTAGAGATGCAAAAAGGTTACTGGCAGTGGCCATTGCTGTGACACTTTTTTCTTAAAATTATATACAGTGTGATTGTTGGGTGATTAGAAATTAAGGGGATTCAGAACAAGCTGTGTGAAACAATTACCTTGTCATACATTTCATTTCACTTAGTCTCTTATGATATTTTTTTGTAAGTTCTCATTATTTTCTATGCTGGAGCTTGTAGGCTTCCATTCAGGTTGAGAAAAATAAAGCTCCACTCATAGGGGTAATTTTTCAAGTCAAGCGGAGTGGAAACAGTGGCGCTAAAAGCATTTATCGACACTTTAATGCGCTGCAGGATTTTGTATGATTTGGCAGGTGAAGTTGGAGAGCAGATTAGACTTAACAAGTTTGCTTGCTCTTACAGGTCCCCCTGCAGAATCCGATTGGTATTCCACCAACATGTATTTTATGTTGGTAAAAACCAATGGATTCCTATGGAATCCGTCTGACTTTTACACCCTGGTAAAAACAGGCAGATTAAAAAATGAAACCATTATGGATAGCTCCCACCATTATTAATGGTGGGAGGGATTTACACGTTTCCAGACATGTAGTGGAAAAGTGACGCTCAGAGGTGATATTTACCAGTGTTTTATGCTTTACATTACCAGTGCTTGGGGTGGAAACAATTAAAATTGCATGGAGGGGCACTTTTGCAAATGCTGCCAACAGGAGTGATCCCCTCTGTGCAATTTAGGATTAAAAACTAAATGACTCCCTTACTCTTTTCCATCAACATGTTTCTACAATGATGGATACATTGTCAGGTTGGTTTATCATGTGGCTGTTTAAAGTAATTGTATACAATTGAGTATTATTTAATGTATTTAATTTATTTATTTTATTTGTTTATTGATAGAGTGCCAAAGTCCATAGTCCAAAGTCGTGGTCCAAAGTTTTTTTTTTAGTATTGAACCCTGCAAGAGCACCCAAGGGCACAAGCAAGTGCACCCTGTTATGTTCTGTGCCTAGCCAGGGTCGGAGCCCCCACAGCCCCCATATCAGCCTTTTATTGCTGTTGTGTGCCACTTCCTGGGCACCCTTCTCTGGCTCTGAGGTTTCCTTCGGTGGCCCTGGGGGTAGCTCTGGGGCTGTACCCTGGCAGTGGTGACCCTCTATTGCTTTTCTCAGTCAGTCAGTTAGTGGGATCATTTATATATTGCCTAACCTCACTGATTGTATCTCCATTTGATCATATACCTAACATTTATCTGAACAGATGCTACTTCAACAGGGGCCTAGAACTAGAAAAAGCTGGCATTGCCATGAATGGAATTTGATAATTTACTCCACATCCTGTGTCCCAAGAATGAAAGTCATATTTTTTCTGACCTGACAGAGTTTTAGGGATGAATAGTCTGTGGTCTTCCAAAGACCAAAGGTTCCAACCAGGAATTTCCCGTTGATGCCATCCTGAAGGTAGGCAGGAGCAGCCCCATTGAAGACATTTCAAAAGAGTGTAAAGAAATTTAAGCTGAATGTTCTACTCTACTAGAAGCCACACCCAGTTCCTGTGAACAGCTTGGACATGATCACTTTTCCTAAGTTCAGGCACCGACCAGTTTTCAAACACCTGAAGTCTGCTTATATGTTTCATTGAAGGAAACACCAGTATTGCATTGCAGAAGCCCAAGTGTCTAGTCACTAAGACTCCTCCTACAACTTTACACATGCCCAGGAGCATTAATAGATAAATCTTCTATAGCCACTGGATGTTAGAAAAGAAATCTCTTGTGAATATAATAGACCTTTAGAAACTATATTGTCTTAGCATTTTACCCGAGATAACTTGACAAGTTTTTCAAAAATCAGGGGGAGATGAGTCCATTGAGGCTATGCCACTTAGGCTTTATAAATGTATGAACAGCTATATATTGATAAAGTGAAGAGGCATGCTTTAACTTAAAAAACTACAGTCACAGAATGGTGAATATAGTTGTCAAAAGTAGTGGAACTGGGGGCGTGGCTAAGCGCCGTGGAAGATGGCCGCCTGACTACGCTACTCCGCCTCATAAATACTCTAACAAAGCATTAGGTATACATTTATAGAAATAAACTTACCTTTCCTTCAGCATGACATCCCGCGACGTGGCTGGATACCGAACCGGGTGATTTTCGCCGCTCCGTACAGCAGTAAGAGCCGCTCTGCCAGCCGCACCGCACACCAAACGAAGACTCTGTGACAGCGTGGGAGGTACGCCGCCCCACATGAGGAGAAACTCGGCGTCGCGCTTCACGTGACGCGCAGGACTGGGCCTAACATCACGGGTGCTTAAGAAGACGCTGCCACCTGGTGGGCAAAAAAAAAAAAAAAAAAAGAAACTTTAGAGCTAACCAGGAGGAGGAGGAAGGGAATGTAAAAAGGGGAGAAGGAAATAAGTGGAGGTGTACAGTCTGTAAACTATCACAACAATAATCTCTATATTCTGCCAAAATCACCTCAAAAACCCTGAACTGTAAGCGCCAAGGTCTTCATTATCGTACCTCAACCCCCAATCTCCTCACCCTCATAACTATACAGGCAGACTAGACTCCACTTCATACTAGTCATTGTACTAAAGAATTGCTTTGGGACTCCTCTATTTTACCATCTATACTGGCAAGCCTTTTTCAAAAGTTCTGTAGTATACGTCTTATTGTTCTTCTGTGTTTCCATTTTGGTCTCTTTATATAAGAGTAACATAGTACAAACAATATGGAGGTAATAATTGTATACTATAGGCCATCATAGATCATACTTATAAAGAGGACTTGCTCAACGCCATCAAATCAACAAACCCATCTATCCTTTTATAATAAGAAAGTAACACAAAGGATTGCAAATTATCCACTGAGCTGACATATTCAAACTCATCTACAATTCTTCGCAGCAGTCAATGCTCTAATCAGAAGGTTCACTTTACTATTTCCAATTATGGCCGCAAATAAAGCTAACCAAAAAAATGCATCCTCTGCTAAGGACACCACCTCCCCCACAACAAATCTGAAAAGACCCAAAAGTGAATCACCAACCCAACTAGGAATTTCTGATCCTGCCATTGAAGCCATCCTAGCGGAAATTAGGGCACTTAAACCTTTCATTGAAAATACCAACACTAAGTTGCAGCAACTAGACGAAAGGTGGATGGGTGTTAATAACAGAGTGGACGAAGTGGAGAAAAGAGTTGGTGTTCTCGAAGATATATCCCCTAAAGTAGCACAGTTAGAAAAATCTATTAAAGACCTCCAAAGGCATAACAAAGACTTGGAAAATCGCAGTAGGCGCAATAATCTACGCATTTCAGGTTTAACTGAAGGAGCTGAGGGATCCGACCCTTTTATCTTCCTACAAAAATTCCTACCAGCTATTCTACATCTGCCCGTGGACACAAAACTCAACATACAACGTGCTCACAGAATAGGTCAACCCTCAGTTTCCTCCACATCTCGTCAGCTGCCTAGAACACTGATACTCTACCTATTGGAATATTCGCAATTACAACTCATTGTTTCAACAGCAAGGGAACGTAAATCTCTTATCTGGCATGGTAGCAAGATATATATTTCGCAGGATGTGGCCAGAAGCACAGCTCAGAGAAGAAAGGTTTTTCTATCCTTCCGCCCAGCTCTAAAACAACTAAATATCCGATATGGCCTATACCATCCATGCTCCTTTAAGATAACACATGAAGGTCGCACAGCTATATTTGATAATCCAGCTGATTTGAGATCTTTCATACAATCCCTAAAATGTGATGGCATGGACACCTCCAATCCGCCGAGTACCTCAACATCAACTAATACCTGAGGTCTTGTTTTCAATTCTTTATAAATGTGTTTGATTATACTGTATGTTTATACTAGCAATTACCTAATGCAGTTATAACCCAATTATTCTAACAATATGGGGTGGGTACCGTTCAGGTGTCCCTCTACTACTGTTGGTCGCTCTTTTCCTTTTTGGCGACCCAGTTGGCGTTACCTATCCCCGATATCTCTTTTCTCCTGGATCCTCATCCTATGTCCTGTTTGATCTCTATATCCATTTGTATTTCATTGCCTGAATTATCCCAAAATATGATCAGACCCCTTTCTCCCCTTCCTGACCCTCAATGTTCCATCCCTTTGTATCACTGCCTGGGTATATATGTTTTTAACAACATTACCAAAGATCTGGTTCTACTATCGTATCACAGCCATAGGTTGCTTGTTTATCATTATATATCTGATTAAATGACCTTCAAGTGTATAACCTGGAATATCAAAGGATGTAAAAATCCTATTAAAAGATGCAAAGTAATATCTCATTTAAACAAATTTAAACCAACGGTAGCATGCTTACAAGAAACTCACCTATCTAACAAAGAATCTATGAAACTCAAATCTCTTTGGGTTAAAGAGGTTATTTCCAGTCCGGCAATTTCCAAGAAAAATGGAGTGGCTATACTAATTAGTAAAAAACAACCCTACAAAATCCTTGATCAAGATGCAGCTACAAATGGTAGATGGGTCTGGGTAAAACTTTTAATTCACTCTACACAAGTATCTATTCTTAACATCTATGGTCCCACTCTACCAGATCCCCCCTTCTGGACTGCAATCAAACAAATGATACTCAAAAATAACTTAATCAATCTAATAAGGTGCGGAGATGTCAATCAGGTCCTTGATCCTTTTTTAGACCGTAAATCCAGCTGCATGTTCATTCCAAATAAATCTCATAAATCTTTCACTAAATGCCTAGCGGAAACAGGATTAATTGACACCTGGAGACTATCCCACCCCACACAACTAGACTATACCTTCCATTCACCCCCACATAACACACTATCACGATTGGATTATATTTTTGCAACCAAAACCCTATCAGGATCCATTATTGACTCTAAAATCGCTAATATTATCATTTCAGATCACACACCGGTTATCACTTCCTTCAGCCTTGCTGAGACGAACAAAACTGCTACTAGATGGAAACTCAATAACTTCCTTCTAAATGATCCACAGTTTAATCAATCAGTTCAAGCCTTCATTCAACAATACTTTGCCAACAATCTTGATGATGATACCTCGGTTGTCAATAATTGGGATGCATTCAAAGCCGCCATTAGAGGTCACATAATGGCCCTCTCCGGTAGGAACAAAAAACTTAGGAAAAAACATCTAGATGACCTTTACTCGAAACTCACCCTTGCAGAACAAATCTGTTATGCAGACACTAACTCAACAAACTTACGACAAGTAATAAAACTACGTTTTGAAATTAACAAAGAAATAACAGATCTTGCAGCAGGAACCATACTCAAATATAAAACAAAGATATACCAAACCTCAAACAAAGCGGGCAAAATGCTGGCTTCTTATTTAAAAACTAAAAAAGAAAGAGTTCAAATATCACATATCAAAGACACTCAAGGTATATCTCATCACCGTCCTGACACAATACTTGAATGCTTCAGAAAATTTTATGCTGATTTATACACTCCAGAAAGTTCCATTCCAAAAAATGAAATTGATTCCTTTCTTAAAAAACATCAGTCGTACTTCATACCCTAGATCAGACCTTTCTTACCTTGATAGGGATATTTCCTCCTCAGAGATCACTAAAGCCATCCACAGCCTGGGAAAAGGCAAGGCACCCGGCCCAGATGGATTATCAACTGAATTCTACATCCATTTATCCCAAATATTAACACCTAAACTCAAAACACTTTTTTCATACTTTATATCGCAAATATCCACCTCGGGATCATTTTCAGAAGCTCTACTTATCATTTTCCCTAAACCTGACAAAGACCCTTCCCTCCCCAGTAACTATCGACCCATTTCTCTTATCAACATAGAAAGCAAAATATTTGCTAAAATACTTGCTAATAGTATTGAATCTTCCCTCCCAAACTTGATTAAAGCAGATCAAACAGGTTATGTAAAAGGACGAAATATTTCCTCAAATGCTAGACTCCTACTGAATGCCATTAGCCTAGTAGCCAAGGACAAAAAATATGGACAAGGATATGCTGCCATCGCTTTGGACGCGGAAAAAGCTTTCGACCGTGTAGATTGGAATTTCATGTTCCAATCCCTACGATGGCACGGATTTGGTGAAAAATTTATCTCACTGGTAAAACTTCTATATTCAGCCCCCAAATCCGCTATATATTTAAATGGACAAACCTCTTCATTCTTCACCTTACTCAGAGGCACAAGGCAAGGTTGCCCCTTCTCACCATTATTATATATTCTCTCACTCGAACCGTTGCTGGAATCAATTAGATTAAACAAAAATATCCCAGGGATTCAAGTAGGCACCTCAACAACCAAAATTGCTGCTTATGCCGACGATATTCTTATCCTAATCAAAAACCCTAAATTCCATATACCTAACCTCTTAGACACTCTATCTCAATTTGGTCATGTATCAGGATATAAACTTAACAGACAAAAATCAGAAATTATGCCATTAAATCCCTATTGCCTTAAACATGACATTGAATCTTTTGGCCTCAAATGGTGTAGTGGATCCATCAAATATTTAGGACTTCGTTTTGCCCCTACAATTCAAGAAACCATCAAACTCAATACTAAAACACTATTGGACACCCTGAAAGACCTTACATCCAAATGGTCCCCTCTTTACCTCTCCTGCTGGGGGCGGTTGGATACTATCAAAATGATGCTGTCCCCTATTGTACTTTACTATCTTCAGCTTCTTTCTGTTCCATTACCCCTTTCCTTTTTCAAATCTATATATTCCATACTACTAAATTTTCTTTGGGGAATAGGAAAAAGCAGAAGAATAGCGCTAACTAAACTCAAAGCACCTTATGAAAAGGGTGGTGTTAAATTCCCTGACTTTAAGCTATACCACTCTGCATTGCTCATAAAACAATCTCGCCAATGGTTCACAGACCCCGAATCTGCAGATATCCCTATATGGTGTACAATAGAGAAACATATAGTTCACCCACTGGATATTACTGACCATATATACATTTTTAAGTACTCTTCTAAGAACACTTCGGAACCTATTAAAGCATCCGTTTCAGCTCTACAATCCTTTCTCTTCCCCCATACCAAAAACCCCAATAAATATCTATCCCCTTTACTATGGCATAATAAGAATATTGTCATCAATAAAAAGATCCTCAATCGTAAAGCATGGATTGGAAAGGGAATTAGATTCATCCAACACATTATAGACGGTCCTTCAATTCTCTCCTTCCAACACCTCTCTACCTTATTCACCATACCCAACACTGACTTTCAGTTTTACAATAAGTTAATCAACTCCTGCCTTGATGCACTAGATCATTTCTCCTATGAGATTCTTTCTCCAGACGCTTTAAGACTACTACTGCTAACCATGACAGGTGAGGTCAAAGCCTCAAAAATATATAATATGCTAACCTCAACATTTAATATTTGTCCTATTCGTCACAAATGGGAACTTGACTTAGGATATAAGTTTGAGGACCATATATGGCTCCGCCTGTTTTCTAAAATCAAACATGTATCGGTCTCAGCTAACATTACACAACACTACTATTTCTTTATATATAGAGCTTTCATTACTCCGGCTAAATTAGCGAAGACTAACCCGAACCATGACGCTAAATGTTGGTCGTGTGGCCTGTCTCCTGCCACTTATATGCATATGTTCTTTGAATGTTCATATATTGTCAAATTTTGGTTCGACATTTGGAAATGTATTCAGCGCATCTTCTCTATAAATGTTCCGTTTTCCCCTTTAAGCATATTCTTAGGAAGCGTAGCCATTACAACACATATTCCACCGGACTCTACTAGATTATATGACCTACTCATATGCATTGCATTAAAATGTATTACAGCAAACTGGAAAGACTTTCAATCACTCTCTACCAGAGCATGGTGGAATGCTTTATGTCAAACTCACAAATTGGAAATCTGCATGGCTAAAAATCTTAATACAATCACTAAATACAACGCTAAATGGCACTATTTCACATGTTATCTCAACTGTTTCAATGCAACCGCTCATGGCTCCTGAAGAAACACTCCCATGCTTACTTTACTAATTGAATGATTGTATTTATATAAAAATGCTTGTTTTTAATTATCACTGTAATAGAAGAATCAGTTATATGCAATAATCTGTTATACCCATCTTCCCCCCCTTCAACCTCGCTCCCTTCTGTATCTGGTATGTTAGCTGTCTGTTTCCCTGTTTTGTCTCCCCATCTCTCCACTCATATTTCCATATCAGTTACTCATTGCAGAGATGTATTATATTAATCCAGGTTTAATCAGCACTATCAACAATTTCTAATCCTTACTTGTACAATTTAATGCATCAAATTTTCTATATCTTCAATATGGTTATATCCTCTTTGGTTTAAAATTGTTATCTCTGTTCATTCTTGATGTTTACCAGATCTACTCAAAGTCTGTAATGTGCTAACACATGTAACAATATCTGTATCTTGAATAATAAAAAATTATTAAAATAAAAAAAAAAAGTAGTGGAACTGTTCACAGTAAAACATGAAATTAGTTGAAATCCATTTCCGACAGTTACCTCTAACTTCAATCAATACTGGAAGCTGCAGAATAGCTAGTCCCCATGATGCTCTTCTAAAAACCTTTGTATTTGTATTTGTATTTTTTTTATATAGCGCTTTAATCCAAAGTGCTTTACAGTTTAACAACAAAATACATCAAACATGGAACAGTAGAAGCAATAACAATATACATGAATCAAACAAGAAACAAAACAGTAAGTAGGACAATTTGCATATGAGAAGAAGAGGAGAGGAGGGCGTGGGAAAGGAAAAAAGAGGGAGAGAGAGCAGGGAGTAAATTGAGTAGTAGGACGAAAGGAGATTTTATGAGAGAAGGGGAAAGATAAAGAGAACAAAGAAGAAGGTACTAGAAGGAGAGAGAAAGGTAAGAAGGGTAAGGGTGTCAATGAGGGGAATGAAGAAGGAGTGATTTCAAGGAGGATTGGAAGGAGGAATAGGGGGGGGATGGAGCGGATAGAAAAAGGTAGGGAGTTCCAGTGTAGGGGGGCGAGGATCTCAAAGGAGCAGAAATGAGAAGAGGCACAACGGGGTGGGTGAACAGAGAGTAAGAAGCGATCAGCCGGAATGAAGGGAGCAAGGGGGAGTGTAGAATGAGAGAAGAGAGGAGAGGTAAGGAGGGACAAGGTCATGAAGAGATTTAAAGAGAAGGCAAAGGAAGTGAAATTTAAGTTGGGAGTGAAAAGGAAGCTAGCCTAGGTAAGAAAGTGAGTTGGAGATGGAGTTGTGGGGAGAGAGAAGACAGAGGGTACAGACGGCAGAGTGGTAGAGGAATTTGAGGGGGGCAAGATGGGAGGCGGGGAGACCGAAGAAGAGAGAACAATAGAAAAGGCGAGAAAAGATGAAGGAGGAGAATAAAAGTTTGTTAGCATGGAAAATGAGAGTGGGACAGACTTTGCGGATATTAAAGAGATGGTAGCGACATGGATGAGAAGTAAGGGATATATGATGAGTAAAGGAGAGGGAAGAGTCAAAGTAAATGCCTTTACGGGAATTGGAGGAAATAGAATGATAAGAAGGGGGGAAATGAATAGAGGGAGGCGGAGAGGGAGGAGGAAGTGTGTTAGAAGGGAAGAATAAGACTTCAGTCTTTTCAGTGTTAAGAGAGAGATAGTGAGATGACATCCAGCTTATAATAGCAGTAAGACAGGAAGAGAGATTTAGATGTAAGTCATAGGTGAAGGAAGAAAAGGAGAGGAACAGCTAAGTGTCATCAGTGTAGAAATGGTGAGAAATCCCGAAGGAAGAGATGATAGAGGCAAGGAGGGAAGTGCAAAGAGAGAATAAGAAGGGTCCAAGGACAGAGCCTTGGGGAACGCCGTAGTCCAGAAGGAAGGGCGTGGAGGTTCGACCACCCCAAGAAACGGCAAAAGAGCGGTGGGAAAGGTAGTAGGAGAGCCAGTTAAGGACAGAACCTTTGACTCCAAGGGAGGAAAGAGTATTAAGAAGGCAGCAGAGAGGTCAAGGAGGATGAGGATTGAGGATTGCTTAGAATAGCGAGCAGTAAAGAGAGAGTTAAGGACATAGTTAAGAGTGGACTCCGTGGAGTGTTTGGGGCGGAAGCCAGATTGAGAGGGAGAAAGGAGAGAGAGGTTAGTGACAAAAGTTGTGAGCTGAGAATAGGCTAAGCATTCGAGTATTTTAGAGAGAAAAGGTAGAAGTGAGAGTGGCTAAAGTTGGAAGCAAGAAGAGGATTAGCAGAAGGCTTCTTCAGTATAGGGATAATAATGGCGTGCTTGAAGGCAGAAGGGAAGGTGGCCGTGGAGAGACAAGTAATAAAGAAGGAGGTTAGATGGGGTATTAGCGGGGGGGGTAAATCCTGGGAATAAGAAGGGTTGGGATGGGATTAGAAGGGGCGGTAGTAAGGTGGGTCTTAGTTAGGAGGAGAGAGACGTCAGAGGGAGTGATTGGTGAAAATTTAGACATGTGAGCCGTGGGGGAGTGTAAGGAGCGGGTGGGGGGAATAAGAAGGAGAACAGAACATTTTTGGGCAAAGAGAAAGAATTTTTCCGGAGAAGAAGTTAGCAAAGTCAGAAGGAGAGAGGGGAGAAGTAGAGGAGAGGTCAAGAGTGGTAGGGGAGAGGAGAGTTTGAAAGATACGACGAGGATAAGAGGCTTGTGAGTGAAGGAGGCTAGAAAAGTATGCGTGTTTAGCGTAGTTAAGGCAGGAGTCATATAGAGGGTGATAAGAAAAGTAGGAGGTTTGGTTAGGAAGAGTGGGGGATTTGAGGCAGCAATGCTCAAGGCAACGGAGGAGACGACGCATGGACAAGAGGTGACGAGAGAGCCAGGGTTGGGAAGGCTTACCAGTAGGACGGAAAGAACAGAGGGGGTAGAGTTGATCGAGACTAGAGGAGATGGCGATGGGTAGAGAGGATAAGGCTAGATCAGCCGGGAGAGAGGAGAAATCAGAGAGAGGTGGAAGAGAAGAAGAGCAGGTATCAAGGAAGAGTGAAGGGCTAAAGTTCCGGAGGTCACGTTGAGTAAAAAATATGGAGGAGGGTAAAGGAGAGGGCGGTGGGATGCTGGGAGTAAGGGAGAAGGAGAGTAGAGAGTGATCAGATAGATAGATGGGTAAAGAGGGAGGAGGCGTAGGTGGAGTTAAAGATGAGATCAAGAGTGGAACCAGAAGAGTGAGTAGGAGAAGAGGGGAGAGGAGAGAGAAGGCAGGAGTCGAGGATCGAGAGAAGAGGTGAGGGTTGAGGGAGAGTGGGAAGGTGAAGGTTGAAATCACCAAGTACAGTGAGGGGGAGAAGGGGAAGGGGAGATAAGAGAGAGGAGGTGGTCAACGTCATTGTAAAAGGAGGAGAGGGGGCCAGGAGGTCTATAGATAATTAGGAAGGAAATAGGGTGAGGGAAAGTGAAGGATTTATACAGGTATTCAAAAGAAGGGAAGGTAGGAAGGGCCAATGAGGAGGTAGATGAAATGTATTTAGGACAGAAGAGGATACCAACACCTACGCCATGACCAGTAGGACGAGAAACATGAGAAAAGGAAGAGGAAGGAGTGGAGAGAGAGAGGCAGGGACAGTAGAGTTATGAGGTGGGATACAGGTTACAGTTAGACAGAGGAAATGACGATTGAGACGGAAGAATATGTCTGAAACAGCTGCAGTCTTATTGCAAAGAGATCTGGCATTCCAAAAAGCAATGTTGATTAGATTGGAAGCTTGGATTGGATAGTAGATGAGGTTAAGACGATAAGGGAGGGAGGAAAAGGAAGGAGGTGTACAGGGAAGGGGGTTGAGCAAGGGAATGGACATGAGGAATAGGGGAAGGGCGAAGAGGAGAGGGAGGGGGGAGCGGGAAGGAGGGGACGAGGATAAAGGTGGAAGAGAAAGGAGAAAGCTAGCAATGCGCATGACAGGGAGGATGAGAGATTACAGAAGGTGAGAGAGTGGAGTGGGAAGAGGAGAGTGCAGCAACAAGGTGTGATAAAGAGAGATAAAAATGGTAAAATGAGTTGTGAACAGTAGCAGTTAGATTAGGGAAAAGTGGATGGAGACAGCAGCAGAGCGTCCATTATGTGGTTCACACTCGGAGGCTTAGAAGCTTTAGGCAGGAGTCCGCTAAGCTCTGGCAGCAGAATCAGAGGCCAGATCAGCTGTGGCACCCCCAATGACGTGGAGGAGGTGCGGAAGTCTCCAACCAAAGAGCCAGAATTCGGGGTACAGGCGGGAGCTGTCAGCAGGCAGAGGAAGGCAGAAGGGCTGGAGCCCAGAAGAGACTCCACCAGAGGAGAAGCGGCCAGCCGAAAGAAGGGAGGCAGCAAGTGAACGTGAGCGGAGCTCGAAGAACCCTGCTGGCCAGCTGACAGAGGAGTGGCAGAAGGCAGAGGGAGGCGCACTGGCACACCGATCCAGCAGCACCCCCAGCAGGGAACAAGTCCATCGGAGCAGAGAAGACTATAATCCCAGGCACTGATGACGCAGGGCCAGGGAGCGGTGGGGGGGGGGGGGGTGCGGGAGGCCCTCACTGAGGAGCCGGGATCCTAAGTTCAGACGGGAGCTGTCACCGCAGGCAGAGGAAGACAGAGGGGCCAGAGCCCCAAAGAGACTCCACAGGAGAAGGTGCTTTGTATAACCTGCACTGTCTGTGCATTGACTTGAGGAGCTTAAATCAAGAGATTGTCATACACATCTATCCATTACCAAGTATCTCTTAATTGGTACTGATGCTCTGTGATGCCAATATTTCATGGAGCCAGACATGCGAGGTGCCTACCATCAAATACGACTTCACAAAGAATGCATGTCCCAAACGTCCTTATCACACCGTTCAGCACATATTGATATACAGGTATCATTTGAACTGCCATCAGCAGCATCCGTTTTCTAATGAATGCTAGATTACCCCACTTAAAGTAGATGAAAACGTGGCATATTTTCAAAATGACGTATTGATTTATGGTCCAACCGATGTGAGCCTTAATACAACCCTAGAAACAGTACTGCAGAGACTGCAAACAGCTGCAATACGCCTTTGGAAGAAGAAGTGTGTCTTCCATGTGCAGCCAGATGAATACCGGGGAATAACATTTATGACTCAGGGCATTAACCCAAGCTCAATTTAATAAATGCCATCGTGGAAACACTGGCCTCCATGTCCAATGGAGAATTCAAGTCTTATTCGAGGTTAGCTGAATACTATGTGAAGTTCATGCAAGTGTTTGCAGAGAAAGCCGTGCCTCACCACACCATACTCATAGTCAAAACGGGAGGAGAGTGAGATTGGCACGGCCCACCACAAAATGCCTCCAGGGAAGTTACAACGTATACTCAAGGCCCTTCGATGCTAAGTTAGAAACCTAAATCAGAGTAGCTGCAAGTCCCTGTGGACCTGGAGCCACCCTCACCCATGGGGAGTAGAGCTGTGAGCGTTCTGCGGCATGCACATCAAAGAAGATTAGATCCACTCAGATGGGGGAACTGAGTGGATCTAATCCAACATCAAAAAGGAGATGCTGGCCTGTGCGTGGGCTACTGAACATTTCAGAACATGTGTGTGGAGAAACAGGTTACAAACTGTTAGTACACCTGCTGCATTCAGGCAGCTCGAAATCATCCACCCCAATATAACCAGGGCAAGCCACCAGGTGACAAGAATACAGATTTCACATTCAGCATCTGCTGGCCTGGGAAAATAGCCGCACCGAGAAGGTTCTGGCACCTGAAGAAAGAAGCAACAAGTAGTGCTTTCCTACAAGATAGCTGCGTAGCGCCGACACTCAATTACATGGACGGAAAAGGCTCACAAGCAGGATGTGTGGAATGCGGCAGTGGAAACCACTAAGTCTTTGTCTTCATCCAGATTTTTTTTCAATGGTGACTGGCCCGGTGAATAATGCCTATTGCCTGCCCTAGAGCTGTTCTGACACATAGCTCCCAAAACTGTCCATTGTAGAACAGTGCTGCTTCAAGCAGAAAAAGAAATATCATCCTTGACTATCAGACCCAGGATTATAGAAAAAGCCCACCAAGGACATTTCCGTTTAACTCTATCTCGAAGATGAATATGAGAAGCGCACTGGTGGCCACAGATGGACATTGTCATGAATTTTGTGACAGCAACAAGAGACATAAAACTCTCTGATCTTCTCTGAACAATGTTGACAGTCCCCACAAACCTTAGGCAAGAGTCAGCCTAAACTGTATCGGGCAACTTGGGAACATGGCTTCATCTCATAAGTGTGGCGTAGGTTTGGTAGATAACCGAAGTGGATGGAACTACACTTCAAGCCCATCGTCACTCTTTGCCATAGAGACGTTCAAAGTTATTTTCAGTTCAGCCAAGGGATAATCAGACAACGTGTCACAGACAATGCAGCACACTTAGCCTCTGAAGAAACACAGATTTTTTATGAACAGCTCAATATTGTCCATATCAAGGCAGCTCTACACCTGCCCCAAGTGAATAGACCGGTTTAAAGAGCCATCCACTTAAACAAGGACATCCTCCAATTGATCATGGCATCCTACAGCGATGCCTTTATGATCCTTGTAGAAGCTGGTGCAGTCTACAGGATCATGATGGCATCCTACAGTTGGCCATGGAATCCTGTAGCGATTCCTTTATGATCTTTGTGGAAGCTGGTGCAATCTACAGGATCATGAGGGCATCCTACAGTTGGCCATGGCATCCTACAGTGATTCCTTTGTGATCTCTTATGGGATCACGCACAACTCTACAATGGAGCTATCTCTCTTTTTGATCATGCCAGTTAATAGGGCATAGTTGACTCTGATACCTCAGTGGCTTCCAGATACCTCAGTGGCTTCCAGATACCTCTGTGGCTTCCAAATATAAGGATATCTGCAGTGGCTTCCATTGAGGACCTACTCTGGAAAGTGAAGAGGAAAATAAGAAAGAAGTATTAAAAACAACTCTATGTTCGGCTCAAGGCAGCTCACACCTCCATAGTAACTGAAGATACAGCCAAACCACATGGAAATTATTAGTGTCCAAATACAGTTCGCAGTGCTCAAAAGAGGAAGCAACTATAGGAACAAGGAAAAAGTTGCAATCTATTGCAAAGGTTCCATGGAACTGAGGGTAGATGCATGCCAGATTAACGTGTCTTCGAACTTGTTCACCAGTAAAGTACAAGACGAACAGTCCAGAGACTTGGAGGGAAAAGAGGATCCCCTCTGTTAAGATGCTGATGAAGCCAATGACAGCTCAGCAGCAGCTACAGATCACCAACTCGCCCAGACGAAAAGGATAACAGTATGAACAACCCCTCTGGAACACAGACAGCCTCTCCGATACTGGATGCCATGAAAAGGTCCAGATCAGTGCGAGGGAAGAAGATGCACTGACTTTGACATGAACTGCATACTCATAGAGAAGACCATTTCATTGAGAAACAGGAGTATGTGGTGTCAGAGAATGAGACAGGACCCAGGCTCCAATGATCAGTGCATGAGCTGGGAGCACCACGTACAATGAAGATTAGTGTGCAATGCGCAGAGCTCAGAAGGAGATCCGCAGTCTACTCCTGAATGCTTTCCCTCCATACCATGCACAAAACCTCGAACCAGCAACACTCACATGTTATGACAATAAATATCACCTTCTACACCAATGGTTGTCCTTGTACTTTGTGTTATATTTGTTAAAACCACACCCTGCCTTGTGATGTCTGGGGCAGTAGGTCACTCCATCTGAGCAGTGATACGCAAGGATCACAGTGTGACCCCCCCCCCCCCTTCTTTCTCTTTCACTACCTCTCTTTCTGGCCTTGCCCTGCCTCTTTCAATATTCCCATTTCTATTTCTCTCCAGTTCTCTTTCTGTCACTAACTCACTCTGTTACATGTTATCTTTTTGCCTCTCTGTTTATCATTATATTCCTCCAGATCCATCCTCTTTATCACTCTGTTTTTCCCTCCCCTTTTATCCCACTCCTTATATTTCTCTCTCTCTCTATCTCCCCCTATCTCTTTCACCCTTGCTTTGCCCCTATCGCTCTCTCACACTCATGCATTCTCTTTATATCCATCCCTGTCACATTGTTCTCTCTATCAGTCCATTGTTCCCTGTGCGTCCATCCCCCTCTCTCTCTCTCTCCATCACAATCTCTCTCTCTCTCTCTCTCTCTCTCTCTCTCTCTCTCTCTCTCTCTCTATCTCTCGCTTTCTCTGTCTTTTTCTCTCTATCTCTGCCTCTGCTTCTTTCTCTCATTCTATTCTTGTCCATTGACGTCAATTCACCAAACGTCTAGAGGTAGTGGCAGTGACATCACACGCTACGGCATCATAGACAGTAAAGTCACAAGAACGTTTTCTCTGCTGACATGAAAGGAAGTCATGTCAAATGTCCTTTAGTGACACACCTGGAAGTGACGTTGCCAATGTAAATTACTTCAATAAACTTCTGATTTAGTTTACAGTTCCTAGAGCAGATGAGAGACTTTTTTAGTTACCAAGCATATTTTAACTAGTGCGTTGACTTGACAGGTCATGGTTATGTTTGTGGTATGACAGGGGTAACCCCCATAAAAACCAACGTAGCCTTGGAGTGCTGCTTTCATGTTTCAAATGAGCCGCAAGCAGATGAGCATTACCTGCCATTGTAGGCCAGTTATAGACCAAGCAGATGAGCATTTACTGCCATTGAAGGCCAGTTATAGACTCCAATGGCAGGCGCAGTATTTGTATATGCAATGCAGCCCATATTTTCAGGTGGTGCGATATATGAAAAGTGCAGCCTACCAGACACAGATACTGCTATCTTGTGTCTGTTATAGTCTTGCATGCCATGTATGTTATAATATGTAAGGCATAGCCTGGCATTTCCAGTTTCTGCCAGCACATGCCAAATGCAACCTCTAATACCTCAGAAATGCCATCTAATGCCACTTAATGTTTCGTATCACAGATATGATCACTACATGTAAGATGCAGCTTCTTATATGCAGGTGCTACCATCACATGCCAAGAGCATCCTCACAAATCATCATGGGCAAGGTGCAGTCTCACATGCATGGACACTGTCAGTGCATGCCAGAGCAACCCCAAAATGCCAATGAAATCCTCTGATGCCAGTAACTACGTCAAATGCCTTGTAAACGTATCATATGTAAGGTACGACTGGCATGTGCAAGCACTCCACTGTATGCCAAGCGCACCATCACATCGCAACTAATGAGGGTTTAAGTCTGAGTAGTCATCATGTGTAAGGAACAGCCCCACATGGAAAGCTACTGCAAACAAATGCCAAGTGTAGCCCGCATTGCCCCTGCAATGGCTTTGAATCCCAGGTAATGCAGCATAATAACAATATCAGAAGTGTTGTTCGGGGCATGGCTTGGTGCTGTGCGAGATGGTGGGCTAACTCTCGACTCTCCACTCTGCACCCTTTTAAATATCAATGTAACACTTAAGAAGTCATCTGGCTCACCTAAAATGAATGTGAAACACCTCCGGAAGACGGTGGGATGTGTCAAGGTGCCTGGCATTTTAATGGCCTGAAGTGCGGAAGAAAAGGACAGGTATGGCCTGTGAGACAGCACGTCGCAGTAAAAGTGGAGCAGAATTTCCTGTCAGCTGGCCCGGCTGAAGTACGACGTGAGTGCCGCTAAGTTTATGGAAGCTCGTTTTCACATAACACAGCTCCCTTAAAGGTAACGTGCTGCCTTAAATGAACATTAATGAACATAAGCGCTCCAGATACTTTCTCATGATATTATATAATACAATGTTCCTATCTGGTTAATCTACTTTTTGTGATTTTTGAGGAGCTAAACATATTTTTAGAATTATTATCACATATTCAGACTAACTTTCCAAGAGATAATTATACCAAGCTGCATGACAAGTGTATTTTCTCCAGAAGTCTGCTGAACCTTTTCATTAAAAAGCACTCTCTCAGGCCAGTTCAACACCTGATAACTCAATAACTTCTAGACCTCTCCACAATACAATATGGCCACAACTAAGAAAAACCTTGGTAAAGACTCTACCACTTTAAAGTGGCAAAAAAGTGATTTGCCAACCCCTGAAGAAGCTATGGACCCTGCCATGCTTGTCATATTAACCAAAATCAGAGCCTTAAAACTGTTTATGGAAGCAACCAACAATAAATTGCAACTTTTAGACGACAAATGGTCTGCTTTTGACTCTAGGATATCTGACGTGGAGCGCAGAGTCAGAGGTGCTGAAGACATCACTAAAAGAGTTGGAATCCTGGAAAAAACAGTTAAAGCTCTTCAGAAACACTCGGAAAACATCTAAATAGGAACAGGAGAAACAACCTCTGTATTGTCGGCCTTCTTGAAGGAATTGAAGGAGAAGATACTTGCCTGTTCCTTGTCACCATGCTCACCAAGTTATTGGATCTATCCCTTTCACTACAAACCAATATCCAACATGCGCACAGAATTGGACCTCTACACTCTCGAGCCAACACCAGAAATTCATATTTTTTCCTTTTTTAAACATTAAATGTTTTGGCTGTTTCCTGTTAGCCATTTTGTTTTGGTATATTAATTGTCATTGTCAATGTTCACTCTTTTTCATGTTGCTGTTTTTCAACCTTCTCCCTCTGTGTATCTCCTTCTCCTCTTGTTCTCTCCCCAAGGGTAATGTATCGTACATAATAATGAAAGTCATTATCATAATTGAATGGAATTGTATATACTCATACTCCCCAAGGTTTTAACTAACGTTTTATTTTAGGTCTATATTGTACACCTATCCTTTAGTATGTCTATAAATGTATTATCTTGGAACGTCAAAGGTCTCCACAATCCCATCAAAAGCCAAAAGGTACTCACCTATCTAAATGGATCCAAACCTCTATGGCATGTATAAAAGAGTCCCACCTTTCATGTGAAGAAACGGCTAAACTCAAGAAGCTTTGGGTAGGCAAAGTATTTTGCTAGCGCAGCAATAGGCAAAATGGTATCATTATTTTGGTGAATAAAAGATTTGATTGTAAGATCATAAATTCAGAATCTGATGACTCAGGCAAATGGATTTTCTTGAATATATTCTTTAACTCCACATACTACTCAATTCTAAATGTATATGGCCCTAACGCACCAGATCCTGCCTTCTGGAAGACACTTAAAGAACATTTGCTCTGCTCAGATATACAAAATTTGATTGTATGCAGAGACTGCAACAAAATAGTGGATCCATTTCTTGAAAGAAAATCCAAGGTCCCTTTTAAAAATTCCAAATCTCACAAACAATTTCTGAACTTTATCTCCGAAACGGGTCTTACTGATTCCTAGTGACTACATCATCCATCAAAAGTGGACTACACCTTTCGTTCCTGTCCCCATGATTCTTTCACCCGAATAGATTATATTTTCCTAGCTAAATCGATCTCTGGTAACCTAATCTAATATTGACTGTATATCCCTGTCAGACCATGCCCCGGTCAGTATTAAATTAAGACATACCAATCCTGCTTCCAAGTCAAATAGATGGAGATTTAATCCTGCTTCCAAGTCAAATAGATGGAGATTTAATCCTGCTTCCAGCTCAAATAGATGGAGATTTAATCCTGCTTCCAGCTCAAATAGATGGAGATTTAATCCTGCTTCCAAGTCAAATAGATGGAGATTTAATCCTGCTTCCAGCTCAAATAGATGGAGATTTAATCCTGCTTCCAAGTCAAATAGATGGAGATTTAATTCGGCCTCACTAAAAGATGAAAAATGTACCTTATTTCTAACAAAAATCCACAAAAATTATTTTAAGATCAACAAAGGAGAAGACACATCTATCCCTAATAATTGGGACTGTTTAAAGCAGTTGTCAGAGCAGAAATAATTTCCTTTGTGGCAAAAAAAGAAAGATATGAACCATGAATCTGAAGAAATCTTTGGAAAAACTAAAAAGTCTTTAAAAACAATATTTTGCCAATCCTTCTTGTGAAATCTAATCTAACATATTACAGTTAGAATTAAATACAATAAACTTACATCCGACTATTCTTGTGCTCTGCTCAAATATAAATAAAACATGTATCAATTCTCTAATAAAATAAGTAAATCCCTAGCTTGCTATCTCAAAATCAAAAAAGAAAGAAGCAGAATTACAGTGATAAAAGACTCAAATGGTACCCGAAAATGTATTGACAAAGAAATTATCAATGTTTTCAGCAATTTTTATCATCAACTACTCTGCTCTGAATCTATCCCCAACAACCCAAATATTGCTGCATTCCTTTAAAATGTTACACGCTCAAATTATCTGACTACTAATGTTGACTCACTCAATTCATCCTTAACACAAAATGAAATTATAAAAGCTATTTAGAGGTTTACAAAAGGTAAAGCACCGGGACCTGATGGATTCTCAATAGATTTTAATGCACACTCCAAATCAAAACTTACTCCCAAACTATAAGAACTTTTCACTCATTTTGTCTCTAATTCTAAATCAGAAGGCACCTTTACTGAAGCTATGCTCCTAGCATTCCAGAAACCTAATAAAGATCCAGAATTACCACAAAGCTATAGACCAATAAAATGTTTGCATAAATTCTAGCAAATAGACTCCTCCCATTTATGCCCAAACTAATTAAACAAGACCACGTTGGTTATGTTAAGGAGTCTCGGCATCCAATATTAGAATCTTTTTAAATGCTTTGATCATCACTGTCCATTCAACTGACCCTTATGCAGCCGTCGCCTTAGATGCAGGTAAGGCATTTGATAGGGTTGAGTGGGATTACCTATTTGAGGCGCTGCACTAGCATGGGTTGCATGAAACCTTTATATACATGATTAAAATTCTCTACTCTATCCCTCAAACTTCTATTTCTATAAATGGTCCGATGTCTTCATTCTTTCCTTTAGGTCGAGGTACACGACAAGGATGTTCTCTTCCGCTCTGTTACTCATCTTGGCCCTTCATCCCTTTTTAGAAACTATTAGAATACATCCGTGCAATGAAGGAATAACCTTTGGAGATCTAAACGTAAAATTGGCAGCTTTTGCAGACGACATTCTTCTATTCCTTAAGAACCTCGAAACGAGTTTGAAAAATATACTCAATATTCTATCACGTTTATATTCAGCCTCGGGATACAAATTAAATATGGACAAATCTGAAAATCTTCCCTTCATTATTTACTGTAACAAACATCTGGCCCAAGATTATGGCATGAGATGGTGCTCTAAGAAAATCAAATACTTAGGGCTGCAAATGTCTTCGTCAATCAAAAATATCATTAAAGAGAACACCAACAATATCTTTACCAAATTCAAAAACCTTCTAGAATTATGGTCCCTGTTATTTTTATCCTAGTGGGGTCACCTTCAATCCATTAAAATGATGATCTCCCTGATTATTTTGTATGTTTTATTCATGCTCCCAGTCCCTATTCCAAGTACATTCTTTAAAGATGTCGATTCATGCCTTACACAATTTTTATGGGGAAAGAAAAAGCATAGGATGTCTCTTGGTAAATTAAAGATCAAAGTCACCTATGGAGGGGCAGGGTTTCCAGATTATGCCAAATATCATTCTGCCTTTATATTAAAACAAGCGCAATGTTGTTTTTTTCAAAATGAACAGTTTTTAGTCCTTACATGACTTAATGCGGAAAGCAATATGGTTAGGCATTTCTCTCTTGCTGATTGTTATGCTTTTGATTCAAACAACAGATTTATCAAATACTATAATGTGCAATCCACTACCAAACAGATCAAAAGGTATTGGATCCCTCCAAATTCATCCGAGTTCATACCACAGCCTATATGGTTTAACAAGCTAATAAGGATTAATGGCAAAGTCATCCTTTGGAAAAATTCGGTCCTCAAGGGAATTTAATTTGTTCATCAACTTTTCAAGCAAGGTATACCATTAACCTTTAATGCATTCAGAGTGCAATTCCTCATTCCTCAGTCGTTTTATAACCAATACTCATTATTAATTAATGCTATTACAGATAATGTACAGCTCCTGTTAGAATCCTCTTGTCAAAGTACTGACATTAGACATAAGCATCTGTATAACCGCCAGTTTTCAACATCCCACTCCTATAAAAAACATATTAATGACTCCATTCAGAACCTTCAATGGAAAACACAGCAAGAATGGCAACAAGACTGTTCAAGCACTTTAGAAGATCATGGCTGGCCGGCCTTTTGTAAAAAGACTTCTACCATAACTGTCGCTGCTAATTTAAACCAAACTCTCTTATTTTTCCATCATAGACTTTTTATTACACCTTTTAACCTTTTTAAGTGTAAGATAGCCTTAGACAATAAATGTTGGAACTGTCGAGATGGTGAAGGATCTTTTAAACACGTTTGCCGAATGTACATTTATTCGAGATTTTTGGGACAATGTATGGCATATTATTAAACGTATTTTTAAGCTAAATGAACCCTTTAACTTTAAGATTCTATTTTTGGGCAGTGTCCTCTTTCATCATCTGAATTCCCATACATCTAATTTATTTCATCTTTTCATTCTAATAGCAGTCCAGGTAATCACAACTTATTGGAAGAAATCTGATCTCATTAACCATAAAATATGGTAGAATTCCAAATGTAATGTACATATCATTGAGGGCTGTAATGCGTCAACCCCGCTACTGTATCACAAATATGAATTGAAATTGAGAAAGTTTATTGATTTTCTTGCCTTAGATAATCATACTGTTTTAAGACAATCTCAGTATGATACAACCTTACCCTCATCCTATCCCTCCCTTGCCTCTTTGATCCCCCTCTCGGTCACTTCTTGTCTGTTTTTTTATGTTTTCTATGTTTCCCTTCCCTTTCCCCATGTTATCCCTAACAATAAATTGTATTGCTAGACTATGCATTGCCTTAATACAAGGCAATATCTTTTCTCCTCAACAACTAAAATCATCTAATTTTGACTTGTATACAACTTGTTAAGATCTTATTATTTCTTACCATTCTATGTTTTGACATGCATTGTTTGTGTATCCTTAATGATACACATTTTAACATAAAATAGAAGTGTTTTTCTTCCTCATGCCAGTTTCTCCTGCGTATAAGGGCTGTAATAACACTCACCATTATTCCCCAATTTAATGGTACTGAATTCACTAAACTCTGAAGTATGAAGGGTTGCACCACCCTGAGAGGTTTCTAACTTGTGAAGTGCAGGCTCGGCTTATGTACAGATGTGTGTGCCATGCACCCTGCCAACATGCATTGGAACGCTGCCACCAGAAGTAAGAGGCACCCTTCCAGATGCAGGTGTTGTCATCCTATGCCAAGCGCTGCCTCAGTTTCCCCATCTGTTAAGCTGTGCGTCTCTGGAGCGCTGCGTACCTGGGGTTTCAGTTGCCGGTCTCACTGGTGACGCCAGACTGGTAGTTTCCAAACCGAGTGTAGATATCGCAACGCTAGGAAGCGACCCCGACCCAACCCTAATGGAACAGGGATGGATTGGAATCACCTCCCAATGCCACTGGCTCACCTCCCTGTGGATTACAGTGACGTCGGGACAGTGCAAGCACTGACAGGGAGGTGACTAGGTTGAGCTGGTGCGGTCCGGTAGAAAGCCACAACTGGAGGACGAGAGGTCTTCAGCACGATCCACCAAGGCAGTTGATAATCCGGAGGGCTGGCACCCAGAGCCAAAGTGACAAGAAGTTCAAGGCAAACAAGGAGGTCAGGAAGAGAGAATGGACCCAGGAACAGGGAGACCCAAAGAGAGGGAGAAGGTCAAGATGGGAATTCCCCCCCCAACCTCCTAAGACCCACGGAGCCAAGGGAGCTAATCCCAAAGGTATTGGACCCAGGGAAGGGAGAGGAACTGGCGGGCAGCAGGAGTAAGGCAGCCTGTAGTCGGGACAAAGAAACTGGAACCAAGGAGCAGGGACCTGATGCGAGGCACCAAGCGACGGTAAGTGGGGACAAACCGCGTTAAGACGCGAACAGTAGAGGGCTGGACGCTATTTACAGCGTCCAGCACGAAAGCGAGGCGTGGACCGCTAGCGGGACAGCGCATGCGCGATGGCCGAGCGGGCACCGGAACGAGGCTTGGAACACAAGCTTGCCTGCCCATTCCTGGTTACCCGCGGGGCTCGCGCACGCAAGCGAGCGCCGACCCGCTGCCCACAGCCACGCTTCCCAAGCTGGTAACAGGGGTAGAACCGCCACGTCCGGGAACGGATGCGGCGAGAAGGCCAGGTAAGTGTCCTAACACCATACCCCCCTCCGGAAAGGCCGGAAGAACCTGGCTTCCAAGGAAAACGGGCATAGAACTCCCTAACCAAACGAGGGGCATGAACGCTCCCAACAGGCTCCCAAGTGCGATCACTGGCAGGATAGCCCTTCCAGTCAATCAAATACTGCAATTTACCCCTGAAGAGACGGGAATCGCAAATCTCCTGCACCTCAAATTCAGGGAGACCACCCACATCAATAGCAGCGGGCCGGGGGCAGGCACGATGGAAGGGATCAGGAAGACAAGCTTTCAAAAGAGACACATGAAAAACAGGATGGACCCTCCAGGATTCAGGCAACTTGAGTTCAAAAGCCACCGAAGAAATCCTCCTGACAATCGGAAAGGGACCCAAATACTTGGGGGCTAGTTTCAAGGGTATGTTACGTGCGGGCAAATGTCTGGAGGATAACCACACAAGATCACCCACCCGGAACGGTGGCTCAGGGCTCCGGCGTTTATCGGCCTGTCTCTTCATGGCCTCACGTGCCTTGGCCAGGGTACCAGCCGCTCGACGCTGTAGATCCTGGATCTCGGTAACAAGGTGATCCGCCGAAGGAACATTACTTGGCAGCACTGGAGTGAAAGGCAGCAGTCTGGGATGAAGGCCAAAAGTACAAAAAAAAGGACTTAGTCCAGTTGCAGAATGAACCGCATTGTTGTACGCAACTTCGGCCATGTCGAGATGCGACATCCAATTAGTCTGGGAGGCATTGGCAAAACAACGGAGGTACTGCTCCAACGTTTGGTTCGTCCTTTCTGTCAGTCCGTTGGTCTGGGGATGGTATCCAGAACTGAGAGCCCTCCGGATGCCCAGATGCTGGCACAATCGACCCCAAAAGGAAGAGACAAACTGGGAACCACGGTCGGAGATAATCTTAACAGGCAATCCGTGCAGGCGATATACACAGTGTAAAAAGGCACGCGCCACTAGGGCAGCCGTGGGAAGTCCAGGGAAGGGTATGAAGTGGGCCATCTTGGTGAAGCAGTCAACGACGACCATGATGCAGGTATGTCCTTCGGAGGGCGGAAGGTCGACAATGAAATCAGTGGCAATTGTATGCCAAAGAAAAGGTGGTGTTTCCACAGGATGTAAAAGACCCACAGCCTTCAGGCGCGGAACCTTGACCTGGGCACAGATGGGACAGCATTCCACATATCGTCTGACTTGCAAGGTCCATTTAGGCCACCAAAAATGCCGGGAAACGAGCTCCTGCGTAGACCGTATACCACGGTGACCCCCAATCTTGGAATCGTGAAAACTCTGTAGGATTGTCTTGCGAAGCTCATCCGTGGGTAGGTACAACTTGTTCTGGAAAAAGAGCAATCCGTCCTTCTCCCTAAGCTGGCGACGTCTTACCAATGTATCCCGAGAAGAGTCCGACGAAGTAGCTTGTACCACCCTCTGCAGGAACGACGGAACGGCCAGTAGGAAATGCTTGGGAGCGATTACAGGCAGGTCCCGTCCCTCATGTTGCACATCAGCAGCCAAAGAACGGGAAAGAGCATCCGCCTTCACGTTACGGTTACTGGGTACATAGGTGATACGGAAATCATACTGTGAGAAGAAAAAGGCCCATCGTGCTTGGCGGGAGGTCTGACACTGTAAGGAACGTAGAAATTGCAGGTTTCGATGGTCAGTGCGTACCTCAACTGGAAAACGTCCTCCAAGAAGGTGATGGCGCCATTCCTCAAAGGCGGTTTTGATGGCCAGTAGTTCTTTTTCGATAATGGGGTAGTTCCGTTCACTAGCCGTGAGTTTTCTGGAATAGTAGGCCACAGGAAACTCCATTCCAACGCTCGGATCCATCTGAAGCAGAACGGCTCCCACAGCAAAATCCGAAGAGTCGGCTTCCACGATGAACGGCTGGTCTTCTTGGGGATGGTGTAAGATAGGCGCGGAGCTAAAGGCCTTCCTTAGTTGCTCAAAAGAGGCGGCAGCATCGTGCCCCCAAACAAAGGTTCTCCTACTGCTGGTCAAACAGGTTAAAGGTGCAGACAGCAGTGAGAAAGATGGAATGAATCTCCGATAGAAATTAATGAAACCAAGAAATCGTTGAAGAGAATTCCTGTCGCTGGGAACCTTCCATCCTAGGATAGCACGAACCTTGGCTGGATCCATGTGTATACCCGATGCACTGATCACATACCCAAGAAATTCGATATGGTCCTGATGAAAATGACATTTCTCAAGCTTAGCGTAAAGGTTATTCACATGTAGCCGCCGGAGCACCTCCTTTACTTGGACAATGTGCTCTTCGAGATTTCTTGAAAACACCAATATGTCATCCAAGTATACCCAGACTGAGGTCCCGATTAAGTCAGAGAATATGTGATCCATTAAACGCTGGAAGACAGCAGGGGCATTACATAGCCCGAAAGGCATAACTCTGTATTCGTAGTGCCCGCTTGGGGTCTTGAAGGCCGTCTTCCACTCGTCCCCGGCCTTTATTCGTACCAAATGGTAGGCTCCACGGAGGTCAAACTTGGAAAACATCCTTGACTCACGTAAAGATTCCAGGATGGATCGAATCAAGGGAAGCGGGTATCTGTCCTTTCGTGTAATGTCGTTTAGTTGGCGATAATCAACACACGGGCGCAGGGTGCCCTCCTTTTTCTTTACGAAGAACAGCGGGAATCCTGCCGGGGAATTAGAAGGGGCAATATAGCCTTTCTGAAGACATTCATCGAGATACTCCTGCAAGACCTCCCTTTCTTGAGCGGTCAAGGAGTACACCTTGCCGTGTGGAATCACAGCGTCTGGCAACAGGTCGATGGCACAATCGAAAGGTCTATGAGGTGGTAAGGGTATGTCCTTAGGATCAGAGAAAACCTCATGAAAGCCAGCATATACAGAAGGAACAGAAGAAACAGAGAGTAAGTGTGGCACACCAACCCCTTCAGTCTGGGTGGCGACTGATGATTGCGTTGGAGAAGAACCGACATGGCCACAGTCCTGCACACAACGCTCAGAGCTGAAAACCAAGGTCCGAGTCTGCCAGTTGATGTTGGGGTTATGATGTAACAACCACGGCAGCCCTAAGATGATCGGATAAGAGGGAGTCTTGATGATATCCAAAGAGATCTGTTCATGATGTTCTTCAATCCATAAACCTAATGTCTCGGAATGTTGATGGACCGGACCCGAAGACAACGGGGTACCGTCGATAACTTCCACCACTGAAGCGCAGTTCTTTTCGATCAAAGTGATACCATTCCTGATGGCAAAATCCGCGTCCATATAATTTCCAGAGGCTCCGCAATCCAATAATCCAAGCACCCCTATGGGTTCTCTTCCTGACCAAGAGACCCGGAGCGTTAAGACCATAAGCACGACTGATTGCATGGGTTGCCGAACCAGTACCGTATCGGGAAGGACTGTAGAAGGAGAGGGGCCCATCGTCGCCTTACCCCTGGACGACAGGCCATTCAGTTTTCCGACCTTCGGAGCGGCCTTGATGGGCAAGCACTGAGATAATGACCAGAGGCCCCACAGTACAGGCACAACCGTAGGTCACGCCTACGTTTCTTCTCGGCATCAGATAGGGGGCCTCTAACCGCTCCTAGTTGCATTGGTTCGGGGTTTGGTTCAGACGAGGTAGATGCTTTGGTTGGTACTGGGACGAATCTTGAAACCGTCCTTTCTAAACGGCGCCTCTCACCCCTTCTCTCCGACAACCTGTGATCAATCCGCATCACTTGTTCTTGTAATGCTTGCAGGGTTTCGGGTTCTGGTATATGGAGGAGTTCATCCTTATATTCATCTCTTAACCCCCTACGAAAAAGGGTCTTTTGAGTAATCTCAGGCCATAGTGAATCGGTGGCCAGCTGACGAAAACGGCTGATGTAGGCGATTATATCACTGGATCCTTGCTTCAGGTCCATGAGCTGATTTTGCGCAGCAGCGGCAAGGTTGGGAGACCGGAATACTTCCAGAAAAGCCTTCTCAAAGGCCACAAAGTCTTCCAGGACTGGACTCTCGGCAGCCACCAAAGGAGTGGCCCAGGCCAATGCGTTTCCGGTGAGATTCCCCAAAACATACCCAATCTTAGCCTTATCTTGGTTGAAATGTGTAGGACGGCACACAAAATGTATCCTACAATGATTGCAGAATTCAGCTACCCATCTGGGGTCTCCGTCGAACTTTATCGGGGTGGTCTGAGCCATCACAGACTCTGCGGAGGTACCGGGGTGAGTCCCTTGAGCTACCAGCTGACGTAAGGCCACATTTTCCTGATGCAGTACAGTCATCTCGGCGCGTAGGGCCCTGATCTCATTCCTCAATTCTTCGGAGTCTTCCATCACAGAACCAGAGCTGGTTGTTAGGTGTCTTAATCTGTTAAGCTGTGCGTCTCTGGAGCGCTGCGTACCTGGGGTTTCAGTTGCCGGTCTCACTGGTGACGCCAGACTGGTAGTTTCCAAACCGAGTGTAGATATCGCAACGCTAGGAAGCGACCCCGACCCAACCCTAATGGAACAGGGATGGATTGGAATCACCTCCCAACGCCACTGGCTCACCTCCCTGTGGATTACAGTGACGTCGGGACAGTGCAAGCACTGACAGGGAGGTGACTAGGTTGAGCTGGTGCGGTCCGGTAGAAAGCCACAACTGGAGGACGAGAGGTCTTCAGCACGATCCACCAAGGCAGTTGATAATCCGGAGGGCTGGCACCCAGAGCCAAAGTGACAAGAAGTTCAAGGCAAACAAGGAGGTCAGGAAGAGAGAATGGACCCAGGAACAGGGAGACCCAAAGAGAGGGAGAAGGTCAAGATGGGAATTCCCCCCCCAACCTCCTAAGACCCACGGAGCCAAGGGAGCTAATCCCAAAGGTATTGGACCCAGGGAAGGGAGAGGAACTGGCGGGCAGCAGGAGTAAGGCAGCCCGTAGTCGGGACAAAGAAACTGGAACCAAGGAGCAGGGACCTGATGCGAGGCACCAAGCGACGGTAAGTGGGGACAAACCGCGTTAAGACGCGAACAGTAGAGGGCTGGACGCTATTTACAGCGTCCAGCACGAAAGCGAGGCGTGGACCGCTAGCGGGACAGCGCATGCGCGATGGCCGAGCGGGCACCGGAACGAGGCTTGGAACACAAGCTTGCCTGCCCGTTCCTGGTTACCCGCGGGGCTCGCGCACGCAAGCGAGCGCCGACCCGCTGCCCACAGCCACGCTTCCCAAGCTGGTAACAGGGGTAGAACCGCCACGTCCGGGAACGGATGCGGCGAGAAGGCCAGGTAAGTGTCCTAACACCATCCTAACACATTAGCAAAATAGCACCTCCTGTACAGTCATTCTGCTAACATAGGAATATGCACAGATCGTCAGAGAATGCACACTTCTCTTTATAGTTCATTCCATACACAATGTGCAGGATGCGTGAAGCTGATTTTATTGCAACTGAAATAGAGCTGCTCAAAAGTGATCTTCTGCTTGGTTACGTCACAATAAACACAGCGAAAAACATCAACATCAAAATGTTCCTTATATAAAAATGGCTGTATTGGGACAACATGGGATTGCAAGAAGCTAGAAGCCCTGCTCAGAGCTGATAAGGGAGTCTGGTCAGCACCAACATGATGCCTGATAAAGTGGACAAGCATGATATGTGTGATTTATGTGTGCTTTATGACGTATTCTTCAAAAGAGTGCAATCGCTGTAGTGATGTTTAACTTCTGAGCATTTGTGAGAGCTGGGCCCAGGCACACAGACTTCAGAGGCAGTTCACTCAATACTTGAGAGGCCTTCCTGCCTCTGTCCCTCTGTCCCAAGGGTCAAAAGGGAAATGCCAGGGCTGCCAAAGGGGAGGCTACTCTTAAACGGCGTCCCTGCCTCTCCGTGTGTCCATCTCTCTCTGCATCTCCCACCGTCTCTTTTCTCTCTATGTTTCCTCCTCACATCGCTCCCTCACTCTTTACCTTCCTCTTTTTCTGCCCCTCTCATACTCAGCTGTGCACTGGCAGGCTGCTCCGCGCTTTTGCCATTTGCTGCATGGCTGTGCCAACCTGCTGAATGCTTGAAATGTATAAAATGCCTGCGCACTGACCCTGATCATCGGGGCGGACGCTGCTCTCAATTCTGAACCAAGATGCAACCTTTTTGTCGCTGCATTGCTTTAGTTTGAATTCCAGGAGTTTATGGAGAATAGACATTTCATCATTAACGAGTGTGATTGAAAGTCGTCCACCATAAAGCACACCCCCTAAACTTATATTAAATAATCACGTTCCAAAGGAAGAGGTAATGTGTGTTCAGCCCTGCCTTGTCATGTTCTCTCCAGATTGGCCTGCAGGGATTAAAATACATGTATTTAAGCAAATGTGGATAGCAAGATCTGCAGCAATCAAATCTTTATTCTTTTAGCCTGCGATCTTGCACAGACCCCCACGCAGACTTGCCTGAATAATGGTATGTTGCATTAAGCAGACCCTCCAGGATTTTGCGGCATGAAATGGCAAATTTTGCGGCATGAAATGGCAAATTTTGCGGCACAAATCATTATTTATGGCAGCATTTATGCAGCACAATTCTTAATGAATGGAGGGTGCAAGATTGGTACATTGCAGGAAAGAGGCTATGTGCAAGGCTACAAGAGAGCCAGGGTGTCAATATATGTATCTTTTATATCAAATAAGAAGAGTCCTAGATGTCTCTGGCTTGGCAGAACAGTGTTTGTTTTGGCTGTTTTTTGGTTCAATGTGCATGCCTATTTAATATTATTAACGTTATTAATCATTATCAGATGTAATGCTGAAAATGTTCCCCTTCTATGTTCCCCAATACCGCAAACACCCACACACCACTCTCACCCAACACATCTCACACGTCTTACCAATTCCCCATCACAACTTGTATTTTTGAACCTCACGCTCAGTCATACACATACTCACATGCTCTGTCACATTGCCAAGTCACAATTTGCGCTCTCTGGTCCCTGCCAAACTCCAAATCATACTCCCAACTCACATTGTACGCTCCCCAATTCCTCCCGCAGTATACAGTCCTTCATTCGTGCATGGTACTTCTGCATCTTTCATCCTTTCTCTCATTCTATCACACGCTTCCCTCATCCTTTCTCCCAATCTGCAGCCCACTACTACCCGTGAGCCCACGTTCCTTCCACTTTCTGTACCTCCACTCTCTCTGATTTCTGGCCCACAGCCCCACTGCATCTGCTCTGCTCTCTTGCCCACTGCTTCCTCCTCTGACCCACTGCTCTTCCTCTGATCTCCCTTCGCTTTCTTGCCTACCACGCCACAGCTCACCTATCACTCCCTTCTCACTCCTTTCTCTCACATATTGTGACCATTTTTCAATTTTTGAAGAAAACTGTAAATTTTGTCCTAAAAAAATGGGGCATCTAAAAATAGAGCAGAAGATGTGCTGTTTTTAGATAAGCCATTTTTGGAAATGAGTAGGCCACCTTAATCTCAAAGGTGACCTGCGCATTTTCACGGGGCAGAGCTGTAGTGCAAATGATGCGCTGGCCAGCCACCTTGAATACGTTTGGGTTAGAAACCCTCTCCCGACAATGGTCTACAGGCTCCCCATGCATTTCACCGTGACTGGCCCTTAAGGTTCCTGCCACTATAAAATGTCACACTTAAAAAAAATGTTTTTTAAAGTATTATTGCATGAGTCAGCAGGGTCAGTAAAGACCCTGTAAAGCAGTGGCACCCCTCGTGCATGTATTTAAAGTGGCCGCATAGAGTGGCCTACAATTTCTGCACATTTAAAAGCGCATCTTCCTTGTCAATATGGGATGCGCTTTTAAATGCGCAGAAACGCCCCCTGATTTGCGCAAAGGGGTGAAAAAGGACATCTGAATGGGCGCGTCTATTCAGATGTCCTTTGTGGATCGGACGGCTCTTTTTTTTTTGCTCAAGTGAAGAAATGTGCTTGCGCATTTCATTTTTTGAGTCCAAAAAATAATAGTTGAGCCCCTTGGCCCCTTGAGTTTTAAAACATTTTTTTTCTTCAAAAACAGAAATTCTTCTGGATGTTTTTGGAAAAACTGCTGTTTTTGTGTGTTTTTGGAAAAACAGCAGTTTTTGCGTTTTTTTGCAAAAAAGGCCGTTTTTCGCTGCATTTTGCGGGATCGCAAAATCGCTATAAGCTGGAGGGTCTGATTAAACTGGAGCCGCACACAGAGATTGGGGGCAGTGCAGACATAACAGGGGCCAGGAGGGGTAGCTGTCCCACAGTTCATGTTATGGAAGGGTGAGGCAGTGTGAAGTGAGCATTTATATTTAGTGTGGGCAATTAGGTGATGCCATCTATAAGCCGCAACTATGGCATTAGAGTGCAGATAGGGAGAAATGGGTATGAGCAGGGGCACACAGCTTGTAGGTGTTGTTTGGGTATTTGTCCACCCATTGACTGTCCCTCGCCATGCTAATCCTTATGGCCATTCCCACCCAGTTCTTGCCCTACCCGCCCCCAAAACACCACCTCATGGGAACTCTTTGAGCTCGCTTTAGCAAGCCTTACCATCAAACATTGCACTTGAAGTTCCTCTCAGTGTATTTCAAAACAGTCCTATGAGAGTTAATGACTTCATTAGAGCTGTAAACCTGCTACTGGTGTAATAAAAATGCCTTAACCAGGTTTGCCTTCAGCCGCTCTATTTATAAGCACTATGGCCCTCATTACGAGTTTGGCGGTAGCCATGGAGCTATTAGCTCCATGGCTACCACCAAATCGGGCTCGTTTACCGGGTTCCTGCAATGAAGAATAACCAGGCCATTCGAACATTGGAGGACCCGGTAATTCCTCCTTTCAGGAACCATTCCCCATTCCCATTCTAGCCCCCATAGAGCTCAATGGGAATGGCGAGGAGGTAACAACAGGCACATTATAAGTTTCCCATTGTTACCTCAGGTCCCGCGATGGGAAGCTTGTAATCGGCCCAGACGGAATGAAGGGGGCCGGTCCCGTACTGGCCCCCTTCATTCCGTCAGCGCCAGCCTCTTAATGAGGCCCTATGTGTGTCCTTGCTGACATCCTTTTAAAAAGAAGCATTGGCAAAGCTAACAGTTTTGGCTTGCTAAGTATTAGGGTTTTCCAAGGCGCTGCTATTAGACGACCAGGTACTCACACCTTTTTGCACCTGCTACCATCAATGGGCTGTTAATACCACCATGGCAGTGCCTAGCAAGTGTCTTTCGCATGCCTACACGAGCTTTGAAAATGCTTGTTTCTTTTATTCTGGTGGCTGGAATCCGACTCTGACAGGGTGTCTGGAGCTGCTTATCCTTTCTCCGTGCTATCTCCCCTCCCATTCATTTGTTGATATCTTTCAATGCCTGATGCTTGCCTGTATGCTGGCCCATCTTGCAGGGCCATTGTCACCTCACCTCGTGATTGTGCACAATTCAAGAGAGTGAGATAATATCTGCCTGCAGGCATGTAACCTAGGAGCTGGCATTTATTTGAGTGCCCTTGTTGTGTTTTAAAATGTATCGGCTCATCATCTCTGTTGAAATCTGGACGTATGTTTTGTTTCCTCATGTTTGTCAACTTTTCAAATCTTAATTCACAGAACGTGCCCTTCCTTATTTTTTGATATTCTACTTTGTAGAATAACACACATGCATTTCTCATGTTTTAATTCACCTAATATACTGCATTAAAGGCATGGTCTAGTAAAATTTTTTATTGTCCCTATGGGTCAGCCATGTTTTTTTAAGCCTAAGTGGCTCGATTTTAGAAAACTTTCCTATGGACCTTACCCGAGTTTTCGTCCATTAAACGCACGCGAAAACAAGCACCAGGGAGCCGCCATTTTCTGATAATCCTATCTTTTCCCCGATCGCCCTGGCTGACCTGCTTTTGCGGCACTAAATCAATTCCCCCGCCCCTGAGCCTGTCATCATCAGACTCGTACCGCCCATTTCCCAACGCCAAAGCACGTCTCGTGTCAACATTCGCTGCGCTTCAGCTAATGACGTGTCGCCATGGAAATGGCAGGATCCCTCTTTCCTCAATAAGTATAAACAGACCATTTCACAACACACAGCAGTAGATTTTCGATTCCATTCCTCTCTCTGTGTTACTTTGAGTATTCTGTGACTCGTCTCAGTGCTCTGGTCAGCTACCTTCGCCGCTTGTAGCCCGTGTGAACAGATACCAGTATCACCGCTATAAATTATTTTAGTTTGTTTAACACACAATGGCTACAATAATGCCCTACATGTACGAACCCGAGTATACCGAGGAGGAACTACTGGAAAGGGAAGCACGCGTAAACGATGGGGATTCGGACGGCAGTTAGCAGGACGAATCAACAGATGAAGAGCCTGGGCCTAGTCGAATGGACGGCGTCTTCACCTGGTGCGAGCTAATGCCAACTGAGGACGAGAACTGCTGCTGCCGAGAAAACTCGGGATGCCTGGCCTACATTTCGGAAGGCGAGCCACGACCGCAATGCATCACCGAGCTGCCAGACTTCAGGGCAGCATCCCTCACACGGGCCGTCTTGAGAATAATGATGGTGCTTATGCACGAACTTCGCGCAACTGTTCGTCCTCGTAATCCGAGTAACGAGTAAGTATACTTTGCTTGTCATGCCACTCCTATTTCATGTTCTTCTACTATATCCAAAATTACATCTACATATCATTGTAGCGCATGTAAGTCGTTCAATAGTGTGCATTGTCTAGATAGCATTTGTCCGTGCAGAATGCCATTAGTTACAAGAATTGTCATTGACAACAAACGTTTATTAAACTTATCTTGGTCATTTAAAAACAGTTTGTTTCATTCCTTTTCACAGGTGGTACAGGCTGGTGGCCTATCGTTCCTTTACATGGTGGCTCCATGGGAGGCTTGGACACCGCGTTCGAAGAGTGATACCCGCCTGTGCCGTTCGTGCCATTAGAGAAACGTTCCCGAGTGATAGCGGTCAGTACAGGGGATTTTCTCTCGCTGTGCTGCAACCTGACCTGTATAATCTTTAAAGTCTTGTATTTTTGTGTCATGAAAATAAGATACAAAATAAAACACCACATATATTTTAACAACGTTTGTTTCGATTTTTTAAATGAATCAAGTGTGTCTCCATTCAAGGATGGACGTCAGACATCTGTGCTCCGAATGGGTGAAGGTCTGGTCGCTGTGAAGCAGGGTGGTCACTATCTATCTAAGCTAACATAACATATTCTCGATAATGCATGCACTAAATAACACTTGTTCAAAGTCTTTCAGTAGGTTATGTCTCTATAAAAGTCACACATATATCTATACTAACAATTACCATTGGATTATACAGGACTTAGGGTCTTGACCACTATAATACACCGGTTGAAGTGTGGGTGTGTGCTCACAAGAATCTCCGGTATGTGGCATTTGTTATTGATAAGCAACGATATACTATCATTGATATAAAGGCGATATACTATATATTGATATAAAGGCGGTTCGCGCCGGTGGATGCGTGCTGGCATGGGGGCTGTCAGGGGCGCGAAAGGCCAAGGTGCCAAACTACATGTACACTTCAAAAGGTGTCCCACGCCAAGGGGCCATCGGTCACATGGCCTCCTCAGACCCCGTGTCTCCAGCCAGGCCTCCTCTTGAAGCACGCCGCCCCCCTGCAATCCACATAAGTGTGTCTCCATTCAGCAGTCTTCATGTGCCTTATATGCACGCCCCAGGGCCATCCATCCCACCCCCCTGTATCAAAGGCGGTTCGCTCTGGCATGGGGGGCTGTGACGGGCGCAAACGGCCAAGGTGCCAAACTACATGTACACTTCAAAAGGTTTCCCACGCCAAGGGGCCATTGTTCACATGGTCTCCTCAGACCCCGTCTCTCCAGGCAGGCCTCCCCTGAGGCAGGCCCCACCCTGCAATCCACATAATTGTGTCTCCATTCAGCAGTCTTCCTGTGCCTTATCTGCACGCCCCAGGCCCATCCATCCCACCCCTCTGTATCAAAGGCTGTCAGGGGCGCGAAAGGCCAAGGTGCCAAACTACATGTACACTTCAAAAGGTGTCCCACGCCAAGGGGCCATCGGTCACGTGTCTCCAGCCAGGCCTCCCCTTCAAGCAGGCCGCCCCCCTAATACCACGACATACATACGTCATTCATTCACAAACACACCCCAGTTTCTAATACTTTAAAAACCACTTGATATGTCTCATGAGAACATCTTTGTGCTTTGCAAGTCAACTCCTGAACGTGCTACCTGGGAACCACTGAGATCTTTGCTAATCTGCTCGTCGTCGTGCTATCCGTGAACTTCTGTGACCGCTTTGAGCATACCCATCAGTGCGCTACCTGTGGCCATCCACCTATTCTCCCGCAACATACTGCTCTGCTTGCTGAATCCAACTGTTTGTTGGTCAAGGTAAGGCCATGTATCCTGGTCATATTTCGCAGATTTTTAAATTTCTATCTATTTGCGAGTAGAGTCCCCAATAGTGCTATGTTCATTGGTCTCATTGCTATTGACTTGAATTTCCATTGCTATGCTATCAATAGATCTATTTATTTTCATCTGTGTCAATTGTCATCGAATTGCATCCTTCGGGGGTCCAGTCTATCATGTAAGCATGTTTCCTTCTCGTGCAATACAGAACATCCAAGGGATGAGTCACATGTTCAGTTTTTAGTCACATCATTTATACATTTCTGCAACGTATGCAAATACTAAGCCGCACATAATGAACTGGTATAGTTCCTGCGACCAAAACAAACCTTGCATTTATCATTGTATGATTCATTTACTATTGTATCAAATCTTTATTCTTGAAGATTGTATAATAATGTCGATATTTACTTTTCAGATTTATCAACAATGCCTACCTGTTCGATTAGCGGTTGCCCTTCGAAGACCCATGTTAAATCTGAAGGCACTACAATGCATGTATTCCCGAAAACTGTTGATCGAATAAGAGAATGGGTCAGACATTGCGGATATCCACTGGATGAGCTGGAAAGTAGAGTCCAACAAGTCTTACAGGACAAGAGGGGTGATCGATACCGCATCTGCAGCCGGCACTTTTCCTTGGACATGTACACAACATCTTGGGTAACAAAGAAGAATAAACGGCGAACGACACGGAAATTGCTCGAAAACGCTATTCCCACTCTATTCGTCCACATTCCGCCACCGGTGAGTCAAGTGTCCGGATTTAGCTTTAGGCCTTGCGGTAGTGTGTAGGCATCTGAACGGATTAATTGATATTGTAGGTGTTCTATCCCTTGTAATAATTTCGATATTGATATGATTGTATAGTTTTTTGAATAATGACATTTACCAATATATTCTTTTTCGATTTCATAACCCACAAACGCAATGTATATATATGGGAACAGGGAACTGTGCTGTATTGAGCATTTTACAAGTATTCTGTCGCCTTACATGGCTATTTTCAATATCGGCATTTCATTATCAATCATTAATTTACCTTTACAACTTCTTGACTATCCCTTGAATCTGAAGCAAGAACATTCTACACCCTTGACGTGGTCGCAGTTATCAACCACTTCTAACGCGTATCAGGTAATCTTACTAGGCTAATCCGCTACAGACCTGTTTTATGCATGTCAAGTAATATTTTTATTTTATTGTGTAATCATTTTACCGAATGTTTCGTTAGTGCTTTCCAATTCATATACACCTTAGTTATCGTCCACTGGTGTTTGTTTTCGGTTATAATTAGTGTTATCCATACTAATGCAAGTACTGTCTTTCAGGAGATGCTGAAGTGTCCGCCACATCTACAACATTTCTAGATGTTCTTCAACAGCAGGAGGTATGGATACTGACAGCTCCATCGAGCGTCATCATCAGAGCTGGAATTCTTGTCGTTTGATTGTTCTACACAATGTTTCTGTAACGCTCACCTGATTCCTGCAGAGGCGCCGGTCTTGACTGGGTGAATGCTGTATCTTCAAAGGTGATGTGTAACACACGGTTGGCTCTTTGGGCTGGACCTCTGTGCACTGCTGGTAAGCTTTTGTCTTTCAGATGCCGGAATGCAGTGCGAAGACCTCCGGAGCATGCGAAGAGTAGGTAAGCCTTTGTCTTTCAGATGCCGGAATGCAGCGCGAGGCGTTGGTGACAGCCGATGGACCAGGTAAGAGATGCGCTGCCACTGAAGACCGTAGTGCTAACCTGTTCTTTCTTTGTCTTTACAGGTGCTGCTGAAGACTGGATTCCAGGATGGTAAGCCTTTGTTCCCTTAGGCCCAGGATCAGAAGCAGAAGACACGATGAGCGTTCTGCTGCAGAGAATGCAGAATAACGCAAAGCAAGATTCATCCATCGGGTGTGGTTTAAATAGCCTCCTGTAGTGCTTAGGTGTCTCCTTCCACAGCCACGCCTAGGTAAGAAAAGAGTTCCTGCTTTCCAGAAGAGTTCCAGTGTTCTGAACCTAGGGAGTGGCTCCTGCCCCACCCAACAGGAAAAGTAGTCCCAAACAGAAGAGGGTCAGGGATTCAACTGGCAGGTAAGTAAGCAGCATGGTCTGCTGCAGGTAAGTCCACCCAAGCATTATGAGCCCGGCGCTTCCAGCGCTGGGACTGGGCATCTTTATGAGCCTGGTGCCACTGGCGCCAGGACAGGGTCCAAAAGGTCCCAATTGGGACTGGCTGGCACTCGAAACCGGGGTTATGGGTCTGCTTCCAAGGGAGTCGGGCAAGTCCTGATCTTTTGGAAGCAGAGATCATGACAGTTTCATTCGTGGTTAGCCGTTGATATGTACCTGTGCTGTCGACCCCAGGTGTGTGTTATGTTTTCACTATTGTAATCCTCACTAATGCAAGTACTATGTTTCAGGCAGTTGATGGAGCGTCAACCCCTGCACTTGATGCAGAGCCTGACATTCAAGTAATTCCAGGGGAAGTGGAAGCGGGACCATGCGTATACGAATCGGCGCAACAGCTTTCGGAAGTGCGCACTACATTTGCAACATCCATAGATATTCTTCAGCAGCACGAGGTATGGATAATGACAGCTCCATCATGCGTGATCATATAACGTGATTCCATTTGCTATACTTTCTTCCCTATTAACGCAAGTGCTGTGTTTCAGGGAGACGACGAAGCTTCCACTACAATCACAACATCCAATTTAGATGATGCAGATGTAAATAATTTGTTGAAAAAAGTCGATGAAATGTGATCATATTTAGATTTTCCTTGATTCTTTTGGACAATGCATCATTTGCGGTTATCTCTTTATATGTACCTGTGCGTTCGACCCCAAGTGTGTGTTATGTTTCCAATATTGAAAACCATACTAATCCAAGTACTGTGTTTCAGGGAGATGACGGAGCTTCCACCACAATCACAACATCTCATTTAGATGATGCAGATGTAAAGGAATCGTTGAAATAAGTCAATGAAATGTGATCATATTTGGATTTTCCTTGATTCTTTTGGACAATGCATCATTTGTGGTTATCTCTTTATATGTACCTGTACCGTCGACCCCAAGTGTGTGTTGTGTTTCCAATATTGAAAAGCATACTAATGCAAGTACTGTGTTTCAGGGAGATGCGGATGCCTCCTCTCCAATACAACCATTCATGGCAGTCCATGCAGAGCCAGAGGTATGGATACTGACAGTTGCATCGAAATAGATCATCACAGGTCGTATATTTGTCATTTGATTGTTGCACACAATGTTTAAATTGTGTTTGGCTATTGAGATGTACCTGTGTGTTCGTCCTCACGTGTGTTTTATGCTAACAATATTTTGATACATAGTAATGTAAGTACTATGTTTCAGGGAGACGATGGAGCCTCATTCCGTGCTGTCTATGCGGATACAGAAAATATAGTTGTTGCAGCGCAAGAGGAAGGGAGGACATGCGGAAACGAATCGGAGCTACAGCGTGCAGATGTGGAAGGTCGAGTCAAAAAAGTTGCAAAGAAAAAAAAACAAAAAAAGGTTAGTTACAAACAGTTCATAACTTTAAAAAAATGTTTGTGCTGGGGACTATTTTATGTTTTTTTCCAGTCAATTCTACTACACTCCATCTTGTGTTTAAACTGAACATCCCTTTTCCAATCTCTCCTCCAGTTACCCGTGGGTGTCAGAACTATACACACACAGACAGTGAAGCGAATGAGAGATGTGGCTTGCCAGACCGTGTACACTATGGAGGAACTATTAATTGAGGCGAGGCGTGTTCAGGCTCGAGATGCTCATGTCCAATGGCCAGAAGATGAATGAACTGTGTTTGGAGACTACAGCAAAGTTGCATTGGACCATAGCTACAGTGCGACCGCACCACCACAAGAAGATGTTATTGAATGTACTGAAGATAACTCTGAAGTAGTTGCAGATCAATTTACACAATCTACACCCGCCAAAAATTTGCCACCAAAAAACCTGTCGACATTGTTGTGTTCTCCCATCAATGTTGTAGTAATAGATGTTGAAATGACAGAGAATGAACCAGCCGCAGCATCCATAGACGCATCAGAACTTGATATCAGCGATATTACTTTCCAATGTGTTGAAATCTCCACAACGTCACAGGCCGAAACAACGTTGACGCAGGATGACAGTCTAATGAAAGAGAGCAAATACATTGTATTCGACAGTTGTTTGATGGAAATTATAAGTATGCTGAAATGTGTGCATTCCATTAGAGGGAAAGTATGTGGGAAGCCATTGATTAATGTGACTCGTCAAATAAAAGGCAGTAACGTCAAAATAAATGCCGCCTGTAGATTAAATCATAGGTTCTCATAGTCTGCACAACCGATGCTGGGGAAACTGCCAGCAGGCAATCTACTGTGTGCAGCTGCATCACTTTTTAGTGGCTCCAGTTTTAGAAAGTTAGAGGCTTTCTTTCAGTTTGTGGGACTCCATTTCATTTCTAAAGCGCTGTACTACATATACCAACGTGATTATCTGTTTCCGGCCATTAGTGATGCTTGGAGAATTGAACAATTGTCTCTAGCAAGTACATTCGAAGGCAAACGATTCAGGCTAGCAGGCGATGGACAGTGCGACAGCCCTGGATTTTCTGCCAAGTACTGCACCTACCATTTTCAGGACATGGATAGTAAGAAAATTGTGAGTTCGGTGGTCTTGCAGGTAACACAATGTACATCCACAGTGGCCATGGAGAAACTAGGTTTTATAAAATCAGTGGAATATCTACAATCGAGGGGAATGCACATCGACCTCATAGCCACGGATAGACACGTTTCAATTGCCAAGACAATGAGAGAGCAGTTCCCACATATTAAACATCAATTTGACGTATGGCATCTTGCTAAATCAATCAATAAGAAAATCTCGGCTGCAGGGAAAAAAAAAGGTTTTGAAAGTATTTTGCAGTGGTCACATTCTATCACCAACCATCTTTGGTGGAGCTCAAAAACTTGTGAGGGGTCAGTGGAAATACTACTTGAAAAATGGCGGTCACTGATGCACCACTGTACCAACGTTCACCGCTGGACAGCAAATGAACATTTCCCCAGAGGAGGCATGGAAGAAGAAGTGGTTGATTCCATCTTCACCGACACACAAAGCCATTGAGATGATTGTTTTCGACAAAACTCTATCAAGAGATTTGACAGGACTGACAGAATTCTGTCACACAGGAGATTTGGAGGTGTTCCACAATATGTGCCTAAAGTACAGGCCAAAGCGCTTGCATTTTAGCTTTCGGGGCATGAAACATCGCACTCTACTAGCGGTCTTGGCCCATAACAGCAATGTCGGACGTGAACAATCTAGGACTAGGGGTAAAGTAAGGATGCCTCGCTACACTAAGGTGTTTTCAAAATGAAGTAAGCAATGGGTGATCAAACCAGTCTATGATGAAATGCAGTTCGACTTTGTGAAAGGCCTTATTGTTGCTGTGTTAGAGAAGCACAGATATGGAATTTTGGACGTTTCTGTGCAGAGCAGTGATCCATTGCCACCGAACATTGCGACTGTGCCAGGCCCACCCGAAGCACAGCTGATTGTGAAGTACAAATCCCGGTTTAAATAATTGCAACACGATTGTCTTTTTGTAAATAAATGTTATTGTACAGTGTACCTGTAAACCTAACCCCTACCTTCACCATCATGGGTGGCGAACAAGCTGGGTGTCATCTTTGAATTCTCTCTATTCACCTCACATATGTGTATGTATATATTTTTCTCATGTCTCATCTCATGTAAATGTAAATATTGCGCACTGATAAAGGAGGGGAGGCTTGCGTATTGCAAATAATAAAACAAACAAACAATAAATCTCACTTTTAACTCAACTCCTGTGGTGCTTTATACTTTCCCTGACCTTCTGCCAAAAATTAAATGTCTCAATTTGGGCTGCAAAGCTCGCAGACAACGGGGACAAAATTTGGGCACTTAGAACGCGCCAGCCAAGCGGGCCGTGGCATTTGGGAGAGAAGCCAGTTCGCATTTGCACATTGAGGCGCACTACATAGACGGATTCTAAACTTCAAGTTCTCACAGATGCCTATGCTACGTGATGTTGCAAATAAAGAATGTGAAGGACAGCGCCCAGATGAGGCCCACAAGTCGCACTGGAAGTATAAGGGTCTACTGTTTTTTGACCTTGAGACAGGGACCATGCCGAAAGAACTACATTTGAAGGGAGTGCGCAATAACGTAAGAGACGATAAGGCAGAAAATTCAGAAACTAGACCGAGTTTCATTTTAAGTCAGTATACGAAAAATCGTTGTCAAGAGCATGGTCCGTTTTACAGACTGCATTACGAAGAGACACAATGGAAATTTCAAATATAATGTAAGTAAATCTTTACACGCTTTTATACCGGAATGAAGATTTAATGAATGGATGCATGAATAAATGAATGAATGAAGAGCTAGGAAAAGCAAGTAAAACTGTTCGTAGTGGGCACATGGGCATGCAGGTCCACTGGTCTCACCAATCTCGGTCCTTGGCCCAGCCACTTTTCCCTGCACTACGGGACTGTCTCTGTATCCTTCAGCCCCTTCTCCCGGCATTTACCTTGCACTTGCCACCAGCTGGCCCTATTGTTTAATTTGTATTCAACTAACCATCTAAAGCCCTTCCCCATGCGCGATCAGAAAGACACCTGGCCTAGTAGGATCGTTGTCTGTCTGCCCTTGTTCCCCACCTGCCTCGTCACACCTAGAAACACTTGAGTATAGACGCGTTACAAATCCATATCATATATCATATCATTCCACACGCATGTAGACTAACTGTCGTTTATCATTGTGTGTTCGCCTCGATTTATCTCGTTACTTTTCGCATTGATTTTGGAGACGAACATACTCCATTGAACTACCTTGCAAGCAAATAGTTTCTGATCGGCCGTAATAAATAAAATGAGTAATATTAATGATGTTCGGCTAGCGAGACTAATTATCATTTTTTTTGTTTTCATAACAGGTATTTGATCCCTTTCTGCCACTGCCATCTGTTTGAGTCACCGGCGGATGGATTTTTCAGCAGACACCTGCAGCTTGGTGTCAACAATTGGAGCACGATCACCATATTATGGGACGATCGCCAAGGGCCCACATGCCCTTACGCTGTACTAGTGGCTAGAAGCAACATATCAGCCATTAGGCTGGACTAGTGCCTAGTTGATGGAACAGCCTTGCGGTTTACCAGGCTTCCAAAGTGATTCTTTTTACGAAAATGAACACCCTGTGTACCATAAAGGAACAGCGCGTGACTCAAGATGAAGCGGAACAGTTATTGCGGATACAGATAAAAGAAAATAAATGGCTCCCGGGGTTCAAATTGCAATTGCTGAATATTCTCTAAATATTTAATGTCAAATAAATGTACTTTACCAAATGTACCGTGTTGCTGTTTCATTTTAAAGTACAGTTTCATATTCCGAATTGTGGCGCGCTGTGTTGTGAGTTGATCTGTGTTGGTTTCCGGGTTCTGTGTGGAGTCGCGCAGAAGACGACTGGGCGCGTTTGCCTACGCAGCACAGTAACGTCACGGGGAGAGGCGGGGAATATTAATGTTTTGATAATGTCAGGCTCAAGGTCGGGAGAATTGGTTTAGTGCCGCAAAAGCAGGTCAGCCAGGGCGATCGGGGAAAAGATAGGATTATCAGAAAATGGCGGCTCCCTGGTGCTTGTTTTCACGTGCGTTTAATGGACGAAAACTCAGGTAAGGTCCATAGGAAAGTTTTCTAAAATCGAGCCACTTAGGCTTAAAAAAACATGGCCGACCCGTAGGGACAATAAAAATTTTTACTAGACCATGCCTTTAACTATGACAGATATGCATTCCAAGTTGTAGTAATTTCTATGCTAGAACGGAACCATGCTTGTTTAGCAAACGTGTTAATAGTCAAATAAATGATAGGCTCCAATGTTTGGTGGGTGGGGAGAGCTTCTAGGCGATGGGTCTTTTGAAAGACAACACACATTGAGTAAAAATATGTTGCATCCTATCCCATCTTAAACAATCAAATATAGTTATGCTAATCATTGCTACCCAATGCACAATAAATATTTGGTTAGAAGGGTTGGTAGGTTTGCTTGATATATTTCATATTTGCATGGGATATGGATCTATGCATGGGATATTTTTCTCAAATTGTTGTAGGTGTGCAAAGGCTATGCTGATTGATGGCTAGTCTGCCTGTTTCTACTTCTACAAGGGAGACAAATGTGAGGATGCAGTTCTCACTTGAGTCTCTTGGAGGATGGGTATCACCTCCCCTCAAGCACAGGAGCTCTCACCAGGAGGTCATCAAAGGGGTGAGGCACACCAATAACAAAGGCCAACCTTTCTTACGGGTGTGCCTCACCAAAGGTTATTTGCATACCAAAGAGCATTTTATGCTGCAGGCTTTGGAAAGCGGGCGGACAGAGAAGGGTTTCACCAGCTTGCTTTTCTGTATGTCTCTCTCCTTCCTGTCCCCTGCACTTCCCGGGGAACAAGGCACTCTGCGTATAATGCAAGAAGTCAAGGGTCACTTGGCACAGTGACAAGGATTGGACCCCTTAAAGTATGCTTGCTGTTAAACAATCCCCTCTGCTCTATTACCTTCATAGGGATGCCCCCTCCCTCCTTCCTTGATTTGGTTTGGACTTCCTACAAGACAAGACAAATTTGCTTTAGATGACCCTGTTCCCTAACCATTCCCAGGAAACGTTACTTTACTTTACTTTTACTTTAAACACTTGTAAAGCACAGCCATGGACCCTTGGGCATTAGGGCGCTAACAGAACATAAAGCCTGCATGAGGGAGCCAAGGGTGAGGCTGAAAACTGAAGCAGACAGAGAAGATCCCGTAAACAGCCAGGTTTTCAGGTTCTTTTTAAAGGACTCTAAGTTGGACTGAGCTCTGAGATCAGGGGGAAGATTATTCCAGGTCATAGGGGCAGCGAGGTAAAAGGCTCCTTTTTTGGCCCTTCTGGTTCTACATCTGGGAATACACAGGAATTTCCGATTGCTGGATCTCAATGCTCGGCTTTGGATTTTGTCCGTAGTAAATTGCCTCAAGTAACTGGGCATAGTGCCTTGGATGCATTTGAAGCTGATCACCAGTAACAGATACTGCACTCTAGCCTCCACCGGGAGCCAGTGCAGGCCCCTACTAGCAATGGAAATGTGATCCCGGCGTTTTAGCCCCGTCACAACACGGACAGCACGGTTCTCAACAACTTGAAGTCTGTTCATTTCGGTTTTATTCGAGCTTTCCAAGAGACTGCAGCAGTAGTCAATTTTGGCTTCAATGATCGCACGAGCGATGGTTTCGGCATTAGTTTGATTAATATAAGGCCTAAAATGGGCTAACAATTTTATATAAAAGCAGCGGCCGAAACCAAGCTTCCCACATGGGCCTTCATCGAGAGCTGCTGATCTAAAACGTCCCCCAGGGTTTTAACCTTTGTCAAAGGTACTAGCGTGCCTTCACTGAGTAGAAAACTATAATAGGACGAGCCCAGTTTAGACAGTGAGGATGGCGAGCCCATGATAAGGAGCTCTATCTTACTCTTGTTAAGTGAAAGATTGTTCCTCAACATCCAGTCCTCTATGGACGAGTACACACGATTAAGGTCAGCCTTGTCCACTGAGTGATTACCCACCACAGGGACGACACACTGGGTATCTTCCACGTAGTTTGTAAACATGATCCCCTCCTGGTACAGCGATGCAAAGAAGAGGACCATGAATATGTTTTAGAGACAAGGGGATATGCAGGTGCCCTGTGGAACGCCGGAATCAATGGGAGTAGGAGGGACTTCCGCTTCACCCGAGAAAACTTTGCTTTCACGGTTATTTGAAAAAGAAGCAATTGGGGGTGACTGCTGTTTGGACCAAGTTCTGCTGCACAGCAACCAAGCTCCTCACTGAAGGTAAAGTACCCATGCAGGTGCCAACCAAGCTCCCTGGTCTCAAAGTACAAAGTTAAAAGGACTCACCTTGTCATTGTGTCCAAGGAGTGGTGCTCACAGCACCGTGGGAAGCCTAACGCAGCCAGGCTCCTGTTTCCTGCTGCTATGAACCCTGCTCTAACTGAGTCAACCGTGTTAACGGCCTTCAAAACACACACAAACCAAAGTGCTGCCTTTGGCACTCATGAGAAACTTCAAACCGGCTGTTTGCATCCACCAAACTGGATCAGCGCCACATTGCACCAGCCACGCTAATCATTGCTTCAGCTTGAACAACAGCTTACCGCTACAAAAGCCTCCAACCAATTCTGTCTTCGAAAAATACATTGACCACACAGCGATCTGCTTTGAACCTGACTCAACGCTGACTCGCCACCTGGATCAATGCTACTAGCCACTCTCAAAATTGGTTGTCCCTCAAGAACAGTACAGAGAAGCCCGGTTTTACACTGGCAAACCACCCAAGAACAGATTAAGGCACTATTGAGAAGCCCAGACCCACTGATCCACTTTTGGGACAATAGTGACTGATAAGAAATCCTTTTGCACCTTTTCTAAAGACATCTCTGCTTTCAAGTGACATTGTTGTGACTTCTTGCCTAGCCACCCTTGCTAAAGTACCCAGAGTGCTATCACATATATGTTCTGCATTTTCTTTGTGCTCTCAACGTGGGTGGGTGGGTTTTTGTTAATGTTTTATATGTTGTATATGACTACTTATTTGTCCTTCTTTTGTTATCTATTATATTTTATATGTGAAAGTTTTGTTGAAACAAAATAGAATCAGAGTAAAATAATAATAATCTTTTGTCTAATTAAAGCATATATATTTGTGTAGAACCTTGATGGAACCTTATTGTATGTTGGAGTCTGTGCACTAATGCTGGGTTACTACTGTCATCGCATTCACACCCCTCTTAAAAGTATAGCCTGCCCTCTGCCCACGTTACCACACAAGGCGAAGGAGGTATAGCTCTTGACTTCGCCTGTTTTACCTTTACCATTGTTGGTTTATAGTAGTGTGGAGCAGAGTATTCCGTTTAGCCATTACTCATCCCTGTACTCCTACAGAGCAGAAGTAATTTTGTCATAGAGAGGAAGAGTAGTGATATGCATTATGATGGACAAAAATCACCACTAAAATGTGTCTTCGAAGTAGTTCAGGAGATGTAAACCCATAGCTCAGCACAGGATGCAGTAGAAACTATTCAGAATTAGCAAAGCTTTCATGTAGAAAACCTGAGACAGTAGAAGCTAGTTATGTCAGGGGTCGGAAATTGCAAGTGGATCCATGTCAGCTTTGAGGCGCTCATGCTAGTAAAATGCCAATTGACATTTAAGAAATTCTTTGTGCTGTATTCAGTTGAGGCATATGGGTTTTAATAATGGAATTCATCTGATAAAATAACCCCCAGACCGTTCATTATGGCAATTCAGAAGATGTACATACATCCGGCTGTGAACACCTGCATTCATTAGATACCATGCAAAAATAGTTAATTTGAATGTACAATGGTACACCTTGCTTTCAGGAGACAAATATCAAACTAAATGTAGGTTTCGCATCCATAAACCCAAAGGAGAGTTATGATATGATGTGGCATTTATAACGCACCTGTACACAAGTTCTAGCCACGACAAGGCTAGGAGGGGGAAACAAAAGGAGGACAAAATAACGATCTTACTAGGCCTTGTGTCATTCAGATCGGTCATGTGTGCGGAAATGGGAAAGGGAGAAGTGCCGGGGGAGGGGAAGTGCAGTTAACTCACAAGTGCAGACAGCGGGTGGCTCATAAGTGCAGAGAGAGGGGACTGTAGGGTTGCAGATACAGATCCTTAAGTGCTGGGGAGCCCGGAGGCAGTGCAAGGGCAACTAGACATGCTGGAGCCTGGGCCCGAGTTCAGAGGGTGACTAGGTGACCAGTGTGCAGAGCAGTCATGTGAATCAGCAGGGGAGAGGAGGAGAGAAAGTGAAAAGGAAGGTCTTGAGAGTGACTGAGGGGAAGCTAATGTATTACTGGAATAATGGGCCAAGTCAACAGGAGCGTTCTTACTTGGCAATACTTGCCTACATTGGTGCAGCTAATCTGGACATGTTTTCTTACATTGGCATATCATTTTTGAATGCCATGCAGAGTAAAGCCAATAGGAAGAGTTTTCCTACATGGCCTTACCAGCCTACATTTGTGCAGTCACTCTGAGCATGATTTCTTACTGTAGCATTTTCTACTGCCATCAAGAGTAAAGCCAACATGAAAAGTGTTCAGACATGGCCATTCAAGCCTACATTGGTGGTGCGCACCTGAAAATGTTGTCCTACTGTAGCGTGGAATTATTTACTGGCATCAAGGGTACATTTGATATGCTGTGTGTCCTTACATGGCCATACTGACCTAGGTTGATGCAGACAGACTGGCCATGTTTTCTTATTGTTGCATTTCTCCTGGGAAAGCCAACACCAATATGTTCTTAGGTGGACATACTGGCATATATTGGCAGAGCCAACATGGACATGATCTCTCAGAGTATCACTAATGGCATTACGAGCATTCTGATGAGTATTGTGATGAAGCAAGAGAGATTGACACCTCTCCCTATAGGGAGACACCCCCTTTGGGACAAATGTGGTGAGCCTGCTAGACTTAACACCCCCTAGGGGACAAGGTAAACATGATACCTCTGCAGGTGACTCCCCCTTAGGGGACAGAGACTTGGAAAAGGGTATAAATCACCATCCCTTCCCCCAGTTACTAATTTCTTTGCAGGGTATTTAGGTGCTAGGACTCACTATAACCCAATGCACCATTTTGTGATGACTAACTTGTCTTCTGACTTTACCTCTGCCCAATCATCTATAGAGACTGAGCAGAGATCAGTGAATCCATTCCCCAGAGGAGCGTCCCACAGACAACCAATCACCGGGAAAGCTCATCATGCAGCTTGGAACTTAACTGTGTGAAACAGGAAGAAGAGGAGGTAGCCAGAAAGAGAGAGAATGCTGGTGTCGGCATCCAGACAGAGGACACACACCAGAGTGCCGAGCAGTGCAGCAGAAGGCTGACTGGAGCAGCCCAGGGAGACTGCAAGAGTGATGGAGGAGGGTCTTGGATGACTGGCGCAGATCCCAGCTGAAAGATCTCATAAGCGACTCAGCCAACCCCATCAGCTGCAAGATTGTGGAGGAGAGCCTCGACTGTCCATAGGGGAGCCCAGCGAGGAAGACAAGGAAGAGACTCTGCAACCACCATAGAAGCGGGGAGACTTCACGCTGTTAGGCAGAATCCTGTGCAGTGCCCTTAGGGACCACTACACACAATTAAGACTACAGGTGGCAATACAAGTTTTACCTTTGGTACAAGCCTGTACTACTATGTCAGAGTGGTAGCAGTGGCAGAGCAGCCAGGCATATCTCAAGAGTATATGAGCAGTAGCAGAGATTACACAAAGGGACCACAATTACTGTGACTCAAGCAAACACTGACTCAAGGTTTCAGGTAAAAAATATAAGTACATTTATTTTTTAAACAATTCGTTATAAACACAACACTTCTATTAAACTCAAATAAAAACCACACGTTAAATATACTACAACTAACCAATTCACTTTGGACAGTAAGTCCCTGTGCTTGAATGAACCGGTGTTACGAACAAAACACGTTACTGCGAATACGATTGCGATCACTTTTTGACAGTTCGGTCTACTAAATAAACACGTATCCGTGACATGAAATGCTACCGGGGCAAAAACACACTTAGCACCTGAGATACCCAGATGGAATTGGAGGCAAAAATCACAGGCAATATTTTGGTTAGGCAGGCAGAATCAAGAAACACTCAGAGACAGGAGTTCAAAAGTCAAAGGGCCGGAGCCAGGGTCGAAAGACACCGGGGCCTGTTGCCAAAGATCACACAGTCAGACAGTTCACGATTCAACGTAGCCAAAAGTACTTCGATATTGTCAATGTTCGGAAGCAAAAGTTATAAGAAGGAGGGAAGACAAGGGCAAGCCTTGGAAATGAAGAAAGGGGAATGACCCAGTTTCCCCAAGTAGAACACAGTACCTTGTTCCAATGGTGCAGCTGGTGCCCTAGCAGTTGTTTGTCAATACATAGAAAGGTAGGTAGCAGGTTATTTGTCAACGGCTATTTGCTCATCAAGAACTACATCAGTTTAGAAAGAATTGTCAATTTTAATATTATCTCATAAAAATCAAGAGACATTGTATATATAAAATACATAGGCAGACACTCTAAATGATACACATATGTAACAAGACACAAAACATTAAACAGTTTCTACAAAATAGAGATTTATATTATATCAATCTATATTCAACCCTGTGTTGTAAATCCTTGTTTAATCGGGGGTTATGATCCTTGTGGATCACTTGATGTAAATCACTCAATTTTATGTTTAATTTAGATTAGGACATCCCCTATGTGGGATATTAAATACTACCATACAATTTAGTATTATTTCAAAATAGCCCCAATTGACAAGCACTCCTTCTCCCAAATCAAGGTAGGATTCCGCCAAGACTGGAATTTGGGATCTCTTTACTGTTTTGTACACGCCCTGGCAGTTGTTCCTTTTGGTTTCCCGCAGACCCACGATTCCTGGAGCTTCATTGTGAAGGAGGACGTCTGAAGGGGGTCTGCACCACACAGGGATGAATCCGGCAGCAGCGACGAGGAATAAAAGGTGCGCTCCTTAAAAACAGGAGAGGCTCTTCAGGTGGCTATCCAGACCACTACAGCATCATGCAGTGATTTCGACCAAGGAAGAGGATCCTCTGGCTGTGGAAGATGAGCTGGTTATCCCTATCAAGCTCAAGGGAAGAAGACTCTGGACTGGATCTTCTCTGAGTCATTGAAGGGAAGATAGCTCAGGACTGCAGCAGAGCTTCACCGGGACGGGGTAGTTGCAGCAGCCGTCGTTCTCTCCGCTTCTCTTCGGTTCCTTGTAGTTCCAGTGGCAACTCTCTGACTTCTAGCCCAAGAGACATGCCTTTTATGCGAAAAAAAAACCCATTCACGCAGCCTGGCTGTCAATCACCCAGCAGGGGGGTTGTCCAGCCCGGAAAACTACCCTGGCCAATCATGACAAAGTGCGACTTGGGTTTCCTAGGATACCCTGTGCTGGGGGTGACTACGCCCCTCCCTCACATTCAGCCCACCTAGACACCCAGGCGCCTTGAGGAGGGCTTCTGAGCGGAAGCCCGCCAAAAGACAGTGAACAAAGAAGGCAAGCCTAGTTTGCCGCGCAAAGTAAGACACAAGAGGGACTTTAACAAAAAGAAATGGCAAATAAACCCAACCGGAGCCAAAAGAAAGACGATTTGGTCAAGCGGCTTTATGTTCGAGGCTAATATAAAAGTTAGGGTGGATACCACTGCCACCAGCCAAGTCTAAGGGCCTCATTACACGGATGGCGGTAAGGGTTTACTGGTACTGGTATTTTACCGGTAAATCCTTACTGCCTTACTACGAGGTCCCTTTGCGGGTTGGGGAATTTACCGCCTGCTTTTTGCAGGCGTTAAAAACCAACCCGCAAAGGGACCCAGGGAGCTAATTACGGTACCACAATTTGCGGTACCGTAATTAGCGCCTTCCCCATTCCCATTATGCCCTATGGGGCAAAAATGGGATTGGGGAAGGGCAAAGGCGGAAGGGGGAATTACCGCCCCGCCAACCTTGGAATGGGGCGGTAATTCCCCTTTCCGCCAAGGCGGTGCCGGTATTTTACCGGCATGAACCATGGCGCTAATAGCGCCATGGTTCTCCACCATCCGTGTAATGAGGCCCTAAATGTTAAAAGAGCGAAACAATGCTCTAGGAGGTACAGATAAAAAGGGATACAAATTAATACTTTCCAGTACTCCATGAAGATGGGGTGTACTGGATCCGTGGTAGATTGACTAAGTAAAGTTAATGGTAAGTTTACGCTTTTCTGGGGGACGGTGGTCGCCTCAGAAATGGAGTCGAGGGAAGTCTCAAAGAGAACCCTGTGCCATGGCACAGAAGGTGCTGTGTGACACACAAAAAGAAGGGGGCTACTGAAGTGGTGTACTTCAGAGTCCACAATCACAAAAACAGGTAGAAACACATAGCAAAACACAGGTAAGAGTGGGGAAAAAGCTCTTACTCTTACCAAGTGGAAAAAAATAAACTCCAGAAGTCCAGCAAAGCTGCTGGGGGACTCATTAGGTGAGGAACATTAGCCGTAGATGAGAATCCTCCCAACAACGCCCCTTTTGCAGAGAACTCTAAAAGGCTAACAGGTATGAGTGGGTCCATTGCAGAATGAGGTGGGAAACAGAGTGGAGAGAGAAAAATTAACAAGAGCATGAACACTCCTGTGTGGAGTGCAAAACAGAAGAACCCTAGAGTGGGGAGAGAGAACAACCACCCCAGAATGGGGAATGCAAAAGCAAAGAACTCTAGTGTGGAGAGAGGGCGAATACTCGAGAGTGGGGAGTGCAAAAGAGAGAAGTCCCAGAGTGAGGAGAAACAGCAAACACCCCAGAGTGAGAAGAGTGAAAGATGAAAGTCTGAGCGTGGGGGGAGACAGCAGATACCTGAGTGGGGAGTGAGGAAGAGAGTGGCCCCAGAGTGTGGGAGAGACTAAGAGAGCACCAGAAAGGGGAAGGAAGAAAGGCTGAAAGAACCCCAGCGTGGTGGTAGGCGGAGTGAGACCTGGGCTAGATCACCTGGCACCACATGAGCTATATTTCCTTAACTGGAACTACTGAAACTATTGGAAAAAGAAGTTGCTGATAGGGAGAATGTTGGGGTCACGATCCAGCAGCCCCCACTTGAGTTGAAACTTCCACATCGGCCTTCTGCTGTTGTTGTTGTTGTAAAGAGAAGGATGCCGACAGCACTTGGCTTTTATTTTGCTCGCGAGTTGCACTTTCTTCAAAGGTTTGCTGCTTATTACAATTAATTGAAGCAGCAAGGAAATGCATGGGGTGTCTTGCCAGAGTCTTGCGATAGAGAGGGGGTTAGTGTGACCTACACTTGTGGTTTTATGAAAGAAAGCAAGTAAGAGAGAGAGATAGAGAGAGTGTGGGGTTGGGGGAAGAGAGAGAGAGAGAGAAGAGGGATTGGGTTTCAGTAAGCGTGACTATGGTGATGTGTTTGAGTGCATTTGTGACTGTGTAAACTATATGAGGACGGATGCACATTTGTTCATGTGACCATGATTTGTTCCCCAAATTCAGGATCTGATTAGTTACCGCTGGCAGTATTCTAGCAGATTACTGGCAGCAACATGATAGGCAGAAAAAAAGCCTATTTGTACCTCCACCTAAGAGGTGGATATACAAAATCGAAATCGCCCCCATTTCTATAGAAATGTACTTTAAAGAAGGGAAGTGCACGTGCTCCGAATCGAGATAAAGAAGCAACACCCACATTCATATGCAAGCTATCAGTCAGGAGTACCCCACCCGGGAAGGAGAAATCAAAACCCAAAAGCCTGCAGATAGCGGCACTTAGGCTGCGAGGAGGGTGCTAGTTGGTGCACTGCTTCTGTGCTTGAATGCCCTGCTAGAGTCAGAAGACACAGAACGGGCAGGGCCAAGAGGAATATTTGCAATGAAGAGGGGACACGCAGGCATCCTTCCTCGCCCCAGTGATTTCCACTCTACTTTAGCTATCTTTGGGGCTCTTTCATGTTACTTGGGCCAAGGCAGCCCAGCCCAAGCTGGCCACATCAACATTACACTACATTACATTACAAGGTATTTATATAGCGCACTATAGACCCTCAGGCATGAAGGCGCGGACAACACAAAAAGAAAAACAGAATACAGGGCCCTAGTGCCCTAGAAATACCAGAGACGAAATGGATAGTACTGGAGTTAATAATCAAGAGGAAGGTTTTCAAAGCCTTCTTGAATTTAACAAGACAACCAAGATTACGCAGATAGTCTGGCAGATTGTTCCATAGACTTGGTGCCTTAAATGCAAAGGCCCCATGTTTGGCCTTAGAAGTCCTGGCTCTAAGTTGCTCCAGGAAGTTTTTTGAGTCCGACCTTAAGGATCTCCTAATGACTTTATCTGTAATATAACATTGAAGGTACAGAGGCATCAACAACATTTGACACTTAAAAGTAATTATCAGCGTTCGGAATGTAATTCTGGATTCCACTGGCAGCCAGTGAAGGCCACGTCTGGCCTCTTTAATGTGCTCCCGTCTAGAGAGGCCGACAACCACTCTCACAGCCCAGTTCTGGACCACCTGTAGTCTCCGTATGACACCCTTACTGGATCCCAACAAAAGACTGCAACAATAGTCCAACTTGGCTCCTATTACTGCCCTGGTGATAGTTTCGGCACTTCTTTGGGAGATAAGAGGCCTCAAGTGTGACAACAGTTTTACATAGTATACTGCTGAGGATACTACAGAAGACACATGCGCTTTCATATTAAGGGATTGATCTAGTGTAACACCCAGTATCTTAGTTTTGGGGAGAGGATTAATGATGTCATCTCCTAACTTAAAGGCACTGTAAGATGTTTTTAACATTTTAAGTGCATGTGGACTCCCTACAATCATTAATTCTGTTTTGCTCCTATTGAGGGCGAGATAGTTGTCTAACATCCACCTCTCAATTAGGCTGAAAACTCTATTCACTGCAGCCTCATCCTGTCCGTGATTGCCTGTCAGTGGAACTATGTATTGAGTGTCGTCAGCATAGTTTGAGAAGACAACCCCCTCCTGTTCTAACATGAAAAAGAAGGGAGCCATGAAAAGATTGTAAATACATGGCGATGTACTAGCCCCCTGTGGGACTCCATAAAGTACTGCAATAGGATCTACTTCTGCCATATCCGAGCACACACTACTCAGCCGGTGTTCGAGAAAGGAAGAGATCTACGATGCTGCTCGCTCCGAGAAGTTGGCTACTTCTTTTAGCCTTGTGTTTAATATAGTGTGATCGATTGAATCAAAGGCCGCTGATTGGTCCAAGGATATAATCAGTGAGAGCTTACTATTATCCATTTGTGAGAGAAGTCTAGATTTGAGCTCTAGGAGAGAGGTCTCAGTCCCGTAGAGTTTCCTGAAACCGGACTGGTGGGAGGGCAGGATGGTGTGTTGATTCAGGTGTTCCGAGATTTGTTGGTAGGCTACCCTATCCAGTATTTTTAGGAGAAAGGGGGTGTTTGAGATAGGACGGAAATTCAGGTGATTGTCCCTTGATAGACCTGGCTTCTTAATGATTGGTGTAACCATAGTGTGTTTCAATTCTTTAGGTACTATACCCTCTGCCAGTGAGGCATTAACAAAGGAGCAGACTGCTCCAATGATGGAGGGGGAACAGGCCTTTATTATCCTAGATGTGCATGCATCGCCTCTGCAATGCGAAAATTTCATTTGTTCAATGACCTTTATTAATTCTGGTTCACTTACTGGATGAAAATTAAAAGTTGGAACATCTAAGCACCTTCTAAAGGCCTTAGGGTTACCAACATCGAAAACGCCAGGTTCTGTGACTTTTTTCCAAGCAATACCGACCAAATGTTAAGAGGCTTGTTTTGAAGCCTGTCTTGGATACGTTGGCACCAGTCTTTATCATTTGATTCAATTAAGCCTGATGGAGCCGGGGTACTTTCCTGTTCCTTAAGAATTTTAAACAATTCTCTGGTGTCAGACTTGGCATTGCTTATACGTATATTATGATAATTTCTTTTCGCCTGAAGATGGCATTTTTATAGTCTTGGGTGCGTAAGAAGGCAAACTGCCCTGCTACTGGAGTGCTTGTTTCCCCAGTTAGTCGTTCCTTTTCTTGTTCTTTGCTTATAAAAATCACATTATATAGACGAAAGACAAAAAAAGCATAAATATCTAAAACAGTGTTGATAGTCCATGTAGTGAGATTATCATCTTTGTAGATTCATTGATGAGCAACTCTTGTCCAGCTGTAGATCCAGGTGAATACTCGGTCATCTAGTCAGAGTTCATCGGAATACTGAATCATCTATTGGGTACAGCCTACCGGAGACGGGATGAGACTGATCAAGATGTCCTTCTGGTGAGAAGGAAAGGAAGCTGGCCCTTCCATACCCTAGAAGCACGGGCAGCATTACCTTCGCTCCCAATGAACCTTTTATAAGGTCTCCTGGAAGAGCAGTCTACATGAAACCAGCACCCAGAGCTAAGAACAGGTGATAACATTTTGGATGGACTCTGCCAGGAAGTCCTGCTTGGAATCCTCCGCTTGCATATAGTATGAAGGGCGTGTATGATCGTCCTGAATTCCCGAATCAGTGCACCCTCCGCCCCCTCCCGCACTTAAGTAGGATTCTGATTTCTAGTGGGAGCCGTTGCCGCCATTGCGTGGAGGCTGGTCACAGAGGAAACAACTCTGTTTTTCTCCTCCCCACTTTCAAGCTGAATATTTGTTGGATTATAACATGAGTTGCCTTAGAAAATGTTGGTTTATTCAGAGGTTCTTAACAAAATGTTGAAAACACAAGTTGGTAACAAACATGTATTATTGGGAAGATTCATCGTGGATAATGGAGAAATATGTTGTGCACATTTAGTAACCTTTATCTGGTCTTTGTGAACATCCAATAGTATTGCGCTTCTTCCAATGTCAGTAGAAAAAGGCATACTTTAAAACAAAATGGTGGGCATCACCAATTGCCATATCCTTTAAAAGCCAGCAGATCTGTGACTGAAATACCTCTCTGGCAGGGCAGCCTGTGAAAGGAACAATTAGGTCTTACCACTGGATGCACAGCTGACAAGCCTAGGAAAGTCCCTATGCAATAGTGGAAGAGACCCCGCCTCTGCAGGGATGCTGGGGGGGGTGGTGTGGTCATTGCTTAGACCACATCCATGTACATATTTTCAATACCAAGAGGGATAAAGCTGCATGATATATGAGACATGTTGTGGTGCAACAGCATTCATGGGTAGAGCCGAGCCAGAGTCCATGCAGCGGGTCTGGCTTGGCTCTAAGAGGCATTCATGAGCCGTGCTGGCACAGGCACAGACCTGGCCTCTGCACCCCCACAAATCAAGATCCACCTAGATGCCTGCTGCCTCAGGCCGCCCAACACACAACTTATACCCCCATCTTGCCTTTCCCACCTCCCACATTGCAAAACCAATATTTCATGAGCCAATTTCGGCCGATAGAGGTGAAGCTGAGATTGTTTTGTTTTGGATTTATTTACAATGCGCTAGAACAGAGCCCGTGGGCATAGAAGCGCAATACATACACACATTAAGCATAAATAAATTCAATGAAGAAAAATGTGTAAAGGTAATCAAAACGGATATGTGTCACTCAAACAGCACCATCCCTTGAGGAAACATAATGATCAGTCCAGAATAATTCTAAGGTTCTGGAAGATGGCACAGAGCTGAGGTTTTTACATTCACTCAAATACAGTGGTAAATTACTTTGACCGCAACCAATGACAATGCCATCCAGATTATCCATGGAACACCAGTTATTAACCTGCGCCCTGCGAAGGACTCTCAGGTCCCGAGTTATGACACAACCCTGGCCCACTTTTTGATGTAGCCATGCCAACACTTTGTTTTAAAGTGATTCCAGTGATTCTGGTTCATTGGACGCCTCCCTCACAACTCTAAGAGACTAGAGGAAATTTGTATTTGAACCATCTCACAGCAGCCCTCTTAGCGCACCACAACAACAGTAAAATCTATGCGTAAGGGGTCCCTTGTTTTCCCATCCTCATCCGGATTTGGCCAAACATGTATGTCATATATTATTAGATTCAAACATACCACATCTCAGTTTTTTTAATCAAAAAATAATATCATTTTTATTTTTTTGTGTTAAAACTTCTCATTTTAAAACCATTCATTTAATTTCATATGATTTTTTTTTAATTCTTGTTCTTTTTTCTTTTTTGGTTTACAGACACGTTTTGCAATACAATTTATAACAAAGAGATTAGTTTTTTCTGACAAGCTACCTTACAGACAATCTGTCATCTAGTACTTCATTTAATTTTCAATAGTAGTGTACTTGATCACCAAAAGATCTTATCTGTCAATCTGTTTTAATTTACAGAGCAATATGATAGTCTCACACTTCCATTCTCTCTAGTGATCACCGCTTAATCATCTGACCTTTCCACATTCGTCACACACCCAACATGTTTCATTCCTCAACTCCAGTCTCACACAATAACCAGGAAATTCTTCAGGGGTATATACACAACGATGATTTGTCTCCAATGTGTGCTTGTCTTCTACTTTCAATTGGGATGCAATCTTCTTTATCTATCCCTTCTATTATAACTCTGGGCCAGACTCCGGATGATGGTCTTTCTTGGCATCATTAAATTGATGCAATTTTTGCAGTCATTTTCGTATCGCATTCTAAAGCTTTTGATGGTCTCTTGTTATTCTGGTCACTTCGTTCTGTATGGTGTTGCCATACACTGATGCATGTTATGTCCTTTACACTGGTGCTTTTTCCACGTTGTACTATTTAGACTGTTAGATACCACATCCTTGTTGATTCTCTTTGGATTGCACGGCTGGGTATTGAATCCCTTGTTTATTGTCGTGCGAGGCTATCTCACTCTTTACTCAGTGAAGCCGCCCCACGCTTGAGTCCACCTTTGGTTCGTACTTCCGCATCCGCGGTGTTCTCATTCCACGTACGTGTCGTCTGCCTGATGCAATCCGTCTAGTTCCACCGATCACACGCGATTGTGTGTTGTGCTGCCTGAGGAGGCAGGTATCCAGGTCTCAACATCAGTGAGAAGGAAGTTCGGGGAGTTTAAAATAAACCTCCTAGGAGAAGAATCCTCAATCATAGGCATATGAGATTTTCTTAAACGAAGGGTGGGGAATATGCCATGGAAATAACCCTGGTCCGTTATCCAGGAGACTTTGCAGGAAGGGAAAACCTGACATGGCCCAATTCTGACACAGATTTAGGACCAGGATTCGCTTGATCAACTAACTTTATTCCAATGTCCGAGGTTTCCCTACTAGGCATGTTAGAGTCCACATTTACATCAACATTTATTTGACAGCATTGATATGCCTTTAAATGAGTCCGCTCCGTTTGACAGGATTTGTCCAGCTTTCCAGTATGTACCAGGGAGCCCCTTGAATCCAGAGACTCAGCTCAGATACTGAATTCATGCACATTGGTACAAGCGTTCAAATCACGTAGAATGAGGCCGGCCTGTCTGCATGTTGGATACTTGACCACATGTCTGCTCTGCGTGTCAATAGTTGCGCTAAATGATATGGAACTCCCTATAGAAACATGTTCAGCAAAAGACTATTATTGTAACTAGTTTGTCTCCATGCACAATGGAAACCTGAAAGCACCAGAATGCTAACTAGCATTGGCCTAAAGAAATCTCCTCTGTAATTTGTTACTGTACTGTCAAGACTTGAAAGAGCCCATTAAGAAAAAAAAACGGTGTCTAATAAGGTCACCTGATTGTGGCCATTATGCAACACAGCCATGCAGCTTAGACAATGTAACATTGCCCCAAAGAGCAAGCCCATTTTTGTGTTGTGTTAACGAGGATTTTGAGATTCCCAGGAGCAGGGCATGTGCCACCTGCAGTGCCTTGCTTGTCATCTGACAAGACCATATATTTTTAATGTGACTTTTGTATGGAGCAAGGTGCTGGGGATAAACTACTTTTCAGCAGGTAATACTCTCTACCCTAGTTAATCTCAAACCAGCCAATTGGCTCCTCCTGGCACAATACCGCTGTAACGGAATGATGGTAAAACACACACATACAACCGTCCTAGGAGTACGTTCTAACAAGCTGTCCACAGCTGTCAATTCCAAGACACTACAGGGACCTGCACAGAGCACGTGCGCATACAGCTGCACATAGTGCTTAATTTGTAAATAAGATAAGTGCCAGGGCCCAAATATTTTCTAGCACTCCTGTGACACTGCAGATGGGCACCACTGCTGCCATCACCCATAGCTGTAGCGCAGAGTGCCAACATATTTGAGGTTACACTACAGCTGGCACCTGCTCATTGTGGTTGAATGAATGCACTGACTATCAAAACTTCATAATTAAAGTGAGTCTGAGACAATCATTTATTTATTTACAAAGTAGCAAATAAATAAATAGATAGATAAATAAATATTGTTGGGGCTCAAAAATAAGCGCTTGGGCTGATCCCTGGCAAACACCGCCACAAAATAAGCAATGGCTGCACGCTATCCGGATAGGAATCCTGGCTCTATAGGCCCAGTAGTTTCGCTATGAAGTCTTTGCCTCAGAAAGTCTTTCATGCTAATGCCACTTGACAGTTGACATTGTGTGCAGACGACTCTCTACCATGGATTCCAACGATGGGGTGAGTGCTGCTTTATATGAGCTTTTGCCGGGGGCGGGGCTTTGTCTGCAGGATGAGCTTACACATGTGCCATTTGAGCTGTGAGATATGGGTATTCTACTAGCTGCATGGTTATCATACACAGCATTGCTGCTCTCTTTCAATGTCACCATTTTCGTTTAACTGCAGGACAATGGAAGAGTCTCGGGGCCTGATTCACAGAATCATTTTATAATGGCGCAATCCGATAGGAAAACGCTCTCTGTCCTGTATCTTGACATTTCATCAAAGCAAGGAACAAACGGCTGTCCAATATCCATGCAATTTTTCAGAATTCAACTTCCATACTTGAGTTGGCTTTGCGAATGTATTCAGTTATTTTTAACCCCTCAAGATGGAAAGGTAGCTCAGCAAGTTAAACACTCGACCCAGACATTAGTCTTCAGTTTGCAAGACCCAGTTTGGACTCGTCTCCTGGCAAGGATGTTTCAGCCATTTATTCATGGGGTTGATGAAGCGAGTGCAATTAAATTGGACAATAGTGACATCCATTATTACATTGCTTTGAATCTGAAGAAGCCTGGCAGGAGGCGCTGTAACAGAGCATGCTATTATTAACAGCAGTGAAGGATTCCGGCAAGAATATCGTTTTATATGTGCTATTTATTTAACAGTAATGTGTCGCTTCTCGACCCTCTGGCCTCGTTGTCTATCCCCCTACCTCTCTGTTACGCCTCCCGTGTCGCAGAGAGTGAGTTTGTTTTGCCAATTCCGAGTTACGTATTTCAGCAGAATCAACAGTTCACCAAATTCAAAACCATTCTTTAAGTGGCGGTGACGTTTGCTTCCTGATTTCCTTTTGCTGTGCGACAGTGTCCTCTCGTGGTTATAATAGAGTACTGTTTAACACACAACTATTGATTGTACATTTACAGAGGTCTTAGGATAACCGACTCGTCGTACAGCAAAAGACTAAAGTATGGTGCCCGCCAGTGCTTTAAGTAGGGTGAGAAATCGAGGGGGTCTCTAAGAAGGGGCGTGGCGTGGGAGTGTTGGGCGTGGCTGAAGTGCGGTAGCAGGCAACTCTTGTGCTATGGCTGACTGCCCAAAACAATACATAACCTGGCATTGCGTGGGTCCCAGTGGCTGATCACTGGATCATTTCCAATGTCTAGCGTTCAAAGGCCAGAACACACAACTACAAAGGACCCAAAACAAGGCGTAACTTTACACACATTAGATGATGATGGCTGCTTTCAAGTTCAAGGCCGTTTGAAAAGAAAGCCTTCTTTTCCAAATCTCCGTAGCAAATTATTCACTCCTCGGAGAAATGCAAAGTGCAGCCACGGGCTGTTCAGAATAAAAGCCTTGAGAACTGCACAGTGCATCAATGCATTGTTCAAAACAAAACCCGTGGTCATGTTAATGATAGTGCTGGGGAGGGCAGGGAGGCATGGCTGAAAACCTGGATCCTCACGGAGCTGAGCACCTGAGCTGAACTCCCCTATTTTTTCCCTCAAGTCCTCAACAATGCCTGTGTAACCCTACCTGTAAAATCACCTTGGGCGTAGTGTGCTTTATACATGTGTAAATAAATAAATTGCTTTTGTGTGTCCTATCTCTCTTTGTTTTGTAACTGCAGCGGCACGACCCCCACAACAGGCAGTCTTTGGAAAATGATGTGGGCAATCAGCATCTGTTTGGTGGGAAGGTACTGAAAGGGAAATGCATCATCTCCCTTTATACCCCTCCTCACCAAACAGATGATGCATTGCGACGACATCATGAAACGTGGGTGGTGTGTGCTCGATTGCTGCCAGGGTCTACTGAGGGGTTTATAAGAGCCCCGACAGGGCCCCTGCTCATTGCCACTTTTTGGACACTGCTGGGGCTCAGCTAGCCCCCGCCCACTTAAAGCAAGTGGGCAAATTGGTATAAATACAAGGCTCTTTATTAAGCCAACATCAATAACGACCCCCCAGCCTGGGGGGTTAGCTCTCAACTGACAACAAATGTAATACAGAATCTCTATATGCTTAAACTCCACATTCCACAAAGCTGAACAGAGAACCTCGTGACCCACATAAAGCACTTAGCAACTATGTACAAGTAAATCACTCTGGTTGAAAGGCTCAAACCAAGCCTCTCTAACACCCTTGATCCTGCTCACTGTGAACCACCAAGACAGACGTGTTTCATACCATACTTTATTTCATAACAATCCACCCAATAAAGCATTGCTTGACATTTGGTGCATGCACAACCCTTTTGTCCTGTTAATAGTCTCTGTATATCTCATATTACCATTGTGCTGTCAGCAGTAAAGCCTGGAATGTCTTGTCTAGGACTTGGAAAACCACAACTAACGTTTTCTATGTTGTGTTTTTGCAACCTAAGTGGTCTGCTGGCCATCACTTTTATAGAGTGTTGCTTTCAAGAACTGGACACTCTGCTTCCAAGTAGCCTATGTAATGATGTATTGAGAAGCCACCCTCAACACAGGGAGTTCCTTCCCTCCCCAATCAAGTGGTTATGCAACAAACTGTTTAACAGATTATTTTTCTTAGCCCACATCATGCCCCTTGCATCCATCTCCCCGGAGCTAACATTGAACCAAGAACCAGGCCGGTGTACGGGACAAATAATGGTATTTACTTAAATTAAAATTAATAGAAATTAGCACAAAAAGGTCAAAACACCACTTTATCCATGGCACAACCCAATCAACTTCTCTCAGCATAAACAAATCACAAAAGTGAGTTAAACAGGACACCATCACAATTCTTCACTTTATGTACATTTCACTTCAGGAAATAATTGCACTGATCAATAAAGAAGGTACTTATGTTGTCAGAACCTCACTCCTCTTGACAGGCGCAGAAGCAGCACAAACACCTCCCTCCCCATTGAGTCTTGGCACCTGGGAAATAGAAACCGCAGGCCTCCGCAACCCTCTGGGGAAAGAGGGTTAGGGTCCGTTGAGTGGATGGGTAGAGGGAGTTCAGGATAACCGGAAAGAGGTTCAGGGAGTAACAGTGGATTGGTAAGGGGAAATTTGGGTAACATACTCCTCGACTCCTGTGCCGATCTTGCAGGTGATTGTTTGAAGTGACTCCGCCCACTCACACACATCCAAGTATCACACGCTTAGAGATTATTCTTTTGGAAAGGCTTTTGTATTGGAGCCTCTAACCAATAATCACCATATGCTCTGGTGTTGCTTTGGGTTTCACAATGCCTGCCTAATAAATCATGAATGACACAGCACTTCTCCTTCATTCCTGCTTAAAGGCAAACCCTCCCAGCATCATGTCATCTAGTGGTAACTCCCCACCGATATGCGAATCACAAGCACCCCACATTACCCCATGTGCAGGTAGCAAACAATAACATGCACTCAAAGTGCTAAACCACTTAGCTCTGGCTTCTGCGGGAGTTCGAGGTCCTTTGGCTTTTTCGTGTTGTTGGGCCGTGAAACGTCTCACCGAATCCGATTCAACAACAGGCTGTAAATAGCAAAACAAAGTCAGTGCACGTGCGTGCGAAAAAAGTCGTTCCCTAGGAACGTTCCCTGAGGGGTTTAAGATCGTTAAGTGGTGCGGTTACTTCACCGCCAATCCTACTCCAACTCTGGGTTAGTATTCATGCTCTGCATGCAACAAGCAAAACAGGTTTTCTCATGCTTCAAATTTAGTCTAAACACTTAAGTCTTGTAGCGCGTAGTGCGTCTCCCTCCAACAGGATGAATCAGCTGTTCAAGATAAAACGTGTACTTAGCTTTTCATGTACGCGGGGCCGGGGATGTAGCAGGCGGGCGGTGCCCCGCGTAGGCGTGCCTCCAGGAGCTCGGGAAGAACACGTCCTCTCTTGCCGGTGACCAGGATTGCGAGCAGTGCTTCTTGGGCGCGGCTCGCGCATGTGCAGTAGCGCGCGTGTGGTCTTGTCGCTCCCAGCAGGACCGAGAAGCACACGGCCCGCTGGGAGATGTAGTTTCTGGGCAGTTCTCCATCCTTGGGCCTTCTTCCTGCAAAAAAGGTGGAGAACACGCCTGGACAAGCTGTTGGCACAACCAAGGGCCTTCCTGCCTCCCCCCAGGCCCCTCACAACACTGCCAATAGCCCCAGCCCTGACAGTACTCCCCCTCCCTCCAGCAGGCCCTGGTTTAGCAGGGTTTAACAGATGAAATTGGCAGAGGAGTCGAGGAGCATGAATGTTACTTGCGTGCTCCCAAGAGCGATCTTCTGGGCTGTACCCTTTCCAGTCCACCAAATACCATAGAGACCCCTGCCTACGGCGTGAATCCAGGATATTGTGCACTTCGTATTCTGGAATGCCATCTATTAAGACTGGTGGGGGTCTTTTAGATCTTATGGAGGCTGGGGCTGGTTTTAACAAAGAGATGTGAAACACTGGATGTATCTTCATGGATGAGCGTAGGATTAGTTTTACTGCCACAGGGCCAACCAGAGCCTCAATTGGGAATGGACCAATTAAACGGGGGCAGAACTTGCGAGAACCTTGCAGATGTAAATTGCGTGTCGAAAGCCACACCCGATCCCCCACCTGATATTGTGGACTCAATCTTCTTTTCTTGTCAGCATGATGTTTGTAAGCTGCTTTGGCGAAATTTAGGTTGTGCTGTGCAGTTTGCCAGACGTACTCCAAATGTTTCTGCCTCTCAGAGGTTGCGGGTACCTCGCATATTGATTCCTGAGGCACAGGCTGAAATTGTGGGTGATAGCCGTAGGCACAATAAAATGGGGTAACCTTGGTTGATGCATGTACTGCGTTGTTGTAAGCTAGTTCGGCCAGCCAAATTACTTCTGCCCATTTGTTTTCTTTTCCTTGTGTTAGGCACCACAAATGCTGTTCTAAGGTTTGGTTTAGTCTCTCGGTTTGACCATCGGTTTCTGGGTGGTAGCTGGTAGACAACCGAATCTCTATTCCTACTGATTTGCAAAACGCTTGCCAGAATCGTGAAGTGAACTGGGGTCCTCGATCTGAGACTATCCCATAAGGTAAACCGTGGAGCCGTACCACGTTTTGTAGAAATAAGTTTGCTAATGTGCTGGCTGTTGGAGTGCCCTTGCATGGTATAAAATGAGCCATTTTGTTTAAATAGTCCAACACAACCAGGATAGCTGGAAATCCCTGACTAGGTGGCAGTTCAACAATTAAATCCAAAGACACTGTATGCCACGGTGCGGGAGGAGTTGGAAGAGGTTGCAATGTACCCGCAGGTTTCCTGTGTTCGGTCTTGTTCCTTAAACAAGTTTCACATCTGGATATGAATCGTTGCACGTCTTTTTGTAAACAAGGCCACCGGAAATGGCGTGTGAGTAGCTCCTTGGTTTTCAGTGTTCCAGGATGACCCACAAAAGGGGAATCATGGCACCACTTAATAGCTTGTTGTCGGAGTGGTATAGTAGGTAAGTATAATGCAGACTTGTAGAATGGCAATCCTTCCTTGATGGTCTGCCCTTGACCTCCGCTAGCCCATCGTACCAGATCTTGTGCAGACATAGCTTTGCGAATTTTTTCAAATATGGCGTCTACCACCACACTTCCCACTACGCGGATTGGGTCCACAATTGGTTTTGGCTCTTCTATGGTCTTTGACAAAACTGAATTTGACTCTGGATACCGAGACAGTATATCCGCCTTCCGATTTTCCACTCCAGGCCCTATATGTGGCGACAAAGTCATATTCCGAGAACTGCATTGCCCACCTAAGTTGTCTCGGACTAAGCGCTCTGGCGGATTTCAAGAATTGTAAATTTCGATGATCAGTATAGATGGTGATTGGATGGCGAGCTCCCATGAGGTAATGACGCCACTCGTCGAAGGCTACCTTAATAGCTAACAACTCCTTATCTGGAATTACGTAATTTTGTTCAGCTGGTAGTAATGTTCGTGAGTAGTAAGCAACTGGATGTAATTGCCCATTACTATCACGCTGCGACAGGATAGCACCCACCGCATAACTAGATGCGTCAGTTTCTATGATATAAGGCTTAGCAGGATCTGGATGCTGCAGGACAGGCGCTGTCACAAATGCTCTTTTCAAGGTTTGGAAACTAGCTTCGGCCTTTTCGTTCCACAGGAAAGGAACTCCTTTTCGCAATAATTGAGTGATGGGTTGTACCTTCTTAGCAAAACCTTCGATAAACCGGCGGTAGAAATTGGCAAACCCCAATACTGTTTGCACATCTTTCACGGAACTTGGGGAGGGCCAGTTGGCAATGGCCTGCACTTTCTTTTGATCCATGGTGATGCCTTGAGGTGACAAGATGAACCCTAAAAACTCAACTGTGGTTTGGTGAAATTGGCACTTCTCAAGTTTTGCATACAACTTATGTTCACGCAACCTCTGTAAAACAGCCTTCACATGGCCCTGATGTTCTGCTGCATTGTGAGAATAGATTAGGATGTCATCGATGTATACGATGGTAAAAACATCTAGATAACCCCGTAACACCTCATCTAAGATGTGTTGAAATGCTGCGGGGGCATTGCACAGCCCAAAGGGCATGACCTGATATTCGTACAGGCCGAACTTGGTCCGGAAGGCCGTTTTCCATTCGTTGCCCTCTCTGACGCGCACTAAATGATACGCGCCTCGCAGATCTAACTTCGTGTATACAGTGGATCCCCGTACCTGGTCTAATAACACGGGAATTAAAGGCAACGGGTAACGGTTTTTGATGGTAATACGATTGATCGCCCTATAATCGATGCAAGTTCTTAGGTCTCCAGTCTTTTTGGGTATGAAGAACAAAGGAGAGGATACAGGGGATGTAGAATGTCGTATGAAACCATTTGCCAGGTTGGTTTCAATGTACTCCTTCAGGTGTTCGTTCTCGGCTTCGGTGAGTGCATATATTCTACTACAAGGTAGCACCGCACCCGCTTCCAAATCTATGCGACAGTCAAAAGGCCTGTGTTGAGGTAGGGTCTCGGCGGCCACCTTACTGAAGACATCCCGATACTCCTCATATTCCTCAGGTAGGACTACATCAGAACTGCTTCCTATGAAATGGGGACAACACTCCTCCATACTACAATTAGCCTGGCAATACTTCGAGGAGAACTGTAGCGTTCCTGTGACTCAATCCATGACTGGGTTATGGAGTCGTAGCCACGCTAAACCCAAAATGAACCCAAATTGAGGTGCCGTGATCACATCGAACTCAATGATCTCTTGATGTCTTTTTCCGCACTCAAGCTCCATGGGTTGCGTGTGTTGGGTGATTGGGCCTGAAACCAATGGCGATCCGTCCACTGATTTTACTGGTTCTGGTTGTTTCTTAGTTCTCAATGGAAGTCCTAGTCTTCTCGCTACTTGGTCATCCACGAAGTTACCCGTGGCCCAGGAGTCGACCATTAGCGACACTGGTATACGTTTTCCTTGCACGTTCAGATGACCAGTTAGCATTATGTGAGCAGATGGAGTGTGATGTACGTTTGCTAGCATCTTCGGGGTATCTTCAGATTTTCTCGCCCTCACCCCCTTCATGGACGAGCTGTTGAGTTTCCCGACGAGATTCCTTTGGTGGGTGGTTTATTTGTACATTCTCTGAGAAAGTGGCCCGATTTACCACAATAGAGACATAATTTGTCTCTCCTTCTTCTCTCCTTCTCCTCTTTAGTCAAAGGGCCTCGTACAGTTCCGATCTGCATCGGTTCTTCGGTTCCTTTTTCTGCCACCTTGTTGGATTTTTGTTGATCTAGCCGAACCATAGGTTTATTGTCCCATTTACGACGGTCTTGGCGACGTTCACTTTGTCTCTGATCTAATCGTAGTGCCAGATCTATCATGGTAGAACAGTCTTCAGGCTGGGGGTCTACTTGTGCCACTAAATCTTTCAGCTCCTCTCTTAGACCCTGATAGAACAGGGCCATTCTTTTCTCCTGTGGCCAATCGGTTTCTACTGCTAACCGATTAAAGGCAGTCACGTACGTCACCAAGTCCTTGCTTCCTTGCCTAAGCAGCAACAACTCCCGATCCTTAATCAATGTCGCAGCCCTGCGGTTAAATATTTTACCAAACTCATCCAAAAATGTATCCCAGCTGTACAACAAGGCATCATCCTTGCGAACCAACGGTGTAGCCCATGAAGCTGCGTCTCCCGTCAGATAGGATACCACAAATGCGGTACTAGATTGAGCAGTTCTGAACACTATTGGTTTGGTCAAAAAATGTAATTGGCACTGCATGATGAACTGGTCATAATTCTGTGGGTCCCCATGGTACCTCTTGGGGGCAGCAAGTGGCAAAAATGGCTCTGTGGCTACCTGTACTTGTACAGGTGTTGGTGGGGGTTGTCTAGGCAAGGGTCTGGATAGTCAGGGTATGAACTTGGCCTGCTAAATTCTGGTAATCCTGCCTGGTCGCCACTAATTCGGCTTTCAGGTCTTGGACAAGGGCTACAACGTCTGCCATTAGCGTGCTGCCTAGGCGCCAGAAGATACGTGGGCTCGCAATTCTGTCAGAACCTCACTCCTCTTGACAGGCACAGAAGCAGCACAAACACTTCCCTCCCCATTGAGTCTTGGCACCTGGGAAATAGAAACCGCAGGCCTCCGCAACCCTCTGGGGAAAGAGGGTTAGGGTCCGTTGAGTGGATGGGTAGAGGGAGTTCAGGATAACCGGAAAGAGGTTCAGGGAGTAACAGTGGATGGGTAAGGGGAAATTAGGGTAACATACTCCTCGACTCCTGTGCCGATCTTGCAGGTGATCGTTTGAAGGGTCTCCGCCCACTCACACACATCCAAGTATCACACACTTAGAGATTATTCTTTTGGAAAGGCTTTTGTATTGGAGCCTCTAACGAATAATCACCATATGCTCTGGTGTTGCTTTGGGTTTCACAATGCCTGCCTAATAAATCATGAATGACACAGCACTTCTCCTTCATTCCTGCTTAAAGGCAAACCCTCCCAGCATCATGTCATCTAGTGGTAACTCCCCACCGATATGCGAATCACAAGCGCCCCACATTACCCCATGTGCAGGTAGCAAACAATAACATGCACTCAAAGTGCTAAAACACTTAGCTCTGGCTTCTGCGGGAGTTCGAGGTCCTTTGGCCTTTTCGTGTTGATGGGCCGTGATACGTCTCACCGAATCCGATTCAACAACAGGCTGTAAATAGTAAAACAAAGTCAGTGCACGTGCATGTGAAAAAAGTCATTCCCTAGGAACGTTCCCTGAGGGGTTTAAGATCGTTAAGTGGTGCGGTTACTTCACCGCCAAGCCTACTCCAACTCTGGGTTAGTATTCATGCTCTGCATGCAACAGGCAAAACAGGTTTTCTCGTGCTTCAAATTTAGTCTAAACACTTAAGTCTTGTAGCGTGTAGCGCGTCTCCCTCCAACAGAATGAATCAGCTGTTCAAGATAAAACATGTTCTTAGCTTTTCAAGTAAGGCTTCTTTTGGGGAAGCTGGATAAAAAGGTTGGATTGATTTAAGAACAAAGACACCCCTCTTTCTTAAAGAAGATGGGGTCAACTGGACAACAACGATTACCCAATTAAATGTATAGGCTATAGTTTTCAGCACACACTGGGAAGTGAGCTTTGTTCATTTCTAATTTTAACAACATTTACTCCGTAGTGGTCTGCCAATTGGGGAATTAATTAAAGTAATATTTTTGGTTAAATAAGCTAAAGGTATAGAGTTTTTCCCCCCCTCACACCCACTATAAAGGGAAAGGAGTCAAAGGTTTCCCAGGGCTCAGTTCTACTTACATAGCACGCCTCTGTTTAAGGTTCAGGAAAGCCAGCTGTCTCTCAGGACAACCTGGAAAGATAGAGCAGGGGTCTGGTCACTCCACTCTCAAAGATGGCCTCCCACTCTTCACCATAGGACTCAGTCAGCTTGAGGACTTCCTAGGGATAGGCAGCTCCACCAATATGAACTCTCAGCAATCTCCTCTGGTGTCTCCTTACAGCTGTCAAAGGATAAGTTTCAGCAGCCTTCCTGATGGCCTGTCTCTTCTCTCTGTCCTGTCTTTGTGTTTCCTTTTTCTGTCTGTTCCTCTCTGTGTTAGTGCAGTCCTCCTTATATAGCAGTGATGACACCACCAATTTTACAATCTTGGGGAAGTACCCTGCAATAATCGCTGCCACTAGGATTAGACAGTTACGCTTCTCTCTCCTCCCAAACCCAGCCTCCAAGTCAGGATTGGTTTAGGCGTCTGGGGCAACATATGGCAATTCCCATTTGTAATCGCCCTTTTGTTCTCATTTCAACTTTTTGTCAAACATGAATTATGTATCACAACTTTGATAATTTTACTAGCAACTGCCATATTATGCCATACTAAATATATGTTCTGTTTCAGCTAATCATGGCAAATTAGATAAGCCGAACACCAAATCCGTATCATGTAGCACGGTATTGTCGCATCTTTCTGCTGTTCTCATTAAAAGCACAACAGTTATTAATATTTAAGTTACTAAGCATTCATTTTCCACCCGCTCACCAACTCTCACATTTGGAACATGTTCAGATCAGCCAGAAACACATCTTAGATAGCTATTACAGTTCCACGAGTCACATGTGGATGCATTTTATATCCCCAAATCCGCCTGGATATTACATAAAAAATGGTACATAGATGAAATCCATCCGCCTTATGATGGCTGAGAAAAAGGCTGAAATGGTAATAGTCCTTTTAAATTAATTGTGAATCTTCATGTGGGACAAATGGCCCTGACTCCTGCCTTCTGGCCATTTGTTTTCACTGGGTCAGCCTGTGCCCACAGTTTTTTTTTAATCAATCTCCTTTGTGTTGGAAGCTTTCTCTTTGAAGTAGGTGCCCCCATTATCACACATATTAGTCGTGCTCCAGCCAAGCGTGACTTTTTCTTGAAGTCAATGCTTTCAGAGCCAGCAGGTCTGCAGAACACTGACTTTCAACACGGAGAGTTTCAAAAGGGGTGAGGAGTTTTTGGTGTCGGGAAAGCCGGTCCTCTGCGCACCTCCTATTAATGTTTATTGGTTAGCCTGTCGCCTGGCACATGGTTTGTCTGGGTTCCAACTCCTAGGTCCCCAGTTGATTTGATGCTTGGTGGGGTGACAAACCTTTGTTAACTGTGGGCGCTGCCTGGGTTTGATAGTCCAATTGCCAAGAGATCCGACAGTATAGTAATAGTCCAGTCCTGGGGTCATGTGCGTGATAGTTTATTTGTGTTTTCACAATATCATAGACAATAGCCTTTGGTGCCAATTTGGTGAAACAAAAAGCCGACGTGCATTTCAATCGAAGTCTTTATCACGCACATGACGCCAGGACTGGACTATTATTATACTGTCGGATCTCTCGGAAATTGGACTATCAAACCCAGACAGTGCCCACAATTAACAAAGGTTTGTCACCCCACCAAGCGACTTTCAACACCTTTAGCAGGTAATGTTATTGCCATTGGTTATTATATGGGAGATGTGACATCCAAGCTGAGAGTGTGAGTTTTTCCTGCGTGGTAGTTTATTTGTGTTTTCACAATATCATAGACAATAGCCTTTGGTGCCAATTTGGTGAAACAAAAAGCCGACGTGCATTTCAATCGAAGTCTTTATCACGCACATGACGCCAGGACTGGACTATTATTATACTGTCGGATCTCTCGGAAATTGGACTATCAAACCCAGACAGTGCCCACAATTAACAAAGGTTTGTCACCCCACCAAGCGACTTTCAACACCTTTAGCAGGTAATGTTATTGCCATTGGTTATTATATGGGAGATGTGACATCCAAGCTGAGAGTGTGAGTTTTCCTTGTGAAGTCTTGCCTACCGACAGCAAAAGAGTCTGCCTTGGGCTGGCATTTTCCATGAAGAGAAAGTGTCTCTTCAAATGTTACTGGAGTTTTGGTAGGTGAAACATCATATACATTGCTTTTGGTCCACCCGCACATCATGTTTTGTTCCGACATTTTTCTGTGAGCAGTGATATTTATTTCACTTTTTCTTTTTAAAACTGTTTTATTTGCACACACATGTGCAGGCCGTTTTTAGTTTCAATGTTTAAACATCCTGTTTTCCATGTGACAGGGATCTTTGATTCCTCCTTCCTTTGTAAATTAAAATGCTGCTTATCAATTGGTAATGACAGGTAGGCCCCTTTCCACATGGCTCTTTAATTTTACTTGAAAAACAACAACAAAGACCAGGCCGTTTTTGTTTCAGTGTTAAACAAAAACCTGCCATTCATGTGAAAGGGACTTCTTTTAGGGGTCTTTAAATGCACCCCACAATACTACAATCCAAAATCTTCCCTTTATCAAATGTCAGTATTGTATGTGAAATATTCTGATTTATTATTGTAATGCCTCATTTTTATAGCATAAGCACTGTTTATTCACGTCGTGGCAAAGTACCAAAATCACGGTTTCATCAAAGAATTGTAAAAGGGTGCTTCATTAGCTCTGAATGAGAAGCGTTGAGCTCTCTTCCAGAGCTACTGGAGGTATATCAAAGAGGGACCCTATTTTTGATCAGCTTATCAGGGATTCAGAGAATCCCTCTCTATGGCACACTGCATCTGTCTGCCTGCTGCCAACCCCACCCGCAGGACTAGCTATGATTTTAAAGTTGTTAAAAATAATGATTATTGTGAATTGGTCAAGTAAATTGTACTTGTATAGGTGTGGTCTTGACGAAATCTTCTAAAATGATCAGTAACCCCTGTATGTTTCACATTTAGGCCCCTGTGGAGAAACTGACATATTTATTTACTGACACACCTACTCCCCATTAGAAATAAAACAAGTAATAATACATTCTGGAAAACAAGTATTCAAGGTATGTTGCTCAATTATTAAGTGAAATCATCGTTGACGTGTCTTTATCTGCTCCCTTCAATCTACACTCTCACATTATTAGTTGCCCCATTCACCCAGCATTCTGGTCACACACGTGACCAAGGGTGCTCCTTGCAAGACCTCAATACTGTGCTTGTGTTCTACCACACCTACATAGAATGGCCTCCTTCACGCATTCCTGCTTCATGCTTTCACTCTCAGCTAAATTCAGCATATTTTTAGCCTGCTTTCAATTTAAAACCAATACAGCTTTCCCTGCCTTATTCATTTTTTCCCATCTGGCAACCCAGATGATAAAACTGAATTATGCAGGATCAGCTGTATAGGTTGTTAGTTACACCTTCTATCACATTCAATCTGTGGGATGATGGCTCAGAGCTTTCACACTTGACAACATCCTCCCATGTCCTTCTCTTTGTGGAGATTGGCAGAACATGCGGAAGTGAAGGGCCAGAGAGCGAACAGTGTGACAGTGCCAAATTCTTGCTTCACAAGATGACAAACTGATCATACGAGTAGCAACAGGCCCTAACTACACCTTTGCCCACCTCTGGGCTGCAAATTATTGAGGCCCTCCGCGGTAGACAGGTGTGGTATGGGATGAGATCACATAGCTGGAAGGGGGGCAAAAGATTAGACTAAATAGGAATCAGAAATATTTGTTTTAATCATGTTTAGTAAATAAAGAACACAAATGTCAGGGTCGGGGGCAGGGGTACAGATTGGGGATGCAAGGATTTAAGAGCTGTTGTAGGAGTCTGGAGCAAGCCTGAATCTCCCAAAGTCAAGTTGTAGGGGTTTGATTAAAATAAGATGTTCCCATTATTTCTGTTGGGTGGGTTTGCAAGCATGTAGTTATGGACGATGTAACCTCACAGTTTCCATATGATTTTCAAAATGAGGCGAGAGATGTGTCAGCGGGTTTTGCCTTTGGGCATCCCAGCGCGCCTATGTGGTGTTACTTCACCTTTGTGGCATGTGGAAATCATGCAAGTAAAATGTAGTGCTCCTTTACTTTGCAGCGCAAGGGCTTGCAGGTACAGGGCAGCTATACGGTCAGCACTGGTTCTTCGTCTTTTACATGAAGGACTAACTTGGGGACAGATTTTATCTGCAAATCGGTAGTCAACGCAAAGGTGGGTCAGACCTGGAGATTCCCCTTTTCCCAGAGATTAGTCCACAAATATTACAGACAGGGGAATTGGGGCAGGGGGTGTTGATTCAATCAATCCTCATGCTTCTTTGATGAGTGTGTGGGGAGGGTGAGAGGTGAGATCCTCTATGAAGGGTTAAAAGCAAGGGAACTAGGGGTCTTTAATTAGGAATCATAGGTCCTTCACCTTGCATACTGGACCTATTGTCAAAGCAGAGACATGCTTGGTTCATAGCCCCTCATTTTTAAGCATTGTCCAACATTGAACCTGCCACATTTGCGCTGGACACTTCAAAATGCAAAGAGAAACCATCTCCCTAATAAAGCTCGGGATTTATGAATTTGTGATTATTCAAAGGTGTTTATTGAAATTTTATTGACATTTAGAAGATACGTGTTTCGACCTTAGAGTTCATTTTCAAGATACGACAGATGTGGTTAACTTGGTGATATCTTCTCATGGTCAAGAGGGGGAGGCCCCCGTCACTGTATCTGGTGGGTGATCCCTAGGTCAAGGTGACGGTACAGCCTGATAGATGCTTGTACCAGTTTTCTCGGTCGGACGCACTAGTAACAGCATCCAAACCATTGCCTGACGTCAATATTTATTGCAACCAATCATTGTGCAGCACATACCTTCCATGCTCAACACAGCTTGAGCCTAGGATTACTTTCTCATTGGGAGAAAGAGGAGTGTGCGTAATCATCTCTTTGCACAGAGATGAACGAGGAGGGATGAACCTGCTGCCATGACACTCAGCACACCCTGATATTATGCTAGTCTACCAACAGGTGGGCATGGGCAGTCTCACATGGTTATGGAGGTGCCAATTGGCATCCTCTGGCTACTTCATTTGAGGCAACACTGTCAGTCACACAGTTTCAGATCAAATGGGCCTTGATCCATCAGAGGATCCAAGCCACAGATGCAAGATGTTTGTGGTGTTTGTCAAATTATCACTGGCACCACATAAAATGAATCTCTAAGGGTGATTTTATGATGATCCAAAGATATGCCTAAGGGTGTAGCCTTAAAATGACATTGGTGAAACCACGGCCAGTTGAAAAAGTTTCCTGTATGCACTGTATTCATTTTTAATGTATGATCCCATCTTGGGTTTGGTACCATCTGAACTCGCTGTTTCAATTTGAATCCATTTGGGTGTTCATTGATTGAGTTCAAGAACCAGCTACATGCCTGTTCAAGTATACACGTGTAATGGCTTACTGTAAAAAAAAGACAGAAAGAATATGTCCAGAGAAGGATATTATTAGAAATAATGTATCGAAATGTATTTAAGGTGATACAAAAAATGAAAACTGGTGAATAAATCACTATTAATTATACACTAATCACTTTAATATAGCAAAACAGCAGCAACAATATGACAAAAGTCAGCTAAAACATCATCACTCATACAAGCCTTTCATGGTGCATTCATTCTCACACAACTCATCATACCGTGACATACATCCAAAATGCTAAAAGACACAAGACACATACTAAAAACATGTGGGGAAAAGGAATTCATAACTCGTCCCCATAATAACACACATAAATGTAATAAAATAATGATTAAACAATCTATTGTCAGGGTGGATCAGAGGAACAAGTGCAAAGATCGCATACCTGTAGAGTTTATCTCTCGACTGTTTCGACGTGTAGCGGGAGTAAACACAACGTCTTCCTCAGGAGGTGGATGTTACCATTCTGATAAAAACCGAGCTGCTGTAACAGCCAATACAGTGTAGTGCAGCCAGTCACACTGAAAAATGTAAACTCAAACCTGACCTGGAGGGCGCCCCATGCAGTCTAGGGAAATCCAGAGCTGCATATGTTAGACACTTGATGGCTTACTGTTACTTTAGAGAAACCACAGTCATCTTGTTTTATGGAAGTTTCCGCTTAGGAAGCAATGGGCAGATGGTGGGTTCCGCAACTGCCCCACTTAAAATGTCCTGCATGAACCAAAACACTTACAAAACAGACTCCTGTGCCTTCTTACAGCTAGATCAAAAAAATGTACATGAGCCTGAGGGCTTTTGTTTACTAAGGGGAAAGCGTGTGATTTTAGGCAGAGTTGCACACAAGGCAGAGTGTCTCCATTTGCCACCCCTCCTGTTTTGGACGGTTCTGGTGTGTTCTACAGTGACCATAGAATATTAGAGATTTGAGTGTCATTCCTTAATTGTTCATTTTAATAATATTTTTGATATCACTTTGTACATTTCAGGAACCAAAATCGGCAAAGATATATTGTATCAGAACTGGTTAAAAAGGTACACCCGATTGCCGTGCTATTCCTTAATTTTTAACACAATTGTATAAAGAATACTTGGAAAATCTGTTCGATCTACAAGGGCCCATATATTGCCAGTTCTTCTTCTGTTATCTGCATTGTTAAACTGGGGAGAAATCATCTGTCAGTTGAGTAATAATAAGGGAAAAATGCACTTTTCATTAGTAGCTTTCACAATCGTGTGTAAATACGTGTCATTCACTAACGCTGAGTCACCTCTTTAAGTCACAGAGTTCTATGTTTCTTGCTCATTCCTCAGGACCCACCATTGATGTCACCTTCCACATCATCATGCTCTGGAAGGAGGGCAACCTGCAGAGTACATATGTGAATCACCTGTATGTAGGTATAGATTGTCACATAGTGTACCAAGCACAGACACATGGCAAGTGAAGTTTTAGTTGTAACCCAATTTTTCTATTCAATACCCAAGGAAAAGTGTGAGTCAGGGTACTTGGGATGGAGAAAATAACTGCCACCAATAAGGGCAGAAGGGGGCAAGTCAAGGTAGGCTTATGTTCAGATGTACAAATGTTTTCTCTGCTGTTCTACACTTCACCCTTTGGCAGTAAAAGGTAATCTAAATCTGAGGTGGGAAAGCAAAACAAAAGCTGTACAAGAAAGGTCTCTGAGAATTGTCCCTGGTAGAAAATTAGAAGGCAAACTGTTCAACAGCAAAGTCAAGTGCAAAAGGAAAGTCTCTTGCAAAGGTTTCAGCTCCAGCTCATCCTGGTCCCAATTTGCTGTCCAATGAAGAATCATTGTGTTTGTCTTTGGGTTGCAGCTTTTTGGAGTTGCGCAACCTACTCCTGTAGAATCCACTGTAAGGACCCTCCCAGGCAAAAACATGATGTTTTGCCAAAGTCTTAGACTTTCCTCCAGTAGTGCAAGAAAGAAGTGGGTCTGTTTCAAGACTGGTCTTCTCACTGAAGGGTGTGGGGACATTGTACGGTGGGTCTTTGTCGCCTGGCCACTGCTTTGTCCTAGTTGGCTGGCCCCTGGGATTGCTGCCTCTGATATAGCCTTCTTGTCCCTCAGTGATACCACCCTTCTCCTGTTCAAGTCTCTTCATATTATAGCCCTCCGCCACCATAGTAACTCTGTTCAGATGAAGACCCTCCTCCACAAATATATTCTCTGCAGATGACAAACATCCTCCTTCACTATGGCTCTCTGCTTACAACCTCAAATGATCTCATCTAACACTTCCTTCCACCTCAATAGGCCTCTCTCTTTCCAACCTCCTGCAAACACCTTCTAGCTCCTTCTCGAACACTCCTCACCCTTAGACTGAGCAGGCTGGATTTTATAGTCTGGTCCCGCCTCCATTAGGTTCATGCTTAGGGACACGGATTGCACCTGTGTAGTGTAGTCTGGGCAGACCTTTGATTAGGCCACGGGCTGTGGTCATGTAGGCTAACGGGCTTTGGTTGAGATTGCATCAAGGTCGTCCATAATTGTGGGTTTTGAAATGGTGCTGGACATGTAGATGACCTTCTTTCCTCCTCTCTGGATACTTTGGATACTTGATGGCATGCTTGCTTTGAGCTGTGTACTGCTGTCTCTGCAGCATGTGAAATGTTTCATCTCATGGACATTGCTAGTTTTTGTGGGAGAACCCTGTTTGATTGGTTTGCCCTTTACATGATGAACGCGCGTAAACTTCTTTTCATTCAGTTTGTCAAGTGTGATTTTGTGTTAGAGGGATCTCTGCATCTGTGTTGGTCTGAGTCACTCCTCATATGATTACTTTAGCAATATTAACACCAGCTAAGTGATGTGCTTGCTCACCAGCACAGACATGTAACAAAGAATCATACAACACTTTACAAGGTATTTTGTATAAGAGACTTGGTGGATATATGTGCAGTAATGTTTAAACTCACCCTAGACACACAAGAGAACCCCCCAGAAATTCCCCATGTATTAACCTGAAGTTCTTGAGAGAGAGAGAGAGACTCTGTAAATTACATTCTGAACATAGGACATTCACTGAGTCTTTGCAACCATGTTTCACATGCCAACGAGCTATCATCATAACATGATTTCAGTAGTTAAGCCACTCTGTCTTGTAAAAACATGTCAATGAAAATGCACCTGCTCTCTTAACTGACTAAGCCATTACAGCAAAGGGGCTGTGCTTTGGGGGAAAACTAACTATTCAAAATTGATACATTTTTAAGAAACATAGCAAAAGGCCAGAATGCTAATATACTGAAAGCAGTGCTTGTATCTATTAGTGATGGTAATGGTTAAGTTGCAGGCAAGCAAAAAGGAGTTTAGAATGCACAGCGTTTAGAGGAGTTCATAATTTGGCAAATTAAAATGACATCCCGCAGCACGGGGAGGTACAAGAAATGCAACACTGAAGGATATGAAGTTCATATCCTAGGTAACAAGGCCCATTGTATGAATGGAGTGATCGAACAGGCATCATGCTGTTACTGGGCAAGATTGGGAAGTGTTGAATTGACTGGTGGATATATTTAGTAACTCCGAATTCAGCATAAAGAAAGAGAAAGGAAGCATGCAAAAAACAAAGTGTGGAGAACAAAAGAAAGGCAGAGAGAAAAAGATGAGACAAGGACAGCCCAAAGACAAAAAAAGATCAGTCTGAGCTGCTGAGAAAAAGTGCTGGGAACAAGAGAAAGTCGCAGAAAAGGGAGAGTGAAGTGACCTGGCGGTCGGAGCTTCGAAGTGGGCGTTGGCAAGGCAGTGCATAAGCTGCGTGTGTTGCAAGCCCTCTAAAGGGAAGAATCACTCAGGGACTCCGGGGGCATGGAGGGGTTTGCTGAGGAGTGGAGTGGTACACATGTGGAGCTCAGTCGCTTGAGGGTTCTTGAAGTGGAATTCCTTATTCTGATAAGCCCACAACTCCGAGTCACGTGGAAGTGCCAGTCAGCAGAGTTGGATGTATGTAACGTGCATTTAAAAAGAGACCTTCAATGATAAAAGCATAGCAGATTGTCTCAACAGCAAGCGCAGATTGTAGCATTTTGAGGAACAGGATCTAAAGAAAAGGTTTGGACAATTGACAAATTAGAAATCACAGTTATTGTTGAGATTTAGGCCAAGAAACTCTAGTGAGCAGAGTTCATATGCAACAGCCCAGAGGCATCGTGGCGATGTTACATGGCATCGGCTTAGTTACAGGTAGGTGTGCATACTTGGGTACATGATGTGTTACATGGATAGCGATATGGCTACACATAGGGTTGTATAGGGCCTCATTATAAGTTTTCCGGTCTGGCCAGAAAAGTAATTCTCTCGCTTCATTCGGCTCATAAGTTCCACAAATCTCTTTTTCCTCAGGTGAGCATCTGCTTTCGGGAAACTGTCAATATTCAGATCACTTTTTGGGATCACCACTGCTGGAACATGGACATTTACTATTGAGCATATACCTCCCCAGTTTCTCGGCAGTCTGATGTATGCTTTGGATCCACATGCCCAATAATGATCCATGATCACTGCAGTACCGTGTACCATTCCTGGAGTGTCAAAGACTCGTCCACAGTTCTGATTCTCTCCCATTTTTCTTGCACCATTGTGTCTAAAGCACAGTTTCGGATTCTCCAATGGCACTATCTGTAAAGGTCCTCCTCTGTCTTTGGCCAATGTCAATAGTTTAGCAAGTTTTGGCCATAATGGCGTGCATCCATTTCGCACTATGTTGATGGTGGGCTCGTAGTGACCGAAGACAATCAATGCCCTGCATATCACTACTCCTTTCCCCCATCCGTCTGGTGAAGGCACTGTTCCCCAAATTTGCATTTGGCCTCTGTTTTTCCACTTTCGAGTCTCTTCTGGCGTTTTCCCTTGAACGTTTAGGTTGTGATTTGCTTCTCTTCTGATTTCTGCTCCTTTAACGCCAGGCTTCTCGTATCTGATCACAATGTGTTTTGTTTTTCCATTGTTTCTTGTCTTTATGTCCTGGACATAATCATCTTCATTTGGATCAGTTGCTTCAGTTGCCCATTTCAGTGAGGCATCACTTCCCATGAACTGGCCTCTGGTTGTGCACATTGCTACATGTGATAGACAGTGCGCTGTCTGGACATCGATTTCCTCAGCTACGAAGATCTTTGACTTCCCCATTCTGTAAGGTAGGAGTGCACAAACAAAGCATTCCCCCTCTGAATTTCGTCATCCAAATTCTTTCATGTGTTGGTACTATATGTTATTTCCCAAGTGTGCTGTGCTGTCCAGGTAATCGTTTAGTTCATTGTCATCTCCTTGTATGCTCCTCTTTATTCTCAAGGTTTTCATGTAGTTTGCTATCATCACATCTTTAATAGCATCCATGTAGCTTCTTCTCATTGGGCCATTCTCAGGTACCTCAATCCATGGTTCAGGTCTCTTCATCTGTACTAATGGAGTAGGCGGAAGTCTGGCAATCGTTTCCTTCTCCTCTTGCATCCTTTTTCTCTTGCTTATAAATGTCCATATCCACTCTGGTATTGGCCCAGTATATGGTTGTAGTGTAGAACGTGTACTTGTCCCCTTCACTGGAACATGTGTGCTTATTGATGCTGTGTCATGATGCCTACCTCCAAGGAGCCAGGTCCGACCCAGCAACCCCAGAGGCAGGCATCATTTCCCCCAGGGGAGTGCCAGCGGGCCCAAGCTGGGGCCCTTTGGACGCAGTCCTGGCGCCATAGGCGCCAGGCTCATGTTGGACCTCTGTCCTGGCGCCTTAGGCGCCAGGCTCATAAAGCTAGACATGTGTTCAAGTGTTTTAATGTGCACTTACCTGATGCAGACCATGCTGCCACATCCAGGCCCTTTTGAGGCCTGAATAGGAACTACTTTACCTGTGGGACTACTTTCCACCCGGGTGTGGTCGGGGAAGGATACATACCTGATCGGAGGAAGGATACACACTTGGAACTTCTTCCAAAGCTATTTAAACCACACCCGATCAGCAACTCACGCTTTGCGTTTTTCTGCTCCTCGCAGCTGGACGCTCACCGTGTCAGCTCCTGCATCTGGACTTCAGCCACGCCTGTCAGCATCCTGGGTCACCTGCAAAGGGAGACAAGAGACCTACCAGCTAATCTGCACCACGGAGACATCACCGACGATCCTGAAAGGGAAGACATCATTTTTAAAAGCATTTCGTTACGATTGCTGCAGCGCTGCATTTCACTCACCTTTCCTGGGTTCCTCCATCTTCAGCAGCGATCATCCGGATAGACAGCCACTTCCCAGAGCCTAGAGAAAAAGACAAGAATAAGAGGTGAGAGAAGGAAGGGAATAGGAAAAGCTCAGTCTCCTTCTAAGACTTACCTGTTGGGTCATTCCCATTTCATTTCGGGTCTTGCTGTTTCCAAGCAGGACCCCGGCCCCTATGGGGAAAAAAGACAAAGACATTAGAGGAGCGAATGCAAAAAAATTACCTGACCGCTCATCTAGGACTTACCAGATCTTTACTGGAACTGCACGTTTCACTTCGGGTCGGCACCATATCTCCGGCATTCCGAACCCCGGCCCCTATGGGGAAAAGACATCAACATCAGCGCTTTGTTGCAAGAAGTCTCCAAAGGAATCTTCATTCATCACCTGAAAAAAGACAATGAACATTATTATTTAAAGCTTGAACTTTTGAACTTGCAACAGAACTTTTACAGCGCCTTACCAGTATAATCAAGCTTACCTGAACTCCCATCCAACCTCAATCCAGTGAAGTAACTGGGTTCAACGCGCCCCTGCATCAGAAGCAGGATGGAGAGCTCGTCCTTTCAGACCCTAAGGTGAGACTTCACGGGGAATCGTGGAAGGGTATCGTGGAGGGTTGGAAGAGAGTGGGAGGCTTGAGCATAACTCAGTCAGTAGGTAACACTCCCTTTTCACGCACAGGGGAATATTCCTGCGAGCCGGAGAAGCCAGAGTAGAGGGCCCTTCCTGTCCATCTTCAGAATCCTACGCTTCACCATTGAAGAAGCATCAGCACTCGAAGCCAGACCTGCGCCTCCGTGGGAATCAGGTGAGCGTTACAGAAAGCGAAGCCTACCCACAATTTCCCACCCGGGCTCTATGGAGACTTCCGAGACTGACCAGCTGGCCCAGCTTTTGGGGGAATTACAGGCAGAGGTGCACTCAGCCCGCCAGGAGACTAACGCTCTCAAAAGAGAACTGATCTTATCTAAGGAAAGAACTGATGACCTAGCCAAAAGGTTATTACAGGCCCAGGCAGGGCACACTCCTTTACCTAATTCCGGAGACATTTCCACATCAATGGGTTTGAGTAACCCGGTACAAATTAATCTACCGGGACACATGCCTTTGCCCCTGCCTGAACGTTTTGCGGGGGATCCCAAGAAATATGCCATCTTTATGAACCAATGTCGTTTACACTTTCTATGCAGACCCGGAGCCTTCCCCAACGACCAGACCAAGGTAGCCTTTATACTATCTTACCTCAGTGGCAGTGCTGCCGATTGGTCTATTCCATTGGTAAATCAGGATGATCCCATTCTCCAGAATTTTCAGGGCTTCCAGGCCAGCATGGAAAGATTGTTCGCTCGACACTCTCAAGGACAGGCCCTTGATAACGAACTGCTATCCTTACGACAAGGTAACCAGGATCTTCTGTCCTACATAACCACCTTTAACAGACTGGTTGTGGAAACTGGATGGCCAGAAAGCAAAAGGATCACATTGTTTCATCGAGGCCTGCGCAGAGAGCTTAAGGATGTTCTAGCTCAGATAGTAAACCCACCTCAGGTCTGCGCAGACTACATTGACTTGGTGGTTCAACTTGATCACAGACTTCAAAATAGAAAAGCAGATCGGTTCAAGTATGAAAACCGAGCACCGATCAAAACCCACGCTACCTCCAAGAGTACCGACGTATCTGAACCTATGCAAATCGGTGGTGTTAAAGGACCATTAACGCAGAAGGAACGAGAGAGAAGGTGGCAAATGCAACTTTGTCTGTATTGCGGGACTTCCGGTCACTTTCTTCGAAATTGTCCAGTTAAACCACTTAAGAAGGTGGTTGGAGCTACTGATAACGAACTGGTGACACCTGATTCGGGAAACGACCTAGCCCGGCAAGCGTAGGGGTCCGCTTGCCGAGCTTGAAAACTAACTCTTTGACCTCGCATTTTGTCATGCCAATGGTGCTCGTGGTCCCAAAAAAGCCTCAGCAGTTGCATGCTATAAAAGCATACATCGACAGTGGGGCTATTGGAAATTACATAGACCGTGAATTGGCTTCCAGGATTAAGCTTCCTCTCCGCCCGAAAGTAACCCAAGATGTCATTACTACAGTAGATGGAACCGAAATAGCCTCAGGGCCTGTAACGCATTCCACTGTTGAAGTGACACTGGTGGGTCAGGATGGACATCGGGAAGCAATCGTTTTTGATGTGATCAAGGCCCCACAATTTCAAGTAATTCTTGGAATTCCTTGGTTAGAAACACATAATCCCAGAATTGACTGGCGAGCAAAGAAGATAAGTTTTCCTGATTGTGAACCAACTTGTTATCCAAGAAATCCAGCTATGGGTCTAGCCACAGCAACTTCCACCCCTGTACAGCTACCGTCAGAATACCAAGAATTCCAAGACGTTTTTCAGAAAGAACAGGCTAACACGTTACCTCCCCATCGGTCTTATGATTGCCAGATCGATCTGGTACCCAATGCTCAACTACCTTGTAGTAGGATTTATGCTCTTACGGAACCTGAGAACCTGCATTTGCGTCAGTATTTAGATCAGTACCTAGCCAATGGTTTTATTCGCCCGTCCAAGTCTCCTGTCTCTTCAGCTCTGTTCTTCGTGCCAAAAAAAGAAGGCGACCTTAGAACATGTATAGACTATCGCGCCCTAAATCAAATAACGATTAAGAATCGTTATCCTCTGCCCTTGATCCCTAAGCTTATCGACCAGGTGAAAGACGCTTGTGTGTACACCAAGTTAGATCTCCGAGGAGCTTATCACCTGGTGCGCATAAAAGAAGGCGACGAATGGAAGACTGCATTCCGCACCAAATTTGGGCTTTTCGAATATCAGGTGATGCCCTTCGGTTTGTGCAATGCACCTGCTGCCTTTCAGTATTTTATGAATGATGTTCTTCGGGAACTTATCGATGTCTGCGTCATTGTTTACATTGACGGCATCCTGGTGTACTCTTCTTCAGAATCTGATCACAGAAAACATGTTAGGGCAGTTCTTGAGAAACTGCGCCAGCACAGACTATTTGCAAAACTCGAAAAATGCGTTTTTCATACCACAGAAGTTGAGTTTCTCGGATTCATCCTGACACCTCAAGGAGTCCGAATGGACTCGCGAAAGGTGGACGCCATCCTCAAATGGCCATCTCCAAGCTCGGTGAAGGGAGTTCAGAGCATGCTCGGCTTTGCCAATTTCTATCGAAGATTCATCCCGGAATTTTCCCGTACAGTCCAACCCATCACCGCTCTCCTAAAGAAAAACAAACGCTTCGAATGGACTCTTGAGGCCGAACAAGCCTTCCAGGACCTGAAAACCAAATTCACCTCTGCACCTGTATTGAAGCACCCGCACCCAGATCTCCCGTACATAGTGGAAACCGATGCTATCAGTTCGGCCATGGGAGCTGTCTTGTCGCAAAGAGACCCAAAAACTAACCAACTACACCCAGTGGCCTTTTGGTCCAGAAAATTTTCTCCTCCTGAAATCAACTACGCAATTACCGATAAAGAGTTACTGGCCATCAAATCTGCTTTCAAGGCTTGGCGTCACTACCTTCTCGGGGCAAGACACACCATCACCGTAATTACGGACCACAGAAACTTACAGTATTTAAAGACGGCCAAAGCTCAATCTTCACGACAACTCCGATGGGCTCTATTCTTTGCGGAATTTGATTTTGTAATTACCTATCGCCCTGGCTGCAAGAATGGAAAAGCAGACGCCTTATCCCGGATTGGCATGGAAGAACCTAATTCGAGCTTAGAACCTGTGCCCATCATACCTGAGCAAAGAATCTTAGGCTTAACTTCATTGCAATCTATTGAGGATATCCAAACGCAAGTAAAACAACTTCTAGACTCTTCAACCTTACTGGAATGGAGTCAAAAGGGTCCTCATTACACCGTTAAGGATGACTTACCCTACTTCCAGGAGCGGTTGTTTCTGCCAAGTAAAGAATTGCAAGAACTTGTTATTGCCCATCATCATGAATCTTTAATGGAAGGACACCCTGGTATCGCTAAAACGGAGGAAAAAATCAAACGCCACTTCTGGTGGCCTTCTTGGAGAAAAGACATAAAGTCTTTTGTACTGTCTTGTGGAATTTGCGCCCAAAACAAGGCTCAAAAGAAAAGGCCAGCCGCCCTTCTTCAACTCTTGGATATTCCACCGGCACCATGGCACACCCTGTCAATGGACTTTATAACAAATCTGCCTCCTTGTGCTGGTTACAACACAATCCTTGTAATTGTGGACCTATTCTCCAAAATGGCCCACTTTATCCCTTTAAAGGGTTTGCCTTCAGCTTCCACCTTGGCCAAGGAATTCCTGGAGAATATAGTTTGCATACATGGTTTCCCTTCCATTTAAGTCTCGGATCGTGGAAGTCAATTTATCTCACATTTTTGGAAGAAGTGTTGCCAACTAGCACAAATAGATGTGCGGTTATCCACCAGCCACCACCCCCAGACCAACGGACAAACCGAGAGAACCAATCAGACTCTCGAGCAATATCTTCGGTGCATGTTACACCAATCCGAGTTAAATTGGAAAGACATCCTTTGGATCGCAGAATATGCATACAACAATTCAGTGCATTCTGGAACCGGACAAACCCCCTTTTATACTTTGTATGGTCACCATCCTTGGACCTCTGATCTAGATCCACCTCTGACCCTGGAAATGCCCGCAGTAAACCATCTGCTTTCCAAAATAACCCGAGCCTTCAAAGAAGCTGCAACTCATTTACAGCAAGCCAAGAAAAAGTATAAAGAAAACGCTGATTTGCATCGAAGTAAAACTCCTCCTTACCAAGTAGGAGACCAGGTATGGCTAGCAACTAAACATTTACCCCTCAAGGGCCCGCGAACCTTCAATCCCAGATTCATAGGACCTTATCCCATCAAAGCTATAATCAACCCAGTGGCCTTTAAATTGGATCTACCGTCCAACATGCGTATTCATCCAGTTTTTCATGCATCACTTTTGAAGCCAGTACAACCAGGAACCCGATTGTCCAAGCCTCCAGATCCAGTTCAAATTGAAGGGGAAATAGAATTCGAAGTTAAAAACATTTTAGACTCCAAGGTGGTAAAGTCGAAACTCTTCTATCTTGTTGACTGGAAGGGATATGGACCTCAGGCGAGATCGTGGGAGCCTAGTAACCATGTCCACGCACCTCAATTAGTACAAAGGTTTCACCGGAGATTTCCGAACAAGCCCAAACCCCCGGTAGGACGAACCTTGGGAGGGGCCTTGAGGGGGGGTACTGTCATGATGCCTACCTCCAAGGAGCCAGGTCCGACGCAGCAACCCCAGTGGCAGGCATCATTTCCCCCAGGGGAGTGCCAGCAGGCCCAAGCTGGGGCCCTTTGGACGCAGTCCTGGCGCCTTAGGCGCAAGGCTCATGTTGGACCTCTGTCCTGGCGCCTTAGGCGCCAGGCTCATAAAGCTAGACATGTGTTCAAGTGTTTTAATGTGCACTTACCTGATGCAGACCATGCTGCCACATCCAGGCCCTCTTGAGGCCTGAATAGGAACTACTTTACCTGTGGGACTACTTTCCACCCGGGTGTGGTCGGGGAAGGATACATACCTGATCGGAGGAAGGATACACACTTGGAACTTCTTCCAAAGCTATTTAAACCACACCCGATCAGCAACTCACACTTCGTGTTTTTCTGCTCCTCGCAGCTGGACGCTCACCGTGTCAGCTCCTGCATCTGGACTTCAGCCACGCCTGTCAGCATCCTGGGTCACCTGCAAAGGGAGACAAGAGACCTACCAGCTAATCTGCACCACGGAGACATCACCGACAATCCTGAAAGGGAAGACATCATTTTTAAAAGCATTTCGTTACGATTGCTGCAGCGCTGCATTTCACTCACCTTTCCTGGGTTCCTCCATCTTCAGCAGCGATCATCCGTATATACAGCCACTTCCCAGTGCCTAGAGAAAAAGACAAGAATAAGAGGTGAGAGAAGGAAGGGAATAGGAAAAGCTCAGTTTCCTTCTAAGACTTACCTGTTGGGTCATTCCCATTTCATTTCGGGTCTTGCTGTTTCCAAGCAGGACCCTGGCCCCTATGGGGAAAAAAGACAAAGAGATTAGATGAGCGAATGCAAAAACATTACCTGAGCGCTCATCTAGGACTTACCAGATCTTTACTGGAACTGCACGTTTCACTTCGGGTCGGCACCATATCTCCGGCATTCCGAACCCCGGCCCCTATGGGGAAAAGACATCAACATCAGCGCTTTGTTGCAAGAAGTCTCCAAAGGAATCTTCATTCATCACCTGAAAAAAGACAATGAACATTATTATTTAAAGCTTGAACTTTTGCACTTGCAACAGAACTTTTACAGCGCCTTACCAGTATAATCAAGCTTACCTGAACTCCCATCCAACCTCAATCCAGTGAAGTAACTGGGTTCAACGCGCCCCTGCGTCAGAAGCAGGATGGAGAGCTCGTCCTTTCAGACCCTAAGGTGAGACTTCACAGGGAATCGTGGAAGGGTATCGTGGAGGGTTGGAAGAGAGTGGGAGGCTTGAGCATAACTCAGTCAGTAGGTAATACTCCCTTTTCACGCACAGGGGAATATTCCTGCGAGCCGGAGAAGCCAGAGTAGAGGGCCCTTCCTGTCCATCTTCAGAGTCCTGCGCTTCACCATTGAAGAAGCATCAGCACTCGAAGCCAGACCTGCGCCTCCGTGGGAATCAGGTGAGCGTTACATGCTGTCTCTGTTGGTTTATTCTCCACCTCCTTTTGTCTCTTTAAAAGTTCAGCTTTTTCCAGTTGTTTTTTTACTTCACTTGTAGTAGAACTTCTCCTAGGAGGCAGTTTATTCTTCTCCCATGCTTTGGATTGCGGTTCTGAAGTTATTGACACTAGACCTGGTGCAAGTGTACTCACTGTTTGTGCGTGTGTATTTTTCATTAACCCTTTCTCATGCTTGCTCTGCTGACCCTGTCTCTGGCTTTTCAATTTGTTTGTTACCAAATGTGTGTGCGTGTCATTGCTAATCACATCCATTTCAAGCTCACTCACCGCTTTGTCAGCTTGTCTAGGAACTGGAAGGACTAAAAAAGGTCTGGGTACTTTTGTGGGTGTCATGCGTACATCATTAGGCGGGTGCACTGAAATCAGAACACTTTGTGCACCAATAGAAAATGCAGTTTGAATCGTCAGTGACAGTAGAACAATGATACATACAATACATAGGTACATTATGCCTCTGTAGGTTAGGTGGCAACACTTAGTTCTGGAACAATGAGTCCGTCTATCCCCTTGTGGGACGACGATGCTGCTGTTTTGATTCCCCATCTCTATCATCTAAGGAAAAAAGACTACAGTAATATATTATATGTAACAATATCTCTGGATTCTGATGTCTTTGCTTGTCGGTTGCAGGTACTGGGACAATTGTACTCCTTTGTCTGGACACTGGATTGTTTTATTTCTCTTTTTTCTGTAGTCGCAATTAAGGCAACACGTTTGGCAAGTCTTTCTTTTACCGTACGTGTTCAAAATACACAAGCTCCCAGTCTGTTCCTCTTATCTGTTTCACTCCGGACGACATGTCGTGTCCTTGATAGTATAAACAAGAGTGAAGTCTCTGGCAACACGTTCTCGATCTGTCCCTCGGTAGAAAGTTTTACAGTCTCCTTCGGAAATTCTGATGATGATTAGACAGTTCAACCTGCATCACAATATCATACAGGAGCATGCTCATCTGTGTATAGTTTGCTGGGTCTCTGATGAAAGTGAGGACGTCAACACCAGCCCAAGTTCTGGAAAGTCCTCAATTAGGTGAAAGAAGACGTTGCTCGCCCATCTGCTATTTTCTGGTGACAGAGACATTGGTCTTGTCCTTGTTGCGCTGTTGGCAGATTCTGTGATTTCGGTGAGCTTCAAGAGCAACTTGGATTACGATTCTGTTCAGGATTATGCTCAAACGTTCTTTGTTTGCAGGATCTCAGAGAAATGTCAAGACGTCAGTTTGTTTCCCAACAAGACCTGGGCAGGCTTCAAGAACAGTATGCTAACAAGCCTATTCGCTTCTTCTTCTGCTTGGGACATTGGTTTTTTCCTCTCTGTATTCCGGAAGCAGGAGGAACTGCTCGGCGATCACAGTGAGCAGCTTCCTTATTGTCTTTTCGTTTTCAAGGTCTTGAAGAAATTCACTGATGTTAGTGAGCCTTCCCATTAATGATGGGTACGACCTCAAGACTAAGTCGAAGTAATTTAGAAGGTCTTTATGATATTACTGCTGTGGGACACCATAAGTGAGTCCAAACAATGCTTCTGTCTGGAACAAGTCTGGATATTGTATTTTCTTCCAATTTGTGTGTCCTCAATCAAAATTTGGCATATCCTTTTCTTATCAAGGCTTCAACATGCCTGAGTCCAAAGGTCAAAGTCAACAGAATAGATTGTGGCTTATACGTGCAATTATCTTCTTCACCCTGCAACTAGGATGCACAAAGTGTCCGTATTTTTATGTCCTTATCCACTTTTTTGCTCAGAAGAAATGTCCACTTTTAAGCCACAATTTGCATCAGAGTTTCTCATCGTTGTTTCGCTGGTTATGCATCCTTCTTCCTCGTCATGGATCTCCTCTGCACGTGATGTGGTTCTTCCCTGTTGTCTGTAGTCTCTACGCATTGGGGTGTGGGCAGGGGGCCTTCTCCGATGTATGGTTTGATATCAGCCAGAAAGAGCCAAGCTCTTCTTCCTTCTAGCTTGACTGTAGAGGGAGTAACGTTCTCCACTCTGAATGGACCGTTCAACGTTGGCTCGTCCCACTTCTTTCTCGTGTGGTTTCTCATCAGGACCGTGTCTCCAGGAAAGATTGGTAGTAGAGATAGTCCTTGAATTGGGTCAGTTGTAGTATCTCCTTCTGTGTTCTGTGCTGCCCCGCACCATTTTTGTCATCGCTGCAGCTATCCTGAAATTACAGTAAGCATTTCAGACCCTAAGATTTCTCCTGTTGGCCAGGCATCACATCTAGGTCTATCTGGGGGGGGGGGTCAATGGAGTATGCATCCTTCTGCCTGTTGCTATTTTATGCGGCGTAAGATGATGGTCAGAACCAGGCTAGTTTCTGAGTGCGTACAGTGCCAATGGAAGGCAGTGTAGCCATCCCTTTTTTAGAGTAAGCTTCAACTTGGCTATCCCCTCCTTTAACAAGCAGTTGAGCTTCTCACATATTTCATTACCTTGCGGGCGATAAGCCGATGAGAACTTGTGCTTTATACCAAGCAGCAAGCTGATCTGCTCAAATACTGCATTAACAAAATGAGGACCATTGTCTGACCTCATGACTTCACATACTCCCCACCTGGAAAATACCTCTCTCACCAGAAATGTGTCCGCACAGGTAGAGTCTGGGTGTGTGAGAATGGACACACCACAACAGTTAGGTACCTGTACCCGTTACATACTTGAATCATATCAACATAATCGACATGCAAGTTCTGAAAAGGTCCATTAGGCCTTGGGATGACTCCTCTAATTACTCTTAGTGTGTGCCCAGCCGTGACCTGTTGGCAGATTATACAGTTCTTCATAAAAACTACAACGTGCTCCGCTAAGTTCGGTATGAACCAGTCTTCTGCAAGCGTTGTTGCTAGATTCTCTTTTGTCATATGTGCTGGATAATGCAATTGCTCCATTGCTGTCTTCAATAGGGCTATAGGCATCACTGGTTTACCAGTGCTGTCTTGTCGCCATAAGCTTTAGGAGGGGTTTAAAGAACAACCTCACCACTTCCAGAGGTTTTTCTACTCCTGTGGTGCTTCCCCTTGGAGTTCCATTAATTGGATTTTCCCCATGTAACTGTCAGGTTCACTTCGTGCAGCAATCATTCTGTCATGCACATCAGTTGTTTGCACATCCATTACAACTTCATCTTTGGTGGACACACGCTTGGCTTCTGTATCTGCTGCTCGATTTCCATGTGAGATAAAATGTGTCCATTTCATGTGGGCGCCGCATTTTACGACTGCTATGCCCACTGGGAGCTGTAGTGCCTTAATGAGCCTATCCAATAGGGCTGCATGCTGCACTGGCGTGCCATCCGCTCTGAGGTAGCCCCTCCTTTTCCAGCTCACTAAGCCTGTGTGCACCGTTGATGTCACATAGGCGTAGTCACTGTACACCTTCACTTCCTGGTCTATGTGATGCTCAATGGTGAGTATCAATGACAATAATTCTGCAGCCTGTGCTGAATAATAAGATGGTAATCGTGCACTAATGAGCACTCGAAATTCTCCATTTGTCGTGTGCTTCATCACAGCGGTGCAGGTATATCTTTGCCCATCATTTTGATTGATTCTTGAAAAACCATCAACTAAGACAATTTCTCCTTCTGCCAATGCGTTTTCTTTCACTCTGGGAATCTCATCATAGAATTCTTCATAATTTGCACAGTCATGGATTGGTTCTCCTTCAGTGACCGGCTCTGCTATGGACATACCTGGGTTCACTATTTTGCATCGAACTATCTTAATCGATGGATTCAATATGATCACTTCATAAGCAGAAGCTCTCTGAAATGTCAATGTGCCCTTTGGTTTCTCTAGAATGGCAAATAGTGCGTGCTCGACAAACAACGTCATTGAGCATCCCATCACAATGGTTGTAGCCTTCTCTATGGCGAATGCTGCAGCAGCTAAACTCTGTTTGCAAGGGAAATGACTTCTCATCACTGGGTCCAAATTCCCACTGTATTATGCCAGGGGCTTGTACCCCAATGTGGTTCTCTGTGTGAGTACTGCTGTCATAACACTGCCGTTCGTGTGTGAAAACAGGTAGAATTCCTCTGCATAATTGGCAATCCCTAAAACTGGTGCCGTGCAAATGGCTTTCTTGAGTTCAATAAAGCCTTCCTCCATGGTCTCAGACCATTCAATTTTTTCTTTCGTTCGATGTGTCTTCTTCAGGGCTTGTAACAAGGACTTAGTGTATGAGCTGTAGTCGAAGACCCATGCTCTGACATAATTGCAAAGTCCTAAAAAACTCTGCATCTGTTTTTGGCTCGGCTGTGTTCGATATGGCCTCAGCCCTTTCAGGGGTAAACTTTTTCCCCTCATGCGAGATCAGCTGGCCTATGTACAGCACTTCTTGTTGACAATATTGTAACTTTTCTTTGTCAGCATTATATCCTTTCTCAGTCAATATGGTGAATAGCTGAATAGAATCGTGTCTGCATCTCTCCTCTGTTGTGCTGCAAATTAAGATGTCATCCACATATTGTAAGACAACACTCTCTAATGAAAAATTGCTTAAGTCCATCTGCAGGACTGTGTAAAAATCGAAGGAGACTCACAGTACCCTTGCAGTAACATTGTGCTTTTCAAACACATCTGTCTGAATGTAAATGACATCAGATCTTGTGGGTCTTTGTGCAATGGGATTGAGAAAAATGCATTTTTCAAGTCAACCACCATGAAATATTGAGCCTCAACAAGTATATTACATAGGATTGTGGCCGGGTTAGGGACTAGAGGGAACTCGGCCTCTACAATATCATTTATCGGGTGTAAATCCTGAATTAGTCTCCACATCCCTCCCTTTGATCTTTTAATCAGATAAACCACAGTGTTGCATGATGACTCTGAATCACTAAGATGCCCAGCTCCATCATAGCAGAAATTGTCTTGGAAATCCCTTCATCTGCTTCCCCAGACATGGAATATTGTCATGCTGTTGGCAAAATTGCTCCTGGTTTAATCCTTACTTCACTGATTCCTTTCAATAAGCCTACATCATAGCGGCCTGTGGTCCACACTGAGACAGGCACCTGGGCCATGTTGTCATCAAAATATTCAGGACGGTTATGTGCCAACAGCATTCTCTGTGGCACCTCTTTTTTGATCATCCTCACCCAAAAAATGAGATTTACCTCAACTGTTGTTTCCTCAACATCCTTTTGCTCGTCAAACCATTTGTGTTGCAAAGGCGAGTGAAATCGCCCGATTTTGTTTTTGGCGGGTGAGACGCCCATTGAAATGAATGGGCGTGCAGGAGTCTTGGCGGGTGAGTCAGCCCTTTACAAGGCGGGTGACACCTGCCAAAAGCGTGTGAGTTGAGAGCTATGTCATCAGTGACTTCAGTCAATCTGTACCTTCCTCAATGGTGATTACTGTGCACCATTGTCTGCCTTCATCATCGCAACCATTGATCAGTACCATTTTCACTCACACTATGGCTGCGTCTATTGCCAAGGGAAATACTTCGTGCATAGGTATTCTTGGCCTAAATCGAAATTTATCTGGGGTTCTCATGTTTTTTTCTGCAAGGCCTAGTAGCCATGCCATTAGTATGCGTATCCCATACGCAAATATTTCTGGTTCCAATGGGACAGCTCTCATAGCTGTTTATCCCGCGTATGCTCTAATAATTTCATAGACGTTTAAATAATACATTCCTGGAGTCGAACATGCTATGCCCTTCTCCATGAACGAGATTGTCATGTTTAACTTTGTCATTAAGTCTCGGCCCATTATATTTATTGGGGTGTGACTTGAATATAGCAATGACACCTTCATGTGACACTCTCCTATGGAGACTGGAAGTTTATTTGTAAAAGGAACACGACTTGTTGCTCCTGTAAAGCCCTGAGTATTTATGGCATCACCAGACAAGAAAAACTTGCCTTTACGTATACACAAGCTTGTCACACCCGTGTAAACTAAGAAGGAATATTCTTTATCCCCTATAACGACATCCACCCTTGGTTCCTCATGAGGGTTTGGTGTCACTGATAGGGTAGAACACATCAGGTTTCCCAGTGAGCTGTCCTAGTACATATATAACCCTGTCCCATGCTGTGTGAATGGACTTCCTCCATCACCAGTTTTGGCTCTCATTCCAGAGTTCAATGCCTGTCCTGCACTTGCTGTCTGTGACAGTTGCATCGCCAACTGTTGAGACTGTCCTTGTGGAAAACTTATCAAGTTCTGAGGATGCAAGCTTTGCTGTGCTCCTGGCATTTGCTGTTGCACTGTGTGATTCCGTGCAACTCATTTCCACCCTGCTGTAAAAATACAGGTTGAGTCACCATTCCTCTTCTGATTCCTTGGTCTGTTTGCACCATGCCTTGACTTCTGCATGTGTGCGCTAGGTGCCCTGTCATCCCACACATCCAACATATTGGCTGTGCTCTGATTAATTGCCCATTTGCCATACCTTGATTGCCACTTTGCATGTTTTGAAAACCTCCCTGATTACCTTGGAAACCTCCCTGATTACTCTGCCATCCTCTTCCTCGAAAGCCTCTCCCTCTGGGGTAGAACCCATTACTGCCCTGATTAACCTGCTATTGATTATTGACCTGCTGTATGTTTGATCCGTCTGTGCTAGTTATCATTGCCCCTTCAATGGCATATTTTGACAATTTCTTCTGCACTAACTTTGCCTCTTCAGCTTTTCGTGTAGTCTCTTTCTTGCGATTCTTTTCTTGCAGAAGTCTGCAATAGTGAGCTATGGTCAATTATATCTCAGACCATGGCTTTGTCACGCCGCGCGCTCGCTCGCGGGCGTCGGCGCCACTTACCTGGGTCCCTGGTCCACGGCCGCAGCAGTCTCCTCCTTCATGGAGGCTGTACCCGCGGTGGCGACTCTCTTCACGCCGACCCGCGGTTCGGATGGGCGCCATGGACGCCGCCATCTTGCGAGGATCTGCGCATGCGCGGATCGTCAGTATTCGACGTCCCGCGCATGCGCAGCATCGGAACATGCGTTCCAAGCCTCGTTTTGACCCCGGACCATAAATAGGCATCGCATACACAGGGACAACGCGTCTCAACGCGGTTGTTACTGTGTATGCGCTGCTGGAGCCCTGGTGCTAGGTTTTCAGTCCTCCAGTTTCCAGGTCTACCTTTCCTGCTCAGTCCTGCCTCTACTCTTTACTCCTTCTTACTGGTCCTCCTACCCTTTCTTCCCTTATCTTCGTTACTAGCCAGTCCCTGGTTCAGGGTGGAGGAGGTTTCGTCTGGGTTCCTAAGTAGTAGTGGGGACCCCTGTCAGTACTGCTTCTTCTTGCAGTTTGCCTTCCTTTGCCTGTCTTGTGCCCTGCCGGTACCTGTGCCTTACTGCCTTGGAAGTTCCTGAGTTCCTCTCCGTTTTCTTCGGTGATCTCATCAAGCCTTCTCAGCCAGTGGAAACACTGTCCCGACGTCACGCTAATCCTGAGAAGTGCCACCCGTGGCGTTGGGAGTTGGTTCAGTGCCATCCTGTCATATACCGTCAGGAGGGGATTGGGCTAATTCCTCGCGTTACTCTTTCATCGGCTATCAAGACTTCGACAGACTGGCAACCTCAACTCCACGGTCTACAGGAAAAAGAGGTAAACCACGATCCCGTGAAGATTCGTTTAACAGATTGAGACGCCTTAACCCCAGTTCCGACATGGACGACATACAGGAACTACGTGAAGAAATGCGTGCCATGCGTCTTGAAATGACCACTCTCCGCCAGGAGAACAACACCCTCAGACAGGCATTGGATCGGTGTTTGGCTAGTCCCGCACAACCTGTCACACCGCCAGAGAACTCCATGGCTTACACGACTCCGATGAAGTATGATGGTGATCCGCGTCGAGTGGCTGAGTTCTGTACTCATTGTCGGATCCATTTCCAGTTCAGATCGACTCATTTTGCTCAAGACAAGGCCAAGATCGGGTACATCCTTGGCAATCTGACCGGCAATGCACTCGCCTGGGCAGCACCTCTAGTCTCTACTAACAGTCCTCTGTTGGGTGATTTCACTGCCTTTGAGAAAGCCTTTTTGGACGTCTTTAAACCACCCAATTTGGCAGCCATGGCTCAGAATCAATTAATGGAGATCAAGCAAGGGTCAGATGGCATAATCCGCTACATCAGTCGGTTTCGACAATTAGCAACTGATTCACAATGGCCTGAAATTACTCAAAAAACCTTGTTTCGTCGGGATTACGAGAGGAGTACAAGGACGAATTACTGCACATTCCGGAGCCAGAAACATTGCCTGCTTTGGTGGAACAAGTCTTACGCATAGACCACAGGTTGACCGAACGACGGAGTGAACGCCGCAGGTCTGCCAGGTATCAACCGATTCCTCTTGCACAGAACCCCGGACCAGCTGTTTCTACTGAAGTAGGTCCAGAACCCATGCAGTTGGGTGCCGTCCGTGGTCTGTTGTCCGAGACCGAAAAGAAAAGAAGACGACAGAAGAATTTGTGCCTGTATTGTGGTGGTTCTGACCACTTTTTGGGCACCTGTCCGCTGCGCCCGCTGAAGAAACAGGAAAACTAACAGGCCCGTTGTTTGAGGCGAAGGCAGCAACGGGCGGCCCTTCTGATTCCGTCCTTCCTCCCATGAACTCAGTACCTTTGTTGATCCTGAAAATCGGTGTTGCCTGGCTTGGAAAATGTGTGCAGACCTGGGCCCTTTTGGATTGCGGAGCATCCGGCAACTACATCGATGCCTCATTTGCGATTGCCAAGGGGATCCGTTTACATAACAAGGAACGACCTACAGTGGTCGAGGTGATCGATGGTTCTACTTTGTCTTCAGGTCCTGTTTGCCAACACTCTGATCCCTTGTGGCTCTCTGTAGAAGGGCATCTCGAACGTATCTCCTTGGACGTCATCAAATCCCCCTCTTTTCCGGTGGTTCTGGGGTTACCATGGTTGTTGTATCACAATCCCCAGGTCGACTGGACCGCTCGCTCTTTGATGTTTACTTCGACACGTTGCCCTAGTGATTGTGTAATCCATGAAACCTTTCCTACAGTTATGGAGTCCCTCAATCCTGCTGACGTGTCTACTCGTCTATGTGCCACTCAATCGGTACCTCATGAATATGCTGGCTACCACAAGGCGTTCTCCAAGCCTGAAGACATACCATTACCACCTCATCGGTACTTTGATTGTTCCATTGACATTCTGCCTGGTGCGACCATTCCCCACGGCAAGATTTATTCGTTGACTCAACTCGAGAAAGGCATCCTACAGGAGTACATTACGGATTGCCTGAACAAAGGCTACATTATACCCTCCAAATCCCCTGCGGGATTCCCGTTATTCTTCGTCAAGAAGAAAGAGGGCACTTTGCGCCCTTGTATCGACTACCGTCAATTAAACGAAATCACGAGGAAAGACAGGTACCCGTTACCACTCATCCGGGACATCATCGAATCTCTGAAATCAGCACAGGTCTTCACCAAACTGGATCTGAGAGGGGCCTATCACTTGGTGCGGATCAAGAACGGAGATGAGTGGAAGACGGCCTTCAAAACGCCTATTGGTCACTTCGAATACAGGGTGATGCCGTTTGGACTCTGCAATGCCCCGGCAGTCTTTCAACGGTTCATGGACCATGTCTTTTCTGACCTTATTGGGATTTCTGTCTGGGTTTACCTTGACGACATATTGGTTTTTTCTGACTCTCGTACTGCACACGTAGTGCATGTTCAGGAAGTCCTCCAGAGGTTAATACACAACGGCCTGTATGCCAAAATCGAAAAATGTCAATTTCATAAGGAAAGCATGGAGTTCCTGGGTTATGTGATCAGCAACACAGGAGTACAGATGGATCCCGCAAAACTGCAAGCTATACAAGAATGGAAACCACCACATGGCGTGAAGTCGCTTCAAAGGTTCTTGGGCTTTGCCAACTTTTATCGGCGTTTCATCCCACGCTTTTCTAAACTGGCCAACGGTCTAACTCGCCTGACCAGTACCAAGGTGCCGTTTATCTGGGACACGCGGGCCGAGGAGGCATTCCTGGAATTAAAGAAATCTTTCATGTCGGCTCCTGTTCTTAGACATCCAGATGAAGAAAAACCATTTGTGGTTGAGACAGACGCTTCTGACTACGCAATCGGTGCGGTCTTACTACAGCAAGATGCAGTCACAGGAACAGAACACCCGGTGGCATACTACTCAAGGAAATTGTCAGTGAGCGAGAGAAACTATGCAGTGATAGAAAAGGAACTACTGGCAATAAAAGCTGCCTTCGAGGAATGGAGACATCACTTGCTGGGTGGGAGGTACTCGGTGGTGGTTCGCACTGATCACCGCAATCTACAGTTCCTGCGCTCTTTGCAATGCAGAACTTCCCGTCATGCTCGTTGGGCCTTTTTCTTTTCACAGTTTGATTTCACTGTCACGTACATTCCTTGTTCCCAGAACACGAAGGCTGATGCCTTGTCTCGTTCTTTGGAAAACAACGTTGAAGGTGTCAAGGAACCGGAACCTTTGATTGCATCCAAACATTTTCTATTGATGCTGACTCCCCGGCTCCAACAGTTTGTTGAGGCCACACGTACGGATCCCACAAGAACACAGATACTACAACGTGCCGACATTAAGGAACGTGACGGCTTGTTGTTCTTCAAGGATCGTCTGTACGTTCCCACATTGGAACTCCAGAAAATCATTCTACAGAATTGCCATGATTCCGTCGTTTGCGGTCACCGTGGAGTCCGCACAACACAAGAACTGGTTGCACGACAGTACTGGTGGCCTGGATGGGCTACACTGGTAAAGCAATACGTGGACTCCTGTCCTGTATGTGCCCAGACCAAGATTCCTCGCAAAAGGCCTATTGGCCTTCTGAAACCCACGCCTACGCCTCCGTACCCTTGGCATACCATCGCCACGGATTTCATCGTTGACCTGCCCTTGTCCGGTGGATTTACCTGTATAATGGTGGTGGTGGATTGTTTCACCAAGACGGCTCATTTCTTGCCCTTTCCTAAGCTACCCACTGCATCTCAGATGGCACGATGTTTTCTACATGAGGTGTATCGCCTTCATGGTCTTCCGGAGAAGATCTTGTCAGACCGGGGGTCTCAATACATCTCTTCCTTTTGGGGTCAACTGTGTCGACATTTGGACATTCAGCGAGCCCTGAGTTCCGGCTATCATCCGCAGACTAATGGACAGACAGAACGTACCAATCAGACCCTTGAGCAATACCTACGTTGTTATGCCAATGCTACCCAAGACAACTGGTCGGAATGGTTGGACACCGCGGAAGCAGCTTACAACAACGCTGTTCATTCCGCTACTGGACTCAGCCCCTTTTATTGCTCTACTGGTCTTCATCCTCGCCTGCTGCCTGTTCATCCAACGTGTTCCAGCACCGTTCCTTCCGCAGATGCCCTGGTGTCCCTGATCCGCGATCAACATCGTCTGGCGGCCGGTACCTTGGCAGCGGCACAAGCACATATGAAGGAGCAGGCTGACAAGAGACGGAGCCCGGAGCCTGTCCTTCATGTTGGGGACATGGTTTGGCTATCCTCCAAGAATCTACCAGTACGCAACTTACCTGTGAAACTAGCCCCCCGCTTTTTTGGTCCCTTCCGCGTCTCTGAGCGTATTTCCTCTGTTGCCTTTCGTTTGTCTTTGCCTCGCTCTTGGAGGATCCATCCTGTCTTTCATGTTTCCCTTTTAAAGCCCTATGTGCCCGATGTTATGGGTCGTACCTGTTCCCGTCCTGCTCCGCTATTGGTTCGGGGGGTCCCTGAATTTGAGGTGCAGGAGATTTGTGATTCACGAATTTGGCGCGGTGTTCTGCAGTTCCTGGTCAGCTGGAAGGGTTATCCAGCTTGTGACCGCACTTGGGAACTGCGCTCCTTCGTGCATGCACCGCGCCTGGTTCGGGATTTCTATCTCCGCTTTCCTTGGAAACCCGGTGCTCCGGGGTTGTCCGGGAGGGGGTATGGTGTCACGCCGCGCGCTCGCTCGCGGGCGTCGGCGCCACTTACCTGGGTCCCTGGTCCACGGCCGCAGCAGTCTCCTCCTTCATGGAGGCTGTACCCGCGGTGGCGACTCTCTTCACGCCGACCCGCGGTTCGGATGGGCGCCGTGGACGCCGCCATCTTGCGAGGATCTGCGCATGCGCGGATCGTCAGTATTCGACGTCCCGCGCATGCGCAGCATCGGAACATGCGTTCCAAGCCTCGTTTTGACCCCGGACCATAAATAGGCATCGCATACACAGGGACAACGCGTCTCAACGCGGTTGTTACTGTGTATGCGCTGCTGGAGCCCTGGTGCTAGGTTTTCAGTCCTCCAGTTTCCAGGTCTACCTTTCCTGCTCAGTCCTGCCTCTACTCTTTACTCCTTCTTACTGGTCCTCCTACCCTTTCTTCCCTTATCTTCGTTACTAGCCAGTCCCTGGTTCAGGGTGGAGGAGGTTTCGTCTGGGTTCCTAAGTAGTAGTGGGGACCCCTGTCAGTACTGCTTCTTCTTGCAGTTTGCCTTCCTTTGCCTGTCTTGTGCCCTGCCGGTACCTGTGCCTTACTGCCTTGGAAGTTCCTGAGTTCCTCTCCGTTTTCTTCGGTGATCTCATCAAGCCTTCTCAGCCAGTGGAAACACTGTCCCGACGTCACGCTAATCCTGAGAAGTGCCACCCGTGGCGTTGGGAGTTGGTTCAGTGCCATCCTGTCATATACCGTCAGGAGGGGATTGGGCTAATTCCTCGCGTTACTCTTTCATCGGCTATCAAGACTTCGACAGACTGGCAACCTCAACTCCACGGTCTACAGGAAAAAGAGGTAAACCACGATCCCGTGAAGATTCGTTTAACAGGCTTGGCCTCGATTCCTACCAATTTCTTGAGCTGCTTCTGTACCTGATCTGGCATCCCTTGGCATAATATATAGTAAAACACAGGTATGCACTTCCCCCAAGAGTCACGAGTTTCGAGCACCCATGCGTCTTGGAAATTCTGAATGTAAAGCAACAGATCTTCTGACTCCATCATTTTGCGAGTCATTATGGCTCCCATCAGACGTATTCGGTATAGCAATCATAATGCTTTCCATACCGCGGCTCTGCAGTTGTTAAAAGGAGCTCCATCATGTGCAGTGTTAACTCTAGTCATGTCAGGGTAACCTGCACGTGTCCACACGTCGTCAGCTTGATCACCAAGTATGGTGATTAAAAGACCCTTAATATCCCCTAGAGCTAACGTGTTCCCTCCCATCATTTTTTCCAGCTCATGTATCCATTTTCCGGCTCCCGATGTTAACATTGGAAGCTTGTTTTTCAGATTTTCTTGGTCCATGCGTGGCCATGGAATATACTGTGGCCTCGTTCCTCCTTTTTCAAACAACGGGAATTGTAATACATGGCACTCTTTTTCCTCTCTCATCATTTTCCTGTCTACTGCAGGGGTGATAGTCCCGCATCGCCGTCTACCCATTTAGTTGGCTCACATAGAGTGGTGGCGACATCCCCCTCTGACCGTAAAATGCTCCTTCGTGTTGGTCTGACTGTGTGGCATACTCTTATGCCTTAGGTGCAGACTCGCTAGAATCTGACCATCTTTTCCCTTTTCCTCCGGAGAAGCATTTTTCGCATCTTCTCTCTTCTTCCTTTTCCTCATATTCCTCTCTTTCTGCGTCTGATATTGTCTGTGCGCAACTCGTGCAACTCCTCTCACCTTCCTCGTTTCTGTTTAGTGTCAACCTATCTAGGGACAGTTCTCTATTTCAAGTACTTCGATAGGCGTCCTCAGCGTCATACAACTGAGTGCTCTCAAGGCACTCATCCTCCCCTCTCCCTTGGGGTACTTGTTCTAGCCCCATTTCATCATATATTCTATCGATCGTCTCTCTGATGCTTCTGGTGTCAAAGTTATCTTCGATATTTGCGCCAGACGTGCCTGGTACTGAATCGTACTCAGGAAAAAATTCTTCGATGTCTTCCCATTCTACTACTGGATCTGGTTTTTTATCCTCTCTTTCCAGATATTCAAAATTGTGTCCTCTCTGTCTTCGCTTACATTCTATGTCGTCATCAAACTCACTGCGCTTCCTCGCTTCCTCTCTGATCCTATCTTCTTCCTGTTTCTTTGCATCTCTAGGTTCATTTCTCCTTCGTATTTCCTCATCCCTTCGTCTTTTTGTTCTCTTCTCCCTTATCTTTTGATCTTTTTCCTCTATTCTCTGTTGTTCCTGCCTATTCTGATCATTAGCTGCTCTTTGCTTGTGATCGCGTTTCCTATCTTGCTCTTCGCGATACAGCTATTTTTCCTGATCCTTTCGTCTCTCAATCCTTTTTCCTTTCTTTCTCTTTTGTTTGTGAATTGTCTGGCTCTCCCTTTTGTCTCACATCCTCAATGCCTTTACCATCGAGTTTCTATAGAATCTGACCTCTCATCCATTCGTTCTGTGTGAATGCCATCTCATCAGTTCTGTCCTCATCTCCTTTCCATCTTTTTCCCTCTCTATTCGTATCTAGAGATGTACTTGCTTGTGCCTGAGCTCCTTTTTTTTTCTCGTGCCTCTCCCTGTCCCTCGGGACTTTCGAGGAGATAGCTCTGTCTCGGTCTTTGTCTGGGTTTTCGTCACTGGCTTCGCTTTTTGTTTCAGACGAGGCGGGTTGTGCAGAAGGCATTTCACCCCCCACTGTGCATATGTTAAGTATCCAATCCACCGGTGGCTCCTTTTCCTTATCCTCCTGGTACATCTTCCAAAGCTCTAAACTAGCTAGGCGTTTGTCTAACTTTTTCCCAGTATATGTGGCGTGCAAATATGTCATCATGTGTGTTATGTTATTGTATTTTCCTATTCATGTTAATGTGTTATCTGATTCCTATCCTTTGTTCTACGGATGGAATCTTAGTCAGTGATGACATCAGAGCAATCTTGAGCATTGTGGTGGAATGTTATTTTTTGAGTTGTTCAGTTAGTGCTACTTGTGTAGATGGTTGGGGGTCTCTACTACCCAGCTTACCCTTACAAGCAATAAACTGTTTAACCTATTGGTTTCGCCTGGTCCATCGCTTTACATTGGCGACGAGGATGGGATGCGCTGTAGTAGGAGAGCAGCGACTGGAACAGGAGTAGTTGTCCGAAGCCGGACCGAGACCCCCAACTGCCAGGCCTACAGGAGAGGAGCTGCCCCCCCCTGGCCTGCGTCGTTGGATCATAAGGAAAGTGCGCCAAACCTTTTTCAAGCTTACCTTCCGAAGCCTCAGCTGGCTGCTGACTCCACCCCATCTGGCGGCGGCCCAAACGACCGCCGGATCGCGGAGAAGTCCCTCGTATGTGGTGACGTCGCACGCGCGATGCCTGTGAGCGGGGTGAGTGTCTTGGGGCACCCCAAATTGTTTTTGGCATCTGTGCATGTGCGTGCATTTTGAGGGTGGAGGACACGCGCGCGCTGCCTGCATGCGCGAAGAGCTCGTGGACAACAGAGCGAGCCTGTCTGCATGTTGTATGGTACGCGTTGCATCACATGAGCGGTCACGTGCGCGCGAGACAGCTCGGCTGCTTCAGGAATTCTCTGTGCACCGTGTAAGCGTCACATGCATAGGGAGGACTTAATTCCACATCACGTGAGCGGAAGCAGACGCGAGCTGTAACTGGATTGGGAAGTTTATTTCTGACGCTGCTGTTGCAGACCCGCGAGCACGTTTGCACACGTTGGATTTGGATATTATATGGCGAGACTGTTTGCCATGAGGTTTGAGGTGAGCAGTGCCTATACAGGAGGTGAGCATTGATTTTTGAAACATTGCCTGCTCAGGTAGCAAGTGAGTGACATTCTGTTTTTCGTGTTCGGTGGATTGGTGGCTGATTTGGAGAGCACTACAGACGTGGATTGGCGGCATGGCTTTATCTGGAATCCCAGGTCCGCAGATGTTTCTACCGACCCCGGGGCCCCGAGAATTATTTGGGGGCCCTGGAAAAAAAGGCTTTCTACATTATGTGAAAACCACATGTGGAAATGGCATGTCAGTAGAAAGAAAGGTGTCGATGCTTATGCATCTTCTTGGGTATGAAGGGCAACCAATCTTTTGAAACATTACCTGAATTGAGCGAATTGGGTGTTGAAGAGGGTATGAATGATTTTGATGCAACATTGGCAAAACTAGATAAACATTCTGAACTGAAGATAAGTACTGTGTTGAAACGCTATCATTTTGGTATGAGATCTCAGAATGAGGGTGAAACTGTAGAGGAATACATCACTGCGCTGAGGCATTTATCACTGAACTTCAAATTTGGTGTAAGTCTGGATGAACATATTAGAAATCAGTTCATGTTACACTGTGCCAATGACAAGATTAGGGAGGAAGTGTGGCTAAAAGATGACCCTTGATTAGATGAATTAATTGGGATTGCAAAAGAATTGAACATACTTTGAAATGTGTGGCAAAACTTGCTGTGAAAGAATCCAAAGCTGCCCAACAGGTTGAAGTCTTGAAAGTAGGTGACAGAAGGAAAGATACGGCCAAGAACAAAAAAGAAAAGGAAGGGCAAAACGGCCAGATCGGGCGATATGTATCAAAGCAAGGGTGGGAATAATGCCCAAATAGCAAACAAACCCGTACAAAAAGAAAATGTACAAGTGGGAAAAAGGAGAGAGGAGCGCCTGTGCTTTAGGTGTGGGAGTGCCCGCCACCTATCTAATTCTCCGATCTGCCCTGGAAGAAGAGCTATATGTAACGTCTGTAAAAGATGGGGACATTTTGCAAATTGTTGTGCCAATTACAGTGTTGGTGCTGGGAGGAGCGTTATGTTGGTTGAGGAGCCAGATGGACCAACCTCAGATGAATATGAAGGTTCAGAAAATGAAATTGTTACAGTAAATATGGTCCAATGTTCAGGAATTGATGAATGCGAGCATCCTTCAGCTTGGGTGGAAGTGAATGGTTGCCAAGTCAAAATGCTAGCGGGCTCATGTTCCAAAATCACTTTGATGTCAAAGGCTGTGTATGAAAATGTGCTGGGAGGTAGGATGAATGATTTTAGCCCGTCGGACAAGACACCTGGGGGCTATACTGGCAGTAGAATTGATGTGGTAGGATGTTGTCCTGCAACTTTTAAAATTAAAGACAGGGTTACACATGGTAAAATATATATCACCAAGAAGGGTGAGACGTTGTTGGGATGGAGAGAGCAAAGGGGACTATGCATTAAATTCGATCCTAATAGTAAAGAACAAGTGTTAAATGTAGAAGAGTATCCATGGATTGTAGTTTGGATGGTGGTTCTAAAAATTTCATTACCAAATTTCCAGATGTGTCTAACGACACCGTTGGTTGTTTAAAAGGGATGATTCACAAAATTGTGCTGAAGGACGGTTCCAGACCTGTGGCGGCAAAACTTAGACCTTTGCCGGTGTCATTGCGTGATGCTGTGAGAGTGGACTTGGAGAAACTGGAGAAAGCTGGCATTATTGAACCAGCGAAGGCGGTTGAATGGATTTCCCCTGTGGTTGTTGTGAAAAAGTCTGGTGGGGATTTGAGAGTATGTATAGACCTAAGAGAATTGAATTGATGTGTGGTAACCCCACACCCCAGCAGTGCAGGGCACCCTCACCAGGCCCCCACTCATGTCCCTCTACACCCCCACCCCCCAGCAGCCAGGGGCACCCTCCACCAGGACCCCACTCATGTCCCCCTGCACTCCCACCGCCCAGCAGTGCAGGGCACCCTCCACCAGGCCCCCACTCATGTCCCCGTGCACTCCCACCCCCCAGCAGTGCAGGGCACCCTCCACCAGGCCCCCACTCATGTGCCCCTGCACCACCAGCCCCCAGCAGTGCAGGGCACCCTCCACCAGGCCCCCACTCATGTGCAACTCATGTCCCCCTGCACCCCCACCCCCCAGCAGACAGGGGCACCCTCCACCAGGCCCCCACTCATGTCCAACTCATCTCCCCCTGCACCCCCACCCCCCAGCAGTCAGGGGCACCCTCCACCAGGCCCCCACTCATGTCACCCTGCACCCCCACCCCCCAGCAGTGCAGGGCACCCTCCACCAGGCCCCCACTCATGTCTCCCTGCAATCCCACCCCCCAGCAGTCAGGGCCACCCTCCACCAGGCCCCCACTCATGTCCAACTCATGTCTCCCAGCACCCCCACACCCCAGCAGTGCAGGGCACCCTCACCAGACCCCCACTCATGTCCCTCTACACCCCAGCCCCCAGCAGCCAGGAGCACCCTCCACCAGGGCCCCACTCATGTCCCCCTGCACTCCCACGCCCCAGCAGTGCAGGGCACCCTCCACCAGGCCCCCACTCATGTCCCCCTGCACTCCCACCCCCCAGCAGTGCAGGGCACCCTCCACCAGGCCCCCACTCATGTCCACCTGTACTCCCACCCCCAGCAGTGCAGGGCACCCTCCACCAGGCCCCCACTCATGTGCCCCTGCACCACCAGCCTCCAGCAGTGCAGGGCACCCTCCACCAGGCCCCCACTCATGTCCAACTCATGTCCCCCTGCACCCCCACCCCCCAGCAGACAGGGGCACCCTCCACCAGGCCCCCACTCATGTCCAACTCATCTCCCCCTGCACCCCCACCCCCAGCAGTCAGGGGCACCCTCCACCAGGCCCCCACTCATGTCACCCTGCACCCCCAGCCCCCAGCAGTGCAGGGCACCCTCCACCAGGCCCCCATTCATGTCTCCCAGCACCCCCACCCCCCAGCAGTCAGGGGCACCCTCCACCAGGCCCCCACTCATGTTCCCCTGCACCCCCACCCCCCAGCAGCCAGGGGCACCCTCCACCAGGCCCCCACTCATGTCCCCCTGCACCCACACCCCCCAGCAGTCAGGGGCACCCTCCACCAGGCCCCCACTCATGTCCAACTCATGTCTCCCAGCACCCCCGCCCCCCAGCAGTGCAGGGCACCCTCCACCAGGCCCCCACTCACGTCCCCCTGCACCCCCACCCCCCAGCAGCCAGGGGCACTCTCCACCAGGCCCCCACTCATGTCCCCCTGCACTCCCACCCCCCAGCAGTGCAGGGCACCCTCCACCAGGCCCCCACTCATGTCCCCCTGCACTCCCACCCCCCAGCAGTGCAGGGCACCCTCCACCAGGCCCCCACTCATGTGCCCCTGCACTCCGCCCCCCCAGAGGTCAGGGGCACCCTCCAACAGGCCCCCACTCATGTCCAACTCATGTCTCCCAGCACCCCCACCCCCCAGCAGTGCAGGGCACCCTCCACCAGGCCCCCAATCATGTCCCCTTGCACCCCCACCCACCAGCATCCAGGGGCACCCTCCACCAGGCCCCTACTCATGTCCCCCTGCACTCCCACCCCCAAGCAGTGCAGGGCACCCTCCACCAGGCCCCCACTCATGTCCCCCTGCACTCCCACCCCCCAGCAGTGCAGGGCACCCTCCACCAGGCCCCCACTCATGTCCCCCTGCACTCCCACCTCCCAGCAGTCAGGGGCACCCTCCACCAGGCCCGCACTCATGTCCAACTCATGTCCCCCTGCACCCCCACCCCCCAGCAGACAGGGGCACCCTCCACCAGGCCCCCACTCATGTCCAACTCATGTCCCCCTGCACCCCCACCCGCCAGCAGTCAGGGGCACCCTCCACCAGGCCCCCACTCATGTCACCCTGCACCCCCACCCCCCAGCAGTGCAGGGCACCCTCCACCAGGCCCCCACTCATGTCCCCCTGCACCCACACCCCCCAGCAGTCAGGGGAACCCTCCACCAGGCCCCCACTCATGTCCAACTCATGTCTCCCAGCACCCCCGCCCCCCAGCAGTGCAGGGCATCCTCCACCAGGCCCCCACTCACGTCCCCCTGCACCCCCACCCCCCAGCAGCCAGGGGCACTCTCCACCAGGCCCCCACTCATGTCCCCCTGCACTCCCACCTCCAGCAGTGCAGGGCACCCTCCACCAGGCCCCCACTCATGCCCCCCTGCACTCCCACCCCCCAGCAGTGCAGGGCACCCTCCACCAGGCCCCCACTCATGTGCCCCTGCACTCCGCCCCCCCAGCAGTCAGGGGCACCCTCCACCAGGCCCCCACTCATGTCAACTCATGTCTCCAGCACCCCCACCCCCCAGCAGTGCAGGGCACCCTCCAACAGGCCCCCACTCATGTCCAACTCATGTCTCCCAGCACCCCCGCCCCCCAGCAGTGCAGGGCACCCTCCACCAGGCCCCCACTCACGTCCCCCTGCACCCCCACCCCCCAGCAGCCAGGGGCACTCTCCACCAGGCCCCCACTCATGTCCCCCTGCACTCCCACCCCCAGCAGTGCAGGGCACCCTCCACCAGGCCCCCACTCATGTCCCCCTGCACTCCCACCCCCCAGCAGTGCAGGGCACCCTCCACCAGGCCCCCACTCATGTGCCCCTGCACTCCGCCCCCCCAGCAGTCGGGGGCACCCTCCAACAGGCCCCCACTCATGTCCAACTCATGTCTCCCAGCACCCCCGCCCCCCAGCAGTGCAGGGCACCCTCCACCAGGCCCCCACTCACGTCCCCCTGCACCCCCACCCCCCAGCAGCCAGGGGCACTCTTCACCAGGCCCCTACTCATGTCCCCCTGCACTCCCACCCCCCAGCAGTGCAGGGCACCCTCCACCAGGCCCCCACTCATGTCCCCCTGCACTCCCAATCCCCAGCAGTGCAGGGCACCCTCCACCAGGGCCCACTCATGTCCCCCTGCACTCCCTCCTCCCAGCAGTCAAGGGCACCCTCCACCAGGCCCCCACTCATGTCCAACTCATGTCCCCCTGCACCCCCACCCCCCAGCAGTCAGGGGCACCCTCCACCAGGCCCCCACTCATGTCACCCTGCACCCCCACCCCCCAGCAGTGCAGGGCACCCTCCACCAGGCCCCCACTCATGTCCCCCTGCACCCACACCCCCCAGCAGTCAGGGGCACCCTCCACCAGGCCCCAACTCATGTCCAACACATGTCTCCCAGCACCCCCGCCCCCCAGCAGTGCAGGGCACCCTCCACCAGGCCCCCACTCATGTCACCCTGCACTCCCACCCCCAGCAGTGCAGGGCACCCTCCACCAGGCCCCCACTCATGTCCCCCTGCACTCCCACCCCCCAGCAGTGCAGGGCACCCTCCACCAGGCCCCCACTCATGTGCCCCTGCACTCCGCCCCCCCAGCAGTCGGGGGCACCCTCCAACAGGCCCCCACTCATGTCCAACTCATGTCTCCCAGCACCCCCGCCCCCCAGCAGTGCAGGGCACCCTCCACCAGGCCCCCACTCACGTCCCCCTGCACCCCCACCCCCCAGCAGCCAGGGGCACTCTTCACCAGGCCCCTACTCATGTCCCCCTGCACTCCCACCCCCCAGCAGTGCAGGGCACCCTCCACCAGGCCCCCACTCATGTCCCCCTGCACTCCCAATCCCCAGCAGTGCAGGGCACCCTCCACCAGGCCCCCACTCATGTCCCCCTGCACTCCCACCTCCCAGCAGTCAAGGGCACCCTCCACCAGGCCCCCACTCATGTCCAACTCATGTCCCCCTGCACCCCCACCCCCCAGCAGTCAGGGGCACCCTCCACCAGGCCCCCACTCATGTCACCCTGCACCCCCACCCCCCAGCAGTGCAGGGCACCCTCCACCAGGCCCCCACTCATGTCCCCCTGCACCCACACCCCCAGCAGTCAGGGGCACCCTCCACCAGGCCCCAACTCATGTCCAACACATGTCTCCCAGCACCCCCGCCCCCCAGCAGTGCAGGGCACCCTCCACCAGGCCCCCACTCATGTCACCCTGCACCCCCACCCCCCAGCAGCCAGGGGCACTCTCCACCAGGCCCCCACTCATGTCCCCCTGCACTCCCACCCCCAGCAGCGCAGGGCACCCTCCACCAGGCCCCCACTCATGTCCCCCTGCACTCCCACCCCCCAGCAGTGCAGGGCACCCTCCACCAGGCCCCCACTCATGTGCCCCTGCACTCCACCCCCCCAGCAGTCAGGGGCACCCTCCACCAGGCCCCCACTCATGTCCAACTCATGTCTCCAGCACCCCCACCCCCCAGCAGTGCAGGGCACCCTCCAACAGGCCCCCACTCATGTCCAACTCATGTCTCCCAGCACCCCCACCCCCCAGCAGTGCAGGGCACCCTCCACCAGGCCCCCACTCATGTCCCCCTGCAGCCCCACCCCCCAGCAGCCAGGGGCACCCGCCACCAGGCCCCCACTCATGTCCCCCTGCAACCCCACCCCCCAGCAGTCTGGGGCAGCCTCCACCAGGCCCCCACTCATGTCCCCCTGCACCCACACCCCCCAGCAGTCAGGGGAACCCTCCACCAGGCCCCCACTCATGTCTCCCTGCACTCCCACCTCCCAGCAGTCAGGGGCACCCTCCACCAGGCCCCCACTCATGTCCAACTCATGTCTCCCAGCACCCCCACCCCCCAGCAGTGCAGGGCACCCTTCACCAGGCCCCCAATCATGTCCCCCTGCACCCCCACCCACCAGCATCCAGGGGCAACCTCTACCAGGCCCCCACTCATGTCCCCCTGCAGCCCCACCCCCCAGCAGCCAGGGGCACCCGCCACCAGGCCCCCACTCATGTCCCCCTGCAGCCCCACCCACCAGCAGTCTGGGGCAGCCTCCACCAGGCCCCCACTGATGTCCCCCTGCACCCACACCCCCCAGCAGTCAGGGGAACCCTCCACCAGGCCCCCACTCATGTCTCCCTGCACTCCCACCTCCCAGCAGTCAGGGGCACCCTCCACCAGGCCCCCACTCATGTCCAACTCATGTCTCCCAGTACCCCCACCCCCCAGCAGTGCAGGGCACCCTCCACCAGGCCCCCACTCACGTCCCCCTGCACCCCACCCCCCAGCAGCCTGGGGCACCCTCCACCAGGCCCCCACTCATGTCCCCCTGCACTCCCACCCCCCAGCAGTGCAGGGCACCCTCCACAGGCCCCCACTCATGTCCCCTGCACTCCCACCCCCCAGCAGCCTGGGGCACCCTCCACCAGGCCCCCACTCATGTCCCCCTGCACTCCCACCCCCCAGCAGTGCAGGGCAGCCTCCACCAGGCCCCCACTCATGTCCCCTGCACTCCCACCCCCCAGCAGTCAGGGGCACCCTCCACCAGGCCCCCACTCATGTCCAACTCATGTCTCCCAGCACCCCCACCCCCCAGCAGCCAGGGGCACCCTCCACCAGGCCCCACTCATGTCCCCCTGCACTCCCACCCCCCAGCAGTGCAGGGCACCCTCCACCAGGCCCCCACTCATGTCCCCCTGCACTCCCACCCCCCAGCAGTGCAGGGCACCCTCCACCAGGCCCCCACTCATGTCCCCCTGCACTCCCACCCCCCAGCAGTGCAGGGCACCCTCCACCAGGCCCCACTCATGTCCCCCTGCACTCCCACCCCCCAGCAGTGCAGGGCACCCTCCACCAGGCCCCCACTCATGTCCCCCTGCACTCCCACCCCCCAG